>NW_020874406.1:14992073-16242073 GCF_003935025.1 Abrus precatorius | reverse complement strand
TATGTTTAACATATCCATCCATAAGACCAATTAAAGAGCCTAAAAAGACGGTTGTACAATTATCCTAACCAAAAAGGAGGACCAATATTAATAAAAAAAAAATGTTTTTCATCCAATTATATAATATATAAGACCAACTCTCTTGCTCTGAATAGAAAGTTATATATCTGAATAAAACCCAACCAATTCAGAGCGAGATGAATAGATATGATCCTGACATTGTCAAACTCATTTGGTAAGAGTTAGCAAGCAAACTTACTTGCATTGGCATCTCTTGCATGACAATATTACTGCTTTCTTCAATACTTTTTAGAGTTACCACTTCCCCACCGACAACCATATTGATGACAATTCCATCTGCACATTAGTGAGGAATCTTAGGAAAAAAGAAAAAATCCAAACCATCACTTAACAAACTATGGAGCTACTAGCTAGGCACCAAAGAAAGTACCAGGTGTTAAACAAGTTGCCAAACGCCTTCCATATGTTTCCTGAGGGAAACACAAAACAATTGGAAAAGAAAAAAGAAAAAAAATCATAGGAAGTTGGAAGAGACGATATAAACACACAGACACCACTATCACCACACACAAATCACTAAACCAGCATTCTTCATCAATGCTAAAGGTAAAATGCAGCTAAGGTATAAAGAGGGAAGATTCTTATGAAACAAAAAACTAACTGGAGAACCCAAAATTCAAAAATATAAAGGGAATAGATTGCCTTTTCACTGGCAAGTACTAACTGCACACAAAAGCAACCTTATATAGCAAGAATAAGAACCCTTAGGATGGTCTGTGGGGTCCACCTGATCCATGTGAATTAATCTGAAGTCTATTGTTCTCGGTGTCATACACAAAAGCCAACATTTACAGTCTCACTATCAAAGGATCTTCCAGACAAGCATAAGAATGCAGACACTACATAGATTAAATTGTAAAAAAGAAGAGAAAGAAGCATACCTTCTTTGCTGGTAATTCATAGTTAATAAGAAGATGAGCATTCAAGGGAAGCTCCCCAGAAGCAAGGTGAGGAAGGCAAGCGTCTGTGACAATAATCATGTGAGATCTCTCATCTTTACGTGCCTCATCCTCATGATTAATCTGATTCCACCTTGCTGTCACGTGCCGAAATTTCTCTAAAATAAAAGCACGTTCATCTTCAGCGAGGTCACTATACTGCCACATGAAAAACAAATTCGAGCGTACAAATTAGCCACAAAAAAAATGAAGAGAAATGCTACCAATACACTTTCTAAGGCTAAAATTTATTGAAAACTAAAAAAATTGCTTATATGCCACTCTTTTTTCACTCCTAGTTTAATTATTCTCTCTCATGCTTCTGTAATTTTTAATAAATGTCTTCCTAGCACTCCTAAAAAATGAATAGGAGTTACCGTACCAAAGCATTGGATGAAATGAATGGGAGAGCGGAGAGAGAGGAGCAGAGAGAGTCGAGGTCGTCACGAGTGCTGCAACACACCACAATTGGTAAGCATGGACGCCGACCTACCAGATCCAGTAGCTCAACCACCGTTTGCTGCAATTAATCAGTGTTTTCAATAAACAAAATCTCAACCCTAACCAAACGGTTTCACAAATCGAATTCTACCATTTTGAAGTGAATCCGATCTACTGCGAGGTAGAAATGGCGCGGGTGACTGAAAATAAAGGAAAGAGAGAGAGGTGGTTACTGGTTAGAGAAGAAGGGAGGAAGCGGAATGAGAATGAAACGAGTAGGGTACCCGGAGGGTCCGGTCTGAAACGGTGGAGACGAAGCATCGATGGAATCGATGGCCATCTTCGGAGATGAGATGCTTCACCCTCGCCGGTTGCCGTCAAGGCTCAGATTTGCAAGAGGTTCTTTGCTTCAGCCCAAAATTCCCTTCACATAGTCTAAAATGAAATTCAACAAGTTCGTTGATATTTTTGTTAAGAAAAAAAATATATTATTGTAAGTAAAATTATTTTGGGGAAAATATGTTTTTAAAAAATGTTAGTAAATAAAAAGTATATATGATTGATTTTACTTATGAGATTCAGAAAAATATATATATTTGAAAAATAAATATTATCCAGTTTATTTGTATGCTTATAATTTTGTCTCTTGACTTCATTTTTTTAAATGTGGAATTCGTTTATATGGGACAAAAAAAAAATTGTACTCATTAATAAAAAGACTGATAGAAAATTTAAATCATTTCACAATTCATTGTATAGTATATTTTATTTTAATTTTTTTTTTTTACTGATAATTACAAGTCACCAGCTTCAACTATTTGAATGTGAGGGACATAACTTTTGTGTCAGGAATAATAATTCGATATTAGATTTTGTTGAAATTTTATTTTACTAAAAAAAATGTTTTAAAAGTTTATCGCTTCACTTGACATCAACGTATACTCGATATAAATTTTGTAGAGTCAGCAATATTTAAAATAAAATTTATTAAAAAAACCATCAAAACATGCATAATTTTTTTTTTAAGTTTAAGACAGGTTGGGCCAACTAAAATATTTTCCTGTCTTTACCCCCAAGAAAAAGGGTTGGCCCAATCGAGTCCGTAATATATTTTTGATTGAAATGATAAACAAGAATATTTATAATTCAAAAAAATATAGATTAAACAGCTTTATAATATATTTAATATTGTTTTATCTGAAGATTATATGTATTAGACAGCATATAACAAAAATATACTTTACAGTGCATTGATTAAATAATAGGCAAAATAAAAAGTTATGGTGTGACTTGAGCATTTTTTATGTGTTATGTCTCGATATATATCACACATGCCTTTTGAGTTTTACGGTGTAACAATGACAATGAAATGAAGTTTATCATGTTAGTTTAACATCTTTCTATAGAAACAAATAAATAAACATATATTATATGTTAAAAATATAAATTTTATTTAATATATTATTTATTTATTCAATTAAAAAAATTTTAAGTATGGAAAATAGGGGAAATTTTATAATTATTCCTAACATGGGATAATTGTTTAATTAAAAATAAAAATTTGCCACTTTGATTTATAATAACATTAAATGTTTACTTCTTTAATTAAGTAATTTTTCAATTTTAATTAAAAATATTTTTTAAAAAGTAAATATATTTGATTTTTTTTCTTACAATAGCGAATAATAAATATTTGTCAAGTATTTGTTCATGACAATGTCAATATCGTTTGGTTTAAAGACTAAAAGACATTGAGACAACGAAAATAATGAAAGACAAATATACTATTGCTTATGTGTATATATTGTGTTTGGAAGTGATAATAAAATGTTGTATATTACATTTTATATTATGTTTAGATATAAGAAACAATACACAAATATGATAGTTAAGAATAATATATATAATTTTGTATAATTATTAGGAATATTTTGATCTTCAAAAGTATAGTCCTATATTCTTAAAACTGGAATACTTGTGTCTCTTCTTCTAAAAAATACACTGGTATCCTTTAAATTTGTATCATTTATGTCCTTCCTGTCTTTATCTCTTTCCAATAAGACACTAACTAAAATCAAACATAACATACGTATTTCTATGTCTCTGTTTTAGTGTCTCTGTCTCTAAACTAAATACTATCAAATGGATGAGGTGGATCACATAAGCCAATAGCTAATTGGATAGCCATTGTCAAGTTTAATTTCAAAGAATTTTCAAATTTAAGGTTATTTATTAAATAAATTATGTCAATTTTAAGAGACAAAAATTATTCAAAAGAGTTAAAATTAACAACCTAGATTGAGTTAGGTTTAGTTGATTTTATTATTTGTAGCTTTAACATAAAAAAATAAATAAATTTGACCAACGATGGATTATATCAAGTTGGGTATTCGGAACTTGAAAACAGAAAGTTAATGGCTTAAAATTATTCTACAAATGCATCTGTTACGTAACAACAACGAGGTCATCCGCAGATATGTAAAAGTGAGTTTTAATTCCATTATTTGTCTCAACCTACCTGAAATTGTGAGCATATTAAGCTATAAAAATGACTCGCAAAGAATGTGCATTTTTTAAAAAAAATCCAACTCACCTAATTAAATGTGATAAGTTGTGTTTAACTGTTGCCATTTTTATTTTTTGTGATTTTCAAAGTTTGATAATTGAAAACAGTCAAAATATGAGTAGTATTAACTAATTAGACTATGGTGATTTGAAATTGACAAGAAAAAATAAAAAAATTCACATAAACAAACTAAAATTTGTAATTATATTGTTATCAAAAAATAAATTTATGTAGACTTAAAACGAGATACAGTAATCATATAGAGATTTTTTAACAAGACTAAGTTTACTTCAGATAAGCTTACATAAATACTGATAAGAAAATAGAGTAAAATAACTAAAATATTTTTATTAAGTAAAGCTAATTTATGCATTCTATATTTCAAAAAGTTAATTAGTTTTTTAAACAATAAAAGAGTATAAATTAATTTTAATTTATAAAAAATTCGAGTTATTTTATTTATTTATTTATTAATTTTTAAATACTTATTAAAAATAATATAATTGATTATATCACAATTTTTAATTTTTTAAAAATTAAAATGAAAATATTTGTATATTCTTATATAGTAAAAAATTAATAGTGAAATATTTTATATCTATATTTTTATTTAATTTTGATATAAATATTTTTTAACACGTATTTAAAGATATAAAAATTATTAAAGATTACAATATCAATGTTATTGTGCATTTATTTAATATCTTAAATCTTATAATGTTAAATGAAATTTGATTATATATTTTGTGATCTGCTCGTTATATAAAGGGTGTCCGGAGTGGTGACAAGCATAAATGGGAAGAGAACATGAAGACAAGAAAATCATTCCCAAGGAAGCAGTAGTTGTTGAGCGCATTAATTATACTATATGATATGATTCACTCCTCTTCTCGTATTGTTACACTTCAGAGTAGCAATTAGCAAAACCCTCTTCCTCTCCCTCTCCCTCTCCCTCTCCCTCTTCATTCAACCCTTTCCCTATACACACACCAACAACAATTCACAGGTACGCTTCCATTGCCCTCGCTATTCCATTTCTCACAAACGCAGTGACTAGGGTTCTTCCCCATTCAGATCCACCAATAATTCTATTCCCCACTCCAACAGAAATCAATTCGTTAGGGTTTTCATGCTTTGGCGGGAATCAACGTCCACCGAACCATTCACCCTGCGATGGCCAACCCTCCCGGCGCAGGGACCAAATTTGGGTCCGTGAATCTCAACAAAGCGTACGGGCAGGGACAGCAACATGGATCGGGTCGAACCCGTGGAGGAGGCGGTGCCATGGTGGTACTGTCGAGACCTCGGAGTTCGCAAAAGGTTGGGCCCAAGCTTTCTGTTCCACCCCCCTTGAATCTCCCTTCCTTGCGCAAAGAGCATGAAAAATTCGATTCCTTAGGATCCGGTGGCGGAGCCACCGTAGGAGGTGGCGGTTCCGGAAGTGGTTCTAGACCTTCCTCCTCTGGTATGGGGTGGACCAAGCCAGCCACAGCCACACTTACTTTGCAAGACAAAGAACCAATGGATTCTGTTGATGGGTTTAGCAGTGTGTATGTGCCACCCTCAACTCGATCCGGTGTGGTGGGACCCACAGCGCTAGAGAAAGCTGCGGTGTTAAGAGGCGAGGATTTTCCCTCGTTGCGTGCCACTTTGTCTTCTGCTTCTGGTGTATCCCATAAGCCTAAGGAAAATTTGAATCAGAAGGAGAAACATTTAGGTGGTGACAGTTTATACAGGGAGCAGAAGGATGGTTCTCGAGTGAGTTCCCTTGTTGATGTGAACTCTAACTTCAAGCTTTCCCGTGGTGGAGTTTGCAATGGGCTGAGTGAAAATGGCAATGAAACCCGAACTATTTATGGCAGTTCTCGAGCAATTGAGCAGGGTGGGGGGAGGCAAGAGGGATATTTCCCGGGTCCTCTGCCTCTGGTTAAGTTGAGCCCGAGGTCTGATTGGGCTGATGATGAGCGTGATACAAGTCACGGTTTGATGGAGCGAAACAAAGAGAGCAGAGGGTTTTCAAAGACTGAAGCTTATTGGGATAGAGATTTTGATGTGCCCAGGGTTAGTGTTTTGCTACATAAGCCTGCCCAAAGTTTTGACAAGCGGGTACTAAGGGACAATGATACTGGAAAAGTTTCTTCTGGTGAAGTTTCTAGACTGGACCCCTGTGTCAGAACAGCCAATAAAGAGGGGCGTGAAGGGCATTATTGGAGGAATCCATCTTTTTCAAAAAATGATTTTGGGATTCAAGATGCAAGAAATGAAAGAAATGGTGTTGGCCCTTGTTTGAATAGAGAAACAGGGAAGGATAACGAATATACCCCATCTCCTGTCCGAGACAATTATCAGGATGATCCTGGAAAGAGGGATAAGGGGTATGGTCAGGGAGGGAAACCTACTTGGCATAACTCAGCAGAATCATATGGTGGTCGAGGTCCTGAACAACATGCTCGGGATAGATTTGTTAGTAGTGATAAATACCACAGAAATAGAGTTGATTCTGTCCAGAATTTAGTGTCAAAATCCTCATTTTCTGTTGGTGGCAAAAGGCTTCCTGTTAATGATCCTCTGGTTAGTTTTGGAAGAGAAAAACGTACTTTACCTATGAGTGAGAAGGCTTTCTTGGAGGACCCATTTACAAAAGATTTTGGAACTTCTGGTTTTGATGGAAGGGATCTCCTTTCAGTTGGTCTTGTGGTCAAGAAGAAGAAGGATGTATTAAAGCAGACTGATTTCCATGATCCTATTAGGGAGTCGTTTGAGGCTGAGCTTGAAAGAGTTCAGAGGATGCAAGAGCAAGAGCGGCAGCGAATCATTGAAGAACAGGATAGGGCATTGGAATTAGCTCGCAGAGAAGAAGAGGAAAGACTAAGGCAAGCTAGAGAACAGGAAGAGAGGCAGAGGAGGTTGGAAGAAGAAGCAAATGAGGCAGCATGGCAAGCAGAGCAAGAGCGAATTGAAGCTTTGATGAAGGCTGAAGAGCAGAGATTAGCAAGAGAAGAAGAGAAACAAAGGATCCTTTTGGAAGAAGAGAGGAGGAAACAAGCTGCTAAACAAAAACTTTTAGAATTGGAGCAAAAGATTGCAATGAGGCAGGCTGAAGCAGCCAAAGGTGGTAATTATAATTCTTCAGCTGTTGAGGAGAAGATGCCAGGGTTAGTCAAGGAAAGAGATACATCCAGGGCTACTGATGTGGGTGATTGGGATGATAGTGAAAGAATGGTTGAAAAAATAATGACCTCATCATCTTATGATTCATCAAGTTTGAATAGGCCATTGGAGATAGGCTCTAGGCCTCATTTTTCCAAGGATATTTCTTCCACCTTTGTTGATAGAGGAAAACCAGCTAATTCATGGAGAAGAGATGTTAATGAGAATGGGAGTAGATCAGCTCTCCATCTACAATATCAGGAAAATGGTCACAACAGTGATAGTCCTTGTAGAGATTCATCAATTATCAGAAAGCCATTTAGAAGGAAAGAGTATTATGCTGGTGCTGGATTGATGTCTTCAAGGACTTATTGTAAAGGAGGTGTTTCAGATTCTCATTGCAGCAAGAATACAGAGATTGATTCTGATTTTCATGAAAATTTTGTTGAAAGACTTCATGATGGTTGGCCGCGGAGCCATTTCCATGGCAATCCATTTCGTCAGTTCCCTGAGCACTCTTATCCAAATTCTGAATCAGATGGCCCTTACGCCTTGGGAAGATCACGGTATTCTGTAAGACAGCCTCGGGTTCTTCCCCCTCCGTTACTAGCTTCTGGGCACAAAGCGTACGGAAATGGAACTGATCATCCTGGTCCTTCTGCCTTTCTAGAAAATGAGGTACAATATAATCAGGCAGCAAACCGTGAATCTACCATGCCATCTGGTTTTGACAACAGGTTTTGTGGACAACCTGAAGTTGTGGATACCCTGCAGTCCACCACTGAGAACAAGGACCATGAAGTTGAGACCACGCCTAGGTGTGATTATCAATCTTCACTTTCTGTTTCAAGCCCCCCTAGTTCTCCAACCCATATCTCTCGTGATGATTTAGATGAATCTGGAAATTCTGAAGAAGACAAAAGTGGCACCCTCTCTGCTCCAGAGAATGAATCTGCTGAGGTATCTGCTAGAGCTCGGAATGAAAATGTAGATTCTTCTTCATTTGTTGAATCCACTGTTGTTGTTGTTGATGATGATGAATGGACCACTGAGAATATAGAGCAGTTCCAGGAACACGAAGAATATGATGAAGATGAAGATTATCAAGAAGGAGATGATAATATTGACCTCAACCAAGAGTTTGAAGATATGTGTTCAGAGGAGAATGGATTGTCCCATATGATGGATAACCTAGTACTAGGATTTGATGAGGGTGTTCAGGTTGGGTTGCCCAATGAGGAGTTTGAAAGAACATCAAAAGATGAAGAAACTTTGTTTATGGCACAACAGGCCTCTATCAAGACTCTAGAAGAACATGTATCTTTTGAAAATGATGGCAAAGCCCTTCAACCTGATGATGATTCCGCTGCAGTGAATCATAATACTAGTGTGTTTCAGGAATCAGAAAAGCCAACTCAAGAGTTGGTCATTCAACACATCAATACACACTCATCATTATCATCTCAGAGTTTAGGTAATGTGGATGCTTCTAAAAATGTCCTGTCCACTCATAATAGTATACCAACTTCAGGTACTCATTTTCCTTATTCATCTATGGGTCAAAATCCTATGTCTAATGTAGCTGCTGCTCCAAATCAAGCTGAGCTACCCATTAAGCTTCAATTTGGTCTTTTCTCTGGCCCATCTTTGATACCATCTCCAGTACCAGCCATACAGATTGGATCTATACGGATGCCACTTCCTCTGCATGCACAGGTTGGTTCACCCCTCTCTCACGTTCACCCATCACAGCCCCCTTTGTTTCAATTTGGCCAGCTAAGGTATACATCTCCCATATCACAAGGGATCATGCCTATGGGTCCTCAATCGATGTCATTTGTTCAGCATAATATTCCATCTGATTACTCTTTTAATCATAAGCCTGGAGGTCACATGCCAGTTCACAGTGGTTCAGGTACTTCTGATTGCTTTATTAAAAATGGGATGAGGCCTTGTTCTGTTGATAATCAACCAGGTTATTCAAGGCATTTATCCCAAGGTTCACGACCAAGTGAGAATGCAGAAAATGTGGATGTTATAAAACATGGTGTCACTGGGACTGCTACAGGTTTCCAAGTGGACAAACAGGGGAGCCAAATTTTTGTTGGGAAGAACAGCACCACAGCATTCAATGCTAATAAATCAGAAGGCCTGAATCATGCCAGAGATGCATCACTTCATTCAATTTCAGAAGAGAAGGATGTTATGGAGTCAAAGCCACAATTTCCAGTACCTGGTGGTAGAGGAAAGAAATATATCTTTACCGTGAAAACACCTGGCTCAAGATCGTCAGGTTCCCTCAGAGTCAACCGTGCAGACTCCAGACGGCTTTTGAGGAAGCCCCGTTGGAACAATCAACACACTGAGTTTCGAGTTCGTGATAGTGATGACAAGAGACAGTCTTCTAGTTTGGTTTTGTCTGATCAGTTTGGATCAGATAATAAATCAAATATTAGTGGAAGGGGAACAGGCATATGTGGAAGGACTCGACCTAGGAAGACTTTGGCTAATAAACTGGGTAAACAGACAGTAGAGTCAGCTACAGAAAATTTCCAGCAAATAGATTCTGGAAGTAGAGCTGCAAAGATAACTGACGGAAAAGAGTCAATAAATAGTCTGAGCATCTCACATTCTGGACATAGTAATCATAAAAGGAACTTGTGTTCTGAGGAAGGTGTTGATGCTCCATTGCAAAGTGGAATTATATGTGTGTTTGAGCAACCTGGAATTGAAGCTCCTAGTGATGAAGATGACTTCATAGAAGTCAGGTCAAAGAGGCAAATGCTAAATGATCGGCGTGAACAGAGGGAGAAAGAGATCAAGGCCAAGTGTCGGGTTGCAAAGGTTTAAATTATTTTCAATTCCTATACATTCTTGTTACCATATTTTGTATAGAATCTTTCTTAATCACATTTATTTAATACTAGATGCAACGAAAACCCTGTTCTAATTTGCAAAATGCTGTGGCCATAGCCAATTCTAGCAAAGAATGGTTGTCTACTGAAGTAGCAACCGGTGATCACCCTCATCTGGTTGCTGCTGGGGGGCATGGAATCACAAAGGTTGATGTCTCATCTAGATTTAGTTCAAGTGTATCATCCCAACTACTAGCTCCTATTGGCACACCTCCTTTGAAAATTGATGCTCAACCTGATTTAACATCTCTGACAAACAGGTACTTGCTTTCTTGTAAGGTTTCATGTTGCCATTGTTGTGAAAAAACATCAATGTCATCTTTCCATTTCTATAGGTCACTCCAGATATCGGGTGGTGGAAAGGGCTGTGAACCTGGTGTGTTATTTGAGAGCAATAAGGTTGATAATGTTCAAGCACTGGGCTCCTGGGGTAATGTGCCAATTAGTCAACAGGTTTGAACCTCCTGCCCCAAAAAAACAGCTAGAGCCAATAGTGGTTTGCATTAAAATGAGGTTCTTGAAAGTGTTCTGATTTACTTCTCCCTGTTATAGTTTGAATTTTCAGATGTATTGACTTCATGTGTACACTCTCTAGTTGAAGTTTACAATAGCCCTTGCATATTTTGTCATCTTGAAGCTTGATTTATCGGACCAGCTGCATAACTATTTTATTCCTTGTTTTATTTGAAATTCTTAAGCACATTTTTATTGCAGGTCATGGCCCTCACGCAGACACAACTCGACGAGGCTATGAAACCTCAAGAATTTGATTCACAGGCTTCTATTGGAGATCTGGCAAGTGCTGTTAAGGAGCCCAGCTTGCCTTCCTTATCCATTTTGACAAAGGAAAAAGCATTCACTTCTACATCCAGCCCAATTAATTCCTTGCTTGCCGGGGAGAAAATTCAATTTGGTGAGCACATAAATTTATATGTAATTTTTAAGTAAAATTTTATATTATAGATTGAGATGAAATTTTGTTGCAGTATGAAGTAATATTTCTTTATATTCAGTGATTTACTGATGGAGGGTATTTAATTGTGTGTTTAGGGGCAGTGACAACGCCAACTGTTCTTCCTTTCAGCAATCGTCCAATGTCTCATGGCATTGGCCCCTCTCAGTCATCTCGATCGGACATGCAAATATCCCACAACCTAGATGGATCTAGTAATGATTGCAATCTTTTCTTTGATGAAAAGAAGCACATCAATGAGTCCTGTGGTCAGCTAGAAGATTGTGAAGCTGAAGCCGAAGCAGCTGCTTCAGCTGTTGCTGCTGCTGCCATTAGTAGTGATGAGATTGTTGGAAATGGATTAGGTACTTGTGCTGTCTCAGTTTCAGATGCTAAAAGTTTTGTAGCTGCCGGTATTGATGGTATAACAGCAGGTGAGTCTTTTTCCTCACAAACAAGCTTTTATTTCTCTTCTGGGCTTACGCCAATATAACTTAGATCAATCAAGATTCTGGATCTATATTAATTTGTACTAGTTACTATGGCAGGAGTATCTAGTGAACAACAATTAGATATTCAATCCAGATCCAAGGAGCCTCTCAGTGTATCTCTTCCAATAGATCTTTCTCTTGAGACTCCTCCAATTTCACTATGGCCACCCATACCAAATCAACAAAATTCCTCCAACCAAATAGTCTCGCATTTCCCTGGCGGCACTTCTCATTTTCCTTTCTATGAAATGGGTCCTATGATGGGTGGTCCCGTCTTTGCTTTTGGACCACATGATGAGTCTGCATCTACAGCACAATCGCAGCCTCTAAAATGTACTACGTCGGCATCAAGGCCAATTGGAAGCTGGCATCAGTGTCATGCTGGTGTAGATTCCTTTTATGGTCCTCCAACGGGATTTGCTGGGCCCTTTATCACTCCTCCTGGAGGAATCCCAGGAGTCCAGGGGCCGCCACCCATGGTTGTTTACAACCATTTTGCACCTGTTGGACAATTTGGACAAGTTGGCTTGAGTCTCATGGGCACCACCTATATCCCACCAGGAAAGCAGCCTGATTGGAAGCACAACCCCCCATCTTCTGCCACAGGGGCTGGTGAAGTGGATATGAATATGAATATGGCATCTTCACAGCGAAATGCTCCTAACATGCCCTCTCCAATTCAACATCTTGCTCCAGGTTCACCACTTCTGCCAATGGCTTCTCCTCTGCCCATGTTTGATGTCTCTCCTTTCCAGGTAAAGTTTTGATGTGTCTTGGGGTTTTAACTACGCATATACTGAAACTTCTGTTTTGTTGCATTGCGCTGTGCAGCAAATATATAATTCTTGTAAGGAATTGTCTTTTTAGTTATTTATTGTTCAACTTGTGCAAAAAGATAATGAAAACAAACCATCGATGCATGTGCTTTATTTTAGCTGTTTAGCTATGTAAATTTTGTTATTGTATTTAACAATGGTGTGAAATTTATGATGCCAGTCTACTGAGATGTCAGTACAAGCACGATGGCCACATGTTCATAGTTCTCAGGTGCCATCCATTCCTCAGTCAATGCCATCGCACCAAGGAGTACATACTTCTCAGTATAGCAACGGACCTGTTGACCCGCCATTAAATGTCAATAGGTTTACTGCCTCTCAAACTTCGACTTCTGATGTGAATGTTAACCATTTGCCGGATGAACTTGGATTAGTTGATCATTCAAACTCCACTGCTGCCAAGTTGTCAGCACATAGCATCGTCAGCAATACTCCACAGCAAAACAGTGTACCTACTCAGCAGCAGCATGATCAGTCATCTGGATATACTACTAATTATCAGAAAGGAGGCAGCATTTCGCTGAGAAACAGTTCTGGGGGTGAATGGTCCCACCGTAGAATGGGATTCCAAGGAAGAAAACAATCTCTGGGCGCAGATAAGAGCTTGTCCTCCTCAAAGGTTAAACAAATTTATGTGGCTAAACAGACTCTTAGTGGGGCATCAACAGTGTCATGAGAGGATTTGACAAAGAAAGACCGAAGGCTAAAATAATTTGGTCCGTGGTAGAAATGAAGTTTTGAATAGCTTTCTATATTTTGGGTAGGGAAGGTAGAGTTACGATTGGGATTTTTGTTGGCTACATACATCCAGATTGTATACCGTATACCTTGCTGCGCTGGTCTTCCTGATGAAGGGTACGAAGTGTGATGGAAGCAGTTCTGTGCATAACCTGGGAACTGGGGATTTATTTTGGTATTTTGCCCCATGGTATTTTGAAATGGGGTATCAATCAGAGGGCTGCGTCTTTCGTTTTCTCGTGATGCTTTGGAGCCAGCCAGTATTTATTTGGGGGTGTTGGTGTATCGAGATCAGTGGTTCCAGACCAAAAATAAAAATCAGTGGTTGTCCTCGACTCCAAGTATATTTATTCTTTTCATTATTAAAAGGAAAGAGTATCATCAGTTTTGAGAAATGTCACTTTTCTTTATGAATATTTTTTTCATTCGCCTTTGAAATTTAATTACAAATGACAATTCTGCGAATAATTTCAAAGACAATAATATAGTTGATTCGTAACAAATAATACTTACTCTTTTTTGAGTATTTAAATTAGTACCTTTTAAGTACAATTATATTAGTTATGAACAAAATTATTTATGCCAATCACTGATAAATTTTTTTATCCACTGCATGAGGTTCAATCTCTCTAATCAACCCGTTAAAATTATTTTATTAAGCTAGTTGACGTTATTCAGAGTTGATAACTTCCAGTAGCTTTAATTGCAATAAAAACTTATTTCATTGTAAGCCTTTTAAATACAGTAATGCATGATTTTGATGTCAGTGAGTGTAGGCATTATTTTTTAAAAAAATTATAAAAATTAAATTTTGAATAAATTATATAACAATTGTTACTCTGAAAATATTTGGGGGTTGATTGAGGATGCACTGCCCAACTGTTCCCATTTGGTACAAATGTGAAAAATGAGTCGGAACACCGAAATTTGGCCACACGTCAATGTTATTCATATGCAATACAGAATATTAGCATTGGGGTCATTCATTAAATTTGCACAATAGCGAGTACAACTTCATTTTTTCCCTGTACTAGTAGTCCAGCCAAACAAAAGATTGTTAACTACCCCAAGTAAATATTACTAGTAACTGAAGCTAGTTCTGTTCATCATCCTGATAAACTCCTCTGGACTAACCTCCCGATCATCTGCACATTTTAAGGCCAAAAATCAGATATCTCACATTCATAGGGAAAAATTACAAAGAGGAAAAGCAAAAGAGAAAATGCAACCCCCCCCCCCCCCAACCGGGGGGGCAAAAAGAAGAGAAAAAATAACTAGCATCAGAATGAATTAATGTTGCTTCGTAGCCTATTATAATTGAATTACCAGCTGTTAATGACTAAACCTCTATTATAGAAAGCTTTAAACTGTGTTTCACAGAAGGCAATGTTTTCTTCCTTTTGCTTTTAAGACCTCAGGCTGGGTTATTTTCATTTCTGTGGTAGCATAAATTATACACAAACAGGTAATAAACCTATGCTATGTCTAACGTGTAAGCAAATAAGGCTAGATCACTAAATCTACAATTCAAAAAGAATGGCAAACATTTTACTGTTCCTTTACCCTTTATTTTACAGAATTTGTCATCCATCAGACATGAGAACATAATACATTGACCTCCCCTGAGAATAATGAACCCAACGTAAAAACCCTATCTTCCAAAAAGTACTCTCAAAAATGTTAAATTTTTATTGAGCAGTATTCCCATTTAACTTTTCCAAACACATATACCACTTTGTATAATATTTTTGGTAAACCTCAGGGAGATTAGTGTAACAGAGGCAGAATGACAAACTTCTCATTTTCAGTAAATCACGTGTACGATTTAGTGAGCTCTTATCGTGAAATTTCAAAAATAAGTAAATGAGAGATGATTGCAAACTTTTTCTTTATAATCTTTCTTACCTTCATATTCTCCTTTAACTTTATTTTTCATTGCTCACATATGTATGCACCTGGTGTGCTCAAGCTAAATATATTATCTGGAACTCTTTTTGTTTTGTAAAGGGGAAAGGGAGCCAATAAAGGTTATCATTCCAATTAAACAATATTACAAAGGCTAAGCACATCACTATTTCCCACACATTAGCTTTGCTAACATGGAAAAATACAGAAAGCAACCTTAAAGCATATATTTGTGGTACTTAATTATGATCAATGGTACATATACTTCAAATGCAGAAAACTGCCAATTAGAAGTTCAAAGTAAAGACAATATTTTTTTCATATACAAACAACATTATGTCAGCATAATCTTAAGCACACACATCCACACCCAATTAACCAAAGAATACAAATCAGCAATGTGAGAAGTAAAAGTTCTTCCATAAAATTAGAGAGTTGTCAAGGATATGTTTGGGATAACTTACTATCTTGGTCTGCTTCATCAACCATCTCCTGGATCTCTCTTTCTGTGAAATTTTGACCTAGCTCTTTTGCAATGCGCTTGATGTCTGCTACAGATATCTTTCCCTGAATTGACCACAGGCAATAAGAATCAATAAGTACAGGTGAAATATAGCAGTGAATAACCTTACGTTTTTATCTTGATCAATAATATGGAAAGCTTTCATGAGCTCCTCCTTAGTGTCCCTTTCTCCTATTTTGGCAGTCATCATGTACTCAAATTCATCATAATCAATTGCTCCACTGCCATCCTTGTCCACATCCGCTATCATTTGATTGATTTGCTGAGATGACACAACAGGTTATTTATTAGAGATGCAAACAGAACTCTAACAAGAAGAATAGAATCAGGAAATCCTGGACAATTTGTACAAAAATCACTGCAATGCTAGAATCAGATGTCATTACAAGCAATCAACTCCCTAACCCAGAAAAAGTATAAGAACAACCACAGGTCCACGGGTAAATGTTAAAACAATAAAAGACGAGGAAAGCTCTCCCTCAACAACAGCCACACAGAGGAAATCATTGAAATTAGTAACTTTCAAAACTTCATTCATTATTCAATCATAAGAAAATTGAATGTATGTGAGTACTGGTATGCAGATAATACCTCTTCTGTCATCTCAAAGCCAAGAGCCCTGTCAATATAAGATATGTGTTACATAAAGAACATAGCCAAATAATATGTCAAACATTTTAAGCCTGTGAATGACAGACAACAATACCTCATGGCAACATTCAGCTCCTTGGCATCAATAGTACCTACAAATCATCGAGAGCATTAATTTAAAAAATAATAATAAAAACAAAAACTGTTCGATCATAGTGTTATTTTGATGGTAAAGTAAAGTGTATATAAAAAACCTGAGCCATCGGTGTCGAATAATTCAAAAGCTTCCCTAATCTCTTGCTTCTTCTGCTGCGTCAAATGATGGCGTCCTTTTGGTTTATTGTTGTACCTCCTAGAATCCCCTCTATACAGAGATGACTGAATAGGAAATTGCATCAGTTAATGATTTTTTTCATTGTTTGGTTCTCAACCCTAAATTTGATAAGCAAACCAAGAGGATGCCACTAACTTAAACAGATATATGAAAAGAAGAAGTGAAAATCGGCAAAAAATTGTAAATGCTAAACTACGACTAATGATTGTTATCGATTTCATTAAAATAAATAAATAAATAAAGCGCAACAGACGAAAGAGGAGCAATTGAATTGAATTGTGAATGAGGTTAAGTGAATAAAGAAATAGATAGATTAACAAAGAAATGATGCTACCATCGTCGTTTGAGGACTGAAGACAACACCACGATTTCAATTGGAACGACGAACAAGGTCACAAAATCTCCCTCTGCACTTTCCGGTAATTCAACGAATGTTCTACAACTGCATTTCAGGTTGCGCGTTTTCCTTTTTTATTTTAATGGAATCAGACACAGTTTGGGCCATACAATCTTTCGGCCCAACAATGATTGCCACTTTTATATCCCTACCCATCACATCAAATCTTTGTCATTTTTCAATGTAATGGGCCTCCGTTGATATAAATTCTGCAAAAACATAATGAATTTAACTTTTTGCCCTCTGATGAAGGACCAAAACTAGACAAAAAGACGAATGACCAAAAACTATCATTTGACGGAAAAAATTATGTCGGATTTACAATCTAGTAAGATGGAGGAATCTCAAATAAGATAATATGAAAAAGGTCAATTTCACTTCACTTATCTATTTATTTTGAGAGTGAATAGTGGCAGAAATTAACTAACTTTGGTGGGACCCACTAAATTATATTTCCGTCCTGTTGTGCAATAAAATGGAGCACGGATTGGAAAACTTTATTCATCTTTTTTGCTTTATTTATTTTTATTGTTAATTGTTTTTATAGCTAATGAAGTTACAGTCACGATCTTAAATATATGTATTCATCAGAAATCAACTTTTTAATTATGTATTCTGGAAGTGAAATCAATTTTACCAGCAAAAGTACTTAAAAAAATTAAACGTATTTTTATTAATAACGTAACTAGTTATATATCTTTTCTTCTTTATTACGGCACTGGCTTAACAGGGTGAAGGGGAAGCACTAAGAAGCTACATGTGATAGCGAGGATAAAGAAATTCTTATTCCCTAAATAAGATATTCATCGTTGGATGTATTGGATCTAAATTCTTGGGTGAGTCATGTGGTGAAACCTACCCCCATCTAACGATGGATATCCTCTTAGAATCTAAGTTAATGCAATAAAAGCATAAAGTAAAGGAAACAAAACAATGACGTTGAATTATGTCATGCCGTAGCTTCATTCATTGGCAATTTCGGACAACTTTGCTGGCATTGGACGTCCTGTTCGCTACTTATTCGAGAAAATCCGATGCTATTGCATGCGCATAATTTCATATACATATCGACTTGTGACAGCGGTACTTAGCTCAAAAGCTATTTTCTCGCACGATACATCAATTTATTAACTAATAATCGAAGACAAATTTATAAACAAAGACACAAGATCTGCTAAAATCCCACTACCTAAAATGCTAATGTGGTAAGCATATAATCATCATTATCATAAAACGTTCAGAGCAAGATCAAGACCTATGTAAGTGTTTTTACATAATCAATAATGGTAGAAAAGTATTACAGGATCTTAAAAGAAAAAATACATCACGGTTAAAAAAATAACCTGTTTTACGTCTTTTTAAATATATATATATATATATATATATATATATATATAACTGCTAACTCTATTAATAAACAGTTATTTAAAATTACTTTTTATTTATTTAATTATAATTTAGTTCTTAATAATTTAATTAATTACTTATCGGTCTCTAGATAAGTCACATGCTCCTCAATAGATGTTTACAGCTTCAGAAAGAGAAAAAATAATAATAAACATAATTAATAGTGTGATATAATATAAATAAATAACAAATGTTAAATAAGTGATCTTCAAATGAAACAGAATACTGTCAAATAACCACTATATTCATTGACATAAAAAGCCACACGTTGATCATCATCAGTATCTGCTTTTCCAATATCAGTATACATAGAAACATTGACCTACATTAAAAATTACACAGCGTGGGTATGTGGAGGAAGAAGAGGTTAGCTAGCGTATCTGGTCTTTTCACCCAACCACGATTATCGCATAGCCTTTTCCTTTTCCTTTTGCATTAGCCTCTTTTGCCTTTAATTGCGTTTAAAAAAGAAAATTGCTAAATGGATTACGACTACGTGGCGAGTTAAGGACCTTAATATTGTTCAGTTGCAAACCTTGCTGCTCTTCATGATGACATTTACGGCACCAAAGTCAACAACGGTCTTGGACTCCTTAACGCCAGGCCCACCAAAGCCCATTGGGTCTTCGCGGGCCCTCTTTTGGTTGTTTCTTTTGTCTGGAGAATTCTCCTCTTTTAACCAAACACCGAACAGTTTCAAACTCTCTCCTCCACCTTCACCTACCGCGTTTTGGTTACATCCACCACTTCCTTGCCGCATGATGCGTTCGATTTGATCGGGACCCACATTCAGACGCTCCCTCAGAAACGCTATTAATTCATCGCACTGTTTCCTCGCACGTGCCAGCTCACAGCTCAGCGTTTCGTTGTCCTTCTTCAGTTTCTCGTTCTCGCTCGATAGTTGATTAGGGGCTGTCGTTTCCACTGATCCCGGGTTCTTCGAACCGGAGGACGAGGTAGAGGTAGAGGTGGACCCCACGTCATCGGCGCCGGATTTTGATGGAGAGTTACCGTCGGCAACGGATTTTCCCGGTTCCGGCGGTTGTGGTGACTGTTGAGGCAAGGCCTTGCGGCGTCTGATTTCGGAGAGCAGCTCCTTCTGGCCTCGCTTGAAATATTCGTTTGCGAATTCCCATTTGTCTGGCACGATCTTTCGGAATCCCTGCAAAGTCAAAAACGTCGAATTTATTTCCAATAATAATGATAATTTAATTTTTGACCTTTTTTTCTCCTTTCCCTTTTCGCCGAAAAATTTGAACCCTCTTTGGGTTCTTATTTGCAATAATAAAAACTACTGAAAAATAATAAAAGTTGATAAAAATGAGCGTAACGATTTTTGGAACTTAAAAACACAAATCGGAGAACCAGACAGATAAATGTTTGCTTAGAAACAGCGAGAATAAATTGAAAATTATTGATATAAAAAAAATTCTCTCTTTTTCTTCCTGTTCACGAAGATACCCATTTGCATGGTTTAATATAAAATAGATAAATAAATAATTTTTTATTTTCTTTCATCAATTTCAAATTGTTTTCTTCTGCTTATCATTTTCTTTTCATTCATCTCTCCCGATCCAAAAAAGGCGTGAAACACTTCTTATCTGAACGCCTCATTATCCCTGACACACTTGTTTTTCCTCCTTATCCGTTCTACTTACGATCTAGACAAACAAAAAATTGTAAAAAAGAGTACCTTAAGTTGAACAAAAATATTTTCAAGTAAGGAAAAAAATAGAATTAAAAGGGAAGTGAAAAAAATAGGCATTGATAGTTGATTTCACACTTTCATTGTCTATTACTACTCTTTTATCGCATGAGAGTTTTAATTTCTCCAAAAGACGTAATAATCAATTTAAAAGTTCCATCAAACCATTGAATTAATTCATAATTGTAATCTAATTATTTCAATAAAGATATGTATCATAATATTTTTTTTATATACTATGACCCTAGAAATTCAAGCTAGCACGGAAATCAACCAAATCAAGCAGAGTAAATAAATAGAAAGAGAGTAAGCGATTACGAAGTAAAAAGCAGTGGAAAAGGAAAACATACATAGGTGTTAAGCTGGCGCACGAAACTGGAGAAATTATTGTGCTTAAAATAATTAGGAAGCAAATCCTTAGCAAAATCTGCATGTTTCCACACCACAAAAGTGTTGCCACTCTCACTCCACGATATCACCTCATCCGTCCCCGGATCATCCACCAACTGATACGTCTTCGTCAAAAACGGCGCCGGCACCGATCGTTGGGACATTTCTTCCCGATTTGCCCTTTACAATTCTTTTCTTATTACTATTAACCCCCTTCCCCAACAAAAAAAAAAGAACAACCTTTTTGTTCAATCCGATGTAAATACTTCTAACTTCTATGGGAAAAAAAAAAAGGAAAGAAAAAATAGTGAAAGAAGAAGCTTAATTAGGGGGAACAACTAAAAAGGAGGAGAGCGGTTAAGAACTCCCAACCCCAGCAATATAATCCAAAAAGGAAGAAGGGAGAGTTAACCAATAACGTATTGGGTTTCACGTTTGAATGCATATGGATCCACGATTTCTTAAACGTTACTGGTTGATCTACGTTTAGTGGGTTTGTAATATGTCTCGAAACAGACGCTGAATTATTGGAAGGATTTGTGAGACGATCAGAATCCATGGTTCCAACCCTCGAAATGAATTTGGGTGACAACTACCATTACTCCCCACACAAAAGGAAAGGGCAATGAGTGATATTATTCCCCTCATGGATTCTTGAACGGTACTCTTTTATAACAACAATATTCCAACCCCAAGGGACGTGCGTGGGTTCTAGAATTTTTGAGAAGCACTAACATCCAATGTCAATTTGGACCAAACTAAACCCAATCCACACGGACGCAATTACAATTTCACGCCCCAATGGCACTTTAGTTTAGATAACACAGTGGATAGCGACAGGGAAGGCGAGAGAATTACACACGCTTTTCGCAAGGGTCGTGGTCGGCTTTTTCCCCTATGAATTTATCACAAATTTTCTAAACCGAAGCTTCTATTACATTTCCCCTTTGAAAAACATTTTATTTGTTTTGCTTATTTTTTATGATGCATAAGACAGTGCGTTTTACTTTATTTTAATGGACGGACGCGTGTGTTTTAGCATTATTAGTGAGAAAAGGGAATATTAAGGAGGAGAATAATAACAATAAGATAATTAAGAATAATAATAATAATAAGTAGAGGAAGCGGAACGGGAATGAGTAAGAAGCTTGACGAAGTGGGTAGAGGGGGTTTTTCTTTGCTCTCACCTAACTCTCCATTTCTCCATTGCTTCTATTCATCGTTATCGCAGTTATTTTAATTATTATAGTTATGCGTCGTGTCATCTTTCGTCAATTGGTCGCCCCCCTTTAGTTCCTCCATTTTCTTTGTTTTAGATTAGACCTTTCTGCCTCTTACGACCGCCCAACAATTGTATTAAAAAAAGTATGGACAACGGAAGCAAAAGGAGAATAATGCGATGCATCTACGTGACTTTTATTTGTCCGTTACTTTATTTTTATTTTTACATTATCTCCTCCCAAAATTCTCTTTATAATTGTCATAGCAAATAACTGGCACGATTGGAGTTTGACACATTGTGCTCACTGTTCAGTTTCATTTGTTCATGGGAAATTAGCCTTTGATTGTTGTCAGTTCAAGCAAGGAGAGCATTAATGCCTTTATAGCTAAGCTAACTGCATCTTATTTATCCGTCTTATTCCAACCACGTATTATTAAACAAGTTAATTAGTCTACTTTAATGATAGTTATAGTTATGTGCAGGCCTCCCGCAGCTGAGCGTGACAAAACACCTCTCTTAGAAAATTTTTCATTTGTTATTTATATATATTATCAATTCAAAGACATTTTTAAGTGTGTTTGATGAGATATTTAACCTTACAGCTTATTCAATAAAATTTGAGATATTTTATAACCAAATTAATTACTTCATTAACTGATGGTATTTTTTCATACTATGGTTGAAATAGCGTTAAGCTACTAATAACCTTTTATTAAATGGTAAACTTTATATTGATTTAGTGGTGTTGTTATACTAATTCTATAAATTAAATTTTAGATAATTTAATCATTTGTAAACATGTAATTTACCCTTTCTAATTTAATTAACATAGTACATGTTGAAATAAATTGACATAATAAATATTAATTAAGTTTTAAATTATAAAATTTATCATTTGCAAAAAAAGTATTAAAAATATAAATTTACCAACACTTGTACGTATACTTTGTGTGCGCTCTCAGTTATATATACTTTTTAGAATACGCGTATTTAGAGTGGGCAACAATAAGTATAATAATATTTTTAATTTGTACAAAATAGTATATAATATTATTTCTTAATTTTTTGTCCAAATTAAAAAAGAAGTTTTATGACCCACTAGTACAGCGCACGTTTTACGTGAAAAATGTGAGTCTCATTTTAGGAAGAAATCTTCATGAAAAAAATAAAATTAAACTTAAAGTTGCAAGGGATAAATAATGGGCATGTAAACGTGAAAAAATAATAATAAAAAAGAGTATTTACTGCTACAAAATTTAGGTAGAAAAAGTAGTACTATTGATTGAATAGCCGAAACTGCGACAGTATTTATCTTGATGTTGAAGTCAAAAAGTGCAGTAGGAGGTTAGTATTGTCAATGATTCAATCCAAGTCATTTTCAATCTGGGGAGTAACATTCTATGCATTCGTTAAAAATTAAGAATGTCCAATCAAATCGGTTATATTTAGATTGATGCATTGTAAGCTAACAAAAATTTAAGTTGAATTGCGGTTAGATTAATCTAGTTATTAATTACAATTTCATTAACCCAACCTAATTCACTATATACTGAAATGTCATGTTGGTTTATTCATAAGCTTACTTTAAAAAAATACCCCTTTTAATATTTTCATACTATATTATATAATATTTAAATACAAATTAATTTATCATCGTATTATATATTATAATATTTTTGCATTAATATATTATACATCAATGTTTAATATTTAATGAAATTCATCAAAAATGCTTTTAAATAAAAACTTAATATTAAAATGTATTTCTAAAAATAAAATACCCACAAAAATTATAAAAAATGTTTAATAAAAATAAGAAATCAGGTAACCTCACGTGGCGATTCAATTTCTGGGTTGAACTTAATTCAATTAGTAAATTTTTCTGTTAGTTGTACGAAAATGATTAAATTATAATAAATTTTTAAATATAAATTAAAATATATTATATTAATTTTTTACTTTTAATTTCATTTATAAAAAAGAAAATAAACATCTTAATTATTAACAATAAACATTTTTTTAGAAGTAAAACTCAAAGACATTAAATTTTAAAATTAAAAATGCACAGTATAATAATAAGTAAGATACATTGTAGTAAATTTGTGAATTAAGATTGTAAATTTTAAATAATTTTTAAGAATAGTTGTTATGAATGATAGCTCACATTTTATAAATAAATGTAAATTTACTTAAGATTGAGTCTGAATTTTTAAAACTCAAACTACACCGTAGATAAGACTATTTCAATCAACCTACCAAACTTATCTTAGTTTAACATTCATGTTGACAATTGGATCTTGGTAGTAAGGTATACAAATCGAGTTGGCAAGTATTTTAATTTAAAAATTAATTTTTTCATTTTAATCATTTTTTATCTGTCTTATTTTTGTATTTTATCATATTTTTATAAATAAAGTATTACTTTAACAGTAGAAAATATCATTTTTTCTTTCGTTTTGAAACAATTTATCTAAACTACAGTTTTTAATCGTTTCTTAGTTATCATATTTGACAAAAAATAAATAAAAATATTTTATGTGATAAATAACTGTTACATTTAATAAAAAGAAATAAATAAAAACAAAATGATAGAATATTCAAACAAAATAAAAGTTGAAGTTAAATGATTAAAATTTAAGATTAAAATATTAAAATTTGCCCATACAGTGTAGTTTGAGGGCACAACATGCTCATATATGTTAAAACATCTACAAGAAAATTAATAATTTTATTAAAATTTTGTATTTCAATAAAAAGTAAGAAGCTTCAAACAACTCATGCACGGTTAAAAAAAATTAACATAAAAATTTTATATCAATTAATAATTAACTGATTTAATAAAAAATATTATAATTTTTTAAAATAATATAAACTTTTTAGGATCATTTACCAAAATAATATATGTAAAAAATCTTTTTTATGTTAATTTAAATTAAATTAATATAGAAAGTACCTTTAAAAAATATGAAGCAAAAAAAGTAAAAAATATAAAATTTTTGAGAAAAATGAAAAAATAAATTTAAATTTTGAAAAATAAATTTATCTATTTCTTCTTCAAATTTTTTATTCGATAAATCTTAAATAATTTTATAAAATAGACATATAATTTACATAAATTAATTTTTTTGTTAAAAATTATATATTTTTTTAAGTTTATAAATATAATATTCCAAAATTTATATAACTTTTTAGCTCGATTGCATTTAACATGTGTAACAAGTACTTTTTTATGTATGTTATTTTGAAAATTTATATAAAAATAAATTTAAATTTTATATTTTACATTAATTTTGTTTTAAAATTGATGAAAAATATTACTTTCTA
Organism: Abrus precatorius; assembly: GCF_003935025.1. Lineage (NCBI taxonomy): Eukaryota > Viridiplantae > Streptophyta > Magnoliopsida > Fabales > Fabaceae > Abrus > Abrus precatorius. The sequence continues at coordinate 16,217,167 of NW_020874406.1, read as the reverse complement.
AATTGATTATTTTATAATCGATGTAAAATTAATTTAAAATATAATATTTTAGAAACACGTGTCATTAAAATAATATAAATATAAATTTTTACTTATATTTTAAAAGTTTTTTAAAATTTTTTATTACACTATTAATAAATACAAAATTTTACTTATATTTTTTATTATAAATTTTTATTTATATTTTCAAACTCCTATTAACGCAGTTAATTATATCTTTTATGTTACCTTTATTTTTATTAATTAACTAGTATATAATATGACAAACGTTACATATTTTTATTTACAGACGTAATAAATATTAAATATTAAGTAAATATTAACATAAATTGACATTCAACATCACTGTTAATAACATTAAAATTTGTTGATTAAATTATTAGAAAAATATTGACACATTGACAAGAATAATACTTTATGGATTAATTTTACTTACTTTTCTCTCATCTACTAGATATTGTATCTAATTTAACATTTGCTTTTGTCCCGTTTTGAACTGACTTGAATACCAAAAAGCCTAATAAGTCTTTGGCTCGTCTAAGTTTTTATATTAGTTGTATTTACATTAATTATTTAATTAATATTAAATGTGATTTTTAAAGAAATAAAAGTAAAATTTGCCTTATAATACCCATGTTTAACGGTAGTTACGAAAGTTGGCACATCCCATTATTGATACACAATAGCACGATTACATACTGTAACAACAAACAAATACGTATCGAATTATCAACAATAGCAGGTGATGCCTCCAAAGTCTAAAGCAAGACACGAACAAACTACCTACCCACCAAATAAACCCATGATAATTACTATTGGGCACAACAACCCAAACAAGGAAGAAGACAAATGATTTTGCAGACAGAAGGTTTAGTGTGATATATTGAAAACATATAATCAAAGTTTGTTGTTAATCATTAATTAAGTTTAGTTAAATCTCAAAAAGAAAATACCTGCGCGCAATATGAAAGGTAACAAATAATATTTATACGTTGATTTATTTTTTATTTTTTATGAAAAGACTAACTTAGTACTCATCTTTTTAATATTAAGTTAGTCTTTCTATTAAAAAAGTTAATTTATAAATATTAATTATTACATTTCTTATTACTTCCAATTTTTTTAGATGTAACTAATATTGAAATCCCGTACACATAAATATAAGAAGCTAATTGTTGATTCCCAAAAAAAAAGAAAAAGAATCGTTGACCAATCATTTTTTTTCGCTAAAATGATTTTATAAGTTACGCGTCTTTTTATTTTATAAGTTATTAGTTAATAACTTTTACACCAACCATCATTTTATCATCAAACAACCGACCTTAAATTTTGAGAAATCATTAAATTACGTGTCTTTTTATTTTTTTCTGACTACAGGCCTGTTTTCTATTGTAAAATTTTATAAGTTTAACTTCATTTTTCGAATAGAATTACACAATGACAATAAATATAAACGGTATCAATTGTAGAAAAACTAATGTCATTATATTTGATTAAATTCTTTATATTAAAAAAAAATTATTTTATGCATTAACGGTGTGTGTGTGGGGGGGCCTTGGGGGGGGGGGGGGGGGGGGTTAGGGTATTATAGAGAATGTCATACAATGATTCATGAAAATATTTTGATATCTATTTGGTTTAATTTTTTAAAAAAATTCAACGCTTCTTTCAAAATTTTATTTTATTTTTATAAATTGTATCTGTGTTCTTAAATAATTTTCTGCTTATTTAATTAAAAAAATAAAAATTTTAATATAAGAATATGAGTGAAAAATTTTATATAATTTTGTAAGAATTATATAATCATGAGAATTCTACATTCTCACGCCTTCGGTTGAAATATTTGATTACAAAATATAATTGAAAATGTTTATATTAAATATAAAATTTTAATATTTCTAACGTAAAATTGTTTAAAAAAATTAAAACGATCTCCAATATTTATAAAAAAATTTTAAAAAAATTTAATATTTCTAACGTAAAATTTTTAAATATTTGAAATAGGTAGCAAACAACCGTTATATTGATGTATAAAAAAACAATTAAATTATCTATGTGAAATAAGAAATTAATACAGTAAAAAGATTATTTCGTATTTTAAGAATGAAAATTATATTTTATTGTATTATGCGTGTTTTAAATTTCCAATATGTATATATATATATATATATATATATATATATATACACTTTTAAAGAATAATTAACATAAATAATTTTTAAATAACAGCTAATTGAAGGAGTACTCTACAGTATATATAGTTTTAAAATAACCCCTTCTTCCCTTATTTTCTATCCTTCAAACCATTTTACACTTGCTCACTGGATGTTAAATAATGGAAACACTTTCAAATTCTTGCCAGTTGCAGCATCCGAGTTTTAAAACATGTTTATATATATAAACCTATATTTAATATTATACAATAAATAATAATTTTGTATCAAAAATTAAATTTTTTAATATATTAAATTTAGTAATTTCATATAATTATTTATCATATATTTAAAATACATGTTAAAAAATATGAATGTGTTGCATAAAGTTGACAAATACACTGATGTGATAAGCGCAGGTTATGGGATATTTACAGCTACACAAATACTAGTATTATATTGAGACAGCTAACATATTTAAAGGCATTGTGAAAGTGAAAGACGTATTTGAAACGCATGAAGAAAAATTGCACCCACCATCTTTCGACTAGTTTGAATGAAAACGACCTTTTTTTCGTTCTCTGTCACTGGGCTTATGTTATAGCTGTGGTGGCGGCTAATCACTGCCGTCATTCATTCTTTCACCTGCTTCTGTTCTTTTAACCAATTTCTAATATCATTACTCTATTTCGTTCTTTACGGACCAACGTTATTAATGATCAATTAAAAATCAGATAAATTCAAATAGGATCAAATCTAAGGCAGAATGATCAGCGCTTTTGATCTATTCTCAGATCAAGATTAGTGTCTCACGTTGATAATTTATAATAATATTAAATATGAGTATTTTATTAAAATAAAGTTTTAATTTTAATTGATAAATTACAGAAACAATATTTAAATAATTTTGTGATTTAAAATATTTTTTTAACGTTTATTTTAAAATATATAATAAACATTTATAATATTAATTATTATTAATATTTCATAATAAATTTACACTGTACTTTGTACATTCTTAAATATATGTTAATTTTTTTAAAAATAATAAATTTCATATTACAATGATTCTGATTCTTTTTTTAAATTTTAATAAACTATACATTAAATATTGTATTTATTTGTTTTTAATTTTAAATATAATAAAATACGAACTTATTTTAAAATAATTCAGCAATTGAATATTATGTCATGATTGATTAATAAAAAATATATCCAAACTAAATAATAAATATATGTAAACTAAGCAATAAATATGACCATGAGTTTTATTTAATTAAGTGTTTTACATGTATCAATGTACAGTTCTTAAAAGTTCTAAACAATGTCAAGTTTGTACTAGCCTTTGTATAAAAGCTTCTAATTTATTATCTACATTGTGAAGGTGATGATTTATATAAATATGTGAATGTATTTTTTTTATATAGGTTGAAAGGGTATTGTAATTTAAAGAAAACTCACAATAAAGCGTAATCTATCCGTTTATTTAAAGAAATTATTTTAAGTAAAAATAAATTAAAGAGCTTGGTCATTTACCAATCGAGCTTTTGAGACATTCAACTCAATGTGTAAGGTTAAAAGGATTTTAGTTTCGGTTTTGTTGATCCGATTAAGGCCTTTTGTTTTCAGGGGTTGGCCCAACTATACTAGCTTGCTGATGTAGTCAATGACGTCCCCTCCTATAAAACAAAACTTGGTCAATGATGTTAAACTAACATGCATGATAAATGACTAAAAAAATTATTAGTAATTTTAATTTTAAAAGATTATATTGATAACATTAACCTACGATGCATTAAGTTAAGAACAAGCCTATATTTCAATAATTGGATGAAAAAAATCTCATTTTAAGTAAAATAAACGGATTAAAAAAGCAACAATAATTTTATTTATAAATACTGTTTGTCAGAAACACACATATTAAGCTATAAAACAGATCGTAAGTGTGTAGATTTGATCATTTACAATCCACTTTATCTCTTTTTCATTCCCATACTTCTTTTTGGTTTCTGTTTGTATGAGCTTTCTCTTAAAAAAAATATATATGAAAACTTATCACAAAAACCGGTTTACGAATGTTGTGTATCTGTAATATTATTAGAAATCCATGCAAGTTTAAACAAACATTAACTTGTGTATTTTTTTATTTTTTTTTTGGTTTTTCAATCATTTTATATATGAAATAATATTGTTTAAAAAACAACTAGACAACAAATATAGACCTTTTTTATTTTATAAGATTTTGAGCCGTGATTTATCATTTTACCAATGATTAGTCTCCTAAATTCCAACCTTTTATCATATAATATACACTGTCCTCTTGCATTTTTTTTTAAATATAAATTCGATTCGTTTTCTTTCCCATACTTTACACAACTTTCTTGTTTTAATCATTGTCCACTCCCATGTTATAAACATTTTGAATTCTTACTTTTGAACAATAGTATTTTTATAAATTATTTTCATCTTTATTTAATTATAAGATACTCCTTGCATTTGTTGTTTTTATATTTATTAAATTTAAATTTTAAATATCAATATACTATATTAAATTAAATACATCTTTCTTTTGTTAGATAAACTAAAATCTAAAGAATTATTAAAATCTCAGTTAATTATAAATTAAAATTTAACATACTACAGCAATAAAGATGTGTTTTGATTTAAACGATTTATTTTCATACCTTCGTAAATTTAAAGCTATCATCTATTTAACGTGATAACATATTTATTATTAATAAAATATTTATAAGAGAGAGACCTATGACGTTCAAGACCACATCATACACAATTGTTCAAGCGATTTTTTTTTTCTAAAATAAGGGTTATAATAAAAAAAAGTATATAAATGATGTTAATTGAACCATGTTTTATAGTATAAATTATATGTATGTGTTTTTTTTTTTTGGTAAAGACTTTTTTTTTATAAATTTTTAAATTCGAACATTAGTTATTGAATTACAATACATTATTTATCATTTTATTTTCTAAATTATATACCTGTTGTTTTAGAGAGAACTAAAATTCTTATTTATTAGTGCATTTTGAATTTGTGTCAAATGATGATTTCTCCAAAAAATTGGGTAAGTGGCTTATTGAAAATTGACCACTCTTCAGTAAGTGGCGTTAGATAGTTTTAGATCGTTTTTATGGATCCTTCACAATGATTATTTTAATGTGGTTGCCCAGATTTGGAAACATCATGGGAATTTGTCTACCAAGCTCTAAGAGGTACATTTCCAGTCTAATTATTTCAACAAACATATTTTTGGTAATATAGTTAGGCGAAAAAGATAGCTTGAAGCTAGAATCAAGGGTGTTCAAAATGAAATGGAGGCTTTCCCTTCTTCTTCTTTGATATCTTTGGAGAAACATTTATAGGCTAGTTATAACAACACTTTTTGATATCTTTAAAATCTTGTTGCAGCGAAAGATGACTCGATGTGGCGAGAGTGTCGTGATTTATGGGATATTTGAAGGGTCAGGGTTAAAGAAATTCATTTTTTACTATTTCTTTTCATCTCTTCTTTGATTCTCTCGGCTCTCAACCCTATTTCACTGTTTAAATTGTCTCCAAAGCCATTTAGGTGTAAGATTGAAGTTTGAAATCATGTTTGGAGCACTTAGAGGTACGTTCTATGGGTTAGGGTTTCAGTTTTTTGTTCCTCTTCTTGATTTTTTGGTTTCTCATGGAGTTTTTCATGTGTTTAGAATTAAACCCATGTGGAGAGCATTTCTATTGTTGAATTGTGTTGTGGCTCTTCAATCCGAGATAAGAAGAGACTATACGCTATCTCCTTTTGTTTTGAATTCGTTTATTTGCTATGAGTTGCAATGTGGTTGGGATAAAATGTAGGAATAGACATGTTTTGATAGAAGATCCTTGATTAAGCATGATGAAATAAATGTTGGACATGTGTATGATGAACTAGCTTGATTGTGGTAGAGTTTCTATGAAAATTGGATATTTGAGTGTAATGTAATTGAACGAGGACATACGTGCCATGTGTAAAAGTGAATAACTTGATATGATTGGGAATTGTTGTAAAGATATTCTAGCAAAAAAAGGTGCTGATTTCTTCCTCCTTATGTTCACTTAAGTCTAGCACTAGATGCAGCTGGCACTATTTTCCTTAGAACCTAATTCTTTTGTATTTCTTTTCCATTCAGCAAAATAAAATAAAATAAAATAAACAACTATTATATGCATTACACAAATTTTTCAATAGTTGTTTTCTTATTTCACAATTATTTTTATTTATTTTAATTATTATTATATTATTTATCATATTTTATCGCTCCCTCTTTTTCATTTCTATTTACCTCTTTAAGTACTTTCAATATGTGTCAAGAAATCATAATTGATGGACAAAAGGTTATTTTAATACAAATCTGTGTGCGAGCTCGTTTGTTTTGAGAAGAAACAAATCATTGATGTCTTTTTTATTTGATTAAAAAAGTTAAAAAAAATTATAAGTTTTTTTTTATCAGTTTGAATTTACTTTTTTTTTTCCTTTTTTAGAAACAAACTCGTTTGAATAAAATAAAACACCTATAAACGGTCAAAATTTTCTCCCAGATAATTAAAACAATTATATTCACTCAAATTTGAGTCTTACTTATTTTTTAAAACCAAGGAAGAGGACGGAGATTGTTGATTGAAAACCTTAAACTATAATTAATTTTGAATATTTTCTTAATAGTTAAGTGCCAAATACGTCTGTTCACCATTCCACTATCTATGGTCAAGGATAATCAATCCAAAATATGTTTGTCTCTGGTTTTGAAATTCAATGCCGGCATCCCCATGGCAAGAATAAAATAAAAAGTTAGAAATGAATTTGCAATGTTCGGAAGAAATGAAAAATAGGTAGGAAATAAATAAACAAAAAAGGAAATAAAACAATTAAAAATATGTACTGTTTAAATGAAATAAAAAATAAATTTTAATAAAAAATTTACAACTTTATATATATATTGTTTGGGATAAGGAAAATTTTCTAAGTTAAAAATCATCTTGAAGGAAACTACATCTCAACAAGTTTTGAGGGTCAAGAAGGAGCCAAAGATAAACCTGAACATAAGAGAATATTGGAAGATCTTTGGTTTTAATTAAAAAGAACACATTTCGAGCTATTTTAAGAGATTTTTGTCACATTGTTGATTTTTCTCTAAACTGCTTGAAAGACAAGAAAATATTCTAAGACCACAAAACTAAAGGCTTTTTCGAGAAGTTTTGAGTAATTCTTAAGTCACTGACACCAAAAACTACTCGAAAAATAGAACTGGCAAGAAAATATTCCAAGTCCACAGAACTGATGGTTTTTCGAGGAGTTTTTAAGTCCCTGACACCCAAAGCTGCTCGAAAAACAGGACTAACAGGAAAATATTCTAAGTCCACAAAAAACTGATGGCTTTTTGAGGAATATTTGATGAGTTTCCAAGTACCTGACACCCAAAACTGCTCGAAAAGCAGGAAGTGGTAAGAAAATATTCTAAGTCCACAAACTTGGCTGAGTTCCAGATTTCCTCCAGAATCGCTCGAAAAACAAGAAGTGGTCAGAAAATATTCTAAGTCCACAAATATGGTCGAGCTCAAGAGTCTCTCCAAAATTGCTCGAAAAATAGAAATGAGCAAAATGTTCTAAGTCCACAAGACCCAGACAAACTCTCAAAACTCCAGAATAGCTCGAAAAGAGAAGTCAAGAAGAAACTATTCCAAGGCCATAACATTAAAAGAGTTTTTCTAGGTTTCTCTCAGAAATACTCGAAAGATAGGAGTATTGAAAAATCCAAAAGCGGTTACCAGTAGTTATCAACATTCACCACTACGCAAAGGAGATCATGGGCGATAGCGGTTACAGCTCCAACAAACAGCACGATCACAAGCAATCGTGGATAGTGAGCATCAACAGTTGAAGGCAGTTACTAAGAAGTGCCCGCAAAAGATGGAAAACGGTGGTGATCTTCATGTCTATAAATACTACAAAGCATTATTTCACAAAGGACGACTTTTTGCACCCAGACACCGCACCTAAACACTCTGAGACGCCGAAACCCTGCACCGCGCCAGACACCAGCTACAAGGAGACCTACGGTGGCCGCTATTCGCCGTTGCGAGGAGTCGTACGTTTATATTCACGCACCTTTAAATCTCTACATTTACCTTTCTGCATTTTAATTTCAGTATTCGTTGCTTGTATCTTTGTACACTCTTGGCTTCCTGTTTGTTACATTTTTGTAAAAGCATCTACGTTTGATTTAATTCTGCACATTTATTATTCACTATTCCCGCTTAATACTCTTTTACGCCGTTAATTTGAGCATCACGTTAACAACACACTTAAAAGAACCCAAAGAGGACCTAAATCCAGTCCCCAGATTGATCTTTGGATTATTTGTTTACAACTGTCATTTTTCACCGTAAACATATATAACACTGACTCTTCCCACCTAAAATTCCACTGCTATTTATGATATAAGTTAATGATGGTCCAACAGAAAGTAAATTTTGTCAGCGATATATAACAAAGCTTTTACCCTTATAACATTTTTCAATACAATTCCTTAAAAAACAAACACAATGTAACAGAGAATCCTTTCAGTCCTGGATTGACCATGGTGAATGCTCTCACAATTGTCTACTCGTAGCATACTACTCACTGTGGTTGCTGAGTCTTGAATTGCAGTTGAGAACATAAAATAGGGTGGCAATGGGTGACGGTATGGATTGGCACCACATTAGTAAATACTAAATACTAAGCAAGCAAAAATTTGAAGGTACCGAGGCACAGGGACCTTTCGAAATGTTTGTAGCCTACGCAAAAATATTAAATTTTGGTTTAATTTTTAATATATAGAATTTAAAAATATATAACAAAGTATGTTTTTTTAAATAACAAAAATATAAAGTTAAAAAATCACCATTAACAATTTTTTTGTGAAGATACTATAAAACAACGAAAAAATAGCATATTTTAAAAATTATCAGTGCAATTTAAGAAAAAATTTAAAAAGTTATCAAAAAGCAAAGCTTGTCAACGAATCTTTTAAAAAAATAAAAAAATAAAAAATTGCTAAAAAATAATAATAAAAATTTTAAATACCAAAAGACAATTCTTGAAAAGTTCTCAAATTTTCGTAATTTTTTTTCAAAACACTATATTTTAATAATTTTTTCAATTTTTTCCAAATAAAAACCTTAAATTTTGCTATTTTCTTTTGAAATTTGTTGGTTTAGTTTTAACATTAGCTGTTATTATTATTATTTATTTATAGCATGACATACATGTACATGTATATTATATGTTACTCAAAATAATTATTAATGAAACATAAATGTACGATGTAATATCCTCGTTTTTATATTTTTTATTATAGCATTGAATGTTGATTATATTTGTGAAGTTATTTGAATTTTAGAGAGTTTAAATGATGTAGGTTGCAGGATATCTCGCTGTGGCGAGAAAAGCATCCAGAAATCAAGCATTCCGATGCTCTCTCGCTGTAGCGAGGAGCTCTCGCTGTAATTAGAATGACAGATAGCAAAGTGCAATTTTGTCTGATTTTTTTGCTGCAGCGAGAGAAGGGTTCATTGTAGCGAGAATTTATCGCTGTAGCGAATGCACCACATGGCCTCACACTCGTTTCCTAACTATACCTTTGCTAAGGGACCCGTTATTGTATATGTTGTATCCGTATACATGGGCTAACCGGCAACTATTTACCTAATTGTGTAGGATCTCAAGAACTGCTGAAGGCATCGTATAATTATGATCACAGTGCACTGAATGTGCGTGTCCGAAAGTGAGTAACATAATAATTATGAATATGTGTATGTCTAATATATTGCTTTGATATTTATATTATTATGATTCCTTGTATTTCATGACCATGATTGTACTTTTATGTTAGTCTTTAAAATAATATTATGTTTTAAATGATAAGATAGGTGCTCATCCTTATTGATAATTTCAGGAAACCAGGATGACGAATCCGTAGGGAAGAGTTAAGCTAATAGATAATTCTGTAAACTTTAGATTAAATTACGTATTTAATGAATACCAGCGTGTAAATCATTTTAAATTTGTTGTATTGGTAGAGAATGACCCTAGGGTTTATGTCATGATAAAGATGGATTTTGCTTGTAGTATTCCATTCGACTTCCCTAGGAGTAGGATACACCAAATCTTATGTACATATATGTATAGGGGTACAGTTAGAACTCCAGTAGGCCTTGCTTACTTATACACCTACTATGACCACAACTCTTTAGGAAGACCTACCCGTTGGACCTTTGAGCGCGTCACATGAACAGAGGTCAAAGCTGACTCTGGCGATTGGTATTTGAGATCTGATGACGACTTAGACTCCGAGGATCTAACTGAGATAAAGAGTTGGAATGCTTAACTGAAGCTGCTCTGGAATCCTTTTGTAGTGTTTGGTGTTGTAATTATTATTTTGATCTTTAAATACTCAAACATACAGTTTGTAAATTATTATACTGTACTGTGAAGTTTATGTATAGCCTTTTTCTTTACTTTTGATTATGATAATTTTAGAAGTTTTATGCTATTGCACTATTCTATTGATTTAAATGGAAATATTTGATTAAATTATAGTAATTACTTCCAGAAAAATTTTATGATACACGAATTTCATATTGAAATTGAATTGAAAAGAAAAATTATTTATATATACTAAATTTGAAATAAAGAAATTAAATACGACACATTACGATCAAGATTATAATATTCATAATCTACGTTTATACGCACATATCTACATCTGCTTAATGAACACATTAAAAGTGCTAACATCACATACATAAGAAAAAATGGCGAGAAAAATGATAATTTTTGTTGGGTTGGATTATCATAATCACAATAAATTATAGATTGGTGTTATCAATTACTTCAATTGAATTGAATATTTTGGCATTTGTGTGAATTCATTTGACGCAAATGAATGGAGCGAAAAACATTTTAACATTGCTACCGTATATAACTTTTATAGAGATCATGGCATTTTGAGTGGAGCAACGGTGTTTTTTGGTAAATATATTGCAATGACAATGCTTTTGTTTTCTCCTCATTCTAAAATCGCCAACAAATGCGTGGATTTGCAATTTCTATCTCATTTTGTTTTCCCTATGTACAAGTGATTCGATCTAACGTTTTCCGCGATCACTCGCCTGTAGCTAATTAATGACGATTGTCCCTAAGCTACATATCGTTCATCTAAACCTTCAACTTTTCATTGCAACAGGACCTTCAACAATATTGGTGTTTTAACACTTGACAACCACTGTAATTTCCGTTTTGTTACAGTAGCCTCCATCGTAAGGTGCAAACCCGTACCATAGTCAACACTCAACTCGTTTCAAGAGTGATGACAGATAGGCTAGAAAGTACAAGCAGTCAGAGACCCAAAAAGTATTGCCAGCACCGCAATATTCGCAATGGATGACATACATGAATAGAAGAAGGTTCGGTTCCAAGTTGAAATTTGAAGCTCCTCTGTCTTGCCTTTCACGAAAGAAACACGCTGAGTCGTACACAGCCCAACCCATGTTAGAAAGCAAGCTGTATTCCTCTAGCAAGTCAATCCTTTGTCAGAGTTACAAGAATGTTATATTCCTCTCCCTTGGCCTTGCTTTTGAACAAAAGTAGCAAGCCCAAGAGGATAGAGAATTACAGAATACCCAAAAAAGTAGCAAACAGCACTAGATTCAAACGCAGTAGAAACATCTTTTGACTATTTTTTCACACCTCTTGAACAAAACAAAACTATTGTACGGCTAGCATATTAATATATATCATATGATATAATAGATCTACCTTAGGGATCCCATATATATATATATATATATATATATATATATATATATATATTGGACAAGTACAGTACAAAACAAGAGGCTGCCGACAGCCCCACACATAATACTAACCAACTAGTTTGGTTCCGAGACAATTGGGTGGTTAAGTAAAGTTCGGCGTTGGGTTGGGTTGGGTGGGGAATCGTTGTCATTCATATCACACAAGCACTATTGTATGGTTAAGTTTCACAACCCTGGTTAATCCCGATTCAACAAATTATCACATCACCCATTAATCATTCAGCTTGAACTTTGACGCACAGCACAAGCAACAACCTGAGCCCACTGCCTCAGCCTTGTCTTCACCGTCTGAGGATTATCACCTGCATAATTAATTAACACAGGACAAAAACAATTAAACAAAAAAGCTGCAGATCTTAATTAACCCGAGTTAATTATAATTAAGAATTATAAGTTATCTTAATTACCCGTGCTGAAGATGGGACTGCCATGGGGAGAAGGAGTGCTGTCGCAATCGGGAGAAGACGGCGTCGTTTTGGGGACGAGGGAATCGTTGTAGGTTTTGTTGACGGCGTAGTAGAGGCCGAGAGCGGGTAACGTATCGGAGAGACGACGGTCGAGTTCCACCTCAGGGGAGGAATCGAATCCGAAGCCCAATTCAATGCAAGCTTTGAGTTCGTCAACGTCCTCGTCGGTCACGCTCTTGCTGCGACGGTTCTTCCAGTTCCCCTTGCGCCGGAGCCACGCCTCGTCGCGATAGGCATCGGGCGACCAGGATCGCTGCTTAAACAGCGGCGACGCGGACGCTGGGTGCATCAGCGGCGGACGGTGGAGCAGGAAGTGCGGCGGCGGCGCGTTGGGTTCATCGGGTTGGGACATGGGCCACTGGGCGGTGGGGTTGTGCGGAGGTCGAGGGACCTCGCACGACGGGTTAGGGAACGCTATGGCGTTATTAGGTTTTGTTTTTCTTTCGGCGCTTTTGAATGTGAAGGCACACCACAGGCTTTATGGTGAGGTGGTGGATCCACTCAACGCCCTCACCTCTCTTTCATTCGTCCACGTCATCATTACCTGTCCTCATTATTTTCCTTCTCTCTTTCATTCTACACCTGTATACATACACTACTAATATTATATATAATGTCTTCTTCTTTTTTTGTTTGCTTGGCGTGGAAATATCGTACGCTCTCTTTATTTATTAGCTTTGCTTAATTGCCCAACCAATGCGTCGCTGACATATGATTGTATCTGAATTTTTTGGTCTTGTTCCCTTCCCCGCAAGGCGTATTTTATAATGGCTTCTTGCCCACGGAAATAATACGCTCCAGATATTCACATTCATCCATTCCACATATCCCCATTTTACATCAAAGTTTATTAAATATCCTTTCAAAAACAAGTTTATTGTTCTGGGATATTTAAATTCATTCTTCAGATTCTTTTTTTAAATTGGTAAATCACATCTTAAAAGAATAACTTATATCAGGCAAATAAAATAAATTTCGGTCTTAATTTTAAGAATCAAATTAAGTTTGCATCATATAAAACTTAATCCTATTCATCTCATCTTATTCTTAAATGAAACACTTAATGATTATTTTTAAAATTAGCAAGATACAAGACAGTGAGAGCTTCAAATTTACGATATACATCTCGTTATTTGTATTATTGATAGGATGCATTACCTTAAAAGCAATCTCTTACTGTAGGATTGTAGTTTTTTCTAAGTCAAATGTTATTTAATGCTTTGGAAGTGTTAGTTAAATCTATTAAAAATCATTATTAATGTATTTAATATATTGTCTTAGCTTGTAAAAAATTTATTTTTTGCGTAAATTTTAATTAGGATTTTATTTTTATTTTTTAAACAATTTGCAAAACTATTTTTCTAATTAACCGCGCATGTTTCCATGATCACAGTAACCGAAGATAAACTTTATCTTTGGTATTTCGTAGTAAACTTAAACCACATACGTCCCATTTCACTTTTCTTTTTTCCAAATTCAACTACATTCTTACAATACATTTAATATTTTATAGTTTATATTATCAATTAATTGAACTATTAAAAAAAATGTCTAATAACAAAAGAGGAAAAATTGGAAAATATATAAGATTCTTTTAAAGATAGGGAAAGGAAAAACCGAAAACAGAGAAAGAATCACAAGCCTCGAGATTGGAATATTTCATTTAGTTTGTCAACTAACATGAAAATACGAAGATCCGCTGAAGAGGTATTCACTCTAATGAACTTGTCATTACCGGTGGCTTTCAGTTTGGCGAAGCAGTTTGTGCTTTGATTGGCTTCCCTTAGCTCATGCATGCTTGATAGAGATGTCCCAGATTCTTTGAATTGGATGATGTATATCGACAATGAAGGTCCCATATTTGTGAGAGTCTATCATCCAATCTTATGCACTAAGCCAGCGTGCTTCAGCAGATTTTGTTTTACAAATCATGTTTCTACAACCAAGCTCCTAAAAGCTAGAATTAAACCATTCTTTATGCTTGATGACTCCATGAAAAAGGATGTAAAAACTAACAATCTTTTTATTCATCTCTTTAATGTAATTTTATTCAACATAATACTTTTTTATTGTTAACAAATAAAATATTTATTATTTTTCAATTTATAAAAAAATTAAGAATGATACAGTGTATCTTTATTTTTTTAATATATTATAATTTAACATTACCCGTAAGAAAAAATATAGTACGTAGAGAAAGAAAAACTCACTAGTATTTCATTGATCGAAAGCACACACAACAACCTTATAATGCATATCTTAGTAATTGCGTTTGAAATTGGAATAGAATATCCATACATGATTCGGTCAAATTAGCCACACCTGAATATTACAGGTATAAAATAGAATGCCAAATAATATCGAAAAAAAATTGAGTGCAAAAATTACGCTTTATTTTAGTTCAAAGTTTGTTCAACACTAAAGATATCTCTTAACTATTGAACATATTTTTTTATCAAATGTAAAGATTATAAAAGTTTTTTTTTTTAAAGACTTGTCAATATGTTCAATAGACTTGCTTATTTATTGACGATGCCTTTTTATGAATATTTATCAACAGTGTTAGAGTTTAAAAATAAGTAAAAATACATATTTTATCATTTTATTTTAAACTAGCATTTACACGAAATAGGATTGTATAAAAATTTAATGAGAAAAATGTCAAAAAAAGGTATACGCCTTTTAAGTTTTTAAAATTTATTTAAATAAAATTTATAATTAATTTCGTTTCACAAATTCTTATATAAAGAAAAATCGTTAAATAGGCATTGATTTAGATAAGTATCTACATGCAGCTAGTTATCCTTAAAATATTCACCAAAATCTAAATCACTGGGATAAAACCAAAAACAAAATAAATTATAATTAATTTAAATAAAACTTATAGTTAACTTTGTTTGTAATAAACAAAATTACGATTGGAGTGCTAATAGCAACACCGTGCATTCACCACCATTAAGTCTCTAATTTAAAAATTTATATTATCAATTTAATTATTGATTTTAAAAATATAATTTATAAAATTTTGTACACTTGTAAAAAAATGATAATTACCTTATTATATCACGCTACTTTTATTATTAATATATATATTCCAAAAATCTACGTTTATAAGCAGACTTTAGTTTCGAGGTGCGGACCATGGTTGTTCAAGAGACACGTCACAAAATCATAAAAGCTATTTGAAACAACCTCCGTTAGGACCTACACACACCATCCTTTATCTCCCGTGCTGATTAATTGAGCATATACGCGCGAATATGCTCCATAGACATGTTAAACAACATAAAAATTAAGGATAATATTATAAATTTTTTTAATGTAATTATTGATGTTCTTTTATTTTGAACTTGAATGTAAAGATTATTAAAATAAAAATTTAATTTTGAATAAAAATAACACTAGAAATATTTCATATGCATATAGTTAGTTTATTTCCCCATATGAAAAATTAGATCTTCATCTTGCAATAAAATATATAAAGTAAAACAGTGAAGCTTCAGGTAGTACCAAGTTATGCAAAACCTATTCACTTCTGGTCTTCTGGAGGGACCGTTTATTTGATTACAACAAGTTTAAAAGCTTAACAAGTAATCACCTAAAACAGTTGGTGGGATTACGCGTAAGCAAAGCTTATCTTCCTCCACACGGGGTGTGATGGATTTTGTTTAAGAAATAAATTAGTATAATTAAATATATTTTCAGTCCCTTTAAATGTAAAAAATGTTAAATTTTATATTCATTGCTATTTAATAATAACACGGTATATATATTTAAATACGCCACATCAAAAGCTATTTTAAATTAGTAGATAATATGATATGTTTTATTATATTTACCGAGAATGAAAAACATTTTACTTTAAAACTATAATAATACATGACTTGTGGCAACTCTAAATTGAATAGTATTAAGAAATATGTTATGATTATATGGGCATTTTAATTTAAGAAAAATAAAAACAATTCAATTTATAAAATTTTTACATTGCCATATAAATAACAAAAAAATACTTTAAAATTAAAATTAACACGGGGTCAAATAAATAATAAGATATTAAATAAATCTTATAAATAATTTATTTGATTTAATATGTGAAAATGTAAAGCAGATGAAATTTAGAAAAAAAAAATAAAGAAACGCAAAAAATCAAACCTAGTAATTTTTTTTTTAATGTTTGAACGATGAAGCCATGTATTTTTAGGGGAAAAAAATTATACTGAAAGGTATCACACATTTAAAAAAGAAATGTTTTGTTTTCAGGTCAGAGAAGGATAAGTGTGGATCTCGATCTCTCCTTCCTTTGTTTTTGTTAAATTGACAAATAATAAATAAATTTCTATTAAAAACTACAAGCAAATGAGATTTATCCTTCCTTGAACCATTAATTTAAATTTTTAACTTGTACGATATTATATATAATAAAAAATAATGGAAAACAATTTTTATTAAAAGTATAACATTTAATAATAATAACTAATTTATTTCTATTACATTTAATATCGCATATTTAAAGTTTATAATTTTAATAAAAATTACTGTATATAATGTTATATGTGTTAAAAAAAATAAAATTGGAATTTCCACATGATTTTTAAAAGCGTTTTACGGATCCCGTGTCAATCTATTTTAAAACAATGAAATGAATTATGAAATGTATATTTGAGCGTGTCGCTTTATGCTTACGTGAGCTAAGCAGATTGAATAATGTTAAAATACATGGAAGGCTATGCCTATCGAATCGAATGGGTCAGCCAAGTCGTTTTCAAAATCAATAATGCTGTAGCTCTCCAGCACCATAATTCCTTTTCGATTAAGGAACAAGTGCATATTGACTTTTAGGGGTGTTAATTAAAAAAAATTCAAATATATCTATGGGGGGTTTTCGTCCTCAAGGTTTTTAAAAATTATAAGAATATATAAAAAATTACATTTTAAATTTATTTCTTAAGTATGACCTGGTGTTCTTCAATTGATATTTTTCGTTAGATTATGATAATGATAGACTTTAGATTAACTTTTTTCTCTCGTATTTTTTAATTTTTAACAAAATTTAATTAATAATAAAAAATATATTGCTAGTATTTATCAAAGAAACGTTTCAAGTTACTGGTTCTTTGATCCAGTCTACATATTAATCCAGCCCAACGTAAGGATGAGAGAGGTGGTTTGTTTTTTGGGCTTTGGATTTGGGCCTAATCCTAGTGAACGGGTGTTTTCTTTGCAAACCCATGGAAGGGCATTAGCATTTGGAATGGCAATCCAACAGTCGTGAAAACCATTGACATCTTTATTATGTGGCAGTATTTAAGTTAGTACCTTTTGTTTAACATCTAATATATATATATATATCTTTATCTTTATACAGATGAGTTTTGGAGAAAAATTTGTAATGAGTTTTGAAGAAGAATTTGCCTTTACTCTTTAACATAATAATTTTTATATAATAATTAATAATTATTATTTAAGATTATCTTGAATGCTTTAATTCAAATCAATTAAATTCATTCATTTCTAATTAACAGTTTTGATATATCTTTACTTTTAAAGATATTTTGAATGGTTTAATTCAAATTAATTAAATGTATTTATTTTTAATTAGCAGTTTTTATATATTCAAAAGGTGCCTTCATATTAATATTTATTTTAAATTTTATTATTAGAAATTAATAACTAATAAAATTATATAAACTCTTAAACTTTAAATTAAGTTTATTATAAAAATAAAAATTAAAAATAGTACCTTTAAGGCCGTATTGAATGGTTTAATTTAAATCAATTAAATGCATTCATTTTAATTAGCAGTTTTTATACATTCAAAAAGTGCATCCTTTGCGGCAGATTTGAACCTTAATATTAATGTTTATTTTAAATTTTATTATTAGAAATTAATAATTGATAAAATTACATAAAATTCTTGAAATTTAAATTAAGTTTATTATAAAAATAAAAACAAAAAATCAATAAAAAATAATATCCTAACGTGAGAAAGAAATTGTATTTTATTAGATATGTATATAAGAAAAAATACAGGTTGTTTGTTCGAAATAAAATTTTGAACTAAGATTCTTACAAAATGGCACCTACTGTTTCAGTGCTTTTTGAAATACGACCTGGAAAGGTGAGTTGAAAGATAATGGTTCGGATAATTCATTTGTGGTTCTCTCATGAGTTTTGAAATAAAACTTAAGTCAATCGCATGGACATGATTTTAGTCGATGAAAAGGTGAAGCTTTTATATTTCTTTAGTCGAAGTGCATAAAATGGTTGATTTTTTAAAGAATGAAAATTTTAATGCTTTACCTATTGTAATTATTCAATTATGTAAAATAAAAATATTTTGGTTGTATGATTCTTTATCTATATTGAACTCTTTATATTTGCGTGATAATTATTATTATCAACAAATTATATTTCATGATTGTTTCAGAAACTTTAAGCATATCAAATGCTTATAATGGAATAAAGTTGTATCAATCCCAACATAAAAGAGACTATTTATTACAAGAATAAGTAAGTATTTTAATTATTTTTTATTTATGGAGACATCATTATGTTTTGCATGATGTTTTCTTTTTTTGTTAACTTATAAGCTATCAAATTTATGGTATAGGATGAATACGAATGATGCAAGTATAAGTTATCAACAAATTATATTTCATGATTGTTTTAAGAACTTTAGGCATATCAAATGCTTATAATGGAACAAAGTTGTATATCAATCACAACATAAAAGAGGCTATTAATTACAAGAATAAGTAAGTATTTTAATCATTTTTTATTTATGAAGACATCATTATGTTTTGCATGATGTTTCCTGTTTTTGTTAACTTATAAGCTATCCAATTTGTGGTATAGGATGAATATGAATTATGTAAGTATAAGTCAATTATTAAGTCAGATGTCTGGGTACTCTCTTGTTTCAATGGAAGATAATTTGCTCCAAGCTCAAAACATGACCATACATGAAATAATTGAACAAATTATGTATGTTTTGTATTAAAATAATGAAGTGAAATGCATATATTATTTTTAAAATATATAAAAGTCATAATTTGAAGTTTCTCTTTGAAAAGGTTGAGTTTGTTGTTGTTCTTGTCCAAGTTTTTGAAATTGAATATGAGAAGGGATGACAATATGACTCAAGTGTTTTAAGAAGCTAAAAGAAAATGGACATAAGTTTTTTTGTGAAAATTATCAGAGATATATCATTCATACTCTCAAGTATAAACATTACTACTTATAAACTATATATTTAATTTAAAACTAATTTAGTTAAATTTTTAGTGGACTTATGACCAATTTTTTTTCTTCTAGGTTTAAGTTACATGTTAATGTTATGGATTCTGCTTCTTTTATAATATTTGAAAATCTCTTATTACAGTTCATTGGAAAGTCTGCAAAACAATTGAAAACGGAGATGACTGAAGTTGATTGTGTTGATATTGATTTCATTTAATCTTTTATATTTGTTTTAATTTATAATATTTTTAAAATTGTTTTATACTCTTGTAGCCAAATGTGAGTAATGGATTTTTTCTTTAGATTGATGCAATATTATTCAAGTTCTTTCTATTCAAAGTTAAAATTACTCAAGCAAATTTAGATGCTAATTGGGTTTTATACAATGTTAAGAGACTTGCTGATAGTGTTGATCTAATTAACCAGTTTAAGTTATTGCGTGGTATTAAGGTATATTTTTAAAATTATTAATGATTGAAATAAATGTGTCAAATTTTGATTTCAAAATAAAATAATTAAATCTTGCATATTAGTGAAACGATGATGAAGTAGAAGGAGATTCGGAGGACACTTTGTCAACTCAAAATGCTGACAGTTTGAAGGTTATAATTTATCTTGAATAAATTTAATCGTCTTCAAATTGAAATGAAATTTCATTTGACAAATTTATTTATTGTTAAATATCTAAAAAAAAAAATTGTATTATGTTTGATGCATGAACATTTTGAATGAAGGTGCTGGCTTAACTATGAGTAATGGTTGAAGATGAGCAAATAATTGATATTACAATGTAGTAAATGAATTGACTTCAAATGAGTAATAATATTTTAAAAAATATTGGTTTAAATGTTGATTATAATTTAAATTGTGTTAAGATTTCCAAATAGTTTCTATTAAAGTAGCTCCGAGTGTCAAACAACCCTGGAAGATGGTAATGAATGAGAATGAAATGAGTTCATCAGTTGTTGAGGAGTAACAAATACAAGGTTTAAGGACAAAGCCTTTAAAGAAGGTCATCATTAAGAAGTTAAATGTTTAATTTCCTTTTTATTTATATGTGACTTTTTTCTTTTATGTTTAGTTATAAAGCTATTTGCTGATATTTTAATATATCTGAACCATGGTATTCTCTACCAATGTTACTTGAGTGGACAAGATTTTAAATATATAAATTTAACTTTTAAGTTCTTTTGGAGAAATTCTTAGCACACTTTGATTTAAGTCCTTCATTATTTATATTGTCAGGTTATATTAGTACGATTAACATATTTACCTATTTTTTTATAACTTTAGTATTAATATATTAATACATTTATCCTTGCAAAGTTTAAAGCTATTTTGAATTATTTAATTTAAATAACTTAAATGCATTTATTCTAATTAATTAGCAATTTTGATATATTCGAGAGGTACATCAGCACCTCTTTTTTAATTAGCATTTAAATGAAATTTTAAATTTTAATATAAATAATTCACTTTAAATTTTATTCTTGAAAATTGATAATTTATATATGATTAATAAAAAATAATAGAATGAATGAATAAAAATTGATGAGTATATATATATATATTCTAAAGATAAATGTAACATTTGAATGTGTTATAAATAATCAAATGAGAGCTATATGGACGTAAAATATTTAATAAAGATAAAAAATTATATTTTATTTAGTATGTATATATATTAACATATTTGTATGTTCTTTTTAACCTTAATATTAACATATAGAATCATTCATGAAAAATAGTAGAATGAATAAATTATAATTAATTAATTTATATATTTGAAAGGTCATACAACAATAGAATAATAAGAATTAATATTAATTTAGTATTTGTAACTTTAATATTAACATATTAATGCATTTATTCTTACAAAGCTTACGATAGTTTTGAATTTTTATATTAATAGTTTACTTTAAATTTTATTATTGGAAACTGCTAATTGGCATCTGATTAATGAGGAATAGTTGATTAAATAAATAAATTTTATTATTACTTTAACTTTTAATATTATTATATTTATTAGGTAACTAAATCAGCTCATATAAAATTAATTAGAAAATGCTTGATTATCTGTATAACATTGATACATTACAAGAGAATATTTAAAATTAATTTAAATATTCTATTTCTTTATTTCAAATTTAAATATTATATGAAAAATATAAAAACTATTACAAATATGGTGTATAAGAAAATCTTTCAAAAATTAAATTAGATTTATTATAAAAATTATAACTTTCTTTTTTAATTAATGTCAATATGAAAGAAAAATACTTTATAAAGTTATATACTATATTTCTTTCTTTTAAATAACTAATATTTTTATGAATGATAATATTAACATATGCTAATTAAATATTATTATAAAGTTGTTCTTATCATAATATTTTTGTCTATATTTTATGTGACTTATAAATTTTATATTATATCGACATATGTAATTTTAATTGATATAAATATTCATTTTTGTTTTTAATAAAATTATTCTTCTCTTTTACTTTCTATTTAAATCTTAATTGAAATTTTAAAATATATAAAGTATATAAAAATTTGCATATGAAAATTTATTTATCTTATTTTTCAATCGAATTATGATATTATTTAACATAATATAATTTTATTATTATATATTTCTTATATTTAAATTATAGTTTATAATATTAATATATACTAATATATAATATAAACAAATTTCTGTGATATATATATATATATGTGATATATATATATATATATATATAATTGATAAATATATGATTCAATAATAAAAAATTAAATTATGATACTTGATACATAATAGTGATTTCAGAAATATAAAATAGGCTTATTTAATAAAAGAATTAATTTTTTTATCCTTAAATTATGTGCTATATAATTTTGTAGAATAAAATAAGATATGTAATTTTATTTCTTCAATAATTTTTGTCTTAAAATATTTTAAATATATTAAAAAAATTTCTTTTATCAAAAATCCTTATGTTGTAGTATGTATGTATACATGTTAAATTATTTCAAATTAATTATAATAGTATTTTTAAACTTTATAGAATTAAATTTATAATTTATAAATTTAAATTATATTTGAGTTTAATCCTTTTATTTTTAGAGTTAATTTACAAATATTTAAAAATATAATATAAATCTTTATATAATTTATGAAATTATTTTATTAGTAATAATATTAATATATACTAATTAATTTTAAATTTTAAAATAATTTAAATATTATCATAAACATTTTATACAATTATTTTTTATTTTATTATTGATTATAATATTATACTATAATATAATAATTTATCTGTGTATCGTATGGGTCACCTTCCTAGTATATATATATATAGTCAAAAGTTAAATAACAAAATTATAAATTCTTTTAGTATGACTTCTTAATTAAAATTGAACTTTGTCTAATAGATTGTATAATAAAAATAAACATGAAACTTTGCACATGAAAAATTATTTTCATTATCTTGAATTTGTTTTATAAGATACTTATAATTAAAATACACAAATTCATAAAAATAGTTGAAATAATTAAAATTTTAAAATATTATAATAAGACAATTATTTATTTATTTATTATCATTAAACATAATTTCACTATCAAAATTTATCATTATTTTTTAGTTGATTATTTTAATCAATTTTTTTATATTAAATATAAATAAAAAAGTACTGCATAAAGAATATAAAGTGTCCTGTAATAAAAAATGTTAAAACCTTAAGACGTCTTATAAGAAAATTAAAAAAAATATTTATGAACATTTATAATATTGCTCAAAATATATTATGAATTTTTTTATTTTATAATTTAATCAAGCAAAATATTAAAATCTAAAAGTTAAATTAATCTTTACCGAGTGATTAATTAAGAAAAGATTAGGGCATGTATACCTAACATGCAGGCTAACACATATTAAATGGAAGGTATTAATAGGGGGCTGTGCGTTAAAAAAGGTGCTACAAGGAAAGCAGATTTGATTGATTGGGCCGTAGGTAGGAGGAGGGGGAAGCAAGTCCGGGTCCAGAAGGTGGTGACAAAGAAGAGCAGCAAAATTGCCATTGGAATTCACCGATTCCATTCATTCGGGAATCAGAATTAGGGTTTGCAATTGCATCTCGTGATTGAAGGGAAACAAGGATGTGGCACGAAGCGCGGAGGTCGGAGAAGAAGGTGCACGACATGATGGACGCGGCTCGCAAAAGAGCGCAGCGCCGAGCAGTTTACCTCGCCAAGCGACGCGGCGATCCTCAGCAATCTATTCAGCTCGTTGGCTTTCGTTCCCGAACCTATCGCGACGACGCTCTTTACCAAGCCACTCAGGATCAACAAGGCCTGTTAGTTTCTCTTATTCCTCACTTTTCTCGTCAATTTAATATAAAAAAGTAGACGTAGAAATTCTGTTTGCATGTTCTATGAATTTACTTGATCTGCTGATTCGTTTGTGTCTCAGGATACCTTGGAATGGGAAACAGGATGTATTGATTGATAGGTGCGAGTTTTCTACTGTGCTTGTGTGTTTTTCTATGTATTTGATTAATAATGTGAAATTGATTGCCAATTCCATGCGTTTGCAGATTTGATGGACGTGCTCTCCTTGATTTCATTCGAGATTCCAGTTTTAGACGCGTTCAGGAGAAATCTGAAGAAGAAGAAGAGTTAGAAGAGTTTGTTAATTTTGAGCGATATCGGGATTTAATAAAGCATCGGCGTAGAGGATGTCGGTACTTTTTTATTTCGTGGCGACGTGTTTGATTCCCATAACCTTTTGTAGTGTGATTACTGTTGTTTTATGTATTTTTTCTATTCCTTTAACGTTGTTTATTCTTGATGAGGCAATGCGAGACTAAAGGTTCTATTGTTTGGAAGCTAATCTGATATCTATGGTTTAGTTTTGAAGTTGAATTTACAAACTAGGTTTTTTGTTTTTGAAATTTTAACAGTTACTGACGAGGAGGCTTTGCAACATGTAAACCAAGAGATGGAGGCCAAGGCTGCTGCTCCATTTGTATCTGACAGGTTCAACGAGATTCCTTTCTTTCCTAGTTAACTAGTCATTTAGTCATTTGATGTCATATCTAAAAGTAGCATTAATTTATCAGTATATGTGCATATACATGGTTTGCTAATGGAAGAATAAGTTTGAGTTGATTTCTAAGTTCTTAATCCTTAGAATCAGATGGACCAGAAACATCTGCTAACAATAATTTGTTTCCATGAAAATTCTGATTATACTATGGAGCATTGTTTCCTGAAAATTGTTTGTAGTTTCTACCGTGGATATGTTATCTATGTCGTTTTGTAGTTGGTTGTTGGAAGATTAGTTCTAAAATACTGTTCATGAAATAGCTTATGATCCATGTTATTTTAAAACTGAATTCTTAGTAATTAGTAGTAATAACTTATATTTGCGACTTTATATGACGTGCTGTTAGTATTCTTCATGGTAGATGATAGATGATCTAATATTGTTTATTTTAATGTGCATTTGTAGATCGAATTTGACACAGACTGCTGCTAGCAAAGGATCTTACTCGCAGGTTGGGTTTTCTTATGATGGGAATGGAAAAGAAGAATCCCAAATTTCAGATGATGATGATAATGATAATGAGGAAGATGAAGATGATGAGGATGACGAGGATTTTAACAGTGATGATAGCAATGATGAAGGAATGGAAATAATTGCAAAAGAATATGGGGTTAAAAGGTATGGTTGGCTTGTTTACATGGATAAGAAAGCTAAAGAGGAAGAAAAGAGGCAAAAAGAGATGATCAAAGGTGATCCTGCAATTGTAAGTGAAAATGTTCATAGTAAGAATGGAATAATGGTTTGGTCATTCATATTTAAAGATGTCTAAATAGATGTTTTTTGATGTTATATTATGAAATTTGTAGAGGAAGATGAGTCGTAAGGAAAGAAGGAAGGCTTCTCAGATTGAAAGGGAGAGAGAGAGAGAAGCCACAAGGATATCTGGAACTCGTGTGCTGCATCATGACCCCTACCGGTAGAAAATATTGATACTTTCATCCTTCTGATTGAGTGGCGAATATATGAAATTTGTTTCTACTAACAAATGGGATTACTGATTAATCTTGCATACCATTCTTAATGATGCACATACTATATGCATGCAGGGAATCTAGGCAAAGTCCCACATATGAAGCCTATTCTCGATCTAGAAGGTACAGCACTGTTTTTCTAGTTCTCTCTGTATGATATCATTACATCTATTCATTTTTTTTTATACTTTCTGTGAAGTAAATTTTATTGGGTGTTCTTTGGCATTTTTAATTTACAGGTCAAGGTCCAGATCGCGATCCTACTCTCCATCATACTCTAGGCGTTACTCACGAAGTGGTCATTCCGATGATATTCACCGAAGCAAACCAAGGACTCCTAAAATAGAGTACATAACTGAATTTGGGGGCTCTGGAGAAGCAGATCAACCCAGGCCTGAAGGATTTTCTCCACCACGATCTCCTACATCTCAAGTTGATACGTTAAACCGGTCGGAGCACTGGACCTTTAATTCTTGCCAAGATAGATTGGACAGTCTTTTCTCTGCGCAGCATATCTCCCATATTGTTGCCTGAGGCAATTTTTTGTGATTTAGAATAGATCAGGACTAGGATTGTCGGGGTAACTGCCAAGAGGAGGAGGGAGGAGGGAGGAGGGAGGAGGCTTCCTATTTGAAGCTCATTGTTCCCTGAAATGAATTTTGCATAACTACCTGTGAGTTGCATGGAAATATTGCAATTGCTTTATCTTATACCTCCACTGTCTTGCAGGCCACCATCTGGTTGCATACTTGAGGCATTGCACGTTGATCCTGCTTCTGGTGTATCTATTGATAAGGATAAGGGCACTAAAGTCTTGAAGCAATCAGTAAGGTATGCCATCACCCAACAGTGTATATGTGAACGGGCTTTTTATTATATATGGTTTTTGTGGTATCCTCTGCTTATTGACCATTAAATTTTGTATTGATATTTGTTCTATATCTGTCCAACATTTAAAACTGCCAGTCAGTCATATGGGTACCATAAAAATATTCCCTGACATTCTTTATTTCATTCAGCTTATTTTATCTGGTTATTAGAAAGGGATTCCACTCCCTGATCTGAGTTGATTGAATACCTATTCATTTGTTATATTTTTAATTGTTGCGGTTCTCTTCTCCACAGTGCATCTTCGGCATTAGCAAAATTGAAGGCAGGTGGTTCTGGAGGGCCCTTAAAACATCAAGGGGAGAAGAAAGAGACTCCTCAAGAAAGGCTTAAAAGAATCATGAACAGGCAGCTAAACAAACAAAGTATGACTGTTTGAATAATTTATTATAATTATTGATAATAGAAATCTTCAATTTTCATTTTATTATTATTTTTAGGGGTGGGTATAGTGGTATTTATGTGAATTTGGTATCAGTTCATGATATGTATATATATATATATATATATATATATATATACATATGTCTATAACTTTTTGCCTGTGCAGTTAAAAAGGATACTGCTGCAGAACAAGCCAAGAAAAGGGAACAGGAACGGCAAAGGCAGGAAAAGCTTGCTGAAACTAGTCGGTTGAGTCGATATAGACGCCGAAGCCGCAGTAGGAGTTACAGCCGTTCTCCTCCAAGGTATTTTGAACACAATTTGCACAAATTAGATGCTTTAGTGTCGTTAACGGATTCACAAGATAAAAAACAGTAACCTTCAATTTAATGAAATGGTTCAGCTTACACTACTTTAAAACCCAAATTGACTCATGTTAGGGTTGGCCATATTTGTCTTGCCAAAATTCCAAGAGGAAAATCAGTTTTTACCATTGTTAATTTGTGTTAGACACTTTCTCTGGTTTATTGCACACAAAGCCATGGATTCAGGTGCTATTCTTGTTATTTTCAGCTGTTATGTTATCGTTTATCCTGTTTGAAGTGTGCTAGCCACAGTGCTAATACTCTGTAATTGATTAAGACTTAGGATACTCGCCGGATTTATAATGTGTTACTTGCACTGTTGCACATCACCATGAAGGTGTTGATAGACTTTTAAGATTGTCTTGATGATTAGTGGAATGAATAATTATCAGTAAGTTATTGTTATTTCAACAATGGAGTCATGTTTTGCTTTTCCGCTGGTTAACTAACATTGAGGTTATATGAATATTTCAGAAGATACAGGCGCAGTAGAAGTCCAAGTAGAAGCAGGGGTTCCAGAAGATATTATTCTAGTTCTCGTTCTCGATCCCCTTCTCGCACTCGTTCCCGCTCTCGGTCCCGCTCCCGTTCTCGCTCACCTTATTCTCGCTCTCCCGGGTAATCAATTGTTTTGGTTTTCATTTGCTGTGCCATGAAATTTTTTCCACAGCATCTTCTCAATCATTGAGAAAATAACATTTCAGGATAAGAAACCGATCAAGGCACTGATGGAATGCTGTATGCATGTAGCTGAGGAAGTTTGTGCAATTTGTTTATAATATGGAGGGAAACACTTGCCGATGTATTTAGTTGAGTTGTGTGGTGTTGAAGTTGCGGTATGCAATCTTTCCGAACATTTCAATTTTGTATTTGGTAATGTATATTTATATTTAACATTATCGAATTATAAGTAATTTGATGTCTCTAAAGTCGTATCAGGTGTCCATATTTTTCGCATAAGAAAATCACATTTCACTCCTGGTTGAATTAAAATTTATTTAGATTCCTTGAAGTGAGTCTTGAAAAGAATGATTATTGAATTGTAATATAATATAGTATGATAATTTGATTTTGAATGTCCCAGTCTCGTTGGTGATCCGAATAAATGTACACGCCTCTCCAACCAATTATAATATTTTTCTTGAAAAAAGAGATTTTTATTTTTTCCATTAAATATTCGTGTATGATGGCATATCCTAACTAATATTAACCTCGTCAGCTTTAAACAGGCAGACAGTTTTGCGCACAAAAAATCGATTTATGGGATAATTGAATGTTACAGTGCAGCAGAAATTTTTTGTTCTTTAAAATAAAGATACATGATATATTAAAGTATTAATCGGATTTAAATATTTATTAATTATTGTCAACCTGATTTAACTTGCGGAAGTGAATCGATTATCTTTGATGTGGTAAATTAAGGCAATAGTCAAAGGAAACAGAACTGCACATATCATTGCTACTGGGATTTGCAAGGACTAACTGTAACTAAAATTATTGAGTCATTTGATGAATTTGATTTTGAATGTAACATCAATTTTTTTTAAGGAAACGGTCTTTTATTTTTTCAAATCATTTTTCTAAAAAAGATTTCTTTAAAAATAAACTAAATTACAATTGAGTCAACTATAGTTTATGACTAGCTCAATATACACACATGATCAAAATTAGAATACTAGTACGTGATTCTTTTAGTGCTTATAATCTTTAATTTTAACTATTCATATATGATATAGCGGTAGTTATTCATATATATATATATATATATATATATATATATATATATGGGATATGATTTTATATTAGAGTAAGTTTAAAAAATTTTATACTTAATCTGAATTTTTTATTTAATTTAAATTTAACATATTATAATTTATTATTTTACTTGCTATTAGATTTAAATTAAATAAAAAAATTAGATTAAACGTAAGAGTTTTAAAATTTACACTAGTACAAGAAGATTTTTTTCACAGAGAGGGAGAGAGAATGTTACACATAAAATTTTTATAAAATAATTTTGTAACTAAATTTTTGAAAGGATTAATGTAATTATGCATATACGGAAATCGATTTGAGGGATTCCTGAAGGCAGTCTAAAATTTTGCTTTGAAGCACACTTGTAATCGTTATTACATGCACCCATATTTTATTTCCGTTGCGCAATAGATCTTTTTATGAATTTTTTAAATGACATTTTTTTATTTGTTGTAAAATAGAATTTCACATGAAATTATAATTTTTGCAGCCACAATCCGTTTAGAATGAGACTATTCATGAAACCTTTATCTCTTATTCACATGGAAAGATCGGAATTTCATTTTCACATGGAAAGATCAAGTGAATATTTACTATTTTATTTATCTCTTCATGGACATTAAATTGATACGTCTTATCAAATTTTGTTAACAATTTTGGAGAGAGAAATATATATAAAATTTTCAAATAACGTGGTCATGTTGAAAATTTTACCACAGAATCCATTCCCTATTGTGTAGTAGTAGTATCTGTGGTGACACCTAAAAAGGAAAGCACAGGAACCGCGGAACCAAATTCATTAGGTTTCCATGACTTACCATTTTCTGTGCCACTGCAATCAAAATCAAAACAAGTGAAGGGGCCCAGTATTCTCAATACTTATCCGTTACTGTAAGAAAAGCTTCCTAGTAAATCTGCCATTTTTAAGACTTAGATCACAGGGCTAACCGGCAACCGCTGAGCCCCAACCTACATTTATTATGAGTTTTATAACATGGTCAGTTGAACTTATTTTATAAAAATTATTTTTTATTTTCATCAATATTTTTAAATTGTTGTTCAAGTAATTATACTTCTGAACTCAAGCTATAACTAACATATTATTTAGTTAGTTGCTTGAGTTTAGGACAATTTGGATGCGAATTGCAGTAGTTTTTTTTTCTTCTAATATTTTAGTTTATGCTATCTTTCTATCATAGAATTATAGAAAATTGAAATCATTAGATCATTTACTAGGCCTTTGGAATTACAAAGTTGGATTACCAAATAAGTGGGAAATTAATTTTTTTTCCACCTCATTTTGGGCCATAGTAAGTTGATGGTTTGATACCGATGATGACAGTTAACAATATCTCGTGAAAACCAATTGCACATTGAATTAGTGGCTGCTTTATGTCATTGTCCACTGTCTAAGATAAAAGTCGAGAGCTCCCATTAGTTGTAGTCGCTATTGAATTGTGGATGTTCACTGTGCTGTCCAAACAAAACTTTAATGTAATTTGCTTTTGACCAAATTACCTGCGACAAGGATTGGATTTGACTGCGAGTGAAAGACAGGAAAACAGTAAAAGACAGTGAAGATTGAAGTAGACCAAACACAATGTAACCTGGGATGACAGAAGTCATTAAACTAAAGCAGTGCCGTTGCAATCTTTCCAATACCATACATATTTTACTCAATGTTCTATTGTGTGGACCAGTGGCCTCCATTTGAAGCTGTTATTTATTTTAGCATAAAAAAGACAAGTGGGCATGGCATTGAGTAAACAGATTCTATTCTATTCTACCTCTACCGTGAATAGTTGTAGGCCAATAAAAAAAGCAACTCTAAGATGTTTATTTATTTATATATGGAAATACTAATGAATTACCGAAAGCTATGTGTGGTGTGTATAATTAGCTTGCAAATTGCTATAGCTACTTGTTTCTTTTTGTGACCCTTTTCTTTTCTCTCTGTCCTTGGCATCTCTTGAGCATTTCTTGAAGCACACGGGATTTTTCAGTATCTGATATTAAAGCTAGGCCATCAAGCTCACGTCTAAAACTTCACTTTATTCCGTCCTTTTCACACCCCACGCGTCTTCCTTAGTGAAAGTGATCCATGCTCAATTGATCTCTCCGTATAGCCTTTAACCTTCTATTCTCAACTTTACTTGATACCCCTCCCCACTTTATATTCAGAAACAACACTTTGGAATATATAACAATATCTTTACTATCACACGAGGGGTCAATAATCTTGTTTTAAAACTCAAATCTAATGTAGCGACTACGGTTAGACATGAGGGTAGCATCAATATATGTCTAAAGCAACATCTAATTCCCTCTTTATCCTATCTCTGATTAGCTTAGCTAGGAGCTAGCTAAAATTTCTCTTGGACAAGGAGAAAGTATTGTTAAAAATAGCTCTCTATATAGAGGAATTGCATCTATAGGCACTTTTATTTTATTTCTTTTTCCCCCTAGAAATGATTAAGCCTTTTTGTGGTTTAAATGTAATATAAACCTGAAGCAACTAATCACAATCCACTGATTATATGTCCGAAGGACTTGAATATATTTTTGCAGACCCTTAACTAGCTTGACCCACTTAAAATTAAAACAAACTAGGCTCAAATTTATATAAGTGAAGCACATGGCGTGACGTATCTTTTCTTGGGCAGCTTAATTAATGTATTTCTCATGTCCCAATTAATATACATATAATCAGATATACTGTTCAATAATACTAAAAAGTAGGTAAAGGTCCTTACCCTGCACATTATATTCTCTTTTAGGCATGCATTCACATCTGAAGTATTTCCTATTGTCACATGCTTGTACTCATAAACTAATAAATATATTACATTATATAACAACACAGACTACAATTTCCCTGCTTTACCTGTTCTGAGAAAGAGGGAGTACTTTCGATTGAGGCATATCTCATTTATTTGTGCTGTGTTCCAACCCTTCTGTTTCAAATTACCTCCCATTTTCTTCTATCTGTATATTGCACATTTACATCATTCTGGCGTTATTTTTTTTTTTTTTTTTTTTAAGTTTTGGCATGAGTATGATCCAAGATGTCAGAAGTCTATAATGAGGCCCTGCTTGATCATTTTGATTAAATAATTGCAGTAAGCAAAACCTAAGTTCATCTTCATCATTCGCTCTTAATCTGCTAGTCTTAACTTTATATATATATATATATATATATATATATATATATATATATATATATATTTCAGAGAAAAGGCAAACAGTAAAACCTTTAATGAAACTCATAATTTCTGCCTTTACTACCCGCCCCTCTTCTCTACACTTTAATACCACATCAGTTAAACATTTTTTTTAATTCTAAGCTATTCTTTTAACTATTCAAAGATATACTGCAAGCTTATCCTTTTCTTGGAAGAAATTGGAAAATTTAGAAAGAAATTCTAAAAATATTATGAAAATGATTGAAGTTTAACTTACTCTCATCATTTATCACATGTTCACTTTAACCACCAAAGTAATTTCTTTAGTTGTGAAAAATAAAAACTTCTATTATTCTACAATGGCATGTATGCCTAGACACGATAAAGTCCCTAATTTTGTATGAAGATTCTTCTCACTATAAACTCCCTTTTAAAGATGTTATATTTCTCATAAATGTTTTGTTACATAATAAATATTTTTTATGGTTCAAGTTTCCTCCTGCATAGGTACCAAAACTGCTGAGCATGTGTTTCCTACATATAAATATGCTGAATAATATCTTACAACACAGCAACAGAATTATGGAACCCGTTGGTTTTGGAATATATAAGACGAACCTTAATAAATTTAATAGATCAATATTATACTGTCACTTATTACATAGAAATTAAGAA
This sequence comes from Abrus precatorius, assembly GCF_003935025.1. Taxonomy (NCBI): domain Eukaryota; kingdom Viridiplantae; phylum Streptophyta; class Magnoliopsida; order Fabales; family Fabaceae; genus Abrus; species Abrus precatorius. The sequence continues at coordinate 16,184,088 of NW_020874406.1, read as the reverse complement.
AAATTGCAGCTTAAATTCTGTCAAAGAGACTAGAATCAATCCCCTTGCCTTGGACTAGCTTTGTTGGTAAGCTTTGTGATTGGGACGTACTAGTACTGAACTACTTGTGAGCTAACATGAATATTTTTTCATCATATCATTTGTCAATCCACCTAGCAAGAACACCTCAAACGTCCAAAGTGCCTAAGTAGATCCACGGTTTGGACCACAAACCAACAACTACAAGAGTCTAAGTCCACTTTATTGTCTCCATATTGCTAATTTATTTAATGGTAAACAAAAATGCACGTACTAAGAACGATTAGTGATATTTAATCCCTTTTACATTTGTCTCAATATTAATGATTCCAAATTCTCTTGACACGGCAGTGTGGTTAGATAATTATATGTCACAGTTATGTTCATCAAACGTGACCAAATTTGGGGTGAGCATCATGTACTATATACATTATGGAAAATGAGAGTGGAACACATATTTTGGAATGTTATTGACAAATGATTTGGAGGATTCGTTTGTTGACAAATCAGTGATTAAGAAGCAAAGTGGTTGTAGAATAATCTGAGAAAGACAAGGAAGCAATGTAGCCCACAACCCCCCACCCAACCTCCATTTGGTACATGGACCCCTACATTGCCCACTAAACCCACATACAAAAAGATTTTATCTTTCTCACGACAAGTATGGAGAATCTCCAAATGGTTCCTCACTCACTCACCCATAAATTGTTGAACTTTCCTTCTACATTTCTTCTTTTGTAGCTTACGATAAGGTTAGAGGCCATGCTAATTGGTCCATGCCTTCCTCAAAAGCCCTCATGATCCGATCCAATCCTAACCTTTGTTTCTACGGTACTATGTTCAAATTAAAGACCATGCAACTTTGTTGGCCAAAAACCAGCTCACATCTCCAATTAAAGAACCTTATTAATTAATTGAAAGTTGCACATGGATCCTCATCCACAAATTGAGATTAATTAAGCACAATTTATAATAATGTTAAAAGTCCATGAAAGTCTTCCTCTCAAGAAAAGTACAATGAGAAAACAAAATCAAGTAACTATGGTTCCCAAAGGAGGAGCTTATCTTTTAAAAGGAAGTGTGAAAAATGGGCCATGTAACCCCCCAAAAGTCCAACAAAGTCAGATTCTTCAAATAGGAGAAGAGGGGAATGAGTGGCGTTGAAGTTGCTTCTAAACCAAGACGATTTCAAGTGGATCGCTTACTTAATGAAGTAAATTATTGAGCAGGAAAAAACTTAACGAAGTAAATGGATCATGTGATTATCAAGTCAAACGAAATAAGATTATGTATTTAATAAATAGTAAGTTTATATTTTAATTGTTTTTTAAAATAGGCTAAATATAAATTTTCTGTGAGTTAGAATTTTGATGGATTACGAGGGGGAGGGAGGGGGTATTATCTTATATATGATTGTAAATAATTGAATATGCTCTTTGGTTCAAACTGGTGAAAAAATATTTCATATAGTAATATGGTTGTAATGAATATACAAGGCAAAGTCGTTGACCGAATTCCATCTTTACCAACCAAATGATATGTCAAATATTAAACTTATTTATTTCTTTCATGAAAAGGGTCCGAGTTTTAGGCCAATTTCACATGACAGCTGTTTTGTTTCCACCTCCTTAATTTCCTTTCTTTGCGCCAATATCTTTGATGGCATATGTATCAGTATTAATATAATATTGCAGTTTGGGAGAATATCAGTGTTCTGGTCACGTGCTCAGGGTCAGAAAGTGACCGTTAATAACTTAATATGCATTTTGACATCTTATTTTAATCTAAATAAGAGGGCTCACACATGGTTAACTTTATCCGAATTCTCTCATCAAGGGCTTTTGTAATTTGAGGTATGAAGCCAAAACAAAATCAGGAAAATTAACAGGATGCATGTGAAAAGGATTTATTAAACTTTCATTCTTCTCTATTCCTATGCTCAAATATTGCAATGTGCATTAATCAATGCATTTTTCTTCATCACTTGACACCCTACAGGTTTGACCAGAGTGTTTCGTCCTTGATTATCACTTTAATGTCTAATCAAAGGTTAATGGTGTTCCCTTAAATAGAACAGTTTAGGTGTTATTTTCAATTTGGAATAAACTAAACATTAGTGGCATGGGCAAAAACACTTTGGGGCGGCCATCATGAAAATGTTCACAAGTGTTTGTAGGATGCCACCATGTGAATGCATCCAATGCTACAAAGAGACGTTAAGAAAAATATCAAATGCCGCCTTTCTTAGCATAGGCGGTGGCTTGGCTTAATATGTATTTTGAAAGCAATTTCTAGGATTCCCCTCATTTTTTTGGCTTCATCTTTTTTGGATACTTCTTCCACATACGTATCAGTTACAGTCAATTAAGTTTTATAATATAGTAATAACGTCCAGAGATTAAGCCTTGATAAGTTTGTAACAAATTTGGTTTGTGTTGGGGCATCATTTTTCAAAAGTTCATTTTTTTTGTAAAAATATTTTTTTGACAAAACTTGGTATAATAAATGTTTTATAGTTTAATTTTAATACACTATTAATACCCCTGAAAATTTATCCACTGATTATTTCTGATTTTCATTAAGTTATTTAGTGCAAAGTTTTAATTTTTTTTACCAAAATTTTATTGATGGTATCATTTATTTGCTTGGGAAACTTTAGAGATAAAAGAAGTAGGGCCACGTGACTGTAGCAATGGGGTCCTCTAGAGTGTGTGTGACTTTGCAATAGTTATGGTTGAGGTTGAGCCGTTGAGGTTACTACTCCCTAACCTCCAATTTCAGATACATTGTTATCTGTAAGGGTGAACCATCACATTAATAACGATGGTAGCCTCTCACCGATGCTTTTAAGTGGGTCAAGTTCTGAGAAACAGTAAATAGGCATTAGGCACCTAGCTTGTGAAGGTAACCAAACACTGTTTTTTAAGGAGGTTCGATCAACCAATGCTTTTATATACTCAAACTCACGTGATTAAATTATAGATTTTGTCCTTTAAATTTTGTTTTGGGACTATTTTTTTTAATTGTGTTATATCTTCTGACGTTTGTTGATTTCGAAGATGTTTTAATTCTTGATATAGATATGAGCTTATAATAGAAGTAGTCATTGGTGGCAGAGTCGCATAAATGGAGGTATGGCATTTAGTAGGTAAATAATGGTTACTTTTAACAAAAAATTCATGGATAATGTGGCTGAATGAGAATAGTTTGTGGGTAGCTGTGAAAGTTTCCAATTACAGTTTACAAGTGTTGGATAGTGATTACAGAGAAGAAGGTGTAGAGACAATTATGAGATGGAGAAAATTAAAAAAATAACGACACAAAAAATTAAATAACTAAATCCAATAAAAAGTTAAAAAACCAAAACTAAAATTTACAGGAGAATATTGGCGCCAGGCAAAAAAATGACAAATTTGAACTGGAATTAGTAGGACCATGGGAGTTAACAACGCCAGAGTTGCTAGTAGTTTCATCATGTGTGAAGATAGATATTGGTACTTGGGATGGGAGGCCAATTAATTGCAAAATTAACCATGCCCTCTATTTGAGGGACACCTCCTCGTTAAGTCAATTGTTAACGACTAATGATTAGTTGGATATAACTTTTTCTTCATCTTTCTTGAAACAATGGCGGAAAGAAATAAAGATTGCAACATGAAAGGAAAAAAAAAGAGAGTGAGAGAGGGGATTAACGTTAGAGTGTACACAACAATGTGCCATTATGATTGTGTGCTTAGCTTTTAGATCCCCCGCCAAACAAACGCATGATTGCTCGTGGGCCAAAGATTAGTCATGCATACTAACAATAATAATCTTAAAAGCACAAGTTAACCTGCCTATAGAAATAAGCTACCAGTAAAAATCATATCACCAAATCTGTGTGTGGTCACTGAAAAAGCAAAGCACAAGTTAACCTTCCTACAATGGAATAAAATACTAAGATTAGGGGAAGATTACCTTAAACAAAAACTAATTACACCGCGTGAAAACTTTTTAGCGGCAAAAAATCGCATTCCCGTTGATAAAGGGACAGGTGGTTCTTGAATGAGCCGTTGCTCAACAGCTAATGTTATACTATACTACTATCATATCATGCTTTGCAATTTGCAATTTGCAATTTGCGAATTTCCCATTTACCATTTACGACAAAATAAAAATATGGCAAAAGAAAATACATAATCACGAAGTGGGCTCCACTTTTTTTATGCTATAAATTAGAGGTTTGTGCACAAGCCAAAGTCCTCCGGCTCTGGTTGTGGAAAAGCACCCAAGAGAAAGAGAAAGACCACACACTCTCAGTCCTATTAATAACGCCTCAATAAAAATACAATGGTCGACGTGGACCGGAGGATGACCGGTCTAAACCCGGCTCACATAGCCGGTCTACGGCGGTTATCGGCCAGAGCGGCGGCTGCTGCTTCTCTTCCCGTCCGTAACGGTGTCGTTTCATTCTCTTCACTTGCAGATAAGGTCCTAACCCACCTTCGCAACTCAGGCATACACGTGCAACCGGGTCTCTCCGACGCTGAGTTCGCACGTGCTGAAGCTGAGTTCGGTTTCGTTTTCCCGCCGGACCTACGAGCAGTTCTCGCCGCCGGTTTGCCTGTCGGTCCCGGATTTCCTGACTGGCGCGCTGGCGGCGCGCGCCTCCACCTCCGCGCCTCGCTGGACCTTCCGATCGCCGCGATTTCGTTCCAGATCGCGAGGAACGCTGTTTGGTCGAAGTCCTGGGGTCCGAGACCTTGTGAACCTGAGAAGGCGCTGCGAGTGGCGAGGAACGCGCTGAAGAGAGCGCCTCTATTGATTCCTATCTTCAACCATTGCTACATTCCCTCCAATCCTTCTCTCGCCGGAAACCCTATCTTCTTTGTCGATGAGAGTAGGATCTTCTGCTGCGGTTTGGATCTCTCCGACTTCTTCGAACGAGAATCGCTCTTCCGGAGCTCTGAATCTGACCCTATGGTTCTCAAGAAGCAGCGATCCGTTAGCGAGAAAACCGCGGGTTCCTCCGCCGCTTTCTCCCGGAGGAGCCTCGACGCCGGCGGGAGGACCCCGAGGTGGGTGGAGTTCTGGACTGACGCAGCCAGCGATCGTCGGAGGAGGAACTCTTCGTCGTCGGCGTCGTCTTCGCCAGAGAGGTTTTTCGACATGCCACGGTCTAAAGTCCCGGGCTGGGTGGAAGAATACATAGGGCAAATCGGGTCGGTTTTGAAAGCGGGTGGGTGGAGCGAATCGGATATATCCGAAATGGTTCAGGTTTCGGCTTCTGGATTCTTCGAAGGAGAGATGGTTTTGTTGGATAATCAAGCGCTGTTAGATGCTTTACTATTGAAAGCGGACAGGTTTTCGGATTCGCTCCGAAAAGCTGGGTGGAGCTCCGAAGAGGTTTCCGAAGCTTTAGGATTCGACTTTCGACCCGAGAAGGAACGGAAACCGGCTAAGAAGCTTTCCCCTGAGCTCGTGGAAAGAATCGAGAAACTGGCTCAGTCGGTTTCCCGGTCATGATTTGATACTTGGGAACTGCATGAGCATGAACACTTATTTTTCTCTTTCTTTTTTATTTTTATTTTTTAAGGTCTCAGGGTTTGCTTTTCCCTCTTTTGGGTTAAAAACGATGAGGAATTGGGGAAACGCGTTGTACTATGAAACGAAGTGCACAAAATAGATCAAAATTACATGTTTATGATAATCATCCTTTCCTTAATACATATGTATAAAATGACGAGTTCATAATAAGCGATCAACGGTTAAACACTGCTGTCTACAGAGTAATGAATTTCCTGAAACACAAAAACCTTTCTTTTTACGATGCATTGAGCTACTTGTATTTAAATATTATTATGATTTATTTCAGAGTGGTTTGATTTGAAAATTTGTATGAAATGTTTAGTTGGCTGGTTATGGCTCTTGCTTCTAAACGACCAGTGCACGTGTGTATGTGCACATACACAAATACGAATATTGTAGTAATAGCTTGAATAGAAATGTGAGCCTTGGATCAGAACATGCGGTTGGTGCGCTGGTGTGGGACAGTAGAGCATCATATCATAGCCATCCAGGGCCAGGCCAGCCAATGCTGGTATCGTCGTTTTGCATCCAAGGAGATTGCTTAGGTCGGTGTCGTTTTGGCACCACATAAGGGGAGGGAATGAAAATCAGTATCGTACGAATCATAAGAAAACAAAAAAAGGGGCATTCTGTGGTAGAAAGCCCAAAGGTCTCATCTTTTCAGTATAATTTCAATTTCGATGTCATTTGACAGAGATACCTGATTTTTTTTTGTTTCTTTTATATGAACTTCAATTTCCTTGAAATTTGAAAAAGGATATGCATGCAATGCATGTATGGGTTTGCAGGCAGAAAAACTGACACTCAAAAACAACAATAGTAAACGACAGAAGAACGAGGCACCCTGTTGTGTTTGGGTGAGAAAGACACAAATTTTGGCATAGCCATGCGTTATAACCCTTATTATACGGATTGGAGATGAATAGATGGCAATAAGCAGAGGGAAGGCCAAATTTGTTCTATCTTTTAAATTAAATCTGAAGCGAGAATTAGTTTATTACCTAACTTATTTGAATTTATCTTAAATAATAATAATTAAAAAAACAAATCACTCCACTTCTTTGACTTGTCAAATTTTGATTCTTTCATCTTAGTACAGACCCTGATGATATTACATTATGAGAAGAAAGATACAAATTAATTGTAATAAGATTTATTATTATTTGTGTAGAATGTATAAATTAATTTTGTATTTTTGTAGATAACAAAACATTATTATGTTTCTTATCAGCTTGTGAGTGTCACTGTCATCATCCCGTAACATTATCATGATGATTTGTCATCAACTCAATCTCCTCCAAAATTATTTTATCTACATTTTCTTTTAACATACTCTTAACCTTGTTTGCTCTGTACTCACTCTCATAGACTTATCTCTCTAGAATCACTCAACTCCAACTCATCCAAAATAGTTTCCTCTGTTTTTTCTTCTAACACACTCCTAACCTTAATTGCTTCTGATTCATTCTCCCTTAACATCATTGACCATGGGTTGCGGGTGTGGACTGTGATTGATGGCGAGACGCAAGATCTAGGCTTGGACATTGTTGTCAGCGTGTTGATGTTGGAATAGAGTGGAAAAAAGACACTCGAGATTGTAGTTATGGTTTTTCAAGGTGGCTATAGAGTTTTTTGGGTTCGATGCAACAATGAAGTTAATGGACATAATTTGTCCACGATCGAGTTTAAGTTATGGGAAGAAAATAGAGAAACGTAATGAAACTTGATTTCATTTAAAATTTTCTTAAATTACATAATTAATGTTTCAAATGTAATGAATTGGTGAATTCAATGTTAATTGTCATACATTACAGCAAATTACTTAACAGAAATTGAATGAAAATATTTGTTAAAATAATATCAACAACATCTCCTTTGTGTTTTTTTAATAAGAAATAAATAAATAAATTTATTAAATTAATAAAAAGAATTATATATGTTAAATAAATAATAATTGTTTCTGAGTTAATTATTTAAAAAAAACCAAAATGTAAGGGTTTAAATACTTGTTTTCTCCTTAAAAAATGGGGGGAAATTTAGAATCGAAAATTATTGGGCATGGAGGAAAGAGGGGCCACGTGATTGGGGTCTCCAATGTCCCAACGGAAGGGTTCCGTACGATCAGAGGTGCATGAAAGAAGAGGCTTTTGCGATAGCACACTTGGCTGTTGTTCATTTGTAAACTTCTTCGCACCTTCTTACTTTCAACGTTGGAACATGTTAGTCTAATTTGTTAAGTAATGAAAAATGAAGCTGACATTTTGTAATTTTTTGGTTAGGGGTTTGTCTTAAATTGCTTGTTTTGTAAGCATTTTGGGGAGCATCTCATCTACACTAGACACAAGTGCAGGTCCCTCATGTGAAGGGAAAACAAGGTTCCATTTCTATTTCATTGCCACCTTCTAGTTTCCAATTCAAATCATTTTTCGACTCTACTATTTTATTCAAACGTTAACATTTTGATTAATTATTTGTAATATCAGTTAACTATTTTTTTTAATATCATAAAAAAATTGAATTAATACAAATAAGGCAGCATATTAGAATGGAGTATTGGATTGCTATCTCGCTTGTGCACAACTCTTTCTCCTAAGGTGGTGTTTCATTTTCATCCTTTTTGGGTGGAAGTGAGGGTTTTGCAGTTGTAGCTAAAATGTTATAGACAACACATCTGAGCATGTAACATGAATTTGGTGGTCTTATGCAGCAGACGCCAAGAAAATTTAGAGTAGATTTTTTCAGATTAAGCATTACAAATTAACCCTAAAGTCTAAACTTGTATATTTTTACATAACTAACTTTGAATTAAAAATCCCCACAGTTCCTTCCAAAAATTTCCTATATGCTATTGAATGCACTCCCGGAAATAAGAGAAAACAAAATGCTCCCACTAAAATTTAAAATTATTTTTTTAATTATATTTTATTTAATACACGTGTAAAGGATTTATAAATCTACATTCACTTATTTTTAAATATTATAACAAACAAAGATTAAATTACTTTAACTAACCATTTATAATTAAATTTCTCATTTATTATTATTTTTACCTATGAAGTAGTAAATTTGTTGATAAAATGAAATAATCGAGCTCAAATAAAAACATTTTAATAATCCGTGTATATATAACTTTAAATAATAAACGATATGAAACAGTGGATGGGACTACCTTTTTAAAATGATTTTGAGAGAGCAAGAAAACTTGGGCGGTGACAGAGCATAATAATGGGAAAGGAACCAAAAGGGGTCCAACATCCTAAACAAGAACAACGAAAAATAACAGCAAGAAAGGATCATGACTCATGAGTGACTGTAGTGTTCTCTGCGTGAAATTATTCAAATTAATGACACACAGTGATAGTAACAAATGGGATATCAAAATGTCAAAACATTATAGCATGTACTGTAGTAACATGTGAAATGCTACCAAGCTCTTTAATACACTATTAATTATCAATTAAAGTTTATTAAAAATTACATAAATCTTATTTTTTTAACTTAATATTTTTATAAAATTAAAAAAATAATTTAAATATGTTAGTAAAATTGCACAAAATTTTGTGGAAATAGAAAATAACGACAAAGAATAAATGCATCCACCAACGGTCACTGCAGTACATATCGGACCTTATTTGCCTATAGACACAGTGAATGCTGAACCCGACCGTTGATCTACTGTTGCTTCTCTCTTCTCTTTCATGGCTGATTCATCTGACATGCCAAGACTCCATGATCTTTTCCCTTCCACGTGCTTCCCTCGTGACTCAGATGGCCCCATATCCTTTCCATTCTCATTAATGGGTATGGTCTTTGCTCTTGCGTCGTTTCTGTGTCTCAGCCATTTGAGACAATCCCACACTTGCGATCCTTTATAGGCCCCACATACCCCCCATTTGATCTTAGCCGTCAATATTTGAGACTACATCTAAATTGTATAAACCAAACAATTAATGGAACGAAGAAGATATGGAGTGATGTGATGGAGAGGTGATGATGGACGGTGGTGGTGGTGAGGCCCAATCCAAGTTATCTTGTCTGGCAGAGAGGGGGATGGTAGTGGCCACCACTTCATCCCCTCTTGGCCTCTCATATTCCCAGTTTGAACTTTGATCCTTCTCTTCGTTTTTTGTTCATGCAATGGGAGACAACGCTCTATACAACGTGAAGAATTTGCAGTGTGACCAAGGATAGTGACTATACCTTGTTGACATTAAGGCAAGCTTGTCGAAACTTCCAACATTGTCCTTTGCTATATGGTTGCTGTTTTCTATCTCTAATTTCTTAGACTAGTGTGCATTATTAATTGTAGGACCAGCTTTCGCTCATGCTCCCATCGTCCCTCCTAGCTCTTACTTTGCCTTTGCTTATGTGCTTGTCAATGTCATCATAGTCTGAAAACACACAAAATCAATCACACACCATTATTAAATCATCAACATATAAATGTGTACTTCCGAAATGTAACCATCTCGAGGGGCCTATTCATTTCATTACTTTTTCTGTATTACAAAAAAAAAAAAAAACAATTAACACTATTATTTCAACAATTTTACTTTGTTTTTACATTATCAAATTTTTTTAATATCAGCCTTTAAAATTCGTTTTAAACATTCAAAAATATTTTTTCTTTGCAAAGAAACTCTATACTAGATTTTTATATTTTTTACATAATAATTGTTTTTTTTTTAAATATACTACTTTTAACTGCTTAAAAACAATCATAGAAACTGATGTAAACATTTTTTTTACACTATTTATCATGTTAAAAAATTGAACAGAAGCCTCCCTACCACCAATCCCACGTGATACAAATTGTAAAGGTCTACGAACATAGGTGACATTTGATTTCAATTTTTTCCCCCCTAGACCATCTTTACATTATAGCAATAATATCACTGATTAATTATAATTATAAGTTCCAATTCTTCGAAGGATAGTTATGAAATAATACATAACGACAATAGGACAAATGTTTGGAGCTTCAACCTATCCTATGTTTCTTTTGTTTTGTTGGGTCCAAAACCTATCCTATTATTCGGAAGAACAAAAGAAGTGAGTTACGGACTGCAGGCTCAACACCTGACATACCCAAAATTTGTTTGGTTACAGAGCCCAGCCAGGACATACATACACAAGTCAAAAACATCATAAAAAAAATAACTATCCGCACAAAATCGTTGACCGTTTGAAAAAAATTGGAGTGCAATGAAACAAGTCATTGATTTCATAGTATGTTACAAATATGTGAATGTGAATATATGAAAATAACATCATTACTTGATATAAGGTGTGCCCCTGCTCATGGACACAAAAAAAAATCTGGGCCCAGTTTGCTGAATAATTGCTCTTAACAGTTTCTTCAAAATAATACTACTCGCAGGATTGGAAACCGCGCAACCGTGTGAAGATGAAATGAGATACCATTCTATAATGACAATCTTTATCCAGGAAAGAATCCTAGAAATAGTGACATCTCATTGATCATAAAAATGTTAGTGGCTACCTTTGTCTGAAAAAAAAAAAAAGAGGTGAGAATTATACATATAACACTTTGCTCATGTCAAGTCATGATGAAACATATCATTTTCAACAACATTAGGTTGAAATATACGACCCACCATCCGTTCTAAAATCAAATTAGCCTTATAGATTTGTCATGAATTTTGCTAAGCTTGTTCAAGTAAAAGACACATATATCCAAACCAAGAAGAGTGAAAAAGAGATTGAATTTTCCTTTCTTGTATCAGTAAATATACAATTTCATTCCCTATATCACCATCAAAATTTGGTAAAAAATGTTCAGATCCTAAATGATTGGCATTGTTATATAATACTCTGCACTAAAAGAATGCATATGTTGGTTACATGGCCCCGATTTTTGTACTGTACAACTTCTCTGTAACTTAGAGGACAAATTGCGACTGAACAGAATCATGATCATACTTCTTGAAAAAATTTTGTTCCTTCGTTTTCAGATTCTCTTGGAGCAGATCTTGTCACCTTAACACGATATGAAGCCTGCAAATTACTTAGATGCTCAGCACTGTAAATCATGCAATATTTGAAGCAAAGTGGCATATTTTCAGGCAAGGACATTTTGACTAATACATAAAAGATTTATGTCACATAATGATATTTACAGGTACTAACCGATTCTTTAAGTATGATAATGACATTCCGATTAAAGTAAGTTTGCATTTAAGTATGATATGGACTGAAGATATCATATTTTTGGTCAAATGGACTGAAGATGTGAACAAAACTATGTTCTGGACCCAGAATATAAATCTAGGCCCAATAGGCCACTTCAAAGCCTCCCTGCAGACCTGCCAAACTAATAAAGCAGAGTTGACCAAAAACACATAATAAAGCTGGGAAGTGGAAGGAGGCGCCAGAGTTAGAAGATTAGTAAAAAAGTGGTTTGAAGTGAAAAAGGTTACTCTTCCTTTTTGGCATGCACCCATTTATATTAAAAGCTTTAGAAGACAGTGAAGACACAAATGTCCAATATGTATGTATAAGGTACTTTATAGGGACAATTTACCACCTTATCAGAACCAAATTCAATCACATCAGATGGATGGACACGGGCAGGATAAGTTGTAGGTACCCTGTACCGTCTTCCTTCATTGCTGAAAATATGATGAGAAAGAAATTAAATATACATTTTCAAGGATTAAAATTACATAAAATAATATACACATCTTTTACGTACTTAGTGATCCAGGTGCCATGTTGACTCCGCAGATCAGTCAAGAAGAAGGCACCATCCTTATAGTTAATTCGAGCATGCACTTGAGAAACCTTTAAAAAGAGAAACTTTGTTGCATCATGTGTTGAAGACCATTATGAGTGAGACCATGTTTAATTCAAGTCATGATAATTTGTTACCTGGGGTAAAGGTATTACAATTGAACTGCCTGGATGGTCTTTTTGCTGCGTGCTCCTGCAAATGAAGTAATGAATGTGTCAGCAGATGGGTTGAGAGTAAGAAAAGAAAACATTTTCTGTGATGACCGAGAATGAACAGCACACACTAATACACTTGTCCAAAATCTAATTGGTGTGTGTAAGATTTTCATTAATCTAAAAAAATTCAAAATGGCTTCCCAACACATTCCTATTTAACTTATAATTCATTGAATAACTAATATATTATCAGACAGAACATACGATTATGTGGCTACATTGTAATTTGTGAGTAGGTGCAACTGAAGGCATACCCAATTATGCAGGGTTTCATCTCATCTTGAGTCAAACATATAGGTCTTGAAAGACCTGCTTCATCTCCACATGGAAATAAAATCCATCTAAAATTCAACAAGAAAGATGGACACAGCAGTTATGTGATCTATATAGACTATAAAGGAGGAAATATCCAAAGGATGATATTCATTCATATTGGATCAAAGACTTACTCTCCGTTAATGGAACGCTCAAGTGCATCATCATCTTCAAACCATCTGTGTAACTGGTCATTTGCCTTCATAAATAATCAAACGCCAATATCCAGATCACAACAAAATCTAACAGACATGACCAATAAAAGACCAGCTACCATTTCTTTTTAGTAACAAAGTACAAAAGTAACTGTATTTGAGCCACATACTTTGTCTGAGAGCCTGCAACTTACTGGTCTACCTTCAAGTTTGGAGCTGCAAAAGTAGCACCATTTTTCATGTTTTAAGTACACGATGGAAGTAAAATTGCACACTTTTGCGAGGGTTTAATTGTGTAAAATATTTCCAATTCTTATCTACACCAAGACAAAAGCACGAAGTTATTTTTCACTATTATCAGTCCGCTACCAATGCTAATTTGAAGTGAGCCATTGGATAAGAAGAATAGCTCCATCCAGGGATATCAACAGCAATAATTCAAGACAAAAGAAAGTTAATAGCAAAGAAATGAGGGCTTTCATAATTACCTATTGCCACCTAAGACCCAGTTCAACATCAAAGGCATCATCTTGTCAATAAAAAACCTTCCTCCAACTCTTCCAGGATGTGGTATGCGAAACTGGGTCAAAAACTGCAATGGAAAGCAATCACGTATTGTTGGACAGCATATCAATCTGAAGTGTCATCTTCACATTTTCTTTATATTCTCACATTTTTTACCTCTAAAGGCCCAAGACCAACTCCCAGATATGCCTTGTAGGTGGAAGCCATCAAAGCAGCCATTCTAGCCATTCCATGAATGACGGCAACTCGTAATCTTCTCTCTCTCTCATAGCTGAAAGCAACAATGGAAAGGGGGCAAGAGACAGGTGCTAAGTCAGCAAAGAGATTTATAATCAAATCATCCAATTTGCTAATGGTGTATGATCAACTACTGCACCATTTGGCTGAGATATGCAAGCATCTCTGGTCATATTGAGCAACAACAACATTATATTTTTATATCACTTGCTCTGATCATTTCTTAAGGCTTTGCCTCCATCTCACAAGTTTTAGAAGTCTGGTGCTTGTTATTAATTAAACAGATTTGGATTCAAATCCGGCATTCGTTAGCACATTTAAGAAGTGAATGACTTGTAACCTCTTTAAGGAAGAATCAATGTCAATTGGAGAGCCTGATTTTATACTTTGCCGCCATGCTTTGTCCAACTCCCATGCAAGTTGATAACTGTCCTGTAGTGATAAAAGAAGCCAGTTAGAAAGGTTCTTCACCACATTGTTTGAGCGTTCCACAGTAAGTTTTGACTTTGTTTGATGCCCATCGGCTCAACAAGGGATATTTTAATTTTATGCATTTTTTGTTAATTCGGCATATATATGTGGGTGGCATAGATAAAGTTGGCTATTTCTACAGCCTTGGGAAGAAAATAATAATAATAAAAATATAGAAAAACAAGCATAAAGTAAAAAAAATATGTAAAATACCTAAGCCCAGAAAACCAGATAACTATGTGTTAGTTCCAATTCCAAATATGAATGGAATTGCTGAACTAACTGAAGAATAAAGATAAATTCACGTTTCATTAAAGCCTGGAAAACTTTAACAATATTTAATAGGTCTGAATATGTTTGAAACTGCTGAAGTTAACTGAAGAATAAAGTCATATTTCACTGAGAGGGGAAGAATAGCCAAAAAAAGAAAATATGAAAGAAACATATAAACCTCATGGAGTTGTCATGGTAAGATGTTGGGTATGGCATTAGTCATTAAATGCTACTCTTACAATTAATTGTTAACAGTCTATTAAAATACCTCAATAGCCATGCATCCTCCTTGGCCCATATTTGGTTGCATGGCATGGATAGAATCACCAAGCAAGGTGACATGGCCCTTTCCCCATGTCAGAGTTGGTGTCCTGTCATATATGTCTCGTCGAAGAATTTCCTCTTCTTCTGTAGCAAGTATCAAATCTATTACGTTATCACTCCAGCCCTCAAAAATCTTAAGCAGCCTTTCCTTTTTTCCTGCCATGCAGAACGAATTCAGAAGTTAGATATGACAAAATTTATAATTTTTTTTTCATGAGCAATCATGAAAAGATAAAGATAAATCTCTTTTTTTTCAGTCATCAAATTTCTATATTTCCAATACCAAAATTGCTGTAACCAAACCTAGTCAATCTGATTGGCAATCTTCATCTCAATATCAACTTGATAGAACAAGAGTTGAGTTATTTTTTTATTTTGCTGAGACTTAGTTTGCCTGCTCTGAAGATAAGGAATACAAATTCTACAAATTCATTGCTTATCTAACAAGCAAGGAAATTTTCAGAGTGCAAGACCATTGAGGAGTAGAACATTGATGATGAGCCTATGAGAGGCATTTCATTGCTTTTGGATTTCATGAAAGATGTAGTGTTTCTGTATTTGTGCTTGCAGAATTTAAGGAAATGGTAAAACTCTCTAGTTGGAGAGAAGCAATAGATGTATAACTTACTACACAAAGTATGCGTGCAAAGGAAGTTTTGAAGAAATACAGAAATGGAAAATTGCAAGTCAGCAAGCACTGCTCAGGTATAAAAAATTTAAGTATCTCTCATCTAGTTGTTATTTTTTTGAATTCCAGGTGTTATTATTCTACTGCTTGTGTCATTTCTCTTGTTACAAGTACTCCATTGCTGACTTAATAAAGTGTCCTTTAGTTATCTTCTAATAGGAACAGATGACAAAGCAAAAAATATGATCAAACGACAGTACTGTATAGTATTGAATGCGTATGAATGAGCAAAAATGCTCTATAATATATTCATAGATTTTTCAGAGTCAATGACTCCTCCAGAGACTATCTCTCCTCTAACTAACTAACCCTCAACATACATCTCCCAATACAATCTCTCCCCTTATATTCTCTCCCCATAACACGTCATACCCTTCTAACTAACTAATCATTAGTTGAAGGGCCCACCTTCTTCCTCCACATGTAAACCTGCCACACCTTGGGCCTCACTAATTCTCCTTCTACAGGCCCATCACTCTTTTTTATACTACTGCCCTTACTCAGTATCCTATCATTGCCCGCCTCTATAACAGCAGCCTTGTCCTCAAGGTGCAGCCAAGGAAATTGTCCACAGAATAACATTTCATCCTCCCAAGTAGTGTCATCAACAAACCTGCCTTTCCATTTAAGGAGCCATTGTTTAATCACTTGACCTGCTAGAAGAAATTCCCTGCATGCTAACACGGATTCAGATTCTTCCATGTCAGCTGGGTTAACATCTAACTCTGCTGGTAATGCAGGTTCAACAGTATAGTCACCAACAACTTTCTTAAGCTGAGAAATATGAAAAATAGGATGAACTGGTAGCTGCAGTTTATAGGAAACAGAACCAATTCGTGCTACTATCAGGAAAGGCCCATAATATTGCAGAGCTAATTTTGGATTTTAATTCTCCGTGCTACAGTTTGCTGCCTATGAGGACGCAGCTTAACAAACACCCATTCCCCAACTTCAAATTCCATGAATCTTCTTTTCTTATCCGCAAACTTCTTCATTTGTTGTTGAGCATGCAATAAATGATATTGTAATTGTCGGAGGGCCTCATCTCAGTCCACTAACTCAGCTGCCACCGCTTCCACCTTTGTTTCCCCTTGGAAAAATCGCACCAATGGAGGGGGTGTCTTTCCATAAACTACTTCAAAAGGAGTTTTGCCCATGGATGCAAGAAATGTGGTATTGTACCACAATTCTGCCCATGGTACCCAATATGACCAATTTTTGGGCTGCTTTGACACAAAACATCTAAGATAAGCTTCTAAACATCTATTCACCACTTCCGTTTGACCATCGATCTCCGGATGACAAAACTCATCTTCAACGTGGTTCCCTGCAAACGGAACAGCTCCTGCCAGAATACTCATGAACAATGGATCTCGATCACTGACAATTGAGTGGGGTATGCCGTGAAGCCTAACCACTTCTTTAGCAAACACTTCAACTACTTTTCTTGCTGTATAAGGGTGTTTGAAGAGTATGAAATGTCCACACTTAGATAACCGATCCATCACCACAAATATAGCTTCAAATCCCTCACATTTAGGCAAGGGCTGTAACAACCCTGCTGGGGAGGTGGCAACATAGTTATGGCGCTGGCAAATATCACAGTTTTTCACGAAATCCTGCACTTTTTTCTTCATGCCCACCCAATATAGATTTCCAGCCAGTCTTTTATAGGTTATCAAAAACCCAGAATGGCCACCAGCAGGAGATGAATGAAATTCCTCCAAAACATGAGGAATAAGAGGTGACTTTGCTGAAATAACCAATCTTCCTTTGTACATCAATACCCCTTGCTGTAAACTAAATCCATGGTGAGAAGTAGCACCTTGTTGCAAGTCACTCACCACCTTTTGAAGAAAAGGGTCAGCATTGCATTCCTCTTGTATTTGCTGCCCCTGTAACCAAATTGGCATTGTGACTATCTCCAGTAATTCCCCTTCTTCACATACACGAGATAGTGAATCAGCTGCAACAATGAATTACTACGGTTTAAAAAGATAAGATAATAAAAGGTATGTTTTTAAACTACCAATCCCTTTATCGTTCGTGCTCCTCACCCGAGGATCACTCACTGGATTAGGAAGTAGCTCATTAACTCCTTAGCAATAAACAACAAGCAACTAGGTTCGCCTTTGTGTGCTACTCTCGGGGCAGTACTAGATCCGCTGCTCTCTTACTCGCTCGTTCCGAGAGTGGCTGCTCCTCGAGAGCCCCTTCTTTTCACTTTGCTTATCCACTTTCATTCAGCAATCAACCAAAGCCCGTGAGTCCGTGGCAGTGTGCAAGAAAATAGAGAACGATTTAGACTAAATGGAGGTCAAGGCTTAAAATAAATATAAAGGAAAGGATCTGATTCCGAGGCTCCAGGAGAGGGGAAGGAGGGAGGAGAGTTGTTGTTGCCATGGAGCTCCCTTGGAGGGAAAAGATGTAATAGCCCCGTAGGGAACTGTAGCTAGTTGCTTGTTGTTTGTTGCTAAAGAGTTAATGAGCTACTTCCTAATGGTTCAGCAATTTTGCCATACCCTTTAATAAATTTTCTATAATACTCAGTCAAACCGAGGAACCCCCTTACGCCTTTAACATTGTGCGGAATTGGCTACTCTACCACTGAATTTTCGTAGAATCAACAACTATTCCTTGATTCGAAATCAAATGACCAAGATACTCCATTTGCCTACTTCCAAACACACTTTTTTTGATTGACCACAAAGTGTTGTTCTTCCAATAGTTGCAAAACAGCCTTTAAATGCTTCAAATGCTCAACCCATCCCCTGCTATACACCAAGATATCGTCAAAAGATATCAACACAAATTTTCTCAAGTAAGGTTTAAAAATATGGTTCATGGTGGATTGAAAAGTGGCTGGAGCATTGGTTAGCCCAAATGGCATAACCAAATATTCATAGTGCCCATCATGCGTCTTAAAGGCTGTTTTATGGACATCTTCCTCCCTCATACGTATTTGATGGTACCCTGATTTTAAGTCCAATTTAGAGAAGTAAGTAGCATCATATAATTTATCTAATAATTCTTCTACTACCTGAATGGGATACTTATCTGGAACTGTGACTTTATTCAGCTCTTAGTAGTCCACACACATGCACCATGATGCATCTTTCTTCTTTACTAAAATCATTGGACTAGAGAAAGAACTAGAACTGCGCCTAATAATTCCCTGCTTAAGCATTTTGTCCACTTGCTTCTCAATTTCCTCTTTTTGGTGATACGGATAACGGTAAGGCCGCACATTTATCGGTCCAGCCTCACAGTGCAGTTCAATGACATGTGACACATCTCCAGGGGGAGGCAGCCCTGTTCACACCTTATTTCTCCCTCTTTTACATCGTCCTTTATCAAGCTCTGTAACAGAGCCACCACATTCGCATGTTTTCTGTCAAAATCTAGTTTCTGACCTTGTAATTCCACCCACTGTCCTTTCCGACAAAAACTAAGAGTCATATGTTCCCAGTCAAACGTAACTCTCCCAAACCTCTGCAGCCAAACGACCCCCAGTATCATATCCAAATTGCCCAACTCCAATATATATGGTGCTGCTACAGTAGAAAATTCACCCAACATAATTTTCACTTGTTTACATTTACCAGTAGTGGAAACTCGATGTCCGTCCCCTAATCGCACTCCCATGGATTTTCCTAGTTCTACCTCCAACGCCAGTGCTATTACCACCTATGGCGATATGAAATTATGACTGGCTCCACTGTCAATAAGCACCAACAGCGAAACACCGTTGACTTTTCCTTCTAGGCGCAACGTATAAGGAGCAGTTCCCTTCCTTTGCTTCGTCGCCACTGCCCCAAACATCCCCATAGCGTTGCAATCTAAAGTGGGCTCGTGATCTTCTTCCTTAGCTTCAATGGCTATCACCTCGCCGGCCTCATTAATTGCTTTGTCATCTCCTAAAATCACCAGTTGCAACTGGTGCTCCGAGCACTGGTGTAAGGGGTGATATTTTTCTCCATACCTAAAACATAAACCTTAAGCCTTGCGATTCATCAACTCTGCGTAGGGCAGGTGTCTAATGCCCCTACTCCGATCTGTAGTTGACAATCGATCATAGGAGGCGCGATTGCCTTGCGGAACAGAGTTACGAGACTTTGTCTGCGTCACACTACCCGTCAAGTAACCTCGCCAACGTGGGCCACTGCTATGCGCACCCCAACTTGGGTCAAGCCTACTTCCACTCTTTCCTTCTTGTAAAGTTTGACCCAGCCTAGATCCACCTTTATCCACAACACCAAAGACCCATTCTCTGTTTCCCTTCCATCCTCGTGGAGCTCCACCACACGGAACAGCGTCTTCGTATAGCTTTGCTTCAACATCACGTACCAACCACATAGCATAAAGACGACTTAACAGATTATAAGTGCAAACGCGTATCCGAATATCAGGCTTTAAACCGCCCATGAAATACCCTAGGTATTGTTCCTCGGGTAATCTCTGCACCTGCGATAGGATGAATTCAAACTCTGCTAAGTGTTCCTCCACACATCCCGTTTACGTTAGGTCCCTCGATTCCTCAAATGGATTCTCACTCATCCGCCCCCCATACCGTCCAATCATCTCTTGTTTTAATTTTGTCCAAGTCAATTGATCAACTGACTCTTAAAGGAGGTTGAACCAACCAATGAATGGTTGGCCCCTCCATACTTAATTTCGCCAATGACCTCAAAGTATGTTTCAGCTCGAGTAATCTAACCAACGGGATTAGTACCATCGAACGCTGGTAATTCTACCTTCTTCACCGCCATTCGATATTCTGACAATGACTCCGTCTCAAAAAATGCTGAATCACGACTAGAACGTAGCTTAGAAAACTCCTCTAAGATAGATAGACAGAATTCCACCAGAGATTGTCTCATCGAAACTTCCATTGTTGCCATTCTCTCCTTTAACGCCTCCACCCAATCAGTCATTTTTGGGGGCATGGACTACTTCGCTAGCTCCTCCCTCGCGAATCTGGCAAGTCGGACCAATAATAGGAACAGATGACAGAGCAAAAAATATGATCAAACGATAGTACTATATAATATTGAATGCGTATGAATGAGCAAAAATGCTCTACAATGTATTCATAGCTTTTCTAAAGTCAGTGACTCCTCCAGAGACTATCTCTCCTCTAACTAACTCACCATCAACATACCTCTCCCAATACAATCTCTCCCCTTATATTCTCCCCCCATAACACGTCATACCCTTCTAACTAATTAATCATTAGTTGAAGGGCCCACCCTTTTCCTCTTTGTGTAAAACTGCCACACCTTGGGCCTCACTAATTCTCCTTCTGCAGGTTCATCACTCTCTTTTATACTACTGCCCCTACTCAGTATCCTATCATCTTCCATACCCAAGTTCTACAATTATAAACTATTCTTCATATTCACAGCGCACACGGATATAGCGAAAATGTCAGCAACCAAAAAAGAGAGTCTAGTGTAGAATGTGATTAAGTGGCATTTAGGTACATCTTTGTATTTTAACAAAATGCAATCAATAGATAATCTCAGCATAATTAGTGTGTTACTCATTAATTGATTTTCCAATATCACAATAGTTGAAATTTGTTTCCCAGTATGGGACTTTTGAATCAATTCCTTTTTCTTCTGTATATTCAAAGTCACGATCAGTTATCTAGAAGTCAAGATTAAAAAATTCAAATTTTATGCCATGATTATAAACAGAGCACGAAGAAAATTTAATCTGCAGAGGCTGTGCCTGACAGATGTCAAATCTCGAACACATTAAGATCACATACCATTGGGGATATCAGCACCACCAGCAGGTTCTTGGTGAAATGCATACCATTGCATCTTTCCAGAACCAACATCTGAAGATACAAAATATTGTTTGTGTCCTAAAAATACTCGGTACCTTCCATAGGGAAATTGAAGTAAGCTTCTCAATACAATATAAGTAAGATTAACAAAAAAAATGTTGATAAATTTGGAGAAATAGGCATACAAGAGATGAATCATAGCCAACTTACCCAACAGATTCAATGTCAGCTGGCACAAAATCTGCAATACCAGTGTAACAAGTATAGCCAGAGTAAGTAGCATCTGTTGGCCCAAATAACTTTTTCCTCACCTATTCACAAAATAATACCATTTAAGACTATGTTAAGAAGCAGTATTTACGATCATTAAGACTCTCTACGAACAGAATGACATAAAGAGTTCAGTACTTCTAGGTTCTAAAAGGAAGAACAAAGCTGAAAAGCAAGTTCACATGTGCACACACATCAAACATATTATGACAATATGACCTGCTTTTTCTAGAAGGATATTTCTAGCATAAGAAACTGTGTGAATTCCACTGAAGCACTCAACTATACTCGTTAAGTAGGCATGAATTACTTCAAAGAGAAAATAATTCGCTAACCAGAAAAGCTTCAAATCAAAGAAAATTTAATAAGACCTTGGACCATATCCCATCTGCTCCAACCAAGAGATCTCCATCATATTTCTGACCATTCTCCAGCTCCACTGTTACCTGCAATTGAAATATGGGATGACCCAAGTAATAAACCAAACAATATTTAATCACATTAGTCTGCCATTGCATTTTCTTGAAGAAAGACAGAAAAGCTTTAAAAAATACCTATGATAACAATATCAGGAGAATCTTGAACTTAAAACTTTTCTTTAATTACCTTGTCTCCATGATCAACAAAATCAACAACATTACTGTCATTCATAATGGCTTCTTCCCCAACTGCACGGGCAAGGATTTCTTGTAAAGCCATTCGACTAATAACTCTTGTGACTGGAAGCCCGCGCTCCACTGCAGGGGTGAATGTATCAAACTTGATGTACCTAATGCCAACCATATATCAATTCACGGTAATCATAGTGCATACTAAAATTATGTAAATTAAACTATAGAAAACATCTTCAATCTATATAAAATAATTGAAGGAAGAAAGATTCTTGTTTGAGAAAGAATTGCTGATTTACACTAAAAGAACACCTCTGTGCAAATTCTGGATCCTGTGTTATCCTATTCTTACATACTTTTATCATTATTACAAATAAAGGATTATCATTATAAGTAAATTCTGCGAGCAATTACTTTAGTTTGTGCATGGAACTAACAAACTCGTCCAGTACTGCTCACAGGTTCTCACAACAATTCCAAAACTAGAATTCTCAGTGTTGAGCAATTTTTTCATGTGTAACTTTAAGTTAATGAAACAGAAAATACATGTCATATCAGACTTATGCAATGTTCTGTAAAGGTAGAGTATCAGCTATCACAGACCAAGACTCCAAAGATTTTAATCAATCCCACAGGCAAACACGATGATACTAATTTTTTTTTACTATAATCACTGACATAAACATTGTCAAGCATCAGAATTTCCGAAGCATTCGCACCCCTGAATAAGCCAGTCGGTCAAGCTTCAGAATTTGCATTGCATTGGCTCCTCTGAATTAGCCAAACATTCACCTGCTGCAGTTAAATTTCAAAGTTTCTGTTTTACCACAAGTTTCTTACTAAACAAGACGGTACCATCACGCCACTCAATCTCGTCAAACAGATATAAAACAAGATGCCAAATCAGATACATCATCTGTTCCTAAAATATGTACACTAAAGTTTCAGTGAACACAAAACATTAAAGTAAATTGAAACTAAATAATTTAATTTTGATGGTCTGCTAGTACCAATCAGTATCTCATGCCAAGACAGGAAGATAAATAATTTAATTTTAACTTACCAAGACCCAGAAACCCCGTCCACAAGCCCATTGATTCTATCACCCGTGATGCAACCAACTCTCATGACTTCTTCAGCAACCTCCAAATCTATAGCTTCCAAAGCAGCCAAAGCATTGCTTTGAATCTGAATTGGACCCCTATACTGCCCCTCCCCTCTTATAGCACTCATATCCTTCTCAAACACCACTACCTCAAACCCCTTCCTCTTTGCAGCCAAAGCAAAAACCAAGCCACCAATCCCTCCACCAGCCACAAGCACTCGAAGCTTCTTCTTCTGAGGGGCTTGATCTTCATCCTCACCATTCTTAGCCACAGTTTGTGTTGACTTTGAAGCACTTGGAGGTGCCTCAGCCACAGTTGCTTTGACCGGCACCAGTTCCTTCCTTTGCCTCGTTTTTCTGCTTCCATAGCTAACGCAAGGTGAAACATGCAGTGAAAGCTCTTTATACATAGGAATTGAGAAAAGGGTTCTCGAGAAAACTGCCATTGAGGGGTTGAAAGAGTTGCAAGACAAGGTAGAAGCCATTGTTGAAGCCAATTGGTGTGGAAGAAAACAATGCATAAACAATAAGAGTCAACGAGAGAAGGCAATGCATGAATATAAAAAAGGAGGAAGGAAGCACTAACAAGGAATAAACAAAGCAAAGCAAAAGTGGTGTGGTGTTGCAGCTGCTTGGTGTTGGAGACAAGAGGAGAAAATGTTTGACATGTAGATCACCAATGATGGAGAAGATGAAGCCATGTGGCACTTTGTGAGTGAACTCAGTGGCCATTGGCCAGATTCATATGACAAAGATTCTCGATTTTGGAACCAAATGTGGTATAGGTGGCTCTATCCTATAAGCTCACCCACGTAACATTAATCTCATGGATTGGTTCCCACCGCATGATTAAAATATTCACATTTTTTTAATGATAAATCTAACGTCTATACCCACCTCCATTGCCAAAAATGTATTCAATAAATGCAACTACAGTGAAATTAATAATATAAATGCTTTTAAGGAGACGTGTTAAGAAATTGTTAATGTTTTGTCTCCGTGCTAAATGCATTAGTTTTTTACGCCAACTTTATAAATAAGAGGCAAAACTCACGGGACTCATTTGAACATTTTTTTTCTTTGGCAGAAAAACTAAACTGATTTTTTTTTTATATTCAATGCGTAAATAATTCTCTAAGGTACATAATTATTATATCTTAAAATTATATAAATAAATATCAAATTTTAAATAATATATTTATAAATATTTAAATAATAAAATTATATATATATATATAATTATAAAAATAATGTAAAATAATTAAAAGATTAAATTTTTTAATACTATATTCTATAAAAAATTATTAAAAATATAAATATTTAAATTTTATACTTATACGAGATATAACTTGTTTCTATAACAAAGGAAATGTTGATTGCACATTCAACGAAAAACATATTATTATTTGTTAAAAATCATAACAATGTAATTTTAAAATATTAAATTAAGTAAATTTAATAGTGTTTAAAAAATATTGAATAAAAATAATCAGTGTCATGTGTTAATCTTTACACGCGTTACATTATAGTGTATTATTACTCTTTATTTTATTAAACACATTAAAATTTGGTGCATAATATGTTTTTGGTGTTACTTTTTAATATTAAAATTAACATCTTATTTTTTTCATTTAGATTGAAATCTAAATCTTAAACATTTAGTTTTCATTTTACATTAATTCGAATGTGAATTTAAATTTTAAATTTTAAATTTTTTTCACTTGAATTTAATTTTCTTTTTATTTTGACCACAGATTAAAAATTTTTAATTCAAATTTTAGTCATAATTTTTTTATAAATTTTAAATTTTAAAATTCAAATTTGAACAATATAAAAGGAACATTAAAATTTGAATTGAAACTAAAAAAAAAAGCTAAGATTTGAATTTAAAATTTAGTCAAAATAAAAAAAATTTAAAATTCAAATTTAAATATCATGTGTGAATTTATATATATATATATATATGTGTGTGTGTAATAAAATAAAAAAATCACTGAAGACATTTACATTCTAATGTATAATTTATATTAAAAAAGGAACACATTACATATAGTGCTTTCTATTTTGTAGCACTCTTTCAATGAGTCAAAAGTCACATTATAGTGTGTTGATCTTTATTCTTTTTGTTCCACATTTTAAAAACAATATTAAAATTATCTATTTTATTAATTAATTTTTAAATTGTGTTTCTTTCGATGAATAATTTTTAAATTGTAAAAATTCGAGATGTTGCTTTGACTAAAATTTTTTGTAGAGGAAAACAATTTGAGTGAAGAAAACTAAAATTAAATAAAATCAAAGCTTAGAATCTTGATGTTATTTTTATATATATTATTTTTTTTAGGCAAAAAATTATTAAATAACGTAGCTCTTACGTTTTTTTATAATACATATGTGATAAGGATTATTTTATATTAAAATTGTGTTAAAAACGTTTTTAAAAGAGAAAGAAATTATATATAAATATGAAAAAATGTTAAGAATTGATTTTAAACACTTAAAAAGATAATTTTTTTATTGAACATAAAAAATTGAATTTTGTAAAGTTTTAATTTTGAGGTTTATTATATAAAGTATAAAGTATATTTAATATTTTTATGTAGTAATTAAGTATATTTATAAAAATAAAACATAAAGAAATAAAGTTATTGTTTTATTTCCAAAATCTGTGACGGGCTTTGGAGGTCCTGGCATGGGTTCCCAATCCTTGGACTCCTCGCATTTGGATATGAAGCATGTGGGCCTCAGAGCGTGTTCCGGGAGGCCTCAAGTGCAGCTACTCGTTATTTAATTAAAATCTCTTTCATTTCCATAATTATAAATTATTTTTAAATATTGAATGTTTGTATATTTTTAAGATAATATATATAATACTTATTTTATAAAATAACAAAATCATATTAAAAAATATAGGAAGATATAACAAATTTGTTCTCTTTAAAATTTAAAAGAAAGATGTATATTTTTTTTACAAAGTAAAAAAGTATTAAAAAAATTAATTGCTTTTCTTTGTCCTTCTATTTTAGATTATGTATAGTTTTACTTTTTGTAAGTCTGTTTATTTTTAAAATTATACAAGTTCAGTACCTTGTTAACTTTTTTTATATTTAAACCATCAATTTTTTTTATCAAAAATTTGTTTGGCTTACGATGAAATTGAAACTAAATTATTTTAAAAGTTTCAAAGTAAGAAATTTAGCGAATTTTGATAAAATTTGATAAGATGTGAAATTAGGATTTACGGAAAAAAGATTTTTTTTCTTTTAAGTCGGAATGAATTTAATTAATTGGCTAGTTTTGAGTTAAAGATAATTTAATCTATACAAATTTTAATTAAGAAAAATTTAAGAGTTTTAGTTAAAAATTGAAAAAAACTAATTTGTAAACTTTTAAAAGAAAAACTTGATTGTCGTGAAAAAAATTTCAAAGATCAAAATTGCGCATAATTTAAATGGAAAGGATAAAAAATATAATTAAATTAAAAATAAAAAAAATTTCTCAATGAAAATTATTTTTTAAAAATTACATATTTAAAATCAATGCTAAAAAAAATACTTACCCTATCATATATAAAAAATTAATGATTAAAACTAAATACAATCATGCGTTTTTAATATATTAACTACTAAAACAAACATACGCGATAGTCTGCAACACAAATGCATTTATTAAAATATAAACTTCATATCACAGTTTAAATTAGATCAACTTTGATTCACCTGGTTATTATTATCTTCTATTTAATCGAACCCATCATGAACCAGACAAGTTACTTGTGCCCAATACCTGCACACCAGAATTCGAAATAAATCAAATGTAGAAATTACCCAAAACTTTCTCATTTAATTTATGTAGATTAGATAATAATGGTTGCCAAGTGTAGTAAGAAGAAATGCAGGACCATGTCAAGAGTACTTTTATATGCGGTTTCACTCATTTCACTTCAGAAGAGTTAAGTTTCTGTGACAGATAGGGTGAATTGCACAGTGGATAAGTTTCATTCAGGATCTGTCACAACTCACAACCCCACAAACTGTAGTCCTCATTCAATTGTCAGCTTCCCAACAGTAATTAGTGTTGCTGAAGAAGTTTCATACGCCCAGAATCCTCATTCTGTTCCTTGCAAAGCACAATCAAGGCCTGCAATCCCAAATTGTGATTTGCTCATGCTTGCTTACATTTTCTTGTCAAGAGCTTGCAATTTACTGTCCCTTATCAGGATAACAAGGTAACAACAAAGGCTATTTTTGTTTTTTCTACACCAAAGATATCTTTCACGGTAAGCAATTTTGTATCAATTGGGCAGATCACTATCAACAACTTGATCCCCGTCCTTGATACTAAGAAATATTATAATCAAGCGCCAATAATAAAACCTGGAAACCCATAAATAATTGGCCAATAACTTTGGGCCTCTTCAAATTTTACACGAGGTATTATGCTACCTTACTCCAGACCATAATTTATGAGGCTTTTGCAATGATAAAGTCAAAAAGAAAATTTGATTATAAAGTTGTGTAAGGGGAAGGCCAAAAGAATGATATTTCTAATAACTGATAAGATATGACGCTTCTTTAATCATGATAACTATTTATGTAAATAGCACGGAAAAACGTGATCATACAGTTATATATACATGGTAGTTATTTGTTTCAATGTAAACAGTGTCATGTTATTTTAGTAATAAAACATTATCCATATACAGCTGTCAGGTGCCACTGTGTCGTTGAAAAAGTGTGCATATCAATTATCAATTAATACTTATCATAAACAAAAAATATTCTATTTTACCCCCCCTTAAAAGAATATTTTTTTAAAATTTATTACGAATTTAGATTTACCACAATGTCTTAGCTTCCGGCCCACACAGCATGTGACTGACTGTTAGGAGTTAAACATTTTTACGGATACCACATGACAAAGGCAAGGAAGTGTTTTGCTTGTGCAACTCTGCACAATGTCTCACAGCTCATGTCCTCGTCCTATTCTCCTTGGAATACCACATCCCTCTCACTCATTATTCCACCGCAATTCAATGGTTCTTATTTCAAGAAAATGGCTTCATTCATTGGCATTGGGCTTACGTGTTATACCTCACCCTATAGTTGTGTTTGTCCACACGTGTTGTACATATCCTTGTAACATAATTGTAGCAGAAAATGTCACTTAAAACCGCTATCCATCATTGCCACTTGACAAAGATTGATTATAAAGTGTAATGCTTAGCTACAAAATTAATAATAGACTTATAGCCTTACTTTTAAAGTGTCTAATTTCAACATTTGCTTTATGTGTATATATATTAAATCACATCCCCTCCAAGGCCTAGTTGCTTAGTTGTGTGACCAGGACTGAACCATAACGAGTGATTGAGTAATGAGTGGCCAAAATCTACCATAAGTTCTCTTTGGGTACTCCGAATCTGATCAAATTTATGTATCCACAAATATCAACTCATGTAAAAGTAGAAACAGGATTTTCCATATTTGAAGTACAACAGTGCTTCCTCAAGAGGCTTGGCTTGGTTCCAAAACTGATCAAGTGTGATGAAGGAGAGCTCTGAATCCTCCCAAAAGCTGGGTTCATTTCTAAGCCCAGGGGCACCACACTATAGAGAAAAAAGCCTTGGGAGCAATAAGGGGTGGAGCTCAGAGAGGGTGTTGCAGCCAGCAAGTAGCAGCAGCAGCATAAAGCATGCGAGTGTGACTAACTTCACACCCTTCAACAGTGGAAGAACAATACCCTCAAAATGGGATGATGCTGAGAGGTGGATTTGTAGCCCAGTTTCAGGCTATGCTAATAACAAAAGTTCTAATGCACAACTTCAGCAGCGACCCAAATCAAAAAGTGGTCCAATTGTGCCTCCTGGAACAGCATACTACTCCAATTATTCACCTACAATTCCATTGAGCCAAGGTTTGGTAGTGAAGAACTTAATGATGGGTTCCCCTTTTTCAACCGGAGTGTTGGCACCAGATGCCCTTTCTGTTCACCATTATTATGCACATGACACTGTTTTTGGTCCCCGCTTTGACATTGACAATAATGTACAATGTTTTAGTCCTTTGCTCAATGAAAATAGTGTAGCTCTCCCATCAGTGTCTAGTGCACCCATGTGGTCAGAATTGCAGTGCGAACCGTCTTCACCTTATTCTCAAGGTATGGAATTCTTCTTCAAATGGATAAACGTTAGTGGAAACTCATTGACTTTCAAGTGTATGTGACTAGTTTCAAGGGATATTTAACTCTCAGTTTGCTATATATTCTGAACACCAATATTTACGCCCCACCAGATAAAAAGTCATTCATAAATGAAAGATGAGTGTCAAGTACATATATTGGTTGTTCATACAACCAAGAATCCCTTGGTTCAATTTGGCAATATAATTAAGTCTTGAGCTTTTTTTGTGCAGTCACCACGATGAATAAATGATTCTTAGGCTTGTTGAATGTGACCATGTAGTCATATAGCCATTTCTATTATATCAGAAAAATTATACAATAGATTCATGAAATATTTTACATGCTAGAACATTCTCAACAGCTCTCATCCAGATAATATACCTAACTATATGTTGACATGTGAGCATCTAAATATTTACATTTTACAATGTTTCAGTTATTTTGGTTTGCAGATGAGAAACAAGATGGAACTAAGAACGAGGACTCTGTTGTATCTCCTTTCTCAAAACGTGATAAAGGCACCCAAATTAGTCCTCAGGAGACTGAGAATGATGCACCCTCATCACTAAAATCTTCACCCAGTTTGGGAAAAGATCAACAAAATGGCCTTTCCACTAAGTTAGAGATCAGAGATGTGCAGGTAGACTGTCAGGCTACTGTTATTAGATGGTCCAAAAACTATGCCCCCAAGCTCAGCTTTCTACCTGGTAAAGACTTCAAGAAAAGCACTACGGATATTGCTGAGTCAACATTGGACATTTCCAAGTATGTTTTGTAGATAGTATATCCCATTTTTTTTTCTTTTTTGGTCCAATTAAGCTACAATTATTTTTGCTTCCTTAGGTTAGGGGATACCCCAAGTTAAAAAGAATTTTGCTGATGCAATAATGCAAATGAATCACAAAATCTATTGTCATGCCTTTCACTGCCCAAGATCATTATTATCTAGATATTTGAATATTTTTCAATTTTCACTCAGTGAGCAAAAGAGATACATAAAAATGTCATGGTTATAATTTTGGCGCAGGTTTCAGAGAGAGGAAGCAAAAATCAATGCATGGGAGACTTTGCAGAAAGCAAAGGCTGAAGCTGCAATACGAAAACTAGAGGTTGTTTTCTTTATCACAGTATGTACATTGAATTTTCTCATACAATGTGTGTCAGGTTCAACTCGAATTCATAAGCAAAATAATACGTTCATTAGCGAAGATACCATACTTAATTTCTCGTAAAATTGCTGTCATACATGCTACATGATTTTTTTTTCCTAAGCATATTGGAAGAAATTAATAATACATTTTATTAAAAATTATATCATTTAATAATATCAATACATTGAATTATATAATTTTTAATAAAAATTGACTGTATATAAATTTTTATGTGTACAATGTTAAATTTGTGTTAAATAAATTGACATAAAATATTTACGCATAAGGTATACAATAACCATAAGTAAAGGCATTTTCACTTGTCTATCCTAATCATGGACTTATTTGACAGATGAATTTGGAAAAGAAGAAATCATCATCAATGGATAAGATACTAAACAAGTTGAGAAGGGCGCAGATGAAAGCTGAAAAGATGAGAGGCCAAATAACAGTGCAAAAGGGTCAGCAGGTTCCCAAGACTTGGAAAGTATTTTCATTCCACAAATATGCCCAGATAAGGCCTCCAAGCAGCTGCTTCGGCTGCCATGCTCCATGACATGATTAATCCCTCAAATCATTTTGTCCCCATAAACGATGGAGTAATCACATTTCAAATCATAGGCCATTTTTGTTTTGTTTGCCCTTCTCCATTTCCTACTGTGTCAATAGTGAATTACTAGTGTCTTAATGCATTTGATATGTTTGCCATTATGCACAAGACCAATAGTAGAGCCTTCTCATTATGTCCCCAAATTTGTTACTAGTACCAATTCGAAATTTGTTTCATCTCAGTAAAAAGAGAATATTTTTAATGATATTATAAATTATTAAGGTAACATTTTAATTTTAATTAAAAAATATCAAAAACACAAAAATAAAATATAGTCCCAACAATAAAATATTTAATATATTTGTCCAGATAAAAGTCTAAGATAATATTAATTGTTATTTTGTATTAATATCATTTTATACATATGAAAATCCTAAGTTCCATAAATAAATATGTATACTAATTAAATAGCTCAAAAGTCAAGAAATAACCCACTGATAAAAGATAAAATAACAAAAATTAACAAATAATTATGACAAAATAACTGCATAATATTCGTAAAAATTTTCTCCCTGAATAAATAAATAAAAACAAAAAATAACAATTCCAATAAAATGATATTAAATTCCTTAATTTGTATAATTTCTTCTATACGAATAAATAAATAAATAGAGGAAAATAATGTATAGTTCCAAAAAAATAATTTTTTATTAGTATAATTTCTCTCTGTAAGATAAATACAGATATAGTCCTTTCTGACGAGCAGTTTTCAAGATGTAATAAAAGATTAGTTGGAACATTATCGTTACGGAAATTAAACAGGCTTGACCACGAAAGATGACTGAAAGGCATAGTCAGGTTCGATCGCAAATATACATGTCGGGGAAATCACCACTAGTTCTGGATCATACATGAATGCATAAACACTTCTAGTCTGACAATACACGACGAACAATTCATATGGCTAGAAGCCTAGAAATATATAATCTTCGTTATAGAATAAATCATTTCCAGCATAACTGACACTACAAGCGACACAAAATAACATCTTAAAAGAAAAAAAAATGTCTCCGGTTTACGATAAAGTAAAATCCAATCCATAGTTCTTACAACAATAAAAATCCTAGTTAAAGAACAGCACCACAGTGTTGGCACCAATAAAACTCTGTAACTAGTAGGGTCTATACCTCCAATCTGTTCTTGATGGTCTTCCAATTCCATAACCCCACTGCAAAAGATAATAATGTATAGTCAAAAGCTGAAAATAACTAGATTGAGGTTTAAAAGAACATATAGATATCTTATGAAAAAAACTTATGAATCTCATGAACTCTTTGTAGATTATTTCAATAAACTTTTTTCAGCTTATTCCAATAAATTTTATGATAAAATTTATTGCATAGACTCTTACTTTGATGTTTCAGTGCACGTTTACGTGCAAGGAGTACTAGCACAACCACCCATTAACAATGTTATTTGCACCGATAAAAAACTAGAATATTTCCTACACAGATACTGGCACCTGTTCGGTAGATGGTCAAATTCTTGACAATTTATACAATTTTCCATTTCCCTTATATATTTGTCATAAAATCATTAGTTCGAATGTACTCACATCATCGAAGTCCAAGCTACCATACATCCTCCCATAAGTTCGCACAGGACCGCCATATCCCCCAAAGGAATCAATACTATTCATCATATAAGGTCCACTGGGCCCTGCATCATCAACAGGTGTAGCCGAATCTATTGCCACCTGCAAGAGCAAGCTGCTAGTAAATCAAATCATATTTAAACCACAAATATATAGTAATATTTATACCTGTACCAAAGTCCAAAGCTGATGATAGCACAAGGAATCACAAACACTAATGAACATTTATTCTTCCGAAACATGTGAATTAGTATAACAAACAGAATCACCATTGAATTCACCTTGACATTCACAGCATGATGATGTCATAAAGAAGTCACCTTATATGAATTCTACGGGTCAACTACACAGATCTCATGTAATGTAAACTGTAAACAGTGGTGTAGTATCACATACAGATCTCTGTAAGTAGCAACAGAATCACAAGTCCTCACTTTTAATAACCTATTCTCTTCCAATTTGAAGGTACCAACTAGTTAAGCTGCTAAAATCTAGTGAGGCTATATGCATAATATGCTTCGACCAGGAATTGGCATTTTAAAGAAGGGGAAATTAATCTCCACCTACATAGGTCACCTTCCACCACCACATCAACACATCTAAATTTCAATTACAGGAAAATGGGCAAACAGAAACCTATAACAGATGAAAGTAGGAAAATGCAGCAAACACAAATTAAAGTACCTGATGTCCACAAATCTCATGAGACCTTCGAGACACACGATCTGCCACACCATCTTCAGCAAAAGTAACAAATCCAAAACCTCTATGACCTGTTCTCTTAGGATCCTACCCAGAAAAAACACCAAGTTAGTCAGCTTTCAACACTCAGTACATGTATTCTTTTAATATCTTACCCTTGGAACATAAACATCTAATATACGGCCAAATCTTCCAAAATATTGACGAAGATCCTCAGCAGTCGCCTCTGGGGGAAGACGGCCAACAAAAATTTTTTTACTGGTTCTCCGAGAAGGCTCTCCCCCTAATTCACAAAATATGGTAGTTAGTATCATAGTTATCAATCTCAGATAACAGCACATGGCAGCCAAAGCCAAAAATTCTATAGCAAGATAGCTGCTACTCAGAAATATATACACAAATTAAACACTTTACAGTTTACACCATATATATAAACGCTCAAAATTCATGCCATATTCATAATTAAAAATAAAAAAGTCATATGTCTTAAGCAAAACATACATGTAAATAACAATAAAGGTAAAATAAAAACAAATAAAACATTATAATTGGTTGGAGTGTGGGTGGTAGATAAGAACTAGAGAACGTCCAATTTGAAAATTTTTCAAATCTAAAAAGGGAAAGAGAAGTGGGATAACGCTTGATTTTTGTTGTTGTAAAAAAGGAAAGAGACATATCAATGTTGCCCCTAAAGCAATCCTACAAAACAATATTTTTTAAATTCTAAAAACACTCTAGCACTGCTATAGTACTGCTATTGTAGGTAAGATCGATCTAAGTTAAGCTAAGCTTTGCATAAGTAGACCTTACCTATTTAATAATTTTGAAATCTAAATCTAACTATTATCTGTCATAAGCTTTTTATTAAGTCTAGTCTGACTTTTTTAAAAATCTAATTTGGCCTATTAATTTTTTCAATTACTTACTTCGTATTAAAATCCTTAATAAGCTATCAAACCATATAAAATAGACATGTTTTTAAAATTCATAAGATTTATATTTAAATAAGCCATAAAAATAGTTCAACACCTTAAATATTTATAATAAAATTGTATATTCTTACTTACCACTTTCAAACTACATTTAATTTAAATAAATAAATCACTACACATACAACAAACACAAATATATACCAGGCACCAATGTTATGCGTACAAGACAAATCAATCAACAGTAGTACAAAAGACTCAACAAACTCTCTCTCTCAAGGGTACGTAGTAAGTCCAACAAAAAGAATTAAGATTTCTAATACAAGATTTTATTCATTTTAAAATTTAATTTATTTATATTAAATATAGTTATAAATTTTATGAGTTTTAAATATGCTATTTTATCAGGCTTAATAAATTTTTTCTTAAACTAAAATTTGACCTATTCAATTAATTAAGCCTTTAAAAAAGCTTACATTAAGCAAATTAGTTAAATATGTTAAATTAAGCTAGACTTTAAAAAAATTACGTTGTAAGCCCTTACCAGAGGTCTAGCCTATTTTCATCCCTAAATGCAGCAACTATAGCAGCAATTTGAAAATGCTCTTCTATTCAAATTATGTAGTGAACTGAGACCACTCAGCTCTGCTAGTGTCAATATAGCCCGCTATAGATAACTATGGTTAGGATGAAGCAATATTAGTCATTTTAACAGAATGTGGGTGATTGCATACTTACTTCCATAAATTGGGCCAGGATGGTCATACAAAGTAGGAGCACCAAGTGCTGCATATCTAGTTGCTGCAGATATATAAGCATTGTATGCACCATATCCTCCCTGTGGCATTCTGCCAATGGGCTTAAAATCATCATCCTGAAAAAAAAAAAAAGGAACATGATCTTGTTTAACTAAATAGATAAGAAAAAACAAATAATCAAATATCCTTTAGTCATTAAACAGTGGACCTGTATGGGAATTGAAATCCACTAGAATGATTTAATTAATTTGATTTAAAAAAGAATTGGTTACACAAGGTACACTACTCTGCAATTTCCAGAAACTATTCTTCAGTAACATGACAAGGTATAAAAACTCATGCCTTAGGTGTTGCTCGATCAACGACCACAGCAGAACCTCCGAGTTCATGAGTTTCTGACATCAAACTCTCCACAGAATCTGCAAGACGAAACATCTTACATACAGTGATTGAGACATCCTTTACACAATATTCCAAAAGTCTAAGAATTAAAAAAAAAAAAAGCAAAATAGTGCAAATAGCAGGTACAGTAAATATTTCACTTCTCTAAATGACAACAAAGATCCCAGATGACTACAAAGTAGATAAACTTAAGGAAAATTAACTTGATAAATCCCATACACTTGAAATATGAAAATATGCTAAAACATAAGGTTAAATCACACAGGCCCAACCTGCACTTGCAAAGGTGATGAAACCAATTCCACGATGCATTTTGGAGCCTTGATCCTGTTGGCAAAATGATAAATTTTCCATAATTAAGAACGGTGAACATCATGCACAAGTCTGCAGTTCAATTGTGTAACTACATATGTGAACTCAACAGTGTGCATACATACAAAGATGAAAAAAATACAAACAAACTACAATTAAATTCTGTATGCATGAAAGACAATCACAGGCAGGAAAGTACCTTTGGCATGTACAAATCGGTTATATCACCATATTTCTCAAAATGACTGCAAGAAAAAGAAAAGAAAAATTAGAAAGGTCCCAAGACTATCACATAAACTTCCTCATCATAATTCACACACACATTATAAGAGAACATTACTAAGGCTTCTGGGAAAAAGGGAAAGAAAGGATTTGAGGGATAAGGGATGGGCTCCCTTGTTTGGATTAGGATATTAATTTTTCTAAGAGAAATAAAACCAAATTGGGGGAACTTTAAAATTACATGAGAGAGATTTTGGAGGAATTCCAAAATTCCCTTACTCCTTCCCCTCCTTTTTCAGTATCTCCAAACAAGGGCAAATTTTTCATTAAAAAACCCTTTCCTCCCCTCCCCTCCCCTTCCCTTCCCTTCCCTTCTCTCCTAAATTAAACTCACAAATAAAGCCTAACAAAAAAGAAAAAAACCCCCAGTCTAGGATGATTTTAATTAAGATACTCCACACTCATATACCTTCTAAAAGTAGCTTCTGTTACTGACTGTGGAATCCTGGCTACAAATATTCTAGTAACTTTTTTGACTGGTGCCCTCATTTCCTCCTTTAATATGAAAGCATTACAAGAATCAGTAGTACAATCATAGCACATGGTTACTATGTTTTGTGTAACCAAACCAGCCATGAACCAGAAGTTTTAACAACAATTCGGTTATAACCTTTGGTGTAGCCACTTTGACTTCCAGTGTCCTATTACCAAGAATATGTTCGCTTGATAATACTTCCTGCAGCCACAAAGCCATCCAACTCATGATATAGCATGTAGACATGATATAGGGGTGTATTAAGTAGGGTCTTGAGAGATGAGAGGAGTTAATCTTTACCGCACAACTATATGGACGATCAAGATTGGTTTTACTTAAATATAAACTCTTTCTCTGTCAGAAAAATAATTACCTTAGCATCATCCACTGAAGCAAAAGTAACATATCCAAAACCACGAGACCGTCCAGTTGACCGCTCCTAAAAAATAAACAAAACGGATTAAAATGTGCCTCCAGAAAACTTAATAGTATAGAGGCAAGCTAAGTTAATAGTATAGAGGCTAGCTAAGTTAACCCTGTACAAGACAATTATATTTCAAATTTATCATCAGAAGTCATAAAGCAGAACCAGTTTGATATTTCTTCACTCCTATTATGTGTTCATGGCACCAAAATGGATGTTTATTCCAAAAGGATTAATGTTATGCAAGCTTTGAGCTTCGGTACATGGCAGTTGGACAAATCTTCTAGATCATATGGAAATCTCCCCCTCTTCCTAATAGTCTCTCTTCTTGAACATTTACAAGTGGCAACTAGTTTTCATTTTATTCAATGCAAATACGAGTGTGGAAGGGATTAAGTCATATTAACTGGGTAATACAAAAGAGAAAAATTATATGCAGACGAAGGAAACATCCATAATGCATACAAATAATGATTATTACCGTTACGTACCGTCTATTTACCACCTGAATAATTGTGAATAGCACGCACTCTATTTAAGGGATTCAGTTACTGTATTTATTTCGGATTGCATTGATGCTTTTGTATCTAACAAGGATTATAAATAATACCCAAGCACACACAACATTTGCTCATACTCTATCTCTCTTTTCTGTAATCACATTTGATACTGATAAGGTAGACAAACATAAATAGAACATGAAAAATACCAACAATTAACAGAAAAATGGAAAGCAACAGCTTACCTTCATGACAATACAATCTTCCAGTTCACCAAACTTGCTCATATATTCCCTCAATCCCTCGGTATCGACATCCCATGGAATACCCAAAACCTAATATGCAATTTTATGAACACAAATCAATACCCCCCCCCCAAAAAAAGCACACAAGTGTATCTCGTCAACTAAAAATAAAATCAAACGATATTTGATTAATGCAATTCACAAATAAACGTAATAGTAAAGGAATAAAGGTAAACCAATTGAACGTGCATGACTAACCACAAGCTTTCGCTGCTCCATCAGAAAGCGCAATGAAAGAGAACAGAACGCCGCAGAGGGAAAAATCCCTATCCACCACTCTGAGGAAAAAAAAAAGGAAAAAGGAAAAGGAAAACTCTATCCACCTCCTCCTCTTGGGGTAATGGAACCTCTCAGCAGAGCACTCAGCGTTCTCACACCTCTCTCTCTAAAAATCTCACACTCTACGCCTGCACATAACAAGCACACTTCTTTCTCACACACAAATATCGTCATCATCATCATCATATACCAAATCAAAATCAGCTTTTGGGGTTGGAGTTGTACTGTAACAGAAATCAAAAATTGATTAAACAAATTGAAAGAAATTCGCTGAATTATGCGCTCACTGACCTTGGGAAAATGAAATTGAAAACCCTAAATCGAAGATCTCGCTCGCTCTCCCTATCTCTCTTCCCCTCTCGCTCGTGCCGTTCCTCAGCCTCCTACTCTCTTTCCCATTTACCGGGCCATCATTAACATGTCCACTTAGCATTTTCAATTGGGCTTGACCGGACCCATGGACCCGGTTCAGCATTGAACCGCCTCATTAACCTAACCCCTTATTTAACGCTGCTGTGGACTGCTCCAACCTTGTAATAAATAAAAACAATTATTTACCTTTATTACGTTAATTTCTCGGGGTAGACACGGGTTAAGGATTTCTTGAAAATTATATATCAATTATTGTTAGCATGTATTTGTATGTGTAGTGTGGTTACATATATAAAATTATCATTAAAACAAAAATTTTATGTGAATAATTACACACGTAATATACGTTAAAAAAACATGTAAATAAGCAAGAAAAATTAAACAAAGGAAAAAGATGAATCATTGAAATAGATGAGAAGGCAAAAATAAGTGAACAGGAAGTTTCATTGGAATATCTTAAATTATTTTTATTTCTTCTTGCAGTCAAATAAAAGATTCAAATGAAGTTGACTAATAAAGTATGAATTGATTTTAAAATTATAAAATATTTTATAAACTTATTTTATCAAATGATATTTTTTATTTAACGTTTTGATGATTAAATTTATTGTGTATAAAAAATAAAATAAAAATATTTACTTCAAGCATTTGAAGGGTCTATGAATTTTATTTTGACTAAGATAAAAAATGTAAAGTTGAAGTGTAACATTGTAAAGTTTACTCAATTTAGTAAACCAAGAGAGAAAAAAAGTAGATAAGATGTTTTCCTCGACAAGAAGACGATGTCATTATTAACGTAGATAGAAGTTCTATGTGTAGCTTAGGTTTAGTTGGATTTGAAGACTTAATCAGAAATATAAGACTTTTCGATCGTTGGTTTCTATGACAGTTTGGGTCACACAAATAACTTACTAAAAGAATTATATAAAATTTTTCATGGATTAAGTATTGCATGGAGTAAGAACTACAAAAGAGTAATATGTTGTTCTGATTGTTTAATTTGGAGGTTATCAATTTAATATTTGTTGGTTTCTCAAAATTTTGAACTTATCATGGTATTATATGTTTTATCCATGAATTGTTGAATCGAGAATGGAAAGTTGATCTAAGTCATATGCTCACACAAAACAATTTTTGTGCAAATCATCGAGCTAAAAGTTGAACTTTCCAACTGCATCATCCTGTGATTGTAAAAAAAATTTACTTGATCTGTCTCATCTTCTTTTAACCGATAGTTCAAGAATAAAGATTTTACGTACCTAATGTTTATCTTCTATTTTCTATTGTAACAAAAAAAAAGTAAGAAAATCTCTTCCACAAATTGTCAATTAACAGGTAAAATTTGTTTCAGTCTAACTTGTGATCTTAATTAGTCTAAAAGTAAAAAAAAAAAAAAAAAGTAAAAGGATCTCTATTTTAGATATATTTTATTTATCGATTTTATTTTTATTTTTTGTGTTAACAACCTCGGTTAAAAAATGACTTATTTTGTTTCTGTATAGAAGTTAAAAAAAAGAAGTGACAGGCAGTAGTTGACCTCCTGGTCCCATGGAATAGAGTTTGAGCTGTTAGAGCAATCCCACGCTGTGGAAAGGAGTTGCTGTGGAAAGCACTGGGCAATAGCCTCATTCTAATGTCCAACCTTAAGAAGAAAGATTGTGATGCTGACCCAATTGTCCTTGTTATGGTTTATGGGTGAGGGCGAGGAGACAGTAACACATGCGTTGATAACTTGTAGTGAGATAGTGCCCATTTGTTGTGTTTCACCTTTAACAAGGTTTCGTGCATGTAGTAATGGAAATGATTGTTTGGCTCTATAGCAGTTGTGGATTAAGGGCTCAAAGTGGGATTCATATATTTTGATGGTTTGATGCACGGATATTCTGTCGTTTTGTAATGCTTTTCTTTCTGCATGTGCTTTTTGTTTAATGTTGTGTATATCCAGCAAATAGAGTGGTTGGTGTTTTGTGAAGTTTAGCTTCATCATGATAAATGTTGGTTAGAAGAAGATCCACCTGGGCTCTCTTCTCTCCCAGTTCACTTCGTATCACACATGGTTTTGTCAGTTTTCTATATTAGGATTGGTAATACAATAGTGAATTTAAGTTTAAACGATTTGTTTCTTCAAAATTTCTTAAATAATTTAAACTTATGATTCTTTTATTTATATCCTTTTAGACTTGTTGACACACACAATTAATAACCAACGTAAGCTTTTATTATTTTAAAACTTTATTTTATTTATCGTATTTTATTTATAAAATATTTATTTTATAAGTTACATTAATTTATAATAATTGTACTGAATTTAATTTGATAGTTTACTTTTAAAATAGATAGTTTGTTCACACCT
This sequence comes from Abrus precatorius, assembly GCF_003935025.1. NCBI lineage: Eukaryota > Viridiplantae > Streptophyta > Magnoliopsida > Fabales > Fabaceae > Abrus > Abrus precatorius. Next base: position 16,143,134 of record NW_020874406.1, on the reverse strand, counting down.
TAAAAAAAGCATTTAAATTTACATCTAATAGTTCTTCAATAAAAGCACGTGTGCGCACACATATTAAAAGACCAAAGTTTTCTCTTCACAAAGTAAATTAGAGCAAGGTAACTAAATGGAAAGTTTTAAATTAAAGTACTATTAAAATTTATATACATGCATTAATATACTCTCATGTGATTAAATATCATTCATTAAAAATAAGTAAACTTCATATGTATATTTGTTCTAAATTTTCTTATTTTTATGTCAAATAATGTTAATATTTTTTCTCGTTGATTAATCATTAAAATTTTTAAAAAAAATATTTCCCTTGATTTTTTATCAGTACTATAAATTTCCTTCTATCGACATTTAAACTATAGTTTTACCGTTGCTATAATATCATACTTGTAATAACATTAAATTATATTGATTAAACTAGTTTTTAAAATACTTCAAAATTAAATTTTTCAAATGTTTATGTTTATACATTTTTTAATTACTAGTAAAATATTATATTTTACTAATTGAATAAGTAAATTTTAATAGTTTTAAATTTATTACTAGTTTTAAGAGTTTTACTAATCTGTTCAAATTTTTAAATATTTTAATATTTAGCTTATTTTTTAATTTTTACCAACCAAAATAATACCTCAATTTGCTTATATTTTGCTCATATTCATACATACGATGCATAAAATACTTGATAACGTATTTCATATTTCAATATTTAATAAAAATATTAGTAAGATACTATCTAATACATTTTTTAATATATTTTTTTATTATTAATTAAAATTTATCAAAAATAAAAAAATTACATGAATTAAAAAAAGTGTGTTAAAATATATTTTACTAACCTTTTATTTATATATATATATATATATATATATATATATATATATAGATAGATAGATAGATCAAGCACAACATAATAGTGATAAAGGAAATATTGGAAAACATAATAATGATAAAAGAACAAAATAAAGTGAATATAAAATTTACAAATTAAAATCGGATAAGGAATTTGTTTGAAACTATTATTGAACTTTATTATTCAAATACAGATATTGTAATAAAAATATTATTCTTCATACAATAAGGGAGAGGAAATTAATATAAAAGAGGGTTTTAGAGTGGTTTAGAAGTAGTAGATTTGTTGATGCTTTCTTTTGATGTTTTCAGATCCTTTTATAAAGCATTTTTCTACTATTGAGAGATGCTTCTTTATTTTTATTTTTTTATTATTGTCCTTCTGGCTCATACTTTTAGTTTTGTCTTTCTTCATTATTGTCCTGGTAAGGGCTTTTAGTCTTGTCTTTGGTCATTATTGTCTTTCTGGCTAATACTTTTAGTCTTGTCTTCTAGCTAGCATGTGATTCTTTTTGTTTTTATTTGTCGACATCTTTTTACCGCTGTAAAAATGAGAGGTAAATTCCATAACAATCATCTTCATTTTCATTTCTCATGTTTCTAGAGGATTAGGGCTTTTTGTTTCATCCGGTTCGGAGGTTGCTTCAGATGGCTTTGGAGATAAATTGTGACAACATCTCATTGAAGTCTTTTTCAGTACTGGCTGCAGATAATTTTGATATTAAAAAAGCTTTTTGTGCAAGAAACTCTTAATTATCTTTTTCAACGTTTAACATATTCATCGAATTTTTATATCCAAGAATCTATGGACAAGCCTTTGTAGGAGTTTTCCCCATCCTAATGCAACCTTTTAGAACTAGATCCCCCACTAACTCCCTCAAAACCTGATAAAGGGAAAAAAGTTATAATCACCTTACAAGCCTTACAAACAACTCCTCCACAAAAATTAGCCACCTCTTCTGAGGTCACTAATAATAAGTTTCAGGTACTATCTTTCCATAATTCTATTAAAAGAGACCCCTTGGAACCTGAAAAATATTATCATGAAAAAGATAGTTGTCTTCCCATACTCCCAATAGAGCCATAATGGTTTTCATTACCCAAGAATGAAATAGCTAAAAGAATCTTTCCTAAAAATTGTTATTATATTTCGTCGTCTTCACAACAAATGCGAGAATATTACGAGTTAATTCTAATAAATTCACAATCTATAGAATTAACACATCACAGAGATAAAAAAACACAAGAAATTGTGTTTTCAAAATTCAAAATCTTAAAAGTATTGACAATACAATAATAGGGACAATCTCTTTATCAATAAAATAAATTCACAATAGATTATCAGCCTAAATAATATAATTATTTTGATTATATTCAAGCATGGAGAAATATGTTATTTCTTAGATCAAAAAATCATTCATGGTTCATCTGGTTTAAAAAAAGAATTTTTTTAAAAATTCTCAAAATGATTTCATCATTGGTGGACGGATTTTGAAGCAGAAGTATGTATATTCCCAGAAACTGCCAGAAGAGCATTACAATACTTTGATACTACTACCAATTGTATCCTTTGTTGTTAATTTTGGAGTAACATAGATTATGATGTGGCAATACAATTCAGCAAAATTTCATTAACATCATAGTATCCAATTATTATCTAGAGTTGTTAAGATAAAATGGTGGCCAAAATTCAATCTTGAATTATTAAGTAGACAAAACATTTATTGGTTAATTAGTAACTAATTACGTGTTTGAAATATTAGCTTCTCAATAATGTATATAGAGATACATATGAAGAATTAAAATAAAAAATATTTTTTTTTAATCATTGTCAGCATCACCTGTAGTATTACTTCTAAACAATTTCGAGCATGTGATTAATTATTTTCTAAATTAATCCTGCATTGTTCTTTTTTTTATATTAGATGAAATAAAAATTATTTTAGGATATGTTGATTTATGACTATTTTAAACTAATTATAGTATGCATCATGTATGCTTTGAATTAACCATTTTTATTAGTTTATATTAAATTTATTATTCTAATGGGACTGACGATATATATAAAACCGTGGTTAGATATTTTGTCACGGATTTAACAATAATATTCCCTTTCAATAGTTAATTTTATAATAATTTGACATTATTAACTGTCTATAACGAGGGAAACACTTTAAAAAACAATTTACATTTATAACTATTGATTAAAAATTAAAGGTTGAAAAATGCAATAAAATAAAATACATCTATTATAATTTTTGAAGTTAATTTGTTTAATGTCAGTATTTTTTATTTTTAGAATATATTTTCTTTCACGTAGGATCATGTAATTTCACGATAAGCAAGTTTTGGTGTCTTCTTTACGATGGGCAATACACACACGGAATCGTTTATTACTGATTTTCTTTTCCTTTATTTCTCGGGGAGGGATACTTTCCAAGAGGAAATTTAAAGATGTAGCATAGCAAGGTTTTAATTTCGTACAAAATAAATTTAAAATAATATTATTCATATTTTTTTGTTTTCTTAGGAGTAAGTTTATAATTTGAAAAAAATAACAAATAAACATACGATTTCTCTATGAATAAACGTAATTCTATTATATTTCAATATATATTCAAACATGCACTTCACCCATGCCAGGATCACAGACACATAAAGACGGGCATGAAAATCAGAGATTCCAAAAGAGTTAAAACACTAAATGACTTGGTCGTTTCCAGTAGTGAAATAAACAACTTCACACATTGACCTAATTAATTATGTGATGTCCATGCACGAAATTTAACCTACTTTTTGAAGCTGACATAATTTCAAATAGTAACATGACAAGCACATCAATTAATCTGCTTTGAAATGCCCTTCAATTGATCCCAGAAGAGTGGAATTAATATAATCTTGAGGGCCGTGAGCAGGTAACCCAGGAATTAGTAAACCGACCATTCTGAAACCAAAGAGAAACCATCCTTCTCTATAGTGAGGTCCATTGTTGTAGGCAATGGTAAAGCTCCTTATTAGTTCCAAAATAGCATTAAATATCATTGGTATCACACACCATGGTGAGAAATAGTTCTTATTCGGCTCTTCTTCCAGAACCTGCATTTAAATCAAATAATGAAACAAACTTAATTATTGTTCAGTACCTATGTAGGGTCCGCGTGTTATTCGGAATAGTATACACATGTTTATCAATTAAAAACCTCTATTCTTGTGCGTAGAGAAAGGGTCTTCGTTGCTTAAGAAAATGTAAGAAGTGAAGTTATCACAGTACAGAAAACATAACCACCCAAACATGAGATCTATTGTCAGAATGTACCAAAAAGAGTTTTGCCACGTGCTTCTTATTTTATAAAGTAAATAATAAATAAAAATATATTAAATACTTTCTTATTTAGTACCTAAAAGAATTTGTAAAAAAAAAAATAGTTAAAGCCGTCATTTTTAATTGAATAATTCTAAAATTTCCTACTATTTATTTTTAAAAATCTTCTTAATTATTAAATAAAGAAATTATTTAATGTATTTTATGTTTTAAACACTTATAAATAAATATTTTTATTTAATATCTACTTTATCAAGTAGGAGAATATAATTTTTTTTTTAATTTATGTCACTAACACAATTTCTTTAAATATAACTATTTGATTAAAAAAAGATAAAAGGTGAAATATACTTTATATACAAATAAAAAATAAAAAATACGTGATACAGAGAGAGTGAGGAGAGAGTACATTAAAAAAAATCTTTATTATCAACAGTAAAAACTTTAATAGTGAAATTTAGTATTTAAGAATTGATAGTTAAATTGATAAATTTGTATATCATTGTATAAAAATTTATATTTATATTAAATTTGTAAAAAAAAATATTTGAAAGGAGGGCATGATCTCATTCGGTGACCCGTCCCAGCTGCCAACAGCTCTGTTGTTTCATTTTCATTAGTTGTGGCACAGTTACTATATTTTTATCTCACTTTTTTTATATCGATTTTTTAATTTTTATTTTTCTTATTATATTTTTTATTCTCTTATTCATTTCACTACCATTTAAAGTTTAAACACCCATTGGTTACTTCTAATCAATGCCTTTTTTTATTTTTGGTCTAATATTCTAATCAATGGCTTGATTCATTTAATTTACTTTTTCTTTTGGGTCGACATTTCATTTTCCTCACTGTGTCAATTAGCTCACGTGGGCTTCGAAACACGTTGGGAAGGAAAAAAGTGGGACAAAATGGATAACAACGGATCTTAAAAAGGCATTAAATGACTTTAGAACAGTCCGCTTGCTTTTCGTTTCAAGTTAAAACCCCACCTTGTCGGAAGCGGATCCCCTCCTCTTACATGACCCTTATGTTAGTTATTTTTGTATTTTTACTTAAGCGAGTTATTTTTGTATTTTTACTTAAGCCAATTTTTTGCTTAAACAAAAATACAAAAATAACTAACATGAGGGTCATGTTTGACAATTAACATGAGGGTCATGTTTGACAATGAATATGAGAAGATCCTGATCTCACCTTTTTAGTCTCCACCCCTCCCTGTTGAAAAAAATTGTTTTTGCTTTGTTTCCCAGTTTTAAAAACAGGATAATTCATTCAAAAACTTGAATGTTAAAAAAAAAAAATCTGTATTTTCAAAAATTGGCAGAAAACTCAAAATTATATGTATTATTTAAGTTTTTATCTCTCACAATTTTGATTCAAGTTCTGCCATTTGATGTTTACGAACACAAGCATTGATTAGGCTTTCAAGAAGCTGGTCTGTGTGGTGGTTTTTCTTTCTTTAATTACTTATTATTTTTAAAAAAGAAACACACGTAGTTTACAGCAATTTAGTAATACAGTAATACACTCTTTAATAAAATTCTTTAAAAACTTTTTTATTATTATATTGAGTAAAATTTCCAAGAATTTTACTAATTAAGAAGTGAGACATGCATTATTTAGTGAGTCTCATATATACTTTTACCTAATTAAAAATAGTGTCTCAGATAATAAAATTGTTAGCATCTCATTTATTTGAAAAACAAAATTGAAGTATTGCTTTATAAGTATTTTTAATATTATTTTTTAATAAAACACTACTCGATCGTATATTATGAGTAGTATTAATTTCATTGATAATCTGTTACATGTGCTTGTATTTTTGTTAAGATGGTATTAAAAGTATTTATAGAACAACACCTAATTCAAAAACACAGGCATGGTTTGATGATCAACGTTAAAACGAAGCAAAATTTAGTTTAAAATTAAGAAAACGTACCCTGAGTTCATAGCGCCTGTTAAAGAAAAGGCAGACCCCGAAGTGCTTGAACAGCAAGTCCTTATCATCGTAGGGCAACCTGGGAACTATATCATTGCAATAAACAAACCTGCAATATCTGATAGAATTTTTCTTCAAATTTTGCCTCATGTACTGTGCATATGCTTCATCTCCAACTCTTGGTTGTCCAAAAGTGTAGATCCCTTCCAACCTCTCCATCAACAAGTTCTCATCATGCAAGAACATGATCGTGGGGTAGAGAATTGCTAGTGCTCCACCCAAACTATGACCCGTTAGTATAAACTTTGCTTTGGGATTTTCACTCAAACCTTCTCTTAGTATGTCCCTAATAACATAGTAGGCCAACGGGGGAAGATTTTCATCTCTTTGAATCTCCTTTGGCCACCCCACATTTTTCTGTAGTCCTAAGGCTTTCATAAAGCCACCATGCATTTTTCCAACCCCAGGAATCCCATACCATGAGATATCAAGATCGGTGCACCATGCGTCTGCATCAAATGGTTCTGTTCCTCGGAAAGCCACGACATAAGTGTCCCGATCCTCGTACTTGTCCAAAACAATCAAGACTTGGGTTGTGGCCTTTCCTTGAAAATCTGCCACGTGCATGCCATTGTTAAAAAGGATAAACTAATCACACAGTTAATTATTCATCCATAGAATAATTAATAATAAAACAACTTTACATGTTTTTTCTTACATTTCATTTTCATAGACTTTTTCTTTTTTCTTTTTTATATCACATGAATGACTCGTTATATCTTTTATCTTTTTTTCCCCTTACATTTTTCCTGTTTTTTTATCTCTTCTTTCCTTGTACTCAAATTAACATTTCATAAAAGGGTGTCAAAATATCATCACTTAGAGAAACAAATAACTGAACTTTACTATTTATAAATTTACGTGTACATAGTATGAAAATATTAAAAATATCTCATTAATTTAAAACTACTAACAAAGTAATTATATAATAAATTTTGTATTTGTAATATGATAAATATTTTTAATGAAAGAAGTTTATTTTTGTCTCCCTATCACTTCTCACGGATATACATTAAAAAATTATTGTAATTATTATTAATGAACACCTATATATACAGATGAAAAATTATTAATGATAAATAATATAATCCTATGACAAGAAAATGACTCTCTTCAGAAAGAAAACTAAAACCACTTTTGCTTTCTTTTATTTTATTTTGTTATATAACATTTATACACAAGGATTAAATTTTTAAACGATGTATATTTTTATTATAGCTTGACTCAAATATCTTCACTTAAACTGTACTTATTTTATTTATTATTTTTTAATTATCATAATTTCATTATTTAATCGCTGAAAAATGTGATAAATAAGAGATATAATTAAAGTAGTTAAATTTATAGTTTATATATTAAATAGGAGTATAGTTAAAAAGATAATCTTCGATTTGTAAAATAACAAGTTTCTAAACATAAAGAAAAATAAAAATAACAAAAAAAAAGGTAATGAAAGGAGTATTGAAGCGTGTAAAAATCAGAAGCTTGTATAGCGTTTGCTGTTTAGCTCTTACCATTCCAGCAGTCATAAAATCCAACAAATTCCATCTGCAAGAGAACACATATTTCAAAACAAAATTAATCAGGGATGAAAAAAAGATGATTGAATTGAGGCGAAGATTAAAAAAGCGAAATAAGTTGATTTTTCTACCTTCCAGTGACCTGAGATTAGAGCTTTAAGGTAAGCTGCATTCTCATAGGATGCTTTTGATGCCATCATAGCCAGCGAAACATAGTACTTGCTGTCTTCACGCTTGACAGCATCCAACTTTACTCGCGCATCCAAATTTCCAATGCAAGACAAATAATTTGGTGCTGTACGATTCGGGATGACCAGATGACCTGTCGTTTATATTGAAATTTGATGCGAAATGGATTCTTTTTTAAATGGATAACGTAGATGCCTATTAATTATATTTGATTGGGGTCCTTAGCGTAGTTATGATTTGCCCGTTTAACCGCACATAACAATGCTAAGTTCAGAATGTTCATGAGTTGTTGAATATTTTGATGAATCAGTATTTTTTTTCAATGATTATTAGATTTTAAAAGATCAAACAATGTGACAATTATTAAGTCACTAGCTAATTCACGTGATTAAAAAAAAGTTTTGTCAACTTCAGTTTTTAATACTGATTTTAAACATCTATAAATAAAAAAAATTTATAAAAAAATACATAGTTATTATATTAAAGTTATAAAAATATAATAAATATTTTATTTTTTAATAAAATTTTATTATTATTAGCTGTTTATCTTTAGTTCTTAAGATTGAGATTAACAGAATTCTTAAAAAAAATTCTTATCTCCCTCCCCACAATGCAGCAATTTGATGCAATGGAGATGAATTTAATACTTTTTATTTTTTTTATATGCCATTGTTTTAATAAAAAAAACATTTATTATTTTAAAAATTTAAAATGTATTCATTTATTTAATTGTATTATTACTCTTTACAACTAAAAAAAATTAATTATTTTAAAAGTAATAAAAATAAAAATGAAAATAGATAGTATTTTATATATGAATATAATAATTAATATATTTTTTAAAACCGTATAAAAATAAGTTTAAATAACAAATACAAAAACGAATGGAATACTGATTACTACAAAACAAATTACAGTAATTATATAAAGTTTTATTTAATTTAGTCTGCACTTAATCAAGACCGACACATCTTTGCAATAACAAACAAAAAATAGATATATATTAACGATTTAAGTTTTTTTTTTTGGAAATTCAAAGAAAAAATGCATTTAAGTTTTAAAAATCCAATAATTATATAATTTGTTAATATAAACATGTATGCCAATTGTTTTTCCTATTGAATCCACCTTTAATATTTTATAGGTGTTATCCCTGATTCAATCATTAATATTTGGTTGGACAGATTTGTGCTCCGTTCAAAATTTAGTCAATTATTTTATTATTGGATTTATTATATTAAATTTTAGTGATAATAATTGCATAAAGCACAACGAAATGTATAATAGTATATATAAAGAAATCCATCCTCCTATGTAGATAATATATACCATGTATTTTAAATGAATCGAGTTAGAGTGTAGTGTAAAAATATCTTCTGTTCCTCCTTTTTATTTGAGTGAATTGAGTAAAATAATAATCCATCTCATCAAAATAAATATAAAAAAATTATAATATAAAGAAAGTTCTACATAAAAATGACAATTTTAAAATAAAGTACTAAAAACTACATATAAAAAAAGAAGATTAGAGACTATGCTTGAATTCTACAAATAAATAAATTATATTAATATATGTATTATAATTTATTAGAATAAAAATACAATGATAAAATAATTTTTTTCAAAAACAAAAATATTTTTCCTTCTTCCTAAAAAAAAAATTTAAAAGGCTGCGGGAACCTGATAAGCCTGTACTTGAATATTCAGTTTCGAATTTCGAAGGCCATACTACTAATAAATTTAACAGGAAGGCCACGGATGGGATTGGATCACAGTGCGACGGGATCTCAAGAATCTGATACGTATTACTTGGACTTGGAGGAGGAGTGAGGCTTGTGAGGGCATGATATTCTTTAACACAGTTTTTAATTATTAATAAAAAATTATAAAAAATATATTATAAGTATTTCTCTTATTTAAAAAAATTATCATCTTTCACTTGGTGCGGAGCAAAAGCATATAGTTAAATGTAAACAAATAAAATTAAAATATTAAATTTTAATAATTTGTTGAAGAGAAAAAATAAAGAAAAATATATACATCTTTTTGGGACAAGTAAAAAGAAACTTATTTCCTCCAAAAAAAACACGAAATGGGAGTGAAGATGTTGCCATTTTTCATGTTTTAAAAAAATTAAATAATGTCATGTTAACAAATTAGTTAAATTTATTGTTTTTAATTATTATAAAAACTAAGCATAAGTTTTTTCTAATTTAAATAATAGTTTTTTCACTTCTATTTATTTAGATGACATTTTTATTTATTTTATACTTGTTTTACTCTATGTCCAGACAAAATACTGCTATCATTTGGGCAGTATTTTTGTTAAGCCCACAAAATATAAAAATATTTTGATTCGTGTTCATTCATTAAAAATCTGTTGTACTGCGTAAGCATTGCTCATTGGTTAGTGAGCATCATTTGGGCAGAATTGACAAATTATTACAGTTGTTGAATAAACATTAAAATCGCGCATGATCTATATATAGTATATTAAAAACATATACTGATATGTGAAATTATAAAAAAAAATGAATTTAAAAATTGTTATTGATAGTTTTTTGTGCAAAAGCATAAGTTTGAAAATATAAAAATATATAAACATTAAAATTTGCATTCACGATTTTTAAAAATTATAAAAAAATATCAATTACTTAAAAAATTTAATAACAATTTTTATAATTTTTTAAAATTGTATATCTTAATATTAAAAAAAATTTCCGTATAAAAAAATAGCCCTATGATCCTAACTCTTTATTGATTGCATGAAAGAATGTGAAGAAAAAAATAATAAAATGAAAAAATATTTTTAAAAATTAACTTTTCTTCTTTTTTTTTATTGGTTGAAGCCACAAAACTCAGGGAATATATGCATGCACGCGAATTTCTTATGGGCTGAGTGGTTACTGGTTAGTCGCAGTAATCATTTCGGTAGAATTGACAAATAACAAATTATTACCGTGGTTGAATAAACATTCCCGCATGACTCTCTATTTGATTGGATGGAAGAAGAGTGCGAAGAAAAATATAAAAAGGTTTGTTTGTTCTATTTTGGTTTTTAATTTTTTAAAAAATAAAATAAAAATAAAAATTATTTAATATTTTAATTTTTAAAAACTTATTTTTAGATGAGAATATAAAATTTTAAATTAAAACACTTTAAAATCTATTTTTAATTTTTATTTTAAAAACTAAAAATAAAAAATTTATTTTTAAAAATAGTTTTTAAAAACTTAAGTTAATAAACAAATTTTTATTATTTTTTATTTTAAAAGAAAAGCTACATTTAAAAAGAGAAACAAGTTCTAAATTTTTAATTTTTCTTTAATCAACCAAACTAAGTAAAAAAATATTATTATCTGAATTTTTCTTACTTTTTCTTTCTGACTCTTCAATGGTATGGTCTATAAAACTTGCTAAAATTAATGTTAAATCCTTAAAGATGATTACAAAAATATATTTAAAGTAATATTTATATTTTTAAAAAAGTAAGAAAATAAATTATATAATTTTGAAACAAACAGGGCTAGTAAAATTCGGGTTTTGCTCAAAATATTTGACGGAAAAGAACCAGCAGATGAATATCCTGTTGTATTGACTTATAGAGTTGAGAAGCAAGGTAGGCAGCAAAGAAGAGCAAGTGTAAGATAAAACCCTTAGATCTTGAAATTTATGGTGGAAGAAATTAAACTAACCTGAGAGAAAGTTAATTAGGATCATGAATAAGCCACCATTGAGAGCGACGAGGTTGATCAACGTCTCAACGCAAGATCCGAATAAAGCAAGAGGCTTAGCCAGAAGCATCAAAATCTTCTGGAGTACGACGGAGACAAATATGAGCCATCTATGGCGGAAGCTTTCCTCAACAGCGCCATCGGCGTGACTCTCCACAAATTTCCTATGAGCCAAGTTTCGGGAATACAAGACATGAAGAAGATCAAAAAAATGAGCGTCTTCTGGCTTCAACAGCATGTAACTGTCAGCGAAAGCCTTGTTGCAATCGCCATTGTACGCCATAGCCAACAAGCCCCACGAAATTAGGGTAACAGAGAAGAAAGAGGGGAATAGGCAAATGATAAAAGCTCTTATTGGCCTGTCAATTTGTTTCTTTACTCCAAACAGAAGTGTCCTCGGTTCTATGAATATATAGTTGCACGAATTTTTTATTTTTATTTTTTTATAGTTTTATTATTACTTTATTTAATAAAAATGGATAACAGTTTCTTTCCTATCGTTTATGGGAGTGTGAAAGAGAGATATAAAGAGAAAACAAAAGTAAAAGCTATATAACATACACTTAAGTATAAAAAAAATCACAATTTAATAAAAGTAACATATTTATATATCATTGTTATGAGTATATAATCAAAAGAAGTATGATTAATTGCAGCAAAAAAAAAAAAGTATGATTAAAAACTATTGATACTATACATTCATTTTTTAATATTAATAACATTATTTATTAATATATATATATATATGTATATATATTGATATAAAAATAATCAATGTCATTGAAATGTTATGTAAAACGTTATAATATTTATATTAATTCATAATTTTTTATTAGATAAAATATACTAACAAAATAAGCTTATTATTATTATTATTATTATTATTGTTATTATTATTATGTGATTATATTAGTGCTAATCAATCGATGTTTATTAAAGATGATGTTCATGTTGTGTTTTAAATTTTATCATACTATTTTACGGTTGGAAGGCCCAAAGGCAATGACCAAAGATAAAGATTTCGTTTAAATAGAACGATAAAGAGGAGATGGAGAGAATCGGGTGAAACTTTTTTGCGTTTAGACCATAGAATAAAGAGGAGAAACATAAATTTTTAAGGTGGATAATTTATTAAAGAAATTACCCTAGATTAGGAGGAAGTTGGAGGAAAAGGGGTGGGGTTTTATTTTATTTATTGTTTCTTATGTTTATTAAATAGTTATAACATAATATCAAAATGCCGAAAAAGTGAATAATTATTGTCAATATCAGTTTAATTTTACACAGATATTGTCAATATTTTTTAAATACAATTGAACTATTTTTTTATACATTAAAAAAAGTGAAAGTGTTTTTTGTTCCCTTTATTGTTAAGAATTTAAATAACACAGTTCAATTTAGAAATCCATTAAAAACACTTCAGAGGATTAATCTAAATTTCACTAATTTAGAACAAATTTTATCTTGCAAAATTATTGAAATTTAAAATTTAAAATTATTTTATTGCATAAATATAAATTAAAAGGAGACGAGGAAAAAAAGTTAATTGTTTCCTTGTCTAAGGCAAAGAAATATACTTAAGCACTCGTTGATTAAAAAAACAATGGTTGTCATTGTAATAAAAAGTTATACAATAATAATAATGCTAATAATAAATTTTTAAAGTTAATTATAAGTAATAAATATTAGCACATCTTTCTCTAAAACATATTTATTTTATTTTAGAATAGTCAAATGCAAATTTTATTATTTTTTATTTCTTTCCTTATTTAAATAGAGTATAAAAGCTGTTTGTTCTTGGACTTTTAAGCCCCTCTAATAGAAAAACAAAAAAACAAAAAAAGGTGTAAAAGCTTTGTATGCTCATTTATGCAGGATCAGCACCATGCATCAATTACTCCCTCCGTTTCAGAATGACTATCATTTACAAGTTTTTAACAAAGTTTAAAGAAAGTAATATTTATCTTTATTATTTTTCATTAAAAAACTTGTTTAGAACTAAAAATTATTATTTATTTAGGTTATAATTATTTGCGTTTCTTTAAAAACTTGAAACGTGACTAAAAAATATTTTTTTAACTAAGGTGACACTTAATTTAAAATAAAAGAGTATAATTTAAGAGATTTTATAGGACGTCAATTTTATTATTATTATTTATTTATTTTGAACAACTGCTATATTTTTATGTTAATTATAACTTTTATTTTCTATCTTTGAATTTATTTTTTTTAATTAGAATACCCACATGTCGTTTCTATCAACCTTTTTTTAACCTAATTTATAATCGTTTAGCAAGTGTTAAATTATTTTAATACTTGGAGATTCCGTCACATCTGTCACTGATGCGGATATTGGCCACTTAACAATACATTACTTGATAATGACTAGTAGTTTAAAAAAAAAGGGTATAGTAAAATTTCACATTTATATTATTAAATTTAAACTAATTAATTATATACTTTATTTTATTTTTAAATAGCTATGTTAAAAAGATGTTACTGAATTGAAGGTTTGCATGTTAATATTTAAGTTCAAATTATTATAATAAGAAGAAAAATTAATTAGTTATTATATTTTTATGTTATAAATATATTTTTTTTGTAATTTTTTTCTTCATGACACACGGTGTTATTATTATTTAATATAATCTAAATACTTTAAATTTTGTACATAAATATAAATTATAATTATGCATGCATGAAAAATAATAAAAACATTTTTGTTTCTTTTGTCTTTATTTTATTTTATTTTATTTTATTTTTATTTAACTGTCTACCTAAAATTTTAAAATTACATCAATCATCATTTTTTTAACTATATTCTTACTCTTCTGAACAATTAAATACGCTGTATGTATTTTCATAAATAAGAGAAAAATAATAAAAATAGCGAAAAGTATGAGTAATTTCAATATAATAAAAACGTTATTCATTTATCTTGATTTAAATATTGGTTTAAAAAAAACAAATGATATACTATTTAGTGTTTACAAAAAAAAATGCACTACAGCTGTCAGAATAGTACGGATAAAATATCGGCCAAGTGTATCGTAGTTAACGTAGAATCGTCCAGATACTGATTTTTTTAAAAAGAAAATAATAAATTAAAATAAAATTACAAAAATATGTAAAAAATAATTATTAAAATTTATATAAAAATATGAACAATAACATATTATTATTTTTATATTATTAAAAATTTAATTAATATGTTTAAAATAATGGTAAAGCAATAATGAAATGAAAGACCTAACCAAGTCAAAACTTATAAACGTGCGATAACAGTGAGTGGGATGACAAGAAAATGTGCCATTTAACGACCACAAAAGCATGAGACTCGTGGTTCGTCAGATGATAATATTTTATATTTTCGTGTCCAGCAACTTCTCGACGACAGCGTGTTAATTATGCGTATTTTATTTGGGGGTAATCAAAACAATGGTGACGTCTATGCTTCATAAGCTATGCACCTGTAAAATTATGGCTTAATCATATATTTTTTTTGGTAAAATATTCATTCCAAATACAATAATTTTAAATGAATAAGAATAATAAATTAAAAAAATAATTTAGTAATTTTTTTATTAACTAAGATAGTTATAATTTTTCCTAATTCTTGTACAAAAACTTTGAACATTAATCAATTTGAAGTAACGAGAATAAATGGCTTATTTTAAAGTTGATTGTAAAACTTGAGTGATGATACTAACTTAACCAAAAAAGGTTTTATAAAAGGATTAAGCAACACTAACTAATTTGTAAATAAAACTAATTTTATATATTATACCATATATCTTAATTAAATTTTATAATTATTTTAAAAAAATAATATTAAAAATATAATTTTTAATTAATGAAAGTCAGTTCAACTAGCAAGCGATTTGGTTAAATCCAAATTAAATCAAATAAAAAAACATAAATTTTAATAAATTCTTAATTATTGATTAAATTTTATAAAAAATATAAAATTATAAATAAAATTAATTTAAAATAAAAAAGTAAAACTTATGTTTTTTTATAATTTTTAATAAATTTTAATTAATACTTAAGTATATGTGAAATATTGCAAAATATTATGTTGCTGGATTTTTCTGGAAAAGAAAAATCAATCACATCACATTCAATAATTTAACTAAAAACGAAAATCAAGGAACAGGAAATATGAAGCGTAAATAATTTAGATACAATCCTTGCTCTATGCTGCTATGCATAGGATAGGTTAAAACGCATGCATATATTAATTTACAACTAAGAAAACTTTCAATTTAAATTGTTTTATATTTTATCTCAAAATTAATATTTTAATTTTTTATGCAAGAAATGAAAAATAAAACTTGAAATGATATCTAGAACAAGAGGTGATAATAAGTTTGTTCCCCACACAACTACATCTACCAATATAAAATACAATAAATAGAAACACAATAATCACATGATGGTTCTTTTATTAAATTGCATGAATCTGGTCCCTTAAATAATATAATTTTATAATAAAATATCGGAGTAAAAATGTATTGAAAACACTAACCCTAAGATTATTTGCTCATAGTGCGGCTGTTTAAAAGCTCTAGAGGATCCTTATCCCACGATGTTATTGCCAAATGGCGACCATCGAAGTTTCAGCAACCACCAAATCTTTTAAAATATTAATTAACATAATTCAATAATAATAAAGAAAATCCCAAATCCCAATAGGCCAACACATACAATGGGGTCTCCACGTGACTCCCACTTGATCTTGGATGTCATAGTCTTGACATAGAATCAATAGAAAGCAATATATATATAAACTGCAGCAGGTAACACATCACTCCATTATTTTATTTAAATCCATTCAAATAAGTTATCCAGTGATGCCTTTGTAGAGGTGTCATCAGCTTCGACAAGACACTTTGAACTAAGCGAGCAACTGGCATCAGAAAATTAATGACCCTACAATATATAGCCGTGTCCACCCTTGATGCATTCAGTGGAGGCCATAATTCTGCATCATCTGCCATGCTTGCATCTAATATTTATATTATATATTATTTATAATATTTATATGAAATGAAAATCAAATTTAAATCTATTAGAAAATAATGGAAACTCTAATAATTTTAAAATAGAAAGAATGGTGATATTTTAAAATATATCAAATCAGGAAAAAGTTTATCCCCTCCTCTTAATCAAAAGAAAAAACGTTAGAGCCTTGTGAGAAAGGAATAAAGCAATTTTGTTGAAGAAAATCATTGCACTAAATATTCACTTTCCCTGTGTTTATTTTATAAAGTTCTATAAATTCAAGTATTTTTCAAACTCTTTTATTTTTTCAATGGTTTATGTAATGTATATTTGTTTATATAAAATTTTATAAAGATTAAAATAAATTTTTAGACTAATTCTTTTGAAAATGCCACTGAAGTACGAGAATCTTTGTTATCATCTTGGAAGAACCACACGTTTGTGAATCTATATTCCCATGCATTCTCAACTTTTGTGCTTCATGCATGTTTTATTTTGACTTTCTAACTTAAAACACCAAAACAAACTCTGAAAAGAATATCTTACTGTATTGAAATTCATATAGGATTCATTAAGTTGGTAAAACAATTGTAAATACAACAGAATAAGCATATCATCTTGTGAAGCAATGTCAACCTTGGAAGACCCATGCTTGTACAAGAGAACATGGCAACATAATAGCTACACTATAGTGTACTATGTCGATGTAAAACAACAACTAACAAATACTAAATACTTCAGGATTTTGACAAGTTCCTCCCCGGTGCCCAAGAGTATATCTCCGGGGGCATTGTACCATTCATGATCAAGTTCTGTGGCATTGCATATAAATCAGAGATATCAAGATGATGGGTGCGTCCATTTTGGTAATGCTGATTCTGCATTGCAGCAGCAAGTTCATCATCTTCTAATGGTAGACGATCAAAAGTAGCATGCATGAATGACGCAGCCATGATAACAACAGGACCTGAAGCAATCAAAGTACCAACAACAGCACCTCCCACAACTTGCCCTTGAGCACCTGCTAAGTAAATTGTAAGGCCTGTGATCCCTGGTGGTGCTGGTGGAGGAAGGATTGAACCCAACAGTGACAAAATCTCAAATCTACCATGAAGGGTCACAATGGCACCAGATGAACCTGGTTGGCGCAATGTCACATTTGTTACGCAACCTGTTCCATTTAGTATGTAAAGGCCACGTTGCTTTCTCCTTGCAAAGTTCAACAAACTTTCATTTACATCACAACCAGAGCTCACTTCCATGGCATGAGCCTTGAGTGCATTAGCACTGTCTCTTGTGACAATTATTGGTGGCTTAGGTTTGTTTTTGGAGCCAGCAGGCCTGCCACGTGGCCTCCTTAAGGTGTCTCCCTCTGCTGCAGAAGAAACTGGGGAAACTGCTTTTGGGACTTTTGGAGATATTAGAGTAACATCAATGCTAGACAGATTCGAGTTCCCCTTGTCTTGTTCTTGCTTTCTATCCATTTCACCAAACAAAAGACACTGGGATATTATCTGAGGCAAATGTGCAATAATTAAGAGCAAATCGCTCTCTTCTACTACATAGAAGCTTAAGTAGTTGAATTATGTCAGTAAATTTTGTAGGATCCCAAAAGAATGATTGGCTTTTAGGATGGAGTTAAGTAATACCAACCCAACCACAAATTATTGTTTTTTGCATTATTCCACCTAACTACGACTAACTTTGCCTCATGTCAATTGCCTTCTCCAACAGATATTTCATGGCATATAGTTATTACACTTCACTTCTCAACCTTAGCCACCTACGCAATATTTCACGCTTTAAGAGTGAAATGTTTGAAACGATTTTGTAATTTAATTAACAAGATAACTAAAAGAATAAATTAGGAATTAATAAGTTGCAATAGACTAGACATTGGTCATTTGAGAGCAATAGATAAAGGAAATGACTATTTTGCACTAATGATAAATAAGTATGTGATCGAGCCATCGATAAAATACTACACTTTGTGCATACGCTGCAGTGTTAGGTCAAGCTGTACGCAGAAAAACCAAAAGAACTAATCAAGGGTATGGCTTTGAAGCCGAATGCTATCATATGAGGATCTTTCAAACTTGCTTTTAAAATATTATTTTTCAACAAAAAAAAATTACTTTAACCTTAATTTTGTCAAATATAAATTCTTTTAATTTTAAGTCTTAAAAAATAATTTTAATAAAATTAAAAACAAACAGAACCTTTTTTTTTTTTGTCAACAAACAAAGGGTTCTAAAGAAATATAATGAACAAGGTTGGAAATAAGAAACCCACATAAAAAATAAATGCAGAGAAAGGCTAAAACATATAGGAAAAGCAAGTTACAGCTTGGAGCCCATGGACCCAAAAGAAAAAACACTTTTCAGCCCAAACACTGGATAGGAAATTGTTTTCTAGAACTGGTGCAAAACTTTACAGGGTTTGGGGTCTAAAAAAGGAAAGGTACAGCCCGTTCATTATTTGAAACTTGAGATATAGGCCTATTTCGGCCGGAATATCGTTGTCCATGTTAATCCCTTTCTTTTTTCTTTTTTACTTTTTCTGAAAAAAACTGTTTTTTAAATACTGTGCAAGTATTATTAAATAAAAATAAAATAATAAATATTTTGAGCATTTTATAAATATTATTACATTAAAATATTTGTAATTAAAGTATATTGCATTATTATTTTAATTTTGATAAATTGTAAAAAATTATTTTTAATAATAAATAATTTACAATATAAAATAAAACTACATTAAAAAATTTAAAATAATTAATTTTTGACATTAAATTAAGAAAATTAAATGCTAAATGTAAGAGAAACCACATTTAATAAGAGAAAAATATAACTCCTAAAATTTCTTGTTTAAAATAATTTTTTAAAATACTCTCATTTTAATATAAAGACTCAAATTTAATATATAAAAATAATTTTTTAAAACCAAAATTAAAATTACATTTCATGATTATTTTTAATTTTAATAAATTAAATAAAATATTTTTATTATTAACTGGAAATTTTCCCTACACTTAATGAATGCTATTAAAATAAAATATTTTTTAAAATAATTATTTGAAAATAAATTATATGACTATTTTAAATTTAAAAAAATTTATATATTAAAAAAATTATTATAAATACTAAAACTAATATTCTATATTCGAAAATCTTTATCATTGTTTGTCATTCTCATCCTTCCTTCACTCTTTTCAAATATCATTTATTTCCAGTATAAAATAATAAAAAATATTATATAAATCCATCTATATTATCATATTTCATTATTTAAAATTACAAATATATTATCCTAATTATTAAAACGATATGCTGGTTGAAATAAATAAAACTACTATAATATACTTAAAATTATTTTTAAATATATCAAATTAAAGATAAATTTATCCGATATGTTTAACTTTTCTTTCATATAAATCTTTTAATGTTTGGAGGAAACTAAAAAAGTTGAGTGGAGATGATTTTTGGCGCTTTCTACGTACCTTTTCTTCCTTCTGAAATATTGATTCAAACATGAAAAGATTATAAAAAATTTCTTCCTCTGCCCTTTATTTCATTTCCTTCCGATCAAATAGTATGTAAGTGTCTTTCTATGTTATTTTATATTTATTAACTAGTTCAATATTTAATTTATCAATTTTATGCTTCTAAGTTCAGCTTTTAATTGAACGTATCTAATATTGCCAATTTTTTTATCCACTTGAGTTAGAAACCAATTTGTTAAGAACTAGTATTGTGAATCTTAGTGACATTTTAAATTAGCAAAAATTATCATGATTATCCAAATTGATTGAAATTTTAAATGTAAAAATTACTTAATATCAATTCTAATGTCTGATAGGCTAAGTTTTAGAATTATTATTTTTACTGGACAAGAAAATTTATTGTTATAATAAATACAAAAGATACTCAATCTCTTTCAAACATTACCCTACAATATTAGAGCCATACAGTCATCGAGACTTAACCTGCCAGCAACAGAAAATAAGTAAATTAATCACAAAATCACAATCAACTCATACAAACCGCTGGGATAATTTTAAGATTATAACATAGAGATGTAAAATAAATTGTTTGTATTGAATGTCAATTTCATTTTCACCAGTGATTTATGTAATTGTTTCAACAATTTTCACATTGGTGTAAACAACCATTTTCTTTACTTGAACTTGGGATCGGCGAGAAATCATAAATGTCGTGTGTCTTACACGACTAACTTCATCTTTATTGAGTTGTTGTAAATGTTAACTCTGACATAAAAGAATTTAGAACTAAAGTATAATATATTGCTCTCTGAAATAACCTGGACATTAAAGAACACAGTCCACAAAGAACAACTAGGCTTTTCCCGTGTCAATGGAAAATAAAATGTTGGGTGGTGCGTTGGGGATGCGGTGGTAGAAGATATATGTCCTTGAATTGGAAGGGAATAGGGAGGAAGAATTTGTCTATAAGGATACAATGCACTATAGGGATAATGCATGCACATTTCAGATTGTCTCTATAGTCTTTATTCTCTAATAAATAAAATCTAATCTCTTCTCAATGGGTGTGTTGGGACCGTAGTGGAGTATCTCACATGCATGGGCTGACTTATCTGGATGTGTTTTGTCCATATCTCTCACCCTTGTTTCCTTTTCCCTCAGTTTTGTACAATTCATAGGGTATTTATGAGTAATTAATGTGGCATGATCCTTTAACACAAACACCCTAATCATTCGACTTAGCAGCGGGAGGCAACCTACATCTAACCTACCATCACTTTCTCTTGTGATGAAAAAGTAGACAATGGGTCTATTGCTTGGCTGCAAGACAGTCAAAAATAAGATAAAGCAAACTTTATTTCTTGCTTGTTTTCTCTCCTAACTTTGCCTTCTACATGCTTGGATATGATTAGCAATTATTTATCAAATGGAATGACCAATGTTTTACTATTTCAAAAGCTCAAAATCTTATAATATTATATATTAAGAAGTGACAAAAGGTTTGATAACCCGAGTCAATTTAAATTTTAAATATATCATGTTAGTAAGTTACATTTATCTTTAAGAAAAATAATTTTTTTTTTACTATTAAGAAAAATAAATTTTAACTTATACATCAAAACAATTAAAATTATATAATCATTTTTTAAAGTAAATTTCAGATTACTTACATCTGTGTGCATGAATCATCGGTACGTGAGCTCGTATATAAGTGTATGTGGGTGTGTACGTGCATTATTGGTATATGTATTTTCTTTGGAGGGCTCATATATAATTAACAACAAATATGTTCATAAAAGTAAACCGACACAAAAAGTAATAACAACTTATCGAAAAATTAAAGGGGGGGGGGGGGAACCCAGTTAATCATTTTAAAATATATTTCATTTATTTTATTTATCATTTTAATTCAAAACTTTATTGTTATAATTAATTATTATCTTCTTAATAATGTTCATACTTTTACTTAATTAATTTTTAAATATTTTACACATATTATAAAAAATAAATAATGATGAAAAATATTATAATCAGAAAAGATATATACCATTTTGATAAATATATATAGCATAAAAAACAAAAATATAATATAAAATAATTCTATTATACATAAAGATTATTTATATATATTTTTCATTTATAAACAATAATTGTAAACCATAAAATTAAAACCGGAGGGAGATAGTACGTAAAGAAAGAGGCAGAATTATATACATGATCAACAATTAGTCAAATTAATAATATTTTTAAGGATTCATTTTCTTAAATAGCTATCAAAGTACTTATTTTTTTATCAGTAACTTTAAATAATGTGTTTCATTAATTAAATTTTTATGAAATAAATTACACTTATAAATATTCATGTCATTTTTAAATTAAAAATGATACTTTCCTTAATACTTCATTTTTAAATCTACAATATTCTATATTTAAGAAAGTATTTTAAATATACTTACAGCTTATAAAAATACTTCAAATATTTATAAACTTTTTAAAATTTATTTTATATGGCTTCTCAAGGTAAGTTTCAATAGGATTTGCATAAACTTCTTTTCGGGTCTCGCTTGCTTCCTTGGTTGGGCATTTTGGGATTATGGAGTGGTGTCTTTGTCTCACGTTGACTTGCTATGAGTAGTTTTCGTGTGTCTGCGTACTCTATTGTTTTCTTGAATTGGGGTACTGCTATTTCTTAAAGATTGATGTTTATCAATTAAAATTAAAATTTTAGTTTGATAAAAGAAATTGTAATTTTAAACGATAAATAATACTAAGAACACTTAATCAACATTACATAAGTTTAATCCAATTGAAAATGCTAGTTTATAGGGGGTCCTCTGAGATGGAATTGAAATGGTCCCCATCGTAGCCTTTATGGGTCCTATTGAGCATTGAAGGAACGCGTTTCAAATATGAACATGTTGATGGAGATGAATGAGAGTATTTTCACTGGTAGACGTGAGATGGAATCATTAAATAAAGCATGGTTGCTGTTGATTGTAGTCACTAGTCAGACACGGGCAGTTTTGGATTAGTGTGACAGAATTGAGAGTACTGTTCAACTTCAACTTCAATTATATTAGTGTGCGGGTTGACTTTTCTAGAACGGTTGAGGCCACCCCTATATAGCTAGTTACAACTTTTTAACCATTATTTGCACCATGTTATCCTCTTATATTTTTCAGTGTGAGCTTGTTTTCGCATTTAAATCATCATTAATGCTTAGACATACGTGCGATTCCATCAAAGTAATAAAAAAATTGTATAGTGTTCACTCGGTAAAACTGGTAGTCTTGTGAGGAAACCTTGTTGAATGTAAATGTTAATTTACACTAAGTTTGAGTAAATTTATAGTTAGATAAGTTATTGCACGAAAAAAAGTATAAAAAAATAAATAAAACTTGTTTTATTTAGAAAAGTTAAAATGTATATAAAGGTATAAAATATTTTTAACTTATAAAAAATGTTTTATTTAATTTTTATATTAATTTTTTTCCTACGAGAAGTTCTTTAAAAGTTTACCAGTTAAGGATTTGAATCATAAAAATATTAGAAAAATTTATATGATTTCGTTACAAGACAAAATTTGTACAAGTCTAGACTTTTAATGTATGAAATTTGTAAGATATCAAATTAAAAAATTGGCCTAATTCATTTTTAAAAATACTTTTATAAATAAAATTGATCAAATCTTATAAAAAATATTTTAATTATACTGAAGATATTTTAATAGAAGCTTATAAGTTGGATAATTTACATACAGTAGTTTTTCGAGTTATGTTATTTAAATGATTGCTCGTCTATTCTTGTTCCTTCTTTTTCACTTTTTTACCAATAAATTAAAGGAATCTACTACGTACTGAGTTATTTAGCTTCTGAGCAATGTCGGTGTACATTCCACGAGGAACAGCGGAGCTTATATATCCCATTCAATCAGGAAATTATCAGGTGAAATTGGGGGTAGAGATCGGAGATAGAAGACTTAAATCTTTGACGGTTTATATATTTAGTTTTTAAAATAATTTAACAGTGTAAATTTTAAAAAATATATAATATTATTAAAATGAAATATGCAGAATGATGCATAAAAAGAATATGCAAAGTGAAACGGAAAGATAGGAATGTGATAAAGAATGTGTCAGAGGAGGATACAATGCACTATATATATAAAATATATATATATAGAAGGTGACAAGGTGCAGACTGCAGAGATAATGCATATGCTGATAGCAGGGTGGGGGGTGACCCTTGGTTTCTGTAGTTTTATTCACTAATTAAAAATCCTATCTCATTGGGTGAATGGGACCCTGCTATGCTATTTCACATGGGTCGAATTCGCTAGTCACTTCCATATTTTTCTCACCTTGCTAATTTTTCATTTTTGATGTATATTTGATCATCAAATATAGAGTAATAAATAAAAATGGAACAGTTTTAGAGGCATGATCCTTGAGACACGAACAACCAAATTATTCGACCTTGCCGCGGGGGGCAACCTACTTTCTTCTTAAGACCTGTATGGGACTATTTAGTGTGTGGGAGAGTGGAAGAGAGACAAAGAAACAATATCAACTTATATATAAAAATATTTGTCTTAGGTCATTATTTTACATTTTCTTTAAATTCTAGCATAAAATGCTAAATTATCTTACATAAGGAGAGGGGGAAAAAGAGTAATTGATAATCCTATTTTTTTCATAACTCAAAACTCTACACCTTATCCTTATATCATGTTATGAATTTTTACACACAAAAATACATATAAGAGTAGGATGTAATACTTTAGAGTGCAATATTTTTTTAAATAATTGAAACTTTTTCCAATAAATATAAAAATGTATGCAAAAAAGTGATGAAAATTAATTAATCCTAACAAATAATGCATTCAAACTAACAGGTTATCATCACTTTGAGCGCCCACGCTAATGTCTAAACTTTGAAAAATGACGTTTGTACTATTATTAAGGAACATTTTTTTTAGCACACTTCTATATTTGTAGCGCATTGTTGTATATATATATATGTGTGTGTGTAAAATAAAATATAAGAAAGGAGTTAAGGTGAAAATCAAGCGAACGGAGGCTTTTGGCGTGGTGAAACCTGTTGAATGGATGACCAACGACGGCGGAGGACAAGGATGGCGCAGCGAGTCAGCGACAAAAGGTGGAGATGAAGGCTGCTAACGGGCTTATCGAGGTCTTCATTAGTAATGGTTACTAAGAATCTAGGAGGGTCTGCAATGGTTGCCTTATACTAAACCTATTAGACAAGCTACTATTAAAAGTTGAAAGTTTGAAAACCTAAAAATAATAAATAAATAAATTGAATTAAAATATTTGATAAACTAATTATTAAATTATTGGATAAAAATAAAAAGAAATTATAATAAGATAATGACGTTAAAGATAAAAAAAAAATAACGAGTTAAGGGTTTAGAAGGTTTAAAAGTTATATGAAGTAATCTTTAAAAAATGTTGTCAAATATTATAAATTGCTAAAATATGTTTTTTTATTATAAAATTATGTCTGGTTAATAAATGAGTTTTATATTAAATTAAGTATGTCTTTTTTTTTTTGTTTAGTTTTATTATCTGAAACAACTTTGACAAGAATAATACAATATATTTTTTGAGAGGAAAAGAAGGGCAGAATTGTTTGGATAACTTATTTACAAATATTAAAATTACATAAAATTTGATATACATAGTAAAAAAATAATATAAAATGATTCAGATATTTTACGAAAAAAGTGGTGTAAGCGTGTTAGTTTCAAAACAATATATATATATATATATATATATATATATATATATATATATATATATATATATATATATCCTTTAGCTTCGGTTTCAGGCTTCATGCTTGCGCCGTTGGAGTATTATTCAGCAAGGTCGAAATAACCCGCTGAATCACATGTGCATGTGATCCCTCAATGAGATACAGATAGCCATAAACCTGAAAACTGGCCCATGAGAGTTAGGCATTTAGAAGACAAAAAACCGGTGCGTCTACAGATAGGTCAAAGTTTTGTTTTATCATAGTGATCGTAAGAGTCTAGAATTAGATCTTTCATAAGATTTGCATGTTATTATTCAAACATTTTTCTGACATTCTTTCTGATTAGATACAAGTGAGAAAGATCATTGAGTGAATCGGTAAAGACGACTACATTTTTTTAAGAAAACTGAGATGGAGAACATATATTCATCTATTAGTTTATTAAATTACTTTTCCCTTTTAGGTTTGCAAAGAGAGAAAGAAACTCTCGAACCAATGACAATTACACTGACAAACACTGTCTTTATAGTTTATAATCCCATGCACGATCACCAAACTAAGCATGCAATGCATGAATTTTAATATTTTTTTCATTCATATATAAAGCGAATTGCCCTTCTCTCTTCTCAACTGAGCATTTGTTTAGAAGCAGAACCCAGCATTTGACAAGGTTGGCAACCCTTGACAAAAGCAGAATAATTAACATTATTGGTGTTGGACACCACGGGAAACCCAACAGCATTTAGGGGTCTATTTGCCCCTGCTTGTTCCAGCGTTTGCACTTGTTTCTTCAAGAACTTCACGTAGTGTATAGCTTCATCTAACATAGAAGCGGTGTCCATTTTGGTCCCACCAGGAACTAATCTCTGAAGGATCCTTATTCTCTCGCTTATTCTCTCTCTTCTGTGCCTCGCTGCCACACTCTGCGGATCCTTGGAAATCTTCACGTTCCTTCTCTTTGGTGGCTTGATAGATTCTGGGTCTATATGAATGGGTTGCATAACCGCTACACGGAAAATCATCTCCCTCATAGCCGCCACAGAATTCTTCTTCTCCGAAAATGAAACATTGGGTTGAAGAGGAGGTGTCATGGGTTGTTGGAGAGGGTTGTTAAGGAAATTAGGAGGGGAGGGCGGTGGATTAATCAAGGATGGTGGAGAAGGAGTTATTACATTTGGGTTAATGTTGGAGAACACGGGCAAAGTGGTGGTGGTGGTTGAGCTTGAGCTTCCACCTAAGAACTCGCTTTCTGGGTAGGTTAGAGTGTTATATAAAGGTTCACATAATTCAGGAAATTTTTCCATTTGCATCATCATTGCCATCATGTCCATGCTGCTGTCACTCGTACAAGTTTTCAGTATGTCCACATCCATGAATTTCAAACAGCGAGAGACAAGGAGGAATGGAAGAAAGTGAAGAAGAGAAAAGTGAGAGCAGAGAGTATGGGAGGGGTGAGAAAGGAGAAGCTGTGAAAGTAAGCCGGGTTTGCAGTAGTGAGATAAGGAGATAGAGATAGAGAGAGAATAAAATAGTAATAGAGAGTGCAGAAAGTGGAGGGAATAGGGATTATATTATCTCTGTAACCGACCAATGCAGCAGGTAATGGAAGGGCTTTTTATAGCAACTTGTGAGCAATATTTTTATTTATCTATATATGAGGAAATCTATGATGAACTTATGACATTTTTATTAATTGGAGACCGCCCATGATGTGTGGGGTTGCCTCCAGGAAGGGTTAATTTCATTGCCACCATTGATCTTTTTTTTGTGAAACGTCAAAGCTGGAGCATTTAAGATCAATGGTTGACAAAGAGAAGCAAAGGGACCACAAGAATAGCGGTAGGGTTGGGGTAGAAATTAAGATAATGGTTGAATGTTGGTGCATGAACCCGCTTCAATTCCTTCAAAGTTTTGTGCGATCCTTTTTACTCAAAGCTAGGTATTTGCTTGAATATTTTACCGGTTTCTTTGTAAGATAAAGCCACAAGTAGCTAAGCTAGTTAGCCCCACTGTCACATGACATTTGTCAGAACAATTCTGGGAGATAAAGTTCATTACTATAAGCTTGATTGCCTCATTCACCGGTGAAAGTTGGAGCTAAAAAGAGACGATGAAGGAGATAAGAGCGTGGAGTGGTCCCAACTATTTATGTTTAGCAGAAAGAAATAAAAAGGAAACACTGTCCAAAAAGAAAGAGGAAAATGAATGTGAATAAACGTTCCAAGTCCTACATGAATTGGAATAGATCCTGTCGAATCACTGCGCTTTGGCCAACCTCTCACTACTCTCTGGGAACGCTTTTCGAGGTGGATTGAGAATTGGCACCGAAGCGTAGTAACTGCGTACTTTCCTCATGTCCTACATTTACTCCCAGAACATAGCTGGTTCCATGTTGTTTATTTTTTCCCTTGTAACTATTTTAGCTGTCTTTTTCCAAATGAATAATCCTATTTCTATATATGTTTTTAACACGAGTAGTGCCATATTATCTAATATACCGTTTGAAATATAATTTCATAAGTTTTACTCAGTTTTAAATAAATTAACACTCTTCTTTTAACAATAATATTTGCATCAAGAAAAGCGACGAGTTAGTCTAAGTTATTTTAAAGGGTAAATCTTATTTTAGATGGATTGATGTAATTTTATTTATAAGAAATTTGACATAATTTTTAATATAATATTTTACTTTTATTCATTCATCTAAAATGTAGTTATTTATCCGGTAAGGATAACTTAAACAATTTTTTATTCTTTTTAAATAGTTAAATAATATAATAGTATTCAACTATACATAGCTTTTCAATTTTCTTGAACGTGTGCAAGTCAATAAATTTTGTTTTAGCAATCATAATTAACCTTTAGATAAAATAAATATTAATTGCTGAGTATTTAAGGAAACAAATTTATATTTACTATATGTAAACTTTAAAAACTAAAATAATTAAAAATACGTACGTTTTATATCCCTTAACGAATACCTCTTCACAAACTAAAATATGTCAGTTAAAATGCAGTATGCAACTTATCATGTTTCTCACTGAACCTGCAAATGTGATTTTGATTAGTTTTTCTTATAATTAAATGGTATAATTGTACTTTTAACATATATGCGGTATTGATCTTCTTAGTTTTAAGTGTTCATATTTAATTTTTTTAATTTTTTAAATATACTATTTTGGTTTTTTAATTTTAATTACTTGCATATAATCTTTTTAGTTTTTTAAATATGCAATTTTAGTTCCTTAATTTTTCAAAAATGTGATTTTGGTTTCTTTAGTTTTAATTGCTCATATTTAGTTCTTCTAATTTTCAAATATTTAAATTAAATATTTTATTAAGAATTTTATTATATTTTATTTTATATTTTTATTTAAATATTTTGTTTATATTTTTATTTATTAGTATAAATCAATACAATATTATTTTTAAATTAAAATTGCACGTTCTAAAAATTTGAGTGACTAAATATCAGTAATTAAAACTAGGAGACTAAAATTGCTCATTTAAAAAATTAAAGAAATCAAATATGATGGATTAAGATTATGAGGACGAAAATCGCAAGATATAGGGTAAAAAAGTGCTTACCCTAGTTAAATCCTATAGTAGAAATTTATGATATATAATGCAAACCCAACCACTGTTACTAAAGCTAGAACACTTCTGTCTTTCATTAGACTCGCTTTCTGATCCTACCCTGCAAATAAACTACAATCCTTGCTTCTCTGTTGCAGGGACCCATTTGAGAGTGAGAGCCTAAGAGATACTGCTATGTTTGAAGCCAGGCGAGAACCTAACGGGAAATTTATAAAAACAGGAGAAAAGTGCACGAAAATTGAGATTGAAGTGTTTATACAATATAAAAAGAAGACCAGATAAGAAGATAAGTTGCTTAATTATATTGCAGAAAAAGTGGTCCCTTTTCTGCTTCCTTTCTTTATAAATTCATCTTATTTGCATGTTATTTTTTAAATGATATTTTTACATTTTATTTGAAATAATAAAATAAAAGATGTTGCATATACATTGTTTCTTTTATATTTTAATAGTGATTTTTATTATACATATATTTGTATTTTTTAAACTTTTAAAATTAAGATATTTTGTAAATTTATTTTTTAAAACTACATGTGTTTTTTTATCAAAAATAATATTGTTTGAGTTAACTATAATTATCATAAAGAATTTAAATTTGATATTACATGTTAAGTTGGAACAATTTTTACTAATTAATTATTGCACTAGGTGATTATGAATTTATTTTTTCTCACATAATGTGATATTATTATTTTAGATAAAATATATATTTTTTAATTTTCACCATGTATAACTTCCTTGGTGAAAGTGTATAAATTTATTAATTTTTTTACATTTGATTACATATAAAAATATATTTTTTAGTATTATTTAATACAATGAATATTTATTATTAATATAATTTAAAAACATATTTAATTGTTTATTTTTATAAATTATGCAAAATATTTTTAATTTTTTTAAAAAAATTATTTTAATCTAATAATATTTTTGCAGTCAATAAAAAGCTCACCAATATAAAATTTTAAATGTATATATTACAAATTATAAATTCTTAAAATTTGTAGTAACAAAAAACATTCACATTAATTATCCATGTGTAATTTTTATATAAAAAAAAATCGTCTATAATTATTCATGATAAAATCAAAGTAAAATTAATATTTTTGTCTTCTAATTTAATAATCAAATTTAATTTTGTCCTTTAAATTTATTTTAATTTTATAAATTTTCAAAATGTTTAAAACAAGTCATTTTCCGTTATCAAAAGTTAGTTCTGGTAATAATTTTTTTGTCTCTTTATACTATGTATACTATTTTATATAATTCATCATCTTTTTTCCTTGTGTCTGTATATTGTTTATTATTATTTTTTCTCTCAAATCTCTTATTTTTCTTTCTTTTTCAGGTTCATGCAAGATGGAAAATATTTAAAAAATATATTTTAATTAATTATGTGTCATTAAAATTTAGGAAAAATGTGAGAATAAAAATTGAAAAAAGTTCATATTTTTTTATTTCAGGGTTATTTACTTGTGAGCGGAGGAAAAGTATGATTTTTGAAGGAATTAACAAATGGGGTGTTTTTAATTTAATTTTATTTATTTGTTTGAGATAAAAGGTATAATTTTGTTATTTAAAATTTGAATTTTAATGATTGGTGAAGAAGATATAGAAGTGAGAGATTTTTCATTTTATTTTTTTTTGCTTATGAGAGAAAGAAAAAGATAAAATAATTCAATTAATTGCACTGAAGATATTCTCTCAAAAAGGTTTTGGTTATAAAATATAATATTAAACATTAATTATGTGCTTATTGTACCAAATAGAAGGTTTGAGGGAAAAAATAATGAAAAGTGTATGGATAAAACAAAAATAACAATGAACAGTGTAAAATGGTACTATGTGACAAAAAGAAACAAAAAAATATCAATAAACTTTACATTTTTAACGGAAAAATTTATTTAAAATTTTCTAAAATTTAAAAAATAAGAATGAATTAAAATAAAGTTAGAAAATAAAATCGAATTTAACTCCTAAGTTGAAAGATAAAAATTAATTTTACTTAAATTAAAATGAATATTTTTATGTTTATTTTAAAGTATTTGTATTTAAATTATTATTAATAAATTATTAAATCAACAATTTTTTAAAAATTTCACAACATAGTAAAATTGTAAATGAATTATTAAAATATAATTTTAAATTAAATATTAAAAGTTTAGTTAGAATTTCATGTGTTGTTATATCATTTACCTCTTTGTTGAGTTTCTCTCACAATTTATAGTCGAATTTTATATAGCCATAGCTTCACGTTTTGAACGTGACGAGCTAAAAAGCTTGTACTTAATTTTTACTGATTATACTATTTTAGAAAATTTGTCATTTCATTCCATTCCATTGTTTCTGTTTCTTTATTTTCTTTTTTTATATTAGTATAAAGCTTTTTTAAACAAGTAAATTTGTTAATGAAAATATTAAAAATTTAATTATTAACTATAAATATTTTATTTATTAAATTAAAAAAAGAATTATACAATTGAGAGAATATGTTATTCCAAAATTTAATATATTTAAGATCAAATTTAAATTAATATTTATTATGATTATAATAATGTAAAAGTCAGTTATCCAAAAAATATATATTCAGTTTAATATACTATATCAGTATCTAAAAATTAAAGAAAATTTAAATTAAGTTATAATGTGTGAAAGAAATAAAATTATAAATAAAATTTGATATTGTATAAAAAGTCACGTAACTTAATAACTAAGAAGATAATTTTGAGAAAGCATATTCTTCTTTAATAATGAAAATGTGTGATTATTAATGAATACTTATAAGATGTTTCGAGAATTAAATCAACGCTTTATATTGTAGACGGCTATGTTTAATATATTATATCTCATGTTACATTATTTCGCTTAATTTCATTCTAACTTCTTATTTAATTAGTTAAACAAATTATACTTAAAACAAATGTTAAACAGATTAGGACTTACGCGTCTCGTTCGGTTTAATAATCAACAATTTTAAACGCATCAGTTTCGTAGCTTCAAGTCTTAATCAACACTGTTGGCTAATATATGTTGAGCTACTGCATCAAAATGTTTAAATGAATAATTTCTGTAAAATTTCACAATTATCTTACACAACTGAATAAAGACAAATAGTATTAATATAGACTTGGAAATCTTCGTTGACCCTGACACGACTGGGTGGTGCCGAATGCTTCCTACTTAATTCACGTGTTGAAACATGAATGAACATGGGTTAAAAGCATTAAAATTGCATTTTATTAACGTTACAATGAAAGATAACAATGTATAAAAGATAAACATATGTGAAGATAGAAAAAGTGTCTACATTTGATTTTCATTTAATAGTTTAATATTCAAAGTTTGTTTAATAAAAAATATAACTTGCTATGGACCCTGAAAGACCACATTTGCAGTTTATGGTCTTTTACAAATTCATTAGCGGACACAATTTTGTTCCAATCTTTTACTAGATTGTAAATGCTAGTTGTCTGCATCTTCCATTTCTTCAATAACAAAGTAAATTCTCTAAGACATGGGTCCAAGACAATCACTTCCACACCATGACATCTTCCGCTAGTGCCTTCTTTTTCATCCAATTTTGACTTCTCATCTTCTGTAAGAAAATCACTCATAATTTCTTTTAGCGGCATTGACAAACGGTTGTTATTTGTCCTCAAATCTGAGAGGAAGAGTCTCTTGTGCATGATAAATTTAATATCATGTCCATTCAATTGAGTAATTCGACTTTTGAATTTTGCAGGCAAATCCGGTGATGCTTTGTTCTTTGACGTGATTATAACTTTTGGTTTTTTAGTAACTCTTTCGTCTTCAAGCATTTCTTCAACTTGTCTGTGTCGTTTTGTGATTGTCCTCTTAGAATTCATTGTCCTTGATCTTGATTTAATCCTTGGGTGCAGTTTGTGGAACTCCATAACTTGAGCCATCTCTTCTTTGCTATAAAATTTTGGTGCAAGTTTTGATATGATAGCATCTAAATAACAAGGCTTAAAAGGTTTGCAAGACATCTTTTGGCGTGTCTCCGAATCTACAATATTTTCCATCAATTCTTTAAGAACTTTGATGTCCCTCATGATGGTAAAAGAAATAGTGTAAGAGCTGAAAAATAAAAGGCTGTGGTAAATAAGAAGAGAGTATAAAGATATGTGTTTCTAATCAAAAAAGATTAGTGAGTTAAAAGCAACTCAATAAGAATCCATGCTCTATCCTGAAAACATATTCATCAAGAAAAAATAAACACAGAATAAAAAGAAAAGAAAGAAAAACAAGTTACTTAATTAATATAAACTTAAAGACACGATTAGACAATAGATATATTGGAAGCAAGTTAATTTAATTATTAAAAAAATTGTTTCAGGATATCAATCATAGATTTGAGAATAATTTAGTTAGTGTCAATTTTAAAATATCCTAGGCTCTGGATCCTTAATTACATGCAATCAAGTGTGATATCTTCTGTGAATAAAAAGGAAAGAAAAGTGACACATTTATTTGTAATGCGTAGGGTTTGAGTAAGTCTCGTGTTGATATGCGTATTATAATTTATTAAATTTATAGTACCCATGCATGGCTTACTACTGGGCTTTATGAATGGGTTTGAAAATTTGAGAGTCTTTAAAATCAATTATGGGCCTCTATTTGGAAGTCTCTATCCATGCTCCATTCAAACAGGAAACAAAATTCATGATCCATTATACTCATCTTCTATAACAAATAAAACAGTTCTTTATTTTGGGATAAGCAAAATCTTGAAGTTGATGATTGAAAGTTAACAACTATATTTGCTGGTAAATCTGAGAACTCGAACCGAATTGATGGCTCGAATTGATTTTGATCGTGACTCAGCCCACCACAGAAGAGAAGGGTTATCAGGCCAAAGAATATAAGTAAACTTTCGCCAATGTAATGTAGCCTAAAATTCATTTAAAATCAGAGAAATTATAATTAGATAATAAATATGCATTTTAAATATAAATTAATGAAAAATAAGGAAATAAGAGAGGGGGGGGGGGTAACTTAGTGATAAAATAAGTAATGTGATTGGAAAAAATTTTAAAATATTATAACTCAGTGAGTTATAATTTCCTGCTAAGATTGAATCATACGTTCTGAATACTTAAAAACGACAAGCATTGCTACCTGGATTCTTGAAGAGAGTCTTGAATGTTGGGATAGTGCCTCCAAGATGGGCTAGAATTTTCAAGAACTAGAAGTGAAAGGTGTACCAGTGAAATACTCAAATGTTAAAAATAGTAAGAGTACTCGCAAGTATTTGAGTAAAGAATATGAGAATTCGTTGTTGTACCTGAGATTACTCCTTTTACCTTTTATATAGCATGTGTTTCTCGTTATCAAGAGAAATTAAAATTATATAATTTTATAGAATTATCTCCTCTAAGTGATAAGATGCGAGTTAATTATTATTATCCCTTAATTAACAGTGTTATCTCCTTTTTTTAAGGAAATTAGTAGTGTTATCTATTGGAGAAGATCTTTGTCAAATCTCTCCAATAGATTGAAATATCTGCATATTCTATATTTTATTGCTGGAGTTCAACTTCACACTTTACACAAGAGGAGTTTATAGTTTGATTTGAATTGATTTTAAGGTAAGAACAAAATATTTGAATTGATCGTAAAATCGGTTTGTAATTTAGTTTGAACTAGATTAAGAAAAATATAAATATTAAACTCGTTGAAATTGATTTATTGTTTTTAGTTTTGAATTAGATAGATTCTTTGGGAAATTTCTTTTTTAAGGGAATAATATTTAACATTTTCAATAAATAATTTTTTTATTAATTAGAATATGAATAGAATTTTAAAGTAGTATGTAAATATTTCAGTGACTAATATTTTCAATTAAAAGATAACATTTATTATATAAAAATTAAATACATAATAAACATTTAAAATTTATTAAAAGTGTTAAATATCGTTATGAATTACAATTTAATCTCAACTTGCTATCCTATGAGTCTTGTGTTTATGCACCTTACATTTCATAAGTGCTTCTCACAAAGGATTATTGGTATGAGCAATGTCAACAATTGTGAAGATAATAGAATTCCAGGTATTTACAGGATAATAACATTGAAACACTCTCGAAATAATAAGAGCATTAAAGTGATTGATAATCATGCTATACTGGCATAATAATCAATTTCACTCTATCTTAATTGCATTAAAATACTATATAACCAACAATATATTTTATCTTGAAATAAGTGATTTGTTTCTTGTATTTATGCTACTGATACAAATATTTAACTTGAATGTTAGAATATTTTTACAAGTATATCTATCCCCTTGTTCATCATCACCTACGTTTAACATTCTCTCTACTATCTCAACTCATTACTATTAGATTCACCGAATTTCTATTAGATCAAGATTATAAACTGCAAGTTAAAATAATGTATACGTATTTTAAAAATATAATTTAAATAAAATTGATGATTTATAAATATTTATTGTGAAAAAAGAGTTGTGTTAATATGGCGATTTATGGTGTTGGTAGATTGTGTGCATAATTTTAGGAAGTGAAGGTGGGGAAGTTGGGGTGTGTTAGTGTGTTTAAAATCCTAGTGACCTATCCGCCACACGACAGATATTCTACAATGCTATTCATTAAACCCTCATCAATACGCCGCTCTCTTCACTTCCGTCGATCCCATCCAACACATTAAATTTAAACAAGACGACGCCGTAGAGAACATGATCAAGAATGGAGCGAAACACAGAGAAAGGGTGTGGGGGTGCACGATAATAGAGGTACGGGCACGCGTTGATTGAGGGCATTGATGAGACACAGCTGTAAAGCAATAAGCTTTGGCACTAACACCATGTGATTCTCTGTCCCCTGTCCCTCACACCCAAAACAACCAACATCAAATAAAACTCTTCATTCTTCACTCTTCACTCTTCACTCTTCATCCCCCAAACCCAAATCTGTCTCACTTTCTCTCATGGCTTCTCTTCCTCTTCTCAACCTCACACTCGTTCTCTTACTATGCATTGCCCTAAGCCCCAACCTTGGTGTTTATGGGCAGATCGAGGAGGCAAGCTTGAAGCTGATGTCGGATGCTTTAGAGTGGCCAACGACAATGTCGTTTTACGAGGACGTAGATGAAGAGAGGGAGGAAGAGATGGAGAGTGGTTATAGTCGTAGATCTTTGTTCTGGCGGAGAATGAAGTATTACATATCGTACGGTGCTCTTTCTGCGAACAGGATCCCGTGTCCACCTCGTTCTGGAAGATCTTACTACACTCACAACTGCTTCCAAGCCAGAGGCCCCGTTCACCCTTACTCCAGAGGATGCTCCGTCATCACGCGCTGCAGGAGATGAGATCTTCTCGCGTTTCATGTCACCAATAAAAATCACTCTTTAAGCTCTTGTTTCTTCAGTGCTAGCTAGCTTTCTGTTTTTGATTTGGGGTTAATTATGGCTGAGATTTTTGTATGGATTCGTCGCTGGCATCCACTCGTTGCGCTCTCCAAATGGATCTGTTTGTTACTTCATTTTAATTCGTTTGTATAAACTCTAAAATGTAATGATAATATTGCATTGTAGCTCTATACCTACGTCCATTATGCCCAAATTGATGTGTTTGATTTGTTTTTCTTTATATTGTCATGGGTTGACCCAGTCTCTCGAATTGCTTTTACCTTTTTTTTTTTTTTTAAAAAAAAAAAAGCTTCTTTTAATTGAACTTTGATATATATTTTTTAATAACCCTTATTTTATTCTTTTTGAATTTTTTACAACATTGAAAATTATAGAAATAATTAATAAATAATATTTTTTATTATTTTTTGTTTTTTATTAATAAAACTAATATTGTTGGTTTATTAGGTATTTGCAGAAGAGTATCTACTTGTGATAGCAACTATGTTATGTTAAATGAATTTTTATATCTGTAGTCTAAAAACTAGATGCTCAAGTTCGAGTCGTGTTAAACACTGGAAGGGAATTATAAAAAAAAAAAGATGTTCCTTTCTATTTTTCATTTATATTTGGCACGTCAAAAACAACAATTGCTTTATGTTTTTTTTTTTAATCTCTTTTATAACATGGATTCACGCGAAATTGGAGAAATACTTTAGACACATCATTGAAATCAAGAGTCTAATAAAGAGCATTATTCAATTTATCCAATAGTATTCTTCTCTAGATTTCTATAATTGTGGTTACGGGAACAAGCATTTTAAATAGCTTCAACGAACAATTTTGTCAACATTTATCATTTCACCGAAGTTGTTTATGTCCCATTAGTCCTCATAAATGCCATGTCTTTCCCTGCCTCCAACCTTTTGAATCCAGGAGAATCTTAAAAAATTATTATTAAAAATGATAATAGCATAACGTTTGTATAAATTAAATTGATTAAGAAAGCTAGTTCAGCACTAAAATTCTAAAGAAAAAAGCTTAGTTTTATAGATGTTTTTTAATTAAAATATGAGTTTTATTTTGAAAATTTTCAATAATGTTAAGTATAGATATTTAATAAAATAATTTTTTAGTTTAATTAATAAACATTATTAATAGTATCCAAGTTTTGTCTAATCCTAAACTCGTGGCTGTTTGATTTATGAATGGCAGAATAGCATCGAGTTTATAAACTCAACTGTACAGCGCGGAGAGGAAAGACTGGAATTTAAAAGCAGAGTTGCCTATAAACAAAGTAGGTTTCAGTTTAAAATAATGTAGTAAAATATGAATTACTCTGGTAATTAAACCTTTTTATTTTAGTAAATAAATTGGAGTATTTTTCATGTCATTGTTTTATTTATTGAATGTCTAAATTTGGATTCACTTGTTTTTGTCCTACTTAGGTCAGATTGTAATTTTGTGTTAGACTTGATTCCTTCTTACGTAAACTATTCGTCATTAGACCTATATGTGTCTATAGAGAGACAAAATTATTTTATAGTTTAAGACTATCCTGTTGGTTTTGGCCAATTAAAAAATAACATTTGATAACAATTTTAAACTAAAAAAAAAGTTAATAAAAATAAGTTATGTATCATTTTTTAATTGCCTGAAACTTTAGATGTGTGATGGTCCAAGTCATATATTTTTTTTTCATGTAAAGAGAGAGAGAGAGAGAGAGAGAGAGAGTTCAGATAATCAAAGAAAAGATCTTTTCAACAGTGGTAATAACAAGTTGATTGCTCAATAATTTTAAAACATAAAAACACAGAAAATATATAACTGTACGCTTGTAATTTATTGTCATATAATATGACTTTTAACATTTATATTATAATCATTATCATCATCAAAATTACATTCACCAATCTTAGATCCGCCACTGACTATTTGAAGTTGGACCAGCACGTGACTGATGGAATCACGTGCATGGCCTTTGAACAAACTCAGCTATTGACAAATTTTAAAATTTAGACATCTAAATTAGCAAGTCCTTCCCGGCAGCCTACTAACTTTTCGTATCATTAACTATTCATTAGTTTGACTCAATGAAAGAAACGTTTAGGATGAAGAGTTTCGAATGAAAAGACAAAAGGGGATAAAATTATTTATTTAAAAAATATGTATTGTATATTTAAGATAAATTAATTAATTAAACTAAGAAATTATATAATACAATTCAATTATCTCTTACTGGTTTTTCAGTCGAATACATTTTTCGAATTTTATTAGTTTTTTGTTTTTTTGGTCAACGATGAAGCGTCAATGCATATGAAATAGGCAGAAAGCACGAAACACAGCCCAAGTGGGGTCCACCAAGTTGAAATGTTGATGAAATACTACAGGTCTTCAGCCGAAAGCAAATTGAATGAATATTGCTTTATTATCCTAAATATGCAAATGTTAATTAAATATATCTTTGATAAAATGTTTGATGAATAATTTATAAAATGTATTACTGGAACAGTGTCCAAATTGACTAGGTTTATTTTGCCGCGTAATAACCTAATGATGACACGAGGGTGACAAATCACAGGTCAGAATCGAAATTTAAGGTTGCTAACTTGGTCCATGAATGCCGTGAGTCTATGATCCGGCGAGCGTGGAGCATACAAACAATTTGGGAATTGACTGGTAATTCTTTGCTGCTTGATGTTGCATTTCTCCACCGTGCAAACGACAGATCAAACAATGTCTATCCATGGCATGAAAGCAGGGGTCTAACTAAAATGGACAAAACTTTCCACTTTTTTTTCTTAAATAAATTTTAATTCTTTTAAACATTTCGAAAATTGATTTTTAATTTTGTTAATTCCCGCATCTTATAAAATGAGTTTTATTAATTGGTAAATTAATTATTAATGAAACAATTCAATACTATAGTGTGTCATTTGCTTAAATACATGTTGTCAAGTGACTTTTATTACCAACTTTTTTCCTTTTCTTTTTCTTTGATTCTTTGAATGCTCCCTTCATCTTTTTCATCCTAAGTTATAGTAATATGAAGTCTATTACTGTCATTGAAAAGTTGACTAATAGACGAGGTCCTGGTCGATCGCACACCGTCGGCTACAAATTCAATATTTAGGTTGCAGTGGTTCTCTGCATCTGACCTCACGTGCCATTCAGTCGTCCTTTCTTATAATAATCAAACTTGAAGTGTGAACATTGAACCATGACCTTTCTCCCAACACTAACCAAAATTTTTCCTACATCCCTCGTGCATTCAAATTTGGACTTGAACTTGAGTCGTCTCGCAAAATAATCATGTCTCCCGGAATATACCCACTCTTCAATTAATAATGAGCTTTGACCAGATACTTTAAACTAGTATGATTTGTTCCACTCTTGTTGTAATAATGAATATCTAATTAGTTATTTGTTGAACTTCATTGCCATGTTAATTGTGTGTGTGTGTCATCGATGAAAAATTGCAAAATTTGCGCAAGTGTGTTATCATTACTGATCGTTCTAGACACGTCCAACAGGGCAAACTCTTTTATGATTATTGATCGGTGGTGTTCTCTTCTTTGACCACCTTGTGCGGCAGAATGTAGGAGTGGTACCTTAAAAAAAAAACTCCTCTTTTTGGAAGGATTACTTAGTAATTAATTAAGATGGGTTGAGCATTTTAGGTTAAGATGCCATTAAGTTACTGTATGGGTCCATTATTATACTATATAATTTTAACTTGAAAGATGATCCTCTAGCTCTAGTATTCTAATAAAATTAAAAGGTGCCCCACTTAACATATTTTATATCTAAAAGGTTGTTGGAATCAAGAATAAAACATTAAATAATTAATAAGATAGAATCTGGTATAAAAAATATTTTAAAATTCTCGATAAATACATACAAAAACAAAGCATATTTCACGATAAATAAAAATATAAAAAAAATTATTTGTTTATGCAAAGTTTGAGAGAGTATTAATTTATAAATAACAGTTAAAATTTCATTCCTATGAGATATGTGAAAATAAAATATTTTGAAAATTGGTTCTAACATTATAAAATTACTCTCATTTATTTTTATTACCAATTTTATTGATCTTATCAACTTAAAATCACATATTAAAGTAGACTAGTTGATTCATGTGTTCAGTAATTAATAGTTCATTTATTTTATATTTTTAATTTAAGTAAGGATATTTTTAAAATAATTGTAGTTTTAAAAATATTTTATTTGAAATTGACATGAAATAAAATTTCGATCGATTAAACATATTGTTCTTATGCCAAATATATATTTTAAATTATTCTTAAGAATCTTATTTTTAAAAAATTTGAAAATGAAAACTTTTTTTCACCTTGACGAAATATTTCAATCTTTATTGTGTTGACAAATACTGAAAGTACATTTAAATGTTTAGAATTTTTCATTAATTTCAAGCTTATTTGTTATAGTTTTTTTAATCCATAAATATAGATTCTTAACCTGATTGGAAAGACAACTGAAACCGAATTGACCGCACCCGACCCACATAAATGTGTTTCGTTGCAGATTGCGGCATGGAAAAAGCTGGCTACTTCCTTCACTTTGCTTTTAGATTTTCAATGGTTCCAAGACTTCGATTATTGTACATACTTTTATAAATTTATTTAATTATGCAGATTATTAGGAGACATTAATTCTTAATATCAAATATCTTTTTTTCGACTAAAATAATAAATTGCAAAGTATAATTATGAGTCAAATAGATATTTAAATCAAATCTTAATAAATAAAAAGAGGTTAAATAAACTACTTCACTAGCGCTTGTTCAAAACTCGATTTTTACTAGTTTTGTGCTTCCATGATCCTTCAGTTATCTGTATGGATAACTTGACTAATTTGCAATCCAATCAATTGAGTGAGATGATTGAATCCAAAATTTCGAACCGTGGTTCTTTAAGCTTGCTAGTTGAGAGCATTGCTATTCAATAATTTTATAGCTCCATCTCTATTTAGGATCTGAAATATCACTTTTTCTTAACTATAATGAGTAACAGATCCAAGGAAGAAGATATGGGAATGGATATTAAATTTGCTACACTTTAATCTTTTAATATAATTAATTTATCAACCATGGTAAATAACTATGAACAGGTCTTTCAATGATATTTTATTTTTCTATAACATTTAATGTCATCAACAACTATTTTTGAACATCCTGTTATTGGTTTTAGTATTTTTAAAAGTATAATGAAATTTAAAATGGTGCTGTTATAAATTTGAAATTTTATCTAAAGTTTTTTGTTTCATAATTTAAGTTCTCAAAGTCGATAATAGATGTTTAAACAATTTATTAATCATGTCAAGAACCACCATAGGAGAAAAAAATTCTAAAAACTTAATTACATTAAAATAGTAAAGAGAATAAAATTTAACATATATTTAAAAACTCGAATGTAGCATACTTTTACCTTTAAAGAAAGGAGAGTGTATATTTTTAAATAAAAATGAGAAAATAGTTTAATTATTGTTAAGAAAAAAATATAAATTATTCTATTAATTTGTACAAAAGTACCCGCAAAGCAGTACATAGTTATATCAAGTTTAAATAAATTTTTAATATTTATAAATATTATTATTTTAAATTATTTATAATTAAAAAATTTATTAATATTTAATTTAATATTTACAAAGATAAAAAAATTTATCCCTATTGTCCAAAAAATTTATTAGGGCTTAATCTATGATAGAGATTAATTTATTTTATTTTTTAAATGTTGAGGACTGAATTTTATTTTTATTGTTGTTAAGAATTAATTTAAAATATATAAGTGTACCAAATCAACTTATTTGAACCATTATTATACGGGACTTTTAGGCCATTCAATTTATAAAATATA
Source organism: Abrus precatorius (assembly GCF_003935025.1). NCBI lineage: Eukaryota > Viridiplantae > Streptophyta > Magnoliopsida > Fabales > Fabaceae > Abrus > Abrus precatorius. Next base: position 16,100,364 of record NW_020874406.1, on the reverse strand, counting down.
TTTTTAAAATATTTTTTCTACATTTTAAGTATGATTTCCTACAACATAAAAACAAAATAAAATATCTCCTGTTAGTCCACCGTGGCACTGATAATTTTAAGTAAACATTGTTAATACTGTCTGTTACGTTAATCACTCTTTTTTTCTCTTAAGCATCGGATAATCACTTATAGTATCACTTAATCATAATCTTTAATTTTATCATGAAATATATGATCAAGTATTTTATTAATTTTGAAAAAAAATTCTAATAAAAAAAATCCAACTGCACTGTATACATCAAAATTTGTTATATTGTCACCTATTGACTACTCCACCGCAATTTTTTAAGCAATAATGTAAATTAAAAAAAATCGTGTTTAATATACAGCTATTGACTCAAGTATCCAATATATATAAAAGATCTCAATAGTAATATTGAAATTTGAAAGAAAATTTCAAAAATTTGTTGAGCTGGTTGAATTTAGTTTTTCCATCGCAGGTATAACTTAAAATCATTATCACATGTTAAATTAGAACAAATTTATGAGTTGATTCACGTGTTTAGTGTGCAGTCAACTTATTTATTTTTTTAAAAAAATTATATAAAAGATAAGTTAAATATTTTAAAATTAAAGAAATGTTATTTCTAAAAAAGCATTTTTAAATTTTATACGAGATTATGTAAGATTTTTACAATTCCATTAATAACGATTTCATAGATTGGGTGAAGATTACTGACCTTGTGAAAAAGAAAATTTTAAACAGTTGTGATTATCTCTTGGATAAATCTTTAGTAACTATTTACCTTTCAAAAACAAGAAGACTTCAACGAATGGGGTTTGAATCATCCATAGATGATTATATGATATTCAAAGAGGAATACCTTAGGGATATTTTCAGGGTTGATCAAACCAACAAACTACGAATAGCGCAGTCAATTGATAAGTTATTTAATATCATATACGTGTTATATTACCTTTATTAATATCAAATATATCCTTTAATTTATAAAAAAAAATTGTAGATATTTATTTCGCAAATCTTGGCATTTGGCAATTCAGATAAAACCCCGATAAAAAGATTTGCATGAGAACTTTGGCATAAAGTGAGATCTTACGTGCGCAAAAATCTATCAATCAGAAAACACGCCTACAGGGAAAATAACCTTAATTATCACGTGCTTCAAAAAATCAAATCTTATTTTACCACTGATTTTATTCTATTTTCCCGCACGCGTACATAGTTATATTGAATTATCAACAACACTTACCTAATTCAAATGGGACGCGATTCTTCAGTAGTTTACTTATCTCCACAAATCCTTATTTCTTTTCCAAACGAGAGAAACGCCTAAACACAATTTCATTAACGTGGAGATACAATCACTTACAATGATCCTTGTTCAGTTCCAGTAGGGTTATTCGTGTGAAAGATACGTTTAAAAGCGCAGACATGAATTGGGTTCGCGGAGAGTTGCTGGGGAGTGGAAGCTTTGCCACCGTAAACTTAGTGATACCCACAAAAGGATCCACGATATTTGATTCTTCCACCGCCGTCAAATCCTCCGACGTTCATACCTCGTATATGCTAAAGAACGAGAAACAAGTACTCGATCGCCTAGGATTTTGTCCCCACATCATCAACTGTTTTGGTCACGACCAAACCATCGAAAACGGCAAAGAGTACTACAATATTTTTCTCGAATACGCCGCAGGTGGTTCTCTCGCTGATCAGCTCAAGAAACACGGTGGACACATCCCGGAACCTCTCGTTCGGCGATACACGAGGTCCGTCGTCGAAGGTCTCAAGCATGTTCACTCCAAGGGTTTCGTCCACTGCGATGTGAAGCTTCAAAATGTTCTCGTTTTGGACAATGGCGATGTTAAGATCGCGGACTTTGGGCTGGCGAAGGAGACAGGGGAGAAACAGGGGAAGTGGGAGTGCAGGGGAACGCCATTGTTCATGTCGCCAGAATCAGTGAACGACAACGAGTACGAGTCGTCGGCGGATATATGGGCCCTTGGTTGCGCCGTGGTGGAGATGGTAACCGGAAAACCCGCGTGGAAAGTGGGTAACGGGTCGAATATACTGTCGTTGTTGATCCGAATTGGAATGTGTGATGAATTCCCAAATATTCCCGAGGAACTCTCACAAGAAGGGAAAGATTTTCTTGGGAAGTGTTTCGTTAAAGATCCTAAGAAGAGGTGGAGCGCTGAAATGCTTCTGAATCACCCTTTCATCGCCGATCACACTGTTCCATTGGACCAAGTCAATGAGTCGTTGCCTTCGCCGTCTCCGAGAACCCACTTTGATTTCCCGCACTGGGCTTCCGCTGTTACAGTTTCGCCGGATTCCGGCGAGAGGCATGCATGGGACTCGCCGGAAGACCGGCTCCGGCGGCTGGTAACGGATAAGAGGGCGATGGACTGGTCACAATCGGATAGCTGGATCAATGTGAGGACAAGAAGAAATTTTGCAGCAGAGTAAGGGCAACGGAATATTAAGGGTGTTCAACGTTCAATCACATCGTACAGTTCTCATTCCATCACGTTTGTTGATTGTTCTTTTAAGTTGTGAAGTAGTATTTAGGAACAGGATTATTACTTGTACAGAGATTCATTCTGTTAATATCATTTTTTTTTTTATCATTTTGCATTCTATATATAAGTTGTTATTTCTTTTTTATTGGAGTAATTGTTCTTATTCTGCCATATTTGTTGAGAGAATGGCTATGCATCTATCTATTTTAATGTGTGTGTTTGAACATGGTTTTCAACTGTGATTTTACAAAATTAATTTTACTTAAAATGTAAGATTAAAATATCGCAATTAATGTTTATAAACCTTTTTATTAAAATTAGTTTTTTTTAAATTAATCTAACATAAAAACTATATTTTATTACGTCAATTTAAACATAAAATTGAAGATGAAATTATTTAAATTAAAAAAAATCAACCATCAAAATTTAACGTAAAAAATTATGTTACAAAAAAAAACTTTGATTTTTATAATATTTTGTTGTAAATGCATACATGCACTTAATAATTTGATCGTTCTAATTTCCAACTTCATTGGTATGAATTATGTCAAATTGAAAGCTCATGGCTTGTTGAAACAGTGTTGGGGAGAGTGAAAAGTATTATTGAATATTCATATGGATAATCTCGGACTCTAGCAGCCTTTTCATTACTTGACAGCAGTTAGTTTAATGCTATTTGACTGGTATAATTTAATTCATTAATTTGGTTACTTTATGCTATCAGCTGTAGACCTAGATTGTTGATTCTAACCCTATGACTACAAGAAAGAATTTCCTGTAAAAAAAAAAATAGTATGTGTCTTTTGACAAATATACTGCTTCCAAACAAATATTCAATACTCATACTGTGCGTTATAGATAATCGAAGACTATATGTATCAAAATTATATAATTTATATATATATATAAAAAGATATGTACACGTTGCGTGAGTGTTGGGACTATTTAATCTGGAACCATAAAATAATTTATAGTACTTAAACAAAGTTTTACTTTGCTTTGCCCATTCATGAGTTCATTTATTTATTTTGTTTAGGTGCTGCAGGTTGGAGTTGTTTCAGATTAGAAAATATTTTTTTATTGGTTAATTAAACTAATAATAATATTTAAATAAAAAGTGACAATAAACATCTTGAAATAACAATAAGCACTCTTCATTGGATGAGCTTTAATTTGAAATTCATGAACAATCATTCTAAACCATAGATCATGCATCGGAAAGCATAGTTCATTGATTGAACGGTTCACTAAACAGACACTAAAATATAAATGCTATTGTCCTACTCAGTGTAGTATACTTCTGAAGTATCAAACTTTTTGTCCATTACAAATCAAGTCAATGTCGACGGGAATGTTATAGTTTTTTTTATCTTAAAAAAATTGAGCTGTTATTTGAAAGCTAAAGATATAGTGTGTTTTATTATGCCCGTGTGTGTGTTAGAGGAGGAAGGGAGATAATAGTTTTTGTTTTGGTGAGCAGAAACGCCTTTGGTTAAATTCCTTGGTGTATTTTGATGGAAGAAAATAAATCTGATGTGGATCTTTTTATGGTTTGCTTGTTAAATCTGTTAATAATTGGAACTTAATTTGTGAATTATATATTATCATGTCTTCACAATCATCTGCTGACTCCTTCAATTTACTGCATCTCTTTTGCATAACAGATTTGTTATGTTTATGCTGCCATCTATTTTGCAATACCTTAACTTCATGGAGCACCCCTATGACATGAGCTGGAGGGATTATGTTGCTGTAATCTCTTTATCCCTACTTTTCATATTTGTAGAATGTTACCAATCTGGGATTGGATAATTTGTGTTATACACTCCATCCTGCTATGATTATGGTATTTATATGGCAGATTGTTACTTTCTATAGCCTTCTTCTAATTTGAACGGTGGTGCTTTGTGGTTCCAGAATTAACAGAACCATATCCAGTCAATGAAATATTAATTAATTTTTCTGAAAGTAGTAAGTTTTCTTTTTTTGGTCTTGTAACGTTAAGTTGTAAGTGAGAAGACTTAAAACCATTGAAATTCAGAAAGTATATAATAATGTGGCAAAGGCCTGCTCACAACCCAATTTAGATTTACTTGAAACAAGAATAAGAGTGATATGATTTACCATAATACAGCTTCATGACATTCACCAGAGTAGATTGGGTTTAGATTATGTTTCTGCAATTGAGCTAGATCCCTGAATCCTATCATTTTTCTTTGTTTCCTTTTGTTTTTTGTTCTTGTTCACCAGAATGAAGTTTCTAAACGTCTTTTGGGCTCGGGGTTTGATCCAGTTTTATAACTTTAGGGCCCAATTTTAATGTGCTTACTATTAAGGTGAGGCATATTAAAAATAATATTGTACATTTTACATGGCCTTAATCAAACAAAAATCTTTTTGTATGATTTTGGGTCCAGTGAACCATAAAGAAACAACGATAATTTTGGGCTGTCAATATTTTCAGTGTCAGGGCTACTACACCGTGCCCATAGATGCACCAATTAACTTTCCCTTACCCTTTTTCTCTGCATAAAATAAATAAATTAGTTCTTATTTTAAATTTTAATTGGTAAGAAAAATGTTTTATTCGTACATGTTTAATATAATATTTTACTTTGTTAGTTTTGAACTTTAACATTAAGTTTAAGTATATAAAAGTAAGGTTAATTAAATATTTTGTCTTTACAAAAAAGTTGTATAATTTAAATTTAATATTTATAATTTTTTTGTTAAAATATAATTTTATTTTTTTTACAAACTATTATTTTTAATTTTTTATATAAAATATTTAATTAAAATATTGTCAAGTGTCAGCTTTTTTTATTGAATTACATTGATTAAAGAGATTAAAAATAATAATTCATAAAAAGTATGAATTATATTTTAATAAGATATTTTATTAGAATTAAATTTAAATTTTAGAATTTATTAACCTATAAAATATAAGTATTTTTTTATTAAAAATAATATATTTTAAAAATCGTACCATTAGTAATTATTTAAAGTTATTTTAAAGGTTGAAATTAATATATTTTTTAGTTTGAACTCATAGGTAATTACTTTTTTCAATGTTAGAACATTAAAAATAAAAATAAAAAGATTAAAAAAAAGGAATAGATATTTGTGAAAAATAATCTGAAATTTGTTAATATTAATAATATAGTTTTTGATATATTTTTAACTATTAGTTAAAATTTATACAAATTATACAATTCTCATTCTTATATTATTATTTTTCATAATTTTATATATTTTAATAAATTTTAGTTAATTATTAAAAATATATTAAAAATCACGTTAAAAAGGACACTATCATTCATCTAATTTATATTAGTTGATAGTAAAAATAGAAGGACAATGCAAAGTATGGTCAGCTTTTCGCTTTTTTTTGGGGGGGGGGGGGGTGTCTCATCACATTTCACTAAACACACAAATTAATTGATATATTTTTTTACCATAATAATATAAATCTGAAAAGAACTCATCAACATGATTTGCATTCTAACATGTTTACAATTGTCATTGAGATAATTTTGGACACATCACCTTTTAGTCAATAAAACAATGTCATTCATATTTCACAAAAATAAGCCATGTAAGATTTAGAATTAATGTTGTCATATAACATGCACCAGTAGCTTATTTTAAGTATTTCAAATAGGTGTCATGTCATATATCACTAACATGTTGCCATCACAGTGTTTCTCATCTTATAAGGGCGTTACACCATATATGAATGACATATCTTGAAGAGGCACCATAAGCAATGCATGACAACTAGCAATAACTTAATTTGATTTTATTTAAAAATTAAAAATGGCTTTCCATACTTCTAAAGCCTACTTCCATTCTCCTCTATCTAAACCATGTCTTAAACAATGTTTAAATATAAACAGTCTAAAAATAGCTCACAATGAAATTGTACATCATTGTAAAATAAAGACATCATTCAATTATTTGAGAAAGAAAGTGAGATTTTTTTTATTTATTAAATTTTCAATACTTGTTAAGTGTGCATATTTATAAATAATAGTAGTATTTTTTATTTTTTTTAGTTGATGTTATAGTTTTATTATATTTAATGTTTTAATTTTTCATAATTGAAAATAAGATAGCAGATCATATTTTTAAAGTTCCTGATCATATCTGTGATGACATACCTTACCTTAAAATGGTTTATTCGACTTTAAATTTCACTTGATCAAACACGTGTCAAAGAAAGTTGGGTGTATATAAAATTTGAAATCAATTAAAGGCTAAAACAGATTCTCTTGTTTAATTTCTTTTTATGTGAAAGGAATAAACTTTGGAACTATTCTCTCTACTAAAAAACTGAGAAAAAAAAAACATATTCGCATGTTACCTTCACGAAAATGAAATTTGATGCCTACTCTGGACTTTGAATATTGAAAATGCAGTGAGAACAAAGTTTGAAATTACAAACATTTCGTTTGAATTAAGCATATGAAGTGGCCAAAATAGAGACATTCCTTCAAATATAGTATAAATATATCTGTTTTCCTTTCACATTTCACGACGTTGATCCACGTAATTCCCAATGCGGTTTTTTTAAATGCGTGTCTTTGAAGTTTTATTTTGTTAATGATTAATGAATTGAAACTCAGATTACTAAATAATAATACACATATAAAAAATTTGTATTTAGCATTGCATTCTTAAACGATTCAGTACTAAAAAATTTGTATCTTAATACGTAACTAAAGACACATGTCAATGTAACTATTACTCTTATATTAATTTGTTGCTCTTCAAGTTCAACTTATTGACTCTTTTTATTTTTATTCTTCATAATATTAACTAATGGTATATTTATGATTGTAAGAGCATTCATATTTTTTATGTGAATTGATAAAAAAATTACTTGTATCTACAAATTAATTTTTTAAATGATATAAAATTAATGATATAGTTTATTATCTAAGAATTTTTAATTTTTATTACCGTATGACCCTTATACAGTTTTAAAAAGTTTTTAAATAGCTTTTGAATTATATTTTACTTTAACGCAATTATTATTAATGATTGTGTTTATTTATACGATAATAATAAATTTATATTTATTTTACTGTAAAACACAACAGACGTAGCATAATATTGGTTTTTTTTTTTTAATTATTGAAATAAATCTAGTAGTTTTTTTTTTTTTTTTTTTGCATTTGTAAAATTTATTGCGTCATTAAAAATATTTATTTTTATAATCACACAAAAGAATGTCATCAAACGCATTTGTAATAGGACTTCTTTTTTTTGTTAAAAATATAATAATCAAGCGGGGTACTAAAATTAAATAAAAAATATATTATTCTAACAATTAATTGTTATGATTACTAATTATATAACATATGTTGTATATTTTATGTGAAGTGCAAAGTAATTTTAAAATAAATATTTTATTTGGATGGTAAAAAATTCACCTTTAAAGTAAAATTACAAAAACTACATGTAATAGTTAGTTTTTTTTATTTAAAACAATTATTTATTAAAGATACAACAAGAAAATATTAATTAATTAAAAATAAGATGATAAATTTTAATCAAGACCTTCAAAAATTTATCGTCATTAAAAATTACAGGCTAATATTTTAAATTATGCCTAACAAATATAAATAAGTAATTTTTTTCTTGAATAATCCAACCCAAACACAAACTAAATCAACGACATACTAATTATTTTGCAACGTTACATTATTAAACTTTAGCATCGGCAATTGTAAATTAAAAATCCTCGAAATAAAATTATATAAATCATCTAATTCTGAATTTATGGTACCAAAGTCATATATAGCTAACAAAAGTTTAATCTTCCAAACTTTTTGCTATTTCAATTCTTCACTCTCTCCTAAACTCATCATTCTAAGCAACCACAGTTAGGACTCAGGACTTCCACCTTAATTATTATACAATTTTTTTACACGTGTTAAATAATATAAATAATAAATAATTTAAAATTATACAATTAATATATTAAATTTAGTATTAATATGTTAAAAAATACTATACATAATTTTTTTTATTGTGTTTCGCTAAACATAAGTTACACAAACCGATTATTATATTCAGAATCTCTTAATTTAGTAAAGAAATTGGTGTTTCAGATTTATTTTCAGAAAATAATTTTCCACTTTTAAACCATCTCGAAAGTACAGTATAAAATAACAATTAAAAATAAAAAGAGAGTTGAATAAACACAAGGGTGGTGATACCTAAGAGAGATAGAGAAAGGTAAAATAGTGGTAAAGAAGAAAGGGTGAGGTGAGAGGTGATACACCTAATGAGTTGTTGGGGGATGTCAATGTAACGCGTTGGTTTCCCAATGTCCTCTTTCCCTCCCTCACCATTCCCCAAATTCATCGTCCCTTCATCGCACTATCAACTTTCCTCTTGTCCGCACCAAAGTGTCAGTGCGGAAAGTTAACTCAGACTCAGACAGATACACCGATTCTCTCTCTCTCTCTCTCTCTCAAACCGGAGGATCACATGAAGGCAAGAAAATACTAAGCCTAGCCTACATAATGTTACATTTATATCCACATTCAATATTTATATTCATCATGTCATTCATGCCTTTCTGAATCCTTTTTAATTTCTTTATACATTCATATGATGTTTCATTGTCTGCAGAGGTTACGTAATAGCAATCGCATCCGTAATTTAGGAACTCAACTTTTGCTAATCGCTATCTGTCTCGGTCTGGTCACATGTTCTTCCAGCTCCAAGGTCTTTTTTTGAATATTACAGTCAAATTTATTTTTTTTGAAATTTTGATTTTATTTATTTATTTATGGGGTTGTTATGACCGAGTACGAGGTAGCAGATCGGAGAAACTTGCGGGTCAGACAACAAATGTGATGCTGGTCTCAGCTGCCAGACATGTCCTGCAAATGGGAATACCCGACCCAGATGTTCCCGGATACAACCTTCGAAACCCACCTCCAAAGTTAGTCCCTTTTCTCAATCTCTGATTGGAATTTGTTCCATGGTGTTTTAATTAATGTTGAATTGATTTGGGTTTTGGATCCTTTCTAGGTCAATGGTTTACCGTTTAATCACTATTCATGGCTTACGACCCATAACTCTTACGCTCTGGCCGGAGCGAGATCGGCAACCGGGTCTTTCATTGTAGCCCCAATGAACCAGGAAGACACAGTTGCTGATCAACTCAAAGTAAGATTCTCTTCCCTTCTTTTTCAAAATGTACTATTCTGTAAATGCCAATAGCCTTTGGAAATGTGCAGCGATGGAAATAATTATTATTATTAGTAATTTTAAAAAAAGAAACAGAGAATAGAGAATTTCTGCTTGCTAAAAAGAACAAGGATTGAAACTGAGGTGAGGTTCCACCTCACCTGCTATAAATTTATTAGTAACTTGGGAATATCGAATATGACAACTAAGAGAAAGATTATGCTCATATTTTTTTAATAAGTTGTAACTCACATAACCTTTATTTTTTTGGCTCTTTCTACGTCCAAACAAAAAATTCAAAAGGGGTTATTGCAATTTGCAAAGATTATTCAATTACTAAATATAGTCATGGATTGTACAGGATGTATCGTTTTGTTTCTGCAATTTCCTTGTTTGTTTTTGTTTCTCATATGAATAAACATTTGTTTAAAGGGGTCAATGAAGATGTGAAATATAATATAGTAGTTGGTCTTATGGTTGCAGCGGTGCAAATAAAAACCAGTAGAGAAACGTCAGTAGTTGTTTGATTAGTTAGTGTATTAAAGTTATAAAGCTATACAGTTTAGACATCAAAAGCTACCTAAAGTTATAAAGCTGCACAACTTAAACATCCAACTAACCTTATTTTAATTAAAAGTTATTATTTTCAGTTTTACTGATAGTTAATTATATATATTTTTAAAAAATTCAAATACATTAATTATTTACTTCTTTTTATATTGTTATTTATATGAAATTTATGTTAATTAAATATATATTTATTATTTATTTAAGCGGACACATTCGTTTTATTTAATATAAATATATTAGTTAATATTACAATTTTTTTTGAATTTGACTATAAATTTATGATGTATAAATATTTTTTTATTTATAAATAGGATAGTCCATCATATGCACAATGATACATAAACTAAGCAATAGAGATTTTTTATCAATCAATATCTTTTAAGAACATTAAATAAAGATTTAGTAAGTAAAACCGTTTTTTAATTAAAAATCATATGAAGATGCACCAAAATTTACGGTGAGATCTTTTATTTTTTAATTAATGTTCTTGAGACACTAATTAATATTTGTTAAACCAAAGTTATTAATGTAATAAGATATTTGTTTGTTACATAATTTTTTATTATAAATGATCTTTCTATTATTTTATGCAGTATTTTTTTATTTTTTAATCTTTTGACTTACACACTAAGTATATAAAATAGAAAATAGTTTTAAAAAAAGTACCGTTATCATAGAAGAATCATGAAAACATAGAGCTTACTTTAATCAGTGATCGAATCACGTGCTGACTACATAATAATTCAAGCATGCAATAGTTGTCTGAGTTTTGAATATATAAAAAAGAGAAGTGAATATAAAGTATAAATATTAAAGCAATTTTTTTTTTTTTAAATTTTGTATCGAACAATTACATTTTTGTTCAGTTGCTGATGTGATGAATGGATTAATCAATTTATAATATAAGATAACCATCTGAATAATCCACCCATCAAAATTGAAGCATAAACATATTTATGAATTAAAGAAAACAATCTGTGCAAAGTGCATCCCAATTTTGTCGCTTGGATCATTCATGGAAAGAACATACTCATAATTTTGGAGGGTAGGGTTGATATGTTGACTTGGGCATTGGATGTTGTGGCAGAACGGCGTTCGAGGATTTATGTTGGACATGTATGATTTCTTAAACGACATATGGTTGTGTCACTCCGCTGAAGGCAGATGTTACAACTTCACTGCATTCGTAAGTGCGTGGCCATACTATGCTTTCCTTCAATAATCACACAACTTATCCTCATTCCTAAGTGTCTTCATACGTGAACCTGCAGCAACCTGCCATAAATGTGCTTAAAGACATTGGATCATTTCTTGATGCAAATCCATCTGAAATAATCACCATCTTCATCGAGGACTATGTCTCGTCTTCTCAGGGCCTAACTAAGCTCTTCCAAGCTTCAGGCCTCAGCAAGTACATGTTCCCACTCTCTCGCATGCCCAAGAACGGTGAAGATTGGCCAACTGTCGATGACATGGTCCAGAAGAATCAGCGCCTCATCGTTTTCACTTCCAAATCATCTAAAGAAGCTTCTGAAGGCATTGCTTACCAGTGGACATATGTTGTAGAAAACCAATGTAAGTTCCCTACCCTTTTACTTGTATTTTAAGTTCAAGGCAAATGCTAATATAAGGACTTTGTAGAGGAATTCAAAGTTTTTTTTTATTAAAAAAAATATTATTAATGTATTTCTTTGTGATTTTTACTGTATCTTAATGTAATTCTTAATCAAATTTATTCTATATGTTTTAAGTCGTACTGGTTAGGAACACTCAAAGTTAAAGCCGTTTAATAATTTGCTAAAATTTTTAATTTATTATTTATTTTAAAACTAAAAATTATTTGTTTCCGTGTTGTTGATGTTTAAGATTTAGAATTGAAAACGAGGAGTTCTTAAAATTAGCACGTTTAACTCTCTTTTTTTTTTCATGAAAAATATTTTTTTGAAACTAGTATTGAAATGTTTTAGACATAATTCTTCTAAGGAGAAGAAAAATCTAAAATAAATGGAGTCAAATATTACCTTATTTTTCAGAATTGTGGAAACTAATAATGATTATATGTGGAATTTCAGACGGAGATGATGGAATGAAAGCTGGTTCTTGTCCAAACCGTGCAGAATCACCAACAATGAATACAAAGTCTAGGTCACTGGTTCTGGTAAACTATTTTCATTCTGCTCCAAATCGCTCTCAGGCATGCGCTGACAATTCCGCTCCACTAATTAGCATGATGAAGACTTGCCATGAAGCTGCCGGTAACCGTTGGCCAAATTTCATTGCTGTTGATTATTACCAGGTAGTTAGTAGTTAATTTTGATCAAATCATTGATATTACTATCAACATAGCAAAATAGTTGATGAATTATTGACAATGATGATGTTAAAGAGGAGTGATGGCGGAGGAGCACCGGAAGCGGTTGATGAAGCAAACGGTCACCTCACTTGCGGGTGTGACAGCATTGCGTTTTGTAAGGTTGGTTTCTACCACCTTAATTATGATTAGTTACTATGTTGATTGATCTTATACTAGGAAATGTACAAGAATTAAACTGTTGTAACGTCCGTTAGAAACAACCTTTAATCGTAACACTCAACCTTGTATTTAACGGTGTATCATTAATATATATACAGGCAGACGCTAAGTTTGGCACATGCGATGTTCCTCCTATTTCTCCACCTCCACCTGCTGCAGAAACTGCCCCAAATGGAAACCAGCAGTCCCAAAATAGTATTCATGCAAACAGTGCTCATTTTGATAGAACAGCCAAGTTTATGCAATCGGTTGTGGTAATTTTGGCTACGATAACTTCCTTGGACGGTCATAGAATGTCATTATTTCGGCAGGGATTCTAGTTTTGTGAAAAATATGTATGTATGTATGTTGTAAACATTGAGTTTAGAGCCAATTTGATTCCGAGTATTGTAAGGAATCCGAGTCTTTTTCCACCACACAACAGCAATCTATGGCTGTATTGTGAGTCGTGACTTGATTTGTTTGATCGATGGTTGTCAAATTCTTGTCACATGAAAAACTCCTTTCTACTAACTTCTGTTGGATGTGTAGCTGTTTCTTTTAAATGCAGTTCCATTTAATGCTTTTAAATCTCCAAATGAACATCCAAATATGAGCGAGCAGGAGCAAGCCATACCGGAATTATTTTGTGATCATAAAATGGTCAGGATCGGGTGAAGATTTGCGAGATCCAGAAATGCATCAATTGTGGGCCACCTATGAGATGCCTTGGAAAGATGATTCCTTTTATGTAACTCATTACCCAGCTGTCCCAGCCTCTCCAAATCAAAAGTTCCCCACTTGACATAAAATGGGGCTAAAGGGCCAGTGATTTGAAGGGGAAATAATTTTTCATCGAATATGATGCCAACTACTTAACATGAATATGCTGTGTCTCACTAGAACGTAGTGTAATGACCACACGCACCCAAAAAGAAAAAAAAAATTGTGGTGCATTTAATCTCATCTACATCTCCACTTTCTAGGCGCATGTCATTGCAACATTGACACTGCAATATGTTTTGATCTAACAATGTACAAGCAGATCAAAACATGATATCCAACCATGCATTATTAATAATCTTTTATTGAATGAATAGAACAATATCGCTAAAATTTACATGAGCAACCTCTATAGCTAAAATCATCATCCCTTAAAAAAAAGGCACGGGACAGACAGAAAGCAGATAAATCTAGTTGTGGGGTTGGTTATGTGAGTATAGACTGAGGTATGGAAGGTGCAAACAACCTAAAGCAAAGTATGTTATGGCCCGATGGATGCAAATTTGATTTTTATTTTTTTTTTGGCCTATAGCAATGACAGGTTGTGAAGGGTGCCACCAGTTTTTTTGGTCATTTAAGAGACAGATATGCAAATTTATTGCTTTTCTATTTGATGGTTTGATCTTGTCTCATTGGCACACATCCCGTTTTCAAGTTTACAAGCATCAACTGATACAGCTGCCTCCTCTTTCAATCCATCCCCTACTCTATCGTTAGGTGAATGTCCAGCATCCCTTCTAGCTCTGCGATCCTACAATAACATTGCACTTAATCAAAAAGTAAAACTCAAAAAGCTCCACGATGAATGTCAAATATCAGTGATACAATGTAATACTCCGTTCTTCATTATCACATTAAATTGGGTACTTTTGTTTTTACTTGTGACTTCATTTATCAAACTTTGGTGGGGTCCAGTTAGTATGCAGGAGGGGAACATGGTTAGATGAATAATAATATATGAATTATGAAACTAGATCAAACAAAAGACTTGTAGATCATCTGCAGAGACGCACATTGCACAGAGATTATATAACATAAATGAAAATAATATCTCTTTAGTTATTTAAATATTTAGCCACATGGTGTCTAGCTATAAATATGCATTCATAACAAGAGTTCACACAAAAACTATGATACGCGCCAACCAACTTGAATTGAAACACAAAATTAGAAACTAAGTTATGCCAGAACTCCATTTTAGGCCAAGAATGGAAATTCCACAATATGGCAATTTAATGTGAAGAACAAGGAATTGCTTGTTATCAAGTCTTTATTGAATGAAATTTAAATATACTTCCTTTTAACTGTGGCGTATTGTCTTAATTATCCAACCAGTTAATGAAAGAACAAACCACATGCTATCCTTACTTCGTTACATGCATTAAATAGCACTATAATGAGGTTGAATTAACTTCAGAGAAATGATTGTTACCTCTTTGTAGGGAGAATCTTCGGCTTCAAGCATGTGTATGACATGCCCCATTTTAGGCCGCTTTTGTGCATTAGGGTCCGTGCATCGTAAGGCTACAAGAAGGGCTCGCTTTAGTGCCCTCGAAGTTGGTTTCTCAGGGAGCTTGGGATCCAATACCCCCTCTGGATTTCTGTTACTAACCATCTTCTTGAGCCAGTCAACTAAATTCACCTGAAAATCTCAACTTTTTAGTGACAAGTGAAAAGGGTAACGACAGGGGAGTTTCACAATAGTAAAATAGATCAAACCTCTTCAGGAGGCCGACTATAATCAACTGGATTCCTTCCTGTAATTACTTCCATGATAAGAATTCCAAAACTATACACGTCACTTCTTTCATTCAACATGCCAGTACTTGCATATTCAGGAGCAACATATCTGCCAAAAGCAGAAAAAGTAAGGGAATTGTTGCCATCTCATAATGAACAACACTTGCAGGAAAAATATGGGACAATTGACAAGGGAGACTATACAAACCCAAATGTACCCATGACACGGGTTGTAATGTAGCTGTTATCGGAGCCAAGGAGTTTGGCAAGGCCAAAGTCTGACACCTTCGCATTCCAGTGCCTATTAAGCAAAATGTTGCTTGATTTAATATCACGGTGAACAACTTTTGGTTCCAACCCCTCGTGAAGATAAGTTAACCTGTTAAAAAAAACAATAAATTGGGAATTGAAGAACAAGGAAGGAGTACAACACATCAAATAATAACATGAGAAAAGATGGCAAAGCAGAGCAAGCAAATTGTTTAGTTTACCCTTTTGCCGTTCCTAGAATAATGTTCATTCGAATTTCCCATGTTAGAGGACTGCAAGGCCCAACATCCCCATGCAGCCACTGCTCTAAGTTACCATTGTCAACGTACTCATACACAAGCATTCTGTAGGAGAAAGAAAACCCATATCAGTTCATAATTATACTATACTATATTACATGCATAGAGAGATAACAGTTATGAATATTCACAAACGAGCATAAAAGATTATTGCACAAAATAATACAAAGAAACAAAGAGAATACCTATGAGCTCCTTCAGCGCAATAACCAAGCAACCTCACTAAATTCTTGTGACGAACACGTCCTATAGCTTCCACTTCAACCTTAAACTCTTTCTCAGCTTGTCCCCTGGGGTCATCAATTATTCACACACCAATCTCGTCATTATCAATTAATTGTACATCACACACACACAAGGGAGAGAAATTCACCTATTATTGAGGAGATTCTTGATAGCAACATGAGTATTGTCATTCAAAATACCATGATACACAATCCCATATCCACCTTCACCAATAACATTCTCGGGAGCAAACCCACTAGTAGAATCCTCAAGCTCCCTGAGAGTGTACCAGTGGCCCCAGCCCAAATGAGAAACTTCAGGAATCACAGTCGGAACCTGATCCACGGGTCGAGGTTCCTCATTCGAACCAGACCGAACGAAGGCACGTTCAGGGTACGAGATTCGATGATTCTTCCCAATCTCAAACTGAATTCTGTTGAAGGCGAGAGAATTTGTTTCATCTTCGGGAGGAATAGAAAGCAAGGATTGTCGCTCGTTGGAAGGAATAGGTTCGGGTTCGGGAAACGGGTCGGGTTGGAGGGCGGGATTCGGAGCATGGTCGACGACTCTGATTTCTTGGATCTCTTTGGATACGTCGGGAATAGAAGGGCTGGTCTTGGAACGCTTGAAAGCGAGCCATATAGAGATGAGAAAGAGAAGAAGAACAATGGCGGCGCCGACACAAACACCGAGAACCACCCATAGACGGAGGCCGAAAATGGAGGTGGGGTTGGATAGTTGATCGTTCATTGTGGCGGTGGAATGATTGGGCATTGCGAAGAATGAACTAACTCAGAGCGAGAAGAAGAAGATGAAGAAGAAAGTGATGGAGGCAATAGCAGCTGGCATGGTGGGACCCAGTGGCAACACAGTATGCAATCAATTGCAGTGTCTGTGACTGCACTGTGTATTTTGGAGAATGCTACGTGTGAAGTGAAATCTGTTGCTTTTGCCTAACTGTAGTTTCTGTCAAAATTCCTTTTACCGTGTGAGCCCACCCCACAATCTGCTTCGCGTTTTTGCTTTCCGACACGTTATCATCATATTATAACACCTTTGCACTGTTGATTTCGGATTAGCAACATGTATTTGTGTTGTGTTTGTGTTATGGGTTAATAGAAAAAAAAAAAAGTGGCCTTTAAATGTGCGCTTTAACTTTCTAGGATGAGAGATGCACTTTAATTTCAACGGTAGGAATAATCATTGCTAGTGAAAAAACATTAATGAGTGTAAATGTTTTTTCTTTTATTGTTTTTAAAGTAGTGCGTTCTTTCCTTTTTAATTTAGGGATGTTATATAAAAGGTGTGGAGATTCAAGTTTTTATGTGCTACAATGATATGCTCAAAGCGACATTTCCCATCTAATTCTGGGTGTTTATTGAATGCTTAATTCATTGAATAAATTAAAAAGCTAGCCGAATTGTTTAGTGTATGATGTGATGTGATGTTAGATGTTCAGATTGGTTTTAATTCGGGAAACGAAGCCCGCATTATTGTTTGAAAATATAATGAATTTTATTTTCTAATTTAAAAATGTTTTAATGTGAAATAATGGCCCTTTTAAAAAATATTGATTCAAACATTTAATATGCATCACAGAATTGTAATCGGATTAGGTTGGCTGCACACAGTTCTTTTCAACCCAACAAAACTCAATCAGCCCCACCGATATTAATTGTTTCCTTTAAATATGTGTGTGCTTACGATGACTGCATCAAAATGGCAAGATGAAACAAAAAACATACACGGGCTATGTAAGTTTGGTGAGAATCCAATCTTAAACGAGTTCCTATGCCCTCAATAATTATTTAGTCTGTAACAGAAAATTAGTACATATAATGGGTTAAAATGTACATAATTTACTTCGTCTGCAAGTTATTTATGGGAAATTGCGTCTAGTTCAAAAACTAGTTAGAAAGGAATATGTACTGTAAAATTGCAGCCAAATCATTGACATTAGATAATAAAAGAATAGCATTAAGTGAACTTGCCCCTCTCTTCACTTGTTTCTCCTTTTGATGTCCTGCTCCTTTTGTACGTTTAGATTTACAGGTATATATATATTTTTAAATATATTCTAATCTTTATCTGAAATTAAAATATGATAAACTACTCGTAAAGTTTTAATATAATTTTTTAAAATAGAGACTAATTTACAAATAAATACAAAAATTATATATAAATTAAAAATAATAATTTTGTTTAAAATTTTTAAAATTAAGGTACTAAATAAAGAAATTCATAAACTTTTAAAAGAATAAAAATTTATATATATATTGATTAATATATTTTTTTATCTAATAATATATAAATAAACAAAAAAAATTCATAACTGTTGTTGCAGCTGAAAAAAATAAGAAGATAAAATATATAATTGATAAATAAAATACCATAAATTTTAATTAATACAATTTTAAATCAATATAACAAAAACTATCTACTTATATTATAATAAAAAATTAAAAAAATTACTCAAATAATAAAGCTAATATTCTAAAGTGTTAAATAACGTATAATTTTACGTAATAGATATTTAATTTTTTATAAAATTATATTTTAATGATTTCATAAAAATTAATATATTATATAAAAATTATATTTATATATAATTTGAGATAGTTATATATTAAAAATAATAAATTGTTATTATTATTATTATTATATTTTTTAAAAATAAAACAAAAGATAAAAATATAAATTAAATAAAAAATATTATTACCAAATTAAATTTAATTATAAAAACAAAAATAAGTTATAATATTTATATTTATATTTGTAGCTATAAATTTTAAAAACAAGCTGACTTAGGCTGACATATGTTTGGCTAGTTTGGCCATTTGACTACTCCATGGGAGTTAGTACCTTATTTTTCTTCTAACCTTAGCTATTTTCAAAATGTTGCCATTCTGTGTTATTCACGTTTTATGAAAATCGGATAGACTTGATTGTCATTTGCTCTCAAATACACTGTTTTGACTGTTTTTTAGAAAATGCAATATGCGTCAATAATAGTTGTACGTTTAAAATGACTCAGTATAATTATTATTAATTGATATGCTTAGTATCACTTGGAAAAGATAATTGAAAAAAACTATTACACATAATAGCATAAATATATTTTTAGTATGTCAAAAATGAATTTAATTTTTAAAATTTGTATCAGAAATCTTAATTTTACAAAAATGATTTTTATTCCTTCTCACGAACGAGATGACACAAATGTAAACATATACTACATATCACTTAGTAACTGAAAATTGATTTTTGCATCATATAGTTACAAACATTTTTTGAGAAAAACTTTAAAAGTGAACAAAATTTAAATTAATATTTTTTTGAGAAACTAAAATTAATTTTAATGATATATTTAAACATTTTTTATACTACGCATTTTAAATTTTGTTTAAGAACTAAACATTGGTTGATACAAGCGCGCCAAAATTGGAACAATTTCCCGCGCTAGGCTTTAAAACACCCACTGCGTCACTGTTGTCTCATTCTCACTTCTCAGATCACACTCATCGCCACTGAGAGAGAGAGAGAGAGAGATGGCGGATGCGGAGCCTGTAACCGGGAGGCGAAGGCCCAGGGGACCGGAGGCCACCGCCCGCAGCGAAGCCTTGGAACGCCTCAAAGCTCGCCTCCGCGGCGGTCGCCGATCCGATGCCGATGGACCCCAAATCAGGTTAGAAAACCCTATCTACGACACTGTTGCCGAGGACGAATACAACGCTCTCGTCGCCAAACGCCGTGAACAGGCACGCGCTTTCATCGTCGACGATGAAGGTCTGGGATACGGCGACGAAGGCGAGGAAGAGGATTGGTCTAAGGCTGGCTTCACCCTTTCCTCTGACGAATCCGAAGGCGAATCGGAGAGACCGAAACGCAAAAGAGTCGAGAAGAAGGATCCTCAGCCGAAACGACCTTCTTCTTCGCTCTCCGCTGCCGCCGCCATGATGGGAGGTCAGAGATTGTCCTCAATGTTCACTTCGTCGGTTTTCAAGAAAAGCAGAGATGACAAGGTCTGCGATAGTATCGTCGACGATGTTATCGCGGAATTTGCACCGGACGAGACCGATAGACTGAGGCGTAGAAGGGGTCAAGCGAATTCCTCTTCAGTTTCTGTTGCCAACAATGCTTCGCGGATTAGCAATGACAAGCCATCTGCTGAATTCATCGGAGGTTCTTTGTTGACCGCAAATGATAAGTCTGAGTCGATTAAGGTTGCTGAGAATAATGGTCGTGACCTGGGATTAGAGCAAAAGTGTGAAACAGTTAAAGAAATTGAAGACTCAGTGCACGGAAGTTCTGAGAATGGACATGCGTTGGAGCCTGATGATTGCCCAATTAAGGAGGGTTTAGTTGAGGAGAAAGCAGTGAAGAACATTGAAATTGAAGTAAAACAGGACACGAAAAAGGAGGTGTTCACTTTGAATGCGAAAGTTAAAGAGGAGGAGGAGGACCCGGCATTGTGTGCTACTGCTGGTTGGAAGGAGGCGAAGAGCGTTGGTGGAGGGGATATCAATGTTGCTGATTCGAAGGATGCTTTGCATAATCAACAACACTCGGATTTTGATCTGGAGGAAGATGAGTCACTGCCTTTCTACATTTTAGATGCCTATGAGGAGTTCTATGGAGAGAATAGGGGCACTCTTTACCTGTTTGGGAAGGTAATTTTATAAGACAGATTATCTTATTTCTCTTTTTTTAATTTGTACCTTTTTTCATTCACAATTGACTATGCTGCATATGCTTTTCTTCACCTATAAGGTTTTATCAACATGTCTAGTGTAAAGTCATGTTGTGTACTAATTTTTTTTAATTTTAGTTTATTTTTTTGGACTTTATCAATGGGAAATTAAGTTGGGTGTAACAGTCAGTTACTCATTACCGCTGATGAGAATGACAATGAATTTGACTATTTGCATTCTGCTTGAGGATTAGGTCAAAACAGGGAACTTGTATCAGAGTTGCTGTGTTATTGTAAAGAACATGCAGAGGTGTGTCTATGCAATTCCTAGTCATCCTTTGCACTGCACTGATGAGATGATGAGTCTCGAGAGAGATGTCCAAGAGTCTCGAATTTCTCCTGCAGATTTCTTTAAGAAGCTTCAAGTTAGTTTTTACTTTGTTGATCTCTTGCGTAAAATTTATATACTATTTGCTCTTGTTTTTATTTAGTTTGAATTTCTTCCCTACTTTTCTGTTAGCCAGGGGTTAATACATTCTGTCTTGTCCCATTTTTCTTTAAAATTGCAGGATGCAGTATCTGATGTTAAGAGTGAAATAGCACAGCATCTGGTGAATTTGGAAGTTTCTAACTTTAGCATGGCACCTGTTAAGGTTTTCTGATTAGATAATTTCTGATGAGTTGGAGTGCATGAATGAGTTATATGATGTTTTTGTGCCATGTGAATTTATTGATGTTTTTTAATTCTGATTCGTTGCTCATTTTTGCAGAGGAAATATGCATTTGAACGATCTGAAATTCCTACAGGTGAAAATTATGTGGTGAAAATCAATTATTCATTCAAGGTACACTGTCAAATCTAAGAACATCCTCAAGAAAAAATGAAGGATGCCAAAATATCATTGATATGTCCTCATGTTGACTTTTTAAAGACTAGTATGAACTCCAAAATTGCTCCTTCTCTAATTGAATATTGTTTTCTAAAGCTTGTTGCGCATGTTCTTTCCCCCCATATTTTATCCATTGCAGGATCCAGTACTTCCAGTAGATCTCAAAGGAGAAAGTTTCTGTGCTCTTTTGGGAACTGGTTGCAGGTATTATAAGTATTCAGAGACAGAGACTATCCTCTGTGATGTTTTGGATTGAACATGCAACTCGAAGGAAAAATATTGTTTCTGCCTTCTTAAACTCAAGAACTCAAATTATTTTCAAAATTGATTATTGTGACCTTACTTTATGGTGCTTAAAATGTATTTTCTATCTCAGCACCAAGCTTAAGTATATGCATTCGGCTTAGTCACTCTAGCCATTTAAACTTGTCATATGCATCAGGGAATACTTGGGGTAATAATCTGGCAAAACCTTGGAGGTTTCCTTATAGGAAGATAAAACAGTTTCTCAGTAATTACGTGTTTCAAGTACTTGCCAGATCTCTGAAACAGAATGTCATATGAACTGATATAATTTCTTTTTGGGTGCGAGGAGCTGGCTTAATTCTAGAAACTGAAAACCTTTTTTTTTTAACAGAAACAAGAACTTTGTTGACTGAAATGTGTATTTGAAATGATTGACCTTCCTGTTGAACAGTATTTTGCCAGTATAATGTGTAGGGATATTTACACCATAATCTCCCCCTTGTATTAAAAGTGTCTGCTAGTTGACTATTTAATTTTTTGTTAAAAGAACAAATGATTGACTGTATTACAATCTGCAGTGCGCTTGAGCTTTTTCTGATTAAAAGAAAGATAAAGGGGCCTTCATGGCTACATGTTTCAAAGTTTTGTACAAGCTCAGCTTCTCGAAGGGTGAGGTTTATTGTCTAGGATTCCTTAGAAGTAATGTATATAATATTGTCTTTTATTCCTTATGCAGGCAGCCTTTTTTAACCCAGTGCCTTGTTTGTGCCTACAGGTTAGCTGGTGCAAATTTGAAGTGACTGTTGACTCTCCAAAACATATAAGGAGTTCAACTCCTTCAAAAATCACTTCTAGGATTCCTCCTGTGGTTGTTGCAGCAATAAACTTGAAAACAACCATAAATGAAAAACAGAACATAAATGAGATTGTATCTGCATCCGTTGTGTGTTGCAATATGGTTAAGGTTGTTTGCAGTGCCTTTTGTAGTGTTTGATTTTTTCTTACCATTACTTTGGTTTTGTTATGTATAGTGTGCTAGCATATCTTTTGCAATGGGATCAGGTGCATTATGTGTCTGTGAGTTTATGTGTCTGAATATAAAAATATATGTATATGCAAATGTACTTTTCAGGAGGCATTAATTTGCTGTCTATATGCTTGTGAAGTTTGAATCTGGCTGACAGTTATCTATGATTAGCCACTTCTATATGTTAGATATTTCTTAGCGCATGATATGAATAGTGAGAGTTACATACATACAATTTGAACTCCCAAGATTATGGGGTGATTTGGTATATTTTGAATGTTAATGAACTAATGATGCATGCTAGGTGAATGAATTACCAAACTACTTCCTACGAACAGCTATCACAAATGAATTCATCTTTTCAAAGAACAGTCTTTTCTCTCCAATTTCTGTGGTTATTGATTCATTAGTCTTCGAATCTTGTGTTCTCTTGTCCTTAACGTGAACATGTACTGACTCAAAGCTTGAAATTTCAAGAAAGTATACTCAGTTTCACGTGTATAAATATTTAGGATGATGTAATATTGAATCTTGAACTAAAAAACATTTTTTTTTAAATTTTGTAAGTGAATATATATATGAATGGATGCCCTCTTTGGCAGTTTGAATATTCACTATCGAATTATAGGATATTTATTAGCTAATTCACTACTATGTTAAATGTAATTACCGTGGAAGTATGATCAGCAGTAACCTTTCCTGTTTGACTTTTTAGATTGACACTCCTATGTTGGCTTCAGAGTGGAAGAGACCTGGAAGGCTGACCCATTTTACTGTTATTCGAAAACTTGATGGGAATATATTTCCGCTGGGATTCAACAAGGAGGTTACAGACAGAAACTTAAAAGCTGGATCCAATGTTGTGTGTGTTGAAAGCAGGTGGAAACTTTAAAAGATGGGTTGCTATTTTGAGCATTGTGCCTATATGCATGACCACATGCTATCCTTTACTTTCCATATCTATATATTGTAAAACTCTTCTTGGAAGTTATGATTGTTTCTATGGTTGACTTATGCCTTAACTTTGTTTTCAGTGAAAGAGCTCTGTTAAATCGCCTGATGTTAGAATTATACAAGTTGGATAGCGATGTTCTTGTTGGACATAATATTTCTGGATTTGACCTGGATGTTCTTCTCCACAGATCTCAGGTGGGAATTGTCTTTTTCTGTGAAATGACCATTTTGTTTTGAACGGAAATTAATTGAATTTTGTATTTCAGTTGTTTTTCTTATGATTCTTTACTGTCAAATGGATGTTATTTGTATGAGAAATTAGTGGTTTAGATGGTTTGAGCAATTACATCAATCAGTTAGGGGTTCATTCTTATGATGGCAAAATAGTATCAAAATTTCATGAGGACCAAAATTACTTGGTCAGAGTTGATTATGAAAGATATGCTGGGGAAAGGGATGAGAATGTGCCTTATATGCAATATTAAATGGAGTATTAAATTCATTTGAAGGTTTGAATTTGTCTTGAAAAGAAAAATTAAATTGAAACCATGCAGCTAGTTCACAGCCTTTTCAATCTGGTCATTTTTTAGGTCAATTTTCTGTTGTTTTTGATTGGTCTAACTGTTGAATGGATATAGTCCCCCCTAATTTCTGTGAAACTCATTAGCTGGTCCATCATTACATGTTTCCTGAATAAGCACTCAGAAAGCCATATTTTCTAATTTGTTCTTCAGACTTCAGTTTACTTTTACATTTTAAACTTAGCAACTTCAAGCTTTATCCTGAAATTCCAAATACAATGTTCTTGGTGTTGTTTTCATCATATGTGCAAGGAAATGACATTCATTGTTCCTCAATGATCCATTGCTATAAATTCTCTTCTCTTAAAAGTCTGTTATGCTTTTCTAAATAAAAAGTCAGCTGCATTCCATCCAACTTGCATTGTACACTTTGAAGGAGCTGCTGCGCCTAAAAACACTCCAAAAAATTATGCAGGCTTGCAAGGTAGCAAGCAGCAACTGGTCTAAACTAGGCCGCCTCAACCGTTCTACAATGCCTAAGTTTGGTAGAAGAAGCAAGATTTTTGGTTCAGGAGCAGATCCTGGTATTATGTCTTGCATTGCTGGCCGGCTTCTTTGTGATACATACTTGTGTTCGCGTGACCTATTAAAGGAGGTAAAGTATTTGTTGAGAACTGATGCTTAGCAGGAATTTTGTTTTTTTTTATTCTTAACTAGTAACTATCCAAATTGGTTCTTTCAGGTTAGTTATGCTTTAACTCACCTTGCTAAAACACATCTGAACAAGTTTCGGAAGGAAGTTTCCCCACAGGATGTTCCAAAAATGTTCCAAACAGCAGAATCCTTAATGGAGCTTGTAGGTGCCAGTGTACCCTAACAGCTTTCTCTATGTTTTTTTTTTTGGTTTATTTAAGCAATTAATTCATAAAAATCTCATCATTATTTTTGTTTTAGTTGTTCTTATAAAAATTTATTCAATTTTAGTCCTTATATTTAACAAATAACACATGGTTTTAGTCAATGACTCAGGACTAAAACCATGTTTTAGGAATTGAAATCGAATAAAACTTTTGTAGGGACTAAAACAAAAATAGTAACATTTTAAAGAACAAGTTACTTAATTAAACCTTATTTTTAATTGTTGAGAGAACTCTCTGATGTGCTCATTGTGCAGTTTACATGAGGATTGTCTTTTGAAATGATAAACACTTAATTTATATGGATTTTTTATTTTCATTTCCTGTTTATTGCATCAGTATTTTGAACTGATGCTTTCGTTTGGACAAATGAGAATTCTTTGGGCAAATGAAAAATCTAGATACATTCTGCAATAGGTTGCACTTCCATCAATATTAAACTATTACTCTTTTAATGAGTGTTTATATTAGCACTTTATTTTCCCTTTATTGGTATAGTGGCTTGAACTCGATGATGCATGTGGGCTAACTATTTGTGTTATTGAAAGTGATAGATTAATAGTAGCGTGTCTTATGACTAAAATGAACTGTGCAGAATTTGATGACTTTAGAATCTTAAGTTAATATATTATGGAATCTTCTTGACTTATTTCGATGTTGTCTTGCAAAATATAAGCGTGGGGCAAATAAATTACTTTAGCCATTTGGAAGATTTGATTGATTGAACATGATAATTACTGTATTTGCTTCAACTATGATTACCACAATGTCCTTGACTTTTTCAGATTGAATATGGTGAAACGGATGCATGGTTGTCTATGGAACTAATGTTTTATTTGAGTATTCTTCCACTCACACGTCAGCTGACTAATATAAGTGGTAATCTGTGGGGAAAAACTCTTCAGGTGAGCCCCCGTTGTTTTTACTTGCTAGTTTGGTTTGATCCTATACTCGACCTAGCAGCAGAGGAGCATAACTAATGTTTTTTTCATTTACATTTTCAGGGTGCTCGAGCTCAGAGAGTGGAGTATCTTTTGTTGCATACTTTCCATGCAAAGAAATATATCGTGCCAGACAAGTTTTCGAACCATGCAAAAGAAACAAAATTGAAACGCAGAGTAACTCCTGGTGTTGAGGATAGCAACTTTGATGAAGTAGATGATGCAAACTATGACAATGATGCTTCTGAAACTGATCCCAAAAAAGGCAGAAAGGCTCCTTCCTATGCCGGGGGACTGGTTTTAGAGCCGAAGAAGGGTCTATATGACAAATATATATTGCTTCTGGACTTCAATAGTCTTTATCCTTCTATAATTCAGGTTGGTATTATTGTTCTCTTTCAAGTGTTCGGTTTAGTCACTTTCATTCTACCTTGGGATTTTGTCTGTTTTATTTGCTAGTCCACTTTGCCTCTAACAGTAATTTACGATACTTTCTGCTGTTTGCGACTTACTGAACTGAATCACAGGAATACAATATCTGCTTCACAACTGTTGAAAGATCTTCCGACGGATCTTTCCCTCATCTACCATCTAGTAAAAGAACAGGAGTCTTGCCAGAGGTAAAAATGCACATATACAAACAATTTTATCTTTTAAATCATTCTTCCAGAATCGTAGCACTTGTCAGATCATTTTGAAATTTTATGTAAGTTTCTTGTGATATGATTTAGCTTTTTTGATTGAAATTTCCTAATTTAATCTGAAATAGTTTATATATTATAGACTACTACTGAACTGATACGAGGCTCTGGCTTCTGTTTCATGGCGTATGGATAGGATGTTTTGAGATCGATAGTTTTTTGGTTTGGATAATTGCATATGAAACTAGATTTTCTAGACCTGTCTCAGCGATGTAGTTTGTTTTACACCTTGGCTGCTGCTTTTATTTCTGTGACCAGCTATAGCATTGGGAAACAAGAATTAGGAGACTTTTCAGTGTTCGAAAAACTACGAATTTTGGAAAGGACTCCCAATCGTGTGGCCACGGTTGTTTCAAACTTTCAATGAAGATGATATGAAAGGCGGTGACTAATCGACTAGCGATAGACCTTCAATGGATGGGAAATAAGAGAGAACACTCTTTTCAGCATCATCCAAATAGGACTTGACCATGTATAATATGATATACCCTTTGCTATTTCCAAACGGGGATCCGATCGAAACAGATAGATAACAGAAAACAACTCCAAGTAAGGTAAAGCACAGTACGTAGGAGGAGGCCATGACCGACCTGGTTGGAGTTGAGAGATGTGAGACAGGATTTCAGAAATTTCACTTAAAAGCATTTTACGACAACTCATTTTAAATCCTCAAAAAATAAAAATTGGTCTTCATTCCGTTTCCAAACGCACTTTAGCTGCGTAACATTGAGAGGTATCCTCAGGGTCCTAAAATATTTATTTGGATGGTTCCCGTTAGTCAAAGACAACGTGGCACTTCTGTTTTTCGTGCGATTTATTAATGCACTAAAAGTTTGAGATAACTTTATTACTTGTACTGGACGATTTTTGTTTCCCCTTCTTTTGGAGACTACAGAGATAAGATGCGTGTGTAAAATTTTGAATTTGTTTGTTGTGCTAGGTACTGAAAAATCTGGTGGACCGAAGGAAAAAAGTAAAGTCGTGGATAAAGAATGAAAAACAGAAGAATGATAAAGCTGATCCTATCAGAGTTCAGCAACTGGACATCCAGCAGCAAGCACTGAAACTTACTGCAAACAGGTTTTTTCTTTTGCCTTTAGTTCTGAGTGCCCAAAATTGGTATTTACTCTTCTCTATGTAAAATCATATGGCATGTGATGCAGTATGTATGGGTGCCTGGGGTTTTCCAATTCAAGATTTTATGCTAAGCCGCTTGCTGAGCTCATTACCCTACAAGTAAGAAGAATATGCTGGCTTATTCAACATAACCGGTGTCTACCATACTTTCAAATATATTTTCAAACACATTTTCATTTGCATGTCTAATGGTCATACAGGGAAGAGAGATACTACAGAGTACTGTTGATCTTGTTCAGAATAACTTGAATTTAGAGGTTATTTCTTGTGCGCTGCATATTGAAGTATTGTTTTTGTATATGAATTATTTGATGTAACTGGTCGAGAAATTAGCTATTAATTGGTGTACCTTCTGTTTTATAGGTGATCTATGGTGATACTGATTCAATAATGATTTACAGTGGGCTAGATGATATTGAGGAAGCAAATAAAATTGCTGGAAGAGTTATTCAAGAGGTAAGATTTGACTATTAGCTGTGCAAAACTCCTTTAACCTATATATGAGCTCTTGGCAGTTGAGATTCACATTTGCGCTAATTTTGTGCAACGCAGTATATATTAGAGCCAGAACGAGAGCTTTTCAGCCATGCTAGTCCCCCTTTAGAATATATTTAATGATTCTTTTCTTATATTCTATTTGAAAGATTATTTGAAGTTGGGTTCATACTTGCTAGTTCCTGCATTAGTGAGTTGACTTAGATAAGCTGCTGCTATGATATCTTACCATGTTGGTTTCCACTGTTTGTAATTATAGATAATTTTGACATGCATGCATGTTTCAATAATAAATGCTGGTTTCTTTCTTTCTAGTTTTGTTTTTTCGAGGAGTGCTCTTGTGATGAGCGGTTTCTTTAATTTGTCATTAGGTCAATAAGAAATATACATGCCTGGAAATTGATCTTGATGGTTTATATAAAAGGATGCTGCTTCTTAAGAAAAAGAAATATGCAGCTGTAAAGGTGCAGTTTAAGGATGGCATCCCTTATGAGGTATGTTTCTTATTCTTTCGCATCACCCAACATCATGGGAAGATCATGCAGTGGAATTAATGCATGCTGCAGGTTATTGAACGTAAAGGTCTTGACATTGTTCGTCGTGACTGGAGCTTACTAGCAAAAGAATTAGGAGATTTCTGCTTGACACAAATTTTGTCGGGAGGGTATCCTATTACCTTCACCCAATTTGGCTATTCTAGCTGCAAGATTTTTAATTCATTTATCCATTAACTATTAGTATTATGGTTCCCATGCATACAGGTCATGTGAAGATGTCATTGAGTCAATCCACAGTTCTCTCATGAAGGTAAATTGTGATGTTGTGGAGCAGCATTTTTTTAATGGTTTAATTATCAAACATTGGTGAAGGCATTGAAGTTTATTGGGAATTTAGTTCATGCAGACTATGCCCTACCTTTTACTAATGATTTTAAAATTGAAATTTGAGGTTTTAGATTTATTTCTCCTGCAAACTATTGAATGTTAATCTTTATGCAGGTACAAGAAGAAATGAGGAATGGACAAGTGCCATTAGAGAAATACGTCATTACAAAGACATTGACTAAACCTCCTGATGCTTATCCTGATGCCAAAAACCAGCCACATGTTCTTGTGAGTCCAAGCTATTTTGATTTTTGTTTTTTAAAACGGTCTGATCTATGTTTTCTTTTGCTGTGATGTACTTGCTTCTGAGCATTCCTCTCTTGATCAACTGATCAACATGTAGGTGGCACAAAGATTGAAGCAACAAGGTTACTCCTCTGGTTGTTCTGTTGGTGATACAATCCCTTATATAATTTGCTATGAGCAGGTTTGTCATTTTGTCACTCAATCAAAGGCCAAATTGTGTAACTTCTGAAAAGATCGTTTGCATTGAGTAGTTGATGTTGGTCATATGCAATCTCTTGTAATTTTAATATATGTTTTTGATAGGGCTCTAGTTCAGGCAGTGCAGGCGGCATTGCTCAACGTGCCAGACATCCTGATGAACTAAAACGAGAACAAGGGACATGGCTGATTGACATTGATTACTATTTGTCACAACAGGTGTCTTAGACTTTTCACTTTAGTAGCTAATTTTATAAATAAAAATGATTACCAAGTTCTGTACCCTGCTTAAGTATTTTCTTTTTCCTCTTTTAGATTCACCCTGTGGTATCACGTCTTTGTGCATCAATTCAGGGGACAAGCCCCGAAAGACTGGCTGATTGTCTAGGGCTTGATTCGTCAAAGGTAAAACATATCCTAGTTCATTTCAGCATTAAGAGGCAGGTAATTTACTTTTGTATCAATTCTTCTTTGACTTGTTTTACAGTTTCATCATAAATCAAGTGAGGCTTCAAACGGTGATCCTACAAGCTCACTCTTGTTTGCTGCTGATGATGAGGAGAGGTACTTGATTCTAAAATTTGTGTCCCATTAATTGTCACAAGTCTCTCTTAATGTGCATATTTGCTATCAATGTTAATATGGAGACGGTAGAACTTTTTTCATTCTGAAGTTCAGTAGTTCTTTGCGTAGATTCGAACAAGTTATAAAATTTTGTTTTACTGTATTTTAGCTTCTTGATCTAGTTGTTTTGTTAGATTCTTTTTGTAGTTGTTATGGTTCATGAATTTTACTGATTTCTCTAGCCATAATTATTGATTAAATTATTGAATAACATATAATTGATAGCAGGTATCAGGGATGTGAGCCGTTGATCTTGTCATGCCCCAGCTGCTCTGGTACTTTTGACTGCCCACCTGGGTTTAAATCTATTTGTTTATTGGGAAGTGAAAAGCCAACCAGGTCAGTCACGGAGGAATCTGAGTACAACTTCTGGTGCAAGCTGTGCTGTCCTAAATGCCCAGATGTTAAAATTTCTCCTGCAATGATAGCCAATCAGGTTTGACTAACTTAAGATTTAAGGCCTTAAGTGTTGAATTACATTTCGGCTAGGAAAGTTCTTACACTCCTTTCAGATCATTTAATCAACTTCAAAATAGATTATCTGGAGTAACACTTATTAACTTGTTCGTTGATTTGATTTTTGGCATAGAATATAATTCCTGAGCATCTGCTTATGGTTGGTTATATACCTTATGTCAGGTCAAAAGGCAAGCAGAGAAGTTTGTTTTAATGTACTATAGAGGTTTAGTAATGGTAAGTCACCTCTCTAATATACAACATTAATAATAGTAGCTTGTGAAAATTAGGTGTCACTATCTGAACTGATTTTCATTCAGTGTGATGATGAAACGTGTAAGCATACAACGCGAAGTATCAGCCTTCGATTGGTTGGTGATTCTGAGAGAGGAACTGTTTGTCCAAATTATCCTCGTTGCAATGGGCGTCTACATAGAAAGGTTTCACGGATGAATCTGTTGAATTAACCGTTGCGTTCATATATTTGATTTATAGTAGTGAAATTTAAATGCTTTGGTTTTTTCAATTAATTAACTAAATATGATTAATTTTTCAGTACACTGAAGCAGACTTGTACAAGCAGCTCTCATATTTTTGCCATGTGTTCGATTCTGTTTGTAGTATAGAAAAGGTACTCATTAAATGATGCGAGATAAGTTTAATGATGATTCTTTGTTGAAAGCTGAAGCAAACCTACCAAGTTCCAAAGATAATTTTTTGACCATTTGTTATTTGAGTTAAATAAATGAATAATGATTAACCGTTTATTCAACTTGATTAATTACTAATTATCGTGTTTTCTCTGGCACGTGTTTTTACTTGTCCAGATGGAGGCAAAATCTAGAATACCAATAGAGAAAGAGTTGATCAAAATTAGGCCGATGGTTAATCTGGCAGCATCAACGGTACAGAAAATCAGGGACCGTTGCGCCTATGGGTGGGTGAGACTGCAGGATCTGGTCATTTCAGTTTAATTTACAGATTTGATGCCAAAGTGAGTTTACATGGTCCAGCCTAAGCGATGTCCATGAGAATCTACACCAGCAAGGGGATTATCAACAAAGTCATGATGTTACTATAAATATATGTTATCGATTGTTATCGTCACCAGCCTTGTGTTACAATCAAGTCTGATTGAGCTAGTCACGCAAGCAGTCCAGGGCTTATAATTATATCTCCTCGCAATATCCCTCTGCAGTTAATCGGAAACAGCAGTAATTTGTTCTTGATTGCGTATTTGTCCATAGAACACTTTTAAATTTTTTGTAAATGTTTTTACGTTTATTTAAAAAATATGATTAAAAAGGGGTGGGGTGGACCCTCTGATTTTACTCTACTTGAGTATTTTGTATTAGATAGTAGTAAAATCAATTTAAAAAGAATTAAGGTTAAAATTGATTTATGATTATGATTAATTGCTACTGCCATAGTGATTCTTTATTTGTCTTAATGGAGTAAGACTGATTTGAGAAAAAATTTGCTAGAATGCTTTAAAAAAGGATGGTTTAAATAGGACATTGTAAGTATTCATAATTTGTAATATATCATTTTAGTTTTTAAAATTATTAGGTATTTTAGTCTTTTAAGATTATAATTTTAGAAATAATTACCTCCCATTTGGTGGTTCTGGATCTTGTTTGAGTGAGAATTACATTTTACAATTTAAGTTTGTTTAACAAAAAAAAATTATTTAAGTGAATTTAGTGAAAAAGTAATTTTTGTTTAAATAAATAAGAGAAAATTCGAGAAACATTTTGTGAGATTGAATGATTAATTATTTTTTAATTAATTTTTTAAAGTTATTATTTTTATAATTATTATCATTATTCTTAATAATTTAATTTAATTTTAAATGATTTTACTTTATTGATACTTAGCATAAGTAATATACTAAATAATACATTAATAAAAAATTAAGGTTCTTCAAAAATTTTATAATCTAGAGAAGAAGAAAATTAAGTTTTAAAATTTTTCATAATTTTGACTTAAGTAAATTTTTTAATTTAAAAAAAAATTACTTTTTATCAAATTTATTTAAGTGAATTTTCTAAACTTAAGTAAAAATTATTTTTTGCTAAATTTGCTTAAAGTTTCTGCCAAAATTGAAGAGAATTCAGGTCTTCTATTTAATAATACTTGGTATAGTATTAAATTAAAATATTTTTATAATTTTAAAAATTAAATTGAACTAGTAATTTCAATGATTAGTTTAATATATTATTCATTTTTAAATTATAGTTCTATTTGCTTGGAAAAGTATTAAATGTTTTTTTGTTGGTTTGAGGAAAGTTCGCTTATAAATGAGGGAATAAGGAAATGAAAAATGGGTGAAATGCATTATAGGAGATTGAGCTTGCTGTGTATTCGTATTTTATTTCCAGTAATTCAACTAAGATGATTTAAAAATAATCAGTAAACGTTTTTTAACATCTGCTTTCACGTCATTCTAGTTATATGACTGACATTGCATGGTAAACAAAACAAATTTGTACAGAAGCAATTTGCTTAAGGGTAAAGATAATTTGTTGAACATAATTTTGAAAAGAATATTGACTACTCTATCATGAATACACGCAATGGTATAATTTGATATGAATATGTGCTTAATTAACTATATAAAAAACTTCTATCGCATTTTTTGCCACGATCATTAAGAGGCATGCTATTCTGTTACCCTTGTTACCGCAGTTCCCCGACGGGTGCCTCATTAAGCCACAAGAAATGAATGAAGTCATATAACTTTGCACTCACACTAACCTGCTCAAAGTTTGAAGTAAAAATATTAGAAATAATTCAAAAGTAAATATTATAAAATAATTGAAAGCATGAGACCTTATATGGAGTCGGATTCAATCTTCTCATGTGGTCAGGTCGCATTTGCTCAAGTTGCTTGATGCATCGCTCTCTTATCTCCTTTAAAGGTGGCAAGGTTTCTCCCTTTTTACCTTCATGAAATAATACAGCATTTATAGATGAGATGGTATATTTGCTTATGATGATATATTTCCATTTATAGGAGTTCCAGTTTCAAGTGGATAGGGGTTATCGTAGCAGGTTTATATTACAAGAAAATTTTTATAAAATTAAGTTGGTTAATAATATGTCATGAGATACCCTTAAAAATGTTAAAGCATGCATCCTTTATGTCCCCTAAGCAAACAAGTATAGGTAAAGTAAATACTAGGTTCTATTAGTATTTATCTCCATGATTGTCATTTCATTTAGTTCTTGCCTGAATTCCCTGCGCAGTAACACCTTAGAAGCTCCTCAACATGCTGTGGGACCACATATGCTCTCCTGGATTCTTGAAAGGGATGGCGGCACAGAATTCTTTCTCCCAACTATCATCAAATTTTTTTAAAAAAATATTTGAAAATTTCCACAGAACTGCCTCTTGTTCAACTAACAAGAAGATATTGCAAAACACTGAATCAAAAAATACCTTTGGAGAGGGTTCATTTTCCCCAGTCATTATGTCTACCAAAGGATAACCTTCTTTCCCATACAACCTATAAATTCGCTTCTTACATGGAATAGTGACCTTAAAAAGAAAAAGAACAAAAAAATAATACGATTATTATTGAATGCAATAGACGATTCCATTAACATATTCTGTCAAGTGTTCAAAAACCTTTGAGACATCTTCAGAAAGTTTGATACGAGGTTGCTTATTTATCTCAACCAGCTTGAAAACAACACCTAAAGCAGCTTGAGCGTAACATGTAACCAGGTGTGTCCCAATTCCATAGGCATCAATCTCGTGACCCTGCAGGGAAAAATGCAACCCGATAAAATAAAAGTAGGATATGAAACTAATTGCAATTGTTAAAATTGTCTTTTTGTCACTTAAATAACGCTAAGATGTTTTCTCTGTTGGCCTTAAAATCAAGGGTGAATGGTGATTATTTGCAGATTGAATACAGTTAACCGATTGGAGCTTGAATGCTTCATTGATTGGCTGAATATGTTTGATCAATTACAGCTAATTCATAAGCCATAAGCAGATCAAGCCAGCTGAATGTGAGGACCGGCATCTCAATCTTGGGACAAATTGACATTTTGGCAGCTAGCATTCATATTTTCATCATCACTTGTGATTCTTGAATTTTGCAAAGAGAATTTACCTGTTTGTTTAAAGCATCTAACGTTTCCTCATTAAGGTCATTACTAGCTGTGATACACATCTTTCCAAAACCGGACGATCCAAATTCCTTCTCAATGGAGCAAAAGAACTTCCTGACCTCACAAGACAGATATGAAAGATCGCCAGAATCCAGTCTAATTCCAATTGCTTTGTATCTGCACAGGATATCATCCAACTAAGCAATGCATAAGATCTTTAAAAAAGATGAAATGGTCTTTTCTTTTACTTTTAGGGACTGTGGATGCTAAGAGACTAGTTAATGCCAAAAGCCGTCATAATAACAATAACACAGATGAATGGCTCCTCAACATAAGAAACATTAGTGAAAAAAAGAAAGAAAGCAATTCACAGCAACAGAATAAGAAAAGAAAAATAATTATGTCCCTCTCAAACAAAATCAACTGTGAAAATTGACAAATAGCCATTTAAAACCTTCAATCAAGTTATGTAAACATAAAACTTCTTGACATACCCTAATTCACTGAGAGCTAATGCAACTGCACAAAAGTTCGGGATTCCACTTCTCATGACCTGTGAACAGATCCAAATGTGATTATACACGCAAAAATAGCTAAGCTAAACCAGAACTAGTTCACAAAAGACATATAATAGAGATA
Source organism: Abrus precatorius (assembly GCF_003935025.1). NCBI lineage: Eukaryota > Viridiplantae > Streptophyta > Magnoliopsida > Fabales > Fabaceae > Abrus > Abrus precatorius. The sequence continues at coordinate 16,064,549 of NW_020874406.1, read as the reverse complement.
GGATAAACCAGATTTACCTACAACCATTGGACATTGCTGGTCAAACGGTTCTAAGATTATACATGTCTATTAGCAAGAAATATAGTTCCTAAGTAAATACTTACATCATAAGTGTCTACAAGGGCAAGAAAGTTATCAGGAATTGCCAATGCATATGATGTGAATGCTGCCAGCTCACTTTGATTGGTCTCAGTAAAAATGCTACGTAGTGCATTTGACAACTGCATAGGGACAACTCAATACAGATTATATACTGACAAATCCATTTTTGTTTGTAAAAGTGTTAAAACATAAATATATGCTAAAATAATGGTCATGTGAAGAAAGAGAAGAAAATGAGGAGGGAAGGAATAGATCTAAAAGGGATAAACAGGAAAGAGATGCTTAATCGACAAAAGATTCTAGGCTACAAATCTATAAAACTTAACATGTAACAATCATAACTTGATAATCACGGAAGTCCTAAGTGACTAACAAGCGAGTAAAAGGCCACCCTAATTTATTAAAAACACCTTAATAGCCCCAAAAAATATTAAGAATCCCAAAATTACAATAAATTCCCAATACAACATTCGATACACGTAATTATCCAAGTATTCATTTTTTTAATCCCGTTATTCATATCCGTTTGCTATAAGAACAAATGGCAATCATTTAGAACTTTGACATGAACTGAGGCCTCCAGCTTTCATGAGTTGACCAACTCGCTAGAACATCTGTGTACCTGCTATCAGGATGACACCAAACCAAATTGCCCTTGCCCAAAAGAAATTATGTAAGAACCACAATTTAAAAACCGATTAAGGATGTAAAGGATTAAATCATGACACCTGAATTTTTCTCAGCCATTTTTGAACTAAACAAACAAAATCTTCACATGTGCTTGAACCATCTTTTTTACGAAGCTTTTTGTTTATAATCTCGTCAAAGCTCTGCAAATCACGGTACGGACAAGGTACATATAAAAGTAAGCAAAGGAAATACATAAAAAATGAGTCAAGTCATAAAAAGCATAACAATACTAACAACATAAATCATATAAGGATATGAACATAAAAGATGTAAAGAAAAAAACTCTAGACTGAAATTCTATTATTATGATGAGAGGGGGTCTACTTCATAATTTCAAGGTTTCTTTTGTTCTAACCCAGAATTTATGGGATCTCTCTCTCTCTCCGTTTTTACAGACATGGTAATTGGAAATAATCAGAGAGTTTTATCCCCTAGGCATTTTACAAGATTAAACAGAATTGTTGCCCTTTTAACTGACATGGGGTTGTGTATTACAGATGAAGACAAGTAGAATTGGTTGGAATTATCTTCACCAACATCATCTGAATATGTCAAAAATTCAATGAAATGGTCACACACCGTATACGAGCTAACGAAGGCATGGGAATGAGTGCCACGAAGAGGAATGCCGAATAACCTTGCTGCTGCAACATTGCTATTGGTGTACCATACCAAAAGGTAAAATTATACAATAGGAAACATAAGTTATAAACAATTCACTAAACCTAAACAAATTGATAAAGAAGGAATGTCATGTTAACTTGATAATCGTGTCACAATAGAATGGTGATATGGTAATCAAGATAAGTTGGCAAACAATGTTTAAAGTTTGAACCACTTTGTACTAGTAGTCAGAACTAATACTTGCTAATGTTGCCATAGTAAAAAACTTACTCCACAAGAAAATCTCATTCATGAAAACAGCTAGATATACACATAATATGATGAATATTTCCTCCCTCTTACAGTGCGAACATATTAGAATTGAAGTTGTTTAATAGATAATACCTTGTTGCATCAAATCCTCCAATATAACAGTACTTTGATGCACCAACTCCACCATCAGGCCCCTACATTCAAAATAATATTCTTTTGATGAATATTGAGAAAAGAAAGCCTCTTAAATTTACTCATCAACATTTTTCCCCAGTAAGACTTAGAAACCTAACCTGAGCCCTTCGTAGTCCAAACTCAAGTAGAGTTTTTGATTTTCCAGCAACGAAACGATGCCTTGCAGCATTAGTTGAAACTAATGATGCAAAATTAATTAGATTGAGGAAAGGTGTTTCCAGCAATTGAACAACCTGAACAGTAGATAGTCAATTTAATGCAAGAAGTGGATAGTTGTTGAAAGAAATAAGAATTTAAAAGTGAAATAAAGAAAGATAGTATATAATGGTAGAAAGTACTCACAGCAATTGGACCTTCCACCCTCAAGAGGGGTACTGTAGGAAAAACAACTGATCCTTCGGGAATAGCATACACCTCAACATCAGAACAGTCAATTCCTCTAAGATAGTCAAGGAAGCCATCCTATGATTTAATAATCAATAAGTACCAAATCAAAATTTATTTTGAAGGGAGAAATCTATAGGAAAATTGTCAGTAGCACCAAACTTTGCACAAAATTACTGTAAACTAGATTATGAACCATTCTATTTTGGCATCAGACTGGGCTCCGTGCTGTTTATAATGAAACAGATAATAAAATTGTCCAACAACAGAGTTCTATGATTCTCTGTATCCATCATTTAACAGCTGCAATCTTATATATATATATGCTCTCTATCAACCTTGTTTTTGAAGAAATTTTATAGTAACTTGAATTCTTCACTCAAGTTTAAATCAGCCAGCAGATAATGAAACTAGAATGTCTTAGCAATAATGAAAATCAGAATGCAATTTACCTCACATGAAACAGACAAATTTTTCTTGATAAAATCAATGTTTTCCTCTGAGAGCTTGTAATTAGCAACGAACCGCACACACTCTTCCAATCCACCAAAGACTGTGTACTCCCCTCCAAAGGGATTCTTCCGAAAATACAAATCGAACCTGAAACACAATTATACTTACAACCAAATTTTATTATAAGTTAAACGGTTTTTCCAATAGACACACGTCAATAATTTATATATAATAAGTTTTTATTGAAAATTACAAAATATTATTAAATTCAATGCACTCATAACATTAAATACTGCAATTTCAATAAAAAAAAAATTCATTGATTTGTTATTATGTACACTTAGTCACACATTAAAAAAAGGGTACATTAAATACACTTCAGAAAATCAATTGCATCCATCCAAAGGAAAAATCAGGCATGATCAATATTCAATACTCACACAGCACGTTCTTTATGCTTGCCAGCTTTCCAGTAGGCATAAGCCATGGTGAATTGATATAGATCCGTGAGCAAAGGCGTCACCATCGGGTTCGTGGGTCCAGGAATGTCCCGACCCGAATTCTGCTTCTTGGACCCATTCGCTTTCATTGTTTGTGTTGTCTTGTTCTTCAAACTAAACTTTTGTATGTGTATGAGAAACAAAAGTCTCTACTGTGAAGCAGCATGCAAAAATAAAAAAAATAAAATATATATATATATATAGAGAGAGAGAGAGAAGACAAACAAAATAGGATTGGTTCCTTCGAATTTCTATTACATGTAAAACGTGAATGGTAGTTGTGTTGGAGAGACCTAGCTAGTTATAACTGAAAAACACGACGAAGGAAGAACATCAACCACCCAAAACAAACACAAGCAAAAGGGTTTCCTTTTCAAAATTTGTTTAACAAGTTCAAATTAGGGAATGATCTTTGCTTGCATTGCACTTTTGTTTATTGTTTATCCTTCTCTGGACTGCAACCTATTCCACACACGTGGCCGCTTCTCAACGTTCGTATTCGCCGATTCTGTCTCGTCTCATTTTAGCCATCCTTCACTCATTGCACCACATTCCACTTTGGTCATTGCTTTTCAATGCAAACGTTGCATGTTATCCACATCCTATCAAAAATGAAGGTTTTGCATTGTTCGTCGTTTTCGCTAATTTTTGTCACTAAAATTTTTATGGCAAGCTCCTCAACACGATACCATTATCATTATCGTTTGCTTATAGTAATCGAACTAGTTTCGTTAGCTGCAAGCGCTAAAAAATTTTATAACTTTTTTTAAAAGCAATCTTATTAAATTTATGTCGTAGTTTTTTACGTAAAAAAAGATATTAACTCGGTACTTAATTAATGTTTTATGATAGATTAGGAGTAAAGTTATTTAAATAAAAATAATAGTGTTTTATAAAAAAAAAGTAAACAAGATGAGAAGTGTAGATATAAAAATAAAAATAAAAATAGAGATTAAAGTATATTTATATCAAAGAATTAACATATGTAACCACTTCAAAAAACAATATAATATAATATTTATTATAAAAATGAGAAGCTTAAAAAACCGATGATTGAACGAGCCATCTTATCTTCTTTAAAAAGTTGAATCATATAACCGGCAGGTTGTGATGAGTAGACTGGTCAAACTAATCAAAGCATCGACAACCTTCCCAAATACTATGGTGGGCCCTTCTTTTTTAGTTTTGGGTCGAAATTACTAAGCCTCATGTCTTTAGATAGTCAGTCAAGGAAAGCCCAAGTGTTCTATGAAAGCTCAAACTATAATTATGGTGGGCCCTTCTTTCTTTGCAGGTGACTTAGATGCTTGACTTTGTGATAACCTGTTACTAGAAGAATGGAGCATTGTTTTTAGGATGGCTATCCCTAAATTTTGGCAAAAGAGAAATGGCTTTGTTTTTTAAGATAATAAGCATTCTATAGATGAAACTTTTTTTGTAATTAGGAATAAAATTAAGGAGGCTTCTAGTTGTTGTGCAATAAAAACTTTGACAAGGAAAACTGTTATAGACGGTAGCCATACTGAAATTAGATGGTGATATCCACCGGAGGAACGAGTCAAGCTGAATTGTGATGGGTCTCTCTATCCTCAGGCAAATCTTGCCCACATGTGAAGGTGTTCTTAGAGATCAATTGGGAGTTTTCTGCTTCGCGTATGCCTTTCAACTAGGTTCCTGCTTAATTCTTCATGCTGAGTTGTAAGGTATTTTGCATGGGTTAAATATTGCCATAAGAGGGGTTATAATTGTATTGTGATTGAAATTGACTCTCTTCTTGCTGTTAAGATCCTGGATAAAGGATGTCGTCCTTGTCAGCCTATGCACCCATGGTTACAAGGATTTGACGAAAAAAACATATATTATCTTTGAAATTATATTTTATTTATACTTATTTATCTTTGAATTATATTTAAAGAAATTTTATTAAAATTAATTAATTGTATTTAAAGAATTAATTTAGAACTTATAAAGTCACTCATATTAACTGCATTTAATTATTACTTTATATATTAATATTTGAAATGTAAAACTTACTGGTTGAAATTATATTTTATTCATATTTATTATTTATAAATTGTATTTAAAGAATCTTTATTAAATTTGATGAATTATATTTAAAAAAAATTTTATTAAAATTGATGGTTATATTATCTTACAAATGTCAAGGTAAATATTCATATTATAAATTATTTTAATACTATAAATTACTTTAAATTATCATTTATTAAAATTAACTATAACATTTTTTAAAATTTATGAATTAAAATTATATCTAAGTCATACTTATAAAATATATTTAAAAAAAATTTATTAGAATTTATGATTATATTATATACATTAAATTAAAAAATTACACTTATAATATTATTACTTTATATTATATATTATTAACTTAAAATTTTCATAAATTTTTTTACATATTTAAATTATTTTGTTAATTATTTTAATTTAATTTATATTTTAATATTTAATTCAAATATTAAAATATAATTTGAATAAAAAAATATATTTATAAAATTATTAGTTTATATTATATATTATTAAATTAAATTTTAATAAAAAGGTAATTTTATATATTTAAATTATTTTAATAATTAATTTAATATAATATATAGTTTAATATATATTTTAAAAATTAAAATATTTATAAAATTATTAGTTTATACTATAATTGTTAAATTACATTTCTAATAAAAAGATAAGTTTATATATTTAAATAATTTTATTAATTAGTTTAATATAATATACAGTTTAATATATATTTTAAAAATTAAAATATATGTTGAATGTGAATTATTATTTTATATCATATATTATATTATTAAAGTAAATTTTGAATGAAAAAAAATTATTATATTAATTTTTTATTTTTTAACTTTTTATATATTTTTAAGAAGTATTTTTTTTTACTTATATAAGTTATATTTACACAAAATAAGTTATATTTACACGAAATAATGGAGTTCCACAACACAGCACATGGATCAACCTTACTCTCAAAAGCCCTTCTTGCCTCTCCCATTCTTCCGGCATTTGCGTAACCAGATATCAAAGCTGACAGAGAGAAATCATCCACTCCCCTCACAAAACTCATAACACGAGCAGCACTATCCAAATCACCACATTTCCCATACAAATTAATCAGTGAGCTGCACAAGACCTTGTCAAGTTCTTCCAATCCCAGGCCGTCAATGAAAACACGTGCATGGACTTGTTTCCCACAGTTGAGAGCCAACAACTCAGCACAAGCGCCAAGAACAGTTGCCAACACAAAAGCATCCCGGTACACCATTTGCAAAGGGTCAGAATTCATGTTCTTGAATAGGAACAGTGCTTTCCTCGGATGCCCATGTCGGGAATAACCATGAATGATGGAATTCCAGACAAGGTGGTTCTTTGAGGGCATGGCATTGAAGAGAGAATGAGCTAGTTGAAGGTGACCACACTTGGCAAATGAAGAAACGACCATGTTCCAGGAGTAGTGAGTCTTGTGAGGCATGGCATGGAACAAGTGGAGGGACATGTGGGTGGCACCTGAGTTGAGGTAGGCTTGGATGAGTGTGTTCCATGAGAAAGCATTTGTGTGGGGCATTTCGTCGAACAAGTTGGACGCATCGTGGAGACAGCCGTGGCCTGAGTATAACTGGAGAAGCCGGTTCGCAATAGCGAGGGAGGAATTAAGAATACCAGTTTTAAGGAATGCCACGTGGAGGACCATGACTGAAACGTGCGGGCCACGCCATGTAATTCCATCGCTTCCCAACCATTCTCAATTCTTTGTTTATTTATATTCAACTCTATCAAAAATAAATAAATAAATATATATATATATATATATCAAAGTAAAACTTAAGTATTTATATAATTTAAAATTTCTCTAGAAAATTTGAATGTATTAATTTAATTATTAAATTTTTTATATTATTTGTGTGATATGTATATTATATTTTATATATTTTATATAATTATAAACATGTTGTCTAAAAATAAATATTTTTGCATATTTTATGAATATATATATATATATATATATATATATATATAAAAGAGGAGAAAAATAAAAAGAATAGAGAGAATTAGAATTATCACATGACTTGAGTCTTTTAAAAAATAAAATAATTAAAAGATTACATATATGCTAAGAAATATATCCGTGCATTGCACGGTTTGTCTTCTTTTTATTAAATTAATTTATTTTGAAATATAAAATATATTAATATAATAATAAAAATATTTTTGAAAATAAATTATTATTTAAAATATATATAATTAAGTATTTTTTTAGTATAAAACAAAATAACATACAAATATCTTATTTTTAAAATATATAAAAAATTATATTATTTCATATATCAAAATTATTTATTATTATAAAATTTAAAATAAATAATTATAACAATACATTATAAAATATAATGAATTTTTTAATATAAATATAAAATTTAAATAAAAGGCCTCATAATTTTTTATTTATATATTTGTTTATATTTATTAAATTAAAATTATATAATAAACTATCTATTTATAATTATAATTTAAAATTATTGATAAAATTTTACTATATAATTATTAAAACATGATATCATATTTTTTAAAAATAACTTATCAGACTAATGTATATAAAAATAAAGTATTTATTCAATTAATATATAAAATTCTAAAAATATATTTTAAATATTAATATATACAAAATTATATGTTAATATTTAAAAATAAAAGTATATTAAACTTTTTACATATAAATAAAATTACCATACAAATTGTAAATAAAAATTAATAATAACGTAATATATATATATATATATATATATATATATACTGAATTTAAAAGTTTATTTTTTAATTAAAAAAATATAGAATTAAGTTTTTTTTAAATGATTAAATTATTTTATATTTTTTATAACTTAATAGAATTAGTATTGATTGACATTATAAATAAATTAATTTTATTTAATAACTAATTAAATATAATAAAATTATGTTATTTAGGTCATAAAATTAAAATTATAAATTTATTAATCTTTTATATAATTGTTTTTAAATTTTTAAAAGTAATTAATACGGTTTGTTTATTATTTATCGTTTTAATTAAGAATTAATACAAGTAAATATATTTATAGACTAATTTAATGATGAAATAATATTTTAAAAAATTTATTAAAAGAATAAATATTAATTTAAATAAAATTTTAAAAATAAATTTAAAATATTATATAAAAGAAAATATATAGATTAAACTAAAAATAAGTAAAAAAATATATATTATTATTAAGTCTCTAATTATTTTAAAGATATATAAATATAACTTTAATATAAACATATTAAAATATTATATCGACATTAAAAAAAATAGATATATTTTAACTATTTTGACTCAGATATTAAATTAGAAATTTCATTTTTATTTTTAGGTATATTTTTTGTTTGTCTCTCTCATACATTAACTAATTTTATGAAAAGAAGTTAATATTCAGTTAACTTGATTTAATTTTTTTAAATTAAAAAATATATAATTTTAAGAATATAATATAATAAATAATTATATTAATAAAAAATATTTATATTAATTTCATATTTTTATGTATAATATCTGTATTTTGATTTATATCTTGTAAACTAATTGTAAATTCACAAAATGATTAAATTTTTTCCATTAGAAAGTACTTTTTTTTGCGTTTGTAATTGAATGCTATCATAAAAAATTTTAAAAACATTAAAATTTATATTCTAATATGAAAATTTTGAATAATCATATAGTTAGAATATAAAATTTTAATAAATAAATATAATTTGATATGTTAATATAAAAAATATTTTTATAATATTTTGAATACTAACTTTTATTTTTTTCAGATTTAAAGTCTCTCACTAGTTGTAAATATTTAAACTTCATACTCATAAAATTTTAAAATAAATGATATATATAGAAATTAAATATAACATTTGAACTTAATTTAGAGTTAAAACATTATATTTTCTTTACTTATTCATTCATTACGATATAAAATTATTAAATATGGAAATAGAACGGTTAAATCATATTTATTTTTATTGTTATGATATTTAATAATTTTAAATTATTTTAATTATTATAATTAATTAGTTTTAATTAGAGAATTTTAAATTTATCATCATCATTATAACATTTTATAAAAAAAAATATTGCAACAAAATCATTAAGTATAAATATTATTATTTTTAATTTAAAAAAATTAAAATTGTAATCATAATTATTATAATATAAAATATAAATAAAATATTGTCTATGTTAATAAGTTATACATAATTATGATATATTAATTCCTATTAAATTATTTTCTAAAAAATAGTAGAAGATGAGAAAAAAAAAGTAGTTAAAAAATTTTAATTAAGATTTAGGTAGAAACTAAAAGAGAATGATTATTATATTTAATATAAAAATTAATCTTTATATCAATTAAATTTACAGATGTTGATATAATATAAAATTTATAAATCACATATAAGATTTGTATAAGAACAAAGTCAATACATAATATACATAATAATAAAATACGAGAGATATATACAATAAAATAACAAAATTATTTTATAAAAGACTTAAATGTTTTGTGACATTTTACTTTTCAGATTCTATACAATATTAAAAATATTTATATAATATTGCAATAAAAATAGTTTAATCTTCTATCTATTCTATTTGTTGAACTAAATTCAAAACAATATCTCAACCCATTTATTTCTATCTACTTAGTTCTTTTTGTTTATCTCTTATCTCCAACACCTATTGTTGCCTCCTATAAGTAATTATTTATTGCTCTTCTCTCTTATCTCTGTTCAACACTTTATGAATACCAAAAGCAGAGTATAAAAGAGCCACTTATTTCACACCCCTATGCAATGCACCTCCTCCAGCCATCATTTGTAGCAACTGGTATTGCCCCCGACAAGTCCTTAATGTACACTATTGTCTCCGGTAAGCACTATAGACAACAACTAGTGCTGCATTTTTCTCTTTTTTTTTTTTTTGTAACGTGGCAAGTAAATAATCTTTAAATCCTTTAAGAGTTGGTGTTAGGATTAACCTCAAATAGAAATATTACCATCCAGCACAAGGAAATGACACTAATAGTTATGTTTGTAATTTTCGTGGTAAGGTCGCGAAAGGTGAAATTACTCGAGTTAAATAACACTTGATGGAGAAAAAAAATAATGTTACAACTTGTACCAAATGTCCAAAAGAGGTCAAAGAAGAATTGTGGAAATATTTGAAAGATAAGAAGAAACAAGATAGTGAAGCATTTCAAAAGATGCATAATGATTTTAATGAATTTGGTAATAGTGATGAAGAATGTGCTTTTGATGAAGGGTTTAGAGAAATAGTGTTTAATAATGCTAGTAGAAAGAAGAGTGCTTCTAAGGGCCCTATTAATCTTTATTTTAGAAGGCTAGAAACTACAATTGAGAAGAATAAAAAGGATAAACTAAGGCAAGCAAGCATAAGGGAAGCATGTGACAAGGAGGCAACTACAAGAGTTCATTAACACATTGGTTGATTTTTGTATCAAGTTGGCTTATCCTTCAACATGACTAAGTTGCAAAGCTTTCATGACATGCTTACAGCTATTGAAAGTTTTGGGCCAAATTTAAAAGCTCCTTCTTACCATAATATAAGAGTTTTATTTCTCAAAGAGTTGACATACATTAAAGATTTGTTGAAGGATCAAAAGGAGCAATGGAGAAGATTTGAATGCTTTATCATGTCTAATGCATGGAAAAATAAAAAAAACAAAGATCCTTAATCAACTTCTTAGTGAATTGTCCTCCAGACACTATGTTCATTAAATTTATTGATGCGTCAGATATTTTAAAGACTAGTAAAAAAAAATTGACTTGCTTGACTTTATTATTGAAAAAATTCAGAAAGAAAAGATTGTCCAAATAATAACGGACAATAGAAGCAATTATGTTCTTGCTGATAAGTTACCGTCTTTTAATTTTTATGTAGCTTATTTATTCTTATATTGCATTATTACTTTAATTTTTTATATTTCAACTCTTATGTGACTTTCGCTATTTATTCGCAACACTATCCATTTTATGTCATTGCAGTTTTTTATTTATTTTTAGATATTTTACAATCCACTGTTGATAACACTTGGTTTTGCTAAATATAAAGTCTTTTTTAAGTAAAAAAGATTGTCTCTTTTTAATGATACATGTGATTAAGATGAAAAAAAAAAACATATTATCAACTTTCAAATTTTTTGTAAATTTTTATGTTTACATTTATATAAACTCTTTTATTATCTTGTATAAATTTTTAAAATTTCTATAACTATTTATTATATAAAATTTATAATACTTAATATATTAATTTTATTAATTTAAAATTATTGTAATTTATTAAATTTTTATTGTTTTGATTCATATTATTTATGATTATAGAATTAAATTAAAATGAATTATTTAAAAATAAAATATTTCAAATAAATTTATTATATATTGTATATAAATTTATTTTAAAATAAAATACCTATTTATTGTACAGATTTCTAACTACTTTATGTCTGAATGCCTAATAAACTAATAATAAATTTTAAGAAATCGATTCTGTGAGTTTTGCATTTCTTTACGTAGGAATTCAACCATGGTAGACAATTTTCCTCTATTCTCCAAATTAATAATGCAATTACTATTTCCTGAATTAAACATGCCAAATTGTCTTTTTAAGACTGGACATGATATATTGGATATGTCAAAATTTAGAATGAAATTTATTATAATTCTATGGAAAATATACTAATCTTACTCGTTATAAGAAAGGTTTTACTCATCATATTCTTATTTTAGCGGCTTGATTTTTTTTAATGAACAAAATTATTAGTTTTTTTTTATTGCATTTATTATATATTAAGATAAGAGAATTAAGTCACTAAAAGAAAAATTATGTTTAAATAATAATATTTGCTGTTACAAAGTTAAAAAATATTATATATTCTTTCTAGATCAATAATTATTATTTATTTTATGTTTTAAACATTAGAGATTATTATTTTTTTAACTAAATCACTAATTTTACTGTTTATTAAAATAAAATTAATGGTAATAATTGTTATAAGTGTAAGGAAGGATACCAAATTTTTTTAATCATAAATGATATTATAAATTTTACCTTAAAAAAAAGAGTCTGAAAAGATTATAATAAAAAATAATAAAATATTGTATATATATCATGTAATGTGTGATAAATATTTAAATAATTTTGAAACACTGTTAAAATTGCACGTTCATGAAAATTAAAAAATAACAACAAAATATTATTAATAAAATTTGTTATATAATACATAGCATGTTTAAATTTACGTTTATATTAGAAAGAATCTCACATGCTGCAGAGTAGCTTCTATTTTGTAAACACAATTTTGGGCACTTTCTACTGCAATTCAAAACACGCATGGAAATAAATGTAGGGTTTAGAGGAAAGAAAAAGAGAAGATAGAGTGAGTGAGTTAAGGTTAGAAATTAGAACTTAGAAAGCAGGGAAAAGAAAAAGAAAGACATGTTTTGGTTTGGTTGTATTTGATTTCCATGTGAATGCGATGGCACCTATCCTTCTAACTCGCCCTCCTCTGCTTCGCTTCATGGCCTCTTGCTTCTTCACCGTCTCTTCCTTTCACCCTCATTCCTCTTCTCTTCTTTCCCCCCTCTCCAAACCCAGGTTTAACTTCGCTTTCCGCTTCCTTTTTCCCCTTTTCTTCTCTATAAATTGCTACCCCTTTTATATTTCATACTTTCCAATGATTAAATTATAACAAAGTTCGGAACTTATAATAAAATGGATGGTTTTTTTGGACCGGTTATTTTTTTTTTTTCTCTATTGAACCATAGCTAGAAGGGTTGTTTGTTTGTCTTCATTTGTAATTTTTTTTTTGTTTTGGGTTTTCTCAGGATAAGCTTTCCTCTCAGAAAATTGTGGATTCCACGTTCGGTACATAATGCAGTCACTCCGAGGGCGTTTATGTCTTCTGCCTCGACAGCTGAAGCCTTTCAGAAAAATGAAAGTTCCAAAGCTTATGGTTCTGATCAAATTCAGGCAATTTCGGGTTGTTTTTTTTTATTGTATACACGATATGATGAAACCAATTGTTGAATGTAGATTGGATGTTGTAACTGTTTTTGTGCTAAAGAATTTTATGAGTGCTGTGTGTTTAAAATTATCTTTGGTATATTTCTTGTCAGTGCCTTTAGTTTATTGCTTTGTCAAATATACTTTGGAAGGTTGCAGCCTTTTTTCTTCAATGGTTGTTTAATACATGTAGGTGCTTGAAGGATTGGACCCTGTAAGAAAAAGGCCTGGAATGCATATTGGAAGCACTGGCCCACGTGGGTTGCACCATTTGGTATCGTCTTCTAATTTCATTTTTACAGACTTTTTTGATATTTTAATTTTTGTTCTGGGAATTTTCTAATTGATGCAGAGATTATTTGGTATCTTAGGTGTATGAAATTTTGGATAATGCTGTTGACGAAGCTCAAGCTGGATTTGCTTCCAAGATAGATGTTATTTTACTTGCAGATGATTCTGTGAGCATCACGGACAATGGTCGTGGGGTATGCTTTGCTGTCTAAATTTCTTTATGGGTAGATTGTGCTTAGTATGTATCTATTATGTAATGTTAATTTGAAGTGTTTGAACTCTTTCCTTTTAGATGTAAAATTTAGAACCAAAAAAGACTGAGTTGTGCACCGTATAATGGTACTGCTATATTTTTTAATGTAACCAGTAACTATTTTCTAACTTCCCTAGTTTTGTGGAGTTAAATATTGTATATGACCAGCTGCTTGACAATGCTAGCAATTGTTCTTATATGGATGAGTATAATTTGCCATCTATCATGATTTTTAGCTGTTAATGCTTGTACTAAACTACTATTCATCACTGTTTATTTACAATCGTTTGCCTTAATTTGATTACATATACTAATTTATCTCGTGGAATGCAGATTCCTACTGACTTGCATCCAGTTACAAATAAATGTGCCTTGGAGACAGTGTTGACGGTATTGTTACACATACTTGATTAATAAGTCTAGATAATTGCTATATATACGCTTTAAGCATTTTCAGAAGTCTATGTTGCATGTATCTTTAGATACCATGAAATTCAAATCCACTTGAGTCTGTTATACCATTTTATCAGAAAACTAAATTATGGTTTTAGTGTAAGGAAATGCATTCTTTTAGTTCCACAAATATGAATTTTCACTTTTGAAAAGATTGGAATTTGGCCCTTATGCTGTAACACAATTTTACCCATCATTTGGAGTTCATTTTTAATTTATACTCAATCTTTTCTGTATATTTTTTTAGTTGGATAATGCTGTAATGATTGTTTGCTGTTATGAACATTGCAGGTCTTGCATGCCGGTGGAAAATTTGGTGGTGCCAATAGTGGTTACTCTGCTTCAGGTGGTTTACATGGCGTTGGTTTGTCTGTTGTTAATGCATTATCTGAGGTTAGATACGTCTTCTTTGACAAATTTTTCCTATTTTTTAAGTTGAGCTTTTACAGTGCATATTTGAAAGCATTGGATGAAGAATTTGAAATGGGTATTGATGTTATGGATCTAATTTCAACTCATCATTGCACCTTCTTTGTCCTAGATTTAAATATTAACTAAACATACAAGCACCTCTATATTTCCTTTTTAGTCTGAGGTTGTTAGTTCTGGTTAGTTATCAGTGTTATCTGAAGATCCTATTTGCTATCTTACTTCACAGTCATTAGAGGTAACAGTTTGGCGTGATGGAATGGAATACATGCAAACATATTCTCGTGGAAAACCAGTGACAATTCTGAAATGCCTTGTGCTTCCAGATGAAAAGAAAGATCTTCAAGGCACACGTATCAGATTTTGGCCTGACAAAGAAGGTTCATATATTTATTTGATCATGCATTTCTGGTTATGTTTTTTCTTGTTTACTGCAAACTTCAGTCTAATGCATGCTTTACTTTTTATCTCAACTTAACATGCAGTATTCACCACTGCTATTCAGTTTGATTACAATACAATAGCTGGATGCATTAGGGAGTTAGCTTTCCTCAACCCAAAGGTGAGGTTATTGATTTAAGTAACGTCCATTTGTGATGTTTCATTCAACATTTATTTTTCTTATTAGAAATGGTCTTAAATGTGGATAATTTATCATGACATTTATTCATGAACATTGTGTCTTTGAACCTTCTAGGGTTTTAATTTCATATTACCTTACTCAAATCCAAAAAACACCATCTTTTGCTTGTTAGAAAACTGCCAATGCCACCTGCCCTTTTCTTGTCAATATCTTGGCTGACTGTTGTTTGTGTGTGTAAATTTGTCGGGTTACTCTAATAGATGAAAAAAACTATAAGATTTTATGCTGTACAATTTAGTATAGTTGAAAGATGAAAGAAGTTAGGATATAGAATTAAAAAACATCTTTTGTTAGGAACTGAGTATTCGATTGAAATTATAGGGCTCACACAGGGAGGATCCCTGGAATTACAAGCTGCTATAATAGAAAAAAACAGAGCCAAGGAACTATAACAATGGAAAACCGAATACAGCAATTAACTAAAGACCCTCCCACTGCATCAACCACCACCCAATGACCTCCCAGCCAAAAATCCTCCTTTGTCATCTATTCATTCTCCTTATATTTCCCCCGTACCTCCCTTGCCACCTATGCTAATTTTGTTAGTCAGTTAGAATCTCGCATAACGGCTTCTTGATCCACCCTTCCCATTTTACCCTTTCTCTTTTGATATGTCTTGAGTGGAGGCCCAGTTGGCCTAGACCCAACATCTTTTCTTTGATGAGTTTTATAATATGAAAGTAAAGATGCTTTGTAATTGATCGGAGTTCAAGCTTGAGTGTGTAAATTAGGTTTAGTATTAGATGGTTAGTTTTTGTTGATCTTTTGGCACACCTAAAAAGTAAGACTGAGCTGCCCAAAGTATTTGTCCCTCATTTAACCACGTATAAATCAAAGACTTCTCAAAGAGCAATTTTCTATCTACTTTGCATCTTACCATGAATTTTCTTGACCTTTGCAGCTTACTATCACACTTTGGAAAGAGGACAATGATCCAGAAAAAGTTGAATATAATGAATATTTCTATGCTGGGGGGTTGGTTGAATATGTGAAATGGCTTAACACTGATAAGGTCGTGTGCTTTTAACCTTTATGCTTGTAATGCATAGGTAATGTCATATATTTTTACTTGTGTTTGTTTGCTTTTGTAAGATATCTTATCCTTCTCCATTCTTCTTTCTTCAATTATAAAATAAGTTTTTTATGCTTGTTTTCATCACATTATATGCTTATATTTTTCTATGAAATATCAATTGTGTTGCTTTTAGTTTTTACTGCACAACTCATTTAAGTTCACAACCGTAAACACTTCCTCACTTAGTCACATGACATTTATTTAGAATAACAAAAGTTTTAAGTGGTACCATTTGGATTCAGGTTTGCAACAAAAAAAGTTGTGTAAGTTGTATTACTACTGTTTTGGAGTAATGGCTGCGATGCTATTTACACAACTTGTTGAATCACAATTGAACTCACCCCTGCACTGGGGCCATTAGATCTCCTTAGTTTGGTAGTCAAATGAAACCTATGCAGGACAACCCAATGGCCTGGACAGGGTTGTCTTCGCATTTTTTAGTCAGTTCAGTTATGTGGATAGCATTAAGTCTACTACTTGTACTGCATGGGCATTAATAACTCTTGCATGATGTCTGATGGGGCTGACGACTGAAGACTTGTAGGAAATATGGTTAAGTAGAGCTGGAAGGCAAAACAGTTAGAGTAGTAGTTAGTTACAGAATTAGTTGGCTAGTTAACTTAAGTGGTAGGAGGGCAGACGATTTGAAGAATATTTGTTAGTTTTGGAGAACAGTAGCATTAGGCATTAGCTCAATTGTGAAAGGGACATTCCTTTGTGAAGGGGAAACCCTTGAAGGAGAGATCTATCCCCGGGTTTTGTGCATTTTCAATCAAGCAATACAATATTCTTTTTCTTTCTCTATATTCTATTCTGGGTTCATAACAATCTCTTTTAAAATTGTGAGTTTCTTTTTCTACAGTTGGGTGTTTTCCCATTGCTTGTAAGTGATGTTCCCTGTTAGCCTTATAAGAATGGTTGAAATTTGTGACATGATTTTGTCAGTGTTGATTTTCTTTATCAAAAAATGGTTCATTGCTTCAATTTTTTTCCTTTTAATGGAAAACTGCTTATTATGTAGTTCATTTGGATTTGAAAGTAACTTTAAAGTGGTTATTGATTAGTGACGACCTGTTCCAGAAAGCTCTGCTTGATGTGCTGAGTTTTAGAAAAGAAACAGATGGCATCACAATTGATATAGCTTTTCAGTGGTGAGCCCTCCAATGCCAATTGATACAGCTCTGTTCTGTTTGCTAGATACATTTCATCTAGTGTGTCTGGATTCATTTGTGTGTATTTGGAAGTTGAATCCTAATGAGTATAAGTAAGAATTAACTTGTGAAGTTATGGGGTGGTAGCCTTTTATATCTTGTAAATATTGAAGCTCAAAATGAACAATAGATTGTATCATTTTCTGTATAATATTGTTGATATCTATTCATAATTCCTTTTATTAGTATGAAATTCATTTAATTTCTTCTTTACTAGGTGTGAAGATGCATATTCAGATACAGTACTGGGATATGCTAATAGCATATGCACTATTGATGGTGGCACTCATATCGATGGTATGAATGCTTCTATAACAAGAACATTGAATAGTCTTGGAAATAAGTCCAACGTTATCAAGGTATTAGTCAACTGTGTTTTTTATCTTCTTTATTTTCCCTGTTGTTAACTTCTGCGCATCTACTTTCCTGAAATATAGAACTTGTAGTTAAAAATTTGTTGCTTTGATATTCTCCGCGACTAAATATACTAACCCTGCAACTACATTATTTTACCCTTAACTTTGAGTGCACTACAGGTCTACAGGTAAGTAATTTCTCAAAATACTAAACCACTTTTCTAGTTATGTATTGCATGCTTAGCAGAACTGGAACTTTTGTACATGTCTGTTAAATGTGGTAATTGAAAAATAGCAAATGTCTCCCTTGTCTAAATGGATTATTTTATGAATGGTTTAAAGTGGATCATTTTCGTTGTTGAGTAGCATTTCTGTTATTTGCAGGATAAGGATATTACTCTAAGTGGTGAGCATGTAAGAGAGGGTCTAACATGTGTTGTCTCAGTCAAGGTCTCAAATCCAGAGTTTGAAGGACAAACAAAGTTACTGCATAGTGCATACTTTATGATTGTGTTATTTGATGCAATGCTTATATTCTTGCAATATTGGGGTTTTTGGAATATTGAGGTTCACCCTTGATTTTCTTTCCCTGCACTTCATGGCTCTGCTTTAAGTTTTTACTTACCATTCTCTCTGCTGTGAAAAGACAAGGTTAGGAAAAGGAAATCCAGAGGTGCAAAAAGTGGTTGATCAATCTATTCATGACTACCTTACTGAGTATTTGGAATTGCATCCAGATGTTCTTGATTCTGTACTTTCTAAAGCTCTTAATGCTTTCAAGGTAGTCATCTCTTTTTCAAGTTTACAATTCTGTATTTTAATCCCTATTGCTTAGGTTAACCAAAAAGCTTTCCTCTTATGAAATTTATGGTCTAATTAGGCAGCTTTGGCAGCAAAAAGAGCAACGGAATTGGTGAGACAAAAGAGTGTATTAAGATCTTCATCTCTTCCAGGAAAACTAGCTGATTGTTCGTCCACAAATCCTGAAGATTGTGGTATAAATAAGCAAAGAATTGAGAATGGTTGGGAAGCGCAGAGAAAGAGGATGGAATTGCATGGCCTAGCTCGCACATTTCAGTCATAGTCCTCCATTTGTGAAGGGAGACAACTCCACGTGGCATTCCTTAAAACTGGTATTCTTAATTCCTCCCTCGCTATTGCGAACCGGCTTCTCCAGTTATACTCAGGCCACGGCTGTCTCCACGATGTGTCCAACTTGTTTGATGAAATGCCCCACACAAATGCTTTCTCATGGAACACACTCATCCAAGCTTACCTCAACTCAGGTGCCACCCACATGTCCCTCCACTTGTTCCATGCCATGCCTCACAAGACTCACTACTCCTGGAACATGGTCGTTTCTTCATTTGCCAAGTGTGGTCACCTTCAACTAGCTCATTCTCTCTTCAATGCCATGCCCTCAAAGAACCACCTTGTCTGGAATTCCATCATTCATGGTTAT
The DNA here is from genome assembly GCF_003935025.1 of Abrus precatorius. Classification (NCBI taxonomy): domain Eukaryota; kingdom Viridiplantae; phylum Streptophyta; class Magnoliopsida; order Fabales; family Fabaceae; genus Abrus; species Abrus precatorius. The sequence continues at coordinate 16,045,068 of NW_020874406.1, read as the reverse complement.
TCCCGACATGGGCATCCGAGGAAAGCACTGTTCCTATTCAAGAACATGAATTCTGACCCCTTGCAAATGGTGTACCGGGATGCTTTTGTGTTGACAACTGTTCTTGGCGCTTGTGCTGAGTTATTGGCTCTCAACTGTGGGAAACAAGTCCATGCACGTGTTTTCATTGATGGCCTGGGATTGGAAGAACTTGACAAGGTCTTGTGCAGCTCACTGATTAATTTGTCTGGGAAATGTGGTGATTTGGATAGTGCTGCTCGTGTTATGAGTTTTGTGAGGGGAGTGGATGATTTCTCTTTGTCAGCTTTGATATCTGGTTACGCAAATGCCGGAAGAATGGGAGAGGCAAGAAGGGCTTTTGAGAGTAAGGTTGATCCATGTGCTGTGTTGTGGAACTCCATTATTTCGGGTTATGTATCCAATGGTGAGGAAATAGAAGCCTTGGTTCTTTTCAATAGAATGCACAGGAATGGAGTTTGGGGAGATATCTCTGCCGTTGTTAACATTTTGAGTGCAAGTAGTAGCTTACTTCTTATTGAACTTGTTCAGCAAATGCATGCCTTTGCTTGTAGAGCTGGGGTAATTCATGATATAGTGGTTGGTGGTGCTCTACTTGATGCCTACTCCAAGTGTCAAAGCCATTATGAAGCTTGCAAGTTGTTCAGTGAGCTCAAAGCTTATGATATAATGTTGCTTAATACTATGATCACTGTGTATTCTAATTGTGGAAGAATCGAAGATGCAAAACAGATTTTTAACACAATGTCTAGTAAAACCTTAATTTCATGGAATTCAATCCTAGTTGGCCTGACTCAGAATGCGTGTCCAAGTGAAGCATTAGATATTTTTTGTCAGATGAATAAGCTGGACTTGAAAATGGACAAGTTTAGCTTTTCCAGTGTTGTCAGTGCTTGTGCCAGCAAATCATTCCTTGAGCTTGGTGAGCAGGTCTTTGGTAAAGCTATTACCCTTGGGCTTGAATCTGACCGGATAATTTCTACTTCCCTTGTTGATTTTTATTGTAAATGTGGTTTTGTTGAGATAGGGCGTAAAGTTTTTGATGGAATGATGAAATCTGATGAAGTTTCATGGAATACAATGTTGATGGGATATGCCACAAATGGATATGGTTTTGAAGCATTGACACTCTTTAGCGAAATGAGGTGCAGTGGTGTGAGGCCTTCTGCTGTTACTTTTACTGCAGTTCTTTCAGCCTGTGATCATAGTGGTCTGGTTGAAGAGGGAAGAAATTTGTTCCAAAATATGAAGCATAACTATAATATAACTCTGGGGATTGAACATTACTCTTGTATGGTTGACCTTTTTGCACGAGCTGGTTGCTTTGAGGAAGCAATGAATCTTATTGAAGAGATGCCTTTTCAGGCTGATGCAAACATGTGGCTGTCAGTACTGCGAGGCTGCATAGCCCATGGAAACAAGAGCATTGGCAAGATGGCTGCAGAGAAAATTATTCAGCTTGATCCTGAAAATCCAGGTGCTTATATACAATTATCTAACATTCTTGCATCTACTGAGGACTGGGAAGAATCAGCACAAGTAAGAGAGTTGATGAGAGGTAAGCATGTTCAGAAGATTCCTGGTTGCAGTTGGGCCGATTGTTGAATGAGAAACTCTGCTAACACTGTTGTATGGAGCTCAATCCGAGGGTGGACAACTCCTGATTGAAATAAGCTTGAAACCACTATTAGTTTCCTGGACTCTTGGGCTGTTTGTAGCTTTGACTGATTTCAAGAGAATGAACAGCTCAAAAGTACATGGCTTGAGTTTAATTGAGTCTGTTTTTCACTAACAGTGTTGTGAATGATCTAGCAGAAGGCTGGGGCCTGGGAGCACAACATTTTACTCAAACACGTAATGCCTTGAGTGTTGAACTGTTAACTGCCTAAAATTGGAAAAAGAAATTGGCACTTAGATGTCATATTCTTTTGGTCATGTGACATAAATATAACCAGCAAACAAAGAATGTAACGCTGTTACACCGTTGGCCTGAGTTTAGTGCTTGTATGGAGCTCAATTCCAAGGTTCATTTTATGTAGTCAAGAAAACTTGCAGTTGTTGGATACATTATCTCAACTGAATTTGATATTGATGGGAGAGGAAATGTGTCATATGATTGTACCATAGCAATCTTCTTCCTATGCTAAGACTAAGAGCACTGCCCAGTTGTGATTTGGGTGTAAATTTGGAGCACAACTAATATTAGTGAACGTTGGTCTTTGCAGATTGTTGCAAATATTACAGGAAATTGCGTTGGGGTGCAGAAAACTATCTGGTTGGAGCAAAGCCTCTGATCTGACTTACAACGCATATTTGGAATTATATGCAAATGCTGGTTCCTTTCATTTGCTACTGCTATCTATTGTATGCAGAAGTTTCGGGATGTTAAGCCTCCGTAAAAGTTGCATCAGGAGTTGGAACGAAATACTGAAGTTGAGGAACCAGGGTAAAACTTTCTTATTTGAAATTGCACATGATTGCTATAATTTTGTTCTCAATTTTTTTGTTTCCTATTGGAAGGCTTGTACATTGATATGGCACAAGAATAATAACTGAGGCTAATAACCTACCGGTTGCAATACTTTTTTTTCGTCCTATGAGAGGATGGAATTGGCTTCCTGCTTGATCAGTGGTATTATTTCTTCACTTGTGTTTGTTGGCACGACAAAATCTTGTACATTTGGCTGGAGCGTTGGGAATTGAGGTAAATTTCATTATTCCCACACATGGGATGCTATTAGAAAATCTCATTGTTGGCAACTGACGTGAGGCAATATGTGTATTGTACTTCAATTGTAGTTTAACCAGAAGACTAATATACTCGCAAAAATGTTGCAAATATTGGTTGTCTTAGAGCTACACAGGATTAGGATGGTTCAGTTGAGTGCTCACAGAAACTTTACTATTGTATACAAATAAACCTAATCCAATAGGGGTTGACACCAATGTTAGATAGGTTGACTTAACTATAATAAGAAGGTTGCTGTATTGTCTTGATTGTCGAAAAAAAGCATTTATTTTACTTTACTGGCTTATTGTTATATGAAGGAATTTGGATCCTCTTATATTCTCTTCCATGTTGTAGGATACAAAAGACAAACAATTATACTAAAACTCCGTGTTATTTGTATAAAGATCCAAACCCATCACTAGGTATCGATTTTTATGCAATTTTGTTTTACTTAGTAATTAATTTTGAATTGAAATAAGAAACATCAAGAAAGCAAATGTGAAGTGTTTCGTAACAAAATTACAATGGGCCAGAAACAAATGAGGTGTTTTGGATTTGCACTTGAGAGGGTCAAACCGATCTTTGCAAGAGAAGGTTTTGCAATTTTTTTTCAACACGTTTGATTTTCCTTTTTAAACGAGACTTTTACTTTAAAATGAATTTAGTATGAATCTCTCTCCCTCCTACTATGTAAATGACTATCTACACCTCCCACTATTAGCAGTGGACTATTGGGTGTGTGGATCGCTTCTTTCTAAATCGATCTCGTTGAACTCCATGTTGCAGGTTTCCGATCCTGTCCACAAATTAGCCAATAAGCTTACTAGTTTTTTTTTCCTTGTAACTATTTATTTCACTGGTTAACTTGAATGATCTGCAAGCTTATCTAGTTACTTGGTATTGTTAACATATACTAAGTATTATGTTTAACACTTGCATAATTCTGCATCAAATGTGATCCATTTAAACGCTACAAATTATAACTTTTACCCTAAAATTACAATTTAACGTGATATTATCATTTTTAAACATGCTCTAACGTAAGAATGCCATGGCAGGCACCTTCCAAACAATCAGAATCTGGTTTTCTTGGAAGCAATAAAGCTGGGCGGTGCAGTACTTGACAGCAGCACTCAATATGCTCCGTCATTTTCCCACTTTCTACCAAATATTGAGTAAAGCACTAAAATCTATGAAAGTAATTACGTATGGGACAAAATACAAGTCTTCAATGCCAGCATCCCCGAGCCAGCCTTCGTTATACATACAATGTTGCGTGCGCTTCACAAAATGACGCTCAAAACCTACAACGCTTTCTTTTATGCATTAAAAATTTATTAAAATTCATACATTTAATCTATTAATAAATAAATTATTATAATCTTTAATAAAATTTTCTATTTATTTTTTTTAATTACGTGATCTTAAATACATAATAGAAAAACCAAACCTAGAAATAGGCGACCAGTATTATCGTAAGTTGAAATCATGATGGAAGATTTTACAGTAGTTATATACTTCGTACAACAATTGCAGTTCTCACTGCATACATTACAGATATGTCAGGTAGGGCAGTGACTTTTTAAGAACACTACAAAATGCTTAAGGGGTTTCCTGCTTTTATGAGGAAAATTCAAAAAGCATTGGAAGACTGGCAAAGGCAAACTACAAAATTCTGACTTTTTTTTTTGGGGAGGGGGGTCTTGGAGTTGCCATTGCGGGCACTTTTTCCCCTCTGCAGTCTGGTGAAAAGCTTTTTAAAGACATGTTTGTTTCCATGCATGAACATAGATATCAAATATGGTTTCTTAAGCATCATGTACCTACCAATTACCTACTTAACTGTGATGTAAGAACAATGTTGGGCTCGCTGTTTCTTCCGGCAATGCATGTTTGCAAAGAGTTGTTGTCCTTTAGTTCACATGTTTGCGTGTCAAAAGAGAGTGATGCTGTCGTGCCTGACTTGAATTCTTCCACAGCTGGGATTTGGAAGAAAACATGAGATTATAGTAATGGATAGTTCTTAATTACATTGAATTGTACAAGAGAAACACGGGCACCTTGAGAACCACCTAAGGTATTGGTGTCTGAATGGATAACACTCGATTGCCGGTGCTGCAATATGCCTTCCCCTCGCATCTGCTTTACCATTTGAAGGGGAAAACGTGTATCAAACAATCACTAGTATTTTACATACTTTTAACTAGATCACATGACATTAAACGGGTTGAGTTACCTCAGAAGACCCTCTGGGTTGAAGGGGTTTTATATGCTGTGGAATGTGGGGTTCTATACCAAAAGAAGTTTCTGAGTTGTTAATGTATGAAGGATAGGGTGCTGATGGCTGATTTGGCACAGTGTGTTTGTTAGGCAGATTGGATGCATAGTGCAAGGGGTTCTCTTGGTGCAGAGGCAGAGTAGCTGTCATGTTTAAAGGGGTAGACCTGTTTCTTTCACTTAACTCCAAACTCATCTGAGACAACTGCAGAGTCTGCAAGCCTTCAGGAAAACACATTGGATGCAAACTCAATCCATTTCTCATTGACAGCATCTGAAATACCATCATAAAGGTCACACGTAGTTCAAGACTCCACTACCTTCAAAAGCCAATTCTATATTATATCGAACGAAAGTATAATATTATTATATTGATAAGAATCATGAGCTTTTGAGTTCAGACAAATGTAACATAATATTAGAACCAAACCCCTTAGAGCATGCTTTGAAGGGCCATAAGGTATCATTGCTTATGAGAGAGATTATTTTAAAACTCAAATGTCTATGCTGTTCTTTATCATAGTGAACCTAATCAAGATTTAGATTAATTATTTAACTAAGAATTAATTAGTTGTAATATCAATTTAGATCATAGATTTCCTTTTATTCAGAGCAACTAAAGGCTTCCCTTGTTAGTTAGTTATTGTAAACTTCACAGATATCAAATCAACCCATAAGATCAAACTCTGCAATAGGCAAATAGGAGTCATTTTATATTCTGCTAATTCTCGTTGTTATCATTCGTTAAAAATATCGGCATCAAAATTCAATATACAAGTCAATTCCAACAGACCTGCCACCTACATAAACATGCAAATAGCAATAATAAGAAACTACTGGTGAATTCACTGGATTATCATAGAAGCACAGATAAACAATGGCATCTCAAATGTTAATAATACTTTGGATACCTAAACTTGTTATAATTTTGTTGTGCTCCGACATAAATGGTAGCAGTTTATGCATTCAAGTAGAATACCATTTACATTTCACGTGCAGACAATTCCAGCTAGGATTTTCTCAAATTTTCCTATATTATGCAGTTTCCCATGCATATACTGTTCACATAAAAATTAATTGCAGACAACTAGAACATTAAAATTCACAAACTAACAACTTAATGTAAATTGCATAAGTTAGAAAGTACAGAAGAAAATGAAGCTTCCAGCCTCCCAAATAGGACAAAAAATGCAGCGTATAAAAGAGATACAGACCTGTACTTGGAGCTGAAGCTGTTTCAGGTATTCAATAGCTTCATCGAGCATCGAAGCCTTATCAGTCTGCCACACCCATAAAACAAAGTAACACTCAAAAGACTAATTAATAATCATAAACTGTATCGGTTAATCTTAAGTACCTTGTTAGAATTTGGAATTAGATTTTGCAAAGCCTTCATTTTCTCGTTAATCCTACTCCTTCTTCGCTGCTCAACAAGTCCCAGGCCAGAGCAAAAAGCCACAAGGAAAATTGCACAAGCATGAATAAATCAAAATCAAACCCAAGTCCGATAAACTGCCATCAACAAAAATCCACAAACCTTCTCAGACAAATTATGAACTTCTGCAGCTCTTGATCTTTTAGATGAACTCCTAGAAGGAATAGGCTTTGTTGGAACTTCTTCAGCGAAAGCTTCAACGCCCTCCTACATTCGGAAATTGTTAGGCAATTGTACTTCAAAATTATATATAGAAAAAATCACAGTTTTCATTTTTTACACCTCAAACCCCAACCAAAGCAACAAATTCACCCCAATTATTTTACCCCGATCAGAAGGTTTTACAAAGATCCGGACTAAAGACAAACCAGGAATCAAAGTTTTATTTTGTTAATTTTTTTCCACACCCCTTGTTATCAATATTATCATCAACCACAGACCTAACCATATTACCCCAAAAATAAGTTACATATGTTGGTGTTAAAAACTTAGAAGATAGAAGCCATTCCAAGGTATTAAGCTAACAATGTAAAACTGGGAACCTACAGTATTATGATCATGATAACAAAAAAAAATTGGAGAGAAGCAAAACATGGCATCTTATATTATCTTCGTTGTCAAACTTGAGCACAGCAAAACTACAAAGAAAGCCACAAACTTGAACAGTAGAGGAGAGACAATAGGGTGGTACAATACCTCACTTTCACAATCATAGTCATCATTCTCGTTCTCGCTAACTCCAACAGAAGAAGAAGACACATTTGCAGCAGAACCACCCTGACCCTTGATGGAGCTGCAAGTACCTGAAGCCGAGACAAAAGATGCGGTCACTGCAGCAGCGGAATCAAGGGGTGAGATCTTCCCATCATGAAGCGGTGAAGATATGAGATAAGGGTGTGCATTGATGGTGTTTTGCTGAGAAGCGTTGTGGTTGCAGGATCCAGGGATGGGGTGAGAAGAAGAAGACGAACGGAGGAGAATCTGACGCAGAAAAAGTGAGATTTCATCTTGAGAAGAGGAAGAAGAGAGGTTTTTGTCAAAATGGTACATGTCACCCATTCCTACACCTGAGAGGGTGGTGAAGAAAAATGCGAGTGGATTTTGGTTGAGAGTTAGAAGAAAGTTGGTTGCAGAAATGAAAGTATTGGTTGGGGTGGTGTAGAGAGGCAAAGTAATGGTAATGCAACTACTTTCAGAAACCAATGGAAATGGAAAAGGAAGGACATGATATGGGGAATTGTGGGCGGGTTTTGGATCAGAATTATGTTATGCTATCTATTGCTTATGCCCACGCGCCATAACTTCTAAGGATGTTTCACTTTCCACTTGTATTAAAAAAAATAACTATATTATTAACCTTAACCACTACAAATACGAGGCCTCTTGTTGCTGTTAATGTTTCTGTTCCTGTTACTGTTCTTGTTCCTGTTAATGCTGTGTCAGTCAAGTGGAGTGCAACTGTGCATGTCCCGTGCTTGCACGCTCCACTACGTGTGCCAGTGCCACGTGACGCTCATTATCATTTTTTCTACTATTCTTTTTTCACTTATTAAAATGCCTCGTCTCTTGTTCCGCTTTCACTTCTTCAATTTCGCTCCATTCATAAATATTTAGTTAATAGTTTATATACATATTTTTTCATTAAATTAATTTATAATTCGGAAAATTTTAATTTATCATAAAAATAAATTACAATCCTTGAATAATTAAAGTCATGCTGAAAGTATATTGATAGTATTTTTTCAAACCAAGTAACAGTATAGCTTACTCTATTTCTATAAAGAATGTGTAGTCTTGTGACACATGTTTTTCCAGCATTTTTTTTATCTACTAATTGAATGTTTAATGAATGACATGTATACCGATGGGAGCAGAGTCCGTAGACCGTAGTATATCAACCTCTGTCAGACCCTATGACTCATCGGAAGAGTATATTTGTTATTTGATGCTTCTCTTCTTATTTCCCTTATTGAAGTCCACAGCTGAATGATTTTGATGAGACAACTCTCTGCGATTAAGAAAGCAGTATACAAGTTTGATGAGGTCCGTAAAATGTTGCTGTGGCATGAAGGTCAATGGTGGTGAAAAACAGTATATCTTTTAAGACATTTCAATATTCAATATTTGTATTAGCGAAATATCGAACATTAATCTTTTGCAATTAAATTTTCATACAAATATAAGCATTTATCCTTTATATATATATATATATATATATATATATATAAGTTATTGAATGATTACTGCAGAAATGCTATCGAGTCCCAAAATAACAATGATGCAGAGTATATGAATTTAAATGATATAAGTGCACTTGTATTGTTGCTATATCGCCGCTAATACTGTAAAGTTCATATTGGTTATATAAATAATAATAATAATAATAATAATAATTTTATTGTTGTTTATGATTTTTTGTAAAATAAGTAAAATTTTCATGTTTATTATTATTTTAATAAATGTTTATATTTTTAAAACAAATCGAATCATGCCAAAAAAAATTTCTAAAGTTGGTCACATTTATCATCTTTAAAATATTTTCTCATATCAACAAAGTAAAATAATCTCTCCCTTTCCCCTTTTAGTGCATCAATCGGTGCATGTTTTCCATTTATATGTTTTTCTTTTGGTAGACATCCATTAATTTACTTGTTTGTTTTTCTCATATATACTGGACATGATAAATTTTACTCTCAAATAAAAATAGCTCTTGTTATAGCATCTTACACACACGAGAGAGTAAAAAATTATAAATTATTACATTTTTAATCTCTAATTTTAATTTATATGTAATTTTAATTACTCCTAGCTTCTTCTTCTTCTTTTTTTAACTTTTGTATTATTATTTATGTCTATAATAAAATTATTAGAAACTCTTCAGCTACATTACATAAAATTAGGTTTATGTACAATCGTGGCAACATGTTTCGCACAGTAATTTAACTTTAATTTTATTACGGGTATAAAGGTTATTATTAATCATTATCAATAAATTATATGATATTATGTGTTTAGAAAATTAATAAGAGTGTCTTAATTATTCATTACAATTATATACGCATTTTTTATTGATAGAAAAATGTGTACACAATTTCTTGCAGTAAAAAACAAAAACAACACTTACAATCATTTTGTCATGTTTTATTAAAGCAATCCGATTTTATTTTCATAAGATTCTAGCCTAAAATTGATTTGTTCCTTATCATAAGCTTTTTATTGGAGTTCAATTTGATCTTAAACTGAAAATAATTGTAACTTAACTTTCTGCAATTTGCCTCTTTTTTTTTTGGGTATTGATGCAAAAGTTATATTGTATGGCAGATATCAAACGCACGTATTTTAAGTATTGAACACAATTCAAAACACACAGTGGGTGCATATTTAAAAATATGTTTACTTTGTAAATGTAAACTAAATGCATAAATTATAAATAATAATATTGAAATAAACATAAGCATATAATAAATTAAATAAATTTCAAACACACTATTATAGAAGCCACATTATTTAAAAAGGTTCATTTTAAAAATTACATCATACGAAGGTCTTTAAGCAAGGCAAGAGAAATATCTGCTGGATCACATGGTTGTGACTCTGGACTCTGAATTCCAAATGCACCGACCATAATGGCCTGCTCCGACCTTCAAATGGTTGAGTTCAGACATTTAAATTGGTCAGCTCAAATTTTTTTATTTCTCGTTTATTTCAACATATTATTTTATATTTATCATTTACAAAACTAATATTAATCTTCTATATTAAAAAATGCAAATAAAAATAGCAATTATCTACCTAATTAGATGATATAAAATATAAAATACGTAAGTTGGAATTTTAGAAATATTTATTTATTGGTCGATTGTATATTAGAGTGACATAAAAATGTGCTTTTGAAAAAGGAGAAGTCTAAAATGGGAATGGTGAGATGAGAGCAGAAAACTTGATCAGACGTTTCACTCTCTACGGCTCAAACTCTATCATTGTCTTGTCCGACCCAACGTCACCTTAACCCGACATACAACAATGTTACAAATATTTAGTAATATCTTTGGGGAAGCCTTGTTTATTCGTACGAGTACGTGTCAAATTATGATTGGTTAAGCAATCTCGAATCCAGCGTTGTAAAGTCTGTCCTGCAGGATGGACCACCACAGTATCTGCGTCAATGTCATCCAACGTCACACACACAAGGGATCAACGATCATACACGGCAAGTAACACCTACCATCACCAATCAAACACTATTTTTCTCTCTCTCTCTCATGCTTTGTTTGCTATGCAAAAGTGGTGAAAAATATAACATAAGGAAAGGATTTTTTTATGGTATTTTAAAAATTGTATATTAAATGATTTTTATTTAAAATAGTCTTTAATGTTTTTTATATTTTTCAAAATCTCATAGTTTGATATATAATATTTTTAAATATAACATATTAAAAATACAGTAAATGATGTATTCCTTGCTCCCTAGCATAAAAAAAACAAGAATAGAGGAATTTTTTTAAGTTTTATATTTTATTAAAATAACGTAGAAGAATGAAATTTTTATATTTTATTTTTAAAATAAATATTTAATATACATAAAAATACACAATAAAATTTTTGTGTGATAATTTTGTATTAAAAGTAACAACATCACACCATTTAGGCATTTAGTATATTCATAACAATAACTATATATTATAATTTTAAAATAAAATATTATTTATTATTTTAATTTTAATATACTTTTAATACAAAAATTAATTGAAATATAATATTAATATAATTTTAAAATTAATTATCGTAAAATTAACAATTTTATTAGTATATAAACCTATAATTAAGTGACACGATAAAAAAAATATACTATCAGTACATTTAAATTAAATTGCTATTAATTTCTTATTATGCTTTGTTAGACACAAAAAATATTTTGTAAAATAAAATAAAGTAAAAATAATATTGAAATAAGAGGAGTGAAGTTAAAAAAAAGATAAAATTATTTAAATATGATGTCTTGAAAAATTAAAAATATTTTAATTTTTTTAAAAAATATCACTAATAAATTAAATTTTTATAAATTTTTATATTTTATTTAAAAATCATCAAATAATTTTTTTTAGAATTGTAACTTTATCTTTAATAAAAAATTGATGTTTAAAAAAAATTTAAAATTTTAATTATTTTATAAATATTTATATTAAAAATTGCAACAAAATATTTTAAAATTATATATTTTTATAAAATATTTAAAAATATCATGCTTTTTATGATACATAATTTAAAACTATATATAATAAATAATATATCTATATTATTTATATCTATCTGACGTGGGTGGTGAGGAGTAGAATAGGGGGGTCCACGCTTGTGAGAGGTGAATGATGAGACCCTCGAGATGTGTATCTATATTCTTTCATCGACGGCGATATGATGGTTAACTGGTCAACTTAACCAAATGCCCCATTGTCTATCATACGCACGTGGCGCATTCTTATTGGTAAATGAGTTTTACAAAGTGCGTGCTATGATTTAGAAGATGGATCGAACGGTAGGAGGTGAATGGAGAGGTAGTCCTGCTCCTACCCGAATCCAATATCTTATTGCGGGGTAAAGCAACTTTTTGACTCTGACTTTCACGAGACAATGGACGAGGACTGAGGAGACAACTGCCTAACGTTATGGGAACAGGGATATTGAAAGCTTAGCAACCCTATTATTGTTAACCATTGTTTTTAAGAATCATAAGAACGATTTTTAACTATAAAAAATACATTTTCAAACTTAATTAAAAAAATTGTATAATCCATACATGTATATATCCTATAATGTGGCATATATATATATATATTCAAACAAGCTTAATTTGATAATTAGAGTTTTCAAATATATTTTTTAGGGGAAAAGTCCAATAAAAATGTACATTTTAATATTTTTAAATTGTTAATAAATTTTATATAAACATACGATATAATTATTAAATTAAAATAATTTTGTTAATATACTTTTAAAAGTATGTGACAAATAGTATATTATTATTTTTTATTAAAAAAAATTGTTAATTAGGGTTCTAGAAAATATTATCAACCAAATAAATAGAATTTTTTTAAAGAAATGTGGTAGATTATATTGAATTTTATAAGAAAAATATAAATTAATTAAATTCTAAAAAGTATCTTTATTTTGTATTTCTTAACCATTAGAGCACTATGTTATATTTACCTTACAAAGATTGATTAAGAAAGTAGTAATAAATAAAATATTCCTTAAAAAATGTAATGAAAATATATTCATAAAGAATAATTTTTTATCTTTTAATTTAATTTAAAGCTAATTTATATTAATAATGTATATTATATTTTTATAATTTGTTAACTTTAACTTTTAAATATGCAAAAATAATAAAGTTTTATTAAAGGCATATTTATTACATTAGAAATAAATAAATAATTGTATATAAAAATATTATTTTAAAGTAATTAACTATCGAAGTTGAGAAAAATTTGTATTTTGCTTTAGTAAATATTATTTTGTATGGTTCCATGATTTTGGTTTTTAAAAAATCCAAATAAAATAATAAAAAATAATCCTAAAATTAGAAAACAGAGTCAAGTTTAATAAAATAATAAATAAACAATTTGAAAAACAGATTTATAACATAAAACAATAAAAGTTAAAAACCCAAGTTCATAAAATAATAATAATAATAAATAAATAAAACTTATGAATCAATTTAAACTTAAGTTCAAAATAAAAGTTAAAATACAAGTTATAATTAAATTAAAAATTAACTGGACTTGAGATTATTTTTTAAATAAAAAATATCTTATTTTTTTCTTACACTTTTAAACTAAACTCACGGTTTCATAAGTTTTAAAAAATTAACATTTATTATTATTATTTTAATTAATAATTTAATATAAAGGTGAACAACGAGGGAGTTCAATCAGATTTGGGTGTAGAGGTCCAGAAATTACAAAAACTAAGACAAATGTTTTTGGACCGAAATCGACTTTGAGCCCATTAATTTGATTCACGTTAAAAAAAAAAAACGGCTTAGTCGGATGAGTTATTGTGGATTTTGACAAGACAACTTTTTATTTTATTATGAATTAGAAGAATTAAATAAAAAATGTCTCAGTGCAAATGGTTAAGAAAAGTGACCCAATTAACTCATTTGAACTTTATTATTGAATTCAGATTCACATAAATCCGATTTAACTCATCCAATTAATACTTTTAGGCTTTTCATTAGTCCAATTTCGATCAAACCGTTTAATTATGCTCACTGTGGGCGGCTCATAATATATATACATATAACAAATTAATGCCAAATATGTTTAAAATCTTTATTAATTTCTAATATTACAATTGAAAAATTAATAATTATGTAATTTTTAAATTCTTTACTTTAATTTTTACCTTATTCAGCAATTCTTTTAAGGAAATAAGGGCCTTTTACTTTTGGACAGAGCTAAATTTTAAATTTTAAATATTTGAATTTCAACTATCATAATAAATTTAATGATTTTGTTAACTTTAATTTCAACTATCATAATATTTTTTATTTAAAAAATAGTTTTGTTATACTTCGATAACCTAATAATTTTTTTTGAATAATTTTCTATTTATGGTTTCTTAATATCAATTCTGAAGTTATTTTTAAAAAAAATTTAATATCTGATTACATTTTAAAACTTGAATTATTGTGGAGAGTTTTCGGTTTTTTTTTTTCGAAACAGGCAACCCTGCTTTTATCATCATACATTTATTATAAAATGGAGCATTATTTTCTTGTTTAATTTTTCCAAAAAGAAAAAAACTATAAATGGAATTCATGATCAACAATACAAACGAATCCACTTTTTTTTAGGTTGTACGAAGATAGTATCATCAATGGAATTTTAGTTTTTAAAATGCGTATTTAATGGTATATAATAAAAGTTTATGTATAATAAATTTTTGTTCAAAATTTTAAAATATCATAAAATTTAATACATAATATAATAAAATATTATATTTTTTAAAATAAAAACTTACTCCACTATCATTTTTTTATCTATTGTTTAAGATTATTTTTCAAAATTTAGAAAAACAAAATAATGTTCTTATTTGCATAACATCATTATTTAATTTTTAATTTTACCCTTCCTTTCTCTAATTTGTAACTTTTTTTTACTCTCTTTATTTTTTCTTTATCGTTTTAAATTTTTTTAAAAAAGTGTTTATTTTGCCTTATTCTTTACAAAAATCTTAATTATTGTACATATTTTTCATAAGATGGATAATTAATTATTGTAAACTCTAAAAAACAATGAGACCGAATAATAAATTTCTTCATAACTTACCCGCAGACTAATCCTTAAAATATATTTTACTTCTAATATTGAGAATTAATGAGTAAGATTATTAAATAAAAATTTAATTAATTAGAAAAAATAAAAGTAGAATTTAAGTAGCACTTTTTATACAATTAGGACATTAATTATTTTCTTAGTGAAAAAAACCTAAGTAATAAATAAAAAAATGAAACAAATGTTTATTAATCTCACCAAAAGAACAATATATTATAACATGTGATCATGTAATGTAATATAAAAAGAAAAATAATATACGTTAAATAAATATATACATTATTAATATATTTATAAATCAAAATTATGTAAAAAATGTAAGCAATTCAACGGTCCACAAAAATAACAAGCATAACTATTGAACAAAGAGCTATGTAACCATAGGCATAGGATCCCAAGTTGTTGACACTCAATTTTTTACACCTTTTCATAATCCACTTTTTTTCCTTAAGTTATAATAGGAAATATTTCAGATACCCTAGTAAGTATATATATATATATATATATACATACTTGGAAAATAGAAAGATTAAAAAAGAAATAATAAATAAAAAATGTTATTAAGTGATGAAAAAAAGGATGAAAAAAGTATAATAATTGAATCACAATATATTTGTTGTCCATCACTCCATGCGGATTTTTCGACTCTTGTTCATAAGTGATTATACGTAATATTCTCGAAAGTGTGAAAGGATTATTATTTTGTTTTAAGCATAAGATAACCGCATAAAAAGAAGTAGAAATAACTGGAGTTTCTTTGACTTAATTATCATTCAATTGATTCAAATGGAACAATAAAACATAATGTTGGGAATGACTTTCTGTCATGCAAACCCACCTTTGAAAACATTCAAATATTGAAAGAAGAGAAAAACAGGAATGTTGCTCAAGGCATATTGGTCAGCTAGAGACCTTAATTAGCAAATATAAATGAAAGTTCATAGCATGAAGGGAAAAACTTAGGTACTTATGTCTTTATTAAAATAATAGGAAGCAGGTATTCATCACACTGTTCCCTCAGCAGTTTGGTCATCTTCAACAGCCAGCGCGGTTCTCTTGCAAATGGGGCATGTGTTGTTCAGAACCAACCAATCTTTGATGCAGCTAACGTGAAATTTGTGGCGGCAATTCAGTTTCCCAAGTTCTTCTCCATTGACATAGTCCTCCTATTGTTTACAAAAAAAAATAAAATGTTAGATAATCAAAAGAAACGGTGTGAAACGAAATGTGAACAATGTCAAGCATATATGCTCCATGTACTAATTAATTAACTCGTCAAATTCGACAATGGTTACTGAAACACATAGTTGGCCTTACCAGACATATGCTGCAGGTTTCATTTTGTGGACTCCCCTCAGTGATGGACTGGAAAATTTCACGCTCAATGTTCGATAGAATATATTCCTCACGGAGTCCTGCCTCCGCGTGGCCTAGATGACGTTGTAGAGCAGCGATCATCTGTAGCTTCAAATCATTATTTGTGGAGCAAGACTTTGTAACCAAAAGCTAAAATGATAGATAAATTTACTATTTTTTTTAACTATCTCCAAGAACATCTGATAAAATTCTCTATATAAGATTTATTAAAAGTTATGTGATCCTTTGTTAAATTCAATGCATTAGTAACATTAAATTTTTAATTAAAAAATATTTATTAATTTTTTTATTATGATCTCTTAAATTAACACACGTTAAAAAGATGAACAAATCTAAATTAAAGTCGAATTGCTTATTCTAAAACCCGGAACACCACCGAAGTTAATTTGTTGTCCTTAGGAGGAAAACAAGTGTCATACTTCCTGAACGAGTTATTATTACCGCATGCACGTTCATTTGGTAAAAGGTATAAAAAAAATAAAATAAGTAGCTTTACATTATATAGCTTTTACCTCATAGGGCACGAAATTTGCGGATAATGGAAAATATCGCCAATCTGGGATTGAATCAGGTTGCGCCATATTTATTACAATTGAGTCCTCGAGAATCAGCAATCCCTGTCAAACACGTTTGCAAATTGTATACTAGAATTGAAGTTGATGATGATAGTAAAGGGAAGTGAATTTTATTCAGTAAAAAAGAATGCAAGTTAAAAATAATACTCATAATGAAAGTTGCGATGATGAATATATAACTCAACTGGTACATGTCATTTAGTTTTGTTCCTCGTCTATGTCTTACCAACTAATGATGTTTAAGGAACATACGATAGTAAGTTTGAGAAAGAACATGCATATTTTGAGTGAAAATCTACCTCTGTCTGCAATGGGATATCTTCGCGCAGAAATTCTAGGACACTGCGAACCTGTTACATATCGAAGTATGAAATGCATATTTGAGTTTGTGAAGGCTGAATTAATTAACAAATCAATTAAGACAGAAAATCACAGTGAAACATAAACCGATCTGCATCTACCCATACCCTAAAACTGAAAAATGAGACCTTATGCAGCTTAAAAGGCATAATTTTCAGCTCTTGATAGTGATAGCTAGATTGGGATATATAGGAAAAGTGGAATAGGGATATTCCCACCCTTTACTTGCCAAAGAAAATGCATCAACAAAGGAAAGGAATATAAAGGTCTGGTTTAGAAAGATACATATATGTTGTTTCCCTCTTTAACAATGTTCTTCTGTGTGGTCAAATTGAAATGTGTGTGAAACTAAGTCCATCTTATTGGTTAGAGTATAGATAGCCACTAGTTCCCGAGTCACTTCATGAATTTATGCACATAGAAAAGGTTAATATACCGAACTATATATATATATATATATATATATATATATATATGATTGCATTGGTATTAAAAGTTTCTTCCTATTTCCATTCAATTTACATAAAGGATTTCCAATAAAGTATTTTCTTCATTCAACCGCACTCCACATGTAAATCATTATATGATTGGACAAACTGTAATTTCTAAATTTTAGCGAGAAGAAATATATAACAAGCTTTGTATAAATGATCAAACTACCTCAATTAGGATAAGCAGCCCAAAATTATTAGAAAATCCAATATAAATATAGCAGTTCAACTAGAAATCAGATACACTAATTAAAACAGAAATAACTTAATCAATTATTTCTGTTTCTTATCCTTTCATTCATTGTCTTCTCAACTAAAATGTGACACATGTGGTTAATTTAAAAATAACACTTTCTCGGTTTTTTTTTTTTTTTTTTCCAAATGTCACTTACTAAATAAAGGACAAGAAAGACAGAAGCAGAAACAGAAATAAAATCCTAACTCCCTAACTACGGAAAGTTTCTAACAAAATTTACATCAAGAACTAATGAAACCAACATACCCATCGTGGCTTCATTCAATATCATAAATATATTCTCACGTGACTTACAACATAAAAATAGAACACAAAACATCAGTATCAATTAGTTCAACTAAATCAGTATAGGGTTGGGCTGTTAAATACAATCAGTTGTTAACTTTCCCTAAATATTAATGGCAAACCATTTGAGCATCGAAATACCTCTTCAAGGAATATTTGAAAAGCAAGTTATCAACAAATTAATTCACAGGGAGTTAAACCATTTAAAGGAAGGTAAACATCGAAATACCTCTTCCCACATAGTGCTGAGCATTTCAGCTGCTGTAAGATTGACTGCAGAAGCACCAGCTCGATTCTCCAATCTTGCAAAAGAGTTTTGCTGGTTCTCGGATACAACTCCAACGTTGAAGCTTCCCTGTGAGATTTCTGAAGGTAAAAGTGGTAGGCTAGGATTTCTTGGCTGATATGAACCGATAGATGAAGCCACAAGTTGGCTTGCAGTAATAGGCGATAGCCTTATGTATTGTTCATAAACTTCCAACCTGTGAATCGATGCACCAGCATTTGATGGTTCATTACCATGAGCAGAACGAAGTTGATTGGAAGAAGTAGGTGAAAAGCATCCAAGGATGTTTGCATTTCCATTGCTTGACCAATTACTTCCAGTTCCAATTTGAGGGCTCATGAAATTACCTGCAGCAGGAATATTGTTATCAAAAGGTATCATATTCATACCTTCATCACTTGTTCTTCCCATCACAGAATAAGATGCATCACGAGCATATCTTGGCCTCATAATGCTGTTACTCCAAAGAGCCTGTTGAGTTTCAAGAACATTAGGAGCATACTCCATTGGATGCTCCAAGCCAAACCCACCAAGTGAAGTTTCTTCATGGTCAAAGAAAGGAGGGTGGTCACGTTGGAAATGCCCTCTTGATGACAACATGTTAACTTGAAGATTGTTGTGACTTTGAAGGTTTTGAGTTTGTCCAATTTCATTAGAAACTGGGCATGTAGCACTGTGGCCAATTTCAACCGTAGAGTTCCCCGAATGGCCATATCCAGAAAAAGGACACGTGCCGATGGCATTGACTTGAAAAGGATCAACCCTTCGTCTGGGGTTTCGTGCATCTTGTGCTCCCATGCTTGAACTTTCACCAACAGCAAATTCTGACAAAGCATACTCATCATCATATCTTCTCTTGAAGGGCAAGTGCCTCATGTTTGGTGAGTTGCCATCTACACCACCTCGTTCTTCCACCACATATTCAGCACTGTTATTTGCATTCACAGCAGAAGAACTGGCATTTGATCCATGTGGATGTAGGGATACAGAATATGATGGCAAATTTTGATTGTTGTAATGGTTGTTCCCTACATGTTCCGCTGCTAAATGCATGTCAACAGCACTGCCACCATTGCTTGGAGTAATATTACTACTACCACTCCTCGGGTGAAGGAAATGATTCGAGTTTAGCCCAAAGTGTCTACCTGAGAAACTGGCAGGGAATGAACTGGAAGAAGAAACGTTCATTCCGAATGGTCCAATTGCAAATGACTCACGAGGAAAAACACCTAAGTTGTTTTGATCATTGTTGATTGGTGCAACACTAGAACTCTCACCATAAGGGCGAAGATTTGTTCCAGCAAGCCTAACTGGGAACCTTCCATCACCAGACCTATTGGGAGAGCTTGGAGATGAGAGAAATCTCATTGTCGAGACGGATGGCTTCCTGAAACCGCAAGGGGACATATAAATAGATCGAGTTAACAGTACAGTCCAATATAAGATCGTTCCATGAAATAAGAATCGTAGCTAGTTCAATATACTCAAATGAAAAGTGATGTTGCAAGTAACTTACTTCTCCAGGCTGTTAAATATCTAAACAAAAACAAAACTATAGGAGCATGTGCTCTTGGAAAATCATAAGACCCCACCCAGATTTTGAATCTTAGGTGGACCGAGGAAAGAGAAAAAAGGAAAAAGAAAGAAAGAGAGAGAACGTAAGAGATGAAATAAATGATATAAAAAGTTTTAAAAAAATAAATATAAGTTATATACTGTTATACTATACTTTTTCTTCAAAGTCAACAAACCTAAACGATAACCTATACGCTTAGGCAAGAAAAGAGTTAAAAATATAATCTTTAAACACAATTATTTATTTATTAATTAAAATTATAAAAGTATTAATGAAATTCATTAATTAAAAGTAAGACATAAATAAATTTATAACTGTTAATAAATTTTAGATAATAATAAAAAATACATTTAAAAAAATATATTAAAAGACATATTATTAATATTTCTCTTAAGCTAATTGTATACACCTCAAAATACAACCACCTAAAAATGTATAAAGATAAAATAAAAACTCTTCACAAAATTTTTTCATGGGAATGTCATTAGCTAATTAATCTCACAAACATGGACTGAAATATATCATGATAAAAAAAAAAATCTATATACAGATTTCCTCCTTTTGATTTTAAAAATCTGTATATGAAGTTTTTACAAAAAGGGAGATGGAGTTTAGAAGGCAAAGGAGTGTGTATACAAAAGGTTTTTCATTGTTTAAAGGGTAATATATACATAAAATTTTAAATAAAAAGTAGATCTATGAAAAAAAATAAGAATATGAAATTATAATCAATACATATAAAAGCTGTAACTCAAAACAAAATAATCACATAATAAACCAATAATTTGAAGGACATAAAAATGAAGGTCCTGGTAGATAGGTTTGATCTGCCAGCCAAATAAGATGATGAAAGACTAAATAAGTAGAATAAGCAGATCAATGGGGAGGGGCACAACACAACGCATGTACCAAACCCAACCTTGAAACACACAAATGTACAAGATTGGGTGGTCATATAACATACATGCACCACTATTCTCACCCACTGATTCCACAAATGACAAGGATAGTTTTTGAGAACATATACCCGAAAGATCAGTAGACTCGAGAACTGGTCAGTGCTAAACAACCTTTTCACTTTTTCTCCTCACACTTTCTTCTGTGCTAAGATGAACAACATAAAATTAGTGGAGACTAATTTATAGATTGAATTGGAGGGTCATCCAAAATCTCCTTTCATGGCTTGCTCTTAATACCTATGATAGAGTTGTATGAACGCCTTGAAAACTTTGCTGTCCATGACTCATCCATTTTATTGTATAAGGAAACAATATCCTTTCCAAAACATTTACCTTTAAAATTCTTACCTTTCATGCACATGCACACAAGTGGTACGTGGGAAGAAATTCAATATATATATAAAAGATTGTTTTGGAAAGGAACAAGTACTGTTACCTTATTTTGTTTAATTATTTTTTATAAATATTATTTTTTATTAATTTAATTATCTGTTTAAAAAATGCAATAAATAAATTCAGTTTATAAAAATTCAAAATTGTTTGACAACTTAATCAATAATTTTATTTTAACGTATAATATACTATTTAAAACATATAAGTAATATTTATGAAATTATATATTAATAAATGTTTAGTTAACTAAATTTTGAAAAATATAATTATAAAGATAGTATTATATAATTTAATGGTTAATTATTTTAAAAATTTATTAAAAAAGTAAATTTAATTGATGAAATTTAAGATTTATAAATAATTATTAAGTAGAGTAATTTTTATAAAATAACTTAAATACCTCTCTCTCTCTATATATATATATTACAAAGGAGCGTTTTAAAATATAATTTTTTAATATTTGAACTGCATGTATGCATATATGCAAAGTCTACGACCAAATTGGAAATTTGTTGACTACCACAAAATAATGAGATTTTTTAATTAATTAAAAATAATTTAATTTTTACTTCAAGCACTAATTCAAGTGCATTTAATACATTTGAGCAAGTTTTTCAAATTACTTAATAAATAAATATGAAATAAATTTTAAATTATTTAATATTTTTAATATAATACACTTTTACTTTTAAATACTTTTATTTTATTTTTAATTGGTATTTTAAGGATATTTGATAACATTTATATTTTTCATATAAAAGGAAATATATCTTTCCAAATATGCAAATGGGGCAACTCATTCAGCTTTCAACCCAGTGCATTGTGTTTAAATAAAAATAGAAATGACATATTCTTTAAGGTGATAATGGATTTTATATTCATTAAGTATCATGAAAAATAATTTTTATTTGCCTGAATATAATTATTATAGTACTGAAATTCAATTATTTGTGCTATATTTATTATGTTTATTTCATATTTATGTTTATTAATTATATATAAATATAATTAAAATTTTAGAGAAATAGTTCTTTTATAATTTTATACATATGTTAGGTTATAATATGATACATTATTGGATTGAGTTTGACTGAATAATTTTATACTTTATTTTATATATTTTTAATGAATATTCTTTATTTTATATTGGTGCTTATGTCTTATTAGTTTATAAATAAATTATTAGAGAATATGACATTTTAATTAATAAACTGCAGGTAATAAATATGAGTGTATATTTTTGACATCTAAGAAGTATGAGGATAGAAATTAAAGTTATTAATTATATAGGTAAGCGTAATTGTTTAAACGGATATATATATATATATATATATATATATATATATATAAATTTTTTAGAAGGGAAATATTAAATTTTAAAATCTTTGAAAAAAGTATTTATGAATATATGTGGTTTAAATTTTAATAGAAAAATATATAAAAAATTAAATCAATTCATTAAAAAATTTAAAGAAAAAATTTACTGAAAAAGGGAAATTTAAAAAAATTAATATTTTAAAACCTAAAAAAGAAAT
The DNA here is from genome assembly GCF_003935025.1 of Abrus precatorius. Lineage (NCBI taxonomy): Eukaryota > Viridiplantae > Streptophyta > Magnoliopsida > Fabales > Fabaceae > Abrus > Abrus precatorius. Next base: position 16,022,178 of record NW_020874406.1, on the reverse strand, counting down.
TTTAAATAATAATTAAGTCATGTGTTATAAAAAATAAAATAAATAAAATATGTTCTTTTCTATGTATAAAGTTTACAGCTCAGAGTACATTTCTATTATGCTTCTTTCCAAAAAAAAAAAGTAGAATTAAATTAAAAATTATTAACGTTAATAGTTAAAGTTAAATTTAAATAATAAATAATTTTAATATAATATATATTTTTATATTTTTATTTTAAAATATTTAAATTCAACTTAAAAAATAATAAAATATTCATTTACACGTTCAAATTTTATGTTGGCAAGTTTTTATCAATTTATATATTTTAAGAGAAATTTCAGTGACGTACTCTTAATTATTTATTAAAATTTATATTAAAAAGATAAATATAAGAGATAAATATTAAATTAAAAATAAAAAAAGTAAGACATACATATTTTTAATTATTAATAAATTTTAGTCAATAAAATATTATATTAAATGATAATTTTCTAGCATTTCTCATATTTTAATGCTTTTTGTCAAGTGTATTATTCACCTATTTTCTATTTTTGATAAATGTAAAAACAATATCATTCACAAATCATGTTAAATAGAAATATGCATATATTATAATACGAAAAATTTGTGTGCATCTATTAAAAAATATTATACCATCAAAAAATATTGTTTAAAATATAAATTAAATTATATTAACATAAGTTATACTTATATTTTTAATAACTGATGTACTGAATAATTTAATCATATAGATCATTTATATGATTTTTCTTATTATAAATTTATTTTTTATTTATATACATTAAATTAATATAATATATATTTTAAAAATATATAAAAATAAAGACACTTGAATTATAATTATTTAATTTTAAATAATGACACAAGTAATAAAAATAGTATATAATTATAATTTAACAATTAAATGGATAAAAGTTATATTTTATATAAAATTATTAAAAATATAAGAGTAAATATAACTTGTAATTAAAATTTGTTTCATTGTTTAATAATTTTTATAAAATTATTTTGAAATAAATAAATGTATTAAATTTTTAAATGATACATCTTAAAAAATATTAAATACACTCTATTAAATGCTTTAAATTATCATAAAAAATCTGTATTAAATATTTTTTTATAATTTAAGATAAAAAATAATTTTATACTTAATAAAAAATTGTTTTTAGCTTCTTAATATATATATATATATATATATATATATATTCTTAAATATGTATTAAAAATTAATTAATGCAAATGTCATGAATGGTTTATTATATTAAAGTTATTTTGTTTTCTATTTTTATTTGAGATAATCTTTAAGAAAAGAATAAAACCTTTGTCTAGCTAAAAAAATTAGTTAATATCTTTTGTAAATTAAAACAATCGTTGAATGTCTATTTTGCTCCAATCTTTATTATTAAAAAATAGTCATGATTAAAAATAAACTTACTACATCTAATACGCATACTAAAAAAATTGGATTAGTAATTTAATTTCAAAAATTTATGTTTTGTAACTTTATAAATTATTTTATTAATTTAAAATTGATTTTTATGTATGGAAGTTATGAAAGTGTATATTGTAACAAATTATTCAGTGAGAAGTATAAATGTCTAGATCCCTTTAAGTAAAAAAAGAAATAAAGTTATTGCAAAATGGAAAGTCAACAAATGCAAAATAGGAAGTCAAAAAATGTACCAAAAAGATTAGAGATGATGAGTTTACAAATTTATCTTAATAAATACGTACCAATGCAGATAATCCATAAATTGAAAATTTGTAACTTATAAAACAATTTAGGAGTATAATCTTTAATGCATATATATATATATATATATATATATATATAGAAAGAGAGAGAGAGAGAGAGAGAGAGAGAATAAATTTAAGTGTTGACGATTAAAATATTAATAATTTGAGAGGACAACGAATATACATAGTTACATCCTTTCATTTTATTCAAAAATTTCTTAAATGACATCAGCATTTTTAATCAAGTTCAATCCTGCTTATTATATATTAATTGTTACTTCTTTGAATACACTTCATCTTTATAAAAAAAAATTATTTTAATCTATATAATATTATACAAAATAAGAAATTATATATAATTTTTATTAAAAATTATAAAATTTAATGTAATTCAATATAGTTATAATTTTAAAAACTATACTTTTTGATAAAAACTTATTATCTATAATTTCTTATTATGTACCGTGTTGTATATATTAAAAAATTATTATAAAAAAAAGTCGATCATTTAATTTAGGCTTAAAGGATTATAGTATATTTGGTATGATATTTCTCCTTGTATTTAGAAATTCTTAAATGACATTAGAATTCACACTATCTAATAATAGTAATTATTATTATTATTAAAAAGTTTAATTTTGTTTTGAAACAGTCATTTCAAACTCGGATGAAAGGTTCTAAAATTTTCTATAATCTACAATAACAAATTAATTGGACTAATATTGTTTTTCAATAGTTAGGTATACTATACATTTATATTATCAACTTAAGTATCATAAAATGAAAATATTTATCTTTTAAAATTGATTAAAAAAAATATTTGTTAATTCATATTAAAAATAAACTTAATTGTAAAAGTTTACAGACAGCATTCAGTATTCAAGATCGTTGAATATATTCAGTAGTAACATTTTCTTTTGCTCACAAATCTTTAAATGGCATTTTCAGTTTTTAATATTATATGATTCATTATTTATTATGTATTTGGATAAACTTTACCTCAAAAAAGTTTTTTGTTTTAAAATTCAGAATAAAAGTTCTTAAACATTCTAAAAACTACAGATAAATAAGTGAGTGTACTAATCTAGTTTTTCAATGGTAAAGGAATTCATGTCATTATGGTTCAGTTTAAAAAAAATGCTCTATAAAATGGAAAAAAAAATTATTTAGTACCATGTTTGTTTATCATTCACATGCACACATACATATATAATGAACAAAACTTAAGAGTGAAAGTTAGAAAAAATGTTATACAATATTATTAATGAATTAGTATTAGAGTAGTCTCTGTTGATGTAAATTTTGTCTAATTAAAAGATTATTAATATAAATATTATGAATTTATACTAATTATAAGATACATTATTTGTCTATTTTATTAGTACGGAATAATAATATATATTGTTAGTGTATTAAATATTAATATAATATAATATATTATATTATTAAAATAGATTCATGATGTATATATTAAAAGATTAATTTCTATTACATAAAGGATATATTAACAAAAACAACAACATTTGACAGTTTTTTATTTGTTAATAAATAATATTTGTTGGAATTAAGTATTTTTGGAGGTCATTAAATACATTCAAAGAAAAACGTTCCTTTTTATTGTTTTTTCAAGGGTGAATATAAAATTAGATATTTAATTGTATTCCGAAAATAGCAGAAAATTTCCAATGTATATCACTCCGACTATATATTTTCAAAGGAAAAAAATATTCAATAAATTTAATTTTTCATTAATCTTCTAATAAAGTAAAAAAATTCAAAGTCTCAACATTAATAAAACTATTTATAGAAACAGATTTTCATGAAGCTTTTAAAAATAGTTAACAATTAAACCCTGATTAGTAAAAAAATTATAAAGAGATATAAGAAAAAGAAAATATTTTTTTTACTCTGAGTTTAAAGGTTTAGATTTCACTCACTAAAGGTTCAGAAAAGAAAAGAAAAACCTTATAAATTATCAAGCATAATCGATGAAGTGTAAAGATAATTAAAGTAAAATTCCAACTAAAAATACTCCAGACATTCACAACGAATAAAGAATAAAAGAATTGAATTATCAAGAAGTTGGATATGATTTTTTTTTATCTATACTAGAAAGATACATCATTTTGCTGCAAAGGATTACGTTTTGTATACTGTCTAAGGCTAAGCCTGCATCAACCCATTCAAGGCCTATTTGTAGTTTGCAGGTCTGAACAATGTGCTTGGCTTCTCCATTTTGCTTTTACACTATAATTTGATTTTCCAAACACTAGTTTCCACCATTACCAAAAACAAAGACACTTGTCTGCATATTTTCTTTTAAGGTTTAGCTAAGTTTTGTGTTACTTATTAAAAATTCGCAATTTATTAAACAGACTTTTGATTATGTTTATTGTTTAGTCTATTTAAGTATTATGAACTTCTCTATTTAGGCTTTTTTTAAATAAATAATTAAATAAAATATTTGTGATATTTAGAGATTCAAATAACCAGTGCATTGTTAACCAAAAAATAAACCATCACCGTCCATTGTTCATCTAATTTTGAGCTATCTATCTCCCCCTAGCAAGTAATAAGCAACATATTATGAAAAACATATTTTAAAATTGTAAAATATAGCAAATTACTGAAAAGTTAAGATGAGCATACATTTGGGTGCATTCCAAAAGTCTCAACTTTTAATTTATTCACGCAAGAAAGTCAACAGAGAAACGTGTATGGAAAAAAAGGGTCCAGTGGAGAAACTTACAAAGAAAAATAAAAATTAAAAAGAAACTTAAAAGTGGACCCAAAAATAATAATAATAATAAAAAAGAAACTTAAAACTACCCAAATGTAATTGGAATTTCCAGTCAAAATATTTCAAATTTATTAATGGGTAAACTGAGTCAAATTAAAAATGTTTACCACAACTATATATATCTCTTGTCACTGGAACTATGTTCAACCGTTTAAAAGGAAAAGATATATTCAAACAATGTTGCCAATGCTTTTCTTGTACGCAATATTATGGGTACCAAATAAGTCATCTAACAAGTTTTACACGATTCTGAATGAATTAATGTTACTCGTTCTATGTCTAAAAAACGCTCAGCTCCTCTCAAAATAATAATAATAATAAACTGATACCATTTATTGCCTCGCTTAACTCTCGAGGATCTCACTATGATTTCCAAATTCCAATTATTTAATCATTCAATATATATGATAATGGAAAAGAAAAAGATCGATGGAAAATAAAATAAACCCATCCATGGACATGGGATCCAATAGATAAACAGAAAAGAGAATCCAGAATCTAAATCTGAATCTGTGTGTGAATAAAACCTGTAAAAGCCGCCAATTCTTTTTACTAAGAATAATAAAGGGCAAAAAAGGTAGGTAGATACATCCCAATAAGAAAGGAAACACGTGGCAATAAAGAAACATGAAACGATGACGAAAACATGAGGACACTTTTTGATCTATATTATTGTTAATAACTGGAAGAACATGGAGGAACCAGAACCAAAACCAAACTAAGAGCCATTTCTATCATTAGAACTGCGCAGAGTTTAAGGCTTTGTGGTTAAGGTATTGTCCCTTTAACTAAAGAAGCAAGCTTAGTTTTGGTTTTGTGAGTTAGGATCTTATTATATGGAAGCTGAGGCAGAGATTGATCGGTTGCCCATTGACTTGTTGGCTCATATTTTTGTTCTTTTCACTTCCTTCACTGATTTGGTCCAGTAAGTTGATGGTCATTGCATGAGTGTTTGGTTGTCTTCATTCACCCACCGTAACTTTGATGTGCTTAAGTTTGATGTTAGTGTTTGATGTGGTTTTGCAAGGGCGAGTAGTGTTTGCAAGAAATGGAAACAAGGGGTGAGGGAATCCTTTGCTCGAAGACACAATTTGAGCTTTGCGGGTTGGAAGATGGATGATGACTCCACTGCTCGCCTCGTTTGCTATGCCTACAACCTCACAAAACTAGATATGTATGTATGCCTTTCTTTTCTTTTGCAAAGGCTGAATTCTATTCTATTATTATTTGGTTATGTGCTGATGTTTTTTTCTGATTATGTGATTCTATGACCCTTTGTAGTTTTTGATAACAATGATGATAGATTGATTCTGATATCATTATCTTCCCCTTGATGGATTTTGTTAACAATTTTTCTAACTCGGGTAATATTTCACATGATAAGAATTTATATACAGTGAATTTTTATTGAAAATTACACAATTCAACACAATGAAATGCATTGATGCTGTTATTGCATCACAGGTCAGAAAAATCGTTTTCCTAAACATCAAAGTGGCGAGGTTTTGTGTTGGTTTTAAGAGCTTTGGAGATGAATTATAAATTTGAGTTTATATATTTTGACTGTTCGAGGAATTGAATTGGCAATTCAATGGCAACTACCTATGCTACTTGAGGTTAAGGAATTTGGAGAAGGTTGCTGAATTGTTTGTTTAGGGATAACAAGATATTTAATCACTATGGACATGCTGCTTTGTTTGAAAGCATAGGATTTCACTGTGGCTGTTGTGGTGACTTAAACCATGTCTCTAACCTTTTTCTCCTGATTTTTGGACGCAGTGGTTTCATAGAGCAGCAGTTTTTTTTTTTTTTTTTCTGGTTTTAAAGTTTTTTGATATGATGGTGCTTAACCAGTGTGAGAGTGAGAGATTTCTACAATAGCAAGTAGAGGCTGAATAAATTAGATTAGAGATGTTAGTTCTTTTAAACCTCTAAAGAATATACGAGGATGGCATTGGTATTGTGACAAGTAAAATTTAGCACCTGAAACAAGCAATAATAGAGTTTGATACTTTTTCAGCATTTATGTAAGCATATGAGTTGTCGTTATGATTGTATGATGCCAACCATGCATATTTAAGATGCATAACATTTACTTGTCTTTTGTATTTTCAGACCGAGGAGCCGTTGGGGTTGCCAAATAACTGATGTTGGACTTCTCAGAATATCTATGGCAAAGTGTGTCATCAATCTCACATCCATATCATTGTGGGGTTTGACTGGCATCACAGATGAAGGTGTTGTTCAACTGGTATGACATTGTCATTGTAGTTTTTTGGGACTTTCAAGCCTGCGATGTGAGATCTATTGCTTGGATCTTCTTGTTTGTATTTTGAAAATTTTAGTTTTTCACAACACCATCAATGGGATGATATTCATTTTAAAGGAGAAAAATATAAAATGGACTCAACTTGCAATTGTTCCATTCCATCTTATATTAGATGTATCTTGGGCAATGGCTGTTCTAGACTACAACAGGTAGGGATATAAGACGTATCTTGGGAATCTGAGGCTGTTCACAATTCACAACTAGATTGTGTAGATACTAGATACTATTCTGGCATTTGTCAGGTAGATGAATAATGAATTGTTATTTTGAGTGTTTCTGCATCCCTTGGAGGCTAATAGCATGTTTGGATTTCAGTTAATAATCCGAAAACCGTGATTTCAGTTAATTCCTCTTGCTTCTCTGATGACAATTATTTTGAGTTTTTAACAGATAACCAGGACTAGATCCTTACAACATCTGAATGTTGGTGGTACGTTTATCACAGATGAATCTCTGTTTGCGATTGCAAGAAGTTGTCCGAAGTTAGAGGTAAGTTATAAGAATTTGAATATTAGGTTCTTCTGTTGAATTATTCTCCTCCAATAACCAAAAAGGACAAAAAAAGCAATAGTACCTCAGAGCATGCTCATTGTCAGAAGAGAAAAATAATCATTCCCATTTATTAGAAATGATGTTTCATCATCTCACTGTATGTATTTAGCCCGTATTCTTGATAATCAATCTTTATTGGCTTAAGTGTTTCTCTGAGTCCCAGACTATGTGAAGAAGATGTGACATATTAATCATGTTACATATGATTTTTCTTCAGACCATTGTTCTTTGGAGCTGTCGTCATGTAACTGAGAGTGGGCTCTTTGAGATAGTTGATAAATGCCTCAAGCTCAAATCAATGAATGTATGGGGAACACGAGTTCCTGTGGATTGTCTAAGCAATTTAAATATTGTAAGACCAACCCTTCAGATAAAACTTTGAAACTGGATTGCTTGCATGCATAGAATGGGGTCGAAGGTGTTGATTTAAGTGATATTTTCACTGTTTCTTTTTTTTTTTTTAGTTGTACAGAACAGATTGTTTAGTTCTTGTATTCTTAAATTCAACTTGCTTTAAAAGTTGAATATGTCGAAGTCCATTAATTCCGGTATATCATGATGCTATTGCTGTAAATGTAAGTCATAACACGTAACGATTGTTGTACACTTTATTGATTCATGTAATGACCTACATTATTTGAATGTCTATAAATACCCAATCCATGCAGAAATAGAATAAGATTCCGTGGAAATTTCAGCGTCTGTTTTATTTTATCCATTGCAAATTTGAATTGACTACTCCGTTCAAATAAGGAGTTACAAGTTAGGCCAGAAAGAGAATGAAAGAAAGTAGTTTAAGGCTATTGCGATGAAATAAGTGATTAATAGCGTGGTGGGGAAAACGAGGTTTGGCGATTATTGTGCGTTGGGTAGTATATGAAGTTTTCGATGTCTGTCATTCAAGATAGGAATTTGTGAGGGGAACTCGAAGTATCACTACGTAAAATGGCTGCTAATTCCATACTCCATAATTACGCCAAGTACATTTAAGTAGATACAAATTCCACATCATGATTAGATTCATATAAGCCGTCAAATTGCTAGATTTCTTCAAGGATTCATAATACCGCCAGCTATTAATAGCATTATTTTTCATTTACAGACATTAAATTTATAGCATAAGATTATATACGATGTCCGGATTTAAAAGCTGTGAAACCTCATGCAAATTTCTCTGTTAAACTAATCTAAAAGTTCCATGCTCCATATTAATTAACTATAGGTTATATGGTTAAAATATATGAGAAAATCACGTTATTTTTTCAACATCAATACTAAAGTGGAAAGAGAGGTGGTAAGAATACAATCATAACAATGACCATCGAGCTTCCAGCCATCCTGATCATATTTCCTATTCTGTCGTTGACTAATGATACCTTGATACAAACCCTGAAACGCAATAAGGTGAAATATTGTAGATATAAGTAAGAGGGCAACACCATAAAATGACTTAAGAGGTACCAGCTAAGACTACAAATCAACTATCGCATTAGAACCACAAACAACAATCTGAGTAAAGGTTTTTCAACCCTTGGAAACCTGAACCAAGTAAAATCAGCCTTCTTGCTCGCGATTAGTTTTCAAATATTGCAGGTTGAATCAGACTTCCCTGGAGAGAAAAAAATCTCTAATCTGACATGAACATGAAAATTGGTGGCAAGGCTTATGCTAGATGTTCTTTAATTTGTAAAATTTTAACATCTTAACATATCCATATTAATAAAATTGAAAGAAATAGAGCACCTAACCAAATCTTGGTTAATAATTTGAGATTAATGCATATCGATTTTATCAAATCATTTTGCCAACAACATTATGCGCATAAATGGAATGAGAGAAAAGGAAAGGAAGTGTAGGCGTACAGAGTTGCAATATCTATCTAGAATTTTACTTATATTGACAAGAATACAACATACCTGAACTGCTTCAAATGCATTCTTGGTTTTCCTTGGTTACCATCTACCTCAGATGACTTCACAGATCCTTGACTATAGCCTCAGCAATTCCAAAATTTTGTTTGTCTAATTTTTAAACCTATTAACAGTTCCTTCACATTTCACAGATTGAGGAAATACTTCAGTGTACTCACTAAGATGGCAGAAGCCCATTTTAAAAGAGTAGCTCGTGTATGATACATAAATACGATAATACTAGAAGTTCCTCTTGAAAGACTTAGCTTGCATTGATATACACACTCATCATTATTGCAACAAAACAGCAATAAGCAGAAAGCAAAACAAGAGGAAGAGGCAACAATGTGGAGAATGGACTGGTGCAGCTGATTTTGAGAACTGAACAGATCCTGTAAAGCTCCCTGCGGTGTTGGTCACTGGACTTGTACTAGGTACAGCAATGTTCTTGCAAGATCCAAAAGGCCCTCCCTCCTGCAAAATTGCATTAATTACTTAGAGAAAATTTATTATCTCAGTAACAAAACCTTTCGATTCTCCATCTCAAGTTAAGATCTATTATCTCTAGCATTATTGTTGATTTCAAGAAATACTAAGACACAATTAGAGAAGTAAAGATAGGGATATTTTAAATTTAATGACTGACCAACCATCTGCTTTGGATTTAGAAAGACGATCCAAATCAGATTGACGCAATGTGATATAGATAATGCAAATCTGGAAACTTTCTAGTTGACATGAAATTATACTCAATTAGGCTTTCAGTTACTATCGGAATAGTAGACATACGAAATAAGAAATTATCGGAGAGAAAGTAAAAAAACAAATGTATTAAGGCAATATATATTTGGACAAGAAATGCAAACAAACCTGGCAAGCAGAGATTGTACTACACCCGCACAATGAGTTGCCATTTATTTTATCCACGATATCAAAAACACCACCACCATCACTCCTCTGCACGAAATTTCATTTAGAATTCTAAGAAGGACTTGTGGGTATTTTCTGTATAATTGAATTTGAATTAACAACACAGAAGAATGAGTACCATGTAAAAATTAACAGCTATGAAGTTAGGCAGTACATTCCCAGCAGCTTTGTAACATGTATTCACCATATCTGCAAGTGGAGCCGAATGCTCTTTGCATGAGTCGGCTTCAACTGGATATGTTGGAAAGTAATTCTGCAAGAAAAGTGATGCACTTCTAGAATTAAGGGGCTTTGATTCTTTTCTATGGGGGCAAGAACCCCGTTGAACTCCAGGATCTCCCGCTGAAAATTAGGGAAAACCATGATGTCATTTCATATAATGTATAATAGAGAGATCCATGTTAAAATGACATTGTACTTACACTCATTTTCAATCATATAACTCCATTGATAAGCTATTCCTTCTTCAGCTTCCTTTGAAGCATCAGAAGTGAACACAAGAAGTCGGTGATTTGCTTGAACCATCTGTGTTACAGTGGGCCAATCTTCACCCTTTTTAGGCATATCAGACACTGGGAACCAATATTTATCTAGTCCAGCATTGATGAATAGATTGGTCAACCCCTTTGGAGTACGCACATAATCTTCAATTACAATGGTGACAATCTCCGTTGGATTTTCACTCAAGAATGCCTCCACTTCTTTCAAAGTGTTTATTGCGGGTTGCTGAGAACATTTCAGCATGACACATTTATTAGATGACATCCCACAAAAGTGAATTTAGATACAGTAAACTAAATAATAAAGAGAGTTAAATTACGAAGGCGGTGAAGTTGAAGCATTGCCCTCGAAATGAATGACATAGCCAGATATCATTCTCGAAGTCGTACATATCCAACATCAATCCCCTCACTCCATTCTAAACAACATACATCAGGAAAATGTATAAGAATCATCAAAGAAATAAGTAAAGTATACATCCATCTATATTTATATATAGAAAAATGCAACCAGAAAAACGATGCACATTGCATTTTTAATAGTTACGTGAATACTAACCTACTTTTAATCATGTTGTTCATGTATGATTCAAATGTATAGTTTTCACATTCTTAAAATAATAATTATTGTTATTATATATGTCCCCCATATATATACACACAGAGAGAGAAAGAGTTCTACTTCGTTATCACAAAAATATAAACTTTGATCATACAATCATATATAAATAATTAAGATTAAAATTCAATAAAACTAATCTCTCTCTCTATATATATATGTGTGTGTGTGTGTGTGTGTGTGTGTGTGTCCCTTGACGCTGAAGATGAAGTAGTATAGAGAAAATGCAAACTGAAGAAGAAAAAGATGAGATGTTGGCATGTTGGTTTTCCATGGAATCTAAGAAGAAGGCGCAATACAAGACAAGACAGACCCGCAACTGGTTAGTGACAGTATCTTCTTGATTGTAGAAGGTGAGTCTCTGAACGCCAGATAGAGGTGGTGCATCCACGATGCTGAATGAATTATGGGTCATGATCCACGAGTACTTGTTGAAGGGCAACCCAGTCACCTGCATGTCACAATCACAATTCACCAGTTAAAACAGAAAACACCTTTTTCATTGTTGTTGACTGAGGAGATATGTTGATGTTGCAGCTTACAAGAGATGTAACAATGGTGGCTTGGCCTCTGGTGCAAACTGGTCGAGTCCTGGCCAGAGCAGGACAATTGCCGCAATAGAGGCCTGGGCCACAATCAGTGGCAGCTGAACATGGTTCTAGAACCTGCGAATTCTCGACAAGTTTTCAGCAGCATATAAAAGAAGGAAAGGCATAGGCAAAAAGGAAAGAGAAGAAAAGGAAGTGAACCTGGCAATTCCCATTAAAGCATGCGGCGGAAGAGGTGAGGAAGAGGGAGGAGAAGAGTGACGCAAAGAGGGAGGCGATGGCAGGCGCTCTGCATTTGATGCGGGAATCCGAGAAACGCGAGCACATGGCAGAAGGCACCACCACTGAGAGAGAAGAGAGAAGAGAGAAGAAAGGTTGAAAGTTGAAAGGAAAAGAAAGAGATTTTACTGTGGAAGAGGAGAGAATAAAAGCATAGGTTGATCCAAGTTTTGGGTAATCAAAGGCGGGCTTTATCACCTTTTGTTTTTCTCTTATTTTGAGGCAACTACTTAACGTAACGTTTATCATCACTGCACTCATTTTCCACTTTATTTGAATTAAGAAAAAATCATTGAACAGGTAAAAAAATGATTAATTTACTTGGGTTGAGCCCCACTTTCGAAGTTACGATACTTCTTCTACGTGCTCCACTTCCCCTTGCCTGTTTCTTTCTCATATTGCATCTCTTTATGCTTTCCACGTGGTGGGGGACGTTGCTTCTGCCCAGAAATTACTGCTCCATGGCCGCCACTGTTTTATGATACCCAAGAAAACATGCAAAGCCATCGCCATATTTATACGTCAACTCCGCGCTCAAAGGCTCCACAAAATATCAAACCTCTTGATTTAAAGGAGTGTTTATTAATTGTCATTTTAACTACAGAAAATTGATTGATTATAAGAGGAAAAATATTTTAAATAAAAATTATCTAAAAAGAAGAGATAATAGAACGCACCCTCATTCAAGCTTTTTTTTTTTTAATCTATTATACTCGTGATTAATAATATATATTTGTCATCTATTGATGACAATGTATATCCAAATTAAGTTTACGCAAGCAAGTAATCTTGGAGGATACATTTCTCAAAGGATTTATTGGATTAAAAGAAGGGCAGGTCATCCTCGAATAATGTTACATTAATGTAAATCAATTTATACTTCATTTTAGTGCCATCAAATTTAACACAAAGATAAGTTTTAACACGATTCATTTGATTTTAAATTAGTTCCCATCCTTAAGATTAAATTATTAAAAATATGTAAAAATGAATGTAACATATATTAGCATAATTGTCTCTCCTCATATATATATATATATATAACCTTCAAAATAAGTTGTTACATTTAAATCGACAGATTGGTCAAATTAATTATTATTGCGAAGCAATTAGTTGCATTTGTTAACGTGTACACATGGATTTGTTTTTATTTTAATATCATTTTATGGTATAAAAGCATTTCATAAATCCATTTTTTTTGTCAACAAATCCATCTTCGAGTTAACAGTATGATACATGCGTATAATGCTCCTATCATTCAACATCGGTTCAATATTATTTTCTACTCTAGCAATTAATACGCAAATGATGGTACAACTATAAATCAATGTTGATTCTCCACCAACTAAAATAAATAAAGTTATTAGTTCGCCACATTCATCTTCAAAATTACATCAGCTTGATTGCTTGTAGAATTTTACATCAAGGCCAGTTTACAGTCTTTTGAAATATATAATATTCTTTTAAAACAAGAAAAAAATATTTAAACCATTAGAAAATGGACTTGCAAATTTACATAATAATTTGTCAATTTCAATGATTGAATTAATCAAATACTTCATAAGAATTGTAAACAACGTGTGAAGTTTTTCTCTGATCTGATTTGATTCCCTTCTGGGAAAGAATTGCATGGAATTTTGGTTTAGTAAGCTTAATTTTCAGTCTGGAATAGCGAATACAGTTGGTTAAGATCAAAATGAATTGTTTAAATATAATAGTTACCTAAGCAGCACCAACTGCAGGGCCTTGCTACGAACAAAAAATACTTCTTTCCGCTACCAATGAGATTGCTTCCCCTACGTGTGAAAGAATAATAACTAAAAGAATTGATTTTCGATTATTGAACAAACTTCAATCAAGCAAGCTTCTTGGCACGACCATTTGAGGGAGCCCCGTCCTCTTTTTTTGATCCCGATGCCTCTGGCTTCCTAGCCCAGGCGGGAGCTCTATCGGGCTCATAACGATAATCATAAAACAGTTCTTCCCCAGCACAAATCCGTTCCTTGGCAAAAATGCCTACCCTGTGATCTCCAGCAACCATAATAACCTGCCAGTTTACGCATATAGTGATTGTGAATACACTGAAATAGAACTCTAATAATAATTAACGCATCAGGGTCAGAACTGAATACCTTTGCATAGCAATTTGGATCAGGAGAATGGTTTGCAAACTTCAATTTATCACCCTTTCGGTAAGCATCGAGAACAAACTGCACACAACAAAATCCTTACTCATCCTAGATTCCATACATGCCTAAATTTAACATAAGAGTTTATCTCCTATAAAGATACGCATTAGTAAAAGCTTGCCTGATCATTCAGATTAAATAGAAAAGATGAATTTTCGCGGTCATATATCTTTCCTCTCTTGTCTGCTTCCCGATGAGAAATCAGCTCTCCGGTATACTCTCCAAGGTATTCATGCTTACCAACACTATTCTGGAGGGTGAACAGATTGCATTAGGAAAAAGTAAAGCTGCACATATCTATATAGGATCATTGATTGGTAAAAATACCTTTAAGAAGGCTCCCCAGCCTGATACATCAGACCTTCCAAGAAGAACCTGTAAACATATTAGATGTTAGCTGCCATCACCGAAAGCATATTGACAGGAAAGAACATATGATCTTAAAGGATGCAATTAGTAACGTAAGAACAGACATGGAAAAAATTGAGAATGAAGACTGCAATATGGGATAGACCAAAGTCCATCCCAACATCACTGGGAAGAAGACTAGATCTACAGGGAGTTTCATTTCTCAACATGATCCCATTCACCTCTCTTGACCATAATAAATTATTGGGACATATTCTTTAACAATGGATTGGTTGTAGCATTAGCGCTTTTATTTGAGAATCCTTTTGTTTAATCTTAAAAAAATAAAAATACATATCCTTTTTCCGTGGACTTGCTTTGATGTTCTTGCTTTGTCGAATTATATTAAGATTTCACTCTGATTTGTCTTCTTCCTTCTCTTTTTAAGCCCCCTTTTTTAGAAAATTTATCGAAAGTGTTAAAAGCTAGATATACAACTTAATTGCTTATACTACAACAAGCTCTCTTTCCATAAGGGTTTATACCATAAATTTAATCATGAAACTTATTGGAATAAGTTAAAATAAACTTGTTTGAATAAACTATACCAAAAATCTGGTGAAAATAAGCTTAAAAAGCTTGAGTCAAATTATTTTCATAAAATGACCATAAAAGCTTTCAAATACCCTTATATGCCTCCCCTATTAGTACTTTTATAAAAGAAATGTTGTGAAAAACAAACCAAATGGGTTGCAATATTATTATTTTGATTGAAGAATAAATTTTCTGGAAAGAAAGCAAACAAGTCTCAATGTCTGGAACATATCTAAGAGGGGTAAGACAGAACAAAGAAGTAAAAGAAAATTACCCTTTGCTGTTGTTTGAGAAGAAGCTTCATGTTTCTACATTCATAATTATCCCCCCTTTGGCTAGGAATCCCAAGAGTACCATCGCCACAACTACAACAATAATTTTACTCAAAATAGCAAAAATTAACATGACAAACAGAGACTGAAAATAGATTAGCAGTATTCAATGCAAGAAGAATATACAGTAAGCACTTAAGAAGAAAGGCAGAGAAAGTGAGAAAATCATAACAGATTTGGTTGAACGGTGGCTGACAGAATAATCAATTCAATGGATCAAATTGTAATTAATTTTGCACACACATAAAGCAATTAAAACTAGGAAGTATAAACTAAACGTGTTAAAGACTCTTTTATCAAGATCTCACTTAAGGATAGATATACAATGTGCAGAATTATAAGAACATAATTTGTTCTTTATTTACCATCAATAAAACATAGCAATAAAAGGCTTATATGCTCTCATCCTAATCATCTCCAATCATTCTTAATATGAAAATCATTGGCAAGACAATAATATTGTCATTATTGCACTTCGAGATCATATATCCAACCGTGTTTTGTACTACTCACTCTCAGATCACCTCTTATTTTCTTTATCTATCCCTTAGATCTGCTTCTTTAAGTCAACTTACATGTTTATAAAATAATTACTTCCAATATTCAAGAAATCATATCATTCATCCCATATGTGAAAAATTAATTATTGTTACAATATAAAACTGACAATTGACAGTGCAATACTACACATAACCATAAACAAGTCAATCTCACCTGACCCAACAATTCCTACAAACATCTGGATCACACTCCCTATCTGCAGCAAAGCAGGGACATTGACGACTTCGGCATTGACTCTTGGCACAATGACAGCCACGAAATCGATTCTTGCAACTCTTGGGACACCTTGATATTGGGAAAATTAATCACAGGAATTAATGAATGTTAGATTCAGATCATGACAGGTAGGCATGCCACAATAAAATATCCATGTAAGCACTAAGCAATAGGTACAATAATCCCCGGATTCCTGAAACCACCCAAAGATGCATAAAACCAGCAAAACACTACATCTATGCATGCCTTCTTTCATCTAGGTTCTTTGGGCTAAATTAAAACCTTACCCACAATACTTCTCACAGCAGGTTCCATTTTGAAGACAAGGACATTGCTTTCCACAAGCTGATTGGCAACCACATGGATTATACTGCCGGCAGGGCTGATCCTTTCTCTCTGTAATCCTTTTCCTAATTGAATGATAAGCAGCAGATTTCCAGGTGTACTTCAACCGACGGACTCTTCCTCTTCTACGTAAAAATCTAGACCTTCGTCTCACTTCATTATTACCCTTACATTCATTTTTACCAAAAGTTGCTTGGTTAGGCACTATATGCAAGTAAATAAAAAGCAAAGGAAAAAATGCAATAAACAAAGTTGCATTAAACCAACCTTGGAATAACCTTCCACAAGGGAATTTGCAGCATCCCCAGGAGGTCCAGACATCTTTCCTTCTTCACAATTTATGTATTGGAAAACATCCCAACATGTCTTTAGACCATTTAAGAGATTCCTAGCTATTAAGCAACTGCAGTAAAAAGCAGTTGTCCCTTATTAGGTTATTGACAATCAGTAAGAGAAAAATAGACTAAAGATATTGTGAAGATCACTCTGCAGGCCCATCATAGTTAAAAGATGTGACAAATTCAAACAAAAGCAAGCATCAAACAAGACAAAAGTGGGCAAACTGAGACATTTAAAATTACATGTGATAAACTAAAGTTGACCCAAACTACACGCATAATCTGTAGCTGAATATATTTATAATATATTAAATCTGAAGTGCAAGCTAAGGTGTTGACACCTTATCTATTCCACAAACATTTTTGTCATATAAGCAAATTAGCTAGTGTCACATCCAGTTTTTAATATTAATACCACCTTTCATAATACACTAAACACATTAATAATAGCAACCGTTGCTATCAATTGACTCTACCATTAGATTAGTCCGGGGCACTAGGTCAATATACAAGTTTTGTTCACTTTCTCATTAAAGGAATAGATCACCAACCAATCAAATAAGAGTGGCAATACTAATATTAGGTTCTACTAGAGCTTCGGTTACATAATTAATTGGAAGGTTCAACGTGCTTGAAGCATACCAAAGTTTCCTTTAGCATATTATCAACATGGATTTTATTGGTTTAAGCTAGTTAATAACTAAGGCTCAAAAGACCATTGCAGACCTTTCAGCTTTCATTGAAAAAAACATACAGCTTAGATAGTTGACAAATTAGAAAATGAGATTACATATTTCCATGCTGCTTATGCTTATTTGAAGTAGCCAATAATAAGATTTTGAAAAATGGTATCTTATCAACCAAGACAATATCTGCATTTTGAACCAGACCAATTATGAACAAGTTTGAACTCAATATTTCCAAATTGCATCCATTGTCCATCCTTTCCCTATGAAATTGACTGAAGACAAGCTTATCTTCACATAAACACTTGGACCAGGGGATCATACTCATTCATGTTTATATCTCACCAGCACTGATTACAAAAACAAAACAAGTATCCCTAATCTAAACATATGCTGACCTGTTTCTACCAAAAATCTCCATTCCTTTTTCTAAAAGCCCCTTTTCAAGATCTTTCCAAGCTTTATTATCTGTCAATTCCTGTTTACAAACATTGTCATCCACAAACTCCTCTTTCCTAGTGTTGTCTTCACTGCTCATAACATGTGGGTCAATAACTGTATCATTCGATGAACGGTCAGGAGCTTCACTCTGCATTATGTACAGATTATTATCAATCCATGCCTTCTAGATCTTCCAATACAAAGAAATTTGATACATTTGTGATAAAATAATTGTTTCTTCATTATCTTGGTTGTAATTGAAGTTAAACGCAAGTTGCTTGAACAAAGAACACTACTTACAATTGAATCAGAATCAGAAACCATTGTTTTCTTCTGCCGCTTCTGCATGCAAACTAGGACTCGTTCTGCCACTCGCTTACTGTTTCTCTTACCAATTCCACCTTTCCCCACAGGTTTAGTTTTAGGTGGTGCCGAGTGGGAGGCTGAAACAGCATCTCGTCCTGGACCATTCTCTGAGTCACTACTCTCAGATATGTTCTTTGCATTAGATGAAGCACTTTCACTTTGGCTGCATTTCATCCGCCTTTTAGCAGAAGACTTTTTCCTAGATAAAGCACTACCAGAGCTTTTCTCTTCTACATCAGCCTGGGTAGATGAGGTTTTGGCAAATCTTTCTGACTTAAGTACCTAAAATAAGGTCTAAGCAAATTGAGTAAAACTGTTAAAAAGCTAAAGATTGATCCCTAAGAACAGACCAATACATACCAATCGAAAACAATTTGGCCCACACGATGTATTTTCAGTATCAGGAGGGATCCACATAGGTTGCTTCTCAGCCTGTTAAAGTACCAAGTCAAGAGATATGCAGACAGCTTCAAGAAAAATAGCCAATAAATAGCACTTACAGGGAAGACAAGATCCTGTGAACATCCATGTAATCTGCAATCAAAAACCTGCAAAGAGAAATTAGAGCAACCAATGAGATACCAAGAGAAAAACATACTGGCTGCTATGCAGTGCCTTCACGGGAAAATAACTTACAAGACATCGTCGACAAAAGAGGTTGTCAAAAGAGTCAAGAGCTGCTTCAAGATCCTTTTCCAGAAAAGAATTGCCACTTTGAGAATTCTCTTCAGTATCTCCATTCTTGGAAACCCCACCAGGATTGTCTTGACTACTAAGAGTTTCATATCTTGCCTGTATAAGATGTTTGATGGTGTTTCATATCTCTGTAAAGCCAGCACAAAGCAAATGGGAAAACGGCTGGACGAAAGCTTACACTACGACCAGTTTTCATCAGAATAATTGCGAGATGGCAGGAGCGGAAAAGATAATGATGGATAATTCAAGGATGACAACAATATACCTTAATATCACTAGTGTTTCTAGAAAAACACTGAGCCAGTGACTCCAGAACAATGTCAGATAGACCAAACTCTTTGACAGTCATGCTGTAAAATTAAACAAGACATTATGAAATCCACAAAACTGTCTCTCATGCTACACATGAAAAACAATACATAATATAAAGCCAGATAATAGTTAAACATGCCAACATGAAATTCATGAAAAAGTAGCATAAACATGACCAAAAAAGTCTTATTTAGGGGGAAAAACACGGTAGACAGGTGCAAAATACCTGCAGACTTTTTTTTCCCTTCATGGGATAAGAGCTTATTAGGTAATCACTTGATTAAACTATTGACCCAAACACACCCAAAGTCAACCAGAGGCTAGTGTATAAATATATTTTGAATAACATTAAGACACAGGCAGAGATACAGTACAAACACATTTCTTCCTACTCAAAAAACTTAACCTCAAGAACATAATACAAAATAGTCAGAAGCATATTGTAATTTTAATTTGCAAACAAACAGAAAAAGGTCTGAAAGGGAAAAATAAACAGGTGAAAGCACACCATAAAAGTTTACTTAGTTTACTAAGCTATACCAACCAAAGTATATAATCTTCAGATTCTATAAATTCTCTTTTTTCCTCTTCATCGTCCATAATTTCCTCTTCACTGTCACTGCAAATAAGTGCTTCTCCACCATTTTGATCATAATAAATTCGCCTCCGACCTACAACTGACTGATCCTCTGTCATTCTTTGATTTCTGTACCAGAATGAACACACAGCAAATATTTTCAAATGATCAAATTTTTTACATCAAAATAGAAGAAAATATAGTGATGAAAATTTTTTAAAAAAATATTGAAAAGGTGAAACTACAA
The DNA here is from genome assembly GCF_003935025.1 of Abrus precatorius. NCBI lineage: Eukaryota > Viridiplantae > Streptophyta > Magnoliopsida > Fabales > Fabaceae > Abrus > Abrus precatorius. The sequence goes on along the minus strand of NW_020874406.1, from coordinate 16,001,725 downwards.
TATAATATAAAGAAAGGTCAGCACTATATAGAAAGGTAAATCAAAAACAAATAAAGAAGAGACTTTGAGTCCTCAATAAACAAAACATAATTAAAAAAAGGTATAAAATGACATTCTTCAAAAGTTTCCATTTTTCTTTGCATTCAATTTTCGTCAATTGTATGCATGAAACCTAAGACCTCAGGTTAAATTCACAAACAGAAGTCAGTGAGCCATTATTCAGGCTATACATAATTAATGTTAGTTAAAAACCACATAAAGGACTGGCATGTGGCAAATCAACAATAACCAAAGCTTTTACCCAATAGGTGGACTCAGGCACTCAACTACATGAATCAAACGAAAACATTGTGTCCTGTCCTTTCGTGAACCAAACCCTCAAAAAGTCCATTTTAGATCTAAGTCCTCTCTAATGGTTTCACCTAGTTTTCCTTGGTTCCCCCCCCCCCCCCTACCTTTAACTATAGATAGCCAAACCACTCTCTAATGCATTCATTGATGATCCTACTTGGTCATTTTTGTCCACTCATCAACCGCAACATCGTCATATTTATAACACTTTATGCTATTATCAGCTCTTTACCACCTAACATTAAGTATCGCACAGCACTACGGGTGCTATAAATGGGAAAGAAAAACATAGAATAAGGAAAACAGACCTGTCCAGAAAAATCCATGTAGTGTAAGGAGGTAATCTTTTTACTTCAGGCAGCTTGATAGGACGAACAGCATTCTTTACAGCAACATTAGATCCTAGAAGAACTGCTGTCGAACCATGGCTATCTTCATGATAGCCATTGCTCTCCATATCACCATTAGTTGCATGAACACCATTGTGCATATCAATTGCATCTTTTTGCCTCTTTGTCAGTAGGTCCAGACTTCCACTCATGTCAGTAATGCCACAGCTCCTCCTCTCCATCGACATTTTGCAGAGATGGTTTGTGACACCAACCAACTTCTGTCTGTTTTCTTCCATTCTTTTCTGATATTCAAATGCACATCATGAGAAAGGAAAAAAAAAAAAAACAAGTAAAAGGTCCAGTCAAAATCAACAACAAACTACAGTAGCAAGTTGAGCTATTACACCTTCACAGAAACAATCCGCTCAGCAGCAACTTGTTTCTTAAAAGAATCAATAACCAGTAACACATCTTTAACCGTAGGACTTGAAGCCTCCACATTCTTTGTCTGCATTCAAACAATAATATTATCACATTGCCAAGTCCCAGTTACATCAGATAATAACAACTCAAACAAATCTGCCAGTCACACTCAGTATAAAGTGATTACAGAAAATAAGTCATCTAACAAAACCAATACACAGACTCCAACGCAATAAGCATAACATCCAGCGACCAAAAGAACCATGCAGGTTGTTATCAAAGCATAATACACTTCCCTAAATGATGTAATACCAAACCACATCTCGAATAAGAAGTCATATAGACAATGCAGCTACATCTCCAGTTTCAACCTATTTTAGCAAGCATTTAGCGAACAAAAAAAAAAAAATTCGTAGCGAGGTTGCTTTGTATTGATGGAACGCTTAGTCAACATCGATAGTAAAAAACATAGCCAGAGAAAGATGCAAAGTAAAGGCATAATTAAAATCAGATCGAAGCAGAAATGGAAAAAAAATAAAAAGCGAAAGCGAAACATGGTTAGTTAGCATGAGTTTGGGCGAGGATAAGGGAATGAATGCATGAAACAGATAGAGAGAGTGTACGGAGGGATCGACGGGAGGCTCCGATCTGGAAGAAGAAGGCGACGGCGAAGGCTTCGACGCCATTGACGGAGGCAATGCTGGCGAAGCTTATCGGAGCCGAATCGGAAACGGGGAATCGAATCGAGATCCGAATCATGCAGGTGGAATTGCCGATGGAGAAGGGGCTTGAGTTTGAGGAGTGGAATTGGCGGGGCAAGTTGAAAGTTGAAACCCTAAGTCACGTCTCAAAATCCTATAAAAACTTAATTAGGGAAGGCTTTCAATTTTTTTCCGCCGCTTTTGACGAGACCTTTTCTTATTTTCTTTTCTTTTTTCTTTTTCTGTATTTTATTCGTTCGGGGAAGTGACTGGAATGGGGGGAACATGATTTTGAATTATATACACTGTACAGACACACAAACGACCAAGTCCCTTATCTTATCCCCTTCACTAATTTTCTTCTCTTCATTCTCGTTTTTAGTCTCCAATTTTCCTTGTTTCTCTTCAATTCTTTGTTTTTTTTCTCACTTTCAAAATCTTTCTTTTTTTCGAGTAATAACATAAGATGTTTTGATTCAGTGTAAATTTATAAAAATATTATTTTTTTAAATGTCTCAAAAATGAAATAAGTAATTATTTTTAAAAAAACTTATTTAAACATGTACTAAATTTATTTTACAATCAAATTGTTCGGGCCTACTATCCTAATTATTATTCTAAATCAATGTTATGATTTGACTCAAGAGTCAAGTAACCATTTAAGATATTATTTGACAGCAATAAATCTAAATTGGCAAAGAAAAAAATCAATACTAATTTCTTTGTAAGTAAAACATACAATGAAATATCATGCGTCTCAAACACCAAGAGTAAAATCAAAGCATAAAAACAAATGTTATGTAATATCAAAATGTGTGATATAATTTTAACTATTCATCAAAATAAAAGTTACTTTCAACCATCACAAAAGTGTTAAAACTTTTGCAAAAATTAACATACATCTTCTATCAACATAAATTAAAAATAAAAATTATTGAGCAAAGGAAAAATATGTTTATCTCATCTCTACATAATGTATTTTAGCTAAAATTTTGAATTTATCGCTCCTATGTAATAAAGAGCGACTTGCATTTACATTTATACAATAAACTTAAGTTTTGTGTTTGTATATGTATAAATAACTATAAAAATAAGAGATCATATACCAAAACCAAAAACACACTGTTAATAGTTGATTTCACTCAATAATATTTGTTATAGTCATTTATTTTAAATGCTTTTAAGTTCCATTATTTATTCTTTCACTATACTTCGTAAAATTACAAATCTTTTTCATTAAATTTTATCATAAAATACAAGTCATTTATTCATACAAAATATATTTTTTTCTTCAAATATTAAATATCTAACCTGTGTAAAATTAATTTTCCATGAATAAATACAAATATTATATCTAACCATTTGCAATAATGATAACATCTTTAAATTAGGAATAATTTGACGTTTATTACACGCACTATTCATAATTAATTTAAATAAAAGAATAATAACAATAATTAAATAACAATGAACTAAAATTATATTAATTTTATTTAATTTTCTCTATTGTTTGTAAAACTGTGAGTATATTGTTTTTAGATAATATTTGCTCTTGAACAAAAGAAATTGTAAATCTTTTTTTTTTCTCTCTCTTAGAAAATAACGCGGTGTGATAGTAATGTGCACGTTAATCTATTTCAACAACCCGATTTGCACCATATAATCACCCAAATTCATGAAATACCTCACAATCCTGGAAAGTGCAAAAAATACGAGGCTTTAAAAAAGAAAAAAACAATACTGAATCATTGTTAACAATTATACTTAATCAGCATAAAAGAAAAGAATGTGGAGCTAATATATATATATACACGAGATTGAAAGGAAAAATTGAAGAGAAAAGAGAAGCATAATGGTTATGAAGAGATAAAATGAAGTTTATAAATATGTAAATTGAACTGAAAAGTCACTTTTAATGAGAGATAAACTTTTAGTTAATAAGATATTTAGAGAAAGTGGTATCATAAAAAAGATAGACCGCGTATAATTTAATGGCAGTAAATGGAAAGTCTTATATACAAAAATATTAAATTAAAGAAAGAAAAAAAATTAGAAAATAATATATTTTATCTATATTGGGATAATTTGTTATTTGTCAATATCCTAAGCGCGGTTAGTTAGAAATTATATAAAAAATTATTAAAATAAATCATAACAAACAAACATATTTAGATATATAACTCGGATATTATATAGAATCATAAATATGATAGTTATATTGAGATACTAATACTTTTATGTAATTTTGTTTCGTTCAATACAATTATTTACTTACATGTAATGTAAATATTTTAAATTATTGAAAATTTAAAATGTTTATTCATGTACAGTGTAAACATCCATTCTGTGATTTTACATTAAAATATAATTAAAATATACATACAGGGTAAAAAAAGTATAGAATCATTCTGTTTCCCTGTCATTCTAATATGCTTTCATGAAAATTGTTCATGCTCGCGAGTTGTACATGTTTACATATGATTTAAATATAAATGTTTTCTTTATATAAACTTGTCATCAATATAAGATGTAAAAACAATAATAAATTTGAATTTAATATATTTCAGTATAAAATGCTATGTGTGAAATATAAGATTTATGCAATTTAAATATCAATGCCCCGATTTGTATATTTTTATATTTTTGTGATGCACTTGTTTATCATTTGATTTACATATTTAAGCAACTATAATTTTAAAAATTAACATAATTATCGATAAAAATTAATTTGAGTAATAAGCGGTTCAGTATTAATAATAAAAAATATTAGTATAATTTTATATAAAATATATATTGTTGTCAGAAAATTTATACGCTATGGGATAATGAGAAAAATAGTAATCCTAAATATTGTTAAAACAACAATGTCCATCTTCTAGATTTAATATTAAAATCAATCAAATTAAAAATTACATTAAGATTTGTATTAAACTTCATGGCACATATTTTAAATTTAATATTGTTAAATCATTATTATAAAAAAAAGTTGTTATTAATGAATGAAATTTACTTTCAATTTAAATTTTAAATTAATTATACAAAGATAATATTTTTACAATAAGCAAAATTAATATTTTTATCTTTCATTTTCAGATCACCTGAGGAATAAGATTAAAAGTGTACATGTACAAATTTTTGTATTTTTAAAAGTTAAAAAACAATAAAAAATAGAAAGTAAAATTGCACAAAAACACTAATTTTATTTGTATATAATATTTTTAATTTGATGGTAGTACAAGTAAATTTTGATATTTTTTGTTATCGTTTTCATTAAAAAAAGTGCTCATTTTTGTATCATGGATTATGGAACTTCACCCTTTCGTTTTATGTGGCAATGTTTTATTTCGAAATAAATAAAAGAAAATAGATAAAGGGAGGGCAGTAGGAGCAAAAGAGGCTAACAAAGAATGAAGGTCGGCGGCGGGGTGTTGTACGGCGGAGGTCCACGTGGCAACTTCGGGCCTCTGCTTCTCAGCCACCGCAGAGTTTCCCTTCGCGTCTCTTCTTCTTATTCATCTTCCTCCATTTCTGGTAATGCATTTTTCTTCTCCTTCTTCAAACCATTTTGCATTTTCCTCTTCATTTTTCTCCCTCCGTTACAGACCACGTCTCTTTCGTCAAGGACGTCGCTGCAACTCAGCCTCCTCAGCATCTTTCGCAACTCCTCAGCATTTTGAAAATCAGAGGTACCTCCCTTCCGCATAAAGCATAACACTTCACAATTCATCAAATGTCATGGAGTTATACCCGTTAATGGAATCTCAACTTTATAATAATCATGAATCTGTATTTATTCAATGTGCTCGAACACGTGGTTTAGATTATTTTGGTCTATCAAACTGTATTATGCACATATATGTGGCTCGAATTATTTCTTCTGCGGCTTGATTTTTAATAATTTAATAATTAGGCGATTTATTTCCAAAGATTTTGCATATAACAGGTGAATCAATTATCTCTCCGGGTGCTAAACAAGGATTAATACCTATTGCTGTACCACTGTCCAAAAATAGCTCTGGTATGGGTTTAGCGATAAGTTCTTTGAGGAATCTTCGAGTTCCGTATTGTTTGTAATTATTGTTTGACAGGTAATGTAACTGCACTGCTGCGCTGGCCCACGGCTCCGCCCGAGTAAGCTCAACGACTATCCTTTTTTAATGTGCTTAGTTTGTTATTGTTATAAGGAAAATACTAACTAGTGCCCTTAAGACACTGATTCAGAAATTAAAAGTGAAGATTTTTTATTGAATGTGCAATTGTATACTCTCCCTAAGATTTCCAACATATTCTCAATGTGATTTCTTATAAAAACTTCATATTTATTGACTTCTTAACCAATTTAGTTAGCAAGACCCTTGTTTTAATCATCTTATGGTTATAAACAAGTGCAGGATGGAAATGCCAGTGGTGGAAGTCAAAAAACATGGTGTGTGGCTTTTAGCTAAGAGTGTGAGTGGAGCATGTTTGGTCTTTTGACTACATCACTATCTTTGGTTTTAATAAATTGCAATGTTGATAAGTTGGCATTTAAGATGGTATTATTTCAACTATCTATTTTCTGCTTATAGGTAGACCAATTTATACACAGAATATTGGTTGAGGAAGATGCAAAGAACAGCCAAGAAAGGAACGAAGAATTATTTTATGCTTCGGCTGAGGCTGGGAAGAAACTTTACAGAAAGGGTGATTTTGCTGAGTCTGGAATTTCCAACCTAGATTCCTATCTTTTGAGAAAGGTATTATTAAATTTCTAATTTGTGTTTTTAACCTTCGTGACAAATTATTGCAAATTTGCAAGAACCTAATTTGTTTTCAGGTTGGTCTATTTCCAGATATACTGGAGCGCAAAGTGACTCGGCATTTTGAGGAAGGGGATCATGTAAGATTCTCTTGCATTTAGTTAGTTCGTCAAGCATTAGCCAGTAATCAATTCACACATGTTGGCTATGTCTCTGTGTGGGAAGGTTTCAGCTTTAGTAACTGGGGAATTTTATACCAAGAAAGAGCATTTTCCTGGATTTGCGCGACCTTTTGTGTTCAATGCTGAAGTTTTGTTGAGGTTTGTTTAAACATTTTCTGTTACTACTAGAAGTTGTTCAAGTTGGGAAATTTGAGCTTACTGTCTTATACTTCCAAGGAACCATTCTTTTAATAATTACTATTACAGGGTTGGGCGTAAGGTAGAAGCTAAAGATGCTGCCAGGGGAGCTTTGAAATCACCATGGTGGACTCTGGGCTGCAAGTATCAGGTATGAAGTCATTATCAGTCTGGTTTTCTGGTTTAAGCGTTGGCTTGTGCTTGATCTTTTCTCCCTATTCTGGTATTTGATTTGTCACATTCGCTTTTGTTTAGGACGTCGCTAATATAGCACAATGGGATGATGAGCAAATTGAGTATATTAAAGAGAAGGTTACTGAAGAGGGAAGGCAAGAAGATCTTAAAAAGGGGAAGGCGCCTGCACAGGTGCCATATAGTGGAAACTATTTATTGATTTAATTTGAAAATCAATGGCTATAATATCAAACATTCATGGCAAGGCGTAAGCTGATATTCATCTTAATCTTTCTTGTTTTCATTTTCAAATTAATTGCAGGTTGTGCTTGATGAAGCTGCTTTCTTGTTAGATTTGGCTTCTATAGAGGGAGAATGGGATGATTATTTGGAGCGGATTGCCAAATGTTACGAAGAAGCAGGACTTCATGATGTTGCAAAATTCGTACTTTATAGAGATTAAGAGATTTAGAACAGATTTTTTCTTTCACCAACAGGCTTCAATGCATTTCCATTTCGGCATTTCCAGTACTTCAAATGAATTTTTGGAAATAATTAAAGGAAAATTATACAATTTATTTTGCAGGTTTCGATAGTTTTCCTTGAGTTCGCATTTTATTGCAATCAATTTAACCTGAACTGCATAGATGCCTATTTCATGCTCAACATGTGAGAATGATAATATTCTTAATTTACTTGTCTCAAGACTTACATTTCATTAAGAATGTTTATTAAATTTCATTATCAATTTTGTTTTAAAGATGAATTTTTTAATATATATTATTTATTTAAAATTTTTAATTAAAATTAATTTCATAAAATAAAGATAATGTAAAATTGAGTTTATACATACTGAAATATAAGAAATTTGTTGGTTGTTTAAATTGGTTTTTGGAATATAAAATTTTTAATTAAAATATAAAAGGGGCAATACTTGTACGCTAATTATTAACGATATTTATGAGACAGGCTGTATTTGTTTTTAAATTGGTCTAAACTTTTGATCGGATAACTTTACACTTGAACACGTTCCTAATCCTGAAAAGGAAAAATTATGACCGCATCCAAATATACTTAACATCGAATTTATAAATTCCTTGTAAATGAGAAAATGACACAAAGTATTCGACATAGAGGCTATATATTTTGATTTAAATATTTTTTATAATTTTTTCTTCAATTTTAAAAGTCTTTGTGTCTTTAATTTATTATTACACAATAAAATTAATTTCTCATTGTTGACAATAAATATTTATATATTATACTTTCGTTTTCCTTAAGATATGTAATTTTACTATTATTTTTTAGTTTAATTTTAGTGTATCATCTCGGCAAAAATTGTACACTGTCAATCAATGAAAATATATCATGGATATGATTTTTATATTAATTATAAAAATTAAGGATTCTGGCTGATATGATAACTCAATTAGATAATGATGTAAAAATTCTTTACACTGTACATATACTGAGCTTTTTATTTTTATAATATAGAAATTTTTTATTTGTTTATTTTAAAATAATTATGTGATAGACAAAAAATAAACTTGTCTCTTTTCTTTATGAAATGTGGTATAGTAATACAAAGTATTTACATCTATGTGTGAGAAAACCCAATTCTTCTGGACCACAACGGAAATGTGGAGTAGAAAAATATTATTGTGACTTTATTAGTGATTTTTTAATCAGTCATCTTAAGAAACAATATATGATTTGATTAGAAAATATTTAATGCATTTGATTAAGTGCTTTTGGTATGGAGTAAAACTAAGGTGGGTAATTTGTGCTACCCAGCCCGACATCCCGTAATGGGCTAATGTGAACCGAATTAAAAAGACATAATAATTTAGAGTATCTAAAATAATAGCATAAGTTTAATTAACCCTTTGTAAGATGTGAACTTAAGTGGAAAGCTTCCTTACAACCTTTTTAAAAAAAATCTATTTTAATATTATGGGTTTAACTCGATCCAAGCTCGCATGGATTTTAAGCCTAAACAAGCTGAAATAAATTTTTAAAAAAAAATCAAATTTATGGGTCTTCAGTTATAATGCCTAAACCCTCATGTCACAGCTTGTTTAAAAGAAAACAGTGGCTTGATCAAATGACCAAACAGAGACTAAACCAAAAAGCCTAAGGCACTTTCAAGTAGTAACGACGGTCGTGTTAATAATCGAATGACATCAGTGATCATAGAGGAATTCTGATGTAGGATGTTGTTTGCCCATAAAGAAAGAAGGAAAAGGCATACACAACTAACAAGATTGATATGAGCTCACAAAACCTGTTAAGTATATATGCCATAACAACAATGTCCCATGCATCCAATAACATGAATTTTCACTTGTTAGTTTTCAGTCGTATAAACAAGAGTCGAGCAAGACACACAAATATCACTCAACTCTGTCCATTATAAATATAGCAATCAAGATATAATTTCCCTCCACTCTAAGGAAATACTAAAACAACACTAGAATTGCATTTCATGTGTTAAATGCAAATTGAGTTTTCCTTTTGGATTTCTTCTTTCTCCATAACAGCCTTTTCCAAAAATTTCGACCACCAGATTTCTTGGCAGGTACAATAGCCAAAGAATTAACACTAGCATTGTCATCCTGGCCTTTAAGTCCATTCAAAACTAAAATCTTTCCCAGGGGCTGTTTAAAGCCAGGAATGCTGGTGGGACTGCAGCTTCTTTCACTACCTTTGCTAACCTTAGCTTTAGTATCATCATCAGCCACTGTCTGATCACATAGAGTAGATTGAATTTTCACTTTCACGTCCTTTCGAGGGACAGTAGCTGTATTTGTGATTGTATGTAGTTGGGTGGTGATGGCATTGTCAAAAAGGGAGGCATCCTTTGGTGCTGCTAATGCCTTTAACTGCTTTCCAAGGTTAAGGATGGTTTCTTGACACTCTGCCAACTTTTCTGAAGCAGCAGTTATCTCCCAGTCCTGCAGGATTGATAAACAATCCTCAAGTCAATACTAATACACATTGTAACAAAGATGGATTTGCACAGGTATGCAATCAACTCAATAATTTAGTTCAGTCATTATTCACACATAAGGGTACATGGTTCTTGCTTATCCTGGTTTTTTTGAAATGTTTTGATCAATACACTCCGAACACAAAACACATAATCACAGCTCCATTTTCATTTATTTGTATCCACTTGTTAAAAGATTCCACCTGAATTTTTCCTAGTGGAGCTGACAAAGTTTCGTCAGTCCATTTATACCACTACTACTGCATAACTTACTTATTTTGTACTAAGCTAAATTCATGAAGGGAAGGCCTTGCATGGGTTTTATTCGTTGATCTCAAGAGAGTGCATATAGAATTCCAAGAGAGTCAGATTTTTTGAATTTTTGGAGCTAGGTCAAGCATCCATCTAATAATGAAGTCATGCAGTGCCATAAAAATTATAGAGGATTGGTGTCTGCCCTTATCAAACTGTATCATTCAGCCATCAATTAAAATATTTGTCTGGAAAAAAAACGTCGAGTGTTCTGCTACAAGCTCAATACTTCCACTCTATAACAAGAGAAAACAGAAAGTATGAAGATCTCTATTGATAATTGGAAATGGTATGATAGATGGAAACATTGACTATTTCAAGTAGATGCTCCTGATTCAGTTTTTTAAGTTACCATGCAAGTTAGAAGTATAACTTTTTTCCTTCATCAAAAGTAAAAGCAATCATTTAATTTTTCAATATTCAAATTAGTGGAAAGTACAACAGGCAAGAATATAAAATAGCCAATATCACTTATAGTCTTTCTTTCACGACTAATCTAAAATCCTATTCCAACTTCCACGCTAAAATCATAGGCTGTGCCCAGGCCTTGGATATATCTATTTTCAATTATGTTCAGCTGGAAGGAAACAAATCATGGTGTGCCATTTCCCATGCCACTTAGGATGTTCCAGAGAATTGCATATAGCTTATATTACTTACTGGAATTCAGAGCTTTAAAAGAAAATTAAAATGTTATTAATGAATCGACAAAGTAAGTTGCTCACTGTGCTCTAGTCTGGGACCTTCCAATTTCAGTTTAAAAACCAAGTCAAGTCATATAAAATGAAAGAATTATTCAGCGCCAAATTTGTGTCTAGATGATGAATAATGCTTCAAATTGATAAATTTTCTAGAATGCCATATAGGAAGATAGTAATCTAGTCTAACTACAAGTCATTGAGTAAAGGCCAGGAAATAAAATGAGAAAGCATACAGTTTGCAACGGCTCATCTTTCTGATGAATGTCATTGCTTGACCACTCCTTTGTCATGCTGTGAAGATAAATTTGATAGGTGAGTATATATCAATCTTCAAATAAGAAATGAAAACCTAAATGTTTAAAATCATATCGAACAGTAATAAATATTGGAAGATAAGATTACTGAGACCTTTCAAACTGGAGCTGAAGTTCAACACATCTGGTCTCTAGTTCTTCACAATACTGGTTCTTGTTCTCCAGTTCCACTTCTAATGCCAAAACCTTGTGATTAGCCTCTTTTAATTCAGTTTCGGTAAGCTGAGTGTCAAGTTCTGCTTTTATGAATGCATGACTTTGAATTTGATCCTCAAGTATCCGATTGGATTCTTTCAAGGTTTGTAACTCCAATCTCAAGCTGCCAATAATTTTTTCTGATTCCTGAAGTTTATTTATGGTTGATTGGAGCCTCCCTTCCAATTCCAAGGCTTCCTTCTCCGATTCAGAATTGGTCACTTTATTTTTAATATTTTTAAATCCTTCCTTCTCATCATATTGCATTTCTTTAGTTAGAGCATGACAAGAAAAATTATGTGAATCTATGAACATGGTTTCGGCTTCATTTTCACTCTGTGTCTCATCCCAATCAAATTGCTTTTTAATTGCATCCCTCATACTAGAAACATCCTGAAGTGAAAAGCAGTGATTCATAATCCAGTCCAAAGCTGTAGTTAGTTCTGTGGCAAATTTTTCATGATCAGCCTTGCCATTAATCAAATTGTAACACACACGGAGAAACTGCTGTAAGACATTACGGAGTTCAGATGTTTTCCATTGGAAAACACGAGCCATATAGCCTGATGGCATTCCTTGATTCTTATGTGTGCGGATATTTCCATCTCTTTTGCACAACAAATCTGAATTATCATAATCCTCAGCAGGCATGCTGATTCCTTCAATAAGCTCAATTATTTTACCTATTGATTTACTCAGATCACTCTGAGATTGTTGTTTAGTTCCCTTTGTTGGTAAAATCTCAGAATCATTTACTTCACCACGTGGATCTAACATAGAATTAGGTTCCTGTGAGGCGTGGGGACTAAAATGGGGAGGCTTACATGCATCAAATTGACCAAAGCCGTTGCTTGAATCAAACCCACATTGATCTGTATTATTTAGATAGCTCAAAGCCAATCCAATATCCTCACGTATATCATCAAGGTTCTTATGAGTGACACAGTTTTGTTCCAAGATTGCTTTTACTAGATCCACAAGCCAACTGGGAATATCATCCTTTAATATATCATTGGAACATATTTCCCGATTTGATGTTGAGAACTCTGACAAATGATCAGACACAGGAACGATTTCCTTACCTATTTTTTCAGAGGTAATCTCATTCAGTCCAGTCTCTGAGAAGCCATTTATTTCATTATTTGCTTCTGAAGAAGCATGTGAAATTTCTGGGGCTCTTTCATCAGAGACCACTGCTAGTTTTTCCATTTCAAGGAAATCATCCATAAGGCTTATGTCTGAAGGTCCAACACTTCTGCAAGACAATGATTCCTTCTGTTTTCCACTTCTAAAGTGCTCCAATTCTGAAATCAATGCAGAAGCCCAGGATTCAGCAAAGCTAACCTTGTCATCACTGCTAATGTCAGACATTGATGCCAAAGAGAAATCTTGCAATGCAAGATTACTTCTAGGCTGCTCCAAGGTCCCGTGACCTCTAGATTCAAGCTCAGACTCAAGTCGCAACAGTTTAGAAGCTGTACGAGCAAGCATTATTCTTGAGAATTGGACTTCATTTGTTTTCCTATTTAGGGATTCTTTCAAAGTCTTGTTTTCTTCTTCCACAGCACATAGTTGCTCAGTCAAAGTAGTGATTCTTCTAATGATAGTCTCAGGAGATATGTCAACTAAAGGTTCCATTAAACTGGTTGAGTTCAACTGTTTCCTCCTTGTCTCAAGTGAATCCTGTTCCAGCATTTCAACTTCATTTTTCATTTTTGCCAGGGCAGAAGGACTTGGTAACCGTTTTCGAACCAGAAGACGTAGCCTCTGGCATTCTGATTCTAACTTGGCAATTTTTTTAACACTTTGTAAGTGCTGCTTATGAGAAGCATCAGCTGTTCGACGATTAAATTCTCTCTCCTCATTTCGAATAATAAGTTCCTTTTCAAGCACTCGAACTTCATACTTCAAAGAAGCATTGTCTTTCTCAATGGACTCTAATCTAATCATCAATGCAGTATGATCTGCCTCCGCATGAGCCAGTTGTCTTTTCAGATCTTCAATCAAATTTTCTTTAGCAACAACAGACTTACTAAGATGAGAATTTTCAGCCCCAGATTTGGCTAGACTTTTACTAGTCTCTGAGAGCTGCTCCTCCAAAACAATGCGTGCTTGTTCAAATTCTTTTGAAGCCCTCGTCACAGCATCATGAATCCTTTGCTCTTGTTCTTCTCTAACAAAACGTAATTGTTGCATACATTCCTTGAGAGCACCATCCAAATGGGCTACTCTTTCTTCGTAAACAAATTGCTGCTGTATAGATTCTTCTAGATGTTGCTTCATAGACAATATTTCAGTTTCTGCCTTCTCCCATCCTTCAAAGGAAGCATTTGTAAGAGATTGGTAAAATTACTCTAAGAACAGTGCATAATTGATTAGTATTATTGTCCCAAGTTGTAAAGTGCAAGGAAAGGATAAACAAACACATAGGAAGCATGAATATTACCTGCCACTGCTTCTTGCACAATTTTTGTTTGTTTCTTCACTTGCTCATCCTTAGCATTACATTCAGAAAGTGCTAAAGCAAGCTTATCGTTTAATCTTTTTAAGTCTTTCTCCAATTTTTCTTTATCAATTTGAAGTGCCTGTACCTAAAACAGAAAGGAAAAATAAGACAAAATACAAATCATTTTTTATCAAGTAATAAAGAAATCACTATGTAAATTTTGGGGAAGATTTCTAGGTCTCTAACAAATAGGTACATTTAGAATTAATTTGTCCATTTTGTAATTATGATACATTTCAAGATAAAGGGCCCAGGACAAACACCTGTCTACATTAGCACTTATACTAACACGGAAAGAGTAGCATGGATTAATGAAGCATGAAATTAGCACTCTAAAATATGTGGGACATTGAATGGGAAGGAACACTCTTAATAGCCAACTTAATCAATAATTGAACCCAAAGATGCGTAGTATTTACAAGAAGTGAAAAATATATATGATGAGAACAGAAGCAATTGATGTTACACATAATTAAATTACCTCTTCATTTTCTTTTGAAGTGAGATTTGCTTTATCAGTTGCTAAAATTGTCTTCTGTGTGGACTTTTTACCCCAAAGCCAAGTCTTGTGATCCATAATGGTAAGAAGACGTCAAATATAAGAAGCCTTCATGGATATTTTGGTCAGGGGAAAATGAGTATGCTACTGCAGTCTAACTGGAAGGATGGGCTAACTGAAACAATAACAATACTGATAAATTTTTGAAAAAATCAGTGCTAATATGCAAATAATCTGAAGTGCTGTTCACTTTTCACCACTTTATTAATAATAGAACGAGTTCATGGAGAATCACTATATTAATATTTCATAATATTTCATTATTGATGCGATTGCGAAAAAGGTTGCAAGAAATGTTTCAGGCATAGTCAAGATTGGAAATGGGATGACCTATGCCATGCTAGTCCAAACCCAGCTCAATGAACCAACTCTTAACTAAGCTTTATAGCTCAATGAATTGATTTCAAATTTGTATCTCAATAAAACAATTTTTACATAACAAGGTAGTGAAACCAAAAATAAAATCAAAGATTAATATATATTAGATCAAAACATTGTTATCATCCATATTCTTATTAGATGATATATTTTTATAAGGAGTCGGCTCATTGACTGATGAGCCAATTGTAAAAACTTAAACTCAATTGATTTAACAAATAAGCCAAAAGTCTCAGCTAATTGAACTGTTGAATAAACTGAGTCATGAATTAGCTGATAAGCTGGTCAGATAATTTCCAAAACTAAGCAAAAATATATCCCTCAAGCAAACAAACTACGAAATTTAACCATGTAACTGTATAGTCATAGCATGATTTTAGAGGATGTAACTTTAACACAAGGAAAATAATTGTCTTGAAAACAAAATAATTAATTAAATACTTATATGGTATTTGACTAAAACATACCATGATACAAAAGTATATTACATCAGGAAAAAGAAAATTATTTACATAAACACCTACATTGACAGGATATCACATTTCATAACATTTCAACACATCATCAATATTTAAGAAAAAAGAAAAAAAAAACACTTTAAATCTCCCTATCAGCTTAAAGCCTGAAAATTTATTCCATGCAACATTAAACTTAAATAAAAAATTATAATTAAAACGATGGGGCAAGTACATATATAATCATCAAAGGGGTGTGCTTTGGTTTCTGACCTCTTAAGAACGAAGTGTGAGGTAGTGTTAGTGCGTGGATCATCCAAGAGCAATAGCTGAGACCCAATGGTGAATAGATTCAACTCTGCCGAGTCCAGTAAGATGAAGCAGTTCAGACTAATTAAGAGTTGGGAAGGTTAAAGCCACAGACATAAATAATGAATATCATATCATAACGTGCAATGTTTGATCTCTTACCGACGCACACTCCACTGGGCACCACAACTCCAACCAACAACCATTTCAGCTTTCTTTTTAAGAGATGAGAAAAGAGAAGGGGTTTGGTTTGGTTGCCAAGGAAAGAGAAATGAAGTAAAAGGACACCAAAGTGAACTGCAGGACTAAAAGTCAAACAGAAAAAGGACACTATGAAAGTAGTAGATAGAAATTTGATAGCAAAAATTATTCAAAACACATTATTTTTACAGTTACATTATTTTAATATAAAAAATTAACATCATCTATAATTATTTTATATTTTTTGTACGAATATATATTGAAAATTAAAAGAAATAATTTTTATTATTTTAATATTGAAAACTGTTTTTTAAGATTAGTTGTGTTTTTAATTTTTACGAAAAATAATAATATTTCTAAATATCCAGTGATGTGGTTAGTTTTTACAATAAAGAATAGTAATATTTAATATGTTGTGTTTACTTAAGACTTCATCTACTGAATTTCTATACTAATATTTTTGCCTGAGAACGGGGGAAAAGGCTGAGAGTTATATTTAATAGTGTCGGCTTGGTACGTTGAATGGATCTGAGATATTTGACTCAGTAACAGTGACGGAAGTCACCGCACCGGTCCCTCGTTATTTGCTCTTTTTTTAACGTTGGCTTAACCATTCGTTGACGCTAGTGCCGGGCTGCTCTAACTGGTCTCTATTTTTAAATTTAATTTGATCTGAATTTATCTAAAAAATATATTTTATTTATTTTAAATACTATTTTAACAAATATAAATTAAATTCGAGTTTTTTAAATTCAGTCCATTAAAAATTTTATTTGTCACAAATTAACTTAAATAGGTTGAGTAGCTTATTTTGGGATTTCTATTTTAGTCTCTTATTCTGAGAATAAACTTAAAATATTTGAAATTAATAAAAATATGTTACAAAAATAAATATTTATTGCACTAAAAATATTGAAACTTAATTTCATCATGTCTCACCGATAAATGAATAGAAAATATTGTTGATTTGAGTGTGCTTTTACTAAAACATCAGACTCATTAATTTCCTGTTAAAAAGAAGTTGGGGATGTGGTTTTAATTTCACATTGAATAAGGGAGAGCTACTTTAGCTTAGGATGGACATGACATGTTGCTGCCCGTTGTTGTTATAATTATAAATAATAAATAATAAATAATAAATAAATATAAATAATGGGACATGGGTTTTTGAAAGATCATATGAATGTAATCAGTCCAATTATTAAAGGAATTTTAAGGAATAAATTTTTACTTTAATTTCTAAAATATATACCACATATAACATACGGTAAATAAGTTTTTAAATTGTTTATTAAAATGTTTCTTTCAAATTATTAATGATTAATTAATTTAGTATTTGACGTATTTTAAATAATCTGATATTTACGTAGACTTTAAACAATTTCATATTTATACGTTATACGATATTTTTTTTATATTTAAAATTAATTTATTATATAATAATTAATTAATTATTTCACTACTAATCTTACTTTTTTTAATTTCTTTCTTTTAATTCAACTTCACATCAAAATTCATAAGTATTGTATTGTTGCTCTATATCACTAATACAAACAATATCTATTTTTTTCATCACGTTGAAAGCTAATCGTATTTATATATTTTAATTAAATATGATTAGCTTTAGATTTTGTTTTCTAAAAATTTTGTTATATTTATATACAGCCTGTTTGAATTGTAGTTAAAATTAAGTTTTATGTCTCATTTTTTTATTTATGAAAAACATGTAACAAAAATAAAAGTCAATTCCAGGGAACAATTCTCAAGTTAGATTTACAAACGAACCATCAATTAATCCTTGTATATTTTAAATTCTTTTAAAATTGTTTTTTTATTACTACTTGGCAGCAAGTAACATGACATATATCTAAATTGGTTATCATTCTAGCATAGTTACATACATGTCTCGTATTATTAATAAGGTACGATAGTTATTATTTTTTAAAATATTATAAGAATTAAATCGATATATTTTTTAAAAAGACTATAATTAAATTTAACTCTATAATAAATCTATGGACTAAATATGTTTATTAACTGAAATAGATAGTAAATTTTTAAAAAATGTTTTTCAAATATAAAAAAAATGTTTTTCATTTTTAAAATATTAAAAAATATTTTTATTAACATCATAAAAATAAATATTAAATTGTTTTATTTAATTAAAATTGAGATAATATTTGATATAAACACGAATACTAAAGATGTTATAATTTGATGAATAAAAGATATTAAATAATAAGATTGATTGGATAGATACGACTTTTGACTAAAAAAAATAAATTGGTTAAAATACATGTTATGAATTTATATAAATGATATAATATATTATACATATTTTTTAAACGATATAATATAATGTATCATCTTAATAATCAGAATAGATTCACCATATTTATAGTGATTACAACTTAACATTTGTAACGTTAAACAGTTAATATATAACATTTTTTCTTTACTAGTAACTTGTTCATATTCCATCAAATATCACAAGTGAAGTTCACGCATTCTCATCGATCTTACGTCATGAGGAAAGTACAATCAAGGATGTTTAACCTAATTGACATGATCACTTCTCACATCAAGAAAAGTTAAAAAAATTCAATTACCACTAACAAAAAATGTACTACTCATATATTTTTCTCTATTTCTGTTGAGTTTTCTATCCCTAAAATTATTAATGCGCACCACGAAAAAAAAAACTTGTAAGAGATGCCAAAATATAAATATATAACTTGTTATAAACTATCCAATCTTTCCATTACTAACACATTTCCAATGACATATTGTATTTGAATTTGTTTGAAGATACTAACTATTTAATAATCATTTGTTGAATATACATCTTTGAGGCCAAAGCTTTCACGTTTAAAAGAAAGAAGAAAAGGCTTTGACCTTTTTTCTATTCATGAGTTAATTAATTGAGAATTATGTAGTAACATCTATTTCAATATTTGTTATGCTTATCTTATCGCACATAAAAGTTTATAAAATAAGTGCTAGAAGCTAATACAAAAATTCTTTTTGGTACATTATAAATCAAAAAGTGATTGTGACAGCAACAAAACGAGTGGTTATTGTTAATTAAAACGGGAAAAGTCAACTAGGAGCTAAGGATAAATTGGTTCATACGAGAGATAAGACTTGGTATTATTAATTTTATGAACTTTCCTAAATTTAACTTAATCAATAATAATGATCATTGATTGATAAAGTTTACTTGTGGTCCCTAATCCACCCCTTATATTCGGTAGTTAGAAGCCAACTACAGCTGGGGTTGAAAAAAGGGATATAACAGTGTCATTTGCACTCTAATTAGCTTATGTTGCAATCCATTGTTCCTTTCAATGATAGATCTTGTTTAGCACAGTTCCAGAATATATAATAATATTGAAAATACAGTGAAATTTAAACAAATTACAACTCATAACTCTTTGTTCTAATTTAACGACATATTTTGTGTTATTATACAATTGATTTTCCTTTACTGACTTTTTTTCACACTCTCCTTGTGAAGTTAATTTTTTGATTAATTTAAACGTATAGTAGCTTAGTCATAATTACAGTGACTAGTCAGATAACTTCTTTAGTTCTCTTTATAAAAAATAATAAGGATTTTTTTTTGTCCTAATTATAATAATGTATAAAGACACATTTTAACATACATTTTGTTAAATTATATATATATATATATATATATATATATATATATATATAATTTTTGTTGATAAAATGCTCACCTATTTTTTACTCATTCATTCAATATTATAAATACTATTAAATAAAATATAAATTTATTTATTTATTTTTATAAACAGAATAATAAATAATATAAACTTAGGGGTTATGGGGGTGCCTTAAACTTGGAAAAGTCGTGTATTTTTAAAACATTTCGACAATTGCTTGTTAATATTTCATTGAACTTTAAAACAACAAATAGATGAGATGTAATATGTCACAAATACGATTAAATATAATAATCTAAGAGAACAGTAAATATGATTTTTCTAGAGTATAATAGAAAAATTTATATTGATTTTCTTTGTCAAACAAATATGGATTAATGGGTTTTGTAAATTTAATGTGTAACTGTTTTTTAATTTGAATCATTGGATTCCACAGAATTATTCACCATAACACTGACCATGTAATTAATTATAAAAAAAAAATCTGACAAATATCAGTGTTCTAATAAAAAAGAAATGGAAGCAAATGATAAAAATGGGCAAGAAAGCCCTTTCCACTCAGATTTTTTCTACATTTCCTTATGCATTTGATGCATTCTCCACGATGACTTCATTAAATACCTCTCTTTATGTACAAGGAGGCTGAAAAAAAAAATACACATGAGATTTTTAATTAATTATTTATATGGTTTAAATTTAATTTGTTCAGTCTTATAGTGAAAATTATTATTATTATTACTTGTGACAAGTGTCCTTTTATTTTTTATACCAAATAAATACTTTTTTCCTTAATTAATAATTCAATCCAAGGAATATTCAATCTTTCTATTTTTAAAATTTCACATAATATTTTACATAATAAATATATTGTAAGAAATAATTATTAATAAAATAACTATCCTGATAATTAAACCAATTTTTTTAAAAAAGTTTTAAACTGTTTTCTTTTTGGTATTTTTCAGTCGCTGATTCTCTCACATTTCATGGTCTGGAAAAAAATGGAGCATTGTTTTTGTGTTAGCTCCTTTTTTGGGGGTTGGTCCATATTCTACAGCTGTACTTAAATGGCTTTGTTGCGCCATTAATGCAATAGTTATGTTGTTGTTCGTCTTCTCTGTTACTCTGTTTACTGAAAGTGTCAGAAAATTGGGCTCTAGAGGCCCACACTTTTGCTGAATTAGCCTTGCCATAGACCCTGTCATAAAATCCTAAGCCCCACAATTTGTTGTGTTTTTTTTTTCCTTCCTCATTATTATATTTCGTTGACGCTTTTATTTATTTATAAATTGCTAAATTGCCAAATGTAGTAAGCAAAGGAAATTGAAGGACTTCAAATTTGTGGGTGAAGAGAACAAAATGAAAATAGATTATTGAGCTGCATCGTAATTAATCCACAGTAACATTGGATGATATATGGTGTTTTAGTATCACTTTTACTTTTATAGATAAAGATAAATACTAATATATAAATTGAAGCCATTGATACAACATGAATTTGTAAACAGATAAGCAATCCCTATCACTTTATTCAAATTACGTCTGAGAAAAGCCCAATTTAGCCTCTCTCTTTATTTTTTTCCCCTTGTTCATTTATGAGCATAGCCTGTTTAAGTTTTCCAAAAAGATAATAATTTCAAAAAATATATTTTGTATTATTTTGAAAAGCTATTTCGAATACTTAAAAGAAAAGCAAAATTTTTAACTACCCTTTTAAAACAAAAATAATTTTAATGATTGCAAACAAACGAATGCAACTTCGTTTATATATAAAATTTTAAGATTTGCCCAAAATAAATTTATAAGATATATATTATTTCTTGATATGTTTTTAAAGAAATCTTTTAAAAATGTAAACAAACTCATTCTTTATTCCCCTCTTCATAGTTACCCAAAATAAAATTAGGGATAGGAATGATAATTAAGATAAAAAAAAATATAATACATAAGTTTCTATTTATAAAACATATTTTCAATTATGTTATACATCATACCTTTAATCAATACTCTTTTTTCTTTTTCTATTAGATTAACCGATCATGTCAACATTATAATGACACTTATGTTTTATTACTTTAACAAATGAAAACATTATACTTATCCCGTGTACAGAATCTTAATTATGCACCTATGTAATATTTATTTTTTGGTCAAAATGAAAACATAGCTTTAATCTTAATTATTGTTAGTTTTATTGAAAAATGAAAACAAATTATCATGGATGTAACAAACCGACCCTCGCAAGTCTAAAGGGGCTTCAGGGTTTGGGCCTAGGTTGACCTATGGGCTAGTTTTGCACAAACATTCTCATCGTTGCTAATTTTGGTTGTCAACCTATTCAGCAGCCGAAACTGTAGGGTAAATATAAGACAAGGAAAAGAAGAAGAAGGAAAATTCAAGATTGTTCTAAAAACTTGAAGCATTAAGGCAAAATGAATAGCACTTCTTCAGACTCAAATTTGTGAAGTCCAGAAGGCATACAAAATAAAATAGAGTAATTTTGCTGAACCTTACAGCGTCGATGCTTAGCTTAGCAAAAAGAATGTGGAAGTGACAACAAACTTGACAAGTTGGTAAAGAGTTTGCGTTTGAACAGCGAACTCGTTCCAATAACAGTAAAACAGTGTACCCACAAAGTCCAATCACATTCAACATCGAACCTAAATAAGAAAAAACCTCGTGACACATTATTCACCATACAAAATTTTGCTTTTTTAGGGAAAAGTAGGTTTCCATCTCCCTCTACTCTGATCTATGCACTCACCAAGATTAGTGTATGACGAGACACCAACCTCTTTCTTTTGGCGCTAACAATCGGTTAGAACACTGAGCAAAAGTCTTCACATTCCCATATTAGAAACTCGTAAGCCCCTCTCATTGGCATTGGCCCAATTGGAAATATAACCTGTTTGCTCTTGAAATTAAGCAACTTTGACAAACATCACCGTAAATTGTCCTTGTTTCGTGCTCTATGTCCCCCCTTCATATTTACTAGCTCCATTCCTAGTTTCAGAAGTGTCAAACATCAATAATTGATTGCGATCCTCCATTCAAATTAGGAGACTTTTTTTTCCCCTTCGCGTAGGCACTGAATTTTCTTGTTGCCATTATAGGCAAAGCATTTGCGTGATCACTCTGAGCTCAAATGAAACGCGACGTGAAATCATAATCATATGGTAACGTAGTCATGTGACCAATCCAGCCTTAACCATTGTAAAAGGAAAAATAAAAGTGATTGAACGAACTAAATTGACTACGGATGTTAGCAAAATATGATCGTGATTTGCGTTAATCTCCTCTAGTTAATTTTAAACATGGTTTCTTCAAAATTTCCCCCTTATTCCGAATAATGAATGAGCCAAGAAATAATGTTAATCTAATAATCCTCGAGTTTTTTTAGCAGGTGAAGATTTTTTCAATATCGCCAAATGCAGCTAAAATTAATTCACCTCGTCAACAGTCATATATAGCTTAATACCTTAATTTAAACGTCAGGGATGCGATGCCTTGTGATTATATAATACCTAATTATATGCCTTAAAATAACAGAGAGATCGATTCCTTGTTTCCACGACATTACCACCTAGAAGGAAAGGACAATAATCTTCAGATGATTGCATTGTCTATGATTCACAGACTTTTTACCCTCTTGTCTAACTGAACTGATCACCTCGCGGGTGCCTTAGAATTTAGACACATTTAAAAATAATACGAGTCCATCACTCAAGATACATATATATATTAAAAGTTGTTTTGAAAGAGGGATTTTAAAGAAAAAAATAATAAGGGAAGATAAATTTTATATTTTAAATATTTTTAATTAACATTTATTTAAAATAAAATACATAAATTCATATATTAACATAAATTTAATATATTTATTATCATAGGTAATATATAATTATTTTAATTTAAAATTAAAAAAATATTTTCTTCCTTTTTTTCTCCGAGATTCTCCTCCTAAACATAAAAAAAAACTAACTAATGTTGAATATAGTTAAAGAAACGAAAAATGTGATGTTTAACGTCATCATTGTATTTTTAACGTATTTTTTATAATAAAAATTGTTTATTAATCTTTGATCAACGACCTTAAGAGACCTGTTAACTGAACTCATAATTTTAAAAGTCGAATAGCACAATGAATTCACTTGAAATTTTATTGGTCTTGCTGCTTATATTGATGGATTTTTATTTTTTTTTTATCATTTTTGGTTAGTATAATTATCTCATAATTTATTAAATAATAAATATTTAAATTTTTATCTAAGGTTTTTTACGACTTTTTAAAAATAAATCCTGAAAAATATATTTTTGTATTATAAATTTATATAATAGTTTATTTTTAAAACGAAACAAACTAAACGAACGAACGGAAGGTAAACGGCGGTGAGGGGAAGAGTATAGCAAAGCTACTGGAACTGATTTCTGATTTTAATTTTATTTATCACACAAAGTAAATTAATTTTATTAAATAAAAATGAAATAATTTAATGTTATTGCATCTTTTCAAATGAAATTAAATAAAGGAAAAACGGTTTCTTTTTTCGTACATGGAGGATTAATAACTGTTTTATTTATTTATTTACATTTCATATAAATTTTTATCTCCTTCCTATTACTAAATAAATCCTTAAAACGGACCAGGAGAAAGATGGAAAAGCAGATAAAATAGAATAAAATAATGGATAAATACAGCAAAAAATAGGTCTTTAAATTCTTTGATGGCATGACAGGTGAGGACAAATAGTGGATGGCACCTTTACAGGCATGGTGATGAATAATCACGATGTGACACATTTTCTCATAAAAACAATTATCAAAAAGAAAATAGATATGACAAATGGTTGGTTAAAAAAATAAAAAAATACGAATATTAATACATACTTTATAATTTAGTTAAATATTAAAAAATAATATTTTAAAATTCTGTTTACACTTTTAGTAATTCAAAATTTATTTTTTAATTGAGGCAAAGTTCGTAATTAATATATGCATTGTTAAAATATTATTATTCAGTTAAATACAGCCAGATACAAGACAAAAAAAATAAAAAATACAGATAGAGTTTACTATAGAACAAGATAATAAGAGGAGGTCCTTTATTGACCAGATCAGTAACGTTTTAATGTAAACTTGCTTAATACCGGAAACTTTTATACTAACATAACTATCATATTGTTTGGAAAAGAGAAAATTTTACTAAATTATAAAAGCATTGTCTTTAATATGGTTCATGGTGGATAAAATAAGTTTTTTTTTTCAAAAAATAAGTACAATATTTTCCCTCAAAAAATTATTATTCTTGAATAAATGGGACATTTTTAACTAAAATTGATGCTGAAAAAAAATTTTATTTTACTCAAAATGAGTAATGTTTCAAAGAGTTCGAGAAAGTTTCATAATCTAAGATAAAAAATGTTAAAATTAGTTGGAAAAAAAAGTATTCTAATATGGTTTCAAAATTTGTTGAGAGGATAGTTTATTTGAACAGAAAATTGAAATATTTTAAACTATAAGAATTTAAATATAAGTAATAGGAGATGACAAAGTACATTAAAAAACATCCAAAGATATTTGAAAGTGTTTAGCAATGGTTATCAGTAATTACCGGCAATTATTTTTAATTGTAAAGCAAAACACGTAATAAAGATGAATAAAAGTGAAAGTTACGCAAAACATATTGAAAGAAGTTATGAAAGATGAGCAGAGAAAAGAAAGCAGTTATATTTACTTATAAATAGTTAGATTCGACAACTTAGAGAAATTGTAATTGAAAGTTGTATGTTTGCATTTGTATAATTTATTTTAATTTCAAATATTCTTTTTTACTTTATATTTTATGTCAATAATATTTTATTCTACTTCTATTCTTTCTATTTATTTTGTTTTACAACGTTAACTTAGCTGTTACATTAAAAACACATTTAAAAAATTAAAAGAAAAATCTAAAATTCAATCACTTTTAAATTTATTTGTTTAGTAATTGTCAATTTCTACCATAAACACGTATATACTTTTTTTCACTTGAACATTTTGTCCAAATGTTAAGAGAGCTTAATTTATTAAGTTTGGAAGCTTAATAGTAAAAAACCATTAAAAAAATACATCAATAAGAAAGAGCAGGCTTATTTTACTTAAAATAAAGAGCTGTTTTGATTGAATTATAATAGTTATAATGTCTTATATAAATGAACTACGAATACAAGAATTAATAATTATTATGAAATAGATAATTGACATTTTATGAAATTTAATTAAAACAATGTAATTATCCATAAAATAAATAACATTTAAAATGACGTGGTTTTTTACGCAAAAAATAAATAAATAAACAAGGTGTGTTTATGGGTAGGAATATCTTTAACGCAAAAAAATTACTCAATTCCAATTCATCCCTGGAATTGCTACACATTATACGCATGAATTTTGAAGATAAATTATCCTCAATACAAGTTACCCTTTTGGTATTAATGAGAGCAAGTTGATCTTAAAACTATTCTCATCCATTATTGAATACTCTAATCTTGGTATGGTCAATGCTCACAAAGATTATTGAGTCTAGTTCACTCTTTGCTTCTGTTTTGTGTTGTTTCGTTTTCTTTATTCACAATTATCTTTGCTGTAACTTTGTTGTTCTTCACCTCCTTTTTGCCAAATTCTCTGCCCGTCCTCAAATGCAAGATCGTTTATCATTACTTCTTGCATTCGTTCCTTTTCTACAATTTAACTTGAAGTAGAATAAAGAACTTTCGTAGGAAAAATATCAATGATAATTTGATATTGAAAAATGAATAAGATGCTAATACAAGTAATGATAAGAACTGAATGTACTTCTACAAGAAATAGCTACACACTAACTAATTAAATACACACCAAATTGTAACAAAGTAATTAAACGATGCAGTCACCCTATAACTGTCAGGGTATTTGGCAGTTTGCATGGATGGTGATGCTATTTAAGTACATTTTATTACTAATTATAATTTGTTTTAATTTAACGAGATTCACTATTAATTTCATAATTTTTAGTAAATTTAAACCAATGCATAAAAATATAATAAGAAACGATGAATTACTAACACTTGTTATTTTTATTTAAGATTTTAGTCATCTTATTAGCTCTCAAGGTTGTTTAACTTGTTATCTCTTAGCAATTAATTAAAATAAAATTTGACCCTTTAGTGGTGTAATTAACTAATGGTGTCCATGGCGATAGCAAAGCAATAATAATATATAATAATAAACACGGTAATGATCATTTAAAGATAAAACTAAGAAAATCTATGGCAGAATAAAACGCAGTCCAACCTTAAGTAAATCTATTTCCACATATCTGTTCCTAGAGATATGAACAAAATGATGTTACAAATGCTTAACTAATTGACAAACAATTGGTAGATTTGATACTCAATGTGGAACTTATAATAATTTTTAGTAGGTTTTAATTTTTTTAAAAAACAAAATAACATTTTTCTTATTGTCTCGTTGATAAGAATATGTAATATTTATTAGTTGGGTGAGGATTGTCAGATCCCGTGCCTCGCATTCTTCATGAATAAATTGTACATGATCGATCTCTAATTTTCTTTCTTTTTATAAACGTCACCTTTCGATTTGATATATATGGTCCCAAGTGATGTCCAATGGAGATAAAAATATTATTATTATTCATCATAAATATTTCCCACCAAACAATAACAATTCTCAACTTGTTTTTAACTTTTTGATTTTCGTGCATATTTTTTTTTATTACTCTTGTTTTTTTTTTCTTCTTTTCTTTATTATCATATTAACTCATAGTTTTAATTATTTTTTACACTTAATATAGTTTTCAATTTGTCTTTTCACGTGAAGATCATATACTTTAATTTGTATCTAAAAATTTGATTACAAGTTAGTTACTTTTTATTAAAAAAAAATATTGAACCAACAGAAATTAGTTTGACTGACAATTAGTTTAGTATCCCTTAAATAAAATTTCAAATTCAAATTTTTTTATATGCAAAAAAACTCTAATAATAAATTTAACCACCACATCCCAGTGCCGCTGATCCAAATTAAATTGGATAAGGAATAAAAAATTAAATTTGATTCCTACGTTTAATAAAATAATATTATTTTTTATATTTTTATTTTATTTTTTAAATCTCTGCACATAATATACTAATTTATGTTTTAGTTCATGAATAAAAAATATTAGCACAATTATAACTTAAATAAATAACAAAACTAATTTGTACACTTTTATATAAAAATAAAAATCTATTTTTATTATAAAAACTAAAAAATAAGTCAAATAAAAAATAATGTAATAATTTAATTAAATTTTACAAATTGATTAATCAGTAATGTTTGACGATAACCTACTACTCATCAGAATAGATCAATTAAACCTCGATATTCTCAATCTTAGATTTAATTTACAAAAAATAATAAAATAAATATTAAATAATTATATAATGAATTACTATATTATAAATGAAATTATTTTATCTAAAAAGTAAACTATTCAACCAGACTATTAATTTTTATAATATATCATGTGTATTTTTTAAAATTAAAATTATCTAATGATAATGTTTGAATTACACTTACTTTTATTATAATGATTTTACTTTTTATCCACTATTTTATTAAATATGTTCTAAATTTTGAAGATAAAAATTGTCACTTAATTTTATTTTATTATTTTATATAAATTTTTAAAACTTTTTTAATATTTATGTTTATATTTATAAATTTTATTTTATTGACTTGTATAAACTTTTAAATTTTTTATAAATATTTTTATTTATATAAAATTCATAATACTTAATATATCATTTCTATTATTTTAACATTATTATAGTTTTATTAAATCTATATAATTTTGATGCATATTATTTGTAATTATATAATTAAGTTAAAATGTTTTTTAATTAATGTTTAAGAAAATGTATTATATATATATATTTAAAATAAATTATTTCTACATTCCACGAATTATTAAGTAGTTATCATATAATTATGGTAATTTTAAAGAGAATTAAAAGTGCTGAAGTAAATAACAAAGTGAAGGAGGGCTTAAACATTCCCTTGAACTTTAACTTACAGGAAATAGTCCGTCATCAATTTTTTTTTTTTAATTTACTACATAAAATATTAAGTATGATAGCTGAAATGTAAATGATATCCTTTCCTTCCAAATATTTCAAATCCTAACTCTTTAATTTTTAATATTTATTATCTATGCTTAAATTAATAATAATAATAATAATATATACATACAAAACATGTTCCCCAGCAACCATTTTGAAAAGATTGAAATTTGAAACCAAAGTTTAACCTTGAGCCATTGTCCATTGATGTTTATTGGTGGAGAAGTTGTTGACTCACATTATAATTTCATGTAAGCGGAATTTAACACTGTAAATTGTAGCGTCATAAAATACGCAGTTATGCTATATGTGTGATTAAGATTTTTATTAACACGAGTGAGATAAAGTTAAATTTCAAATGCACATTCATAGTGAGATCAACATTGTTGATTTAATCTACTAAATAAATGTCAAATGTTAAATTTTAATTCATCATATAAGTAGAGAGATTAAAAATAATAATACATGAATTAAAATAAAATATAAAGACTAAAAAAACATTTAAGTCAAATTTACATTATTAACTAATTATAAACTATATAAATATGACATGTAAAATAATTATTGTAAAAGTTAATAATCCTCAAAGATGCATTATTCATGATTGAATAATGATAATTTAAAAATATTTATATTATTAGTATATTTTAATTAATTTATATATATTTTCTTACAAAATCAATTGCTAATGGTTTATGTTTTTTTTCTTCCAAAACACATCAATCAATTTAATCTTGAGTACAAATGCATGAAATTCACACCAACTCTTTCTCGTTACATAAAATGATATATCAATATAATTTTGTGTAACAAAGCACTATACACTGTCGAGGAAGAAACTATAGAATGTGTAGTCCTACACAATTATTTTTGAAACAGCAAATTCTCACCAATTATTTTTGTCGTTTTCTTTGTCTTTGTCATCAATGACTTTATGGTTTATTTTTTTTTAATTTTTTTAATTTTTTCCCTCCTATACCCTTTCTAAAATTGATTATGATAGAGACTTTTGAGAGAAAAAAAAGAAGCGAAAACAAAAATGTACCTGCGTTTTAATATTTACATGCTCGTCTGTTATTATATTTCAATACTTAATTAGCGTAAAATGTCGCTTTTAATAATCTGTTATAATTTAAGTTTTATTATTTTAATTATTAAATCGTGTAATATATATAATGTATATATGTATAATTGTGTGTGTTTTAAAAGAACATGTTATAGATTAAAATAAAAGAATGTGATGAATTATTTATTAAATTTTATATTATGAAAAAAATATAATTTCATTCATAACATAGACTTTATTTTTTATAAAAAATTTAAAATGTTAGTAATTTATTTTTTTATACACTATTTATTATTATTTAACATTTATTAAAAAATACAAATTATGTATATCTCAATTTTAATTTAATGTGTACTAAAAAATACATAATAATAAATTAATAATTTTTTATTAAACATTATAGTATTTAATATTATTAATGCATTATATTACACAATATTTTATAATTTTTACTAAAATTTCATTGATTATAAATTTGCATTTATCGTGTATTTTGAAATAAGTGTTAATTTTTGTAATCAAATTGAACAAATTTTTGTACTGAAACGAGTGTGTACAAGTATAACTATATACTGCTGAAACAAAGTTTAGGGCATATTTTCTATTAAAATGAACTATATACATTCTCTTAAAAATATATATATATATATATATTCTCTTAAATACGTGTGTGTTTTGTTTTAATTAAAAATGATGATGATGAAACCAAAACAGTAACACAGCACATACAATGATAACCTCACGTCTTAATTAATTGCTGGTGGGGAGTTAAAGGAAGTGACTAACAATAACAATAATGATATAAACATTAACCACAGGGAGCATCATAAAATTACCGAGGAGAGTTAAAACAGAAGAAGAAGGAACGAAACAAAAAATCAGAGATGAAGTGAGGGAAGAGTGGGGTGAAGATGCACATGGGTAGAGGATCTACAACTCAGAATTAAGATATAAATCTACGCGAAAAATGCAATGAGATGCAGTTGGATACAATATCAAACGCCAAAACATACCAGAAAAGGAAAGTGTATATATGCAACGTTACAGAGTGGCAGAGGCAACCACATAGTGTAGTGGGTGTAATTAAAGTGAGGCTTGGATTGGGAGAGAGAGTCCCAGAAAGGGAAACCAAAAGAGTAGTTTGTCTGAGTGAATGATGATAGCGATCTATCAATTGAGGGCACAATTTGCATCATAGGACCAATGCCTCCTCACCCAAGTGCCAGTCTCACTCCCAGTCACCATCACCTTTCCCTATATATTTTTAATCTTCTATTATCACATATTATATCAAAATTATTTTCTTTTTATTTTGAAAAACTCAACTAGTGCCCATAATTTTCCAACCGTTCAAGAAATCCCATATATAGAAACTCTTATCTTTTAAAATAAATAAAGGTGGCCTCAAACCAACGTACCCTTCCGCTAGATTACTTTACTCCTTTTGGTCCTAATTCTTTATGCTATATCGACAGAGTTTGTCTTCAGCTTTGCGTAACCATTAAACCATGCTGTTATTTATTTTTCTTACATCCCCTCTCTATTGTCTTAAACTTTGTGCATCCTAGAGGTGAGGGGAGTTAGAGAGGGAGAGAGGAAGGGAAATGAATCTCTCTGGACGTTGCAGTGTCTCGTAGATCCGATGCAAAGTAAAAGTATTGTAGAGAGGGGGGGAGAGCTTTTAACCTACTGAGCAGTGAATAACATAGTCCCACTTTGTACTCCGTTCTGCAATTTAGGAGCTTTGTTTTCTTTCTTTCCTTTAGAATCAAGGTCCCTGGCATCAATTTTGGACCACTCTTGACTTCATCAAATACGATCATATACTTGCTTACTAATATGGCTTCTTTTAGAAGATGAGCTACAAAAACAAAGCAATTACTGTTTAATTGAGAATATCGCTTTCCTTATCATCACCAAAATGGCCAAATAATGTTTAATAACCTATTCATCAACATTGCTCATCCCCCTTTTTTTTTTCTTCTCCAATTATTCTGGTGGCAAAAATGTAGCATAAAATCTTCAACACGTTCCACAAAAAATAATAAAAAATTCAACGTGTTATTTCAATTCTATAAATGGCATTGCTTCGGGCCCACTTTTCCCAAAATATCTACGCGATGACGCTCGTGATGATGAAACCGCGCGCATGTTTCACATTTTTCTATTCATTTACCCAACCTGGGCATAAAAAAAATGGGTTTCCTGATTATTCTTACATTATACTAGGATTATAGCAACCAACGAGATAACAAAGTTTAGGATTTGATTCGTCAAATAAAAGGTGTTACGCTGCATATTTCTATTTAAATCGCAAGTAAACATTACATAATCTTTTAAAATAAAACCCATCCACTCGTTAAAGAAAGAACATTTTTTAACCAGCACTCATGTAAGATCCAAACAACGAAGCTTTAGCATAAAATACCGAGTCGCTGGTTCATTACCGATTCAGATGCTGTTCCCTCCAACACTCACAAGTGTGGAATCATTGAACCCAACCAATCCTCTAACCAATTACTACTCTCCTCTACTCTGCTCCCATAAAGGTACATCCCATAAATAAATGACCCAACTCCTGTTTCCCCTGTTAATTAACATAGTTAATAGCACGTACTTATTTTTCTTTCTCGTAAAAGTTAAAACTGACAAGGGCCTTAAACCCCCAAGCAAGCCAGCCCCTTCACCATTTATACCCTTTTGGTCGCTTCCTTCTCTCTCTCACAATGCATCAGTGTCCTTTTGAAGCTTTAGACGACCAATGATAGGTCCCTCTCGTCATTATAGCCTTTGTCTGACTGCTTTTGGCCAAGAGAACTGATTCAAAGGACACCGTTGATAGAGACTATTCATCGCCATCCGGTTATATTTCCGAGACACCAGAAAATAACCCACTTTGCATCTCTGTCTCTCCCTTATCTCGAGTAATTTCCCCCCCCCCCCCCTTCTTTTTTCCTCACCTCGCTTAAGCCTAGCTACTAGTACATATTAATATTTGCCCCAATGTTTTTTGTCAAGCTAAGCAATCCTGCATTTACCCTATTAAGGAACCAAAGCTAGCATCTTTCCTTGGCAAAGTTTTCAAGGCCAATCCCGATCCGAGCAGAAATAAGGAACAAATTGACAACCATGTGTATGCGATAGCAATACATCCCAAATTAAGAAACGAATAGGTGCTGTCATAAATATAATAGTGCAGAAATGCAGTAAATCATAGTTATATAACATCAGAAATTTTAGTCAGAGCCCAGAATATCTAGTATCTAGTTAAAGATTTCGTCCGTTTGTTAGTTTGACTGACCCAGACCAAGCAAAGACCAGTGAGTTCCCAATTTGGCTTTCCCTTTTCTTTTCTTTTATCCACTCTTTCACCTCAATAGTAAAGTTACGGTTTTGTATGGCTTTTCCTAAAAGAGAGGAGGTTGGACATAAAACAATAATCTAAACTGCATCCATTTGCAAATGCTCACAGAAGATAATAAGAAGAATTATTGGTAACAATATATTCTCAAGGGTCACGAAGGTCTCATGAGAGTGTGGAACCCATTTTTCTGCAGCCAACCTTGCGAGGGTCTAATCTGCGGTGGGAATCCTGATGATGCTGCAGCAGTTGCTAACAAATGTGGAGGCCCCGGTTGCCATTGTTGCTCCGACATTGACAATGAAAGATCACTTCCAATACGGCCTCCGTTGCTGCTGCTGGAAACCTGCATATTCGGAAAATCGAAACAATTAATAATTAACCTCCATCGATCCACCTGGATACTAATAAATGGGTGCTTCCCTATTCCTCTCTAGTTCATTTATATTCAATGCATGATAAATTGAGGAGGTACCCACATGAAAATTTGGTGGGTGAAGATTTACAAAATTCTGAGGCATTTGAGGAGGCTCTGCTGGCGACCTATACGGACCATATCTATGCATTTCATTAGTGGGTGGAGAATGAAGGCGAGTTTGGCTAAGCAACCGCAAGGCTTCACTTTCCCCCTGACCATCTCTTGCATATGCTTCCATGTTGCTTCTACCACATGGTTTCGGTAGTATGTTCACCAGCTGAATCAAATAGCCAAAAGGGTGATTCAGGTAAAATAAACAAAACAAGTTAATGAGATAATAAATAACGAATTTTAATTTTATGTAATATTACATGAACCTTAGGCTTGCTTCCCCCATTCCGCCAATTAGATTCGAGTGCCATATGCTGATCGGTTGAAGAATTTGGGGGTTGATTTCCCAATGCTTGACTACTGCTATGCTTAGAGCTCGAATTGCCCAAACTCAAATCCAGATTGTGATCTGCAGCTACACCTGAGGATTCTGCCACCCAATAATACATTTAACTAATTATGTCTGGTGAATGTGAATAATAAAATATAAAAATTTTGATAATGGAACATGAGCAGTGAGCGCATAAAACTTTTAATTTCTTAATTACCCGAGTTAAGCTCCTTGTCGTATATGCTGGGATCAAAATTGGTGACGGCCTCTTTGCCGTTGCATTTTATTGCTGCTTTGTCATATGCCCTATACAAAGAAAAGTGCCAAAAATTTCAAAACCCTAGCATGCGGGATACTTTCTACAAGGTGGGGAATCTTGAAATTGAAAGGGGTAAATATCAGCCTACCTGGCAGCTTCAATCTCGGTGTCAAACAGACCCAGATAAACGTATCTGGTGAATCAAATGAAATTAACACTATTAATTTTGTTACGGCACAGGCACGAACAAGCATTCACACGAACAACATGATGTATGTATATAAATAGTATAAGATGAAGTCCTACTTTTTGCCTAAAAATTGGCCCATCCGAGCCTCCCATCTTCCACACTTGTGCAAAGTTACACCTCTATATTTGGAGCTTCCCCTAGGAAATCCAGTGCTTTGTCGGCGAAGTACGTGCACAAACTCTTCCTTGGTTAGATTGCTCATCTTTTAACACAAAATAAATTAGCCAAATCACGATAACAATTGAAGATAGAAAAGTTAATTAAGAACCGTAGGAGATAAGATAAGGGTATCACAGAACTATTGGAGATAAGATAAATGCCTTTCTACAGAATCTCCCTCTCTCTCATGACTCACCTGCTTCAAATCATCTTCATAGTCTTCTATATTGAAATTGATGTCTGCCTCCACTCCTCGGAACTTAATTGCGGCTCTATCATATGCACTGGGGAAGGGGAATACATACATATTATTGATATTAATTAGAAGCATATAAAAGAAATATTAGCAGGATTGGATATAGAAAAGTTATATTACAAGCTGTGTAAAGAAGAGGTAGGAAGGGAGCAAGTGCTCACCGAGCAGCTGCATGTGCTGTGTCAAATCCACCTACACAAATTTACCCAGACAAAACCATCTCGTCAGTCATCCCTAAAAACTTCCCACAATACTCACTTGTCTGCTCCCAAATCGTATTCACAACAAAATTTATTATTAAATAAATTAAAAATATATAAGTCTAGTACTACCACATATGCAATCGTTTTAGTCGTAACACTTACCCAGATACACTTGTTTTCCACAATCCCTGCAGCATCAAGGACAAACACAACCAAAATTTTTAAGTGTCGAGAAATTATAAAATAGAATAAAATTATGGAATGGAAAGCATAAAGCACTAACCATATATGAGACTCCCATCGACCTGTTCTTCTGTAAAAGGTAACTCCCCTATACTGTGAGCTCCGTGACCTTGGTCCTCGCCGACTCTTCTTCATAGGCTGCGACACTTCCACGGATTTTCCGGCGCCGAGAGTTTCTGATTGACAAAATTTGACGCCTACCCAGTGAGCGCGAGGGAAGGAATTCGAGGTTCCTCCGCCGCCGGAGGGGAGAGCCACATCGGAATCTTCCACCGGAAAAAACTGGCGGGTCACGGTCACGGGTGGGCGGTCACTGTCATGATGGGTCACTGAGAACCCGAATATCTTGCTACTCTTTTTCTTGAACGTTCTGCTTCCACCCCTGTCACCGTCTTCTTCTTCCGATCCATCCTCGATGACCACTGCAGAGGAGCTTGAATTGGAAACAGATCCAACCCTCTTGCCTTTATCATCATCTCCTTCCTTTAGAGAAGAACACCCTTCTGATTCGTAGTCCTTTCTCTGATCGGGGGAGTCATTCAGATCCCACATTCTTCACTTCCTTTGCTTAACAAGACCCAGATGTTTTTCCCTTCCCTTCTCACTCAGATAGCTGCAGAGCTAGTTGGTCTTTGTACACACACATTAACCAGCAAAAAAGAGAGAGGCAAGTATACAACCCAGATTTCTGATTCAGTGATTCCCACTCTGGTGTAAAAGAAAAATGAAAAATTGTTAACTGAGAGTGTGTGTGTTGGGCTCTGTCTTGTTCCCCGTTCTGCTAGCCTTTCTCTCTTCTCTCTCTTGTTTGAGAATAATAAAATAATGGTGGAAGGAGGTGGAGTATTGTGAAACTGAGAGAAGAAAGAAAAATCAAACCTACGACGAGTGTGAGAGAGAAAGAGGGTAGGTGTTGCAAAAAGGTAATAAAGTAGGAGATGTTCAAAGATCTTTGTATTCCCTTAACTGCCCAATACAGCATAGACGAGGCCAGTTTCAGCAAGCTTAGCCGAAAGCATCAAACCTTCTCCTAAGCACCAATCTCCTCTCCACTCTCTCACAACTTGTTTCTCTCACTGAAAAAACTAATATTATAATTTCTATGTATCTATTTTTGTTTTGCTTCTCGCGGGGGAAAGTCCTTATATATAGTAGTTTTTTTAGATGAGTGTACTGTTACTTATTTCCATTTTGATATGATTATTGAATGAATTAAAATGCAAGTGGTAAAAATAGGGAAAGAAAGAACCATCTCTTTCTTAAACGACTTTCCCACGTTAACCAAATCGAAAAAGCATCTTGGGCTGTCCTTCTCCCTGGCTCCAAATTACGCAGTAATGGAAATAGACAGCGCAAGGAGTCCAAAAGAAAGATAATTACTCAAAATTACCTTTTGTTAGCTTCTAATCGTTAATGATTCCCGTCATAACTTAGGAGCCACCTCAATCCACGCCTCCAACGAGTTTTATCTTTTTAGGATTATGACTAAGTTTTACCATGTGGGATGCCACAGGGGGTCAAAAGAGGAAAGTAATTAGGGGGGGTGATGAGGGGTATTTTGGGAAGAAGGTGGAATATTTATTATTGTGACTCGAGACCACGGCAGTGTTTGAGCGAGCGAGCGAGCGAGCGACAGAGAGAGAGAGAGAGAGAGAGAGGGGGACTGTGTTTGGCATCAGAAAAAGGAAATGAGAATAATAGAAGTAAAAGGAAACTCTTTCCAGAAAAGTCCAATCCAAGAGTACGGGAAGAGGGCCACCTTTGCCTCTTTCGTTCGCCAAGCGACCAATGCCCTTCCTACGCTGTACCTCGTATTTATGACTCCCTTCTACTACGTCACTCTCCTCAAACTGCGCGTGCTTCCCAACACCATTTCTATACCCCCTTCTCTCCCCCATTGTTATTTTTTATATTCTTAATCTCTGTTTAAAGGAGCGTAATCAGAATTATACATTGTGATGTGTTGCATTTCAACGAGCCACGTTGTTGGAAACCCCAATGCTAATATACTGTTCTGTGATTCTTTTTATGGCTCAATTTGAGCCAAACAGTTATATGAATTTTGTCAAGAACCAAACAAAATGTTCCTATTAGGCTTTGCTTGTGCTTTATTGATACATTTAATAAGTTACAATTCATGGCTTTAAATTTGTAAGGAATGCACTTAGAATCAGCAAAAATCGATCGACATTCTATTTTAGATACTCAATAAATCAATCGCGCATAAAATTGTAAAAAGAACAAGTCAGATGGCAGCCCCACACTACTCATTGTAAGTGTGGATAGCGAGGTGCAACCCTTATAACGAGCTAATATGTTATTGCTAATTTTATCCAAACAAATACAATTTTTTAAACATAAAAGATGATATTTAGATTTAATGATCGAATTTTGGTCTAATTTATTACGTAAGAGCTCATAAACACAATATCTTTGCTGTTACACTGTAATTAAAAAAATTTGTTAATCTTACTTTCAAAGACAAGTTTAAACGACCAGGTACTAAACTATTGTTGAAAAAAATCTTTATTATGCCAAAAATTTAATAAATAATATTTCTTTATTAAAATTTCACTATCATTATATGCTTTATCCCACGCCTAAAACGTGGTTAGTATTTGCATTAAAAAATAATTAATTTTTTCCAATATGTATCAAATGGCTCATAATAAAAAAAATTATAAATAAAAAACTTCATTACAAATTATATCGTCTAATGTTATAATGTTTTACGGTTTTTAATAAACTTTTATTTTATTTTATTTGATAAAACTAGTTAGAAATTATAACTTCCAAGTATAAGCTAGCAAGTTATTTGGAAATTTATGATCAGCTCAATAGATTATAGCTGTTTGGTTAAACTGGTTTTGTTAAATGATACAAATTTATTCAACATATTAATGAGGGAAATTAAGACATTAAAATTTAACTTTAATGAACAAAAATTTACTTAAAATAATTGCTAAATTGACAATATATAATTTTTGATAGACCCATTAAGAAGGTCCAAAAATAATATACGTACACGTGGGTCGTGGGTACACTCTATGATTGTATCCATTCGTAATAGGTATGTTTTGCACGACATCCGATTATGGCGCAACCTCCCCGTGACTTGCAACGCGAAATTGTCATCGTCTGTTAAACGGGCTTACACAAGATCAAATAGATTAAATTTAATCTTTTGAAATTAATTCAAATTAAATTATCAGATTTTTTAAATAATCGCATGAGAGGTAATTATGCTGCATAATTGCATCATATCATTTAAAATTTTTTAATAGTAATAATTTATTATTCGTTACTGAAACTGAGACTTACAAATGATGTTACCGTCTGTCATCTAAAAAATAAAAAGTAGCTACAGCGTTCTTTTTATGAGAAAAACGTAAAAATTGAACTGGGAACTAATTTAAAACAAAAAAAACATGTGATTGCTTATATGATCTAAATATAAAGTTCATATTTTGAATCGATTTTAATTTGACTTAAGCTATGATTAAATTATGAACCACAGTTTTCCATTCAAAGAGAACACAGCATCTTTTGTACAGTTACTGCTATAAAATACGTCGGTGGTTGGAACGATGTTATATGCGAAGATAAGACACGCAGCACGTCTGTCTTTTTGACAGAGAAAAAAAAGAAAAAACAAAAGTGTAGGCGTGCGTTTTAGCGTAGGTTGGTGAGCGTGGGTCTACGTATGTCTGACAATGGCAATGCCAACTCAAAAACCATAGGATAGATTGATGGATAGATTTGTAGTTACCACACACATTCATATATATATATATATATATATATATATATATATAAAAATTAATTGGTGGAAGATTATAATATAACTTTATATTAGAGATGCCATCACCGTTGACATCATCATCATTTATTAAGAAATTAATATAATATATTATCAAATAAAAATGTTGCAATTCAATCTATACAGACTTGCATTATCTAATAAAACCTGCTTAATTTTAATACATTTCTTTGCATTTGATACATCTTAATTGATGTAACATCGCGTTTGTACCCCAAAAAAATTAATAATCCTGCACCAGTAGTAAAAAACAGTTTTGCAATTTTTTATTTACAACATAATTTTGATAGGTTAGAACCTTCTTAATTTACGAAAAAATTGACAAATTGAAAGATATAAGGGACTAAAAGTAAACGGCTAGAAGATTAAAATAAAAAAATCGGATTAACGTTAAAAAGTATTATCATAATGTTGTTATACCTTTTTTTTCTCATTTTGTTTTCATCTAACAGTTTTATTTGTTATTATAATACTCGTGATTTTTTATTTTATTACTTGTCACTTTCTCATGTCTAAATTACACGTCTCGAATGAATGACAAAATATTATTATTCTAGCTATTAATAAGTTATTTTTCAAAAAACAATTACCTAATAACGAGGGAACAGGTGATTAGATAATTTTTTAACAACTTTTTGCCAAATTTATTATCTCAATTTCTTGAAATCTTTTCTTAAATTATTCTTCTAATTTTACAGAAAAACGCATGAAAGGTTTTTTTTTTTTTATTTGTTCTTTTTTTCTTGTTAGCACCGGTTGCATCATTGTGTATATTCTCAGGGAAAATATCATTTTCGAAAGAATTTGATTGAAAACACCAACAGTCCTTTGTAGAAACCAGTAATTCAAAGTTACGCCAAACATAGTATAGCACGTTAAAGAGTGGCATATTTTTTAAGTTTCAATTTAAATTTCAAGTTTGTTTCTGTTTTTTTTTCTTTCGTGTACATGTTTTTATAAACAATAATCACAAAAAATAAAGTAAAAATACACTTTTTTCACATTTGGGCAAAGGAATTATTCCATAACAATAGATTGGACGTAAGAAAAAGGAACGAGTTATTAATACTATTGTTTTTTCAAATAGAAATAAGACAACTCAAATAAATATATGTTCTAAAAAAATAATATTATTGTTTTTAATTTTTGTTGATAAAACACAAATAAATATTAAAAAAGATATACCATTGTTTTTAAACTAAATATAATTAATATCCCTAGTTTTTGCAATAACTATACATACATACATTTTTTTTACCGTGTCAAATAATACCGAATACAAAATTATATACAGTAAACTTTTTTATTGGAAATTATAGTAGATTGTAAAATTTAATTTGCTGATAACATAAAATACTAGTTTTTAATTAAAAATATCATGTGCGATTCACATATATATATATATATATATATATATATATATATATATATATAGAAAAATCACTAAAAAATTAAGTAAAAAAAAAGTATTTCTCTTGATATATTTGGACCGAGAGAAGTTGATTTGAGAAAAACTTCATGTGCGATTCACATTTGGATGGGAAAAGTAGGAGAAAAAGAAAACGTGATAGGAAACGTCACTAACTTATCCTTGGTTAGTTGTTTTGTTTGGGACCCGACTTGATAACAGTAGTTAAATCATCACACCACAACAAATGTTGATTAATCTGTGTTGTTAAGTCAACTGTAGGAATTGAAGAAATGAATTATCTTAAAGTTGAAAATCGTTTTCCTTTAGCTTCACATCGCGGACCAGAGTCCAGAGAGTGTTGGCGAATAGTAAAACTTGTGAATATGAAAGTTGTAAGCTTTTATGAACCATTTGGCAAGCGTGGCAGATGTCGATTGATGCAATAAACGCTGCGAATGGAATGAACTCGCTTAGCTTTTCTAGTTAAATTTAAACGACAACTAATTAACACTTAACACCGAGGTTATCGTAGAACGTTCATGCTGATCTTCCGTCGTCGATTCAAGTAGCATCAACTGTACTAACCCTAACTCTCGAAATCTTAGAGTAGGAGAAGCTGCTTCAGTTCTTATAACTCAGTATCACTGACAAGATGCATGTTGATCTTCGTGGCTGCTACTGTTCATATGCTGCGTGTCGTATGTTTAAGGATACGATTTACAAAAAACGCGTTTTCCTTTGTCTCCATTATTTTCTTTTCAAATATAGAAAAAATATATATATCAACCTAAGATTTTTACCCTTGGTTTATTTTCTTTCACCCAAAACAAAGGCTCTTTATTTAAGTTTAAAACAAAATCTGATACAAGACATTTTTAAATTAATAAAAATGACTTACGTTATTATAATTTTTTATGCTGTAAAATTACATATTAAGTTATCATAAAGTGCTAATAAATAAAATCACAGAGTGGTGGGACAGA
Source organism: Abrus precatorius (assembly GCF_003935025.1). Classification (NCBI taxonomy): domain Eukaryota; kingdom Viridiplantae; phylum Streptophyta; class Magnoliopsida; order Fabales; family Fabaceae; genus Abrus; species Abrus precatorius. Next base: position 15,960,033 of record NW_020874406.1, on the reverse strand, counting down.
TGAAAAGGTATAAGCACTAATTAAGAGAACGATGTTAAGTAATTATATTTAACTAACCAATATCGCATGAACTTTTTTATTTTTGTATGTTTTTTTAAATAAAATTAAGATATTTACAATCATAACAAAATTGCGCAAAAATGTTTAGCTTAAATATAGGAGGGAAAAGATAAATGTTTTATATAAATAATGTTTAAAAATTGAAATCAATGCTCGATAATGAAAATAATCTTAACTTAAAAGAACAGTCTTAGAACAATTAATAATTTAAGAAATGTTATATATATAAATGTCCTTCCATTTAAGAATAAAAATTGCATTTATAATTCCCTCTCAACAAATAATGTGATAAAGTTTATGTTTATTTATTTTATAAGATTTTGAATTATATATTTCTACAATTTAAATCCGATATTTAAAAAGAATTATTGGAAAGTGAGGGTGTTGATGCAAAGTGTGTGACAGGGGGAAAAGGAAACTTAAATTTTGGGAGGATGAAAGTGGGTCCATCATAAAGATAGAGATTTGATTAATTAAAAATATTAAACAAGTGGAGGAGAAGAGGAACACGTCAAAGCGCACCGGAGACGAAATTCCGAAGAAGAGGAACCTCAGAAAATTGGGAACGTGCTGATCCATCCAACATTCACAATTCAGTATCTCGCGAGACGATACGAATGGGCAATGAGTGGAGAGGAAAAACTCAAAAAGCTAACCTTCCCATAATGGAAGTGGGACGAGGCTACGGTTGAAGAGCTTGTTTTCCCCAAGTGGAAACAGTACCAAACAAGTGGGCCTCCCTCTCTTCCCTTTCGTTCAATTATTTAAGCCCAGGCCCACCTCTCTCTCTCTCTCTCTTCTCATACGTACTCCAACCAGTACCACAAGCCCCACCCGCTTTATTATCCTTAACCCCTCTTACCTATGTATCCCACCAAACTTCTGTTCTTCCATTTAAATATTACGTATAATCCCACCTAACTTTTGTTTCACTATTTTCGCACTAGGATCATACACCTATAACGCTCTCTGCATTTTACAATTCTAAATTTACCAAAACACATCTTTCAGGGGCCTCCCCAGCTTCCCATTCATGCATCGTTACTTCTCGACAACCATCATATGCCATCTCTTTTTTCTTCATTTCCCCATTTTCCTTTTTCTTCTTCCTCAAACCTTTCTTTAGGATACTTGTTTCCTACTCCAATTTTTTATTTTTTTTTTATAACGTTCCTGTTAATCGGTTTGAATAATCAAATATCTTCTTGTAGATCGATGCATACAAGATTCATCATTTGTTCATCGATGGTATTATTAACCAATCAAATAAACGTTACAGCCAAAGGGTTTAGAGCTCTTCAGTAAATATTTGGTTGAATTAGTTGCATCTGCGCTATATCTGTGATTCTGTATATCAAGCACGAGAAAATAATGGTAAAAAAAATTGACCTCATACTCAATCTCAAAAGGTTTGAAACGGAAATTAATTGCACTCCCTCTTTTGCAAGTGCCAATATTAGTTTTTATGCTTGTTTCACTTGAAAAGGGTAACTGACTTCTTAGCCCAACCAAATTGAATTCAGAGCTCAACTTTCTAATGTCTTTTATGGTTTCTTACATGTTTAGTTTAACTTAAAAAAATTTTCCTATGTGAAAGTTGAACAAACGTTAGAGAGCATGAGTTTTTCTTTAAATCATTATTTAATTAAGACTTCTTAAATTGCATTCATTGCGATAGTTAGTTAAATCTAAATAATTACGTGGACTCAAGTGTAAAGAATCTAGATTCCAACGTGTCCCTAAACATAGTAACGTGAGCTAGAAGGAGGGGGAAGATGTACCATAATTCATTGGATTTGCCTCAAACTTAATGTTGTATGTATGCATTTGGAATAATAAATGATTCACCGATTAAGTATGGAATTATTGCACACGAAAGAGCAAACGCATTGTCTATGGCAGCATATATCCTTTTAAAAAGTCTCAAAATTTGCTCTAGAAAGTGCAAAAAGAACATATTCGAATTGTAACGTGTTCTTTCAATGACATTAGCGAATGCGAATCATTAAGGATTGATATGTGGTATGGCTTCATGTGTAGTTCCCATATTTAGGAATTTGTATTTTCCAACCATTATGTAATTTGGCTATTTTAGAAAGGCAACCGACCTACCAAGGGAATCCTATGAAATGATAATTATCCCCTTCTGTCACGTCTTTACTGTTTCTTATGTTTTGCTTTGCCATTTTTACCAAACAACTTGCAAATTTTAGGATTTGATGATTCATAAAATGACGATCACAAGTTGTAAAAACTTTCCAAAATCCGCTTATCAACACCAGACAGAGAATATGGATCCGGTTCATATACGACCACAAATTTGAGTGAATCTCATCTACACAACGAGTGACATCTTGAAATCGACTAATTCTTCACTTTTTTTGTTGTTGCTAATTACCTATAATTACATTACTGGAAGATGATGTTCCAAAAATTTATTAGAGTATATTTACCCGTATGAAAGTATCCAAATATCATACGATAAATGTTTTTATATAACAAAAATGCTTCAAATCTACTACCACTATTTTATACATGCTAAAATATTACAAACAAACTATTTTTCGTGAAATTTACTGTGCTAGACATAAAAAATTCTTTGGATGGGTGTTGTGAGGAGGCAACTAAATAGGCATAAACTCTTGTTTACAGACAAATAAAATAACTCATAATTATGTCGTCATGATTTTAGCGAAAAGGAATCTTATCATTCGTTTCAATCAAATTAGAATTTTCCCCGTTTCGTTTGGTCAAACCCACGCCTATATTAGGCGCGGGGTTTAGTCTGATACTTTCTGCCCTTTTCCATTTTAATATGAGGCTGGAAATTCGTCTAAGATTAGAGAATTTCCTATGAACCAAGACAAATTTTCACATTACATTTATTTGTACTTTTAATTTTTTAATTTAACTTTTGTGTAATAAGTGAAACTGTTCTGTTAAGTGTTTTATAACCAAGTAAACATTATTTTTTTTTAAATTTAGTTCTATTGTTAAATTTCTTCTTAAAATTTTGATATTATATTTTCATTTCCAAACTTTGCAATTAAATCGAATGTGTTAAATTATTTTAAACTTTATATGCTCAAAATGACTAATTAAAATATCAAATTTTTCTAAAAAATATTTTAAAATATTCTCTTAAAAACATAATCTCACGTGTCATAAAATCTTGTAAATTTTCAATAAATTTCTCACTGAAAACTCCTAAAATGATTTCATATCACAAATATTTAGATAATAATAAAAAAAAAAAAACACTTTTAAGCAAAAACGAACAAGGTCAATTTTCCTTAAGTTTAAATATAAATAAACTTAGTTGACTTAATAAAAATTATTAAAATCAAACTTTTAATTTGAGAAATTAAAAGTATAATTAAGAGGTTGTTATCGTATTATTTTATCACTTTAATCACAACATTACAAGTATAATAAAATCAAAGATGATGACAAATAATGAAAGTGATGTATATATAAAATTTTCATCATATAGTGAATATAATATCCGACCCGTTATAAAGTGATTAAATATTTAATATAGTATTTAAATATAAAAAAAAAACTTTGGAAATATTTAAGAAATTATCATTGCATGGTAATGCCACCACCACAATCTCGTCGGCAATTTACTCATCATGTGACCCTGGACCATCCCCACTGCAAGCTTAGTTGTGGTGTGAATCGTAGCTTATATGTACTGTGATCAAATCCTGGTGGTTGACTAAAGTGGGTCCCACCTATCATGATTTTTTATTATCAATATTACCAAATACAACATGAATCGATCATGTGAATATGAAGTACATGTTAATATATTAATGTTAGCCTCTGATTAGAACACGTGGATTCTAAACTAGATAGAGTTATGTGTTTATGATACGATGTAATACATCATAACCTTAGTCAAAACGTCGAAGGAGAAGCTTTGTTTGTTTTACATTTAGGGGAGAGATCAAAATGTATCGGACAACCATGTCGGTCTCGTGCTCACGATCGCATATTTGTCAAACCAAAACTCTCTCACTCAGCACGTAATAAACTTTAATTTTTCATATAATATTGTCTCACCATAAAAAGACCCCTGAGAATTCAAACTTATGGCTTGTTAAATAAGAGTTTTAAAATTATTTATAACATTGAATTCTCATATTAAATCATTTAATGATATATTTGAGAACTATATTTATAAAGGAATAAAAATTATTTTTTATTTTCAAGAAAAAATTTATATTTTAAAATAAATCGATAAATTACAATAATTTTGATGTCTTTAAATTTTATTGTTTTTGTAAACGATATATAATTTTTTCTCAATTTAAAAATGGGATTTTTATTCATCATTTCGTTTTCTTTTAAAATTATACTTTCAAGCATATTTTAAAGGTCTACTTTCTAAATACAAATCAGACACTTAAAGTTTTGAAGAATTAAGAGCATATTTGATTTTTATTTTTAATTTTTAATTTTTTTTTAAAAAATTAAAATAAAAATCAAGCATATTTTAAAAAAATTAAAATAAAAATCAAGCATATTTTAATCTTTTTTCTTTTACCGTTTCAACTTTCAAACCGTTGTTTAATTTTCATTCTTATCAATTCTTTTTCCAATCCATAACACGAAGAATCAGAAAAAACGTTCTATTTTTCCATGGTCTTTTCTGTCACGCGATATCTCTTTCAACTTCCTTGAACAATATTCCTTTTAATTTTTGGAGAGTTCCAACCAGTATTACAATTGTTTGATTTTCTGTTTGCTTCAATAAACAACAAAGTTTATCTTTTCAAATATTTAATACAGCTATATTTATTGTAATTATGATTGAAAATTATAAATATTAAATTTATATATTTTCTATGATTATATATAGTAAACTTTATATAATTTAAACAATTATAAACATGTTATAAAAATTTAATATATATTAAAATAAAAAAATTAAAGAATTAAAAAATTTCAAAACTTGTCAATAATGATTTTTAAAATAATGATAAAATATCTTAAAGGTTTTATTGATCGAAAGTCGTTACCGGTGTTTTTTTTAAAAAAACTAATATTTCTATAATTTTTTCAAAAATTTTATATTTCTGTAATTTAGAAAAATAAGCATTAAAAAAATAAAGAACGAAAAAAAAAAAAGCTTCATTGACCTCGTGTGTCTCGATATGCTCCAACCTAGCAATACAATATTCCAATTTCAGTAACCTTTTTTATCAAAGGAATTGTTAGCTAAGTACAATATTACAATAATCCCTTAGAAGTTTTTTATTTATAAAAAATTAACTAATTCATAAAAATAAATAATAAAAAATATATATTATATTTCATCAATATTTATAATATTAAATATTTAAATTAATAACTTAATATATATAAATGATATAAATTAACATTTTGACTTTTATAAACATAAATTTTATAATAAATAATAATATAAAAACAGAACGTATTTTTTATAATTAATAAAAAATATCAATAATTAATTGTTAAAAAAAACATTGAAAAAATATGCGATAAATATTTAAATTGATAAATAATAACACTTGAAATTGTGCAGATCACGATAGTAACACGTGTCTATTAAAAATTTATTATTCATGTTACATATTACTCCTAAAAATGCAGAACTTATCTTAAAATATTTGACGCTATATATATTTTTCATACACGTCACTGTTCAATAATTATTAGGGAGTATGATTAGTATTGTTTAAAAATTTAGAAAGTAAAATGAAAAAATAAAAATCAACCTAAAAAAAATGTATTTGAGGAACTAAAAACACTTTTATTTATTTTTATAATTAAAAAATATTTTTTTTTGTCAGGTTTCATATATGCTTGGTGCACATTATTAGGATCCATCAACTTAGGGGTTACTATTTACACTTGCTGTTTTCATTTTTTGCACCTCTTTTTAATTTGTATTTTATTAATTTTAAATATACCCTTAATAATTAGAACGCTCGGATTCCCTTGCTGCAGTGAGAAGTAATAATCCTGCATTATCATTTTTCCTCCGGGTTACCTTTTGAAGACGTGTTTAGAAAAAGTAATTCAAATTTTCTATTTATTTTGAGAATTTTAATTAAATAATTTTTATGTTAAATAACTTGTTTAAAATGACTAAAGATAATTTATATTTTTTAATATTTAAACTTTTATATTTATTATTTATAAATCTCTTTATATCGTGTTTAGTAACTTGTTTAAAATGTGGCGTGTTTAGTAATAAGCATCAAATTATGTGGGCCAACTCAAGTACAAGGATTTTTCTGGGCTAACGGATTAGAAGTAAAACCTCAAACCCAAAGATATTTTAAGCCCACCAGTGGAGGAGAAACAAGGAAATGTTCCCAGTTCATCACAGTTATTTTTATTTTATTTTTTTATTTTTTGAAAGAACCGCACTTCTCAATTCACACCGTCACATGGGATTGTATTTGTACCATCTCCCATTAAAGAAAGAAAAACCCGAAGTTGTCACAATTTAGAGGTTGCTTGTTTATATATCTGTTATTAATTTTTTGTTTTATCAACTTTCTTAAATTTTAATGCGTATGAAAACAAAAGTGAAGGAAAAGGAACCCTTCCCGGGAAACATCGAACGCAAATGATATGCTAGGAAGCACATTTTTGTTGGCGAGTCTTCTTTCACATGGCTCTGCATTGATGACTAATTTTCAGATGAAAATTGAAATCCTATTTGCCATAATTGCCTTAGTTTTCTTTCCTTTTTTTTATGACATCCTAGTAAGTTATGATTGGCTTCGTTTAAAACGAGGAAGTAGACACTGTTCCTCACAACTAAGATGAGATGGGGGTCCCGATGCTGGCTAGATAGAATCATTCTTCCTTTCAGTAACATGAAGATACGCAAGTTGTATTATTTTTATACTATTTTTACTATACTTTTTTATACATTTTGTTCACGTTCTTTTTTTTATCTTATATTTTTCTTAGTTATAAAAATAATTGTAGAAATAAAACTTCGAAAATAGACACTGTCACCAGCATTCATGACCACAGAAATGTGATTTTTATGTAAATCATTTTTAACTCCTAAACGTAGACCTCTTCAGCGTTGTTTTTTAATCTTGATGTATATCCAGTAATAATAAGTAAAATATGGCACTGTGAGTCTTTGACGATATCATGTTCATGATTAAGGGTAGGTCCCCTTAAATTATTGCAGCTTGAGAGTTACAGTGTCTGTGACATTAACCCCACCTCGGACAGAGGAGGGAGTTAAGATGTTGTGCTTAGTTGAGGCCTTCTTTGGGAAAGCTTCCTCTAACTAATGCAAAAGATTGAAAGTTTGAAACCTGAACTGAACAGCTTCTTCGCGATGCGTACCACCTTGTCTACTCCACAGCGGTCGATACAATGAATCATGCCATCGATTTTTATTTTTTTTTGTTATTAAATGTTATGTCCAATAATTAAGTATTTTTTAAATAGCGTTTAATTTTATTATATTTAATAAAAACATATTCTTAAAATTCTAATTTTATTTTCGTGACTTACCAGAAGGTATTATTGGTAAAAAACATACATTAAGAAGTACGGATACTTCAAAATAATACTCGAATTTATATTGGAAACTTCAATTTTCATAATAACAAAGACGAAAATATCATAATAATTGAATAAACAGAATTTATAACCACTTATGCTTATTTTAAAACCATTAATTTTCTATTTTATTGTAAGATTTGCATTATTATATTGTTTCATGTCCTAAAATTTGTTATTTTTCTTGATTGCATGTGCTTTCTAGGGAGGGACCCTGTACAAGCAAAGCCGGTTGATAAGGGTTACCAACACGTGCTTAATGCAACTTGTTGCAAGAGCCATCAATTTGTAGCACAATATTTGAATATAGTGTTTAGTTGTCGCCCAAGCACTTTTCTAAGGAGTGGCTTTTGGACTTTACTTTGCTAAAGCACTTCGATTTCTTGCAACCGCTATGAATAAGCGTTGCGTGGGAGAGAGCCCGTGATTTCCACTTAAAAGAGCAGGGTTTTCATTCACTACACATTTGTTGGATAGGAACAAAATTGTTTATAGGTGAGGATATGAACAAAATGGAAAAATCTTGGATAGGGATATAAACAAATTGTACCAATTCATATGGGTGGGGATATAAACAAAATTGTTGGATAGCGACAAAAGATTGATTGATTGATCAAGTTGCCAACTAGTTTGTTAGGAAGAAATGAGTTGTACCTGGCTCCTCTACAGTTATTTTTCTCTTCAGTCATCAATCAATCTCAATTGTTGATGTATATTTTTTAAAATATAAAATATTAGTAAAAAAATGTAATTAAAGAGAATGAACAGTAAAAAATGCGACTGCACACTCTGCAGTCATTTTTTCAACCTTAATTATGGATCCATACACAAAATGCATCTATGATAGTCTACCTTTTCTTTCAAATATTTTTCATTTCTTCTTTTCTATTTCTCTCTTGCTTTTCTATCACATATTTACTTTTTCTTTTTTTCTGTTCAATAATAAGTTTCCATAATAGAAGCATACCTATTGCTTTTGACAGCATTCTCCTAAAGGTGGGAAATACATTGATCTTACAAGCTGCAGAAGACCGTTAGTAAATTTTACATGTTCAATTGGTCAGCAAATAAAGTCATTACGTAATTTTAATTTGTAACGTAGATGTGTGTGGAAACATACAATTCCCCAAAGTTCCCAAACAAGTAGTCTTTATCTTTTTATAACTGAAAATGCTAATATACTATCCACCTCTGGGAACAATGCCTACATGGTTCCGCTTTAATATTCCTTTACAATGGTCCACTTGAGTTGGGTTGCTTTTCTGGGCTCCTCAATCTGACATTGGCCCAACTTCCCAACTTGAAATGGACTGTGGATAGTGTTTTACTGTTTTTGGAGCCTGAAGTCTGGGCTTTTGCATTCTCTTGTTTTGGCCAAGGTTGATATATGAGAAATGTATAACACTTACAAAGGATGTTAACAAGAGTATTCCAACGGTGCGCAATGAGTAAATATAGAAAGATCACGCACCCTCAAGCTAAACAAATTTAACAACCTTAAAATCTGAAACATAACTAAGCAAAAGTCAGATGAAGTCATAAAATCACATATTCTCTTGTTTTGTCTGTTTGTTTCGGCTGCGGAGCTAGCCCTGGACTTCGTTTCGTTTTCAGCTTCTTTGGGCTGCTTTATAGCTTCCATGGCCTTTGCCGCTCCATTTTGTTTTGGGCACTGGGCCTTTGTTTTGAGGTTGCATTGCACAGTTGACCAATAAAAACAAATTTACATGATATTAAATCAATTAATGATAAAAAGGCCACAAATTGTAAAGTAATATTAAAAGAATAAAATATATTATTAGTATCTCATATATTATATAATTTTTTTTAAAAAATAGCAATTATATTAAAGAATATTTAAAGTATAAGATTTATAATTTTAAAATTTTAAGTGAATTTAAAAAAAAGTCTTTAAAATTAAAAAAAAAAATCACTATATTTTAAAAATGAAACATTTGTTACTACAATTTCACTCTCTATAAACTCTATTTTATTGGTCTAAGTTCTGAAAATATAACCGCCTTAGTTTAGTATATTGTCCGAATAGGATTAAAAAATAAATTTATTTTATTACAATAGGATTGGATATCTGGAAATGTCTTATTCCTTAATTAGAAAAATCGAATTTTAACGAATGACCATTTTGTCATAGCACATGCAAATCAAGCCAAAACATTTATGAGATATTTAAGGATATTTAAAAATAAAATTGGGAGGAAAGGGGAAAAAAAAGGAAAGGAAATTGAGGAAGAAAGCATTTTGATATTTAGACAGTTAAGAAAAGAAATCGGTGGCTGTCTCTGTCTGTGGCGGGGAACGATATCTACTGATTAGAGTGCGAACTCTCAAGTCTGAACCCAAAAACCCTGAAACCTTGGGTTGGTGCCGAGTCCAATCCAATCCAAACCAATCCAATTGAAACCAAACTCCAATCTCATGGAGTCGGTTCTTTTCCATCTCGACACCCTCCTTCTCCCTACTCTTCCCTCCGTCACTCACCGCTCTCTTCGCCGCCCTCTGGCCTCCGCTTCTTTCCACCGCTCCACTCCTCTTCCAAGACTTCGCGCCTCGCCGCTTCTCGCTACCAACACCCTCACCGCTAACCCTGTCTCTGTATGTATCTCAATTCCTGTATTTTGAAGCATACCATATTATTATCTGTTCTGTTCTGTACTGTGCGCAGCGTTTGGTTGAGTTTCGTGTACCTGCTTGGTTGGTTATAGTTCATAAATTAGGAAACTGTTGCACCGTTAGGTTTCACTAATTGAAATATGTAAATATTAAAGATTCGATTCGCTGTTAACCTTTTTTACGCTGACTTGCTTTAGTTGCATTTTCTGAAAACATTGTGATTATAAACAAGTTTTATTATATTTGTTTTTAAATGTATGTTAAGTGCACATTTTAAGAATCTAAGTACAGTAAATTTTAAGTATAATATATAATTTAATGGACGGATAATAATAAATGCTATAATTTTTAATAAAAATTTACGATTTATTAATTTATTATTATGTGTATAATGGCACACAATAAAAAAAATTGTTATTATACTATGGCTTGTGATTATCTCGTGTGTGTGAGAAAATGATTGAAAGGCTGAACTGCACTCTGTCAGCAACTCCTTCCTCTGGGAATTGGGAATAATATTGAGGGTTGAGAGAGAATTGCTTCTCCTGATCCGAACGAACAATCTTTTTTTGAATGCTATTTTTAACTCTTTAAACGCTTCCTTCCCCGGTGTAGTTGATGGGCCTATTTATAATCTAGTTTCATGCTTCAACACCTTAATGAAAGACAGTCAGAGAACTAGGTTTATTTATATCTGCCTCTTTGATTCACTATTGATGAAGTCTCAATATGAGAAATATATAAATGTAGTGACCAAATTTTGACCTGGGCATGTGTTTTCACATTATATGCAGCCAAGAAGTGGAGTATACACTGTTGGTGACTTTATGACAAAGAAAGAGGATTTATATGTGGTGAAGCCAACGACATCTGTGGACGAAGGTATATTTTATGTCTCATTTCGTGGCAAAAATGTTCTGTCTTCTTTTCTGTTTTTTATTACGTGAAAGGAAGGGGGGATTTTTCATTTTAATTATTTGACATGTTATTTTGCAACAGCCTTGGAAACTCTTGTTGAACACAGGATAACTGGTTTTCCTGTGATTGATGATAACTGGAAACTAGTGAGTATTCTTATCAATCTTCATTTTTTTCTCTTAAATTTGTTTATATGTATGTTTGCACTATAATCATTGATTAAATCTCTTGTACTTTTCCATTTTCATTGTGTCAAAAATTTTAAAATGCATTGTTTGAACCTTTGAATGTTTGTTTGACATGTCATAAAAGAAATATGGTGACTTATATAAATGTCATTAAACAATTAATTTACCTTTAGAAAAATTAAATTCTGATTATTTTAGACTAGGCCTTGACATCTTCGTAAGGTTGCTACCTTGCGATCTAGTGGTAACAATTTCTATTCACAGAATTCCAGTGCTCTCTAAACCATCTCCATTGTTGTCAAAACACTAACCTAGTTATTTGCCTTTGAATTTTTAACAAATAAAATTCTTTAATTCTCTGCAGGTTGGTGTTATTTCAGACTACGACTTGTTAGCACTGGACTCTATATCAGGTAAATTGATTAAAATTTGCATATATATACACACACACACCCCTTTAATATTTGTTAGAAGCTTGATTTTCACCTTATTCAAAGCTTAATAATAACAGTATTCACATTTTCCGAGGATAACATGCAAATAATTTTTTAGCATCTTCCATGTGTTTCAATTATCTCTGATAAAAAGGTGTCACTTCAGCTTAAAGGATAATTTTTTATGTGCAACTGTAAGGCTTGCAATGATGTATGGAACTAAATGTTGGGAGATCAAAAGCTAACAAGAGAATAAGCTCAATGTAGCTAAGATGAAAATGTCATGTTGGATCAGTGGACATGGTTAACATGAAAATGAATGCATTCAAAAAAATGTTGGGATATCATCTATTGAAGAAACTTGTCTTAGGTGGTTTGAACATGTGTAGAGAAGACTTGTTGTAGCCCTAGTAAGGAGTGTAGATCAGATGGAGAGTAGCACAATTGCTAGGGGTGAAGGGATACTGAGGAAAAATTATAGTTGACTATTTAAGGAGAATCTAACGGTTAATAATTTATCTATAGAAATGATTTACGTAAGACTTTATGGTGTCCTTTAGTCCATCTAGTTGACCTCACTTGAGAGGAGAAAGGTTTGGTTGTTGTAATGTGTTTCTATTCCCAAGTTAGGGCCCTGTAGCTTAAAAGTGCAACGCTGGTTTCAGGTCATGGGCGAACAGATAACAGCATGTTTCCAGAAGTTGACAGTTCTTGGAAAGTAAGTCAATATTTCATTCTCTGATATTTAATTCATTTTCTTCATCATACTCTAATATTTCTGGACTTTGATGCAAATCCACAGCATGGTAACACAACTCTATGTTGTTAATACTTAAGATTACCAAACAAGTTGAGCTTACTAAGCAGATATTTTGGTAGTCAGACCTTAGAGAGCTAGCTTGGATTGGAAAAGCAAAAATAATACATCACTACCATATACAAAGTTTGTTTGGGCATTTCTACCTGCATATTTTCAAGTGGATATGTCCATGGGTATTTTCAATTGTAGTTCGTGAGTGCGCGTGTGTGTGTCTGATCTGACTGTGTGTGTTCATGTTTGACAAATGGTAATGTCTGCATTAAACTAGATGCTTTGCATTACGTGTTGCATTTCAAATTACTAGTTAATACCACAATCGTCTTGTTTATTAGAGCTGGATTTTGTTAAAATTATGGGGTCTTGCAGACTTTCAATGAGGTTCAGAAACTGCTGAGTAAGACAAATGGAAAGTTGATTGGGGAATTAATGACCACTGCCCCTATGGTCGTTCGGGAGACCACCAATCTCGAAGATGCTGCAAGGTTCTTCTATCGTTTAACTTTTTCTCTATTGAATACATCCCCCTGCACTTTTCCTTTTTAGTCTTGTTTTAGTTGTGAAAGTGCCAATAAAGAAGACGGTCTTTTCAATATGTCTATTTTTAGGTTGTTGCTAGAAACCAAATTTCGACGCCTCCCAGTTGTAGATGCGGAGGGTAGACTGGTATGACACTTCCAATTTGTTATTTTTTTTATCTTTTTAATGTTTCTCAAGGGTGATTATTAATGATCTGAAGGTCGGGATTATCACAAGAGGGAATGTTGTGAGAGCAGCACTTCAAATCAAACGAGAGAACCAAAAGAAAACATGATATGGTTTAGAAGATCATCCGAAAAAATGTTGCTGGATTTCACGCAGTAACTCGATTGAAGTGTTTACAGAAGCTTGCCTGAAATAGAATTAAAATTTTTAGCTTAGGCATGTATATCTTATATTGTTTTACACCAAATTTGTCATTGACAATATTTTGATAAGGCGATTATTCTTAATGCTCTCATCGTAATTTATAAGGGTCGCTTGCTGACGATGATGTTGAAAATGCTGTGAATTCGCAGCATTAATCATTTGTTGAAGACTTAAAGATATTGTAGACTCATATTTCAACCGGCATTAATCTACCTCCACCACTATATACTGACTACAACATTTTAAATCAGTTAGTGGTTGAGCTGAAGCAATGACTGGTCTTGGTCTATCAGTGTAATTAAATTTATGACTAGATGTTGAGTAGAACGATTGAAGGTAACAGGTTGGGACCTGCTTTTCTTTCATCATTTGAGAGGACTTAATTTCATTTGCTAGTGTTGATAAGTTTCCCGATTCATCACCCTTGAAAATTCTACGTTTGTTTATGTTGATATCATTGGTCAATTTGGCCATTATTTTACCCTATAGCTAGTCTCCACGTTATTTGGTGCGCTTTCAGTTTAGCAAAAAACAAACTCCTAAAGAAACGAGCTTGAGGACGTTGTCTTCTTTGCTCTCCCAATTCTACGTTTGTCTTTTACCCAATCCTTGCCTTTATGTAATTTTTTCTCTTTTAGCCGATTCAATCACTGATGAAACTTATATCTTTTGAGGCAAATCTTAACTAATGTCGAAACTGGTTAACAAGACCCCATATCTTTAATCAGGGAGATTAACTTTTTTATAAATTAGTAATTAATTGCACACTTACGTCAAGCACGATGTAATCCACAGCACCACAGCTAAAAACCTTGAATAAGGTTAAAAATCTCTAATTCTCCGCTAATCATGGACTAACCCATGGCCACAACTTAAAAGGGCCTCATAGATCCTAGCGAACCAAATATGGGGTACAGCTCAGACTCATATCAGAAATCCCCTCCAAAGATATTTGTTAATCAATTGAGGAGCTGTAATTTTGCTTTCACATGGAGACATCTCTTTCTCTCATTTTCTTTTCTTTTTCAACTTTGTTTTTAGTTTATATTTTTTTTTCGATGCAATTGTTGTCTGAGATTTGACTAGCATAAGAAGAAAAAATAAAAATCTGAGACGACAAAACCGATTAACCGACCCCATCATCCATCGTTGTCAAAACAGAGCAGTGGCCACAACATTTTCCCTTCCCACTGGCCCTTCCATTTTCCCTTCACAATTCAACAATCAGAACACAGTGTAGAACCAGAAAAATACCTAACTCTCAATCTTATCACTTTTTAGTAGTTATTATTACTTTAGTGGTTAGCATGGCTCCCTCTCTCCTTTTGTACCCAACGGCTGGGCACCGTAGGCCATTGCTGTCCCCTCCGTCCACCCATTTCACTTCACTGCTACATTCTATTCTCATTTTCTAACCTCACTTATACTAAACCCCACGTTCACTTTCATTCCAAAAATTCCTAATTTCCACCGAATTTCTTTCCAAGACACAAAAAAATGAAAAGCTATAAAGTTCTTTTTTTCTCAAAAAAATTTGAAAAACATCAGATTCAAGAGGACAGAACATAAGCTAAGAATTTCGAAGGTAAAAGTAAAACCATTCCAGAGATAGAGAACTAAGAGGAAAAAAAGGCTAGCGACTAGTTAATTTACATTTAACATTTTTACAACGCCAAAATTTCTTTTGTAAAATCTAAAAATTAGAAAGGAAAAGGAAAAAAAAAAACTACCGAAGAAAAAGTGGAAGGAAAAGATAGAGTACAATAATCCCCACCACCAAAGGCCTCATCAACAAGATCACTTTGCTTCAGCCGTCACACAACCTCCACGGCGCATGTTAGCACCCACCGGAACGAAAAAAGAAGCACCGTTTCCTTTTTCTTCAATTCATGTCCCACTCGCAGTCCGAACTCTCGGGTTCGGGTACCTTATTCAAGTCAACCCGCTCCGCGAAATCCCCGGAACTCCCACCACCGCCGGAGAGAAGGGCCGGCGGCGGCGCCACACGTGGGTGGTGGTGGTGATGGTGGTGAAGGGTTGCTTGGAGAGCATCGACTCTAGCACCGACCTCGGTGGCTTTCTTCCTAATAGAAGCCGCAGACATGTCACATCCAGCAACAACGGCGTGCCCTTCCCCGGCGAGAAGCTCCGGGAAGTTTAGGCGCGCAGAGGGTCCCCGGAGATAGAAAACGGCGGTGTCATAGGCACGTGCGGCGGCGACAGGGGTTGAATAAGAACCAAGCCAAATCCTTGAACGCTTATTGGGTTCCCTAATTTCAGCGACCCACTTTCCCCACTTTCTCATCCTTATTCCTTTGTATCTTCTCTCTCCTTCTATCACCCCTCTCTTCTTCGTTCCCATGTTTCTCTCTCTCTCTCCTCCTTCACCGTCCATCTCTCTCTTAAAAGGTTTGTTCTTGTTGTTGTTGGTATTGTATGTGTGTGTCAAATCGAAATCAAAGAGAGAGAGAGAGTGAATCTTTATGAAGATTGAAAAATCTAACGAGTAAAAGACACGGTAGCTGAAGAAGGGTTATGGTTTTGGAGAGACCTTCATTCGACTCTTCCACTAATCTTAAGCTTGTCATCTGTGTAAGCCTCCACGTTGGTATCTTCGCCTTTCAAATCCACTCTTCCCCCTTTTATATTTCTTTTTTATTACCAACAACATAATATTAATCCCTTCTTTTTTTTCCTTTTTTCGTTTTATTTATTAATTCACCGACAAAATCACTCTCCCCACCTTTTTTTATTTTTCCCTTCCCTTTCCCTTTCATTTGGTCGCTTCATATTTCTAATTCTAATTCTAATTCTAAACCGCCCCCATTAAGACACAGCTTCTCCAAGTCAGACTCTTCTCATCAAGAGTGCATCTTTTCTCCCTTCAGATTTTTTATGCCACGTTTCTCTAAAATTTTAAATTGTTTGAAAATTATCAACAACAACAACAAAATTCGTTTTTAATACGTAAAATTGTATGTATTATTCGTCAATATCAATATCTATATCTATAAAGTATACAAAACTACACAGTTGTGAAAAGATTCAAACTACGAAAAGAATGTTTTATGACATTTCTAGCTCATGCAAGTGTTTTTTCTTTATGTATAATAAATAACCACCATTTTCAACTAAATCTTTCAATACATGCTAACAATATAATATTCTCAATCTCCTACTCCTAACATTAATCTACATTATGTTTAAAAATATTAATTAAAGATATACCAGTTAAATACATTTAATAAAATTTAAAATATTTAATGTTTATATATAATATTTAACAGAATACACTAAATATTTTAATTATTGTCTTTAAAGAGTTTATTGTTTTAGGACATGGTTTATGTTTATGTAGTTTTTCGTGCATAGTTTTTGGGTCATAACTCATAAACGTATTTTAAGAGATCCTTATTTAAGTTTACGGTCGAATGAATTTCGATAACCGTGGAATTGTATTTCATGCATATATTATATACTGTCGCTGTATAAAAGCTTATGAGAACAAAACATAGCTATTTAAAAAAAAAAACAGAAGACATGATTCTATTCGACCATAACTAGTTGTGTGTTAGTGGCACAATAATAGCCTGTCCTTGGATAAACGATGAAGGACCTCAAATCCACATTTAAAGCAATCAAACGTGGTTTTATAATAATAATAATAAAATTGTTATTATTGTCTATTGTCTTGTACTCTTTTTTTACTAAAAAAATTATTAAATTAAAAGTGAAAAATATTGATTTAGCATTAAGATGAAAATCTTCATATTAAAATTTACTACAATTTAAAAAAATAAACACGATATTTATTTTATTTAAAACATAATTTTCATTGAAATTACATTTTAATACACGTTGATGGTGTCAGGTGTATGGTGGTGAGCGCCTGATCGGTAATGTTATGGGTGGGTTGTTGTCTTTTGCAGGTTAATGAAATTCAAAGGGTAATTAATAAATAAATAAATAAATAAAAGAAAATGATTATTTAATTGGTATATATATTAATTTGTTTCATTTTCATTATTATCTGATATTTTTAATAATTCTGAGTGGGCAGAGGGGTAGGTCGGTGGTCGGTGGATAGATACCGTTAGCAATTGACTTTCCCTCCACGCAATGACGATAGTGTCGGATGTCCCATTTTATCCTTCTAAAACTTTCGTTGTCATGCGCATTGCAAAGGGCATTTTCGGCATATTAGAAATTTAATGGCCCACGATGTTAAGTTGGTGCCCTGCTAATTATATTAATGGGCGGCTTAATTGCCTATTAATAATTTGTTTGTTTACACTTTAATTATTAACAAAATCTTATTATTTTTAGGAGTAAAATATTCCTATTTTATTTTATTAAATAAAAATACAATTTGTCAACGTCTTTCCTCAATCGGATTTGTCATTGCGACTCTTTTTATTCTGAAATTAAACTACTAACAGATTATTTGATATATGCAGTCCCTTTAAAAACATCTTAAAGGTTTAAATGTTTTTTTATAAGTATAATTGAAATTTTACTTTCATTTGTTTATTAATTTCGTTTTAATAAATTTATTTTTTTTTAAATATTTATCATTTAGTGAAAATGTAAGAAAACAAATTTTATGATGATTAAAATTAATAAAAAATAATAACGATATATTAAATTTTAAAAAAGTATTAGTGTAAAACTACTTTGTGGTATCAATATATGCTAATTTATTTGTTAGAATACAACTCATCTGAGATAATAATTTAGCATGGACAGCGGACATGAATAAAAGGCACATTACAATTATTTTACTATAATATTCCACGAAAGTTTTTTTTTTTTCCTAGCACTGTTCGTGGTCTATGGATGCATATGTTATGGTTGTATCAATGATTCAGAAATTAAAAACTTAATTAATTAACAGATTAATTTAGCTGTGAATGAATGGGTAATCTCTCCCCACACCCACGTATGTATTAATTGATGTAATTATAGTCGAAGAATAATCGCTGGCCAAATACTTTTTAATACACTTCTTATTAATTGTTAAAATTTATTAAAAATTAAAAAAATACGAGATATAAATATAATTTTTGTAATTTTAATAAATTTTAGTAAATAATAAAAAATATACTAAAAAGTGCATTAGTATTATTATTTTAAAACGAAAAGATATTATTTAGCACAAAAAAAATGCATCCAATAAATCAAAATAAAAAAATTAGCGTATAATAAGTTAGTTTTTCTAATATATGACTAACTATGCATAAAAAATAATAAATATTTATTTCATATTATTGATACATTAATTTTTTAAAAAATATTATAATAATTAATGCAAATAACCTTAAGCTGTTTTGATGTTCATACTCCTTTTCTTGTTGATGTCACTTTCTTATATCTATCCCAACAAATGAAAAAAAAAATCTAAAAAAATATTAATATAATTTCCTTATATGGATTGTATTTTATTAATGATTTCCTTGCTAAATGCAAACAAAATGGTGTGTAGATAAAAGCGCGCCAACAATAATAAAGAAAAGGACTAACTTTTCTAAATCTTTTTGTTTTCCTAAAAGAAGAAAGAGAAAGGGGAAAAAATGTGAAAGGAAAATGTAACTTGGGGATTTTGGTTATAACGCTTTTAAGCAATGTTTGTGTACATAACACGACATTATTGAGAATTGAAAACGTTAGTATGATAGTATCAATGATTGAATAGGAAATTGATGAAGGATACAAGGGTAATTAGATTCACAAGAAACACTGTATACAAATGTTTTCAACACCAAGTACCTAATAAATTATTAAAACTAAATATTATAAACAATTATATCATATTTTAAAAATTAAGTAATTTTTTTTAAATATCATATCTCTTTAAATTTTTGTCTTAATTATTTAAATTTTTTTAATAATTGTGATTTATTCTTCTTTTTTAATGCTTTTTATTTTTATGTTATTTAATATATTTATATATAATTGAATCTAATTGTGCTTAGGAAGTTATGCTAAGTGAAAAAATGAGGTCAAATAATGTCTTCAATACAAGTAATTGAAAAATCAAATAAGCAATATCATCACAAATTCTTCCTTTAAAAATGGAGGAGATTTGGAAAGCCTTTTGAGTAATCATTTGTAACTTTCACTAAAGATTGTTCACTGTAGTGTATTTTTCTTTTATATGAATAATATTAAATTTTTCTATTTTTTACATCTATAAAACTTTGTAATTTTTAAATTAATATAGAATATTAATTTCATCTCATATTTTTCATATAATAAATGCATGTATTTTTTATTTAAGCATTTAACTTATTTATTTAAGTTATTTTTTATTATAATAATATTAAATTCCAACAAAATTAAGTTAAGATATTGGGTTTTTCAGTATTACAAAAATCATTTAAAAATTATTCTATATATTGTATTACAATCAACATATCAAATTTTAAATGATTTAATTATTTAAAATAACATATCAAATCGTGGCGATTAAGAATAATTTCATAAATTTTTTATTGTATTCTTTGAACGACTGTTAAAATTGATTAAAAAGTTCTTTTGAAAATTAAATATCAAATTGTATTGTTCTTTACAATTTATTTTGCTTCGAACAGAATTTTTTTATATTTTGTTAATGATTAACCAAGTTTCTTTAATTATGCATCATTAACATGCAACATTCATCCGTATATATATATTGTGCCCTATATACATGAAGAATTAGGCGACTCAAAATTACTCAGTTTATTATTTCATGAAAAGAAAAATACAGTTTGCAATTAGATTTTACATAATTATTATAACAAAAAAGACTAATGTGAGATTTAAAACAAAACATGAAAAAGTCAAACAAAAAATTAAGAAACAAAATAAAAATACTAATTATCTTTTTTTAAAAAAGAATTAATTTATTGGAGACATTACTTGATAGCACAGTGTTAATGCCGGTGATAGTCAATGATAAAGGGTTGATAATATATTTGATATTAAATCCATAGTTTTCTGAAAGAAGCCAACTTCATTTAGTGTGAATATTGTTTTCATGAAAACGTGAGAACATATAATTTTATATGGTAATAGCAGTAGCTATCCAGTAAATAGAGGCGTGTTTAGACTTTTTCGATGGTTCACAAGAATAACAAACAAATATGAATTATGCATGCACCTGCGAGATCACTTAGCAACAAGAACCGGAAGTTGGAAGAAATTGTAAACGTGTCGGAAAATGTTGGAACTGATTCAATACAAAAGAAAATAATGAGCTAGTTATGACCATCGCTGCATCAGAGTTTAATGCAGTTGTTCCATCATTGAAGGAAAAGTCAAATGTCGGTGAAAATTCGCAGGGTAATTTCTTTTTCCTAGCTGGTTACCATCTTAATAGTATTAATTAGTGGATTATTAAATAAAATATTATTGATTATATGTCAAAGTTTCTAAAAATACATTAATAATATTTTTAATTTCTTAACTAATATTTTAATGTTTATCATTTTTTAGAGGATGAAGTTAATGATCGCATTAAGGGTTGACTTTATTTTTTTGTGAAATTGTACTTACGTAGTGTTAGACTATTACATTGTTTCTAGTACGGAAAATGAATATTACATTGTTACTTGCTTTGACGTCTCCAATGTAAGAATGTAGTTATAACTTTAGGTATGAAAAATAATAAATTAATTTTTTGGATAACCTCAATAAATTTATATATATCTTTATGCGTTCATTATTTTAGCGCTTAAATTTACTAGCAGTTATGATTTATTGAGAGAAATCAAATTCAATTAACTTTAATATTTCTAATGATTGCGACTTGATTTGGCTTTCTTCATAAACAGTAAGGTGGTGAAATAATTTTTTTAACACGGGTTTAAGAGCACACATTAAAAAATTAAAAATTATTAAAATTTATATTTAATATTATTGATATATTTAATTTTAGCACGTTTTATGATTTTAAAAATTTTGTCATGCTTTCTAAAATATATGATAAAAAATATCATTTTTTTAAATAACGCAACCCTCTCCGATTTGCCCTATGAACACCTGATTACGTTTTATTAACTATGAAAGCAAAATTTGAAAAATATAAAAGGTAAGATTGTGAACTGCACACCCTATGAATTGAACCAGAGTTGAACATAAAGGAAGAAAATATAACGGGATTCATTCATTCGTTATTTTGAATGATTTGAACAATATTTATCACTACCGTGGATTTCTATTTCGGACAGAATTTATATGCGGTTTTATAGACATTGTCAATACTGTTTTTCAATTAAAATTAAACTTTACTTCAGTAATATATAATAATATTAAATACAATTTTTTATTAAAAGAAAATTCTAACTTTGATTGATTATGAATGCTAACACCACTTATAAAACAACTACAAATTTTATCTTTTTAGTTTGCCATTTCCGTTCCTCCTAGACTAGCTTTGAACCGTGACACAAACTTTTTTCTATGAAAGATAATGACCACACAAAAAAACGAAAGATAATGAAAAACGACACAACTTAAGTGCTGCTTTATAACTCTTTATTATCGTAAAAGAAAAGGGAATAAAAAATTGCTACTCTTGCTGTTATTTTAAATTAAAGTATTACGCGTTCTATGTTTCGAATGATAAATCGGAAGTCCTATTAAGTTTTTATTGAAATATAATAAAAAAAAATCCCTACAGAATAACTCGCCTTTTTCATCGTTTAACAGGGTAAGGAGGATTGGGAATTGGGTGAAGCTAGCTATCCCACAATTGTTGGGCATGCTAACGTGGTGAAAGCAAAGAATTCCCTCAGTGCCCTGAATATGCCCTGCAATTTCCCTGTTCCCTGGAGCTACCTAGATTTGTTGGGGCACAATGTTTTCAAGCATTCCTTCAAATCCTTGGTTCGACGTGACTGGTTTATAGCATTAATTATATCAATTTAAATAAACTATAAACTATAATATGCAAATATAAACTACACGAAATAAATTACACTGACAAAAGTAAAATAAATATAAAATACAAACTAAAATTTATAGTGATATTTATAAAATTTTCAAAATGCGTAAAAGGTAACATTTATATAAATTTACAGTGGATAAATACAAGAGAACGTTACCAATGTGCAACTGTTAAAAGAGCAAGCATTTAACTTCTGCTCAATTATGTATTTTTAAATACTCCATATTAAATTTTGCCAATTTTGGACGAAGGCAGCCGAGCTTTCATTATATTGTACCTGCAAATAACAATTCATAGCGTACCCGAAGGAGTCATGAGTGATTCTCCTAGTGTTTTCCACCTTTTTTTATTATCTATTTTCTAGCATGTAAGTTATTTCGGCTTCTTCCGCATGCCCATCCGCGATTTAGCATATCTGAGTTTCTCGTTAAGCAATACCAAACATTGAACAGTGAGATTCGACCACCAAAGTCGACACAACCCCCCCTTCTCCCAAAAGAAAAAAGAAGTTAGCAAAGAATCAATGAGAGAAAACAAAGAAGACCGAAGGATACTCTAAACGCATTCCCTCACCAGCCTGGGAGGAGTGAAGAATGGTGCCTTGCAGACTGTTTAGAGCGTCGGTTGAACTAGTAACATCCTGCACATACAGCAACCAAGTAAAGTGGGGATTTTACAAGATATATTGTTTGTGACTGCTCAGAATAAACATCCAAAAAAATTTACAAAAATCAGAGGGGGAAAGCAACAGGAGCAGAGTCTTTAAACATGACTTTCACAACATGCTAGGTGTGACCATCATTGCATACATTTAGTTTGGTTTTTTTAAAAAAATACAGAAAGAGAACATCAAGGGAATTAATTAATATGGAAATTTCAAACAGGAAGGAATATGTTGAGTGATAAAATACTCCAATTTATTTAATTGTGATATATGCAGCATTAAAAATAAAAAACAAAAAGAAACCTGGAAATCAACAAATGCAACTGGAGCTCCATACGTGCTCTGCATCTTCAATTTCAGAAATCCAGGGTATCTGATGGAAGATACATATATGTATAAAAAGACAAAATCAAACTCAATTTCTACAGATTTTATAAATATGAGAAAATATGTCCCATGTACATGTCCACTGACCTAGAAAATACTTGCATTAGCTCTTGTTCATTGCAAGATGGCCCAAGATTAGCAACAAATAAAGTAGCACATGGGGTTGCATTTTGTGGAACATATGGTGTTGAACACTTCTTCTGTCAACACACAAGATAAAAAACAATTAGTTACTCAAAGGAAAAGTGCAACAGTTTTAAAATTAAATATAGGGGCGTCCAAATGAATGGAACATTTGGGGGAAGCCAAAAAAAGACTAAATAACATCATAAACATGGTGACATAAACATTGTAGAAGAATGATCGAGCCCCAATTTTTTTTATGGCAAACAAATGGGTAGAGGTGTGTCTAGAAACAAAGTATAACTTACAGGAAAGATAAGTATCAGGTGTCCTTTAAAAGTAACAAATTACACTATCATGTTAGGCATAATAATTTTGAAGATTAACAGCCTAATCAATGAACTAAAGGACCTGAACATTATACAGTTTAACCACAATTTTCGACAGTCTGAAAAATGAGGCTCGTGAAGTATAGGAATACAAGAGATAGAGTTTCCAATCCACCCAAGTGCTTAGCTCAGGAAGCAACAAGTCCTTTTAGAAACTGCTGAATCCCGAAATAGAAACTAATATGGCACTTTAGCTTACCATATTCCTTCCTACCCTGAGGACCATTCTAATGCACAGTTGTAGTGCAAACAATCCAGGAGAAATTATGTGAATACCACAGGAATAATAGGAACACTACTATTTGTGTAATAGAGGAAAAAAGAAGCATAATGGAATATGACTCAATTATAGTGATAACGGCTATGGATACATTGTTATACTCTGTAAATTGTTACCATAGATCTATGAAAATATAAAAAAAAGAGTCAGCTTCTCCTGCCTCAGTTATTTATTTATACCCAGAGAGAAGAGCAATTTCACTTTCAGCAAATCTTGTCTCCAAACCAACAAGGGGGATGGCGACAACAAAAAAAACAAGAGCTTTTGAATTCAATTAGAGGCAGCCAGAACAGAGAGTTGAGACACCTTTCAAGCAAAAGCACTTTAATTTTGAGAATGATATAACCAATTGAAGCACATAACAGTTAAAAACAAAAAGGGTGATATAGGAAATGGACATATTGAGTTGAGTACTTTATAAGACTAACCAGATTTGCAAATAGACTGTCACTCACAGCACTCCCATCAGCATTGCCAAGACTATTACAGAAAACAAACACATAAATAACCAAGATGAGATAGCAAGAAATAGAAAGGCAACAAATCCCCTAAAAATTTGCCGATGCTTCAAACACATTAGTTAGTTTCTTTTAATGGATACAGTTCTCCAACAGAAGTAGAAAGTAACTTCATAAGTTGAAAAATGTGCTTTATCAGATATAGAAGCAACCAACTTCCACATAATAAAACTGTGATTAAGTAGTGCAGATGACCTTTGTGGAGATGGATAACCAAACGTGTTCGTGTTGAAAGCAGGATTACCCATTCCAGGCATGTGAATGCTGCTAACACCTGCTAGTGCCGAAGAGTGCAAAAGATGTGCAATGTGAGCTCATAGATTAAAGTGTTCTTCGTGTGATCAATAGTTAACTGGCCTCCAGGCAAGAGAACATAAATTGATTCAAGTAAACATAACATATCAATAGTAAACTGAAAGAGGGTTCTCGCAAGCCATATGCATCAACAACAACAATGCACTAAAACAAACTTAACAACACCCACCATCTTACCGGAATCAGGAGTAGCCCATGTCGGTGTAGGGCCTCTAGCTTTCTTATCCGACCCAGCTCTTTCATCATCTGCTTGTCAAGGTCAATCAATCAACAAAAAAAATAAATCAGTCAAAATCTCCCTCAAGAACATCTTGATTACAAATTTTCATGAAAGGTAAAAAAAGCTAATGCAAACACACACCTATCCTTGTCCGCTTAGATCTAGAATTTGATTTTGCAAGATCAATATAAAGAGTAGAGGCCTTTTCAAGATCAAACACCATCCCCTGCAAACCACAGCAATAAAAATCAAGAATGCCAATAAAGAAAGATGCCTTTGATGATGCCACTGGACATAACATAAAACATATTAAACGATCCTTACATTGAGAGCATGCATTGCCATGATTGCTGATTGCTGACTCGAGAACACAGCAAAAGCAAAAGGCTATTCAACACACAAAACCATGTGAGAGAAGTAGTGATCTAAATCTACAGAACACATTAATAGAACCAAAAGCATTCCATTGTACCTGCGACGAATTGGTGGGGCTCCGAAGATGTGACGACTCGTAACCGGGAAATTCGCGGAACAAATTGTAGATTTCACGGGGCTTAACGTCTTCGGGAAGACCGGCGACGAAGAGAGTGCGAACCTCGTTGGTGGATGATTGAGGAGGAGCGTAAGAAGCGAACATCGGTTGTTGCTGATGGTGAGTCACATACTGCGGATGCAGGTGGTGCACCGCCGGGAGAGCCGTGCCGGGAGGCGGTGGCACCACCGCCAACATGGGCGGTTGCGGCGGCGGAGGCGGTTGATAATACTGGTAAGTGAGAAGGCCCGACGGTTGGGGCTGTGAGTAGTATGCAGCCATGTCGTCCATTGAATTCGAAGCTCACACAAACAAGCCCTAGAATTTTCATTTCTTTTTGTTGGGTTGATGGGCTCCGAAATTTTCAAGTGAACCTGGCCCGTAGATTGCCTTGCAGAATAATTTATCGCTTTTATCCACGAAGGCCCATGCCCAAAGAACCCCACAACTCAACAGGCCCGGCCACCAAATCTGTGTGCTAATAAATAGTACAAATAATATCTAAAGAATAACATGTAAATTTTGTGCTAATGTTTTCTTTCCAAAATCTACCGTTAGAACTAAAGTTTTTATCACATAAGTTATATTTTTTAAAAATCTTATGTAAATATAAATTTCCTTAAATACTTCATTAATAACGTAATATATAGTAATTTAAAAGTAACGTAATCTATACTGTAAAAATACATAAATAACAATAATCATACGAAAGTATTTGCATTGTTGTTTGTTTAGCATTTATAAATTTCGATTAAAAAAATCAAGATAAAAATGGATGAGTGAAATGTAGAAGTATTTGTAAAGAGTAAAATGTAAAACTGATTTATAAAAGAGGAATGATTTTTTTTAATATATTAAAAACTAGCAAGTAGAAGTTTAACATATTATTTTCAATGTAAAAAATTTTAATACTTAAATAAAAAAGTATTTACAATATTTTATATTTTTAACATAATAGTAAAGAAATATTTTTTAAATATTTACTTTATAAATTATTAAAATAATATAACAGAGCCCTTTTAATATGTTTTAATTTATTGACTAAAATTAATTAAAACTATAAACTAATAAAAAAGAAACATTAATTTAAAAGTAAAAAATAAGATTCATATAAATTTTTAAATTTTTTTAAAAATTAATTATTAACTTAAAGTGTATTTAAAAAATGTATTACTAATATTTCTCTTTATAAAAGTAAGTTTTGTAAGTGTTAGTATATTATTTATTTTAACATACATTTTAGTATTTTTAACAAATATTTTTTAAAATGCAATTAAAATTTGTTACTCTTGCAATTCAAGGTTTTTTTTTTTTAATGCAAGGGTATATTTAATTTACATATATGTGTATTTTGTATAAGAAATTTATTAATACATAGTGATAAAAAAATAAATAACAAATCCATACGTCAAATTTTTTATTTCTAATTGTTAACTCCTCTTCTCTCACTAGTTAAGCTTTGTATCCTCAGGTTGTGACGTATTTTCTTGGTTGTGATGCCTTTCATTTACACTTGTTCATTATCTAAAAACTAAGGTTTGTTTAATCCTTGAGAGTGTTTTTATTTTCTTTATGTGTCCTTGTGCAGATTGATAGTGTTAAAAAATTAGTTAAAATTTTATCTTAGTAAATAATTTATACTTAATAATATTATTATATTACAACTTTAATTTTAATCAATAAATAATACTAATTATACAAAAAAGGGAAAATAATAATTTTTTTCTTAAATAAAATGTTTGAATCATGTTAGAGACTACTACTTCATTCTCACGTCGGGCCATAAAAGCTCGAAACTACATATTCATATTGCAAGTTGCAACCCTTCCTTTTCAAATTTTACCTTTAAAACTTGTGTATAAATTTTAATTTTTATATAAAATACAATATTGTATTTTTGTTATTGATATAATTGTACGGGTCGAAATTTTCGAGAGAAGTACTGATTTGGCCTTGAGATTAATATTATTAGTTAATTAAATTTTTTATTTTATAAACATAAATGATTTTAATGTTTAACTTAGATAAATATTAACTAAAAGTCTTGAATATTATAAAAATAAATTTATTATCTAGCTTTTCTTTATAATGATTAGTCAGTTTAATTTCTAATTTATATTAACATTAGACCACCAATAATTGGGGTATTATGTTTATATATATATATATAGTCGCGTGTAGAACAATTGAATACCACATTTTAAGGTTCTAAATTTTTTACAAGTATCTGGGTAAGAAATTCATAATGAAACACGATGAAAATGGTCTTACAGATTAAGTATGCGTTTAGATTAGTTAAAAATTAATTTATTTTACTAGTCAATGATTAATTATTATAGTAATAATGATGTAAAACAGATTATTTCAACAACTATATATTTTTTATGTTGAATATTTATTGAGATAACTTTTCATAAATTAAAACGAGCTCCGTTTGTTTTTTATTCACCAAACATTTTTATAGTTCATTAACTTAAAAAAGTAAGTCACAAGTTTCTATAACTAAACACACATTAATGTTTTATTTTGTAAATTAAATAACTGAATTAAAACCATTTGATGAAAAAGTTTCATAACTAGCTGAATCGAAGCTGAAAAAAAAATTATTTACATTATTTTGTGTGAATATAAGATGTTTAAAGAGTCAGAGTGAAAAGAAAAAACATTAGAAGCTACTGTTAAAATTAAACGTTTCTTATGATATTTTTCGCAAGTTAATTTAAAATATTGTGTTTATTTTATTAAATAACTCTATTAATTTATGATATATATATATATATATATTAGTTATATGTTAGAAAAATAGTTACAAATTTATAATTTACAAGTATCGAATTGACTTATTGGATTATTTCATGATTTAAAATATTAACTTCTCTATTATATAGTATAAATTAAAAGAATGAAGTTAAACGCTTCACTAAATTATTAGAGTTCTCTATTTCTTTTGCTGTGGAAATTTGATATTTAAATAACAAAAAACAGCTTTATATTCGATGAATAAAAAAATAAAAAATATGTTTAAGAGAGAGTTGCTTCACTTATTGATGAGATTAAACAACTCTTTCAAACATTACGAAATTGAATAATTTAATTTATTACAAATCTATTATTATTAAAGTCTAATAATAATATATTTATTAATTTATTTTATATAAATTTAATATATAATATGATAAATGATATTAAAAAATTTTAAAATATTTTTTAAAAATAGTTAATTAATATTAATTTGAAGATAAATAAGCTATTAATATTAATAAAAAATATTAATATAACAAATTATAATGTTATTTAATAGCACTACAAACACTATGTTTCATGACTTAAAAAACACATAGTATTATATTAATATAAAATGACAATGTTAAGTTCTTTTATATATATATATTCACAAGTGTAACATTAAAATAGATAAAGTTATTAATAGATATAAATTAAATATTACTTTAAAAAATTTAAAAATTTAAAATTAAAACTATATATTCAATATATTTTATAATTATTTAACAACTTTACTGTATTATAAACAAAATAAGTTCATGAATAATTTGCAAGCCCGTGTTGATGTTAAAATCACAAACCAAATATATTCTAAATGTAGTATAGATTTAGAAATATGAGCCCTCATTTTCTGTACAAAGCACTCTGTACTCAAGAAATATAAACTAAAACCAAATTAATCGGTAACGTAAACTAATTTGATATTTTATTATAAATTTACTCCCTTTTGATATTGTCCTTAATCACTTTGTTGATTGGTTTGTGGGTATAAATTAAGGTAAAATAAAATTGTCATGAACATTTTAACTATTTGATTACATTGACTAATATATTTTTATTCTACTACTGCAAACAAATAAATTTAAGAGTATTCTAAAAACTAAATTTAGGTTATTTTGAGTTTTTTTAAGTATATTGTTAATATAATGTTCAAATTGACGTTGTAAAGTAGAGGATTAAATTGAAATAATTAAACATAGATGTTTTACAAGAATGTATTAACAACATAAAATGAACAAGAAATAAATAAATTGAAATTAAACTGTAAAAATGTAAATGTAAATGTGTAGGAATATAAATGTATGACTCCTAGCAATGAACAACAACTATATATTTCCTTGTAGTTGGTGTTTGGTGCGGTGCAGAGAATTTTAGATGTGGTGTCAAGGTATAAAAAGTCATCATCTGGAAAGTGAAGTTTTGACGTATTTATAGGTAAGGGAAACCACCACCGTTCTTTTTTTTTTTTTTCCAGACACTTATCGGCAACTGCCTTCAACTGCTGCCCGTTATTCACGACTGGCTCTGATCGTGTTGTCGGTTGTGGTTTATTTCATAACTGCTATTGTCTACGATCCTTCTTTGTATTGTTGAACCTTCGTCTGGTGGTAACTGCTGGTAACCGCTTCTGAGCCTTGTAATAACTTTTGAGTCCTATCATGACTCTTATAGACTTATAATATTTCTTTTTATTTTTCAATTTTCGAGCAGTTTTGAGAAAAATCTAAGAGGCTCATTTAGCATTATGGACTTAGAATAATTATTCTATCGATTTCTATTTTTTGACTAATTTTTGGGAATCTAAGAGATTTTTTTGATCTCGTGAACTTCGAATATTTTCTCTACTCATTCTTGTTGTTTGAGCAATTCTGGAAGATACCCGAAGCTTAATCAGGTTTGTGGCCTTAAAATATTTTCTAATCATTTCCTGTTTTTCGAGCAATTATGGAGGGAATCTGGAGCTCAACTAGGTTTGTGGACTTATAATATTTTTTTGACCACTTTCTATTTTTTAAGCAATTTTGGAGGAAATCTGGAGTTCAATCAGGTTTGTAGACTTGGAATATTTTTTATCACTTTTTGTTTTTTGAACAATTCTATGTGTCAGAGACGTTAAAACCCTCAAAAGAGCCTCAATCTTGTAGATTTAGAATAATCATCTTATTAGCCTTATTTTTTGACAAGTTTTAGCTATTTTCAGTTCAGGGACTATAAAATCCTCAGAAACTCTTCAGAAAGGTCTTTAGTCTTTTGAATTTAGAATAATTTTCTACTAGTCTCCTGTCTTTTAAGCAATTTTGAGAAAAATTTAAGGTGTGACAAAAACCTTTAAAACAACTCGAAATGTGACATTTTTGACAAAAATTAAGATTCTTCTCAAAAACCTTACAACACTTTTTAAGTTCAAATATACTTTTCAATAAAGAATGAGGTTCTTTCTCCGACCATCTAAAATTTCTTGAAATGTAGTTTCTTCATAATAGAAAAAATTACGTTCTAAATACTTCCAAAATTCCTTAAAAAGTAGAATCTTCAAGATGAATTTAAGACTTAAATAATTTTTTAAATCTTTGATTTGTCAGTGTGGGAGCGTAGAACCCTTAATCTGATAAGGTCTTTATAACTTAGAAAAATTTTCTTTTTTCCAAACAACTATTTATTCTATTTATTAATATTATAAATATTCTTTAAGCTTACTTATAATGTGAGCTTTTTTACTTAAATAATATTTTTTTAAAAATAATTTCTTAAAATAAACATATTTTAAAACTAATTTTCTGTTTGGTATTTTTTTTTTTTGGTTAACTCAGCAATAGTATTGCTAATACATAGACGATAGTAAATTTTTATTATCATTTTAATGAACAATTGTTCTATTATACCAAAAATTGACACGCGTCGAAATCATATATTGGACAAAATAAAATAATAATAAAATTTTAATATACTATAGTCATATAATATTTTATATTTATATTTTTTATTATTATTTTAATACTATCGTTACATAATAATCGATATTTATTTTATTATTATTATTTTAAAAATCTATGGTTGGTAGCAAGGCCATCGTTTGTTCGTAGAATCACAGTAATTAATCTTAGGGTTTATTTCTTCCTTGAGTGCAGTGGCCCACCCACTGGTGGTTTCATGGGAAATGTGAGCAAGAAATGCAGCAATCTCACACTTGCGTGTGGTTAAACAACGGTAGTACCAAATGTGGGGTAGAATTTGAATGCATGAATGAAGAGTCATAGGTGTAGAAGTCTTTGGCAGGACATGCAGTGTCATCTTTTGGCAGGACATGCAGTGTCATCTTTGTGTAGGAAAAGGGTGTTAAATTTTTTGCTCGTGAGAGAAGAGATGGGCACGTAGGGGGAGCCCATGCTTCAGCTCCCAAAGTTGATGAATATAAAACAGCAATGAAGCAACATAAGCTTAAGAAGAAGAAGAATGTCATTTGCCAAAATAAAAAAAGAAAAGGTTCAATTAAATGTAGCTAACTATTAAACATACTCTTTGTTATGGCAATAGGTAGGAACAAGCAAAAAGACTCTTTATAGGCACATGTGAAGAGGGAATATATTATCAGAACAAAACATGCCCAACAAAAGTACTGATTTCATGGATCTCACTCACATGAGTGTCGGACCATAGATTTTTAAAATAATAATAAAAAATAAGTATTAATTATTCTATAACAATGGTATTAAAAAAATAATAAAAAATATAAGTATAGAATATTATACAATAATAATATATTAAAATAATATTAAAAATTTATTATCATTTTATTTTATTTGATATAAATGCAATTTTGATTACATATTAATTAATTTTTTATGTAGTCTCGAATATACTATAATGATAATCTATTAAAATAATAATAATAATTTATTATAAGTATATTTCTGTTAAGTTGATAAAAAAAATATCAAATAAAAAATTAATTTTAAAATATATTTATTTTAAGAAATTATTTTAAAAAAAATATTATTTAAGTAGAAAAAGCTTATAATGTGTCCATTGATACTTTTAAACACGTTAATGGCAGAAAAGCCCGTAATCTTTTAAACACGTAATGATACTGACACGGCGTGCAACACGGGTCAATATAGTACACTAATGGTTGGTTTTCTCTTTCAATTTCTTCAATGTTCAAAGATTCACGACAAAAATTTATATAATAAAATTGTTTACAAATACTAAGAGATCAAACACATTGAAAAACAACTTTTTTCTTTATATAAAGATTCTACATTGCGTTGAATCTCGAGGCACTTTAGCTAATTTTATATTTAAAAAATGCCCTCGCGTCCCGCGTTTAAAAATAATAGTAATAAAAAAGAGTTCGTTTAAATCTGTCGTTTGACTCTTTCTGATGAATCATTTTTTAAAAGAATAAATTTATTACTGAATTACAAGATAATCAAAACTCAACAAAGCTGTTTCTAGTGAATCTAATTTGAGGAATCATATATAAAACGAAATTGCTTTTCACGAACAGTATTAACGGGGATTATTTTTTTATATATGGTTTTAAAATATATATATATATATATATATATATATATATTAAATATAGTTTTTTTTTTTAAATTACAAAACTATAAGTTCATAAATGGCGACGACGATTTTTAGCATAAGGACTGAGGAAATAACGAATAATAATATATTGAATTTTTTTTAAAAAATATGACAGAAATCAACGGTCGTTCTATTTACGGTTTTCATATAGATAGATTTTGTACTATTAAGTATTTTTTATCTAATTTTATTAGAGTCTTCGTCGTAAAACACATTTTTTTCAATATATATTTTTCACGACAATTTTTTTTAACATTTTTTGTTTGTTTCAAAAATATTTCTCCTTTAAAGTATTTGGAAAAAAGTTTAGATAAAAATATTTAAGATTTTTTCACCAAAAAAAATACAAATATTTAACATTAGTTTTTCAGTACTTTAAAAGTTTAATATAACGTGTTAAATGCCTTTTTTTTTTTTCCTAATATGTTAAATGCCTTTTAATTAATCGAACTTGGTATCAGAATTTAAAGATCTTCGCCATTTAGGGCTACAAAGATAGGCACGAATATGAAACAATACATATGTAAGTTAAATAAGGGGGAAAAATAAGTTTTTTTTATTTATAAAAAAAATCACGAGTAACTGGTGTTGTGTTGGGTGTATTTTATTTATTTATTGTACTGAACAGTATTTCCATATTTTTTATCTGCTTAATAATAATAATAATAATAAAATATAACTGATTTATCTGAACAAAAATGTCGCTTCTCACGAGAAGAAAAAAATGAGGCATGGAAAAAAATAGTAAAAAATGACAAGTTTATTTTTTATTTAGTTATTTATCATTACATAAAAAATATTTAAATTATTTCATGAAACTCTTTTTTTTAAGAAATAAAAAAACAAACTATTTTTAGTTTTTTCAACATTTTCATAAAAATAATGAAAGAAAATTAACTATATATATATATATATATATATATATATATACATATAATTTTTTCTTCTATTTGTTTTTTATCTTGCGTTTTCTTCTCTTACAGTAGTTTCTACACTCTTTTTTAACAACCGGAACGACAATGATAACTTTGTTTTAAAATATACTTTTGAAACATCTCTATACATTAAAAAAAATAATACTAATATTCAATTATATGTATCATGACAAATTTTAGTGTCCGTGTGTGGTTGTTAATTATTATATAACAAATTTTTTTATTGCAATTATAAAAGAGATAAAATTTAATTCCAGTATTGTTGTTGGCGTAATATTTTAATTAAAATTAAAAAATATTTTTTAATATATATATATATATATATATATATATATATATATATCGATTATTAATATTAATGTGCTGTGCTTTTTAGGAAACTTCAATTAGAGAATTAGAGAATGTGTATACTTTTCATAATTGGAATCTCACGCTTATACATGAATTTATATATATGCACTGTTTATATATTAAAAGAAACTTAATTTTACTTTTATTTAGCTTATTAAAATTCAGCTTAAATTCGTGTCTTATCTTTTAGTTCATTACGCAAAGTATAGGCCAGTTAACTATCTCTGGATGTTAATTTTTTAAATTATTTAAAAGTTACATAGTCATAAAAATAAAAAATATATCATTTTTAATATTAATATTATTTATATTTTTGCATGTTAAAAATTTACAACATTAAATTTTTTTGCATCCAATACACTAAATATGCAAAATATGAAAGCATAAAAAATAAATTTAGTAGTAAAAACTAAAATAATTTAATTTTATAAGAATACTAAATCTAACTCTTAAAATTAAATTTAGACAATTAAAAATAGTAAAAGTATATATATTAATAAATATTTATTATATTTTTTTTACTCTAATGTAAAATATTTTTTAACATCTTTTTTTTTTATTTTAATTGTTTACAATTAACCTTGACAACTGCGATTAATAAAATTTTATTTGATATATTTGTTATATTATTTATCATTTTCAATGTATATAACATAACATTATATAGCCTTTAAGTAAACACAAATATTCTAATTTTATATATACACAACAAAAGAAGGAAACTTTACGAGTAAATATTTATAATACGTGAATAAAAATATTAGATAAAAATATATTGATATATGTTGATAAAAAATATAAAGTACTTGCTGGGAGTGCACTTTATATTCCCTTTTAAGAAATAGTCAATCGTCAAACACGGAAATTCGTGCCAGTAATAATTATAAATAACAGTGTCTGTCTGCACTTAAATTTTGTAGTTATAAGAGTCACTTTCCGATGGTAATCATCCATCGTGAGGAATCCAATGGTAGCAGAAAATAGAGAAGCAATGGAGAAAGAGTGTGAGTTGAAGGCAATTTTCCTTCCTTTTCTATCAACAAGTCACACGATTCCCCTTGTGTATATGGCAAGACTCTTCGCCATGCACGGCGTTGACGTCACCATCATCACCACCGCACACAACGCCACAATTTTCCAGAACTCCGTTGACCTCGATTCCACTCGCGGGCGTTCCATCAGAACCCACGTTGTCAATTTCCCAGCTTCCACGGTGGGTCTTCCACCGGGAATCGAAGCCCTCAACGTCAACACTCCTCGCGAAATGATCCCCAAAGTATACATGGGTTTGGCCATTCTCCAACCACAGTTCGAACAACTATTCCACGACCTTCAACCCGATTTTATCGTCACCGACATGTTCCACCCTTGGACTGCCGATGTTGCCGCCAAACTCGGCATTCCGAGGCTTATGTTTCACGGCGCTAGCTATCTTGCGCTCTCTGCGGCGCATTCTGTGGAACAGTACGCACCCCATTTGAACGTGCAATCCGACAGCGAGAAATTCACTTTACCGGATTTACCCGATAAATTGGAGATGACGCGTTTGCAGTTACCCGATTGGCTTAGGTCTCCGAATCCATACACAGAGTTGATGAAGACCATTAAGGAATCTGAAAAGAGAAGCTACGGATCGTTGTTCAATAGTTTCTATGATCTCGAGAGTGCTTATTATGAGCATTATAAGAAGGTTATGGGGACCAAGAGTTGGGGCTTGGGCCCAGTTTCGTTATGGGCAAACCAAGATGATTCGGATAAATCTGCAAGAGGATACGTAGGAGAAAGAGAAAATGAAGAGCAAGGGTGGCTTAAATGGCTCAACTCGAAGCCAGAGAAATCTGTTCTCTACGTGAGTTTTGGGAGCATGAACAAGTTCCCTCAATCCCAGCTTGTGGAAATTGCGCATGCGCTTGAAGATTCAGGGCATTGTTTCATCTGGGTTGTTAGGAAAAACGGCGAGGGTGAAAATGATGGTGGGTTTTTGGAAGAGTTTGAGGAGAGAGTGAAAGAGACGAACAAGGGTTATCTAATATGGGGTTGGGCACCCCAGTTGCTGATTTTGGAGAATCCAGCGATTGGAGGATTGGTGACTCACTGTGGCTGGAACACGGTTGCGGAAAGCGTGAACGCGGGGTTGCCAATGGTGACATGGCCTCTTTTTGCTGAGCAATTTTTCAATGAGAAGCTTGTGGTAGATGTATTGAGAATTGGGGTGGGAGTGGGAGCGAAAGAGTGGAGGAACTGGAATGAGTTTGGGAGTGAAGTGGTGAAAAGGGAAGATATTGGAAATGCGATTGCTTTGATTATGGGTGGTGGAAAGGAAGATGAAGATATGAGGAGAAGGGCGAAAGAGCTAAGTGGTGCGGCGAAGAGAGCTGTTAAGGTCGGTGGTTCTTCGCACAAGAATATGGTGGAACTGGTAAAGGATCTCAAAGCCATCAAACTTTGCAAGGGTCAAAACTGAACTTAATCACTTTGTTGATTGGTTTGTGGTTATAAATTAAGGTAAAATAAAATTGTCATGGACATTTTAACTATTTGATTACATTGACTAATATATTTTTAGGTTTAAATAATATTTTGTTTTTTTATACTTATTTTGATTTGTAATTTAGTTATTTAATACAAAAAATTTATAAATCATTTCGTTAGTACATTTATTTTTAATTTAATAATTAACATTAAAATGAATAATATTAAATAATAAAAAAAATTAAAAATAAATATAATATAAATACTGATTTACAAATTTTTTATCTATAAATATTAACTTATAAATTTTAAACTTCTAATATATTTTTAGTTTATATCTTAATTTTACTATTTAACCACATCTTTTTCTTTGATTTCATTTTTAATTCTACTGTCTTTTTTTTTTTACTCTACGTAATTTCTTATTTTCAACACTTAATTTCTTAATAATTTTCACTAAATTATTTTTTTTTATCACTTTATCATTTTCATCCTCACTCTCACTTACACCTACATTTATATTTAACTAATCCAAATTTTAATCCTTTTTTTAGAACATTTTTCATCCCCAAATGCACTTACTAGTAATAAAATTACCAATACATAAATCTACATATTTATTTACTCTTTTAATATCATTAAAATTAAAATACAAACTAAAAATACGTCATAAATTTATAAAAATATTTTTAACTTAAATTTACAAATTAATTTTTATATATAAAATTTTAGAAGTTAATTTTTATATGTAAAAAATTTATAAATCAGTTTTTATATTTATATTTTTTTTTAATTTAATTTTTACCATTAAATTTAGAATAAAAAATCTTAAATAACAAAATTAAATTAAAAATAAATATAATATAAAAATTAATTTATAAAACTTTTACAATAAAAATTAATATATAAATTCAAATAATTACAGTAATAATATTATTTAAATATATATTTTTATTCAATATTTATTAATATTATAAATATTCTTTTAGCTTACTTATCATGTGTCCATTAATACTTTTAAACACGTCAGCCGCATAAAAGCCACTGCGTGCAACACGAGTTAAAAAAAAACATTTTTTTATAAAACATTCTTGAGTTGAATGTGGAGGCACTTTAGGTAATTATATATTTAAAAAGTGCCCTCGCGTTTTTCGTGTTTAAAATAATAATAATAATAATAAAAGTTCGTTTAAATCTGTCGAAAATCGTTTTTTAAAAGAATAATTTTATTACTGAAGTACAAGGAAATCAAAACTCAACAAAGCTGTTACAAGTGAATCTAATTTGAGGAATCATATATAAAACGATATTGCTTTTCACGAACACAGTATCAACGGGATTATTTTTTTATATATAGTTTTTAATATAAAATTTTAATATAAATAACGAGGAAATAACGAATAATAATATATTAAAAATTTAAAAGAATTCAAAATTCACCACTGACTATTTTAAAATAATAATAAAATACTTTAAAATTTTCAAAAGTCGCCAATTTTTTGTTTGCTCTAAATGCCATATTTTGATAATACAGCTTCAAATCCCATATTTAAATAAATTTTTTAAATAAAAAATCATACAAAAAAGACCCTACGAACGGTTGTGTCTGTAATTAATTGGCTAATAACAAATTAAGAAAATACTAAATAAGATATTTGACAGAAATCAACGGACGGTGGTTCTATTTACAGTTTTCATATAGATAGATTTTGTACTATCAATATTTTTTTTATAGCTAATTTTATTAGATTCTTCGTTGTAAACACATCTTTTTCAATTATTTCTATTTTATTTTCACAACAATTTTTTTAAATATTCTTTGTTTGTTTAAAAAATATTTCCCTTTAAAGTAATTTAAAAAGTGGAATAAAGTTTGGATAAAAATATTTTTAAAAAAATTTCATCTAAAAATACAAATATTTAAAATATGTTTATTATTTTTAAAAAGAATTTTTCTTTTAAATAAAAAATTAAGTTGAAAAGAATTTTCAGAGATATTCTTTTGGAAACAACCTAAGTTTTCAAACCAAGACCTAGAAGTTATCAAGAAATTTTTAACTTGTGCAAAAAAGTCATTATGCTGAATCTGCGGGGACAAAAATTTGAAAGTCTTACTGCGGAGGATAAGATTATTATTATCTCTAATTTTTAGTCATAGTCCAACATGGTCAAACTTTAAGAGGAGAAAGTGTATAAGGAAACTATTTTAGAAGGTCCTCTATCAAGAATAATTAATAACAACTCTATCAATTCTTTCCCTAATTTGCCCTTTATTTCATGTGAAAGGAATTCCTTTGAAGCCTAAGTCTTGAAAGCCAAAGATGTAACGCCCTAAATTTGGTAATATTGTTTAATTTTAATATATATATGGATTGCCATATGTGGTGTGTTGATTTACATGATGATGATGTGAATGTGTATATGTGACCTTGTTAGGATGATAATACGTGTGTGAAAA
Organism: Abrus precatorius; assembly: GCF_003935025.1. Classification (NCBI taxonomy): domain Eukaryota; kingdom Viridiplantae; phylum Streptophyta; class Magnoliopsida; order Fabales; family Fabaceae; genus Abrus; species Abrus precatorius. The sequence goes on along the minus strand of NW_020874406.1, from coordinate 15,920,563 downwards.
TATGTATATGTTGGTTTGTGATTGGAATTGGAGTGAGAAAAATAGGCTAAGTGTGGGTGCTGCACGGTGTTCTCGTTATAGTCAGAAGATTCTCGCTATAGCAAGAAAGCCCTGAGAGATAAGAGGTAAAACTGTCGCGTTCTCGCTATAGCGAGAGGGTGACAGTGGAGGATGCATTTTAGGGTACAATCTTACTGTAGTGAGAGGATCTCGCTATAGCGAAATTCTGCAGAAACCAGAATGCAGTTTCCTCTGAGATTTTCGCTGTAGCGAGAGTGTCGCGACCATAGGGGTACTTAAAGGGTTAGGGTTCAAGAGAATGAATTATTTTAGATTTCTTCTTCCTTTCTTTTGCGATTTTCTCAATATCGAATCCTATTTCACCGATTACATTGCCTCCCAAGCCGTTTGGGAGTAAGATTGAAAGCTAGATCCACGTTTGGAGCGTTTGGAGGTAAGTTTTCATGGTTAGGGTTTTGGTTTCTCGACTCCATTCTCTGTTTTGTCAGTTTTCCTTGGTTCTTATGGGACTCTTTCATGTAATTAGGACGAAGTTTGTGCGGGGAGTCTTTTTCATCGTTGATTCGTGTGTGGGTCTTCAGTATGAGATAAGGGGGGACTCTACCCTATCTCATTGTGCTTGAAAATTTCTTATTTGGTTGTGTACTATAATGCGGTTAGGATAAAATGTAGGAAAATATGTATTTTGATGAGGATTTAATCTTTAATCATAATGTAGATTGTATAATGTGTGTGATGAAAATGATGTGCTTTGAGTGGTTTGTGATGGAAATAATGTGATTGACTACAATGTAGTCGGTGTTGGTAGTACGTGTGTTAAGAATGATGGTTGTACTTGAAATTATGTTGGAAATGTTGTGCATTGAATGTGATGTGAATGAATGTGGGCTTGTGTGTTGTGAATAGATGTGAGTCTGTGTGCCGTGTGCTGTGAATGAATACTATATGTGGCTCAAATATGTGTGAAAATACATGTTAAATGCGGTTGTGAATATGCTATGAATGGTTTAGCGATACACTGGAGGTATGAAAGATGAAACGGTAGAAATACCTTGGGGAAGAGAGAATGGTGGTGATACCAACAGTGAGTGTGAGTGTATCACAGGCCACACACTCTCCTCCTAATTAGACCTTTGACCAACACCTTTTCCAAGCGACTCATGACCACACACGTAGTATCCGTGATGCGGGAGTAACCGACGACCATCTATGGTATAAAACTGTGATCACAGTGCTACAGTGAGCGTGGCTATGTGCAGTAAGCTCACGTATATAAAATGTGTTGGTGCAGTGAGCGCATCAGTTGTAATTTGAAATAGAATATGTGAATTGTGTGAGGTGAGTTTCTACGTTTGCATATGTTGGATAGTATAGAGTACTCACCCTTACATTTATTTTTCAGGTGACCAAGACGATCAGCACTGGTCTCAGTAAAGGAGTGGATGAAAATGCTATAGGACTAGAAATTGATTTGAACTCTGATGTAATTGAATTAGTCCTGTAGAAATCATTGATACAAACTTGTAAACCATCCTTATTTGAAAATATTTGTTTGAACTTATGCACTGGGAACCACTTTAAGGAAATTTTTTTATGATTCCCATTTTTCTTTCAAAATTTATTTATTGGAAATTAAATTTAAGGTGTTACAATAGAAGTCTAGACACTTAGCAAAGTCCTGAATTAACCTAGTATTGGTATTGGCAGATCTACCATTAGATTTTTCATGTTGAAAGATGACTGAGTTGAAGCCTCCAGCTAGGTACCAGGGCTTATTAATAGTGGTATTAAAGTTCTTTAACATCTCCCAACACTCAGTTGTTAGGTTTTCTTAGGGGCTAGCATAAATGAAAGATAAAACCTAATTCTATTGGCCATTGCTAATGTTGAGGTAAATGATGTATTTATTGATAGCTATCATATTAACCTTTATTTTGTTGGTGTTCCGGCAACATCAAATACCTCCAACAAAATCAATTGCATCAATTTTCATAGACCTATCTAAATTAATTTTCTAAATAATAGAATCTACCTTTTTAAAACTAATTCGAAGTTCAAATATGGCAAGAAAATCTAATTTGTAGATACTAATTAAATCATTAATAAGCCTATGAAAAATTTTATGGCCAACATCTCTACAATTTCAAAAGAGACAATTCATAATCCTAATGGAGAGCGGGGTTAACATCATTAAGATGTAGAGGAAACTTGCTCTAGTTAACCAAGAGCAAAACATTTTCAGAGTTTATAAACTCTAAGTTATTAGAATTATCAAAGTCCATGTTGGGAAGGTTATCTGGTGGTCTATCAATAAAGGCATATTTCCAGGGCTTACACTCCTGTCAAATTAAATCAGAATTAAGTTCTAAGAGGTTCTGAATAGAGTATCCTGATTTGGACTTTTCCTTATAATATTTTGGAAATGTTCCATTAATAGAAATGTATCTTTACTCTCCTTATCTTCATTACTCTCCTGATTCTCCTGGTTATTACTTAGATTAATAGACTTATCCAAATTAGATGCAACCTGCTTAGCTTTATCCCATAATCCTACTTTAGGTGCTCCTTTATCTTTACTAGGTTTTCTCATAGATTCATTTAATCTAGACCCATTAGTTAGGTTTAGAAGTAGTTCTCTGGCTAACTTGGTTACTAGGAACAAACTTACTATTATGTAAGGAAGCAGAATTGTTCATTTCCTCATCACCTAAATTCAACCTCTGATCATGATTAGGCAACCCAAGGATATCAAATCTAGACCCCACCTGAAGGTCTTTTCTCCTACCCTGAATTCCAGGTGAGTTAGTTTTCTTTCTAAAGGGTTTTTTGGAGCATTTAGAGGCTAAATTGATTCTTATTCTTCCCATCAAAACTCTCCTGATCAATCATAATTAGGTCCCTAGATCCCTCAGTGTTATTAGGCACTACCACTTTACAACCAACATCTATGTCCCTTTTATTAGCATCCAGAACAGGCTCTCCCTGACCCATTAAAGGAATTTCAGCACACTGCTCTAGATTGTGACCATACTTTCCACATTTGAAGTAGATGAGATGCAACTCCTCATATTTTACCTTAAATTTCTGACTCAATACTTTAAAGGATGGGCTAGATTCCTTCTCAGGTCAATCACTATACATGTCCTAGCAAATTTTTCCCTTGAGATTAGTGAGGTGTGGGGGTCTATTTTCAACATGGACCCTAAATAGTCACCTACTTGCCATATGAATTTATTATTATAGAGTTCTAGAGGTAAATCAGGCATACGTAGCCACACAGCTATTTTCCTCAGATTATAGTTTTTAGGCCTAAACAGGGGCCTCCATCTCTAGACTAACAAGTAATGATCTAAAATTAACCAAGGCCTTTCAAACAAGGTTTGTTTATAGTTCTCTATGTTCTCAAATTTAACTAACAAAAAATCGTTGTTCAGGTCAAGAATCTTTAAGGCTCCATTTTTGCTCCAGATATTACCCAATTTTTGGTTTAGAAAGCTAAAACTAATGGACTTACCTAGGAGTTTAACAATTAGTGTGAATTTTCAGGGGTTACACCAGTCTTTGTAATCATTTAAGAGAATCCTAATATTAGGACATAGATCTTTAGGGTTTTTAGGCAAATAAGATGAATCTTTAGTTTTAGGCAAAATATTAAAATTATCCAAAATAGATTTTACTATTTCTTCATCATTCAGAGTTATATCAAGATCAGTTGACTCTAACATAACATCTTTATACGAACAAGAATTAGAAACCCTAGATTTAGAAAATACCTGATTTGCTTTCAAGATTGGTGTCTACAATGAGCTTTCTATGCCTATCTTGACTTTTTTGTGCTCAAATCCATGATATCTAACTCCTCTGTAGATCATTTTTTCGCTTTGTGATGCTCCATACTCCCAGCGCATCAGAATAGTGGATAGGAACCAGATTCTCTTTCTCATATGATGTTCTAATGTGTTTCCCTCAATGTACAAGCTACGCAACCCTCACAAGGTAGCAAGGGTAAGATACCTTAGCGCCGCTCCTTAAGCGTCTCCCAAAAAAGAAGGACCACGAGTTCTTGGAGCCTTTCTTTAACTGCAGAAAACCATTAATTTTTGTTATACTTTTAACATTTAATTCTTCGGTACTTCAAAAGTTTAATATAACGTGTTAAATGTTTTTTTAATATACTAAATACTTTTTAATTAATTGAACTTGATAGATACGAATATGAAATAATACATGTTGATGAATTTTAACGGATATATGTAAGTTAAATAAAAAAAATAAATTATTTATTTATAAAAAATATCATAATTAACTATTGTTATGTTAAATATATTTTATTTATTTATTTATTATACTTATCAGTATTTTCATAGTTTATCTGTTTAATAACAAAAATAAAGTATAGTTGATTCATCTGAACGAAAATGTCACCACGCACGAAAAGAAAAAAATGAAAGCATGAAAAAAATATTGTATAAAATGACAAGTTTATTTTTTTATTTAGTTACTTATCATTACATTAAAAATATTTTATTTATTTCATGTAAATCTTTAAAAAAAAAACTATTTATACTTTTTTCAATATCTTCATAAAAATAATGAATAAAAATGAAATAATGTATACATGTTTTTTCTTTATTTGTCTTTTTTTTTTGTTTTTTTATAATTTTTTAAACATTAATATTTTATTAAAAATAAAAAAAGTATAATAAATATTTTAACTAATTATATTTTTAATGAAAGTTAATAATGTATTAAAATATTATTAATCTAATTTATATAAATAATTGAGATTTTTAAAGATTCTGTTGCAAATCACTTCTAAGAATAATACTTAATATAATAAGACTCTAAACAATAACAATAATTTATTTTATTAATATACTTTTGAAACATTTCTACATTAAAAAAAAATACTAATATTTAATTATATGTATCATCTCAAATTTTAGTCTTTATATAATTGTTAATTATTATATAATAATTTTTTTGTTGCAATTATAAAAAGATAAAATTTAATTCTAACATTGTTGTTGGTGTAATTTTTCAATTATAATTTAAAACATATTTTTAATATATATATCGATTATTAATGTTAGTATGTTGTGCTTTTTAAAAAACTTTAAATAGAGAGTTAGAGAATATATATACTTTTCATAATTGGAGTTTCACGCTTATAGATTAATTTACTATAAATTCACTGTGTATATATTAAAAGAAAGTTAATTTTACTTTTATATAGATTATTAAAACTCAGCTTAAATTCGGATCTTCTCTTTTAGTTCGTTACGCAAAGTATAGGCCAGTTAACTATCTCTGCATGTCCTTTTTAATTTTTTTAAATTTTTTTTAAAAGTTATATAGTCATAAAAATTAAAAAAAAATACAGCATTTTTAATTTTAATATAATTTATAATTTTTCATGTTAAAAATCTATAACGTTAAATATTTTTGCATCCAAATACACTAAATATGAAAAATAAAAAATTAAATTTAATAGTAACAATTAAAATGATTTATTTTTATAATAATAATAACTTTAACTCTTAAAATTAAATTTAAACAATTAATAATAAAAAATTGTATATATTAATAAATATTTATTATATTTTTATAACTCTAATGTAAAATATTTTTTAATAGTTTTTATTTTAATTGTTTAAAATTAACCTTAATGAATAGGATTAATAAAATTTTTCTTTTCAAAATAGGTAATTAAAAAACCAAATTTAATTTAATTTAATTTTTCTATGTTTTTTAGAAACAGCCTTATAAAAACATTCAAATAATCTTTTATTAATTTGATTTGATACTTAACATTATTTAATCTTCTATCAAAATTAGAATATTTATATTTTTAATTTTAAAATATCAATAAATAAAAAAATATAAAAAACAATTCTATAAATTGGGTAAAAGGACAAATACAAATATCTTAATGTTACTAAAATTATAATATAATAAAAAAGGAATTTGAACATGTTATTTGTCTTTAAATTTCTATATTTTTCATATAATTTATAGAATTTTGAAGTATTAATTTTAATATTTAAAACACATAATATCTAAAAATTATTATACTTTCGAGTCAAAGTATGTATAATTTTTAAAATTATGATATTGATATTTCATTTTAGTTAGTATACACACAAATGTATAACAATTACAAAAATTAATAATAACAAATTATAGCTGAATAAATTATAAAATTTAATAATAAATTATTTAGACAATATTTATAGACATAGAGAGGAGTAATGATATATAAATATAGCTTAGTCTATCTATTACAAGATAATAAAAATATTACACATAAACATATTAACATTTGACCAAAATTTTTTATATGAAATTAATTAATATTTAAATAATAGAAATAATTTCTTTGTTATTCAGCGATATATATTTTTATAATAATTTTTTTTTTGCTAAACATCAACATTTTATTAAGGATAAATTTAGAATACATATTTTTATAATGAATTAATTTAAAAAATATTAAAATAAATTATGCTTATATATAAAGTTAATAAAATTATACTTATTTTTTTTTCTGCAGTGTCTTTATAAAATTATTTCAAAGGTACTTATAAATAGAATTTGGAGTATAGTAATAGGCATAATAAATGAGCAACAATTAGCTTTCATATAAAAAAAAAGTTAGTTAGTGTGCTTGTTACCAATGAGGTGATAGATTATGATGAGAAAAGAAAAAAAATGTTGTGTTGAAAGTAAATTATGAGAAAGCATATGATTCAGTGGATTGAAAATATATGTTATCTATGTTATGAAAGTTTGACTTTAGGGAGAAGTGGGTAAGGTTGATGGAGACTTGTATTTGTAGTGGTCATTTATCGGTCCTTGTTAATGGGAGCCCAACAGAAGAAGTGACTATTGGTAGAGGCCTCAAATAAGGTGATCCTTTATCTCATTTCCTATTTTTATTAGCAGTCAAAGGTTTAGGAGAATTGATGAGAAGTGTTGTCTCAAAGAGTCTTTTTTTCAGAGGTCAAAGTTAGTGATAGACCATAAATTTCATTGTTATAATTTGCAGATGATACTTTGATTATAGGCAAAGCTATTGAGCGATAAAGGCTATTCTACGAAACTTTGAGCTTATATGTGCGCTTAAAATTAATTTTTATAAGAGTTGTATTGTGAGGGTGAATGTGATAGGTGATTTTCTAGACACAACATCTCGATTTCATAAATTGTAAGGTGGAATTATTGTCTTTTCGGTATTTAGGCATCTATGTTGGGAAACCAAAAAGAAAAAATGCTTGACAAAAGCTTATTGAAGTGCTTAATTGCAAACTATCATCTTAGAAGCACAAATATATCTCTATTGGAGGTAGAGTAACACTTCTAATGTTGTTTTAAATAGTCTTTCACTACATTATTTATCCTTTTAAAAAATGTCACTAGGTGTAATTAAGGAAGTGGTGAAGATTCATTGTCAATTTCTTTGGAGTGGCATAAATGAATCACTAAAAATAGTTTGAGCTAAATGGGAAAAAGTATGCATGCCAAAAGAATGAGGCTAGTCTAGGGGTGAGAATGTGGAATAGTTCAATCGTAGCTTGTTAGGTAAATAAGTTTGGAGAGGTTTAAAGTCTCCAAACTCATTGCACTTTAATGTGTTATAGGCGTGATATGGATCATGTGTTCATATGTTAATTTCTTTAGAGGTAGTCTATAGTGCTTCAGATTGGTGGAAGGACGTGGTGTGTGTCTGTAAGTAAGCGAATGGGTGGATAGATTCTAATGTCACACGAGTACTTAGCGATGATTATTCTTTTAATTTTTGGAAAGATAAATGGGTAAGAAATATTGCATTGGTAGATTTATACCCAAAGCTATTTTCAGTAGCGATTAATAAGGAGGCACGAGTGATTGGTAATAGATGATTTGAGATGGGTTAATGAGTATAAATTTTTTTGAGGAGAAGACAATTGTTTTCATGGGAAGAGAATTTATAACAAGATTTGTGAAAAACTATAGAGGGTAAAAAGCATAGAGAAAATGTGAATAAGATGTTGTTGTGGAAGTGTGATGGTAACATGAAATATAGTTTGAAATTAACTTATTATTATATTCATCATTTCTTTACTACAATTAGCAATTTGAAACTGAGTCTAGTTTAGGTGTTACGCAAGATTTAGGATGAGAAAGAACTTGACCAAATATAAATTATTAATTCCTTCAAAAGCTTGCCCGTGAGTTATGTGATATAAAAAATGATAATATATTGCATTTTTTTTATATTGTGATGTCTCTATTAAATTGTGTTACACTGTAATGATTTGGTGAGAGTTTATTCTTACCTAAAAATATAAGATATTACTAAGAATGCCTGAAATCAGATGTGAAAAAAAGAAACAGAAAAGAGTCGCAATGTTATGTCGGTGAAAATTATAATTACTACTGTCAATCAATTATTATTTTTTTTAAAACTCAACCGTGAACCACGAGATTTTGTTACAATAAGAGGGAGTCACTTTCCGGGGGTACTCATCGATCGTACGTGAGGAATTGAATGGTAGCAGAAAATAGTGAAGCAATGGAGAAAGAGTGTGAGTTGAAGGCGATTTTCCTTCCTTTTCTATCAACAAGTCACATAATTCCCGTTGTGGATATTGCAAGACTCATCGCCATGCACGGCGTTGATGTCACCATCATCACCACAGCACACAACGCCACAATTTTCCAAAACTCCGTTGACCTCGATTCCACTCGCGGGCGTTCCATCAGAACCCACGTTGTCAATTTCCCAGCTTCCACGGTGGGTCTTCCACCGGGAATCGAAGCCTTCAACGTAGACACTCCTCGCGAAATGATCCCCAAAATATACATGGGTTTGGCCGTTCTCCAACCACAGTTCGAACAACTATTCCACGACCTTCAACCCGATTTCATCGTCACCGACATGTTCCACCCTTGGACTGCCGATGTTGCAGCCAAACTCGGCATTCCAAGGCTTATGTTTCACTGCGGTAGCTATCTTGCGCGATCTGCGGCGCTTTCCGTGGAACAGTACGCACCCCATTTGAACGTGCAATCCGACAACGAGAAATTCACTTTACCGGATTTACCCGATAAATTGGAGATGACGCGTTTGCAGTTACCCGATTAGCTTAGGTCTCTGAATCCATACACAGAGTTGATGAAGACCATCAAGGAATCTGAAAAGAGAAGCTATGGATCGTTGTTCAATAGTTTCTATGATCTCGAGAGTGCTTATTATGAGCATTATAAGAAGGTTATGGGGACCAAGAGTTGGGGCTTGGGCCCCGTTTCGTTATGGGCAAACCAAGATGATTCGGATAAATCTGCAAGAGGATACGTAGGAGAAGGAGAAAGAGAAAATGAAGAGCAAGGGTGGCTTAAATGGCTCAACTCGAAGCCAGAGAAATCTGTTCTCTACGTGAGTTTTGGGAGCATGAACAAGTTCCCTCAATCCCAGCTTGTGGAAATTGCGCATGCGCTTGAAGATTCAGGGCATTGTTTCATCTGGGTTGTTAGGAAAAAAGGCGAGGGTGAAAACGATGGTGGGTTTTTGGAAGAGTTTGAGAAGAGAGTGAAAGAGACGAACAAGGGTTATCTAATATGGGGTTGGGCACCCCAGTTGCTGATTTTGGAGAATCCAGCGATTGGAGGATTGGTGACTCACTGTGGCTGGAACACGGTTGCGGAAAGTTGCCAATGGTGACATGGCCTCTTTTTGCTGAGCAATTTTTCAATGAGAAGCTTGTGGTAGATGTATTGAGAATTGGGGTGGGAGTGGGAGCGAAAGAGTGGAGGAACTGGAATGAGTTTGGGAGTGAAGTGGTGAAAAGGGAAGATATTGGAAATGCGATTGCTTTGATGATGGGTGGTGGAAAGGAAGATGCAGATATGAGGAGAAGGGCGAAAGAGCTAAGTGGTGCGGCGAAGAGAGCTGTTAAGGTTGGTGGTTCTTCGCACAACAATATGGTGGAACTGATAAAGGATCTCAAAGCCATCAAACTTTGCAAGGGTCAAAACTGAACTGAGATGAAACGATGACAATGAATCCTTGAAAGTTCGATTCACCCTCCATGTTTTGATTTGAATGACTTGGTTTGGTGCAGTTTCATGTATGTTTCTTTCTCATGAATAAAATAAGTCGCGTTTGATTTCGATGACTCGGCCGTAAAAATAGCATGTAAGATTGACTTGTTTGTTGTTGAAATGAAATTTTAGCTTTAATTTTTAACGGGTTTTTCTGACTTCCTTTGTGGTATATTAATAAATGTTAAATGTATTCTATTAAATATTTAAATTATTATAAACAATTATTAATATTTTATATTTTAAGATAATAAATATTTTTATTTACTTTACTTATCTTTAAATACATGTTAAAAATTTAGATTATAAAAAAATAAACTAACTAATAAATATGTCTGTGCGTTATAGGTTACATAGATTTATTTTATTTTTTATTAAATTAATTTATTTTAAAATCCTATAAATATAATTTAAATATAAAATATATATAAATTTGTTATCCTATATATTTATAATACTCTTCAATAATAAGAATTTTTATTTCTTTTGTTGAAGTTACTCTAGACAATACAATATATAACTGACAAATACTAAATACAGATTTTGGCAAATATTGTCTAACATAATGTAACGATTGTCTTTAGCTTTTGTTTACTGTAGTTGCATAACATAAGTTTATTGAAAATTGTTTTCTTATTAAAAGAAAATGTCACTTAAAGTTACTTGTTAAGGGATAAAAATAGGTTAGGTTAGGATAGACTTTGCATAAATAGACCTAACCTTTATTTGAAGCCTAAGCCTCACCAATTATTTGTCATAGGTTTTTTTTATAAAAGTCTGATTTTGCTTATTAGCCTTTTTAATTTCTACTTCGTATCAAAATATTCAATAGGTTATTAAACTTCTTTATAAATAGACTACTAAATATCTAAATAGATATATCTTTTAAAAGTTATAAGACTTATATCCAAACAAATTATTAAAAAATAATATAATATAAACAAGTGCGCAATATTGTAAAAAGATGATGAATGAGATGAGATGAACTAGTGATATATGTAATCAAGAGAGTAGTGCAATGTAAATCAATGTTATACGTATAGGATATGCAGAAAACTTCAGCAATTAGGACTTTCTCTCTCTTAGAGGATATAGATTAAAGACATTCTTCAACTCTAATAAAAAAGATTAGGTTTTTAATTTAAGATGTTTTTATTTTAAAATTTAATTGATTTAAAATACTATTATATTATTATTTTTATATAAAATTATTTAATATATTATTATAAATTTTATGAATTTTAAATAGGTCATTCTAATAGGCCTAATAGACATTTTTTTAAACTTAAACTTGATCTATATAATTAATTAAGCTTTTTAAAAAGCTTATTAATTAAATAGGCTAGGCTAGGCTAGGCTGTAGGCTCCTGTTGTATAGCTTGACCTATTTTCATCCTTATTTGCTGTTAAAATTATTTGCAAAATAAGTATTTTAGCACTAATGTTACCTTTTGTGGTTAATTTTACTTTAATTATCAACTCTTCTAAACGCATAATAAGGAGTCTTGTTCCATTGCATATTCCTAATGTTCAAAAATTCTAAAGGATACATAAGCTCTTGTTAAGTGATTTTATTAGTTGTTTTATCAATCTTGTCAAAGCTTCTGTATTATTTTATTAATTTTTCAATCATATTTATGATAGAACTATTAATATCATCAACAATGTCATTTAAAGGAGTAAGTATGACTCTCTTTTGAAAATATTTTTTTTTTCGCATTTGTTGAAATTTTGGATATGTGCTTTCAAAAAATTGTTTGAATAGATCCTCCATTGTTTTGAGTAGATATTGGTTTAGAATTTTTATCTATGTGTGTGTTTTTTCTTTCTTTACTAATTGTTGGCATATTTCCATCTCTAACCTGTATGAGTCATTTATTAAATTCATGTGCAAAGGAATTTACCTTACTTGAAGAGGAGTTGTTGATAATTCTCATACTTTTGGTCAATGTAGAAATTTAGTAGTGATCCTACAAATAAGACTTATTAATGTATGCTTGACTATGTCTTGTTGTTGTCCTTTTGGTATCATGGGTAATATTTGTTTAAAATCTCTTCCAAGAAATATTGTTTTTTCTCAAATGGCTTAAATGTACTATTAGAATATTTATAATCAATAATATATTTGAGGAACCTAACAAAAGCCTCAAAAGTCAATCTATTTATCATTGGTGCTTCATTCCAAACATTGAGATTTGTTTGAATTATTAATCGAGCAAACTTAGTATTTGTTTGATCGAGCATGCGCTCTCTTTAAAAAGATCTAATAGTATCTGAAATATACTATGAATTGTTTTACCACTTAGGAAGCAATAATGCTGCAATACCTATAAAATTTTAAAGTAAGAATAAATGAGATATAAATAAAATCAAGTATATAATAGTTTATTAAAGTATTTATTAAAATGTAAAAATATTAATTTTAACGCATATTTTTGTAATTTTTATGACAAATAAAAAAATAATTTTGATGATGCTAATGCATTTTTTTATTGTAAATATTAATGATAAATTTAATTTATATTAATATAATAAAACAAATATTTGATTTGAAATTTTTAGTTTTGTAAATTTTTAAATTTGAAAAATAAAAATTAAATACTACATGTGTAATTACAAAAATTAATAAAAATATATGCACATACAATTTTGTTAAAAGTTATACAATAAGTAAGAAAATGTTAAATATGAGAGATATATAATTAATAAAAATACAAAATCAAGTTTCAGCAAGTTGTTAAGTACCTGATGATGCAATAGCAAGTACTATTTATTTCTCACCCCTTAATTTAGAAATGATAATTTTGTAAAGAAAAGCTTTTCCAGTACCTTTATAGCCATATTAAAAATAAAGTCCACCTATATTAGTAGAGATAGCGTTAGTAATTTCATTGTATATTTGTCTTTGTTGGTCATTTAATAATTGTGTTCTTGTTTCAACTTTTCAATATTATAATCAAGCTCCTCTCTAATAAGTCTATTGTGCATCACTTCCAATGCCTCCCATGTTATCCCACTATTTTTTGACATTTGTAACCTCACCATAAAGAAGATAAATAATTCTCTTAACTGAGAAGGTAAGGCTCAATGACTTACTTCATTCGATGCATCATTCTATTCTTTATAATCATTTAGAAGGCCAAGAGCCACAAGCTATCTTGATTTCTTTGTAACCTTTTTGGTCTTTGAATAATATTTAACAAAATTCTTAAGTAATATCTTTCACCTGATGTTGGATAAACATAATAAATTCTTCTAATTGTTCTTCTAATTTGCCTTTGTTTCTATTTTTTGTTTCTATCATCCCAAACAAATTTTGTAGGATTCATTTTCATCCATGATGTAAACATGATTTGTTCTATTCCTTCCCTTCTGATAACTATTGACAAATATTATGAATCCTGTAGAGCAATTGAATTTTCTCCAAGTAAATGAAAGATTAATCTCATAACAGCTGAACTTCTATAATGTATGTCAAAGTTATAATTTTTTAACTTATTTTGCATACTGACACATATCTGAAAGTAATTATAAGAAATAGAAGCAATAGTTATAATATTTATGACCTCCATAAAATTTTGAGTATATAAAAAAAAGAAAAATGTGTTCAATGTTATTTAAAAAATAAAAATAAATACAATATAACACTTAATATCAAAGTCATTATGAAATTTAATTAATAAAATTAACTAAAAGTGTATAGGTATAACAACAACTATTATTTATTTTAAAAAATAATATAAAAATTCGTACACCTAATAAATATATAATAACTAATAAATATATAATTTAATAATATTATTTAATTATAATTATAGAATATTATTATTTTTATTTATATAATGTTAGTAATTTTTTATTAAATTCAATTCAATTCACGTATACAATCGATTTTGATAAAGGCCCTACTACAAGCCTTCCAAGAATGATACTTAATAGAATTAAACATTTCACTAGTATTTAACACACTATTATTGAAGAGAATATTATTCCACTGAAGCCAAATTGTCCACATTACCACAAACTATACAATTACAATTTCCCTTCATTTCTTTTTTCCATATTGAATTTCACACATGCTTAATAACGTCTCGTGCAGATATCCAGATAAGCATAAACTGACACCAAACTATTTAAACACCATGTACCATAGTCTCATAGAGATACTACAATGCAAAAAAAGATATAATATGTCCTCATCTTCTGTATCACATAACCCACAAGCTTTCGAGGGAATCATTAATCCACATTTGGTCAAGTTCTTTTGCACTGGAATTGCATTAAGTAATAGATACCAAACAAATACCACTACATTCCTCGACGCATTAACCTTCCAAATTTGTGTAAGGCTTGTACTAGACCCAGCTCCAAATTGCTACCTGCAGTGAAGAAATGATGAATATAGTGATAAGCGAATTGCACACTATATTTCTTGTTACCATCACACTTTTACAACAACATGTATTTACATTTTCTCTCGGCCTCTTATCCTCAATAGTTTCCTACAACAGCTGTTGTAAATTTTTCTCTCATGAAAACAATTGTCTTTTCCAAGAAATTTTTCACACCCATTGACCTATCTTAAATCGTCTGTTATCCACCACCCGTGCCTCCTTATTAGTCATTGCTGAAAACAGCCTTGAGTATAAATTTGCCAACACAATATTTTCTGCCCCCTTATCCTTCCAAAAACTAACATTGACTAACTTCTGCAAATTGTAACAAAAAAATTTCTAGTCCATCATTAACTTTGACGCAAAAAAAAGACTCTCTAAGAAGACACTTCTAATCATTCCCCCCAAACATTTTGATGTTAATAAACATAAGAAAGAAGATAAATGATCGCCTTATTTGAGGCCTCAACTAAGTCTTTTTGCCGAATTGCTCTGTTCAAGTCTGAGTGTTGGTTAGACAGATAATATGGAATATTAAGTCTTCTGTGTTTATTTGCAAGAATCCTCAGCTTTCCCTTCCCTACGTTAGCCATTGACTAGGCTAGGATCAGATGGGTTCTTCCCCCTAAGGACCAGTTCAGATGGGTTCTTTCCACTCCAAATTGCTACCTGCAGTAATTTGTTTGCTGCTGCTTATGGAGGTATCCTTAGAGATTGGAAAGGAAATGTTGTTGCTAGTTTCTATTGCTCGTTGCCTCCTTGCTCCCCTCTTGAAGTGAATCTCTAGAGACTTTTCTATGGCACCCAATTAATTTTGTAGCATGTTGACATGACTCTTTGTTGGATTGAGACTGGTTCACACGATGCCCTGCTCTGCATCCAACATGTTTAGTCTTCTTCCCATCCCTTGTTTCATGTTATTTGTAAGATAAGGGACAAGCTTAAGTTTGTAAAGTCTGTTAGGCTAGGTCATATATTTAGGGAGGTCAAACATTGTGCAGATTTGTTGACCAAAGTTGGCCTAGAGTCCCTTTCTCCTTTGGTTTGTTTTATTGATACTTCTTGTAGGTTGCTCCCTTTCTTATGTTGCGACTGGTGTGGTTGTTGGACCCTTAGGTCCACTTTTTAGTGTGTTTTGTTGTTTGGGTTGTTAGCTCCCTTTCTTAGAAAAAAAAAAAAAGAATATTTATATTTTTAATTTTAAAATATCAATAAGTAAATAAATAAAAAATAATTCTATAAATTAGGTAAAATGATGAAAACAAATATATTTAATGTTACTAAAATTATAATATATTAAAAAAGTAATTTGAACATGTTATTTGTCTTTAAATTTCTATATTTTTCAAATAATCTATTTTTAATTAATAGAATTTTGAAGTATTGATTTTTAATATTTAAAACACCTTAAATGAACCGAAATTATATTTATAAAAATACTGAAAAAATTATTAAAAAAAAAGAAACCAAATCTAAAAATTATTATACTTACGAGTCAAAGTATGTATAATTTTTAAAATTATGATATTGATATTTCATTTCAGTTAGTATACACACAAATATATAACAATTATGAAAATTAATAATAATAAATTATAGCTGAATAAATTATAAAATTTAATAATAAATTATTTAGACAATATTTATAGACAGTGAAGTAGTAATGATACATAAACATAGCTTAATCTATTTATTACATGATAATAAAAACATTACACATAAATATATTAACATTTGATAAATTTTTTATACTAAATTATATTAATATTTAAATAACAGAAATACAATTTTTTTTATTCATTGCTATATATTTTTATAATGAATTAATTTTAAAAATAAATATTAGAATACATTACGCTTTTATAAAGTTAATAAAATTTTACTTAATATATTTGTTATATTATTTAACTTTTTCAATGTGTATAGTATAACCTTATATAGCCTTTAATAGGCACAAATATTCTAATTTTATATATAAAAAAAAGATGGAGAGACTTTAAAAGTAAATATTTATAATATGTGAATAAAAATATTAGATAAAAAAGGAAATTTATAAAAATAAAATAAAATAAAATAAATTACATATTACATATATGACTTAAATTGAATAAATGTTTTTATTTAAGTTATATAGAAGTTAATTTAAATAAATTTTTGTGTAAATAAAAAATTAATTTTGATCAATTTTCATTTAAATTAGTAATGCACAACTATATGATGTAGAAATTGATTTAAATCAATTTTATTATTAATGCAATAAAGAAATCGATTTAAATCAATTTTGTTATTATGACTATATTATATAAAATTGATTTAAATTGACTTTATTGTTAATGTTACTTATTTATTATAAAAAAATTAATTTAAATTAACTTTATTACTAATGCTACTCATTCATTATAAAAAAGTCAATTTAAAATTGATTTAAATCAAATTTAAATCAATTTTATTATTAATGCTACTCACTCGTTGTAAAGAAATTAATTTAAATCAACTTTATCACTAATGCTATTATTGCAAAATTGATTGTAATTAATTTTGTTGTTATTAATATTTACTCGTTAAAAAAAAGGTCAAACTATAATCGACTTTGCTCCACACTTATACTCTAAGAAAAAATTGATTATAATTCAATCTCTTTCGGCAAAAAGTAACATTTTAAGGTAATGCGATACTGTTTGGATGGTGTTTATGGTAAAAAATGACAGTTTGTAAACAAATAATCTAAGAGCAATCTGTAAACTGAATTTAGGTCATCTTGAATTTTTTTAAGTATGTTGTGATTAAAATAATTAAATGAATGACGTAAAAAGAGTATTAAACAGGAGTAGTGAATAGTAAATGGGTAGAACTAGATTAAACATAGAAGTTTTTACAAGAATGTGATAAATAAGAATCAAATTGCAGGAACAGAAACAAGCAAAATGAAATGAAACTAAAATGCAGAAACATAAACGTGCAAAATGTAACGTACAACTCCTTAGCAACAACGAACAATAGCAACTATGTGCCTCTGGGGAGCTAGTGTCTGGAACGGTGCAAGGATTCAGCGTGTGGAGGTTTTTGATGCAAAAAGTCATCTTTCAAAAAGTGAATCTTTGAAGTATTTATGGGCAAAAGGACCATCACCGTTCTCCTTCTTTTGCGAGCACTTATCAGTAACTGCCTTCAACTGCTGCTGCCCATTATTCTTGATTGCTTGTGATCGTGCTGTCGCTTGGGGCTTCTTCCATAATCGCTATCGCCCACGATCTATCTTGATGTAGTTGAACCTTTGTCAGGTGGTAAATGCTGATAATTGTTGGTGACTGCTTTTGAGTCTTGCGATAACTTTTGAATCCTATCCGGACTTTTATTTTCTATCTTTTGAGCAGTTCTAGGAGAAATCTAAGAGGCTCATTTAACATTGATCTTAGAATAATTTTTTCTTGACTTCTTTTTTTGACTAATTCTGGATAATCTTAGAGCTCTTCTTAGTTTTGTGGACTTGAGTATTTTCTAACCATTCCCTATTTTTTGAGCAATTTTGGAGAAAGACTAGAGCTCATTTAAGTTTATGAACTTAAAATATTTTATGACCAATTCCTGATTTTCGAGCAATTCTGTGTGTTAGAAATTTTAAAACCCTCAAAACTCATCAAAAGACGTTTAGCCTTGTGGTCTTGAAATAATCTTCTTTATTTCGACCAATTTTAGATATCATCAGTCCAATAACTAAAAAAATCCTCAGAAACTTCTAAAAAAAAAAGGCTTCCAATGTTGTAAATTTAAAATAATTTTCTATTGCTCTCATGTCTTTTGAGCAATTTTAAGAAAAACTTGAGTGTTACAAAATTTTTTAAAACAACTCAAAATATAATCTTTTCAAAAAACTTTAAATACTTCTTGTACCTAATTTCAATAAAGAATGAGGCTTTTTTTTTTTACCTTCAAAAACTTCTTGAAATATGATTTCTACTGCTATATTTTTTTTTGTAACTTAGAAATTTTTTTTTACTCCAAATTGATGGAAAAACATCTCCTTGGCATGAATGTTCTGCAGACTAGCTACCTTTCTCCTTAGTTTGTAGGTTTCCTTGATTATAGCACAGAATAGTCATTGGGGAGAAGGAGAATTTATACCATATTACACACTACATTATTAGTGCAGATTGATATTGGGGGGCAAGTGAAGAAAAACATTCCAATCAAAAATCTCATAACAACAACAGCTTTAAGACGCTGATATAAGAGAAGTAAATTATCGGGATTCAGACAATCAATACATGGTAAATGTTCATAAATTATACTAATAAATTGAAAAGCAAAAGAAACAAAGTTTATAGAAAAAGAAAAGTATAATATAAGAGATGCAATAACAATAGACCCGACAAACAAGTAGCTACCATCTTTGCAGCCATGAATTATGCTCTCCAATTCATCCCTATACATACATTTTTTTCTGCAACCAACTCTTTCTCTACCATTTTTTTTTTCACAACTGAAATATTCATAACAATTGAAATCAAAATGGAGAGACTCTCTCCTCTGTTCCTGTTTTGCTGCAACCTACTTTGTTTCTTTCGATGAAATAATATTAATCGATAGAGAGGTGGCAGTAAAGGCTATGCGTATGGACCCTAAAGATAAGAGGCAACGGTCCTTCAAGGCAGGTGGCGGGTTCCTGTATACGCTTCAAGTTCAGGAGCAAAAATATATTAAAAAATTAAAAAGCAGAATTTTCCCGTAGGAAACATTTCATGACATTACCTCAAAAAAAAGTCGAATGCAGTAACAGGTAAGTTAAAAAAAATATATTAAAATCGACTTTCTAAATAAGCAAAATAATAGCATGAAAATGAAGTAAAAATAGTAACGATAAGAACAAATTCGATTTAAATTTATTTTTATACTAAATATAATCGTGCATCATTGAGTTAAATAAAAGTCAATTAAAATTAATTTTTTATTTATATAAAAATTAATTAAAATTAACTTTTATATAACTTAAATGAAAATATTTAAGTAAATTTATTCAATTCAGAATATATATATATATATATATATATATATATATATATAATATGTAATTAATTTTGTCTTATTTGTCTGAAATTTTTACATAAAAATATATTTATTTATATATGTTCGTGAAAAATATAATTACTACCATCAATCAATCATTTTTTTAAAAAAAACACTCAACCGTGAACCACGAGAACACTGCCACTAATAATGGTGCATAACAGTATCTGTCCGAAAGCACTAGAATTTTGTCATAATAAAGGAGTCACTTACCGAGGGTACTCATCGATCGTGAGGAATCCAATGATAGCAGAAAATAGTGAAGCAATGGAGAAAGAGTGTGTGTTGAAGGCGATTTTCCTTCCTTTTCTGTCTACAAGTCACATAATTCCCCTTGTAGATATGGCAAGACTCTTCGCCATGCACGGCGTTGATGTCACCATCATCACCACCGCACACAACGCCACAATTTTCCAAAACTCCGTTGACCTCGATTCCACTCGCGGGCGTTCCATCAGAACCCACGTTGTCAATTTCCCAGCTTCCACGGTGGGTCTTCCACCGGGAATCGAAGCCTTCAACGTAGACACTCCTCGCGAAATGATCCCCAAAATATACATGGGTTTGGCCATTCTCCAACCACAGTTCGAACAACTATTCCACGACCTTCAACCCGATTTCATCGTCACCGATATGTTCCACCCTTGGACTGCCGATGTTGCCGCCAAACTCGGCATTCCGAGGCTTATGTTTCACGGCGCTAGCTATCTTGCGCGCTCTGCGGCGCATTCTGTGGAACAGTACGCACCCCATTTGAACGTGCAATCCGACAACGATAAATTCACTTTACCGGATTTACCCGATAAATTGGAGATGACGCGTTTGCAGTTACCCGATTGGCTTAGGTCTCCGAATCCATACACAGAGTTGATGAAGACCATTAAGGAATCTGAAAAGAGAAGCTATGGATCGTTGTTCAATAGTTTCTATGACCTCGAGAGTGCTTATTATGAGCATTATAAGAAGGTTATGGGGACCAAGAGTTGGGGCTTGGGCCCAGTTTCGTTATGGGCAAACCAAGATGATTCGGATAAATCTGCAAGAGGATACGCAGGAGAAAGAGAAAATGAAGAGCAAGAGTGGCTTAAATGGCTCAACTCGAAGCCAGAGAAATCTGTTCTCTACGTGAGTTTTGGGAGCATGAACAAGTTCCCTCAATCCCAGCTTGTGGAAATTGCGCATGCGCTCGAAGATTCAGGGCATTGTTTCATCTGGGTTGTTAGGAAAAACGGCGAGGGTGAAAACGATGGTGGGTTTTTGGAAGAGTTTGAGAAGAGAGTGAAAGAGACGAACAAGGGTTATCTAATATGGGGTTGGGCACCCCAGTTGCTGATTTTGGAGAATCCAGCGATTGGAGGATTGGTGACTCACTGTGGTTGGAACACGGTTGTGGAAAGCGTGAACGCGGGGTTGCCAATGGTGACATGGCCTCTTTTTGCTGAGCATTTTTTCAATGAGAGGCTTGTTGATGTATTGAGAATTGGGGTGGGAGTGGGAGCGAAAGAGTGGAGGAACTGGAATGAGTTTGGGAGTGAAGTGGTGAAAAGGGAAGATATTGGAAATGCGATTGCTTTGATGATGGGTGGTGGAAAGGAAGATGCAGATATGAGGAGAAGGGCGAAAGAGCTAAGTGGTGCGGCGAAGAGAGCTATTAAGGTTGGTGGTTCTTCACACAACAATATGGTGGAACTGATAAAGGATCTCAACGCCATCAAACTTTCCAAGGGTCAAAACTGAACTGAGATGAAACGATGACGATGAATCCTTGATAGTTCAATTCACTCTCCATGTTTTATGTATGTTTCTTTTTAATGAATAAATGGAGTTTGATTGCGATGACTCGGCCGGAAAGATAGCATGAAAGTACAATGTACCCATCTTTATTTTTATTTGAAACAAACATCTATAAATCGTTGCCCCAAATGGAATATTCAAGAAAACGTTAACCACTCGGACATTGATCATCAGTCCGTGCATCTATCTGCCATTCCGAAAATATAATAAAATTAAATCAACACAAGACTTAGACAGTGATCATCAATCTATTATTTTTTAAGCTATGAATGGTCTAGATTTATAACCAAAACAGATATAAAAAATAATTTATAGAAAAAGTAAAACTAATCTTAATTTTATTTTAATTACATCTTTTTTTATTGGAATTTTGAATCCTCCACCCCATCAGAACTTCGAGTGCAACGCTTTTGATGGGTTTGTGTTTCAAATCAACCCAACTTTTTATTAGCAAAGGATGATCTATTTCGCTGTATTGACAATACGAGAGGTGGAAAAGCATGGATGAAAACGAGTATGGGCTAAAATTAACAATTACAATATATTTATTTTTATTTGGATGGACTGAAATTTAAGCATGAAATTTGTGCTAGGATCCACCTTTTTACCATTTCACTCATTTCAGCCCATATGCAACTGCAAATACAATCTATTTATTTTTGTTTTTATCTAATTATTTAGAAAATAAAATCAATATTTTATAGTAAGTTTATTAAAAATAATTAATAATTTTATATTGAGATAGAAATATATAATAAAAATTCATTTTTCTAATTAAAATTATTTTTTAAAGTGTTGTAATTTTTTATATAAACTATTAATTTCTTTTTATTCTCTTTTCCACTAATACAAACATGCGAAATTAAAATTTTTCACAAATTTTTTTCTATTTCTATTCATCCTGACAATATATCATTTCTATTTTTTTTTTATTTACATCATTTCTATTTCACTCCTTATTTTATCTCTCTCTATCTCATTTCTGATAGAAACATACCATTAAAAATAAACACTTAGAATCCATTTAGTGTCTTTCTGTTTGAAGAAAGAAATTTTTTTTAAGATATGAAAGTCCTGACTAGATTTTCGTAGCAAAAAATAGATCATGTATTTTTTTAAAAAAATACATCTCAAAGATCAATCATAAACATATTTTCTGACTAATATCAGAGACAATTATAGGTCCTTACATCTTAACGAGCTAAGAACTTATGAAAATTCTAAGTTCAAAACATGACAAAGGAACTACTTTTTAATTCATTTTCTATGAAGGCCGGTAAAAGAGACTCGTTCTTTATCAAAAAAGAAAAAGAGGCTACACTTCAAAAAAGTTTTGGAAGTTATAAGAAGAGTCTTGTTCCATGTAAAAAAAAAAGGCTCAATTTCGAGAAATTTTGGAAGTTTAATATGAACCTTAACTTCTATCGAAGAGATAGTTACTTTTTGAGGAATTTCTGGGAGTTCTCAAGCCTCGAACTAAAATTAGCAAAAATTGGTAAAAAAATAAGAAACTGATAGAAAAATTATTCTAAGTCAATGAGACTAAATGAGTTCCTAAATTTCCTTTAGAATTGGTCAAAACCAAAGGTCTAACTTTCAACAAACTTCCTTGAAATTGTCAAAACATAATAAGAAATTTATTCTAAGGTCAAGATACAAGATGGAGTTCAGGAGGGGAGAAAACATGATGAAAAATCATAAGGTCTGAAACTACTAGTAAATGAGCGGTTACCAGCAGTTAACACAAGTTAAAGGTCAGAAATTGTAGACACAAGAAACAGTCCTAGGCAACATGCAGACATGGAGAAAGCATGACCACAAATAGTTATGGCTGTCAGTGATTAAGAAGAAGCATTCACAGAAGGTGGTTACTAAGATGTGCCCACAAAAAAGGGGTAGCAGGTATGATTTATCCGCCTATAAATATTTCAAAGTTTTACATTACTTGGACAACTTTTTGCACCACACTTATGCCCAGATACTCTGCACACTGAAACTCTGCACTAAGCTAAATGCCAATTACTAGAGGATTCACATTCCTTGTTGTTGTTTGCTTAGAGTTGTACGTTTATATTTTTGTAATATACCTTTCTGCAGTTTAATTCTAATTTGTGTATTTTTTATTCTTTTTATGCTTTTTCTATAATTACATTTTTGTTTAGTACTTTTCTGTAAAATATTTATACTTAATTTGATACTATTTCTATTTCACTATTCATACTATTTCCATTTTCATGTAAATTTGTTTTTTACGATATTTATTTATTTATTTTAATTAGAACATACTTAAAAGAACTCAAAAAAACTTAAAATTCAGTCTCAAATTACTCTTGAAATTATTTGTTTCTATTTTTTTAAAGCTTCTATTTGTTTTTATTATTTTAACTCTTTAAATTTGTGATTAAGAGTGAACTTTTTAATTATTTACTTTCACGTCAAATAATTGAGTTTCATGTTATTAAAAATTGTAATCCATTTCAATAGAGTTATCTGTTGACAAGTTTCTTTTTATTTTATATGGTATATGCTGGACAATAAAAATATTACATTAGTGGATTGAAGGCCCGCTTTTGGAATAATAATAATAATAATAATAATAATAAATAATTGCATGTACCTCGCTCGCCTCAACAATACATTCTTTATTTTTTAATTCGTATTGGCCATACACACAGAATGATTAGTGGAGGGAGAGATTCAACTACTCTTTCAAACATTTTAAAGCTGATTGCATTATCACCGACATGTTCTACCCTTGGACAACATACGTTGCGGCTAACCTTGACATTCCCAAGTTGATGTTTCTCGGTGGAAGTGACCATGCTCACCTTGCTTAGCATTCCCTCAAAAAATACACGCTCATAACGACATGCAATAGGATAAACAAAGTAGAAGATATAATAAGAACAAGAATAGCGACAATATGAACAAGAAGAAGAAAAACAAAAACAATAAGAATAAGAATAAGAAGAGTGTCTCAAATGATTCAAAGGAGAAAAAGAAGAAGAAAAGAACAAAAAGAACAACAAGAAGGGTATCCAAATAGTTTAATTTTAAATTCAAGAAGAACAAGAATAAGAAAAAATGTGTCTCAAATGGCTCAATTCTAAGCCTGAGAAGAAGAAGAACAAGAACAAGAAAGGTAAAGAGAAAAAGAAAAGTAAGAACAGCAAGAAGGGTGTTTTAAATGGCTGAAAAAACAAAAAAGAAGAATAAGAACAAGAACAATAAGAAATATGTCTCAAATGATTTAATTTTGAGCCCAAAAAGAAGAAGAAAAAATACAAGAACAAGAAGAAGGATGATGAAGAAGAAGAAAAACAAGAACAACAAGAAGAAAAAATGTATCAAAAGGTTCAATTCTAAGCCTTAGAAGAAAAATAACAAATAAAAAAAGAAAAAGAAAACAAGAACAACAAGAAAGATGTCTCAAATGGTTCAATTTCAAGCTCAAGAAATACAATAACGAGAAGAAAGGTGTCAAATGGCTCAATTCCAAGCCCAAAAAAAAGAACAACAACATGAAGAAGGGTATCACAAATAGTTAAATTCCAAGCCCGAAAATAAGAAGAAAGAAAAAAAAAAGCATGTCTCAAATGATTCAATTTCAAGTCCAAGAAAAATAAGAACAAGAAGAAAGAAATCTCAAATGACTCAATTCCAAGCTTAAAGAAGAAAAAGAACAACCACAAAAAGAATGGTGAAGAACAAGAACAAAGAGGACGAAGAAGAAGTGAAAAAGAAAAACAAGAAAAAAAGAAGAGGGATGTTTCAAATGATTCAATTTCAAGCTCAATAACAACAAGAAGAAAGGTAAACAAGAAAAACAGGAACAATAACAAGAAAGGTGGCTCAAATGGTTCGATTTCAAGTAAAAAAACAAAAAGAGAAAAAAGAAAAAGAGTTCTCAAATGGCTCAATTCGTTGACAAAAAAAATTGGCTGAATTTCAAGTCTGAAAAGAAAAATAACAACAACAAAAAAGAAGGGTGAAGAAGGAAAAGAAAAAGAAAAACAGGAACGACAAGAAGAAGAAGAGGGGTAACTAAAGCTCCTAAAGAGCTTGATCACAATTTCATATGGGTGTTAGGAAGAGGGATGAAAGTAAAGATGATGAATTTCTGGGGGAATTTGAGAAAAAAGTGAAAGAAAGCAATAGAGGTTATCTAATATGGAACCACAACTTCTCATACTAGACAACGTAGGTTTGGCCATGGTGACTTGGCCTCTATTCGCGGAGCAATTCTTCAGTGAAAAACTAATGACTGATGTGCTGACAATAACTGCAGAAATGAGGAAACGAACTGTAGCTCTTAGAAATGCTGGCAAGAAAGCTATGGAAATTGGATTGTCTTCTCATACCAGTATGGTGGAATTGGTTCAAGAAGTCGAGTCACTCAGATTTAAAAGGATTGACCCAAAATGAAAGAGATGCCTTGTCCTGTGTGAGTGGAATATGATGCATGGCTGGTGAAAAGTGAACTTGCTTGTTTGGCTCGATACTAAACAAGGGTTTTTTCTCCATTATTTTCGTGAAATTATATCAAGATAAAGGAAAAATATGTATAACGACAAACCGAAGGTAAACATTTCCAGTTATATGATGGATCTCTAGAAAAATATCTAAGGAAAAGTGATTGATCAAGTTAATAGATGATAATAGTGGCATTCAAGGTAACACGCGAAAAATAATGTGAATGGACAGGTGATAATTGGTTGTGTTACATGAAAATCCAAAATTTTATTCCTCCAAAACCCTGTGATTCCTATAGAGTTACCAATAGTTGTCACTTCAAAGCTAAAATGAAAAGAAATATTAAAATTATTGTAACATAAATTTCAAAATTTGAAGGAACTCAAATATTAAGACTTACCCAAATTTCCTGTTATGTTTATGTAAGTGTCAAATATTCAATCTTGACCACAATCGGTTTATTCACTTGTATTAAGACTTACTCAAATATATTGCTAGCTTGGAGAATGATAGAACTAGTGCTAATCACACGGTTCGGAAGGTAAGAGAATTTTGTGTACCAGCATTATTCGTCGGCATGAATAACATCAAATGTCATGATGAACCTCATGAATAAAATATATGATAATGTTGAGGATACATACTTGCCGAAAAGGCAACAATGCAAGTTAATAATAAGCTAGTAAATGGTTTAATTCCGCGGGGGCAGAATTCCACCTTCTTTTAGGGATCCATTATCACATTCACGTAAAAATATTTACATAAGTCAAAACACGCCACCTCTACCCCTCCTCTACACCCATGACTCTATCAACGTAATGGGGAATCAAAGAGAGAAACTAACATGTAATGAGTGCAACCAAATCATTTTTACACCTTAACGCAAAACCAATTTTATGAATATTCTCCCCCGCTTCTTTTGATTAGGGGAGGGATTGAGGTCAATCAAGCAGCGGTCACAGCATATGCCACTGAAGCACATTGTTAAGAGGAAAATGCTTCATCATCACCTAGGTAACAAAACTTTTAGTGATAATTTATGCTGCCACGTGACATGGATACAAGAGTCAAATGACAAATCAATTGGCCAAAAGGTCTAGGTTTGATTTCCAAAATGGAAGCAACAAATTCAGAACAGAAAAGTTCTAGAGCAGCAGTCATAACGTCAAATAACCCATCACAGTAAATTATCCATTCATATAGAAATGTACCAGCGAACATCAGGCACAGCAAGTGTCGCCAAAAAGTATTATTGGTTGACTTTCACATTGTTATATATTAACACGTTATCCAGACCTGAGAGTAAGCAGAAATAGTTAAAACCATGGAGTCTGCATATTATGGGAGCCAACAATCACAGAACAGTTTTAGAACAGACAAGAAATAGAAGACATCATCTAACATACTAGAATAATTCCTAAAGAGAGCAGATATAGCACTAGACAAGAGGTGGGTATTGCTTTGCCTGCAGCCGGACCCTTCTCTTATACTCTGCCGCATCCTGCAGAAAATAATATTAGGTAAGGACATACCTTTGATAATACGAAACAAAAATCTGCACTCCCACCCAATTGGGCAACAAAGTTAATAATGTCTCAATACCTATTCTGATACACTATGCTCAATGATCAAATATTCAACTCGGAGAACAAATATATAAGCAATTCGTAGGGAGCAGGGGCCACATATACAGAACCTTCCGAAAGTATATTATTGCCACCCCCCATTTTGCCTTGCAGGGAGGGATTTCCAGAGTCTAGTAATTTAGTAAAATAATTATTCATATTTATTTATTCTTCCTTACATGTTTTCTAGATCCTTCCCTGTTGCATTGATTAATTATGATGCCTGCTGTTTTTTACTCTTTGAAAACAACTACAGTTATACGATTTCCTGAGGAGAATAGGATTTGCCAGATTAGCTACCTGGATAAATAGATGATAACCTTCTGTCTGGGCAGGGTCAGCAGGATTGGGCTGATCAAGCAGGTCTTGGATGCCCACAAGAATTTGCTTCACTGTTATAGCTGGTCTCCACCCCTAAAATAAAAGAATGAATCTATAAGTATATACATTCAGAAGTATGTTCAAGCAGTCTCTCAATTTTCCGAAGAATATACTTACACTATCCTCATTAAGTATAGACAAGCAAACAGTTCCAGATGGATACACATTAGGGTGGAAGAAACCTTGAGGGAATTTACACTTTGGAGGCTTGCTAGGGTAATCTTCACTGAAGTGCATCGTCAGTGGGAAATAGCCACCCTCCCAATCAGTCTGCAGCAAATGACATGCAGAATAATTACTATACATATATAACAGTGCCCATCATCAACCAAGTTGCTTATTCATTTGCAAATCTAATCCAAGGCATGAAGTCAGACATGATTTACTGACATAAGCTTTATATGATATAATATTTGAATAATTTCCAAGACCTTTATCTATGGCACATTTCTTTTCCATACGATGCAAATATAAAACTTTTCAGTAGATAAATAAAATAACAGCCAATTTGACCCACTTTTTGTTTTACTATGTCATTGTCTTAGTTCTAGTAGATAAATAAAATTTTAAACTGAAAATTCCTCCAATCACATGCCAAAAGATAAGAAACAGGACATCCCAGGAGACATAGAATGTCACTGTGAAAGAATAAGCATATAAAGAGCAAGTTGGGAAGCAAATTTAAAGACCATCAAATCCTAGTATCCTACATTCCATCCAATGACTCAATGAGGAAAATTACCAGGAGTATCATCTTAAAGGGGGAATGCTATTACTGCTCCTAACATACCAGCTGACTATAAACCAGTATACCATCAAGTTTTATACATAGGTATGATTGGCCATTAGACCCGAATCCAATGGCTACTACAAAAATATCTACAATGGGAAGGAGAATTACTACCCAATCAGCTCTATTACTCGTACGTTATTCAATATAATATATTCTATATAATAAAAAAAAACTAATTACACAAATCACTATGTATAACTAATCAATGTCAATATAGATTTTTTATTTATTTTTTACATATCTTGGGAAATGCAAGCAATGAACATACAATTTAATACATTAGGTATTTCTTATTTTGTTTTTCAATGTTGGAATTGAAATTATTTCAATTATGCTGTTTATTACAAACATTATTCACACTGTATGTTTATTAATTAATTTATTGTGCTGAATTTAAATTCAGTTAAATGTTTTGCTTGTTAAGTTTTATAATTAAGATGTGAAATAACAATTTTGTCCAATTAAAATACAGGTAATAGTAGAAATTTGGTATCAAGGTATCCATACGATGCAGGGTTGGACATCAATGCGCATTTTAAAAAACGTTAGTTTGGGAACATGTAGCATAGTGTCCATACCCATTTTCATACTTTTGTATAGGCCTTATGCTTGAAGCATTATACAACTAGAAGAATTCCATACAGTCATACCATTCTTAAACTATTAGGACTACAAATTAACGATCCGTGCCACACGATTGCTAATTCCACTAACAGTGGCAAGAAATCTGCCATCCCATGTGGCCTCTAAAGCACGCAAATGTCCTAAAACGTACTAGCAAAATTTCAATGTTAACCAAACCAATGTCACAAAAAAACACAACAATCCAACGTGGTTGCCCACTTATTATTCTGAATTTAAACCTGGAATCATTAGTTGTATATAAAACTGATGAATAATAAAGATGAATTTTAGAGGATGAAACTAATAGCCCTTAAACCCCAACCAATCATTAGAAAAAAAACAGAGAAAATAGTAAACGATCAGCATCATTGCCTCGTTTCCTCCTCATCGATGTAACAGCATAAGCAAAAGCATGTAGAAAAAATGTCAACTAAATAGAAAATTGATAACAGATACATATATTAGCAGGTGTAGAATTGAAAATAAAAGGACGAGGGAGAAGAGAACGAACCCCAGCTTTGCCAGGAATAGTGCAATGCCAAACCATCAAATTGACGGTACCATCTGTGAGAGTCTCGGGCTTGGCAACGAAACCCTAATTGAGAGAAACATGGAAAGGATAGTAACAGAAAGGGAACATGAAATCGATGAGACATAACATAAGCGAATGGGAAATAAAAAGAAATAAAAGAAGTAAAAGGAGCAAAGAGAATGATACGAACATGAGGATGGTTCTTACGCCATGACTTACGCTCCTCAGCAAGGCGTCCACGAGCAATACCAGACATGTCTCTGTTTGGATTCAATTCTCCACTCCGCTCCTAATTATTTGAAGCAGAGATTGCGTTCTGTTGGTTTCTCTGCTCTGTTATATATTGGATTGGATTGGATTGGATAAACACTTTACTTCTTTCTCTATCACCACAACACAGCACACTATGTTCTGTACCCAACTAACTTTCCCCTCTGCACCGCTTCTCTCTATAACCAACGCTCCTGATTTCATCTTAAACTTCTCCTTTTTGTTTTTCCCCATTCAAAATTGCCCTCCCTATTTCGCGTCAGAATCACGCCATCCTGCTCCACACGCCATCACGTGATCATTCCTCCAGCTTCTTGTTCCTTTTTTCTCCCCCTTTTCTTTTCACGTTTGTTTCATTCGTAAAAAATAATAATAATAAATTTCCTTCTTCTTGTTTATTTGAGAAAAAAATATTATGTATTCATTAAATTAATTATTTTTAAAATAAATATAACAAATCATATTAAGGTCAATTTTTTCTTTTTAGTTAGAAATAAAATGAAGCGTCAGAGTAAAAGTTACGAATATATAAAAAAATACAGTGGCAATAAATAAATAAATTTAAAATTATTTTATATCGAAAAGTTAAGAAAAAAAATATACTCTAAAATAAATGAGTTAGATAATATATAATACTGAATAAGGACAGCGATAATAATGAAATAGGAAGAGAGAAAAACTCGTCTTCCTCTTGACTTGTTCAACTGAAGTGGAAAGATTCAAAATTTGGTGGTTTTATACCTTATTTATTTTAATTCTTACTTTAAATTTTATACTTTAATTTTTATATGAAAAATTCCAAATAAATTTTTATCATTTATTATACAATATTAATATAATTTTCAAGCATAGAACGAAATTTTTAAAAATGTCATGTATTGGAATTAGAATGAAATTTTTTTACATAGAGAAATCAAAATAAATGTTAAAGTAAAAACAGTGTCAAGAGACTAAATGTATATCATTCTAAATTTAATAAATGAAAGAGATTGATCCATAATAATATTACATATATAGACCAAATTATAACTTTTTGCGTAAGAATTAAAACAAAAAATAATTGTTGAAATAAAATTTATAATTAAATTTACTTATTAATAAAATTACACAACACTATTTATTTTTGGTTGACGAGGAGGGAAACAAAAGCCTACTACGAAATATTTTTGATAAATTCACGATTTCGGGAATATATGATGTCAATTGTTGACCAATGATTAAGATATTTGCTTTTAATTTTAAGGACTTACTTTTAAGTTGCCCAAATTCCTATTTGTTTTAATATTTCGTGGTCATTGGTCGCCGCTTCTTCCTCGGACTTCCAACAAGTCAATTGTTTCAATTTGGACAAATTCTTTTAGAGGCATTTTTTACAGTTATATTCATAGTCAGGGAATTTTTTTTGGTCGAGGTGCAAAGGTTGTTTGCTTCAAAACGGTACACAAAACTACAAATTGGGCTCAATGAGAATGAGGCCTGATTTCCTCTGAGGCCCATTTCAATAACCCAATAATGCTCCATCAGCTCTTTTTTTTTCCTGTTGAACCGCCACAGTTTGTGTTTGGTCATTCGAAGCCATGCGGGTTTCAATGTTAAGACACAACAATGACATCACTTCTCTGACTTGGTAATTTTGCCCACCAAACGAAGCACCACATAAAAAATGGAAATTGTTGTATAAACATTACACCTATTTTTGGTGTACTAGACAGTGTTATGTTTTTAGCTTTAAACAGAAATATCTCACCGACATGTAATGAAATCTCCCAGAGCCTACCCAGAATTACCCTTTATTCTTAAGATTTATCATAATCTCCAAGTCCACAATTTCTGTTAAAATCTGCTTTATTTAACGAAAGCTGTATCTCGAACATTAATTTTCTCTAACCATTCATTCCTTTTTCATTTAACCTTGTACTCTCAGGAACCTGAGGATTAGTCATAATAAGTCATAAGTAGTTGCTAAGTTGAATACTCAAAGAAAGAAGTACTCGTATTTCTTTTCTTTTTCCTTTCTTCAGATACTAACTTTTATCAATTTATGTTATCATCTGCCTGGCTAGAAAGTCTTGTTCCACAATCTAAATTATAAAGAGATTTTGTTGTTACTTTTTGTACTTTGAAGTTGTCTTAGTAAATCACTACCAAGTACAAAAAAAGATACTCCACGTCACACGTATTATCAAGGAGAGAAATCACTGCGGGTACTTAGTCCCCTTCAGAGGTAGCTACTTGTTTGATAAGTTGCCAATATTCTAAAGGGGTTACTTAGAAACTAAAGATTAAATCAAGAAGGAAAAGCGACTTCTGGTTTGTAATTAGATATTGGGTCACTACAGGTATTGCCTATACCTTCCCTTATCTCAACTCCAACCACCCCAACACTTGCTCCTCCACCTCTTGCTATCCTCATCCTTGTTTAGTTCAGCATAAACCATCCTTCATAAATTAAACAATGTGCATATTAGGAATTATTAATTAATGCAAAATACCAACCACATAAAGATGGAGATAAGTAAAACCAAATTCAACTATAACAAAAATAACTACTTCGCTCTCAATAACATTATTTTCAGTTCTAGAACCTGAAAACACGGTCATTGTAAGGTCTCACTCATTAGTTTTTTTTTTCCCTTCACATTGCTTCCAATACTTCTTTAAATCAAACCGTCTTCCCCATTTTTCCCCCAGAGCTCAGAATCTCTAGCTCTACCAATCCTGCAAGGAAAGAGAGAGATTCAAAACCCAACTTTTCCCTCTCTGGACCACTCCAACAAACGAACATGAAGAACACAAACACTAACACAAAACTCATTCTCCTCCACCCATATATCCAAAAACAAGGAAGCTCCAACCGATTATGGCTTTTAGCCTTCATATCCTTCTTCACCCTCGCCTTCCTTGCCACCCTCATTTACACAAGAGAATCCACCTCAGCTACCACTATTACCACTGCTTCTGGCATTGCCTCTTCCTCCTCAACATCTGGTTTCAGCAGCACCCCCTTACCTTCCACTGTAATCAACACCCTCCTCCACTATGCCTCAAAATCCAATGACACCTACCACATGCCCCACTCAGACCTCAAAACCATCTCTGACGTGCTCAGAAAATGCTCATCACCTTGCAACTTTCTAATCTTTGGCCTCACGCAGGAGACCCTTCTCTGGAAGGCCCTCAACCACAATGGAAGAACAGTATTCATTGATGAAAATAGGTACTACGCTGCATACATTGAAGAAAAGCACCCAGAAATCGATGCCTATGACGTGCAATACACAACCAAAAGGAGTGAAATGAAGGAGCTGATAGCTTCAGCTAAAGAGCAAGTAGGAAATGACTGCAGGCCAGTGCAAAATCTTCTGTTTTCTGAGTGTAAATTAGGACTCAATGACCTTCCCAACCATTTTTATGAGGTCGATTGGGATGTGATATTGGTGGATGGACCAAGGGGTGATTGGCCTGATGCACCGGGAAGAATGTCAGCCATATTCACCGCGGGTGTGCTCGCTAGGAGCAAGAAAGGTGGCAACCCAAAGACGCATGTGTTTGTTCATGACTTCTGTGGAAAAGTGGAAAAGATTTGTGGCAATGAGTTTCTGTGCAAGAACAACTTAGTGGAAGCAACTGAGACTTTGGGACACTATGTGCTGGAAAAAATGGATGAGAGTAGCGTCCAGTATTGTAAGAATCATTCGTCATCGTCGTCAGGGGCGGCGGCTTCTTCATCTTAATTAGTTAGTGCATGTCTTGGAGATTACTATCATAAGCTTTATTGCATATTGCTATTTATGATCCTTTTAGTTTCATTGTTTACTTCTTGGCCCGAGCTTGTAAAAAATAATTCTTTTTTTTTCTCCCTTGCCATTTTCTGGCGCTGAGGGATTGTAATTTGCTCAATGAATCCATGCTTCCGAATTTCAGCTGAGGATGTTTACATTATATATGAATTAGATTATATATATATATATATATATATATATATATATATATATATATATATATATATGACGGTGCGCCTCGAAGTTGGTAGAATAGCCTGCAATATTCAGTATTTAAACAATAAATAAACCTCTTAATATTAATGAGAATAATACCATGAGATCGTGGAGTTGGAGTAGGTACGTACACACTGAGCATAAACTAACTGTACAGCTTTGCAGACCAATTTTGACGATTAAACTGGAATAGTCATAATGAAGGAAACGGCGCGGTGAAAATGGGCACCATTGTCCATCTTAGGTGGCTGTTGTGACTATTTTTTGACTCTCCCCTCTTTGCAACAGTATAAAGATATTTCCTTAATTTTTTGGATTCGGAGAACTAATTGCATGAAGGCCAAAAGGTTTTAATGTAAGAGAGATGGCTGCATGTAGTATTTTTAATATAATTTTTAATCAGTGAATGAAATAAAAAGATGAGACGCGCGTCAATAAATTTCAATTTGTTATAGAAAATGTGTTAGCTGATGTTACTAACATTTCCCTCCACTAATTCATCATTTGTTCCTATTTTGGCGAAAGCTACGAAATTTTGATGATTTTGATGAATGTAAGAGGGTGGGGGAAGAAATTCATCGGTGCTTTACGTAGCATTATGTCAATCTCGCCGAATTAATGAAATATATAGAAGATCAAAATATGGGGATTCAATTCGGGTAATGTGACTCTATTCAGGACGAACTCAAATTATTTTTTAATGCATATTCTTCTCTATCTATCTCTAATTAAAAATATTAATCTTGATAAAAAAAATAACGAACAAGAGAGAAAATCGTACTTTTCAACTCTACATCACTTTTATATAGATTGGGAAAACAAGAAAGGGAATGAGAAATTAGGACAACTAATTCCTATTCATGATGTTTGATGTGAATCTACGGTAAATGAAACAGGCATTCTGAAAGACGACAATTGACGATAATGAATGAGCCTTACATTGTTGTTCGCTGAATTATTTTCCTTTTTTTTTTACTTCTTTCCACAGTTTCTTAGGGTCAAAACAAAACCAATCCAGTGGACCTAACGCTGACTGTGGCATCGTGAGAAGTCTATAGTATCGTTCTCGGTCATGTTAATATTTGCTTAGCGGGTTTGGTGACAGATTTATGATAATCAGGATGGCAAGCAGGACAGTGCACTTGTACGTGGACATCTAACAACTTAATTCACACATTTTAAATTATACGTGTTATTTTGTGGTAGAAGTTGTTAACCTTTAATTTTAGTAACACTTTTGTGATTTTCAATTTATTTGGCGACTGATTTAATAATTAATGTAGTTACTCTCGCTTTCCATACTCTTAAACTATTTTAAATGAGAAAATTTTAAGAAATTAATAACAATAATTAATCGTAATTTTTGTGTACTTGAAGTAGTTTTATTTTAAAAATAATTTATAATTAACTTATGATTACCATTACTTTTTTATATTAGCTAAATATTATAATTAAATTTTTTATAATAATTTTGAATAAATAAGTAATAATTGACAAAATTCTTATAATACAAGTTTTTGAAACGTAAATTTTTTTAAAAAAAATTATTTCAACTTAACTCTATAATCATGTGCACTAAAATGATAAAAAAATAATAAAATTAAAAATATAACTTATTTTGAACTAATAAAAACAATATATTAAAAATTTGAAAGTTTATATAGGTACTAAAAAATTGTATAAATATAAACAAAGATATTCATTAAAATATAAGAGTTTATATTATAAGATAATAAAGAAGTTTTATAAATAAAATATTTTTCAAATTTCACGACAAAATTAAAAGGTTACGAGTTTTCTTCAAGGAAGGGAAAGCCCCTTTTTTTGTTTGCGAAAGTAGAGTTGTTTGTCTCGCTGCTAGGATTTTCTCAACCCCTTGTTGTGGAGGCTCCCTATACTCGCTAGAGGGCCTAGTCTCCATTGGAGACTCATACTAAGGGTTTTTTTTCCTGAAATCCTGATCAATAAAGAAATCAGATGCATAAAAATGTACACTAGAGAAAGTGGATCTGATCGCCGAGTAAGAAAAAAAGTTAAAATAGCCCCCTCTTCTCAAGATGAAGTGAACAATTTGACAGTAGACATGCAAGAGTATCAAGCTCTTGAAGCCTCAGCTTATCAGGTGTTATCTAACCCTAATTCTATCACCTCCTCATCTTATAAGGATAAGATTTTAGCGAATAAAAATCTTGATTTGATTCTTGATGATACTGAAATTGAGCAGTCTGTGTTGGATGATCTTGACATGCCTATAGAAAATAACAATTCTCTTGACCTAGTCGATAATTCTTTGAATCTTTGCCCTGAAATTAATGTTTCATTAGAGGACTATGAAACTTGGTGTTCTCCTTGGAAACGAACCTTAATCGTAAAACTCTTAGAGAAATCAATTAGATTTGGATTCTTGAGTCAAAAATTGAATAATATATGGAGAAAAAATGGATCCCTAGTTATCCTAGACCTTAATAATGATTTTTTCTTAGTTAAGTTCAAAAGTTTAGAAGACTATAAATTTGCCTTATTCGAGGGGCCCTGGCTCATACTCGATCATTATCTTCTTGTTCAATGTTGGAGGCCTTTATTCAGGTCAAAGGATCAAAATCTTAAAAAAAATAGCAGTGTGGGTTCGTATCTTAGACCTGCCTCTTGAGTTATACAACGAAAGGTTTCTTTGGCAGGTAGGTGCCTGTCAGGGGTCCATGCTAAAAGTGGACCCCCCTACCTCCTTAGTTTTAAGGGGGAGATTTTGCTAGATTGTATGTGGAGTTAAACCTTAGGAAAAAACTCATTCCCTCATTCAAAGTCCTAGGACAAAAATTTAGGGTAGAATATGAAGGCCCACATTTAATATGTTTTAATTGTGATATAGGCAGATATTGGATACATATATAGAAACCCCTAGGACCTACACTGAACCTAGTGAATTTAAAGATAACCATAATGTCCCCATGGAAATAATTGTAAGTGAACAGAACCATACATCAAACCTTCATAAGGATGTACCCAAGGACACTATAGATAGCATTTCCCCTAAACTCAAAGCAAATTTGGATCTTGGATGTTTGTCAAGAAACCACTAAGGAAAAAGCCAAACCATACTAGGTCCTTAGGGACCCCTAGAGCTAGTGAGAGGGGTCAAGCTCATCAATCTGGCTCTAAATTTGATATACTGGGAACCTCAAGCCTTGAACAGGATCAAGACATGTATCTTGAGAAAGTAAATGAAGTTAGACAACCTGAAAAGGGACCTGTTGATAAAGGTTTCAGTCTGTCTTCACCAAACATAAACAAATTACTGATACCTATGAGGATCCTAAATTAGATACTGTAACTAGGAAGCCTCAGAGAGTAAAATCTAAACCAAAACTTGATAAGTCAGTTGGGTTCAAGATAGATCATACCCAAGATAAGAATCTGAATCCCTTTTCTCCACCAGCAAACCCTCTTTATAGAAATGATACTCTCCAAGTAATGAGACAACTCCAACATGTCATAATCATAATTTCTCCAGGGAAGATCTATTTGAGACCTTATAGGCCTCAGTTATAGTAAAAATTAGATCCATCCTAAGACTAAGGAAGGTGACCCTAGTGATAAACCTTCTGATTAGACCTTCATATAGAGGCCGACAATAAAAATAGGCCTATGGTCATAACCCATAATTTCCTTTATAACCCTACACAGCTGGAACCCAGCTCAGCTAATACCCAGCATCTTAAAGATACTAATTCTCAACTTTCTAGTTTAAGATGAATTATCTTTTTTGGAACTGTAAGGGACCTGTAGCAAATCTTTCCCTAGATTGGTTAATGATTTTATTGCAATTTTTCAGTTAGATTTCATTGTCTTGTTTGAATCCAAAATTAGCTCAATTAAGGCAGATAAGGTTATAAAAAGAATTAATTTGGATGGCCTTAGTAGAGTGGAGGTTGTTGGTTATTTTGGGAGAATTTGGTGTCTCTAGAACACCAATAGAGTTCAAATTTCTACCCTTTCCTATTCCAAATATGCCATCCATCTTAGAGTCAAGAACTTTGGCAAGGAGAATTGAATGCTTTCCTCCATTTATGCTAATCCTTATGAAAATATTAGATCTGAGTGTTAGTAAGAGCTAGTCAATTTTAGCTCTTCAGTTCATAGTCCCTGGGTTTTGGCTAGAGACTTTAACTTTATATTATATGACTCTGAGAAAGTTAGGGATAGCCTGTCAATCTCCTTCAATCTAGGAAATTTGCCAAATGTCTGAATAGATGTGAGTTAGTTGACCTTGATTATAAAGGTAATCTTTTTACCTGAAATAGAGATAATTTAAAAGAGAGAATTGACAGGACTGTTACCAATGAGGCTTGGAGCTTAGTTTTTCAGCATAGTTCTGTGATACATGTTCCTATCCCCAAATTTGACCATGTGGGCATTTGGCTCAAAGTCAAGAATCTATGTTCCACCCAAAATACTAGCAAGTCTTTTAAATTTCTTACCCCTTAAATCTCTCATCCTGACTTCCATAATCAAGTCAAGTACTCTTGGACTCTCAATAGCTCTTGGACTGACAATATTGATAGAACATCTTAGTCTAGAATAAGAAAATCTTTGGTAATATTTTTAACAGGAAAAAGCGCCTTTTTAGAATAATTGAAGGAATCCATAATAAATTAGGTCATGGTCATAATCCTTTCTAACTAGCCTAATTAATACCCTCTGGAAAGAGTATTAGTTGATTCTGGATCAAGAGGAAGTCTTTTGGCTTCATTATTATAAAAGTACTTGGGTGTGTCTTGGGGATAGAAATACCAATTTTTTTCATAGAGCTGCAATTTAGCAAAGACATAGGAATTTAATTGAAGCCCTAAGGGATGACCAACGTAACTGGGTTTTTGAGCCTACTATATTGAAATCTATGGCTCTCAAATACTTCCAATACATTTATTTTGACCTTAATCGTCAGAGTAGTGATCTGCCCTGCCAGATTTCTTTTCCTTGCTTAAGAGATTCTGACAATAATATCCTTCTGTCCACTATCTCTTTAAATGAGGTCAAAGCTTCCCTTTTTAGCATAGCTAACCTCAAATCATTTGGTACTAATGGACTTCATGCCATTTTCTTTAAAAATTATTGGCAAACTCTAGCCCCTCATATTTTTAATTTTGTTCATGAGATCTTTAGTAATCTTCATAAGATTGCCTCTGTGAATGAAACTAGGATTACCCTTATTCCAAAGTCTGATAGCCCTGAGTTAATAAAGGATTTTAGGCCAATTTTCCTTTGCAATGTGAGCTACAAAATTATCACTAAGATTATTGCTAATAGAATTAAAGGCTTCCTAGATCATATTATTTTTCCCAACCAATCCAATATTATCCCTGGTAGGTAGGGAATTGATAACTCCCTGATCCTCCGAGAGCTAACCCACTCCATGCATAAATTAAAGGGTAAATGGGGTTTTATGATTATCAAACTGGGTCTTAAGAAAGCCTATAATAGGCTAAGGTGGAGTTTTATCACAGATACTCTTACTCAAATTGGTCTGCCTACTGACTTGATGGTTCTTATTTGTTACTGTATAACTTTTCTTTCCCTATTTCTTAACTGGAACAATAATGTGTCTAAGTCCTTTAACCCTTCTAGAGGCATCTGGCAAGGAGACCCCCTATCTCCTTACCTTTTTGTCCTTTGTATTGAAAGGTTGACCCATATGATCCAAGAGAAAGTTAACAATAAGTCATGGATACCCTTCTCTTTTGGAACCCAAGGCCCTAATATATCTCACCTTTTTTTTTTTTTTGCTAATGACATAATCCTTGTGGCTGAAGCAAATTTGCAGCAACCTCTCATTATTAAAAATACCTTGGATGTGTTTTGTGCAGCAGACGCCATGAATGACCAGCTAGAAAAAGCTTAATCTCTAAAAAATGAACTATTTATCCTTAGCTGGGAGAGTTACCCTAACCCAATCAAGCCTGTTAAGTATCTCCTCTTATATCATGCAAACCACCTACATTCTAAATTCTGTTTGTAAGGAAATTAATAGCAGCTGCAAAAATTTCATCTGGGTCTTTTTAGGAAGGAAAAAGTTTCATCCCATTGGTTAGTAGAAAATTTGTAAATCCAAAATTGATGGGGGTCTTGGCTTTAAGGACCTCAGGACTCTAAACAAAGCTTATCTCTTATGAAGCTTTGGTGGAGACTAGTTTCCTCACCTAGAGTCCTGTATAGCAAATACAAATTCAGAATAGGAAAAGATCCTAATTTCAGTAACACCCACCTAGTATCCAATCTCTAGAAGGATTTACTCACTGTTTTGCCAAATTTCTGCTCTGGGGTTAGTTGGTCCTTAGGGGATGGCTTAACAGCCATATTCTGGCAGGATCCCTAGGTTCCTCAATTTTCTAGTCTAGCTACTTTCTCCAAAACCTAGTGCCTGAACATGATTTGAACCTTCCTGTAGGTTTATTCTCTTTTGAGAACAACTGGAATTGGAAAAAAAATCTCTTATTTCCTTCCTAACCACATTTGTCAGGCCATTACCTCTATTGATCCTCTTTCTAGAATAGGAACCCCTGACTCAGCTTATTAGAATAAGACTAGTAATGGTATTTTCTCCATTAAGTCTACTTATAATATGTTGCATAAATATGATCACATCCCTAAGTATAACCAGGAAATCTTTAGGCGGGTTTGGAATTGGGATGGACCCCTAAGATAACTTTTTCTTGTGGAAAGTAGCTCATGAGAGACTCCTCACAAATGAGAAAAGGTGTAAGAGAAACATGGCTAACTCCCTTTTTTTGTCCTAGATGTGGGGAAGCCCCTGAAACCATTTTTCATGTGCTCAGGGACTACTTTTATGCCAAGTCTGTTTGGGACCACCTTGTCTTCCATTAACAATGGGTGGCCTTTTTTAACAAGGGAATCTTAGAATGGTTAGCCTTCAACTTATCCAATACAAATTATAGTCTTTTTCCTAGATGGCATATTATTTTTGGATTCACCATTTGGAACTTATGGAATGATAAGAATAAGTTCGTGTTTCAAATTGTTTCTATTCAGCCTAATGGTCTAATTCAAAAAATTATATATGACTTTAATTTCATGTTTTCCTGTTGTAGGGACATTCATATCCATCTGCAACAGTTGGTTTATGATCAGGCTGTGATGACTTGGACTCCTCCTCCCTAGGCCAGGTGAAGGTGAATGTGGATGGAGCTGTCTCAAGGTGTCATGGAGAGCCTGCCTATGGAGGGCTTGTTCGTGATTGTAAAGGCCAACTATTAATTGGATTCAGCAAAAAAATCAGCCTTTACTCCCCTTTAGAAGCTGAGCTTTGGAGCCTCTATCATAGGCTTCAGCTGGTTCTAAAAAAGGGTTTCCAATGAGTGTGGATTGAAAGTGACTGCAAACAAGCTATCTCTCTCATCCAGTATGTCCAACCTCGGTCTCACCTGCTGTTTAAGGTAATCCAGGAAATCAGGAGTATTTTAGTTCATATTAAATGTATTTGATTAAGCCATATCTATAGAAGGCTAAGTTTTGCGCTGATTACCTAGCTAAAGCAGGTTTGGAAGGGTTTTTGTACAACTTTGTCTTTCTAGAGGCTTCCTCCTCCCTTTTACTTTATATATGTCTTAACTCCACCATAATAGGTATTGTTAGATATCCTATGTAGTTTGTTTCTATTGGGCTTTTAACTCCTTTATATAGCAAAAAAAAATAAAAAATTATAAATATAAGCATAAAAATTAGTTTATTTTTAAATTATGTTAATTTTAAAAAATGCAAATAGCAAAATGTGGGAAAAAAAGTAGTCTTACTAAATATAATGTTTTTAAATTTGGCTCAAACTAATCGATTGAATCGATTTGTTTAAAAAATCAAACATATGATCGGTTCAAATTTATGTTTATTTTTTCTGAATCAGCAAGTTAAATTATTTTAAATTATTTGTTTGTATTTTTTTTTAAAAGAGAAAGAAATCAACTTTAAGAGTATATTTATGATGATAAATATATTATTAATACATTAAAGTTTTGTTAATATATTAATTTATATTTATTATTTTTAAAAATTACTAATTTTAAATATATTTATTTAAAATATAAATTTTGCCCTTCTCTTTTTCTCCCTCCAAAAAACTCTTATATGTGAATCTTCTTGAGTTATGTAAAATTAAACAAAACGGACACACAGAGATAAAAGAGATAATCAATGAACCAAACTTCTTTTAAAAAAATGTATATAATATTTAATATTTATTATCTATTAATTTAACTGATCACTCGTTGGTTTAATTAATAGCTCATTAATTCAATACTTAAACTAAGTCAATAATCAATATAAATGTTATACCAGTGACTAAATGTTTAACTTTTTAGATAAAATATTTTTACTTATCATATAAATGTTGATAAATATTTATTATTAGCATTTTTTGGCCTAATATATTTAGGTAGAAAATATTATTTTAAAAAATTGCATTGTAAAGTATTTTTTATGCATAAGTGGGAGAGTCAAGTTAAAGTTATAAAACAAGCAAAAAAATATATAAGTAATATACTTTTTAACATACTTTTTTTAATATATTTTTAATTATTAATTAAAATTATAAAAATTATGTGAGTCATATATTTTTTATTCTTAAATTTATATTTTTCTCTTATACTTCTATGTCTTAAATAAATTTTAGTTAATAATAATAAGTGTATTATAAAAAATTGTGTTACTATCCTTTAAAAAAAAAACTAAAAAAGGGTGACATTTTTACAATTCACCGTTAGATTGATATTTTATTATACACAAACAGAAGACAATATTTGCTTAAGATATAATTAGACGTTGAATGAGGGTGGGTACCTCTTGTGAAAATTTGTATCACAATTTGTTATTTTAAGAAAGACTAATCCAAACGCTAGATCCAACCTACATAGGTAGGAAACTTACCTTTTTCTATTTTATAGAATGTATATTTTCTAAAGTACATTAAAAAATTTTAAATTGATGATTTGTTGCTACAAGAATAATTAAATCACTTTTCGAAAAAAGATGTATACGATAAAAAAAAATGTCACGTAGGAAAAAGATATGGCTGGTCATGAACATATTGGCTTGTCATGAATGCACTTAGACTGCGAAAAAGTATGGGAAGAAAATAAGATAAAATAATAGTTTTATAAGTATATGTTTGAGGAATATATATGATATAGGAAGCCACGTGCATGTAAATAGTGAAATCAACTAATAAGTGCAGGGACCTATACCAATTGCAAAGCTAACGTGAAGGCAAAGGCAAAGGAAAAGGAAATAAAGCCAATAGCAAATAAACAAATTGGCAAACGAGGTAGGACCTTCGAGTGCTATAACTTATCAATTGATTGAATTCCACACCCACCCATTTTGACTTTGCAACAGGTTTTCCACAAGATTAATAGACTTTCTACTTTCTAGATTATCAACCCCTCTCTCCCAGTGTACTAAAGTTCCAATTTCTAGCCAAACTTTAATCCTAGAAACCAAACGGTCCAACAAAGATTGCATTAAAAACTCACCTCACCTTCATTCACTCACAATTATTTGCCGTCCCAACCAGCAACTGCTAAGTGCCAACTTAGTCAACCATTTTAAACACGACATATCACACCCCTTCTGTTCAGTTCTTTGACTCCGTCGCTTTCATTGCATTTTCCCCCCACTTTACTCTTTAAAATATTCAAAGTAGAACTCGTTCCACATTGAAACTCCCCCATTAAAGTTGAAGGATGATGAGCATCCAAGATAAGCACCACATGTAAAGCAATCAAATAGAAAAGAGAGGGAGCAGAAAGAGAATAAAACCCCACTTCTTTCTTCCTTTAGTAATACGTTGCCAAATCCACCATGTTCACCTTTTTTAAAAATATATATAGATAGTCATGATGGATTCAAAGTGTTGGTCCAAGTCTTTGTAGTGAACAAGAAAAGATAATGGAATCCAATATTGTACAGGAACATGGAACACCCACCAATCTCCTTCGAGATAAAAGCTGAGTGAGTAAAATTTGCAATTGTACAAGCTATCAATGACACGATGAGAATATACTTGTGGTGGGAAACAATGATTAATTAGTTTAAGAGGATTCTAGGATAAGATTTGTAGCTTCGGCCGCAGAGAGGGTGTGATTGTGATCTCCTTCATAGGTAACCACCAGCATAGATGGATCATCCAAAGCCCGT
Organism: Abrus precatorius; assembly: GCF_003935025.1. Taxonomy (NCBI): domain Eukaryota; kingdom Viridiplantae; phylum Streptophyta; class Magnoliopsida; order Fabales; family Fabaceae; genus Abrus; species Abrus precatorius. The sequence continues at coordinate 15,876,308 of NW_020874406.1, read as the reverse complement.
TCTACGTGTTTCCGCGCTGGACACCCTCTAACGCTGCTGCACTTGTAGTAACCCCTACAATTGATTGTTCCAAAAATAACTCCACAACAAAGCATAAAAATTCAACAGGAAAGGACAGAAACCGTCCATGGATTTTTCTAAATTTAACCTATACCGGAAGAAAATAAAAAGGAAACAAACAAAAAAATAACTCCTCGGAGGTTCAGCTTATAGGAAAAGAAAAAATAATTAAATTCTAGCCATCTAAATTGCATAAATTAGTTCATTTTAATTTTTGAACTTTTAAAACTTTTTCATTATTTATTAACTGTCCAAGATGACATTTATTATATATATTTTTTAATATACCACCCACACATGTCAATTCTAGTTCTCTAGACTGATCTAACTTTTGCAGAGATATTAACCGTTAATTTTATATTTAGCAGTTATAAAATATTATAATATTTTATAGTCAATCCCTCTTATTTTTCATCAGTGTCATTTTTTTTTTCAGGAGAGACGAGAAGACCTTAGAGGATCCAAATTTCACGATGTAATTAATTAATTTGAGAATTTACTAATATATATATATATATATATATATATATATATATATACACGGGTCCATTTTGAATTTTGTAGCATATACCAAGATAAAATTGTTCCTACTTAAGTGGTGGATAATTCATATCAGAACTCGATGTAAAGGTTGTTTATAAAAGTGTAAAAAAAATATTCTAACAAAAAATTACTATTTAACTGCTTAAATTAGGAAGTTATTTTTTTTTATAATAATAATAAAATGTTATATGTTTTAGTACCTTGGATGGGGGGATCCTTTAATAGGTTTCTGTCCATACTTCCTCCAAGAATAATCATCAGGAGGAATGTCAGCCATTTTCAAGCTTATTGCCGGTACCCTCACCACCCTCTTCAACCTCATTTTTCTGCTGCCGTAAACCAATCCAAAACACAATGCTTAAGAACAAAACATCGTCACATAAAAATACATAGGATTTCACAAACAAAACAAAACATAAATACATAGTCGTTTTCCAAAAATCATTTATATGTTTTAAAAAAACAATTTTGAACCAGGACCCATCGCACATATGGCATACCTTTTCTTCGAGCAATGGCAGCGACCAGAGGAACTACCACACTTAGCAGAACCCAAGTTTTCAGAGCTACACTTCCTCTTCGTCGAAGACGAAAAAAGAGGAGGCTTTCCAGCGGAGGATACCTGAGAAAGATTCGTGATCTGAAAAGCCGTCGCCGGCGACGACAAGCACGGTTGTTTAACGTCAGTGTCGCCGGTGAGGGACGAAACGAAAGAACTAGCGGCAGAGGAATGTGAGAAATAAATGGTCTTGGAAGAGTCCTTTGTCTCAGTGAGCCCGTTTTTGAGGATGAAAGGTTGAAGAGTTGGGGGAGGGATCTGCTGCAACGGCGTAGCATGATAGACTCTAGGTTCGGAAGATGGTTGTTGAGTTTGAGGGGTAGGAGGAGGTAAAGGGGCTCTTCTGAAACGAGCGTGACCGGTTCTAGTTCGACCCAGAAGCGAAATCACGTTCTTGAACTTGGAAACCGCCACGTCAGCGACAGCTCTGCAGTCAGTTTCAATTTCCATGGGAGATTGGTATTGTTGTTGCTGAGTCTGTGATAGTAACCTTATGAGCTTCTCCACGCTCTCTAACCCAGACGCTGCTTCTTGAACCGCATTCTCTTCAGCGAAACTGTCGTTCCTATACCCCATCATGAGTTCCACGGCCATAGTTGTTGCAATACCATCAAAGAAAGAGAATTAAGGAAGTGAAATTTTTTTATATGAAATTGATAAAGAGAGTCATCGACATAGGGTACTCTGGTCAAATGATGCCAAAGAAAAAATATAAAAAAAATGATAGTGGCTCGTTTGGTCCACTAGGTGACTGCACTGTCACGTTAGGTTTCCTCCTCGTTCCTGTTACCGTCAAAATGCAGGTGAGATTGCCTGTAAGATCTAACACCAAACAGGGTATTTTGGTCTCCAAGAACAGAGAAAAGTGAAAAAAGTTTTCTTATTTCTTTTTCTGAAGCTAAGTGTGGGGGATATTGACTTTTTCTGCTCTGTGGGTCCCACCCAAGGGAGGGTTAAGTTATTATTGATCAGAGGGACGTTGGGGATTAAAATGAGGTCAAAGGCATTGTTTTGGCCGTTTGATTTAAACCAACGGGGTGAATTTTCGAGGATCCGTTGGTTGCCAGCTTATGTTGCTGTTGACTTGGATTCACACCTTACCATACCATGTATTCTTATTGCTTATTATTAAAAGTTATTATATTTTTTATAAATTTAATGTAATGAATGTAATTTATTTTATAATGTTTAAAAAACTGAGATTAAAAAAATATTATTTATTCGTATTTGCTTTTTCAGTCATTTTGTGTGTCCGTGTTTTCTCATCACCTCCCGTTTGCAGTCAAGGGTTTAACTGCAGAATATCCGGGTCCGTTCGTCAATCACCTATTCTACGTTGTTCTGTTATTCCCTGATGTCTTAGTTTTTTCCGAGCAGTGCTTGCCATTTCTGAATAGCCATTATTGAGGTAGTGTTATAAATAAAAAAAATAAAACTGGTAATAAATTTAATAATTTTGTTCGTAGTACGAATTCCACTAGCCATTATCATCGAAATAAAAAACGGTCAAATATGTCTTTCACATTTTTATATTTTAAGATTCAAATATAAATTAAATTAAACTACAAATGTATTAAATTCATTTTATTTTTTTATTATATCATTGTATAACAGTGACTTATAATATATTTTATTAATTTATTAAATTTAAAAAATAAAATTAATGTATTTAAATTGTGATTTATACTTTATATTAAATTGTGCGTTTTTACTAAGTTTAATATTTTTAATAAATATAAATCTGTCAAAACCAAAGACAAAAAAAATAAAATATAAATTAAAAAACAATAATAAAATGCGAATATTCAGAAAAGAAAAATAATATAGTGAGGAGTAATCTGCCTAAAATCACCGTTGGTATGTTTTATTCACGATATCAGCAGGTTGTAAACTAACACTACTGTTTCTCTCATCCGTGATTCAATGTCGTCGTGATTAAAAAGGAGAAAGACATAGCTGAAAGGAACAGGCGAATTCAAAATTTCCAAGATTGTTATGCAAACATCACCAAAGATGCCAAAGTCAACAGACCAAAAACTTGACATTTTCCTTACTGACCAAAGGAATATATGACATTCACGTCGCATTTTTATCATATTTTATTTTTTACATTTTTTAGATAATTAAATACAAATATATATCTCAATATAGTTTCGAAAATGTGTGCAATTACCCGAATGACTATAACGACTTGGTTTAGTGGTACGATGTTTTAATTGATGAATAAAACGGAGATATGAATTTATTACACTTAAACTGGACCAAAAATCTGTTTATCGCAATTTAGAAGGAAAACAAAAATACCGTGCCAGCGAATTTGGATCCCATGGAATTAGAAAAATAACTGTAAGATTCATTCTTTTTAATTAATATTTGATTTTATAAAAACATATATTAACGATTGAAATTAATATCTGCAATGAATGTAGGTTAATTAATTGTAGAATATTCGGATTCCTTATGAGCCAATAGTTGTACGCCAGATCCCTTTTAAGCATGAATTATCAACTCATTCGTTTGTTTGTTTTTTTTTTTTCAAATAAATAAAATTAAAACGTGTATTTTTAATTAAAAGCAAAAATAATCTATTTTAATTAAAATACATATTCTCTATAATTGACATATGATATTATTTCATTACACATTAATTCTTATCGTTATAATATTATGAATAGAAGTTACTTTTTACTAAACTATATTTTTTTAATAGTGTTATATAAATAAAGATTATAACATTACGAAATATTGATTCAAATACTAAAATGTGAATTTTTAAGTATAAAGTTTGACTTATAAATAAGTGTAAATTATATTATATATATATATATATATAATATAAAAAATAGCTTTTAAAAAATCTAAAATAATATCATATATTTGTTTTTGTGGTCTGTTTTTTGGATTCAATGTGTCACACATTATGCGTCAAGAAGAATGACCTACGTATCCTCTCAATTTTGGATTTTTCTTGACAACAAACTGACCAAGCGAAGTGACCCAAGAAATAGAAACAGACCAATATAGGATACGTTTGCCAGAAATAATCGATATGTTATTCAAAGGTTATTTTTCAATTGAAAATGTTAAACAATTTTACTGAGATAGTTACAAAAATATTAAATGATATAATAATACGTTTATACCATTTTTTTAAATTTTGTTCACCTTGTTAGAAAAAAAATTGTTAATCTTAACTTTTAAGGTTAAATTTAACTATTTAAAAGCATATTTTTTATTAATAATATATAATTATTATATTAAAATTATAAAAGTATGATAAATATTTTTAATAAAATTTTATCAGTTACTTAAACTCGATCTTAAATATTAAAATTAATTTTTATTTATATTTTTAATATTTATTTATTTATTTAATGATCAAGTTTTATAAATGATAAAAAATAGAATAATAACTAAAAAAACAGTGTAATACAAATGTGGGATCTTGTTGCAATAAACAAAAAAATATCAAATGAGTTATTAAATTAACGAGGGTAAAATAATAATAATAATAATAATAATAGTATAATGTCAGATGTTGAAGTGTTTGGGAGAATAAGCTTTTGCTGTAGGTAGATGAGAACGAGAGTCACTAAATCAAGCGTGTGACTATGAGATACTCGACTCGCTTGAGTTCAATATTTGGCCCAAGCTCGTTTGTGAAATACTAACAAGTGAGAATACAATATAGTAAAGTTCAATCATTTAAAAAAATTAAGGTAAAGTCTTCCTACCCTAAAACTTGCTCAAAACAATTAAATCTGATCTTAAATTAAGTTTTAGTTTATAGTTAATTATTAATTTCATTAGGTTAAGTATGCTGGGGAGGGAACAAGAAAAAGAAATTTAACAAAGTAGACTACTCAAAACTTTAAGATAATGAATGTATGAGTCTATAGACTCTTGACTAGTTCATGTCTCATTTTATATAAGACTTTTTTTTATCCACACTTGATTTTAACAAGATTAAGTTTGATTCTTTGATAACTATTTATTTTTTAATTAAGAACCTTGATTTCTCGTGTTTTATTAATTAAAACAAATACCAGGTTTAATAGTTTATAAGAATTTCTTGCATGGGTTATTTCACAGCTTTCTGAAAATCCAAGTAGATATTTTGTGGCTTGAATTAAGATTTCTTGGTATTAGTTCAAAGTTCGATGAGTAAATAATATGCTGGAGGGATCAACGGGGGTAATACAGGATAAATGTTCCAAGTATTTTCTTAGTCTGGATCTAAATCATATATATTTTCCTTTGAAGTATCCCTTTGAGTTATGGACATCTATAAAACGATGAAATTAATCTTTTAGTAGAATTTTATTCTCCCACAAGATCGAACCTAATATCTAACTTATATGTGTTACTTTTTTTTTGGGTTATTATATGCATATGTATTGCTTGAACTTACCACTCTTTGATGTCAGTTTTTCCTTTTTTGTTTACCATGATTATTTTTTCATTTTAAAAGTACAAACATTATATTATATATATATAAAAGAATAGATGGCTTGGACTCAACAAAAATCAGCGGTTATGTATATTTTTTCCAACAATAACTTAATTCCAAGTCAATAAAATCATGGTTAAGAGCATTTAACCTTCATTGAAACAAAACGGTATTCAGCATTTGCTCCCCTATTTTTGGTTCAACGTACTTCTGTTTGGTTGGGCTAAGAGTAGTTGCTTACTAAAAACAATAGTTTTTGGTGGTCTGTAGATGGATGAGTATGTCACATCAGTTAGCCCAAATGCATTTAATTGGGCTCCCAATAACATCTGATCAGTTATTCTAACCGGGCTTACTAGTTTTTGTTTTTGTTTTAAGATTAATTCATATAAAAAAACAATTATTTACAAAATGTTATCTATAAAATTTGACCCAACTTAAGGAAAACAAAAACACAGAGAAAAAAGACGATTTAAATGTTATCTTTGGTATGATTCAATTTTTAAGGTAAAGAAAGTCACTGAAATCTGAATTTATGAACAATACCTGATAAATGATTTTTCTAAATCATGTTATTCTATTTCATTTCATTAATTTTTAAAAAATTACTAACAATATACTTCTTAATTGTTAATTAAAAACATTAAAATTTATAAAATTAAGAACTAGACGCACGATTACTTGAGTTTAAATAATTTTCAATCAATAATAAAATATATATTATAAAAGAGGAACATGTTATAAAGTGTTTTTATAAACAGTCATTTTTTCCTTGTTATTACTAGGTAAACGAAAATGTGATGACATAGAGCAGCCATTAGGTAGTATAGACCAAGCCAGTTTTATACATTAACGGTGGAATGTAGTAATCAAAAGAGGCCACAGTCTCTACCTAATAAAAAAAAAAATTGAATTAAGCAAATCCCAATCATTAGCATGCTGGGTTTTATTTATAATACAAGTTCTTAACAATTAAGAAGAATTTCTTTGTTCGCAAGCATATATGTGGCGTTGGCTACCAACGATTTTGACATATCACAACTCACCTAACGCATTTGTTCTTTCATCATACCAAATAAAACGTTCTTGCATGTTTATGTACTTACTAATTGCACGGTAAAAAATGCATAGTTAGCCACATTCTGAAGGAACCCTATGATCATTTTGTGACTGAAGCAACCCACCAACCCATATTTTGGTGTTGCCCACTCTACCTAATATCCTATGCCATGGGGTTGGTGCCCTGAAAGTCCTTAAAGGTTTTTGTTTCCTTATTTCCGCAATGTAGCAAAGAGAAGATTTATTGTTATTTGAAGCAAATAATTTAGCATACGCCAAAACTTGTTGCAAGTGATGCATGAGTAAAACCTTCCGTGGAGATGAAATGATGTGAATCACTGTCACTCTCATAAAGAATTGACCCAAAAATTGCAGTAGCAAAAGGCAAATATAAAACGACAGATAAATTACAACGTGGCGTTAATACGAGTTGATGATGAATTTATAGGTAGACATACAAAGACGGAAGTTTGAACGAGGTCAAATATTCACATCGTAGAAGGAAAAAGTTATGCGTATCAAATAATCATCGATTTCGTTAACTTCAAATTTTAGTCTTGAATTTTAATCGATTAATAATATTTTCTTAATTAAAATTTTTATATTTTTATGTTTCTACTATAATAAAACTTGTTAATAAACATTTATTATTTTAGACACTTCAGTTCAACTTTAAACATTAAATTAACAAATCAAATAATTATCGGAGGTTTCTAGACAATGCGTACAAACATGAAAACATATAGAGACACGACATAAGTGCTGCAATTTAGATTCCTAACTGCAACAAAGTTGGAAGATTTTGACATTTACGGTTATTTTGGGCTTTCAATTAGGTCTCTCCTTATTTTAGAAAAGAAAAGAAAAAGTATAATTATTTAAGTATTTTTAGTATTATTTGTCGGTTCGAATTAGAATTAGTCTTTTAAAAAATAATATTTAATATTATTATGTATTATTAAAATTAAACTATAAACTTAAATGACAAAAAGTACCAAAAATATCTATAGAAATGTATATAAATTTTGTTCATTTTAAAAAGTTTAAGTTTTCAATTTACATTATTGTGATGAACTAGGAAAAGCAAAAAATGGAGGAATTTCCAAGACTGTAGGGTTGTGAGAAATGGAAACTGAGTAGAAGTGTGGAACGGAGTACAATTATGGTCCGAGAAACGAGTTATATAGCAAGGAAACAAATGAGATAAAAGACACGTCAAGACAAAAAATAAAAATGTTTGGACCGTAGAAAAAAAGATCAGCAAATTAAATTTTTTGTCGTCACATATCAGTAATTTCCTTTACTTAAGACAACGAAAATTCAGTCACTTCAGCACTATTTTGAGTTGCTTGGAATGGCCGCATTACTTTTTTTTTTTTTCTCTGTTTGGCTGGGGAGAAACGGCAAGAAAACAACAAAAAGAAAGGACTTCAACGTGTGAATTAACTTGATATAAAATTGTTTCAACTTGATTAATTCAAATTTTACTTGTTGAATATAATTATTTGTTATAAGAAATTTTGTGATTTAAATAAAATAAATAAATTCAATCTTATTTTTATTCCATCCAAATATGTTGAGAAAGTTGTGATTTTATTTTTATTTTACATACAAATCGACTTTTTCCGTAATTTTTTCCATCCATCGAAGCAAATATGCCTCTTTAATATTATGTGTAAAAATTAATAAATGTAACTTTTATTTGACAAAATAATATTATATCTTAATAATAATAAATCTTATTCAAAGAAATATTATTTTATAAATACGTCTTAAGTGTATAAATAGTGTAATAAATGAAAAAAAAAACATAATTAGTATATTCATATAGACACTATTAGAGTCTCATGATAACCGTTGACCTGAGGATTCCCGCAGTCTCTCTCTATTGGTGATTCCACACACTCTCTCTTTATATCCATCCGTCTACGCAATTATAATTTTATTAGCAGTAAAAACAGAATTACCACAAAACATCCAATTGAGATTGTCCACGTAGCTGCAGCTAGCAAGTACGAAGGACTGCGTTGTATGCTATTTCTACCCATCGCCAGCCACCACACTGTATTTCTCACATTATTTTTTTTTTGTTAGAAAAATTATAAAAAAACCAAAAAAGAAGAAGCAAACCGGTTTATCCGTAAACCCAAAGAAATGTTAGATGATTAAATTACAGCACCAACAACCTAAAGCCACCACCATCTCCAACCTGCTCCACCCTTCCTCTTCAAAACGCCATCTAATTGGCACTGCTACAAACTACAATCCACAAATCAAAACTCAACCTCAGCGTATAATATTATTAGCCATTACTACTTCAACTCTCTCTCACACAGACATTCTCTCTTCGACTGTGTGTGACGCACAAAATGAAGCTCTCGGCGTTGCAGCAGAGCTACCTTAACCGCCGGAATAACAGTTTCAGAGGATCGTCGCAGTTGGATTCCTCCGCTGACGGTTCCGTCAAGTCGCCGGCGACTATCTTCTGGCTGGTCATTCACGGCGTCTGCTGCCTCATCAGTCTCGTCCTCGGCTTCCGCTTCTCTCGCCTCGTCTTCTTCTTTCTTTTCTCCACCTCCTCTACCAACCTCTACACTGTTCCGTTCCGCAGCACTGCCGAAATCGCCGCTCCTCTCGACGTTTCTCCGAATCCCGTCGCCAACCGAACGGCGCTGGTGGCTACCTCCACCAGCCGCGTGGTGGTCGGGCGGCACGGGATCCGAATCCGGCCGTGGCCGCATCCGGATCCTGTGGAGGTGATGAAGGCGCATAGGATAATTGAGAGGGTTCAGAGGGAGCAGAGGGCGCTGTTCGGAGTGAAAAACCCTAAGACGGTGATTGCCGTCACACCAACCTACGTGCGCACGTTTCAGACGCTTCACTTGACCGGCGTGATGCACTCGCTGATACTGGTGCCGTACGATCTGGTGTGGATCGTGGTGGAGGCTGGTGGAGTCACCAACGAGACCGCTTCCGTTATTGCCAAGTCCGGTCTCAGAGCCATCCACGTTGGTTTCCATCAACGAATGCCAAATTCATGGGAAGCTAGGCATAAGCTCGAGTCTCGGATGCGCCTTCAAGCTTTAAGGTCCACTTTAACCTTTGTTTTTCTAATATTACTCGATTCTTGTTATTATTGTAGTGATTATAAACTTTATGGAGTGTAATCGAGAGCGTGTGTGTCTACTATTTTTGCCACTAGTTAGTGCGCTGGAGATAGTAGCAGAATACAGTGAAAATAAATGATGACTTGCGTTTGGTTCATTTTGCTTTTTGGTGGAACAGGATTGTGAGAAAAGAGAAGTTAGATGGAGTTGTGGTATTTGCTGATGATAGTAATATGCATAGTATGGAGCTATTTGATGAAGCGCAGAATGTGAAATGGATTGGGGCTGTTTCAGTTGGAATACTTCTTCATTCTACTGATAATGAGGAATCTTTGTCTATGGTTCAAGAAGGTGGTGAGGAGGAAGCTGCGTCGACGCCTGTGCAAGGTCCTGCTTGTAATGGTACTGATAAATTGGTTGGGTGGCACACCTTCAATTCGTTACGATATACGGGGAGAAGTGCGGTTTATGTTGATGACCGGGCACCTGTGCTACCCAGAAAGCTTGAGTGGTCTGGGTTTGTGTTGAATTCCAGGTTGCTTTGGAAGGATGTTGATGGTAAGCCAGAGTGGATTAAGGATCTTGATGCATTAGATGGAGCTGGTGAGGAGATAGAGAGTCCACTGTCTTTGCTCAAGAGCTCCTCTATGGTAGAACCACTCGGAAATTGTGGACGTCAAGTTTTACTTTGGTGGCTGCGGGTTGAAGCTCGCACAGACAGCAAATTTCCTTCTCGGTGAGTCATTTCCTCTTGATTTCAGAAATTTTCATTTGTGATGCTCTTAAGTTTCATTTTCCAACTGATGTCAAGCATTTATGTCAGTCATATTTTTTTACTGAAAAAATATTTTGCAGGAAAAATAGATTCTGCACCCCCCCCCCCCCAAAAAAAAGCTAGATTCCAAAAGCATTGCACATTTAACAATTTTGAATATTTGTGAGCTTGAAACGTGTTTGATCGAATGGTAAACTCTAAGAATGCTTACCAATTATCGTTTCTGTGGTTAATGAATCTATGTTGTTATCCTCATAATTATCCTATTTGGAATAGATGCATCCTACATTGATATTTGGGCCTCATGTGATATAGACTCGTTTCTAGGATGATTCATGGTGTTCCAGCTTAATTACTTCTTTAGAATTACCAGCTAACATGATATTGGTCAGACTGAGCTTAGCAAAACATAGCTAATAAAGAATACTGCTGCCAATTTGGTGCAGAATTTTTTCAGACATTATGTATTATCATATTTGTTAACATCCAGGGGTTCTTTCCTCCTTGAAAAAATTCTCACATGGCATACATTCTGTATGCAAGTGCTGTTCTAATTAAAAAGGCTCAAACAGTGCTTCACTCCTCCTTTGTGACTGCTTTTCATATGGGGATCATCTTTTGGATAATAACTACATTATTCGCTGCAAGTGGTTGCCCTCAGGGGGTTATTAAATGTAAGTGTTGAAACCATGATGCATGGTTGAGGGAGGGTTACTGTTATAGGCACCTTGATTATTTAATTATGTGGACTATGTTCAGGTGTATATTGCAGGCTTTCCAAGTCACTAGTATATGTTGGAACTGAAAGAACCAAAATGATCACAAGGAGGTTGGGGTACAAGGAAGCCATAGTCTCTAATTGTTTGTTTGGTTAATATATATAATTGGATATAATGATGGAATTGGTGCTAGGGACTACACTTGAGCCGAACAGTAGAAAAACAGGATTCATTGAAGTCCTCGTATTACATATGAGATCTATTGGAATAAACTTATTCATAGACGGATGCTTAATAGGCCTGTGTAATAGATCCTCTACAATAGGCGCCTTCATCTCTCTGAAGGGAACATTTTCATTTCCCTTTAAATGTCAGCAATTACATGACACTTATTTCGTGTTAGTTTTTGCTTTTAGATGGACTTGCTAGAAGAAGCCAAATAACACAATGTGTTAGATTGAAACTGCTGGCTAATGTCTATTCGAACATAGCTTCAGTGCGATCACTCATCAACAACATCCCAAGGTTTTATTGTGAATGTTTGGATTGGGATCTTTGCATCCTTATTCCTTACCAATAAAATATTTTGTTACATCTATGAAGTTTCCAAAGGTTAAGTTTAAGAATGGGAAAAGGATGTATTGAGACCTTGCTTCAATCATTAGCGCAATCTCAAAATGTTTACTTTTTAGGACATCACATGCATGCAATTAGGTGTGTTCTTATGGCTGCACTGCACCATTGTTTCCATTGGCTTCTTTTCTTCATCTAGTCAACTTTTGCTGATTGGCTATTTTCTGGCTTCTTAAATACGTTCTTCCCCTGATAAACTAAAGGTATTTGTCAAATATGTGTTATTTCTATTTTTTATTCCCTTAGGGTCTGTTTAGTTTTAGGTTATTTTCTGTTTTCATTGTTGTTTTAACTATAACAGAAATGAACTGAAAGAAATGTGACGTTTTGTAATTATTTGTAATAATTAGGAAATGAAAAAAAAAAAAAAGCATCCCCAAACCAAACAATCCCTAAAATTTCCCACAAATGTCATGGAATTTATTTCTGGTCTCATGTCAGGCACATTTTTGTGCTTGTAATTTGTGATGCATCATCCAATAGATGGATGGATTCATGTATCCTCAACTTAGCCTAGTATTTACTAGCATATTTTCTGTCCATGTACCTGACCATATGATGCTATTCTATTCAGATGGATAATTGACCCTCCTTTGGATATCACCGTCCCTTCAAAACGCACTCCATGGCCAGATGCTCCTCCCGAGCTCCCATCTAATGAAAAAGTGTTAATTGGCACGCAAGAGCAGATGAACAAGCCCTCTACAAAGACCAAAACACCAAGATCCCGGCGCAGTAGAAGTAAGAGAAAGCAGAACACCAAAGTGATAGGTGTGCAAATCTCTACACATTCCGAACAAAACTGAGATGTTATTAAGTACATCTGAGGAATTTAGTGCCCTGTGGATACGTGACTGCTGGCCTTCGGCAACAAGAATTTGAATTTGACCAAATGGAGAAAGCTGATGTCTTACTGGGTACATACGTCGGCAGCATAACTTTTATGGTGGACCGGCCAGCATATGTGCATTCCAGTCTGATTTCACCCATTTTTTTTTTATATTGATTTGTTTTCTTCTTTTTATTGAAGGTGCCATATATTCCATTATTCCGTTCGCATTTGAAAGGTAATGTCATTTTGGTTTTGCAGCCTTGCAGGAAGCCTGTACCCAAATTTATTCGATGTTAATACATATTCTTCTCTATAGGATTATACAATTGTCTTTTACTTTTTTAACAGGCAGATTTAATTACTAACAGAGTAACTATGTCCACAACTTCTTTGAGGGAAAAGAGGAAAATTTCAAGATAATAAGATATCCACACTTGATTAAAAATTTATATTTTAAAGGAGAAAGTGAAAATGACGCCATATTTTTAAGATAAAATATGCCTCAGATTAAATCACTGTGAAAAGTATATCTTGGTTTAATATTTCAAAGTGGAATTGTAGTAATTAGTTTGAGTGTGTAAATAGGTGGAGTTTAGAAAGAAAATACAGTAAAAAGGGAAGTGTGAAAAAATAAGTAAATTATATTTGGAGAGAGAAAACAATTTTTTTAAAATGTAAAAATAGTATCAATTTTATAACTGGGTTCGTATGGTAAAGGATTATCTCAATCTTAAGAATGAAGATTATATCGTATAATACAAAATTACAGAAATTTTTTTTCATGTATTATATGAACATTTTCAAATTTAAAAATAGATGAAAATAAAACTGAAATCAAAATGTCATTGTTATTAAATAATAAAAATATACGATAAGATATACTTTTATTGTCCTTAATAAATATTTTGTTTACTAAGTAAATATGAATTACAAATTACAGTTTTTTAAAATTAAATAATTTTACAAATAAATGTTTATATCAAGACACATTACTTTTATAAATATTAATTGAATATATTCTATCATCATTAAAATTTAAATAATAGTAAAAGATTGTATAAGACTTGACAATAATTGGTTGAGGTTATTTTACTTGTGTTCAGTACTTCAATTTCGGCCCAGATCCAATAAGGCTCAAGGGCTGAATGGCCGTCATATTGGGCTCAATTTGGAACTTGCTTGCAAATGATTAAACCGATTTGTTGCACGAGTTAAAATAATATTTTAACTTTTTTAAAACTTCATTTTTTCAACTTCTCTATTAAACACTTATGAATATATAAAAAAATAATTTAATAATTAAATAATTATCTCAATTAGAAAAAATTCAAATATATAAATTAAAAACTAATCTAAAATGGCTGAATGTCTGAAAGAAAAATTATCCCAATACTGATCCACTTCCACTCCCAAATCATTGGAATAATGAGAGATTGGCTCCAAGGAGTGTGGACAAAATAATTACTTCGTAAGTTGACAGCAAAATGGATATGCTTACTTTACATCAAATGGTCCATCACCGAAACCACCAAATCACGTGGTGGCACTTTACTAGTTTTTATTATGTTCATTTTTTCCCTGCCTAAATTATTCACAACTTTGATCCCCCCCCACTTTATATTCATTAATCTTATTTTAACATAAACCAAGTTTCTTTCACACTCTCAGCAACTGCACCAACAACCTTTCCAAGGTCCAAAGTTCCCACCCTCTTTTCTGCTAGTCCTACACTCATACTTCCTGTTTCCTCCACCCACCACTCTGCTAATTGTTAGAAGTTAATCTCTCTTCAATTGTGTAGTTTCAATTACTTGGTGACCAAAATCTTGTTTTGATGCATAAAAAAAAAATAAAAAAAAAAATATATATATATATATATATATATTTCCCTTGTTTAAATGAGTAAACATAAGAAGATTATATCAAATGAATATTTATAATAATTAAAAATAATGTAATAAAATATATAATTTTTTTTATATTTTATTAAAATCATTCAACAACTAAAATAAATAGATTGTAGTTAAAATTATTATTACAATATTTTAATTAATTTATTTTACAGAAAATACTAATTCATAGAAAAATTGAAAGGAAAAAAAAAAAAACCACCGTTACATCCCTCCGTCTCCCCAATATTTTCATTGGTTTTCTCTAACAAAGTCATGGTAATGGAGAGGTGATTTTGTTTTAGTGGAATTTACTTAATTTCTTTCTTTTCCTCCATTAAAAGACAAATCCTCCAAATGAGTGACAATTACACTTACACTTTCCTTATTAATTCACTCTTTTCTTGCTAAATCATTGAATCCAGTTACGGCCCATGAAATTAATAAATGTTGGGATTTTATAAGGAAATAATCACTTATTTCTTAGAAGCCCTTTCACAAAGCTATTAAAAATAAACAATTATTTTCTCAAAATAACCTGACCTAAGTATACACTAAATTATCAGTTAATTTATTTAAAAATAATAATGTTTTATTAAAAATTATTATATTAAAAATATAAAATAATAAACATTTTCAATAAAATTTTATTATTAATTTTAGTTATTTAAAATAATTGTTTAACAATGATATCTATATTTCTCGTTAATTAATCTATAGTGGTTTTTCTACAACTTGCATGCTATGTCAAAAGGTTAGCCTAAGCCAAAAAAAATAAAAAGAGAATAGAGTAAATGAGTAGAGGTTTTAAAGGTGTTTTAAATCAGTAAGAATATGACCATAATATTTTATAAGATTTAAATAATCATTCTCATATAAAATAACTTTTGAAAATTAGTGAAGCCTAAATTATGTTTTAAGACCTCACACAACCTTGTTCAAAGTATTAAAGCAAGGGCTATTTTTAGGCACAACAAGAAGCTGGCGCATGGTTTCTTAATGATGCTAATGAGCGCAGCAAATGCACTCGTATCATTCCTTCAACTATATTAGTTATCAAGAGATTTAGTTGGCAATATATTAATATACAAATAAGAGGCTTATTATTTTATGCAAAAGTCAAGAGAAAAATATAAAGAGATGGGCATATTCAATTAAGATGCTAAATTGCTAATAATTAGCAGCAATGCTATTGTCAAAGCTAGCATGAATAAATGTTCTAACTTCCAATTTGATGAGCCAACGCTTCTGCTTCCATCCGTGCCCATAAGTTATTTTCATCTGTCATTATTCACGCTGGGGATTTTCAGCTATTGACTAAAATCTTTTTAATTTTTTCATAAAGAAAGTCACATGTCTAAAGACATGTTAATTAAAGCAGAAAGTGCTTTGAAAATGTAAGAACTTGACCAAAGCACAGAAACACATTTTAAGAATGATAAATTGTGCTCAAATTAGAAGTTAGTTTTTGATGCAAAAGTGAGAGAAGCATAAGGTGTTTTCGAAATGTATTTCAAGTAAAAAATAAAAATCTTATATTGTTTAATACTAGAGAAAATGATAAATATATAAAGGATATTATTATACTATCTATTCTCTTACAATTTTAAGTGGATGTGACGACTCAATTCATATATATTTGAGAAAGAGTATTAGAAATTTATATTTGAGGTGATTAGTACAAGAAAGTGATTTGTATACAAGGAGTGAAGTCTCATCATCATTCCTTTTATATATTATTTAAATGAACAATCAAGACTAGGATATGATCCAATTCTAGATTAATAAGGAGAGAAAAAATTTGATTCTTTCACGTTTCTTCCACTTTTGTGCTTGCAACTGTGCCCCACCTTACTTCCTCCACACATCTTAGTCTATTTATTAATAGTTTTTTACAAATGTCACCAGAAGGAAATAATCCCTACATTAATATTTTACATGTGGATTATAAAGAATTATTATTGTTCATGTGGGTGGTTTATTACTATTCAATTCAAGGAGCTCTGACGCATTGCTATCCTCAAATTTTTGTATGATATGATGGTTGACATTATGATTTAGAAAGTTAAGCGCCCAGCATTTTATCACAGATCCACCAAGAAAAGTAAATAACACAATAAAGCGTTGTGTAACCAAGCAGTAAAGTTGAAGAGGTGACATGTCATATCATAAATAATAAGGGAAAAACGCAAATTGGTGATACCAAATAAGAACTCTCAAAGCAAATTAAGATGGTATATTGATTGTTCTGAGTATCAGATACCACAGTGATAATTCGGAGCATGTTCAAGCCACTTTTATCCATTATCTGATACTACGAGATATTTTAAGAGTCTTTTCAAAAATAATCTGACGTGCTACATATATTATATAGAGAATAAGAATTTAGTTTAGAATATAATAGCACGCTTTAGAGTTGAAGTTATCAGCAAAATGCAAATATTTGGGCTAAAAGGGTCCCATATGAGCTGCATAATTTGTTCAAGTCAATTACAGAATCCTATTATGAAATGTCTAGGTCCCTTCAAAGCCATAATCACAATAGTCTTTATCCTCAATCACAAACTATTCAGTTGTATTTGTTTATGAATTGGACAGCATCAAGAAACAGACCAGAAGGCCTTGAACAGAAAACATGGTAGCTGTATTCAACAAAGAGCTCTTGAGTTGGTACCTCATCACCCTTAAACTCAAAGAAACCTTACAATCTGGGATCCCATCTTCTCCTAATTCAGGTAGCCGATCAACAGAGTTTCAGCAGCAGCAAAAGCTTCAGCAGGAACCTTCAGAATCATTGCAGGTTGTCATCAATGTAGAAGGTGAAAATTTGCAAGAGGAACCCAACTCACCAGTATCTGAATGGGTGATCTCCATCAATGAGAAGCTAGAGCAAGCACGTCAAGATGACATGGCAAGTTCATGGGCCAAGCTATCAATCTACAAAATTCCTCACTACCTTAGAGAAAGCAGCGGTGATGATAAAGCTTTTGCACCCCAGATTGTGTCCATAGGTCCTTACCATCATGGCAAAAGACGCCTTCGCCAAATGGAGCGCCATAAATGGCGTTCTCTTAACCATGTCCTCAAGCGTACCAAACATGACATTAGCCTCTATCTCAATTCAATGAAAGAGATAGAAGAAAGAGCTCGCTCCTGTTATGAAGGACCATTCAGTTTAAGCAGCAATGAGTTTGTGGAAATGCTGGTCCTTGATGGTTGTTTTGTGCTGGAGCTATTTAGAGGAGCCATAGAGGGATTCAAGCAACTTGGATACTCCAGGAATGATCCTGTTTTTGCAATGCGTGGATCGATGCATTCCATTCAAAGAGATATGATCATGCTAGAAAACCAGCTCCCCTTGTTTGTACTAGATATGCTTCTGGGAATTCAACTGGGTAACCCAGACATGAAAGGACTTGTTGCAACTCTAGCACTAAGGTTCTTTGACCCTTTAATGCCAACAGATGAACCATTGACAAAAAGTGATAGAAGCAAATTGGAATCATCACTTAAAAGCACTGAAACCTTTGACCCTTTGTCCGATCAAGGAGGTCTTCACTGCTTGGAAGTGTTCAGGAGAAGTCTTTTGCGCACAGGACCACAACCACCACCCAGAACATGGATCAAACGCAGGTCACATGCTAATAGAGTTGTTGACAAACGAAGGCAGCAACTGATACATTGTGTCACAGAGCTTAAAGAGCTTGGAATCAAGTTCAAGAAAAGGAAGACTGATCGATTCTGGGATATCAAATTTAAGGACGGTATTCTGCGAATACCACGGCTCTTGATCCACGATGGTACCAAGTCTTTGTTCCTCAACCTCATTGCCTTTGAGCAGTGTCATCTTGATTGCAGCAATGACATTACATCCTATGTTATATTCATGGACAACTTGATTAACTCTCCAGAGGATGTGGGGTACCTTCATTACCGTGGGATCATTGAGCACTGGCTTGGCAGTGATGCTGAAGTTGCAGACCTTTTCAACCGCTTATGCCAAGAGGTTGTGTTTGACATTAACAACAGTTACCTTTCCCCATTGTCAGAGGCTATGAATCGGTATTACAACCATAGGTGGAATACTTGGTGTGCAAGCTTGAGACACAATTACTTCAGTAATCCTTGGGCCATTATCTCTTTGGTTGCTGCTGTTGTCTTGTTGCTACTTACTTTTGCACAAACCTACTACACTATTTATGCATATTACACACCACCAGGGTAACTGGTAAGTACCCCTGAGGGCCTTTATTTCCTATACATATCAGTATATATATTTTTTGAATAACTGATCGTGTTTTATGTTTTGAGATATTGATATTTTGGTGTTAGTTTCAAGAATCAAGCCTAGAAAACGAGCTTGGAAAGTTGGAATCTCGTTAATTCATTTATTTTGTCCCAGAAAATACTGGCTACTGTAGTAATTCAACTTCCTTTTGTAATGCAAATGTTCGCACAATTTTGGCTTAATTGCCTTGCAAAGTTTTCATTTAATATTGAAAGTGATTTAAATTGCAAAGATTGCACGGTAGTCCACCTTTTAAATCTCAGGACTGAAGTAAATTAATTTTAAACTGTAATATGTACAAATTCGAAAGATTCAATCAAATTACAAGTGAAAGCGAATGATGAACCTTTGTTTATCTAACTTTTCATTATAAATTTCTTAGATAAAAATAAAATACTGATTTATCTTTTTAAAAGGGGAGAAGTACATCAAACGGATATTTCATTTCTGTAATCACTATAGTAAGGATTTGAAGAACAAAAGTAAGCCATTGAAAGCCAAATGAGAGCCACTTAACCATCCAACTTCCTGGAGAGACCATAAAATTGATATGAAATTCAATATGGGATACAGGGAACGCGTCATGATAAGGAAAGATAAATATGTAATAGGGATGACGATAAATATGCCAATTCACAAATGTTGCTCAGGTGCACAAAAATTGTAGAGGTGCATATTAAATTTTCGATTGTGGATGTGCATCAAGATCAACAATAAAAATTACTGAACAAATGGTGTACAACAAACCCTAATGCAAAGGAAAAAAGTAACACGACCAATGGCCAGACCAACCGATCGCTTCATCGTAATAATAAATTTAATTTGTCACACTGGAAATACATTTCGACCGCCAGTCAAAAAGCTTAACAAAAATACTTTGTTACCATCCATAAGACGAATACTTAGGCTAAAAAACACTTGAGCATGAGGATATTCTACGACCCTTGTGAAGAAGACCAACTTTAATATAATATCTAGAGGGATTGTTAAGTCAAACCCCAAATAAATGTGGAGAAAGTGAGAAACCACATGCACAAATCACACAAAACGGTCCAGACATTCCAAATGCACAAATCACATGGTAAGAAAATCCCCGGGGGGGGGGTGGGGGGAGGGGGGAGTAAATTGGGCAAATTTATAGGGAAAAAAAATGAGTACCTGAAAATCGCATGATTAAAAGAAAAAAAAAGAAAAAAAAACCGAAAATGACAGATCAGTATAACCCCATTGCAAATAATGAAGGGAATCCCTTCAGCGCAGGCTTCTTAAAATTCTCGTTATTTGGCTATGAATTCAGCAATAAGAGTTTGGCATTTGCCCACCTATACAGAAAGAAAATATTAAAAAAAAAAAAAGAGGACTTTACTAGAAGGGTGACGTATCACACTGGAAATACATCTCCCCGAAGCTAAATCTTCTACTAGGCGTAGAAACATTGAAGATGTCCAAACAGTTGCTCAATTGGGAATTGAACATCCAGATGTCATACGTCCATGCTAAACCTTAAAGCAATCTTCTTCATCCACCAAATCCTCAGATTGCTCCAGCTGTTAAATATACTGCAGTCACAAGCGTGGTTGTGACTTAAATGTAACAAATAAAGTTTAATTAAACTGAAAATTTCAGTCCGTGGGAAGGCTTGCACTTTCTGCTGTTGCTCTCTTTCCATCATAGCGCTAAAAGTAAAATAGACAAAAGTAAAGCTTAACATTAGTAACAAAGATGTAATCCTAAATAATAAAAAAACCTCTAATGAATTAATAATCAACAGCATCTACCACAACAATTTTGAATGAAAAAAATAAAATACCTGTTTCCCAAATGAGAACGGTACATATTTATATTTGATCATGTGTGATATCTGTCTCCTCATAGTGAGTGTGAACAGGACAACCCAGTAGAAGAGAAGTATGGGCCAGAACACTGGAACATCAAACGCACTAAAGAAAGTCATGACAAATGCAATACAAAATGCTTTCGTGATCGAGTACCTGCCCACAAAGTAAAATTAAGCAACTTCAGTAAAAACAATCGTCTGCATATTAAAATAATTCCAAACATCCTTTCTTAAGCATACAATAAACTTAATTCCACCACTTCAAGCAGTAAAAACCAAATAGAACTAATAACAACTTCTCAATAGCACTCTTTAATGTCTAAAATAACCCTTCATATCATTAAGTACAACTAGAAGGGGGTGAGACATTGACAAAGAGCCTAACTAAGAAACGTATGGGAAAAGATTCTGTTGATTAATAATATTTTCCAGAGCTCACAGTGTTTGCAGGCATAAGATTTGTGGAGTGTGAGCATTTTGAATATCCATATATCGATAATTTGCTTGTATCAAATTCTAGATTCTTCCAAAGATAGGAGTGGACGGATCAAACAGTCTACCAGTATGTTCCACATAGCTATCAATACCGTGGCCCAATAATTTAATTTAATAAATAAGGAAACATTACCAAAGCATATGAATGAAGATTAATCTCCTAAGAAGGCAAATCTTAGAATCGAAGAGGGTAACATAATAACAATAACAATAACAATAACAACAACAACAATAATAATAGATAATAATTAGAAGGATAAGAAATAATGAAACCCTAGAGTACCAGAACTTGAACTCAGGGAGGCGGCGAACGAAAGGGCGGAACTCCTCGGATCCTCGAGTGGGGAGGGTGGGGCCGTCGTGAATCTCGGGATCGACCTGAGGGGAGAGGAAACCGATGAGGAGGTTGAGGATGTAAATGCCGAGAGCGTAGGAGACGATGTAGAAGCCTTGGACCAAGTAGACGCGGAGGACGTAGACGGAGGCCACCACCAAGCAGCCTATCCAACGGCGGAGAACGTGAGGGGTAGTCTTGTCCAGAATGTGCTGATACTGCCGAGACACCGCGAATTTCCATCGCGATATGGCGGCTTCCGGTGAATGATCGTCGGCGGCTCCTGCGTCCATGAAGTTGTGAGTTTGACTTTTGGAAATGTGTGTAAGTGTGTGCAGATTCCAATCAGATGCAAATGCAAATCATGCAATGTCCCTCTTTTCGCCTCCCTTTCTTTCCTTCCCTCACATCTCGCCCCGGTTCGGATGTTGAACCGGATTATATAGGATGCATTGTGCAACCCCATTTTCTAAAATGAAAACTATAATTATAATCATTCATATTTTTAAAAAATCTTTATCTAAGCGTTTAGAGTTGTATTCCAACAAGTAATAATGATAGAATTTTATTAAAAGATAGATATTTATTATATTTTTATAATTTTAACATTATAAATATGTTTATATTAATATTTTAAAAGCTTTTTGTTATACTTACAACTTAATTTTAATAACTAAACTAAACAACAAATATATTTTAATTATAGATTAATGATTTCTTAATATATATTAAAGGATATATGTTAAAAATATTAAATGTTTTAATTTATCATTAAAAGCATGCGTTGAATGTTTTTATGATTTTAAGATAATACATATTTTTTATAAAATTTTTATCGCATATTCTTGAATATGTTTTAAAAAAATAATAAATAAATAAATAAATAAATGAATACATAGAATATATTATAAAGTGTATTATCATTAGTTAAGAGAATTAAATTTAACGTATTATTATGTGTATAATGAGTTTTTAATTACTTTTGTTAATAAATATTATGGGCTTATTTATAAAATTGTTATTTATTCTTTATATTGACTGTTTTAAGAAAATAAACTAAAGGGAAGTTGAGATAATAAAAAAGTTAATTTCTCTCTCTCTCATTTTTGTTGTGTCTCTAAAGTTGAGACTTTAGAGGAGAAGTGACTTTTATTATATTTACTTAAATGACTTAATTATATTGAGATTGTTTTAAAATTTTATTTATTTTTACATTATTTTAAAGATTTGTTTTTCTAAAATGGAAAAAGCATAAATTTATTAAAAAAAATTATAAATGAAAAAAAAAGTTAAAGTCTATTCACTGTTAATTTAATATTAATTAAATTTACAACATACTTAAATTTAAATTAAAGGTGAGTAGATAAATCTCACATTTTCATCTTACATAGTTAAATCTTTATTTTAAGATCCTTGTATTTTTTTAATTAAGAAATAGTTTTTCGTTAAACCAGGTTTTTTTTATCTAATATATCTTTTAAAAATATTTATTTATTTTTTATTTCAACATTAATTATTTAAAAACAAGTCATTATTTCTCTTAATTTAATTTAAGCTAAATCAAATATGCTAAAAACCGCATTCATATCTACAGTCTTACGCAAAAAAAAAAAATTATATCTAACCGACACATTAAACACTTTATTTGATTGCAATTTTAGTTTTAATTTAATGATAAAACCATGGATTGTGAAATAAGCAATAACGGTCTATATCTGTTCACATGAATCTCTGATCATCTGTTGGCGAGCTGTTCATTTTATTCTCCCTCGGATTTCCAAAGTTAAATTGCTGAACACTCAAATCAGACTGCATTTATCTAAATCCCAAACTGCCAAATCACGTCCTTCCCCTTCACAATAATCATTATTCCCTGCGAACAGATCGACGAGTGTGCATCGTCACCGACTCACCGGTAAGCGATTCACTACTCCTGCATTTTTCATTTTTCATTTTTCGTATCTACGATGCGAACGTGCTTCTGCATTGTTTACAAATTACAATTATCGCTTTGTTCAATGGTAAATCAGCTCAATCTGTAGCGGTGAAGCCTCCATTTTCAGATCCCTCTGTTTTGATTTCAGACGATGATGGTTCTTCACTGTTTTGATTCAATTTATGTCCCAATCTGGTTAATTTATGAGAGTGCCGGTTTGATTCTGAAATTAATTAGCTTATGAAGATTAATTTTACCACCAACCTTCTATGGTATCAAGTTTTATATTTAATATTTAGCTAGTTAATTTGTTGTTAGCTGCTTAAACTGCATATAGCTTAGATTGGTTTTCCACTTTGCAGATTGGGTGACTCATGGAACCAGCATCTACTGATTCTTCAACTCAACCTACTCCTTCAGTTTCTAGTACTGAAGAACATCACTCAACCAAAGTATCTGGACAAATTAACAGTGTAATTGATTCACCATCTTCGTTACCCGCTTCTGGCATATCATCATGGGCACGATTGAAAATCCCACAGGCCTTTGGGCTTGGAGCAGCACAACAGGACTCACAGACTGAAAACAATAGCATATCAGCTTTCGCTCGCCTCACTGGTGGGCTTGGATTGCGAATGCCGTCAACTGGAACTGTTCCAGCCAACTCTGGAGCTGAGCAACCTAATTTAATTGAATCGTTCACCAAAGGGTTGGTGGACTCTTCCAAGAGTGCAGTAAAGGCAGTGCAGGTTAAAGCACGCCATATGGTCTCTCAGAATAAACGCAGATACCAGGTCAGTTGATAATTATTGCATTTGGTTCGGTTTTACCTTTATTATTACTCCCATGCCACGGTTAAATTGTGTAACTGATCTATGCTATCATGTCCATATCTGCTGGTTGAGTTACTTGCAGCTGTGTGAATAACGGTCACTACATGCATGGTTTGCTTTTGTCAATTTTCCCTCTTTCTGTTGATATATTTTGTGTCAGGATTGTGTCATTATTTATCTGTTTTGACAGCAACTTCAATTTAAAATTGATTGCACTAATAGGCGCATCATCTGAATGATACTATTAATTCTACAAACTATGCTGTTCTATTTTCTATTATATTATAAAATATCTCACACATCATTTATCTCTTTTTCCTGTTTGCATTTTTTTTTACATGGAATGCTTTGCATTTTCATTTTTTCAAAATGTTTTGTAAGGTTTCTTCCTCTTGGCGTGCTCCCTTAACATTTTAATTTGTTAACATTGTACAAAAGGATTAGATGATCTTTTTGTATTTTGCAAGTGATATACCTAATTGTTAAAACCATGTATCCTCTTGCATTCTCTATAACAGTTCTGGACAATTTTGTCAGGTGTTAAAAATAGTATTGCCCACAAATTTTCCTTAACAACATTTATGCTATCAAGTTAAATATGCTGGGTTTTGATCTCAACCTCATCATCAACATTGCTTATTGCTGTTTATCAATCAAATAGTTCACACAATCTAGCAAAACTTTATGCATAATCCTTTTCTGTGCATGTATGGATATGAAACAAGCACAAGAAAAAATCTTATTTTTGAAATTATGTGCAAACTAGAGTTGAAAAAATTTTAGTATAAGGGTGTGTGCTCAAAATATCGTGCTTTCCAAGTAGCTGTCTAGAATCTCCTCCTATTGAAGAGTTGTTCTGTATTCTCACATCCTTAATAAGACAAAAATGTGATTTTTGCCATCATGACTGAGATGGTCACTCTCTTTATTTTATCTAATGAAGAATCAAATTAGTGGTGTTTAGTTAATGCATTATATTTTTGCATATCTAATACTGTATCATATACAAACTAACATTGTTCTATCAAATTTATTATATTTTGAAAAGGAACAATACTAACTTTTCTGAAGAATTGACTCATCTTACATGTTGATTTCATTTTTCTTTTATTTTAATATTTTTAATTCTTATTCTTTGTAACAGGAAGATGGATTTGATTTGGATATGACATACATCACTGAAAATATAATTGCTATGGGATTTCCAGGTGGTGATTTTAGCTCTGGAATTTTTGGATACATTGAGGTATACTAATACACCGTCAGTCTTGTCTCTCATGTTCAAGCCATGAAGGATCATTCAATTATGTTTTAAGGGAGAGCTGTGTTGCAGGGGTTCTATCGCAATCACATGGAAGAAGTGATCAGGTTTTTTGAGACACATCACAAGGTAATATAATATTTGTTGCAATCCTGGGATCCTACTATCTGCTCATGCTGTAGAACTTCAGAAATTGAGAGTGAAAATGATGGTCAAAGAAATCTAGAACAGAGACGAAGAGTACTTTTCTTTGGGTTAGCAGCCTGGGAATATAGAAGAAAACATTAAATAAGAAAATATGAATTATCACAGAATCCCCAATTTAAAACAAATCCTAATCTTTCGAATCGACAAGATCAAGCCATCTAAAGTAAAATAAAAAGAAACTGAAAGATATTAATAAAATATAAAATTACACTGCTATATAACTTACACTAAGGGTATTGTGTACAACATTCATCTACAGTAGCCCAAACAGCTACCGGAAATTTAATTATAATTGACAGTGATCTTGAACTCTTCTGCTAAATGTAAAGAAATACTTGAAGATTTTGAAATTCTCCCAAGGTCCAACTTGTTCTACAAGTATAAGCAATTATTTATCCATTCTTCTTATGTCATTAAGTGGTTTGCTACAGCAATTACTTTTTGCTTGTAACTTTACGTGCTGAGTGTTGACATTTTATCTATTATCTTTTGACAATTTTAGTATCTTGAAACCTTGATGTGCAGGGAAAGTACAAAGTATACAATCTTTGTTCTGAAAGGTTATACGATGGATCACTATTCCAAGGGAAGGTGTGGTATTAATCTTTTAGCACTCTAATTGATGTAACGGGATAGATGGGTGATAATTTTGATGGTTACCTTTCATTTACCTTTCTTTCTAGTCTATTGTGCACAGCACTTGTTCATTATATTAAGTGCACATGTTCTTTATGTTCAACTTATTTCAAATTGGAAATACCAATAATAACAAATTTCTTCTAATATTTTATAGAATATATATTCTAATATTTTTATATTCTATTTTTATAGAAAATCCTCTTTTGTGGAAATATTATCCTTGTCTTTGTTTATGTTTTGAATTGGAACAAATTACTAGAATTCGCCCTCGCCTGTGAATTAATCGACATTTTTCACAAATTTTACAGACGGAGGCTCCTATTTTCATATTTGTCAAAGTATATTATACTTGTTTGTGAGTTGCAGGAATTCTCTGTCACAGAAAACATCACATGGAACTTAAAAGAATTGTATATAAATTTGTAGACAATTTTCTAGTTTTAACTGTTGTTATGTTAGCAGATTTCAGAAAGAAAGAAAAAAAGGAATAGGCCACAATTTTTTATTATCAAATTATTATGATATTCTTGTTTGTCCCCTTAACTTATTCAAATGATTTTCAGGTTGCAACTTTCCCATTTAGTGATCATAATTGCCCTCCTATTCAACTTATAGCATCATTTTGTCGAAGTGCACATTCATGGTTGAAGGAGGATATTCAAAATGTGGTGGTTGTTCATTGTAAAGCTGGTATGGGAAGGACTGGACTGATGATATGTAGTCTTCTTCTATTTCTTAAGGCAAGTCTTGATGATAAATTCAAAGACTTCGGTTGTAAGTTTTGTGCATTTTTTCCTCTTCAAATTTTGCAATTTTTGATTGTCAATATCATTTTGCAGGTCTTCCCAACTGCAGAGGAAGCAATTGGTTACTTTAACCAGAAAAGATGCGTAGATGGAAAGGCTCTAGTTCTCCCTAGTCAGATTGTCAGTCATCAATTTTTCATTTATCGTTCTATATGTAATCTTCTAACATATTCTTCTAAAATCTTTTATTTCTTTAATGTTTTCAGAGATATGTCAAATACTTTGAACGGACTTTAACAAACTTCAATGGAGAAGTCCAGCCTGGACGAAGGTTAGATACAATAATTTCACAAAATACCAAAGTCGAAGAACGTTCTTAATTTGGAATTTGACAGGTGCATGCTAAGAGGGTTTCGGCTTCACCAATGCCCTTATTGGGTTAGGCCATCTATTACAATTTCTGATCATAAAGGTAAGCAGCAAAGCTCATTGCTTCCTCTTCACGTCATTTAAATATCAGCAATATTATATATAAACTATAACGCTGTGTTGGAAAATGTTTCATGGTCTTTTCCCATAGAGATTTTTGTTTATCAAATGACATACCTATTATGGGAATTGATTTTTGAGCAAACTAAAATCACTCAGATTCAAAATTTTTCATGGAGAGAAAAGGATGAATGTATAATGGTGCAATTATGTAAAGAATTGTTTGCAGAAAACTAATGTTGTGACTGATAAAAAGGTGCAGACGGAAGAATAGACATAAAATCAGATGAAAAATAAATAAGTCCTTGATATTCGCTCATTTTCATCTTTACCAAGCATAGCTCGAGAAATTTGAACATTCATACGAGAGTTTGGTTAAGAATTTGATATCTACTGTGTACCTTCAATACGGTTGCACTTTTTAACCTTATAGTGCCTGCATCTTTCCCGATTGAATTTAAACCAGAGTATTTGACGTGTGTTTCAACCTATGCAACTCTTTTGTACGGTGTTTTGTCATGCAACTTGTCAAGTGCTTGCTACTAACAGCTTAATCAACAGAAGACTGATGTTATAACTTATTCTCAGGAATTCTTTTTTCCACAAGAAATCATCTCAAAACGAAGGAACTAATGGTACACATATTTTTATGCCATCTTTTTTGAGTTTCGATGCTCCCCAAAACAAAGCCTTAATGCTAATGTATGGATTTGAATTTGATTACTGAATTTACTTTGGAAACTTATTTGTAGCCTGAAGATTTCTGGATCAGTGCGCGAAAGAAAGGAATTGTGGTCTTCGCACTGCCGGGAGAGCTCGGTTTAACAGAGTTGATTGGGGACTTCAAAATTCATTTTCATGATCGTCAGGGAGATTTCTACTGGTTTGTTAAAAACACCTGTTTCTTTTGGCCCCCACTTAGGGCCAGTGTCTGGTTTTAGAAAACTTTTCTTATTTTGTTATCTGTTTTCACTTTAATTATAAAATTGTTACCTTAATTTCATTTTGTTTTTCCTATTTATATTTGTATAGGAAGCAGTGAAAAAAAATTTTCTATATTGAAAATAGAAATTATAATGAAAACAAAGGCGCAATTTATGATTACACGTAAAAACAGAAAACGTATCTTGAAACCAAGCAGCCCTGAATTTTTTAGCTTTTTCCTCTCTGAATTAGTTCAAAAGGGGAACTTATTTATCAGATTCAGAATTATTGTGTTTGTAGAGTGATTTTGTTATAATCTTTTCATCATGATATCAAACATATATCATGATGAATAGTTTGATTCTAACTGTACATTCATTATTTGTTCTCTTCCAAACAGTGTATAGTATGGAACAGTTTGTTTACAGAGATTAGCAGCTTTCTTGATATATCAGTTTCTTTTCGGCAGTTGGATGAATACAACAATGATAGAAAATCGAAAATTTTTAGATGCTTCAGATTTTGATGGTTTTGACAAGGTGAAAAGCATAAAACCTTTTTTTTTCAATGTTATATTTCGTATGCGTAAGACCTGAGTATCTTAATATTGTTCTGCCCCTCCCCCTATGTACGTCTATTGGTTTATTCTCTGAACTTGATAATAATTTAAACCTTTCGACCGTGCCGTTCAGAGAAAGATCCCAGCTCCAGGATTCCAGGTGGAAGTTGTGATGATAGACTACAATGGCACCCTTCCTGCACGGACAAAAGCCAATCCTACCAGCAAAGGATCTGATGGAATTACAAGCAATGTCCAAGCCAATGCAAATTCTACTACATCTAATTCAAGTCCGACTGAAGTCGCTAAGAACGAAGATGATGATGTATTCTCAGATAGTGATGAAGAGAAGACCCGGGAAACACAAAGCAAGAGTGCAACTGACTACAAATTTATGGCACCTCATCAAGTATCTGAAACCACTACAGACAACGTAGGGATGCTGGCTCATACAACAGATCGATTGTCACTTCAGCACGAGGAACATACACAAAACAATGCTTCCAAAGAATCAACTACAGAAAAAGTTCATAAAATTCAGGCAGGCACTAAAAACACAATCATGGAATCTGGAGGAGCAAGTGAATTCAAGGCAATTGCAGCAGATGCTTCAGTTTTTTCATTTGGAGATGAAGATTTTGAAAGTGATTGAGAGGAAGCAGGATGAGCCCTTGTTCAATTTCAATACTGTTATGAAAGGCAAGAGGCATTATGGAATTCATTGCATTTTACCCCCCAATTTGTTGTCAAAAGAACTTTCCTGTATTTTATTTTTTAAACTTTGTATATTCTTAAGGTTTTACATATTTATATGATTCTTCCGAGTTTCCATATGATGTGCATCAGCGTCATCAACCATTAAAGAACATTGAGTTGAAGTCAAAACAAGCAAATACAAGAAACCAGCGTTTCTTTCCAAGATGACAATGCCGGGTAACAAACCCAAATTTTGGCATGCAGGCAGTGCAGGAAATTCTTTTGCTTATAGAACCAGATAAAGTAGCAAACTGTTTTCCTATCTCTGGGTTCGAAAGGCAACTCTGTCTCAGGTAACTCTAATTTTGCATTTGGAAATAATTTAAATATGCCCATGCTATTATCAATATTGTAGAAAGTTTCAAACCGAACTTATGGCCTGTTTTTGTTCCATAGTGAGTTAATGAGGCTTTTTAATGTTCATTCAGTAAAAGTGGTTCCTAACTTCTCGTGATTATTACACACGCAATAACTAGCAAATATACTCGGTGTTCCAATATTAATGTAGTACTGCGACAAAGCGGAAGAAATAAAATAGACTTCATAAGTTACAAATCTTTTATCACCTTCTACAACAATTAGGATAGGGACATCAATGAGGGTAACAGACAAATGCAATTAACAAAAGAAATACTGGCACATGCACAATTAATAGGGAGAACAAAATTCACAGAGCAACATTGCAAGAGCATGCAATCGACATGAGAATTCGTCTCACGTATTGGCAAGAATGTGTTTGCTTTCTTACCAACATCAAGAAAAGCTGCTACTGGAAACATTTTCACTGCTTGACCACCTTCTGAAGGCACAAGGCACCAAATTTCTACTGGCCAAAAACCCAAACTTTGTTCTGAACCCTGTCAATCGGCTGTTATTACTACTTGACGGAGCATCAGCCACGGTTGTTTGGTTGAGCATTGGTAAAAATTCTACTGTACTATCCCGAGCTCCCCCAGCACCATCGCTTCCACTACCATCCAAAGCTTCAACTTCACTATCATCGTAATTAAACGCCAAAGAAACCCTCTGTTCGCGCACCCACTCTACCCCTTTCCCAGTAATCTTCCTGCACTTTTTCACCTTAACTTTAATCAAATTCGGACAACCCGAAGCAAGAGCCCCAATCCCAGTATTAGATATAGGGCACCCCTTAATGCAAAGCTTCTTAAGTGCAACACATTTAGCAGCAATGCACTCAATCTCCGCATCACCAACGGTTCCAATCCCACAAAGAGCCAACCTTTCCAAATTCTTGCAATTGGATGCAATTGACGCCAAGCTCAGAGAAGTAGGATAAACAGCAATCAACACAAGCTCCTGCAAATTAGGGCAGTGTTTGGCAATGGCAATCAACCCCTCATCACCAATCCTATTAGTCCTCCACCCATCAATGTGAACTTTTCTCAACATTCTACATCGCTCAGCAACTGCAGAAAGCCCCAAGTTGGAGCACTCAGCGGTTTTCACAACGTGCAAAGTGTCCAATCCCAAACAGTTAGATATCCCACAAAGACCCACATCACTAACTTGAATCTTCTCCAAGTGAATTTCAATTAACCCAACGTTGGAGCCTCCAATCCTCTCTAGAGTCTCGTCCCAATCGCCCAAACACCCAATCACCTTCAGAGTTCGAAGCTTCTTTGAGCCAATTATAAGCGGCGCGAAGCTCTGGCCATTAACAAGCTCCTTCAGGCATATAGATTTCAACGACGAAGCAGCGCCACCAATCACTTCGGTGCTGTCGTGGACCCCACGGAGCCGCTTCACCGTGAGATCTTCCAAATTAGCGCATCGATCGATTACAGCGACGATTCCCTTCGTCCCGAACATGCACGAAGCGCACGAGAGCTTCTTCAAGTTCTTGCAGTTATCGCCGACGCCAGCCATTCCAAGTTCCGTTATCTCCCGGCAGCCGCGGAGCTTCAGGCGCGTGAGGTTCTTGCATCGGAGCGAGATTAGAATCAAACCGTCGTTGTTTATGCTCGCGGACTTTCGGTCGCATCGCAGAGCGAGTTTCGTGACCGAGTCGAATCGCGTAAATAGGGAAGGAACGAAATCAAATAATTCTGGTTGAGCATTCAGGGAGAGCCGATGCCGGCTTTCGCCGTCGACGCGGCGCCAGCGCCGGCAAACGAGAGAGCAACGTTTCCGATCGGCGGTGCTGAGGAAATGAAAGATCACTCCCAAGCAATCATCGGGAAGACGGAGCGTGCAATAGCGTTTCACTGTGGAATAATCGGTGAAATCGGCGTCGTTATTTAAATGTAACTGAGAAATTTGGGGGCGGTTGAAGTCCGGCGACGGCACGGCGGCGGTGGACGGTGACTGTCCCATTGAAAACGGTGTGTTTGGAAGCGGCGGAGAGGAATCGAAGGATTTAACAGAGTGCAGCGCGTGGAATTCAAACCCCATTAAAAGGGAGGGGTGCGTGTGGTAATTGCAACCATCGAGGCGAGAGCGAGATTTGCGTGTGGGTTCATGCATCAGAGTCAGCCCATCTACATGGTAGTGGGCTTGCGTGTCTCTCTCGTGTTGGACTTGGCCCCTTTCCAGCTTCTCCTTAAGAAAAGAAAAGTCTCACACTATTTTAATTTTCTTTCTCGTTTATGCAAAAAGATTTTGAGCTGCATTCAAATTAGATAGAGAAAATTATGTCATTTTTTATTATTCTATCTGGGTCAAGCACAAATAAGTTAGGTTATACCAAATAAATAAAAAGTCTTGAGCAATTGTCTCTATCTGTATCTTCTAATTTTATGTGGAATTGGTTAAAAGTATTTCAAAGTGATTACCTGTAATATAAATTATTAAAATATGAAATCAATTTAATCTGTCAAAATAGGTGTGTGTGTGTATATATATATATATATATATATATATATATATTTTATTTTTTTTTATTTGTAAATCCTACTCTATTACCCTTAATTGTAATAAGGAAATAAAAGTGAATTAACAAAAAAAAAATAAAAATCCTTGATTCAAATCAAAACTGATTTATTTGAATCTAGAAATTTAAATAAGTTTCTAGATGACACAATTTGAATCACACAAATTGAAAAATGAGCTACTTTTCGCTGGATTCAACCTTTTTTTTTTCTTTCAAAATTCACTTATATTTATTGAAATTCAGTAAAATTTTACTTTTTCCCCCCTATTTTTACCCCTACACAAACCTCTCAATATATACAATGAATCCTTTTCATTAATGCATATTTCTCCTAATTTCTTATAGAAATATATAAATGAAAAAAGAAAGAAAGTTAAAATATCAAAATAAGAAAGAATATCAGGTATAATTTAATTAAAATTCAAAGGATTTTTTTTTTTTTGCTGTTAACTTGGTTAACTTAGCATGACTTGGTATCACAGCTATTACATTTTCTGAATACTCATATTTGATCAAGTGCAGCTCTTTGGAGTTTTAGCTATCATTAGGATTACTTGTTTTGCACTTGTCAGCCGAATTCTGTTCACATAGCCCAACAAAGACACGTTTATAAGAGCTATAAACAATCACAATGTCGTATAAAAGAAATATTTAAATCTTGCTGACCAAACTTTAATCTAACCTACTTGAACTTAAATATAATTCAAGGTCGAGTCACAAAATTGGCTAAATCAAAACTTCAAAAATAATAATAACTTAAACATCCCGTGCTAACTCATTTCATGTGCATCCTCATATTTTGTCTTATAAATATTTAATTGTTCAGTCACTGTATTCTTAATAAAAGTATTTTCTCTATTTCCATATGATTTCCGATTCAACATTTTGTGGTCAATTTTTTTTTCAAAGGCGTGGGTCCTGTCAATTTCTAGTTGGTTTTTCTCGTGTTGTTTCCGAAATGTGATAGGCGATGGTTCAATATTTTGACAGAAAGGTGAAGGAAAAAGTAGTATCACATGGCCATCATGCCGACATCGGATGGAGATTGCTCCAATTCTCTTGACACCACTCGTTTGCAAGAAAATTTTATATTAATTGCATTCCCTCGTAACGTAATCAGTAAAAGACTCGATGATGTAAAATTACGTGCTGTAGCTAATTTAACAAAAGATAGGTATTCAACAAAAACTTAAAGCAGAAACTCAACAGTACTGTTTCTATTATTCCAAATTCCAAGTAACAGTATCAAAATTGAAATGATCATCAACACCTCACAGGTAAGTCGTTTAAAAACTGTATCCTGTTTTTGCCTTCAAAATCCAAAATACTGCACTTGCTTAGAGTTTTTGAAAACTCGAATTGTAAAAGTAAATATATCTTTTGTAAAAATAGAAAAATCTTAGTTCCTTTAAAGTAAGCTGTCTCATTCTGAATCTGGATTCAGTCTCGAAACTAACGGTTTTATTAGTCAATTTTATATTTTTGCTTTAAGTAAAAAAAATTTACTTCAGCAAAAATATAAAATTTTATTTGATTGGACCGTTCAGTTTCTGTAAAAATAAGACTAAATTCTGATCCGTCTCACTCTATAATGTATAGTGACTATATTCTCACCTTCAAATATTTTAATGGTTGAGATTATTATATATTATTATAATTATTATTGTTAATAAACTCAAAAACTTTTAGAAAATGATATTGTCCCCAGCAAAGCCCACAATTTCTAACACATGCTTCTACTATTTTTTGCAATTTCAACCTCTTCAAAATGGTCTGTTCAAAAGATTCTTATGATAAAACTTTGCCATCTGCATTAAACTATTGAGCTATTGAATTCCTTTCCTCCTTTTGTGTTATTTAAGCAAGAGCGTAAATTGAAGTATCCTTTCCAGTTCCCAGTATATTAAGCGTGTCACAATCAAAACATATCACAAATCGTATGACCAAGCACGGAGTTCCTTCTTGACATTTACTTGAAACTGTTTTCTTTGATAGATCAAGGTGAGAAACATATTTGGGTCAAGTGGGAGCAAGGTTGCTGATATTTCTCTTATTCATGACTTCTTTTGTAGGTTGAAATCTTAGCATTTTAATTGCAAATCACTCAACAACCATAATTTCTTGTTCTAAACTAGTTTTACCTATTTTAAGGTGTCAACTATTTCAATAAATGTTACCTCATGCCTTTAGAAAGAAGTAAAAAGTACAACATTATCACGAGTATCATACTACTTCTTTTTCTGATCGACTACACTTTGTATATACAAATACAATATAAAATTATATGGTTCGTATCTCCGTATCCTATGGTAGCTCATTCTTTAGCAAGCTGTCTAAGAAATATGAAAATTTCCCAAATTATAAAGTTTTTTTCAGAAAAAAAAAAAAGAATTTTATCTTAGTTAAGGTTGATTAGCTATTTATGCTGGGAAAACCTACAAGGATCAAAATTTACTATTTTTTCTTAAAAAAATATTACATTTAATACTATAAGATTGTGACTTTGAAGAATTTGGAGGTAAAGATAAAAGATGCGGAAGAATGTATTGAAATCTTCTTGCCTGAAATTGTTAATATAAGGATCAATATAAAGGTTATTTCTCTCAGCTAAGTAACAGAATTTTGATAAGGTAGAAGGATAACTAACTCTCCAGTACACAAGATAGAAACAAATAATTGATTCCTAATGTCAATGATGACTTAACAAACTTTTTCCTTAACAGCTCCCCTCAAACTCATTGGTGCCATAGTGGTAACCTTGAGTTTGGTCCTAAAATGTTGAAACTAACAACCTTCTACAGGTTTAGTTAACATATCTGCAACCTGATACTGCACTCGAAGATGAATGACTTGAAGTTCATTCTTTCAAACTTTGTCTCTAACAAAGTGTAAGTCCAATTCAAAGTGTTTAGTCCTCGAATGCATAATTAGGTTCGCAATAAAGAAAATAACTCCTAAATTGTCACAATAGACCAATTGCATGGAGTGAGGAATTTGCAGCTCACCAAGCAGAGAATGCATCCACACAAGTTCAGCAATCACGGCTGCAACACCCTAATATTTAGCCTTAGTGCTGCTCCTAGAGACTGCCTTTTACTTCCTTGACGACCAGGAGATGATGTTAGACCTAGATAGACACAGTAGACAGTTGTGGATTTTCTCTAATCAGGATTAGAATCCCAATCTGAGTCACAGAAGCCAATAATATTGAAATTGTTAGACTTTGTAAGATGTAGACTATGATGAATAGTGCCTTGAAGGTATCAAAGTTAGCCTCAGTGCTGCTCCTAGAGACTGTCTTTTACTTCCTTGACGACCAGGAGATGATGTTAGAGCCTAGATAGACCCAGTAGACAGTTGTGGATTTTCTCTCATTAAGATCAGAATCCCAATTTGAGTCACAGAAGCCAATAATATTGAAATTGTTAGACTTTGTAAGATGTAGACTATGATGAATAGTGCTTTGAAGGTGTCACAGAAGCCAATAATATTGAAATTGTTAGACTTTGTAAGATGTAGACCATGATGAATAGTGCCTTGAAGGTATCAAAGTATCTGTTTAACGGCTCTCCAATGATGTTCCTGTGGTTGATGCATGTACTAACACACCTTATTCACAACAAAAGCCAAATCAGGAGGAGTGATTGTGATATACTGCAAAGCACCAACTACATATCTGTAGAAGGATAGGTCAGGAACATAATATGAGCCATGTGTAGTGAGTTTGAGGCTAGCTTCCACAGGGTGGGCTGAGGTTTAGAATTTGTCATGTTGGCTTTGTAAAGAAGCTCCCTGATATATTTGGATTGTGATAGGAAAAGTCCTCATTCTTTAGTATGAGTAACTTCAATCCCCAAAAAATAATGTTATGGACCAAAATCCTTGAGTGAAAAAAGGTTATGCAGACATGAAATGATGGACTCAATTTTAGATGGTGAACTCTCAGTGATAATGATATCAGAGAATGAAAGTAGTGGAGTACTTGGTAAACTGCAAGAATAATGAAATATCATTCTTGAAAGAATCGAAGCCCATTCGATACAAAGCTTGGCTCAATTTTTGGACCCATAACCGAGGAGCCTGCTTGAGACCATAGATTGCCTTGTGTAAGCGAAAAACCTTGTTCTCGTTAGAGAAAAAATCAAGAGGCTACTTCATATAGACCGTTTCAAAGAGATATTCGTGTAAGAAAGCATTGTTAATGTCTATTTGTCGGATTTGCCAATTGGAAGAAATTGCTTTGGTGAGAACAATTTTAATAGTAGCAGTTTTCACCACAAGATTGAAAGTTTTTGTGAAATCATGGCCTTATTTTTTATGAAAACCCTTGGCAACCAACCTAGCCTTGTGTCTTTTGAAAGACCCATCAACATTATATTTGGATTTAAAAATCCATTTGCATCCAATAGCTGTATAGTTAGGGGGAAGATCAATAAGAGACCATGTGTTGTTGGACAAAAGAGCATCATATTCTTGTTGCATTGCTTTGACCCATTCAAGTTTGGATAAAGCCTCCTTAACAGATGTAGGTTCAACCGTATGATCGTAGTTGGTAGCCATAACAGCAGCAACATAAGTCTTTGGTTTGAATATGCCAGCTTTTGATCTAGTTGTCATTGGATGATTATTAACTGGTACTGAGGGTCATGGTGAATCACCTGAACCTGTATCACACAAAGGTAAACTAGCAGAAATATTATTAGAAAGATCAGAAATAGTATTTGTGGTAGTAACAATATCAAGTTGAGAATTATCATGTTGGATAGAAGTAGTAAAGGGACATAGCACAGCAAGAGGCTTTAGATCAGGATAGGAGGGAAAGACAAATTGAGACAGTGGCTAAGTGAAAGGGTTTGGATTAAGTTTGTATGGAAAAATAGACTTATGAAAGACAACATGCCTGGAGATATAGATTCTTTCGGAAGGAGATAGGCAAATATATCCTTTATGTTGTGAACTATAACCCAAGAAAAGACACATATGTGATTTTAAGTCCAACTTGTGGGAGTTATATGGTCAAAGTAGAGGGAAACAAGCACAGTCAAAGACCTTAAGGAACTTGTAATCAGGTTTCTTGTCGAAAAGAGATTTGGAAGGACTAACATTGTTCAACATAGGAGTGGGTAACATATTAATTAAGTTGTGGCAGTAAGAAAAACCTCTCCCCAAAAATGAAGAGGAAGGGAAACCTTAGCTATCAGGTGAGTCTAGTTTCAGTAATATATATATGTTTGCATTCTGGGTACCGTTTTGTTCATAAGTATATAGGCATGTAAGTCTATGTTGAATTCCCTTATCAATTAAATATTCAGTGAATTTTATGAATTCTTTCGCATTATCTGACTGAAGAACCTTTATCTTAGTGCCTAACTAATTTTCAACCAAGGATTTAAATTGTAAGAAAATAGTGGAAGCTTGAAATTTAAATTTCAAAAGATAAATTTAACTATGGCGAGAATAAGCGTCAATGAACACAAATAATATATGCTTCCATTAGATGAAGGAATAAGGGAAGGACCCCAAATATCTCTAAAAATAAGATCTAATGGATTAGTATAGACAAAATTAGAGGAAACAAAAGGCAACTGATGAGACTTTCCTAAACAACAAGACTGATACTGTAAAAAATTCTCATTGCTTTGAATATTACAAGATCTTAAGATAGACTGAACTACTCGAGTTGAAGGATGTCAAAGTCTTGAATGTCATAGCTCCAAGGGTGTTGACTGAGTGTCTAAGACAGAATGAAAAGAAGAACAAGAATTAACAGTGTCAAACGGAAGAAAGACATACAAACCATTGTTAAGCTTGCCTTATAGCATAATCTCCTTGGCATCCTGGTGCTTCACATTACAATAGTGAGGGAAAAAATCAAAATAAACATGATTATCAAGAGCAAACTTAGAAACACTTGATAAGTTTTTAGAAATAGAAGGAACATGAAGCAACTGATTTAAAACAAATTGTTGTAAAGAATTGGGAACATGAAATTTTGTTTGTCCAACATGATTAATTTTCAAACTTGAACCATTACCAATTTTTACTGAATCTGAACCTGTATATTCAGATTTCATAGATATGTTGTTGTCATCATGAGTGATGTGGTAGGATGCTCCACTATCCGGATACCACACAGGATCAACAACTGTAGAAGGAGCAGGTAGAGAGGGTGAATTTGAAATAACATAGGTTTGACCATTGAATTGAGAATGATGGGCTTGGGCTGATCCATGGAACTCTTGATTGAATCCATGCCAACAATCAATGGCTAAGTGTCCACCTTTACCACAAATTTGGCATTGTGGCTTTGGATTGCTTCAAGGATTTTGTTGTGAATGATTCAAATTGTTTCGGCCATACCCTCTGCCATTGGTAAAACGACTACCTCTTTGTGAATTGTAACAATTATTGAATTTATCTCCGCGATTTGAGAAGCCAGCTTTGCCACAATGAGATCCAAAATTTGAAAAATTTGGAGGAGCTATAACCATGTTAGCATAAACCAGAGGCGTGTCATTCTTTTTATGTTTGTCAAAGCGTTCTTCTTGAGCCATCAAAAGAGCTTTAATATCATCCACAGTGTAAGGATCCAAACGAGACATGACTGATGTAACAAAGGAATCAAATTTCTCTGGTAACCATCAAAAATAGCTGCAATATGATCTTCTTTTGAGATCAAAAAACCAATAGCGGCAAGAGAATCTACTAGTTTCTTTATATCAAGATCTTTCTTCACCATTCGTAACTGAGATTTCAATTTCTTAACCTTCGCACGGGTTTGAAAGGAATATAATACCTCCAAATGTGTCCATATCTGATGTGCATGAACAAGACCAACTATCTTTATTAAGATGGGGGGTCATTGACGCAAAGAGCCATGTTACCAATAACTGGTCTTGCTATCCAAAATTTAGGTATTCTTCATTAGTCTTGCCACTAACTTCATCTTCTTTACTTGTAAATTTTGTGGGAACATCATCTTCTGAAGAAATTTTGAGTTTTAAGCCCCTAATAGTTGTAAGAACCTGTTGTTGCCAAATGAGAGTTTTCATCATCAGGCTTCAGTGAAATTGGTGTTTAAAAGGTGTGAGGGGTAAAAGATAATGGTGCGGAAGCCATGGCTGAACCTCTTAGGCTCTGATACCATATAAGAGTTTGGACGTAAAGATAAAAGATGCTGAATGTATTAAAATCTTCTTACCTGAAATTGTTAATACAAGGATCAATATAAAGGTTGTTTCCCTCAGCTAAGTAACAGAATTTTGATAAGTTAGAAGGATAACCAACTCTCCAATACACGAGATACAAACAAATAACTGATTCCTAATGTTAACGATGACTCAACTGACTTTTTCCTTAACAAATTCATAGTCGAAATAGATATTTTAACAAAAAATTTCTATAATATAACTTAATAATAAAATTTTAGTTGAAAATGATATTTCAACAACTTTTTGAAATAAGTTATTACTAAAGAAACATGATTTTTTTTTTTTATTGAAACTAAGTGTTATTTCAATAAATTCCTTATGCAAAGTATGGTCTAGAAAAACAAAGATATTTTAGTAAAAGGGAAGTTGATATTTCAATAAGTTTTTGTGTAGATTCATGATTGGTTTTATCAGGTAAAATTTACAAGGTACGTGAATATCAAGTTTATCAAAAATATTTATTCAACTATTTTTATAAAGAAAAGTCAAAAATATTTTGTTAAGAAAAATTGGTTGCAAGCAATTTTTATAAAGATATCTAAGTACAAAAGTCTCTAGAAGAAATGAAAAATGTGTTGAAAAGATTGTTCTGATTGTGTAAAATTTAATAAAAATTTTGATATGTTAAAAGCAATTAATACCAGTTACAAATAAAAACACGAGCTAAATAGACAATAACAGCTAAGATACATATTTAAAATGTTCTTCTATTTAATAGGTTTTCAAATGATAAAATTGAAACTCTTATGTTCTTAAGTACTTGCGGTTTGTATATTAAAAATCATTAAACAAGTATATTAGTTATCTCAATTGAAATTATATTATATATTGATTTCAATTTATTTCATTAAATTTATTATCAGTATTTTTTATTTAATTTTATTATTTCTTTATGATTGTCCTTCTTATTCTTCTTTTTTCTTTTTATTTATACTACTCGTTTACTTTCTTAATTTATTTAAAAATACACTAATAAAAAATTTATTAAGAAAATTTAAAATTTAATTTCATATTATTTTAAATTTATTTATTTGCTGAAAAAATTCACCTAATCATAATTGACTAGCTCTTATTAAACCCAAAA
Source organism: Abrus precatorius (assembly GCF_003935025.1). Taxonomy (NCBI): domain Eukaryota; kingdom Viridiplantae; phylum Streptophyta; class Magnoliopsida; order Fabales; family Fabaceae; genus Abrus; species Abrus precatorius. The sequence continues at coordinate 15,835,193 of NW_020874406.1, read as the reverse complement.
AGATAAAAGATTGAATTATAAAAATAAAAAATTACAATGTATTAAAATAGTATTTTTCTCACTCAGGCTTATGAATTTTATTTTTATGTTTTTGGATAGGAAGAGAAAGTATTTATTATATAATTTTTAATTTTTTAAAAATTAATGAAGAAATGAAAATAATGGGTACGTAACGAAACTCAGGATTATTTTTTTATATATTACTTTTAGAAATAATATATCTATATTGAAAAATTACAATAAATATAAAGTTTAAAAATCATCATTTTGGTGTAAATACAAAAATTCAGAAATAAAAAAAATGAATTAATGATAAATTATAAAAAATTCAAAAATTAAATTAAAAAATTAAACTCACCAATGATAATCTTTAAAATTTGTTTATTTTTTTGTAACTTTTCTAAAAATACCATATTTTGGTAATTTCTTCTTTTTTTCCCATAAAACATGCGCGAAACTCAGCCATTAAAATATTTAACGGTAATGATATTCTCGTATTATATGAAAAAAAAAAATGCTTCAAAGATGTTGGATCTGATATAAGGATTAATGGTTAGAAATATTTTAATTTTTTGGTTAATTGGAAATATTTTAATTAATGTTTAAAATGTCATTCATGAATATAGTCCTATATTATATTATGAAACAAACACTTACATGACCATGAATGTTTCATTTACCACGTGTTGGAATATTGATAAACTGAGCGTAGTACTGTATAAATATATAATAATTTCTTTTAAAAAATACAAATCAATATCTTAAAGTTAATTTTGTTATTAAAAGTATTTAGATATACAAGAATATGATAGAATTTTATTTTATTTTACGATTGATTTACATTAAGATAACAAATTAAATACATTTCTTATTTATTTCTAATTAAATTTATCTTCAAGATAAATTTTACACTAAAAAATGATAAAATTATCATATTTTATTAGTTAAATAGACATTAAGAAAAACATGCATCCTTCATGGAATAGTGGTTCTTTTATTTTATTGGGTAAAGGATGCTGACGATTGTTTACTTGGATCTCTTCTTCTTTTCATTGGTGCAAGATCTTCGTGAATGGAATGAAACTAATGCCCACTAATTGCTCTTTCATTTGCACTTGGATCCAACACTGCACGAGGACTTTTGGATCCCTGTTTTGGCCTCATCACAAAATCATCCATTTCACATCATGGTTAACATTTTGCTCGTTGCTCTCAACGCATGTTTATTTTGAAAAAATATTTTTAGTAACAATTTGAAATGAGCTTTTAAATAATATTTCTAATTTGTCTAAAGTTAATTAAAATAAGCATACATTATGTTACAGCACTGAGCTGAAAATAATTAGGTGTCCAACATTTTGTTATGATATGATCATTAATAATTAATGTTTATTACCTGAAAAAAACAAGACATTTTCCCACACCAACGTCCGTTGTTTCTGCTGTTCAATTTCACTTCGGTGAATACTGAATTGACCATAGCTCCTATTTGCTCATTATCTTTGGTCCATCAAAAACGGAAGTTGATTAGGGAAAGAGAAAAAATTCGTTTCCCTTCATAATCGACAAAATTTATGTTCAAATGAATATCATCCTTCGAACGTTGTTTGTTCAGCAAATACAAAACGCACGTTGCAGGCGAAAACGTGACTCTGATCGATTGAACTTTGCACAGCTCTCGATCTCTGTCTGTGCCATTGAATAAGGAGCCTTCTACTTTGTCTAGATGAAGAGAAGATAAGAGTTTCAATTTTTTTTAAGTCATAAAAAATTTTTTTAGTTTACCTTAAAAAAAAAAGGATGAGTTTTCATAAAAGCAGAAAATTTTTCAATCATTCAGCGTATATTAAAAAAGTGAGTAAAAAACAATCATGATTATTGAATTTATTTAAAAAATTGTGCCACATTATGTAAATGGACAACTTGAACTATGAAACAAGTAAGCACTAAATAACCCTTAACATCGTTTAGCTGTTTATTTTTCCTTTTGCCATCTTTTAAAGTAGTCACGGGTTATGGTGCAAAAGATGTTTCATTCCATGATCAGGGCAAGAGAATGGGCACACTAACAAGTACATCACAGTTAAGAGAGATAAAATAAATAAAATTTTGTTTTTAAGTTAAACTTAATTTATATATTTTAAATTTTAAAAACTTAAATAAATAAATTTATTTAAAATAAATAAGTTGATATTATTTTTAATTTTATTTTAAAAAATAATTATTAATATTTTTAATTATACAAAATATTTTTTTTTAAATATATCAGTTTTTTAAGGTTTTTTTGTATCCTTGTTAACTGTAAAATTTATATGGAAGAGATATTCAACGAACATTCGTAAAGTAGATTCATTTATTTACTAAATAACAAATTAATTTAATTATTTATTATATATGATTTTTTAATAGAATATAAATTTATAATGTATAATATTTTTTATAAATTTTAATGAATTAAATATTTATTTATTAGAGTTGGTATTAACTGAACAAGAAATTTTTTAAATTATTTATAAATATTTATTTAATAAATTATCCAAACTAATTTTACATATCTAACTGAAGGAGAAAATGATTTTAAACATAACTTCGAAGGTGTAAATGGAATATAAGTAAAGTTAATTGAGTGTATGTTTAATTTAATATTTATTGATAATAAAGTTACGTTTATTTTAATATTATTAATTATAATTTCAATATTAAATGTTGTTCATTAACTTTTTAACGTAATTATAAATATGAGATAAAATGGGGCAATAATTGACACTCGTAAAAATAGAGATCGGTTGACTTTTAACCAGACTAACGCAAACGCAAGTTGCGTTTTGTCTCTAGCGCTTGTCTTTAGCCAATCGGGCTATGCCATTTTCCTTTGATTTATTATTGTAACATGTTTTTTTTATTCAAAATTCTAATATATGTTATCGTTAATCATTTTTTTAAAGGTATTATTACAATTCTAATGAGTATAATAACATTCCTTCGTCACCGATGGAATATTAGTAAATATAATGTGTTGATAGTATTTTTATATGTTTTTAATTAGTAAATAAATCCTTAAGTAAATTAATTTTAAGGGTCTCTCTCTTAAAGATAAGAGAAAATGAGTAGTCACGATCGTTTCTTATTTAGATCAATTAATTAAAAAAATATTAAAGAAAAATTAAAAAAGAGAAAAAAAAAAGTAAATTTACCTTCATTCAGAATTCCCTCGCTTTAATTATTCTTCTAGAAAGGAAAAAGTATTAGTTGATAAAATATTAAATGTTTTTATTTAAAATCATATTGGAGGTATATTAAAAACATGACATAAGCATATCAAAATTATTTTGAATTTCCTTAAAGAAACACTGATTGTAAATTATTAATAAATTTACTATTATAATCTAAATTGATTAAAAATCATAAATATTGTGAAACAATTAAATATATCTTGTATATAAGATCAGAAACAGTGATTAATAGAAATTTACATATATGGTACTATGCACAGAAGAGGCAGTAATAAATTGCATTGCTTGTTTAGGAGAGACGAAAATAAGGCTGAATGGAACAGATTGGAATTCATATTAGTGATAACAAAACATGATGACTGGGAGAGATTCGCAGCTACCACAACTAACCAAGGATACTAAATAACAACATGTTCCAATAAATGCTCTACTTGATTGAGTTAAGAGGAATACTATTCGTGTAAAAAATTTGTATAAATTTTATTATACTTTAAAAACTAATTTTTTTATAAAAAAAAATTTCGTTATCAATATTTATTGTATAAATATTATAATCCTTAAATTAATGATTGATTAAAAATGTGAACTTATTTTCCAGCTAAAAGAATAATTCATATACTTTGTGATATAAAATACATTTCAATGAAAATATATCTTTAAAACTAATTTATATTTATATCATAATTATATTTAATAATTAAATTTTAATTTTATTCCACCGAGAAACGTAGTTGGTAGCATTTATAAATTAAAATATGAGTAAACGATCAAATTAATTTTTATTAATTCTAAAATTCATGATCTCTAAATTAAATAAAACGTTATTTTAATTGGTCAATTATTTTAATTTTTATAATTTTAAGAATCTATTAAAACAGTCTATAATCTAAACAGTCTATTAAAACAGTCTAAATTAAATTTTATTGATTAGAAATAATACTTATCACAATTTATATTCCTGCACATCTATTGGCAGTAGAAATAAATTTTTATATATCTCTTGATAAAATTATACCTTGAGTGAGATTAATTTAAATAAACATTTTAATTATATTCACTACCTAAAATTAATTTTATTAAAATTAATTTCCAGCTTTATTAAAGAAAAGGTAAGATTCAGATGTCAAACTATCGAATCACGTAACGTTAATGTATATAATTTAAATATTTATACGTATGTTAATACTTTTAAATAGTTTAATAATATATTATATAGAAATAAAACAATGTTTATATTAAAGAAATTTTAAATGCAAAATCAATTATTTGTTTCTGCGTATTATTTTCCTTGAATTAATTTGTACCGAGCATTTCATGTGTTGCTTTCAAATTCAATGGAATGAATTACACCAACATTAATTTATCAATTGGTAAGAATCCATTTAAATTACAAAAAAAATATCGATCCAATGAAATTTTAGGAATTCGACATTAATAAACATTTGATTAAATAATACTCCTTCTATTTTAAGGTTTTAATAGTTATTGGGTTGGAAGCTGACACTCTTCCGATTGACACGGTCAACTTATTTATTTCACAGTTCCCAATGCAATATTGGTTCCCTCACAGCCTGTAAGAAATGTCGACCAGCAACCTCATTCAATGTGTTTGCCAAATATTTATAGGGTGTTGTTAATCACTGTCTCAAGTAGGGATGGCAATGGGTAAATTATTTGATAGGTATCCACAAAATTTATTCACAATATGAGAATAGGTGTGAATATAGATATCTAAGTACCCATCTCGTCCCATACCCGCATATATATATATGCTTGAACTTTATTCTACAATTATGCATTAAATTTTTGTATTATTATATTATTTATGTGAAGTTATATAAGATTAATATAAAAATATATTTAATAATAAAGTAAACCAAAAAATTTATTTTAGTTTATATTTTTAATAGAAAAATTTATTTACTATTTTATATTATTTAATTAGATTAACACAATTTAATTATTATATAGTTAATATGAAATTGACTTTTTTTAAAATATTATTTATATATGACACATATAAAATATTTTTTACACAAATATTTTTGTTAATAAAATCATATTGATGTTTAAATCATAAAGTGAATGATAAATCATAAATATATTATAAATATTTTATAAATTTTACAATCACATACTATTACCGTAAACTTATTATTTATTAATAACATTTAAATTTTATTTTTTATATTTTAATTGAAAATAATATTTTTCTATATAACATATGTATTACAAGTACAATTATAATCTATTGAATCTAAATAATATTATTCTTACTATTTATTCACATTCAAAGAAATTTTTGAAAAGATATAAATATAAAAAATTATTGTTAATTTTTCAGATAAAAAAGTATAATTTTTTAATATACACGTATATTTCTTTATTATAAAATTTTATTGTAACTATTTATCTTTTATTCAAATTCTTTCTTTTAAAATTTATATACATTATAAATATTTAATTCACTAAAATAATTTTTTAAAAATTTATATTTTTTATAAAATACTTTCGTATAGTATATGAGTTAAAAAATACTAGTATTAATATATATATATATATATATTATATTATATTATATTATTTTTCTTACAATTTCAAATTCAAAAGTTAAAAAAAAAAATTTATGTATCCACTTTCTGTTATTAGTATTGAACTTCTCTACTCTAACTCTATTCTCATTCTCAATGTCTGTCTTACTAAAACTTAACTATGAAACGTTGTTCATTAGAATTAGTTGTCAATTCACAAGAAGTTACTAAGTGATACCACACAAAGGGACAACTATTGTACAGATTTATTTCGTTGTCGCTCTGACATTACCAATCAATCAAATCTCACACAAGATAGGATTATCACTGACAAATAACTTGTGTGTTTAGTTTTGCTTATTGTTTCTAAGAATTTTAGTTTAGAAAATTATTATATTAAGATACATTTAATGTTTATGATCTTTGAATATTTATTTGTTATCTATGTTTGTATCTTGTTTGGCAACTACATATTGAATTTTTGTATTATTATGCTACTTATGTGAAGTTATATAAACATATTTTTCTTTATAAATATTTTTTTTCTCAAACAAACGCGGGTAATGGGTACAAGACGGGTATGCGGGTACTCAGAGGGTACGGGTACAGGGATTAATGTTCATACCCACGCGGGTATGGGGCCGGGTACGGGTATTTTTTTATAATGCGGGTATGGGAATGGGTACTGTAGTACCCTACCCATACCCCTACCCATTGCCATCCCTAGTCTCAAGCAAATTATTTACATAAAGGAAAGTCTTTTTTATTAAAATTAATATTATTAATTCTTTAACTGACATTTACTTATTTGTAAACATTAATTTTAAATATTTTCTATTCGGTAAAATTATTTTTATTAAAAATCATTAAGCCAAAAATGTTTTTTCTGATAAAATAATATTATTGAAAAATATGTATTATCCTGTATATCTACACTTTTATTTCATAATTATTTTTTATTTAATTTTTTATAAGTCATGTTTAAATAAAATACTGAATTATATAAATCAAATAAAAATATTATCATGTTAAAATAATTTTATTTAATGTTATTGAACTTATATTTGTTATTAATATTTAAATTTTAAAATTCTGTTCATTTTCTTACTCGTTTAAATCTATGATTTCAACTAACTTGGTCTATGTACAAATAAAAAAAAAAGTATTTTAAAGCAAAACTGCTTGCAATAAAAATTATTAAAATATTATTACAATACTTTATATAAATGAGAAAAATATACAATTATTTAAAAATAAATAAAAATTCTTATCATTTAATGTTTAAAATTTTTTATATAAATAAACTGCTCAAGTTATTGTTTTAACAAACAAATTAAAATAAAAAGTTATGTAACATTTTAAAAGTTATGTTATTTTTCAAGCGATTACATGATTGTGTTTTTTTTTTTACTATTTATGTGTATCTATATATTTATATTTATAAGTCTTCTATAAAAATATAGTTTTATTAAATACATCGTGTATAAATATATAAAAAGTTACTTTATTTACAAAACAATGTATCAATGTTTTTTTTTTACTATTAATCATGTAATGGGTTTAAACATTGTTTAAATATATATATATTTTTTTTTGCTATAAATTAAATTTTGATTTTAATTTTTATAAAATTATTATTTTTATGTTAGTAACTATATTTTTTTTAAGTAATTAGTTTTGATATTTTTATTGATGTTGTCTAAAAAAAATGACACGATTAATAAAACAAATTAATACGTAATAGTGTCTACATTAATTATGTTGTTAATTAATAATGATTCAAGTTTAAAAAAATTAAAATGTAAATACTAAAATAAAAATAAATATTTTATTGGTGCTAACATTAAAATTAATACATTTTAAAAAGTTAAAAATATATTTAACACTCTAACTATTGTAAAACTATTTTGATAAAATTTGGCCGCAGACGATTCGTATAAGATTTTGAGTTTTCTTATTGATTGATGATAACTTCACAAACTGTTAAATTTGTCTAATACTCAAAACTTTATAATAAAAATCAAATGATTACATTAGGAAAGCTAATACTAAAATAAATTGAACTTTATTTTGCAGATGTGCCGAAAAAGTTGATGAGATTAAAACAGCTATGATATCTTATTTTGAGGATTATTTTAATAGTAGAGGTTGGCTTTGACCTACTATTGATGTTAATGATTTACGAAGAGTCTCTGTTCTACAGAATGAGGGGCTTGTCAATACTTTTTTGGAGGAGGAAACGAGGATGATGATTTTGGAGTGTGAGAGGAATAAAAGTTCAGGGCTTATGGTTTTAATTTTGTGTCCTTAAGAGGTTTTTGGGAGTAATCAAGAAATAAGTGATGGGTATGCTTACTACCTGGTCTTTGTTATCTTACTTTGTAACACTTGTGTCAAAAATGTCTTGCCCACAATAGATATCTGATTTTTGGCTTATCTCATTATTAGGTTGCTTCTATAAGATTGTTTCCAAGCTTTTGGCAAATAGGTTGAAAGGGATTTTAGATTTAATAATTTCAGAGCAACAATCAGCCTTTATCTTAAGAAGGAATATGTTAGATAGTATGTTTGTGGCTAATGAGGCAGTTGATTATGTGCAGAGGCATAACAAGAGATATTTTGTGTTAAAAGCTTAATTATGAAAAGGCTTATGATTCGGTGGAATGAGAATATCTTTTGTTTATGTTACGTAACTTTATATTTTCAGAAAAATAGGTCAGTTAGATGGAAGCTTGTGCGTGAGAGAAAGTCTGTTAGTTTTGATTAATAGTTGTCTTACATTAAAGGTTCATATTAGACGGGGCCTAAAACAAAGGATTCTTTTGCCCCTTTTATTTTTTCTGGTGACAGCGGAAGGATCAGGAGTTCTTATACGGAAGACAGTAACTTGTTGATTGTTTTCTGGTGTGAGAATTGAGGCAGGGAGACCCAATATTTCTTTGCTGCAGTTTGCGGATGACACATTAATTATGAAAGATTTCAATTCAGAACTTATAGACTTTGAAAAAAAGTAATTTTAAATAAATTTTAATTAAATATAAAAAGTAAGAGGGATATAATTTTAAATAAATTTTAACTAATAAGTTAGAATATGTTAAACTGAACAGAAAATGTGTTAGTAGCATTTGGTATTTGAGAAAAATCCAAAACATTTTAAGGAATTAGGAGGGGCGGGAACAACGGGACAGACTGCAAAAGGAGGGAAGGAATAAATAAAAAAACGAAAAAGACAGGTTTTTTAATTTTAATTTTTTGTTTTGTTTTGTGTTTTGGCTACTCTGACTATTATTACCTGCGCGCGACTCCACAACATAGTAACGTTTGAGAATCAGAGGACGAAAATGGCTTCCTCGTTATCATGAACACTTATCTCTTCTTCTTCCAAGTTTGAAGATGCCACGACAACACTCTCCTTCATTCCTTCTCTGTCAAGAACAATACCCTTTCCAACAACATTCTCCCACCAACCATCACTCTTCACCTCTCACTTTGTTCCACAATGATTCCTTCTTCCAACACCATCACCTTCTCTCTCTTTTAGCCAAAGAGAGACCCACCCATTTTCGTTCTCATACCGATGCCACTCTCTCTCCTCGTCAAGATGCCGTTCGCTGGATTTTTAGAGTTTCCTCTCTTTATGCTTTCACTGCCTTGACCACTGTTCTTGCCGTTAACTACTTTGATAGGTCCGTTACCAGCGTAAGGTTTCAGAGTGATAAGCCATGGATGGCTCAGCTCGTTGCTGTTGCTTGTTTGTCTCTCGCTGCCAAAATGGAAGAGACACAAGTGCCACTTCTTTTGGACCTGCAAGTGCGTTTTCTAAATTGAGATGAAACATAGAACTTTGCTAATGTGGCACGTTGTTGCTTTATGTTTTGACGTTGTTTTTGTTGATTTGATTAGGTGGAGGAATCGAAGTTCGTGTTTGAACCAAAGACCATACAGAGAATGGAGCTTCTAGTGTTGTCCACTCTTAAATGGAAGATGAACCCTGTGACCCCAATTTCCTTCTTCCAACATCTTGTTACAAGGCTTGGTTTAAAGAGTCACTTGCATTGGGAGTTCCTCTGTAGGTGTGAACGCGTTCTTCTCTCAGTCATTGCTGGTAAGTACTGTTAATAATTGAGATTTAACATTCATATATTAAACTGAGAATCTGAGATTGACCCGTTTCTCAATTATTTTTTTTCAGATTCAAGGGTTATGAGTTATCTTCCTTCTACTTTGGCTGCTGCTACGATGATCCACGTTATTGAAGAGATTGAATCATTTAATGCATTGGAATGTAGAAATCAAGTTCTTGGTTTACTCAATAGTAGTGAGGTGTGTTTCACTTTAACTTCAATTATTCTTTTACCTGTATTTCATGAATCTACCACAGATTTGATTGACTGATTGGAAATTGAAAATGTTGGTATCGATCTTATAGGAACAAGTGAATGAGTGCTACAAATTGATGCTGAAGAAGTTAGTTTGTTGTGAAGGCATTCACAATCTTTGCCAGAAGCGCAAACGCCTGTCTGAACCAAGTAGCCCAGGTGGAGTCATTGATGCATCTTTCAGCTGTGAGAGCTCAAATGATTCATGGGCTGTGGCATCATCAGTGACACTTTCACTGGAGCCAGTGTTCAAGAAGAGCAAAGTTCAAGAACAGCAGATGCGGTTGCCTTTAGTAAATCACGTGTCTGTTGATGTTCTAAGTAGTCCTCGTTAATAACTTATATTTGTATTATTTAAATATGATGGGTTTATTTGGCACCCCATATAGATCTGGGAGTTATCTTATTGGTGAATTGAATTGTGTTCCTAGTTTTAAAATTGCTGGCTGAACATTTACAACCAAGTGTGACAGAGTGACTCCATTCTTTCACTTTGTTGTTTGAATGGAACAATGATCTGATACTGAATACAAAAATGAAGGATACAACTAAACTGCAGTCCTTGAGGAGCTTTTGTTACCGATCTCCAATTAAAATTGGAATTTCAACAACGTAATCTATGACAATTTTTAATGCCGACTATTATTATGTGGGTTACTAAGGGTAAAATTTTAATTTTGACTGGAAAATCATACCAAATTTTCTAAGGAACTATAGCTAAATTTTGTCCAAAAATGAATTGTTGTTTTACCTGTAGTAAGTGGTGTTGTCCTGTGCAATTTCTACTGTGCATGATATTTCCCAATAAGCTCTATCAAGAGATTTCCTCTGTTTTGTTAATTCCCACTCTCCCCTTTGGTAGTACAGAATAGGAACTACACATGGAGATTAACAGATAAACAGAGATGGGTGTAAATGTCTTTAGTGATAGAGTAGATAGATAAAACAAAACTCTTGTACGTGATCAAACTAGACTCAATAACAATCCTCTGTTATCCATATAACATCCCAAATTTACAAACTAGACTCAATAGGTCTGTATGCTTATATGAACCATTTCCTTTGGCTGAATCAGATATTAAGATCTTCTGAGCCACGCTCAGAATTGAAAATCTTTAATTATAATTCATAGGTCAAGGATTTTGTTAGCTTGGTCAAAATTCATGTGTTCACAGCACTGGACATTGGAATGGATATAGTATAGTTTGGACCTATTTGAGTCACCCTAATTTCTCGCCATTTGTCTCAAAGTTGTTCTTACTAAATTGAGCTCAGTTCTGCATTGTCAATTATTGGCGGAAAAGAATGCAGTTCAATGTGTCAAATGTTTCAATAGAGTATAGTCAGATCAAACTTTTTTTTCTCCTGTTTGACATTAAGTATGAACAAGGGACTTTAAGCAATTCGATGTCTGTGGTTGCAAATAATTTAATGCAGTGTTTGCTGTCACTACCACATTATAGTAATTGAAAATGCAAATCCATATGATAAAAACTTTGACCGTTGTCTAAGCAAAACAGATATTTGTTACGGTTAATAAAAATTCGGTAGTAGGAATTTCATCACGCTTGGTTTGAGCATTTATCATAGTAAACAGCAAATGCATTTTGCCCAACATATATACGGAAAACTTTGGTAACTGCTATGAAATTGACTTCAATATAGTTGATGGCCTTTTGGGAAAATTTTTGTTTTTTGTTTTCGGAGAAATGAATTCTCAAATTTTGAAGAGTCTTGTCTGACTAATATGTTTGAAAAGTTATAATTGAGCTACGTTGACAATGTGGGCACTATTCAGAACAAGAGACCGGTCACCAAAGGACCAAAAGTTTGAAAATGACAAACTTTTGATATTGGGGAAGGGGCGTGGCTTTGTTACTCCTTGTGGTCCTATTTATTTACTTTTTTAACTGAGTTGTTTATGGTCCGCTATATGTTGTGGTTGCATTATGCCTATGTTATGATGGTTTTTAATCCATGGCCAAGGTTTTTCAAAGTGACAGCTATGTACCTGCCAAAACAATTATTCTTGTGATATGATGAGTCTATTTCAGATAGCAATTTGATAGTTGCATGCAATGTCTTGAAATTGGGTTAAGGGTGTCAATATTGGGATCTATAACAAACTCTAAAGCTAACTAAACTTCAAAAACTAACTCATAAGATAAATATTGTTTTAACCTTTATAAACTTTTACTTTACTGTAATTGACGTGAGACTTCAACGAAATGTTTTCTTTAAACTTCGAAGAAGCACTTAAACAACTTAGGTTGTCTTGATTAGTTGGTTATGAATGGTTGTACTTTGACAAAAATAAGTCCTTTTCAGATTTCTTATGGTATCAAAAGAAGATTGCAATATGGTTTAACGCTGTTAGGGAGCTAGCATAGTGTAACTTGGTAGATAGTCTACGTATAGTCTATTAACTTGTTCATGGCCTCGTGTTTTAGAAAAGCTGTAAGCTGTAGGGACCACAATTATGAATTATATGACCGTGAATTGTGTCAAAAGGATTTTGATGTACAACCAAGAGACAGGAGTGTGCACAATGATATCTATAGCAGCTACTAGCATCAAAGCCAATAAGGGGCAAGCATGCTCCTCATGCACGTAATATTAGGTGCCTTGTGATTTTGGTTGAAAGTGCCAAATTTGTGTAAGCCAATTTTGTTTACAAAGACATGATCTACCCATTTTAGGACGCATCTTCCTTCCTTACCTAGCATGCTATGTGATTGTAGAGCAATAGTCTAGCCACTTAATTATTAGGCTTTACTCGTATGTTAAAGGGAAATGATCAAGTGCTTGGCACCTTCACATCAAGCTATAGCTCGGTCATGCAGTGAATTATCCAAATCTAGACGGTAACCATGCCACTCTAAAGTTGTTTTTACCATTTTCCATACACATATTTAAAAATAACCAATAAAATAGTACTTTTAATTTCTGAAGTCAAATAGACCCTTAGATTTCCAACTAAAAAATAACCAAAAATAAAAATAAAATCTTATTGATGATATTAGTCTGTTATATCAATTTATGGGTTAAAACTAGCACAATCTAATTTATGCACGGTTTAATTAAATATTTTATTAATAATCTTATTATATAAGTGTTTATAAGTTTAACTATAAATTTTCATGAAATAAGTTAAAAAGAGTATATATAAGAATATCAAAAAGTCACTTTAATAAGTTTGAACTTTGTAGTAACTCTTCCAAATATGGTTTCTCACTCTAAAAGCCTTTATTTTGGACCACTGAAGACTTAAGCTGTTAGACGAAGGTACATGAAAAGTTTATTATATCTTTGACACACTCTTCATGCAATAATCCCTTGGACTTGATGCGGAAAGAATACCTATGCCCACCTATCATGTGTTGAAATTCAATTTTTTATTTAAATAATGAAGCCAAGGTCCCTCGTATCATGAATCGATTATTCCAAACCAAAACTAAACCTATTAGGTAAAGACACACGAATAGTTTTATATTACATTCCAACGTACACATGTTGCTGAAGTTAAAGACAGATTGGGAAGAAGTGGGTATATATATATATAAATTTTTTTTTGCATGCAATTGTTGTTGAAATCTATATATTTCATTGGCAAGGCCTTCAAGCAGAGATCGGTAAAACACCAACAGTCAAACAAAAGTTATTTGTCGACCAAAAAACAAAAACAAAAATTATTTTCTTCTACTATTATTGAACACTATCAAAATGATTCATTGCTGTCTTTTACAGTAGAGTTGTCAACATCTGCTGCTCTATGCATAAACATACCGTAGATATTATTTTATGCTGCAGTGGGGGTGTACACAATACTCCTCAGCAGTGTAATACTTACATGCGTTGAATTTATATCATATATCACAGTGATTGATATTATAGTTGGTTCAAAGTTCAAATAACAGATAATACTCATATTTATCCCTATAAGCGGAGGACATATTTTACGTATTATAACAAAGTTTCAATATTCATATCGAAGAAGATCAGAAAAACACTCTGAGCTTGGTTCATCTTGCCTTGTTTATGTGACTGGATAACCAATCTAGCCCTTCATAGAGTCCTTGGCCAGATGTGGCACAAGTTGCTTGGATGTACCTGCACAAATCAAAGATTAGCTAGAATAAGTTAATTCAACACTGTTCACTTCTTCTCGTGTTGTTATTTGTGGGGATATAATAAGGTAAATTGCTCTAGGTCTAATTTCTAATTAGGCTTGCTTGCAAATGGATTACGACATAAACTCAATATGATTTATTATATGATTCAAGTTTTTAATTTTAAATACATGCCTTAGAGCTTCACATAAAGATTTGTTGTAATTAAGATGTGACTTACCAACGCCGCAGGCGAAGGGAATGTAAACCAAGTTTATCTGTAATTTCTGAAACGCTTAATGCATTTGGAAGGTCTTGCTTATTGGCAAATACCAATAAGATAGCATCACGAAGTTCATCCTGCAATGCTTATGATTATCAAGATGATAGCAACATTTTTTACTTTTATGTCGAAAGGAAAAGCTTGCATTTTTCAAAATTTGAAGGTTACAAAATCAAGGTGTTATATACATATGAGAGATATCATACTGCAGATAAAAGCTTAAGTAACTACGATTCAAATCTATTGAAAAATTACTAGACTAAGAAAAATTACCGACCTCACTCAGCATTCTATGTAGCTCATCTCTGGCTTCTGAAATTCTTTCTCTATCGTTACTATCTACCACAAAGATAAGACCTTGGGTATTTTGAAAGTAGTGTCTCCACAATGGTCGAATCTACATACAATTTTGCATAGATATGAGAGTAGCATTTGTAACGTGTGCTTGGGATGTTATGATAATTTTACTAATGACCCATAGAAAATATAATGTTCTGGCAAACACTTAACAGGCAGACATTCCCTAATAACTAAGATTAGGCCAGAAAATCACAAAGGATAAAATTTATATGGTATTTTTGTACTATTTTGTAATTAAAATTATAGTCTTTCATAAAAGTTCCATATTGATTTTGGAAGTAAAACTTCGAACTACAATACTAAAAAGCATTTAAAGTTATTGTATTTAAATTTTATCCCATAACATATACCTTGTCCTGTCCTCCCACATCCCAGACGGTGAAGCTGACATTTTTGTACTCAACAGTCTCCACGTTGAAGCCTAATTCATCCAAGAAATAAAATATTGTAAAAGATGAAACAAAATATTTTCAAGGATTTGAGATCAACCAACCTTGTGTTGCCCTACACCTTATTTCTAAAAGAATATTATGTTTGTCTTAATTAGTAACGTAAATTAATCTTATTTTAAATTTTCTTGTTTATTCACGTCAACTAATTTATTTTGTAAACTTGAATCATGGCCCTTAATTTGTGCAATACGTTAGATCAATTTTAAAATTAATTACCATAATCCAAAGTGCGAAATGAAAGAAGATTGCATATATCCGATATTAAAAATGAAAATATAAGTATACAACGCCTACAAATTCACCTAACCCGAAGTAGAATTTCCTATATATTTAATACCGATAGAGTTGGGAACTGCTCATAAACGATGGGCTAAAGAACGTGTGGAGAAGTGTGAAGACTAGAAGGAACCTATTGTGGGTATTGTAGTGACGATTTCTCCAAGTTTCAGTTTGTAGAGTATAGTCGTTTTCCCAGCTGCATCAAGACCCACCATGAGAATCCTCATTTCTTTCTTCGCATAAAACAATCTCATCAGCCGTGACACCGTCAAACCCATTGTTGCCTCTGTTTCAAGCAAAATTTGAGCTGAAAAAACAACTTTTAAAACTAAACCGAGAAGAGTAAAAAACGTAATTAACTTAGAATTCTTCTCATACCAAAAAAAAAGCCTTGGAATTCTAGTTTTTTTTTTTTAAAGTGTGATGCAGAAGAGGAAGGTATAATTTTCCTAAAAAATGTATTTTTGTTGAGAAGCAGAGGAAAGATAAAAGTTAATCAATTCTTCGTGCATTATATAAACAAGAGACCAGAAAATAACACCAGGCATCAATACTGCAGTAAGAGAAAGTGAGAATAGGATTCGCATGTAATTGCTGAAAGAATAAAGGGTCGTGGTTTTGATTGAGGCCATTTGTGAATGAATGGTGGGCATGCAATTTGAAGTCATGGGTAACAGAAAAAGAATAGTGATTATTTCATGCTCTTAGACGGGATGTATGTAAGACGGGTGTGGAAAAAAAGATTAAAAGAAAATGAAAGAATGAACATAAAAAAGTGAGATATATGATAGGAATAAAATATAAAAAAATAATGAATGTAAGAAATTTGAAGTTGATAGAAAAAACACTGGTCTGAGATTCAGCTGCAAGTTGGAAAGCAAAAGTGATAATGTGATATGAATTCCCTGTCTCATACGTGAGATTCGAATGGCACGGTACAGAAGTTAGAACAGCGTGAAAATTAAGCATTCGAACATGTCTTTTCAGACATCTGTATTTAAGCGCGCTAAGGGCACAACTATTTAGCCACTTCATGCCGCTGAGACTGCAGAAGCAACAAACCACTGCTGTTTATTTTATTATTTTATAAACTAGTCTTTTTCTAACAAAAGAAAAAACAGGGATCTATGGGATCAATTCGATACAAAATACATCCTTGACGCCAGTTTGTCCATCATGGTCTTTAAGCTTATAGGACAACTAGCACAATAGCAATACAAGAATAAATTCACACGCTGCCAAACCTATGTCCTTGCCTAAACAAATTGATCATAGGACGTTCCATAACTACGTTACTTTTTGGATATAGCATCCTTGGCAGACTGTAGAGTGGACGCCACCGCAGCAGCAGCACCAGCGAGAACACCACCACTGGTGGTCGAACGGGGCTGGTGAATTACCTGCACGTTCCTCTCTGCTTGCCCTTGCCCTGCCGAAGATCGATAGTCCACAGTTTCCACCTTTCTTTCCGCGGGGTTTTGTGCATTCAGAGTCTCATTCTGACACAAGAATTCATGCACATTCATTTACTATGAGGACTAAAATTTACAGAAAAAAGGTGGAGTAATACTACCTTCTTCGCTTGTTCATTCATGTTGATCCAAGTAAATTAAATTCTAAAAACCACTTGCCCTGAGGTGATTCGAATTGAGACAACATAAAACTCAGGTTTTTAAGGAGAGTCTGGGGTGATTATCAGGTCTATCCAGGAATGACGATAAAGAAGGCGGAGTAAAAGGGTCACCATAACGACGACGCACCCTACATCACTCCGTATTACATGCCTTCCCATCCGATTCTTGGATTAACCAATTTTCTAATAATATTTTGGAATGTCTAATGATAATCGAGTAACATTCATTTGATTGCGTCGTTCTATATCTATTTATATCCAAATTTTCTAATTGAGACAGAGTAGGGGGTGTCATGTTTCGATCACCATGAAATCAAGTTTGTCGCTACCTTCACTGACACAGATTTGTGCGTCATGTTTTCATCACCAAACTCACGTTAATAAGTGACAGTCAACCCAAATTCAGATATGCAATTTGCTGCTAATTGTAAATGGATTTTGATCTAAATAACGAAAAAATGCTGAAAAATTAAATAAAGCCAAAGTCGTAGCACAAGCCTGAAAATTATTTAGCTGGATTCAGAAACATCACATTTTGTTTAGACAACTACAAACTTTGTAAAGCAATATATCTTAATCATGGCCTACTTTTTCCTGGATTGACTTATATCATATCCAAAACAGAATTCTCTATTGAACGCCTAGTCATAAGGTGTGATCAATTCACACATTTAACAGGAACTGGGACGAAGATAGTTTTCCAAGTTTCTAATTGAATTAACAACATAAGGTGATCCCTGATCCCTCCTTAACAAGTCATAAGAGGTGACTCGCTACAGCGAACATCTGAAACATCTGAAAGCCTCTGTCTGGGAGACAAAGTTGCGATGCCAGTAGCATCAAAGTCAAGATTGGCTATATTCTTTCTCTTGTGAGTTTCTGAACTGCATTTCTCGTCGGAAGCCTCAGCAATGGGGCTCAATCCTTCTATTTCCTTATGACCAACAGAAATCATAGCTTGAGCTTCAGCTACAGCTGTTCCATCGTCATCAGTAGCATATAATATCTTCTGTATTGCTGCAACAACCTGAATCATCAACCACAATCAAACCCGTTACCAAATATTGGTTTTACGAGTCAAAGTAGAAAGTTGGAAAGCACGGTACCGGTGAGTGTTCTATCTCAGGAACCTGGCATAGTATCTCAATGTCTCTCAGTTTTGCAAAGTAGAAATCTCTTTCCTTCTCAAGGCTATCAATAGATAACTTCAACTCCGTTATCTGCATCAACTTCAACAGATGAGTAATAAACAAACATCATTCATTTGAAAATTTTTCAGATGTGAAAACAGTAGTACCTGTTCTTCATATACAGGGCCTGCTGCAGAAGGAGGTCTCGTGACCTTTGCAGCCTGATTTGCAGCGTTTGCAGTAGAGACATCATTTCTTCGAGCATTATGGGAGGATTGAGGTCTCTGTGCAGTAGCACCTTTGGTTGAGGATTGGGAATTTGCCGATTTCTTGCTCACTTCTCTTCCTCCCTTGCAAACCTCCCTTCTCTCCAGAGGATTATAACTAAAAACGAGAAGCACGTGTAACAATTTTCCAAACATTCAGCATCCAATATTTAAATTCAATTAAACTTAAATCATATTTATCGCCAGTATAAAAAATTACGTTAATCATAAACCCTAATTTTCAATCGTAAAGAACTATGCGACGCAAACAAGGTCAATTTCAGAGAATTTCAATTACTTGTGTCCAGAATTGACAGAATCACAGTATCTTTTCATCCATTGCATGAACTCCAGGTTATCGAGTGGCCTTCCTTTCACTAGCTTGCTGACCTCGATGTGCTGAGAAAAACAACGAACAATTCACGAATTGAAGATCAACCATGGATAACAGAGATTCAAGTGAAAGACGAGAGAGAGAGAGAGAGTTACCTTAGTGATCTTGAGTTTGTTGAAGACATCCTGAAGGACCTTGTAGTTCTGAATCATCTCGTACTCGTTCTTAGCATCGAAATTGACCTTGTGCATAGGCACGATCCCTGGGTGGGCGGCATCCATAAGCTGGCAATGGACCGCACCGGAACATGCCTGAAAGTTTGACGATACCATCAAATAGATCTGATAAGTAGGCATCGATCAAAACCTGAAAAAATGAGATCGGAAATTAAACAAACCTCTTCGACTTTGGACAGATTGAGTTGGAGAGTGGAATTGATCCACGAAAGAATCTCCGATCGGCCAACGAAGTAAGCTGAATCCATGATCCCAATGTTAGTCGCCATTTCTCTGCTTCACTCGTTGTTTCTTTTCCTTTCGGATTCTCTGTTATCTGATAACGGCTATTTCACGAAGAAACAGAGTTCATATATTATATGGACACAGGAGCGGGAGTTTTTCAAATTCAAAATTCACTCATTGAGTCTTAATGTGGGAACACGGCACGTTGTCTTCATTAGGAATCGTCGCAAGGTTCGCCTAAGCTGAATACTGTTCGAACAGTTTGGGTTGGGCTTCACCCATTCGTTTAAGCTATTGGGCTATAAAGAAAACATATTGTAAACTGGGCTTTGAATTCTGACGTTAGCCGTCATTATGTGCATTATTTTCTTCATTTTGTTAAAAAGTGAAAAGTAAACATTTTCATTATCACTTTCAAAACATCAAAGTAAATGTGCAAAATAAAGTATACATACCATGTATTTAACATTTTTATTAATATCAACTTTTAGACTTAATTTTAAATAATTAAAAGTATATACATTATAATTTATTTAGTATAAAATGCATTTTCTAATAGAATACTTTTATTTTTATTACTTAAAATTGCTATGGAAGACTAATATTAACAAAAGTATATTTTTATTGAATAATAGCACTGCAAAACACCTAATTCTTTGTACTGAACTTCTACCCTTTTTCTAACCTCCAAATGTAAATTGGATTTTTTAATTTAATTTTTGTTATTTAATCTCTAATTTATAAATCTTGTTTAATTTGTTTTTTTATTTTTTCAAAATAACCATAAAACATGAATTAAAGTAAAAATATTTCTTACAAATTTAGAATCTAATAAATAATTTTTAAGATTTTAAAATCTAAAAAATTTGAATTAAACAAAGTCAAAGATTACTTTAAAAGCTTACATATTAGTTACAAAAAACAAAAAAACAAAAAGTTGTCTCGTATTCCCACAAGCACACTACTTATTTCCTCTAAATCAAATAAAACAATAAAAAGTTATAAAAACAAACAATATAATAATAATAATAATAATAATAATAATAATGAAGGGAAATAACTCTTGCGTGTGGAATTTTTTTTTTCATTTTAAAAAATATGTATTTTAATCTATTGTATAAGAATCTATTATCTTTAAAATAAATAAAATTTTAACTTTCTTCTCTTAAAAAGATAGTGCATGCTTTATTTTAAATTTGTTTCTTTCAAATATTACATTCAAATTCTTTGAAATTAATTAACATATTTTCTTACCTATGTTTTGAAATACAGTCTGAATTTTATTTACCAGTTTGAGTATTTTACATAAAATAATATAATTTAATTTAAAAGTATAAATAGAAATAATAAAAACCTACATATAGTTTACGAAATAAATAAAAGATTAAAATAATATAAATTTGATTCTTAGGAAATGAGTTATGCAGAAGCGTGAATAATAATCACATTCCATTGTCGAACAGCACGCCACTTGGGCAGTTATGATGGTGGAATTAGTGGGAAATGAACTGTCCATTAAAGTTAAAACCATTTTCTTGCTACAATATCTCTCCACTCTTTTTTAACTTTCACCGTTTGTGATATTGATTTGATAAGGATAGATGCCAGCTTAAAATGTCAATTATTGCAAAAACAAAAGAAGAAAAGAGCTTAACGGATCTCATTCATCCAAAGGAGCAAGTTGGCTGTCGTATTGGTTATTCTATAACTCTAACCACAGATTATTAGACTATTCCGTTGCCGTTTTGTTAGTTAAGACCCCCTGAAAACGACACTACAACCCCGCACCGCTTCTCGTTTTGCTACCCGCATATATATATATATATATATATATTCATGCAAATATCTCAAAAGACTGAATAACGACAACAATCTTTTATACTACGCTAAGCAAGAGAAACATGAGAATGAAAAAGTTGGTTCTTTAAAAGATTATGTTAATTCGGCGGGTTCATAATTAGACAAATATCAGCTTCTCTTTTTTGCTCATAATCCAATAAGTGTATTTTAAAAAAAACTTAAAATAAATAAATTCAAGTAGAAACTAAAATATAAAGTTTTATAGTTTTAATAATTACAAATATAATTAAATCAAAATAATTAACGCGTAATAAAAAAATTGAACCAGGCTTAATTATAACCTAAATTTGATGCTGCTGAACTATTCTGTTAAGCGCCGTCAAAAACATTGTAAACTGAATTGCTTAACTTTCATTGAGTTAACTTGCTCCAAACCTTATTTTTTATTAGACTAAATAAAAATTTATTTGAGACAACAAATAGAAATTTTTTAAGTCCAGATAGAATTCGCATTTTAAACCTCATTTTGGACGTAAACGGACATCAAAACTCGTTTTTATCTTAATCATAATGGGGAAAGATTTCCTATTTTTCAAGTTGAGAGGATTTATTGCAATATTCATAGTTTAATTAACAAAACAAATTTGAGTACAAAAGACATTTTCACCATTTAGCTCTCAAATTTAATTCCTCACATTTTGTACTATTTCAGCTTTTGAGAACCTTAGATGGAGAAAATATTCAGCCACTAATATTTTAAAACAATAAATATATAAAGAATTGTAATTACAATTATGCAATATATTTACTTAAATAAAATGTTATAAACCATGTCAATGTAAGATTAATTTCTTACGTGCATGATACACGTTTGGATAAATTGTTTGACTATAGACTTATTTAATAAAAGCTTATCATACAATAATTTATTCATAAGATTAACTATGAAAGTTTATAAAATAAAATAAAAGAACTTATCACAAAGTTATGTCATTTTTTACTTCAATTATGTGAATTTAATTTTTTTCAAATGCTCCTACTAGTTTTTGTCTACTTGTTGGTCGGAAAGAGTCCCTGATTTTAATGTCGAAGGTTCTATATTTTATAGTGTTAGTATTAGTACCAGTAAATTTTCATAACTATATAAATTTGAAGGGTATGGTATAGTTAGGTTTTTTGTTGTTTACGTTTGGAAGGAAGAAAATCTGAACTTTGTTTAAACATTTGTCATGGATAAATTGGAACTTAGGGTGCAAATAAATAAGTGAAAGTGCATATTTAAAGTTGACTTTTATTTGTAGAAAAAAAGTTGAAGTTTGACTTTTTTTTTTAATGAATTAAAGTTAAAAGTTGAACTTGTTTGATTTATAAAAACTAAAATTTAAACTTAATTTATTTGTGATTAAATTATTTTCTATCAAATTTTACTTTTTAAACTTCACTGGATAATTTAATATTTATCATATGTCAATAAAAAATAATAATAGCAATTTTTTTTTCTCTTTAGAAAGAAAATAAAGAGACCGTGAAACTTTATTTTCATTTTATCAAAGTTATAAGTGAGTTACGAATTTAATTAAAATTAAAGTTAACTTTATTTGGAGTACTCATGTTCGAGTTAAGGCTGTTTATAAGTCAAGTGTGATTGAATTTAAGCTAAAATCATTAGATCTGAAGACAACCGTCAAATGAAAATTTAAGTTTGTTTTTACCCAACTTTGATCTATGATTCTTTAAGTGGTGAGTAGTTGAATTCAAAGATTTTTGAGTGAGTTACATTAAATTATGTTCTTTCCACCATTGTCACCAAAAATGCTAAAAAGAATTACTATTTACTTGTACTAAAAGAGAAATAAGAAGAAACGTAGAAAATTTGCGAATAAAAGAAACATGTAAATTTAATGAAGTGATTATGTTCTCTCCCTTTTTCTAAAACTTGTTTCTTCTTCATCTTTCTCATTTTTATTTTCTTCTTTTCTCTCTGCTTTTACACATCATCTCGATGAATTCATATGATGACCACCATGTTGAACGTTGTAGTGTAAAAAACAGAGAAGAAGAGGAATTAGAGGTAAAGAGGTGCAATGCAATCAAGCATATCACATGGAACAAAGAGAGGAAAAATTAGTACCGAGGCAGTAACTAGCTAGAGAGTGACAAAAAGAGCAGAATAAAAAGCGCACAACAAAGATGCAAGAGAGATGGAATGGTGGAATAAAAGATTAGATATAGGAGAGGAGCAGATCAGGGTTTCTAAAAAGAATCCCTCCCTTATATGCATTGTTAGGCTGGTCAAGTATCTTGAAATTGAATCTAACCAATCTGTATCCACTTTCATGAACCCAATTTAAATTGTTAATTTATATCCACTTTTACCGACTAATTTTCATCTCCCCAATTTTGATTTCAGTTACTTTAACTCTTTCAGATTTGAACAAGTTTGATAAAACTACCTGTCCCTAATTTGAAATAGTTCTCCTCATCAAACTCCAAACAATGATTTAATTGTTAACCATTCAAAGGTTGATTTGGTTATTAACCATCCAAACGTGTTTAATAAAAAATTAATATATGTAAACTTTTATTATATGTCCTTAAATATATAATTTTTTAAAAAAGACTACTGGGTTCCAGAGAAAAAGCATCGTGCATTTGGTGCTTCCGTCATGTTTGATGCCGATGTTTTGGACGCTTTCGATATTGTAATAAAAGCAAGAAAAGAAATTTCACGTTCTCCACTATAAATCAACTTGTAATTTCCTGTTGATCATTTTCCTGACATTTTGGTTGGTTTAGACAAGTTTTGGATTATGACTCCTACACAGCACAAGATGGAAGTGTCGCAGCCCACGGTTTTTCTTTCCATCCAATATTATACAAAGCCTATTTTTTATACGTTAAGCAAAATTCATTAGGTG
Source organism: Abrus precatorius (assembly GCF_003935025.1). Lineage (NCBI taxonomy): Eukaryota > Viridiplantae > Streptophyta > Magnoliopsida > Fabales > Fabaceae > Abrus > Abrus precatorius. The sequence continues at coordinate 15,811,025 of NW_020874406.1, read as the reverse complement.
TATTTTTCTTGTCTTCAATTCTTAGCATTTAAACATTATCTTATATTTTAATGAATTTGAGAAAAATTCAGTGATTTCTTCTAAAGGGATAACATTCTCCCAATTGGTTATTGTTTAATTGATTGCACATTTCCTTTGTTTAAAATTGAGAGAATTAAACACGATAAAAACATTCGTAATACAATACAATGAAATAGAATAAAGTATAGTATCAAATGAAAGATAGTCTTTAACCTTTTATGTTAAATAAAATTAATATAAATTTTTAAAAATATAAAATTCATATAATTCTCACACACGACAGGTTACCCTTCAGCAAAGGAAAAGGGGGGGAGTCTAAAACAAAAATATTAATACATATATTATTTTCCACAATTTTATATATTTTTGTTACTGTAAAATATGTAAATTTTTCCAATAAAATAAAATAAAATAAAATTCGTATACTTGGGACTGAATATGAAAATATTTTATAAAAACGTATTCGTATTTGTGACCATTTTACATCTGCCACATATAGTGTTGATGCATTATTCTAACACTTGGAATTATCTTGCGCTGTCTGTTTCCATGTTTATCTGGAAAAGTGAGTTTGTTTTCATATGCACCACAATCTCATAGCGATGACACCAGCTGTCTTGACAATTTAGGCCCGAGAAACCATTTCGAAGGAACTCTCTTCGTAAAGTCACATTGTAGTTGCCAGTCAAATTTCATAGATTGATAATTTGATGGACATTGCTTGCCAGCTTAAAAGACATGATTTTATATATATATAACAAAACAATTAGCCAAAAATAATAATTTTTTATTTAGTCCTTTACGTTTTTTTATTTTAGTTTGGTGATCACGTGTATGGTAAATAGCAAGTGTTTAATGAATCGTAGGGACTTTTTCTTCATTTTAAATAAAATTTAATAATATAAATATAAAAATAAACAATAAATATGTAAAATCCTATAGTAGTAAGATTTTGAGAAATCCGGGAAAATTGTAAATATTTTTAGAAAAAATGATTCAGAAGTATAGGTAACTGAAATTTGAGGGAAAAAATTAAATACAAAATGTAATTAAGTTTGAAAAATAATAGAAATTTTAATATAAAAATTTAAAATGACTACTAAAATTAAAAATAAAAAAAAGTGTTAAAATGGTAAAAGCTTATGTAAGAAAAAGTTAATACAAGATTCTTAACGTTTAAAAAATCCGAATTCGATATTATAAGAGTGATTCATTAGAAAAAATAAATAAATTAATGACAACAGAATAGTTATTGCTATTTAGGCACAAATTGAGAGCAATATTTATTTTCATACATAAATTTGTTATCAGACATTTTTAAGAGAGACCTGCGAATGAACTAAAAATATATATACAAAGCTTAAAAATATTATTACTTTCTTAGAAAAAAAAAATTATTGAAATTATTTTAAGGCTTCTTACTTGCATATTTTAAGGCTAACTTAGTCAGTCCCTTTTACATTTTTCTCATTATTTCGAATTAGAGTTTCTTCAGTAAGTTTTTTTAGGGCGGAAATTAAAGAAATAGAAGTATTAAATTAAAGACATAATATTTATCACATAAATAACATTTATAATTTAATATTTATTTTTAGTAATTAAATTATTTCATATAAAATATTAATACTTTTTAATTAATATAGCGACAACTATCATTGTCGAAGAGATAAAATGTGGACTAAATTTTTAATCTATTTATTATCAAGTTTTCAAATATCACAATGACATTTGTATTTTAAACATTTAATAAAAAAATCATAAACAATATATTTATAGTCTATTGTTTGATTTATAAAGCTTATACAAAATATATAAATTATCTCCGTGCAAGCTTTGTTCTCATAAACCCTTTTTTTTAAAGTAGTAATGTTGGAAAGGTTTCGACTTGAGTGTTGACCTAATCCAAATAAATCATGTGATCTTATCTCCAAGTTTGGACCCTTTTTTTTTTTTTTGGCACTCTGTGACTACAAAAGAGCAAAAAGAAAGCGCTTTTACTTTTTTTTTTTCCCTACTTTTAATTCTAATTTAAATTTTGATTATTACTCGTTACTTTTTCATATACATCCTTGTACTCATTGAAAATGAGTGATCAGTGTATTAGCGCACACTCGAGTAATTTTATATTTTACAAGAAACATAAAAGAAATTTTTAAAAAATTACGTGAACAAGCTTTGTTTCTTAAGAAAATGACAGTGTGAAGTGTGGTGAGAAAAGTAATTGAGCTTAGAAATGATGGTGGCGAGGGGGAAAATGAATAAAAGGAAGAAAGAACTTAACAGTTAGTAGTCATTATCAAGAATAATATTAAACTGAACAACGTATACTGAAAAGAACTCCAAGAATTGTGTTGGCAATGATGGGGTCCCAGGAACCACAAAGGAGCAAGTAAGAGCCAACCTAACTAATAGGCATTTGAATTTGACCCTATATTCCGAACGGAACAAGGTAGGAAGAGCCTAAACTTTATCTTCCCATTCACACTCGGCTACGCATGTCCCACGCGACCAAACCTACCGTCCAACAAGTGAACGTTGAAATTTGGGACCATTACTCAGTTGGACGGCTTCTTTATTTGGGTTGTTGGCACCATATTCCTGTTTGATTGCTAAGGGAGTTCCGTAAATGGAAGAAAAAATCAAAACCATTTTGGATTTATGTTTCCCTTAGTTTATGTCGTTGCAAAATTACTTATTTACTATCTCCTAGCTGTTATTGGCCTCATCCTATCTTCTATCACTGTAAAAAATAAATGTTAATCCGTTCTTTGAAAAAAAATAGTGATTAAGTTTCTGCATTCATAAAATCTCTTGAGGTTTGTCTTTTTGTTTGAGTAGCTCAAGCCAATTTGAAGAAAAAGGAAGCTTATATCTCTTGGAAGCGAAGTTTATGGATTTGTGTTAGCAGTTACTTCATTGATTGCATCTTTGAATGAATTAGAAAGGTGGAAGCTTAATAACAAATTCATATTTAAAAAGAGTTTGGATATGGTTTGTTTCCAAAAGAACAGCCATGGTAATCATAATATTCGAACTTAGAATATTGTCTTAAAAACTCTTAATGACTGCTTTTTGTTAATGTTTGTGGGTTGTGATTGTGTTAACAGTTTTAGATAAAACTGAATAATGACCAACTAAGCTCCCAGGATTGAAAGAATTGTGACCTTCCACCAAACCACACCACCTTAAGACGGGGAACATTGGGCTCCACCCTTTGACGAAAAAGCCCATATTATTGGAGGAGCATAATGTCTCGATATATTCAGGATGGGTGTATCTTAACAATTTTGTTAACATTGATTTTTAACACTAATTTTGAGTGATTAAAATAAAATATTTATTGAAATTTTATTTTTGATTTATTATTATAATTTTAAAACAAATCCCCTATTTTTAATTACTATAAAACGTTTTTTTTTTTTCACTTCAACACTACGTAGACTATAACTAGTTTCTGATTCTCAACTACCTTAAGGGATGACATTAAATGATGCGTATGCTTTATAACCCAAAATTTGGGGTGTTTTTTATTTTTAGATCTTCTTTTGTTTTCTTTGGCCATGCGTTTATAATTAGCTCCACATCCACTAACATGTCTGACGTATAAAAAATGATATCTTGATTTTAATATCCACCGTTTTAGTTCGATGGTGTCAAATGATGGTCCCTCTGCTTTGAGTAATGATTGTATATTTGAGGGGGTTTTCATGTCCTGCACCACATCTTTTATCCACAAGAATAAAAAAACACTTGAGAAAAACTTGTAATCTAGACCAACTGACTTCTTCAAAGATTGGGAATTGGCTGGCTCTTAATTTCATTTGAAGATGTGAAAATATGTTAGAAACGAAATTGGGGGGCTTTGGTGGTTAGATTCTACAAAATATGCTTTATCTTAAAGAGCAATGAATGACCATCTTATTTTTATGTTTTCTTGTGAAATGGAATGAAGGAAGAAAAGGACCAAGAGTATAGAGGCCCGCAATCAACAAAAGTAAAACACTGAAATTTGTTGACGTTTTGAATCAGAGCATACTAAAACCAATAAGAGATACTTGTTCCTATAATTTTTAATAAAATTGTATATTATTTATTAAACTTTTAAACATAATTTTATAAGTATTGATTAATAAGATATTATTAAAACGTTTTAGACAAATTAGACTTCTTTTATTTCCAACAAATGTTAAACCTTGTTCGAAGTGCATAGCATCAATTATATTTTAAAAATATTTTTATATTCATATAAAAATAAAGAAAATTACTAATGAATATTTTAATAATATGAATTAAAAATAGTAAAAAAAAAGAACACTTTTACTATAACTTTAAATATAACTTTGAAAAAAATTCTTATTAATTCTTTAAATAATATTCTTAAAACACTAGTAATGAGATCCAAAATTAAAAAGTGGCATGAACTTGGAAGCATTATTTTATATATGCAGTAGTGTAAATATAAAAAAAATTATATTTTATTTAATTTATATTTAAATGTTAGTAAAATGATAAATAAAAAACTTAGATCAAATATAAAAATTTGTATATGTAAAAAGATATTGCCTCTATGTATATATATATATGAAAAAAATTGTTACTTTTATAAGTAATTTTTTAAAATAATTTTATTTAATAAACATTGAATCTTATTAATTTATCTGTTCAATTATATAATATTCTCTTCATAATTAAATATACATAAATTTTTTGATATATTAAATATTCCTAACTTCGTAATATAATAACCAACATCGTTTCTATATTTTAAAAAATATATTGTATATTAAAATAAACTTATTTAACAAAGTATCAGATAATTTTTATATATTATAAATTAATAATTAAATTAATCAATATTGATATTAATAAAGAGTTGTTACACGGAATAAATTAGTAAATATTTACTCCGAGTGAATGGATTATTTATTAATTTATTACTAATATACTAATATTTAATTTTTAAAAGAAAAATGTATTTAGTAGTTTTTAATCTAATTTTTAAATGTTAATTTCTCTTTTTAAACGTTAAATTAAGTCATCGAAGGAAAATAACATAACTTGCAAGTAAAATAATTTTTTTTACATTTAAATTTAGATAAATATTATAAGCATTTTTATATTACTTTTAATCAAAATTAAAATTTTGTTTTGATAAATTATATAATAAAAAATTAACATTTAAAATTAACATACATTTTAAAATAAAATTTATATTTTTAAATAAAGAACAATATTAAAAATAATTATACTATTATGCTTAAATTTTATTTTTTAACCCAAAATTAAATTACTTTGCGAAATGCTTACATGGGAATATATTTATAAATTTTATTGACTTTGTCAATCCAACTAATTTAATCTGATCTGATTAAAAGATATTTTAAATTAAAATATTAAAATTTAATGAAGTACGAGTTAGATATGTCGTTCTAATAAATCTAATAACATATTTTATATAATTTTTTATTAATTTTTCACTATATATTATTTTAATTTTCTTAAGTTTTTTTAAGTAGAAATTTAAAAATTAACAAGTGATTCAATCTTTTAAATTTTAAATATATATTATTTTAAAATATAAGATAAATATTAAATTATTAATATTATAATATATTTATGTATTTTTAATAAATTTATTATTGAGATGTTAAATTTGAATATAATTCATTTAAAATGAACCTAGTTCAATTCATAAAATTTTAACCAAACTAAATTATTTTAACATAACTTAATAATTCAATCCATTAATACCTTTACTTATATGTTTTATGAAATAAGTATGTGGTTATGAAAAATTTATTTATTTTTTGTTTTGAAACAAATGAATAGAATACATTTAGAATTAAAGTAAAAACAAATTACCTCATACTTAAATTACAAATAAAAGAAACGGTTATAATACACCTTTTTAAAATATATTTTTAATTATTAATTAAATATTATAAAAATTAAAATAAAAGTGAATAAAGGTGGTAGCTAACATAATTTTTAATAAATGTTAACGAGTAATTAAAAATATGTTAAATAATATAATTGTTAAAATAAATAAATAAAAATATAACGCGCATAATTTATATAATTTTTAATTAATTTTATTTGATCACTAAAATTATATTAAAAAATATATTAGATAGTATATTTGTCAATATTTTAATTAAATTAATTTGAGAAGAGCAGTTTATAAAATTAAAAGCCAAACAAGTTGCGCTTTTCGCTTACTAGGGTCAGGGGACAGGTGGTGCGTCAGGGTAGGTTGCACATTAATAATTAGAAGCCACAAGTGTGCAGTTAATGATATTTTCCATTTTCCCTAGTCAGAAGTCAGAGGAAAGCGATCGGTGAAATGTAACATTGTAATTTGCAACAATGGATTCTGCACCAGTATTCATAAATTATCGATTTCATTAACATCACACCCTAAAATTTAGTTTAAACGTCCTAACAAATACTTAATTTTTTTAATATGGTAAATAAATATTTTTTGAAATAATTTAAATTAACTTTAAAAATGGATTTCTAAGTTTTTTATAAAAGTATGGCCCAAACAATATTTACGAAATTGTTATAAATAAAAGCAAATCATTTATTAAGTAAAACATGTAATAAAATTACTGACTCTCTTAATTAGTTACATGCATTTTTTATTATTAAAATTGATAAAAATTTCTATAACTATATTATTTTTTATTATATGATTTATATTAAAAAATATTTATTTATTATTCACATAAATATATAAATTACCAATTTAAACATTTAATATTATAGATATTTTTAAAATATAATGAAATTTACGATACATATCCTAAGTTTAGTGTTTTGAATTTGTTGGGGGATGGCAGTTTTGAAACGAACACGACTTGAAGAATCGTATCTACTACTGGTGAGTTTGTTCGGTTGCATTTGCGTATAATTGAATGCATTACAAATGATATAAACTAAACCACTGTCACATCTCAACTAACCTGTTGGAAAATATCAAGCGTAGTAATCAGAAGGAATAAAGGCACTATGCGCTTTCACCATTAACTAATTGATGTTCCTTCATCCTCTGAGCCTGAGGGGATTTCTTGTATTGAAACGAAGGAAAAGAAAGGGTTAAGTCCTGAGGAGGATAAAAATGGAAAGTGAAGGAAAAGAGATTCCGAAAATCGAGAGTGAAGGCGATACTACAACAAAACGATGGCGCATGAGGGCACAGTGGGCATTAGGATAGATAGCGGGAATCATGGGATATGAATACGAGGGTGTCAGTGTCACTTATCATCAGCCTATTCTACTCTACAAATCCCCAAAACAAAAGCGAAAAATAATAAAAAATTACAGAAGGGAACGTTGCGATATAGCTGGCAGGGTGGCCCATGACGTTGCCTCCCCGTCGCTTATATCATTGACGGTTCGAAAGCGGACAGAGAAACAGTTTCCGCCATAAAAAACGAAGCTATCACACACTCAGCAAATATAATAAACACCAAACCATTTCCTCATCCATCACAATGCCGCTGCTCACTTCTGAATTCAACAACAATAATAAACCCGCACTTCCAAATTTACCCCGCAAAAAAATACTACCCCTGTGACGTGTAATTGTCATTGCCTCTGCACGAAACCTGACAAATTGTGATGACGTGGAGCCAAATAGGACATGAATCATTATATTATTTTTAAGATAAATAAATTAATATCACTTCTTAGTATTTATTTAGATACTTATAAATACTTTTTATAAAAAATTTGTTATATTTAATTGCTAATTGTAATACACTATTTTATATATTTGAAAGTAATAATCGAAATTTCCTTGAATAATTTTTATTTTATACCTTGTTTGTAATGAAATTTGTTGTACAAAGTATTATTTTTAATTATAAAATAAACATATTTATTTATTTAATATATAAAATATAAATTTAATTATTTAATATTATAAATATTTTTAAAATAAAGTATAAATTTATGATATATCATCACTTTTTATTAGTTTGATAAATTTATTATTATTTTTTGTAAATAAAATTTATATTCATTTATTTTATTAAAGTATAAAAATATGTAATTTTTTTTATAAAAAATGAGAAAGTTTAAAACTATTTATCTTAAAATGAAGAGGGAAAAGAATACTATAATAACTATTTTTATAAACAAAAATTTAATATTATATATTTAGGGACATGAAATAAAAGTTAACAAATAATAGATTCAAATTAAATTTATAACATCAATTAGCATTTGAATATTAAAATATTTATAGGTTTTTTTATTACATATCCTTAAATATGGATAAAAAGTGGTTTTAAAAATGGGGCAGAGTAATTTATGTTTGGGACCGGTTGTGGTGTCTGAGGTTGAACTATCAATTCAGGGAAATACGTGGCGTGCGTTAAGAATGAACACATATTTGGGGGAGCCATCGCAACAACTGTCGTACTTGTCCGTTAGGGACTGGTATGCGAGGTGATTGACCCTGACACCAATACCGTCATTTTTCACGTGCCATAATTACAATCCCAAAGATAATCCAAATAACTTTGGATAAAGTCGCTTACGTACCTGAAATTGGATAGCTCATATTCTTCCGCCTACCTCTCCAACCGCCTTCAACCAATTTCCCTCGTTTTGAACCTTTTTTTTCTTCCCACTTTGCATCGTTTCTTTTCGATTTTCTTAAACCATTTCATTTAAGCACAATTATATCTTGTTTTATATTGAGAATAAAAAATATAATTATACAATACTATTAAACAATATTTAAATAAAATATCGGTACAATATCAAACATATTTTTATTTTTTTATTGAAAAGTATCACGAATGTGTTTAACAAAATTAACACTTAAGTTATGTAAATTTAAAATAAATAAAAATGTCGTTAAAATATTGAATTAAAAGCGTTCAATTCAATTAACTGTTAAACAAGTATACAAGAATAAGATAACATAAAAAAAAATCTAATTAACAAATGAAAATGCTACAAGTCAACGTGACATTTAATGATTTTGGTGGATAAGTTAAGACCAAATTTTCTCAACGCTAAAATAGTCTGTTAAGACATGGATGATATACTCAAAAGTTATGCTACACTTGCGACAAGTTTTTGAACTAGTTATGTACCTTTTTCATTCGTTCTTTATTGCTGTAAAACTTTGTCATGCGTTACTCTCCATAAGTGGGTCCTAATTTTAGAGGGAATTTGAGGATTAAGACTTTTGGATATCATCAAAAAAGATTTAAACAATCTTAAGAGAGAAATGCCCATAAGTTGCCTCAAACCAACTGATAAAGTCCTTTCCATCCTTTTTTTATCTGCAAAATGATATTGATTATCTTCGGACAAATATGTTGTGGGTGATGCTTTTTAATCAAGTTCTATTTCCAATCCTCTTCAATCCCCAAAATGAGAAGTTGGTAGATCCTCATCAGAAATGTCATTGTGATTTTATTAGAGATTATTGAATCGTGCAACACAGTTGTCCTTCCAGTATTTCACTTTGTCACCATGACCTATGTATTCCACAGTGTAATCTTAAATAGGGTAATTTGAAGCCGCAACTATACCTCGCCAATTATTATAAACAAGTTGAGAATCTTTGATCATAAGATGGCTTGTGGAGTCTCCGTATAACTAAGCTTCATGATATAAGTCATTCCAAATTTTCAAGTGATGGAATTCAAGACCCTTTTTCCCTTGAGGGAACAAATTTGGTTCCACAAAATTAAGTGATACTTTCTCGTGTTAGTGGACGAGTCCCATATCAACTTCATGCAAATACGATGTGTTTTTTTTTACAGGCCGCTACGCGAATCATTTTAGTCTGCATTATGTATCTCAGGATACTAAAAATGTAAGGTTATATACTAAAGTCACGCCACCAGTAAAAGAGAGGATATTGCTCATGCAATAATTAATACAATATCGATTTTTCGCTATTATTGCTTTCTCTAAGAAAATTTTATTCAATATATTTAATCTAATGATTTCTTTTTCACAATGTAGCCATTCTGAAGAAGTATAAGTTTCCTTTACTAGTTAACTATCATACGAATTGAGATCAATCAATATAATTTTTTGAGCAGTTAAGCGATTGTGTTTTATAAAATTTAAAACCATATTTAGTACTGATTATGAAGTCTAAAAGTACACAGTTCATAAGACAAAAATGAAAGTGAAAATAAATTCTAAAAATGATTAATAGAATCACACAGGTATCTGCTGATGTAGAAGACTCGTAATCTAACAATTATTAACCAGCCGAATAACAAAAAATAAAAGCAATAAAATTTAAAAAATCAAATTATTATGTTTAAACTTAAAAACATAATAATTTCAAATCAATAAAATCTTAAATTTAAATAAAATTACCTAGGTTTAATTGAATTAACTTTAAAGCTTGAATTATTAAACGAGGGTAAGAGAAATGTGCAGAAGGCCCCAGGACCATATCTGTGACCCTATCTCGTGATTGAACCAGCAAATTATTCACCTTCCGGACAATCTCGTCCGGTTTTAGACCGTTTTGTTAACATAATTTTGAAACTCATAAAAATACCACCACAGCGGGGCACTTTGGTCTTTATACGCAGTATCGCTTGTTGCTTTGCCGCTTCGTGGGGCGCAGATGCCACGTGTGTCTCTGCTTTCCTCGATGCTCAAGTACGTGATCAAGTTCTCGCCACGTGTACAAGTATTAACACATAAAATCACTGGAGCGGTGGTGTGAAGACCGAATATTTTTCTTTTTACTTTGTAATTTTTAAAATTTAAAATTAAATTCAAGAAAAATAGTGATCATATTAAAGTGCGTCTTGTTATTTTAGCGAAAAAAAAATTGAAAATTTCCATAAAGAATAAAGATTAATGGAAGAGGTTTTTTCAACTCTTTTTTTAAGTGGCTCCATTAATACCCTAAATTACAGCTGTCCCCACTCAACTGTTTCAATGCTGCCAAAGTACAATTCTCCGTATCTGTTTTCCTTGTTTGGGAAAAGAATGCTGTGTCTGGTGGGTTAAAAACCGTGTTTCGCAATCCATTCCGTTGTAATTATCTTAATTTACTTTTCGGTGTATGGGAAAGTTAGTTATTATTTTAATGGAGTGGGGGCAACACATTTCATATATATATATTTTTAGTATATATTTGTGATATATAATAAAAATTAATTATTATTTAAATTATTAATGTGTTTTTTTGTTATATTATAAAAATTTAAAGAAGTTTATTATACAATTTTTAATTATATATCTAAATTAAATTAACTAAAAAAATACAATCTAAGCTGCTATAAATGAATGGTTAGAGTAATCATCCATGATCCAACGCTTTGTTTAACACTCAATTGATGTTGTATTTGTAAGTTATGCGGTAAAAGTAAATTATATTTTTTTGGATTTTATTTGAAAAAAAACACTATTGTTAATAGCAAGTAATATTTTTATTTAAAAATAAATCAATTGTGAAATTATTTTATAATTTTATTTATTGTGATATTTATTTTAACAAAACTCACACTTATTTAATATCAAGGATATACTTTTAAAATTTCATGTTGACGTCGACGACTTAATTTTTTTTTTATATGTATTATATAAAAGGAGTAAAAAATTAAGAACGTAGCGAAGGTTAAATTGATTATTTTTTGTTGATGATAACACTTTAATTGATGATAATTCAAAATGAACGAAATATAAAAATTAACAAATTTTTATATTAAACAAATATATTTTATCATAATATTGTTATTTGTAAGTCAACATGATGTATTGATATGTTGATTTTTTTGCAATATAAAATATAGTATCATAAAATTACATGTGCTATTTTGGTACTTAATATTTGAATTCAAAGTCTTTTATATTTAAAATGTTCAAAATTGATATTCAAATATTTTAAAAGTTCAAATATAATGAGATTACGTTATCACTCTGTTCTTAACACGATGATAAACGAATGAGAAAGTAAGTCAGTAAATACTGAATATTTTGAAAACTAAATTATAAAATAATGAAATTTAATTTACGAAGAAACGAGGTATTAGTAAATTAAATAAAACAACATGATTTAATATAAAAAATATGTTTTAACAATTGTGAAATGTCAGTTTTTTAATATCTTATAATAGAATTAAAGTTCAATAAAAAAAAGTAACAACGCATTTATACGTATATATTTGTTATTCTACAGATATATATATATATATATATATATATATATATATATACACCTTCCTAATTTGATTTTTAGGGGATACGTACAACGACAGATTTGGCGTGTCGCAGCTATGTTATTTGTGGAGAAGACATATCTTGTAAATCACGCTTGATAAGAAGACGATGATTAAATGGATTCCCCATTGACGGAGTCTTAATTAATTGTAGTAAAATTGTATTATAACTATTATGGATTAAGAATTGTACTTGTGTATTTATTTTAAAAAGAAAGTGTACTTAAGTGAGAAGATTTAGTGGGTGCTGGTTTAGTATTATCACCGACGTTAATAAATTATGAGGTGAAGCAAATATTTTATGATGAAGAAAAAAGTTGGGAGTAGGGAAGGGTGATTTAGTGTGGGGAGTGCAATGTAGAGAGACAAGAAACGAAGGAAGGAATGGTTGAAGGTCCACGCGGTGGGTAGTATATGTACGACGTACGAGTAAGAGAAACAGAAATGGATACGGATCTGTTTGATCATAATAATCATATCTTTGCTTTCCCATTTGAATACTCACTCACTGCATCCTATCCGACAACCTTCTCTCTCGCCCTTTTCCCATACTTTTCTTTAATCCATCCCCTAATCCTCCACTTTCAGATTATCGATTAATTAATCTATTTCACGACTGACAAATACGTGGGCTTCAGAAGATTATACTAATTTGAAAAAATATAAATAAAAGGGTCGTTCAAATATCGAAGAGATTTAAAATTTACAATTGGGGGGAGAATAAGGATTGAGGAAGAAGAGAGGAAAGTGTGGGGGGCCTCGGGGATTGTAAGAGAACCGGTTCCGTACAGGACAGCAGGTGTTATTTAAAAGAAGGAATGGAAGTGACCGGCACGTGTGGGTGGTGATAGAGAGATAGAATAGGCCGTTATAGGATGATATGGTGGTGGGGGTGGCAGGTATAGAATACAGGCTGGACTGACAGAAAAGCAGTAATGATTCGCCCTCCGATTCGGCGACCGATCTTGTCGTTTTTGGCCAGCTCAGCCTACCGCTGGGTCCCACTGTTATTTTTCCCAAGAAAAGGACGAAACTTAAAAATCCCACACGAAATGCTCTACAGCCTGGAGTCCTCAGTCAAACTGAAACCAAAGCAGAAGGAACCTCACCCAACTCCAACCCAACCGTTATCTTATTTTTCTTTCCGTTTATTCTCTCTTTTTCTTTAAATGCTATTTTAACGTCAAAATTCTGCTTCTCACCCCCTTCTTTGTCTACATTAACTTCCTCAACTGTTCCATTCACGTAACTATCCCACGTTCTCCCCCCTCCCGTGAATGTCAAATGCACTTTACTCCCTTCCTTTCAAACTTCTAATAACCGTCGTCACCGTAAATCAATCTTCCAAATAAAGATTTCGTTTATATTTTTAATTTTACAACTTATATTATTTAATTGATTATATACAGTTACTTTCAAAATATAAATATATCGTGCAAAACTACTATTTAGAACCGAATTTTTTAATCAATTTTTTTTTTTTTACTTTTTTCAAAACTAATTTCAGTTACTGCAGAAATAATTTTACCAAAAAAATCCAAACACAAATTGCTAACCTGAGAGGAATGCAATAATACAAATAAACATAAGATAAGTAGATGCTGAAAGGCTCTCTCTCCTCCGCAGGTAAAAGTGGGGGCTATAATTAAGTGGAGCGTTGGGCGTGTAATAAACGCGCTATTGCATGGGGAAATAATTTAGGGGGTTTTAAAATGGAATTTGTGTTGATTATAGTAATTTGAAAGGATATAAAAAAGGAAAAGAGAGAGGAAGGAGGGTGGTGACTTGTGTAAACGGGAGCAGCTGAGGAGTGACGCGTGTCCGATGACAGCTGTATCCCAAATCCCAAGCCAACCGCTTCCCTGGAAGAAGCGGTACCGATTGCCCATAACGCTCGCTGACAACTCCAAAACCTAACTTGCCCAACCGGTGTCCTCTTACCCTATCCCACTCAAATATAAGCAACCCTAGCAGCACCAAACCAAACCAATGCTCCACCACCAATACAACACAGGAGCCTCCTCTTCCCTCTGTCCCTCCCAACTAACAACCCTCCACTTCCACTATTCCCTTTCGTGAAACATTTATTTTATGATCCTTTGAGATTCCATAAGCTAAGATATGAACACCGGCGTCACCAGAAGAGACATGGATCGCATCAAAGGCCCATGGAGCCCCGAAGAGGACGAGGCCCTCCAGAAGTTAGTTGAGAAACACGGGCCCAGAAACTGGTCCCTCATCAGCAAATCCATTCCCGGTCGTTCTGGCAAGTCCTGCCGCCTCCGGTGGTGCAACCAGCTCTCGCCCCAGGTGGAGCACCGAGCCTTCACGCCCGAAGAGGACGACACCATAATCCGCGCCCACGCGCGCTTCGGCAACAAGTGGGCCACAATCGCCCGCCTCCTCTCGGGCAGAACCGACAACGCCATCAAAAACCACTGGAACTCCACCTTAAAGCGCAAGTGCGCTTCCATGATGCTCGATGAGCCTCAACCTCTCAAAAGGTCGGTGAGTGCCGGCGCGGCTTTACCAATCTCCACGGGCCTCTGCATGAACCCGCCCACCCCTGGTAGCCCCTCTGGATCCGATGTGAGCGAGTCCAGCGTACCAGTTGCGTCCTCATCCCACGTGTACCGACCCGTGCCAAGGACCGGCGGGGTTCTACCTCCGGTAGAAACGACGTCGTCCTCCAATGACCCTCCAACTTCATTGTCCTTGTCTCTCCCCGGCGTCGACTCTTCCGAAGTCTCCAATCGGATAACTGAACCAATCCACGTCGCGCCGCCACCGTCCAATACTATCCCTTTGTTGCCTATAATGACTGCTCCGGTTCCGGTGGCGGTGCCGCAACAGTTTCAAGATACGTCGTCATTGAAGCCTTTTAATTTAAGTGCGGAGTTTCTGGCTGTGATGCAGGAAATGATAAGGAAGGAGGTGAGGAGTTATATGATGGGGTTGGAGCAGCAGAATGGGATGTGTTTTCAGGCTGCAGCTGATGGGTTTAGGAACGCTTCCGTGAAGCGTATTGGAATTAGCAGGATCGATTCGTAAATATTATCAGAGAGTAGAGAGATATCAGAAAACAATCGAAAAAACAAATCAAGCTCTTTTTTATGTTTTTTTTCCCACCATGTTTCTAGGTAATAATTTTGGTTAATGTACAGTGGGGGAACTCGATCCCAAGAGAGATGGATGAACGGATAGGAGAGAGCATCGGTTGAACTTGAATCGGAGGGGAAAGAAGAGGGCGATGATAGATGTTATCCGAGCATAAAAGAAACCGAAAATTCTGTAACTTTTTTTTATCGTCTCTTGGTCCTGTTCTGCGGGCCTAGTTGAAAAACAAAAACAAAAAGCATGCTTAGAATAAAAAAGAAAGTCCTTCAAATCTGAATATAATTCTAAATTTATTACTTCGTTTGCAAAAACAAAATTCTCAATCTCGATTCAGTTCGAATTAAAAATTTTAGGCGACAGGGTAACTGAATTTGAAAGGTAGTTAGATTAGTTTAGAGATGGGAATATTATTGAATCGATGCTAGTTTCAGTTTTAGATGCAGTTTTTATGTCGGGACCAAAGACAGACAGAGATCTAATTCAGTGTTATTATCCATGTCTTAAAACTTCTTTTCGTTAAGGAGTAAATTTAATCAAAAGAGGAACGGCCGGGGTAACCCTTTGTTATGCCCATTAAAGATACAAGTGATGTTCAACGACGGACAGTTAGTTAAAACGTGGGATATATCTGTTTTATGAGATAAGATCGAGTTCCTGGTTAACTGCACACAACAGCTACAAAAATCTTTCTCGCGCATCATGCGTTGACATAATTGGGCTTATATATCACATAACTTCCAGCAAGGGGCTATAATAACTTCCAGTGTCCCAGCACCATTAATAAATCAAGAGCGATCAATTTTTTAGATGATTTTTACAACATTTTTATATACTTTTTTATTTTATATTTCTTTTTTACCCTTCTTATTTTGTTAATTACAAAAACTGTTGTGAAAAATGAGTTGTGAGAATCGACCTATCCATAAATTAATAAACGATGATGCGGTTGAATTCATTTGTAGAAGCCGGGTCGGTACATATAGTCTATTTTCGAAGTATAAATATTTATTTTTAAAATATTGACTAAATAATGAATTACTGACATTCATATTCAATTCATATATTTATTCGAGTGTAAATAGATTATTAGAGAGACGTTGACTCTGCGACTCATGACCAAAAGATACTGTGCTTGATATTGCCATTGGTAGTTTACAACTACCGGACTAACGGATACATAGGTGATTGTTCAACTAATCCACTTCATGGCAATTCAGTTAATTAACCTCCAAGTTTAATTTTTTATTTCCTTTACACTCGCGTAGAGCTTCTTTGGCTGTCTTATGAATTCATTTTTCATGTTGCATCATTGTCTAAGACTCTGCCAAATATATAGTTATTCGCATGACTAAGAAATAAAAAAAAAAAAAAAAAAACCCTTTACAACTCTCTGGGATGACAGATATACCAGAAATTTTTATATTTCACAAAAAAACCACAATAATGTTCAAATTTATTAAAATATACAAATACACCATTGTTAAATTGCCATATTGAATAGAGTCGGGTCCAAGATTTCAGTAATCAATGTTTATGACTGAGACAAAAAGATGGATCTGGATATTTTCTCGTTATAACGGAAACTGTCTAAACAAAAATAAACTCATTTAGAAAAAAAAGTAAAAAAAAAAAAACGATAAAAAATAGTTTTGGACAAAATTTATTGAAATTAATTTAGTTTGTTTAAGTAAAATTCTGTGTGTTTCTCACGAGTGGAAAGAGCCATTAATATATGAGTGGAAGTAGGGAAAAGAGGGTGTAAGAGTTGGGTAGGAGAAAAGCCAAAGAGAAATTGTAAAATTGAACCAAATCAAATAATCATTTACGTCTAGTTGTTTCCTTTACTAAAATAAAATCAACTCATAAACATTCGTATCTTAAGATTAATTAATTTATTAGAAGAGTAATCACCAAAAAATCCTATATTTTAATTTACTAGAATTAACATATTAATGGGAAAGAAAGTAATAATTTTGATTGTGCAACAAGCAATGAACCAATACCAAAATATATACTTTCATTGAATTGCGGTGACAAGCATTCTCTTAATCCTATATTAAGAGGCAAGAGAAGTAAACAAGAAGGGAAAAAAAAAGAAGGAAAATCCTAACACAGAATGAGGTGCGCACGCGCATAGAGAGCATCTGAAAGTAAATGAAAATAGCAAAGAGGCGTGATAAATGTTGATTCCATGTACAGACATCATTCAAAAAATGCACTTAGTACAGTCGCAACCGTCAACTTCGAATCTACAACTGTAATTAAAAGTACACCTTTAACAAAATTTGCCTCCATTTTTAAACATCAATATTCAATGGTTTGAAGTTTTCTCAAGAATGAAAATAGTTATTGAATATCTTAATTATAAATATATAATTGTATTTATTTAAATTATATTCTCATTGTGTTCCATGTAATTTCATTCAATTTAATAAAAATACTAAAAGTTTACTATATATTTTAGTTTAAATCAATTTTATTCGAATTAAGTATGATTATTTTATGTGTTAATATTTTTTCTTTAATTATAAAACACAAATATATTTATTAAGATTTGAATTTAAAATTGCAGATTAAGCTGAAATAAGCTTTATTAATTGATTCACGTATTTGATGAAAATTTACTCTATATTTTTTTAAAAATTATTTTTATATTTAAGAAGATAAATAAAATGAAATAGAAAATGACGTATTTTCGCTTACATAAGTTTGACCTCCAATAAATGCTATGTAATTTAACAAATCACCTATTATTATAAAAATGCTAGAATAAAGAAATAATTTTTCTAAAGTGTGTTTAAGGATATACTATAAAAATTTGTGTATACTGAATTTTTAATAAAAAATACATGAAATAAAAGAATTTAATGTATTAGTAATGTTAAATGTTTTATTTTTTAATTAAAATATTTTTTATTAATTTTTCTTAGGGCAATACATTTTTTTAATACACTTGTTACTATTGAATGAAACTTTTTAATACATTTTTTAAATTAATAAATTATTATTTTTTAATTTTAAAGATGGATACAATAGACTAATTTGTCATTGATCTGCATTTTAGTGAGTTAAAATGGGATAAGCTGAGTGGGTCAATAGGTTGAAAGCATTTAGCTTGACTTACTATTTTAATGGGTTAGACAGGTTGGCCTGTCCAACTTGACACATCTACTTGGACAGAGGGTAAAAACTATTGAAGAAATCAATAAATTTAAATAATTAATAAATTTTAATATCTCCTCTTAACGATTTATCCAATATTCTTTTTCTTATTTTATAAAGTA
The DNA here is from genome assembly GCF_003935025.1 of Abrus precatorius. Classification (NCBI taxonomy): domain Eukaryota; kingdom Viridiplantae; phylum Streptophyta; class Magnoliopsida; order Fabales; family Fabaceae; genus Abrus; species Abrus precatorius. The sequence continues at coordinate 15,792,385 of NW_020874406.1, read as the reverse complement.
CATTGCATACAAAAATTAAACACAATCATTATCTTAAAAATATTAAAAGTATTGATTACTTTTTTATTTAGTAATTAGGATGATTTAGAATTATTCAAAATTAAGCATGCCAATTTATTCTGATTACCTATTTTTGTTACTTGTCTCAACTCACTTTTGCTAGAAATAAACAAATTATCTACTATTGATTGGATTTTCTTATAACTATAAGATTACACTGAAATTCGTTAAATTAAGAATGAAACTTATATAATGTTATAGATTTTAGTTAATATTATATATATATATATATGAAAATAAATTTTATAATTCATTAGTGAGAATTTATATACAAGGTAAGTATCTAAAACACAGTTATTATTTTTCAAAAATAAGTTGTTAATAGAATGTAACTAACTGATTTGTCTAAAAAATTAACTAAACTAAGTTCCACATCTAATAAGGTTTTTACAAAGAATATCATAACATTTCCCGTAATGAGTATAATTTAAACTATAATTTTATACTGAAAATTCAGTTACAGTATCTCGTTTTAAACGTTACATTAATTAAATGTGTCAAGTTAATGTATTTCATGTTCATGGAGGTAAATGCCACTAGCTCAAGATGTTCTTTTAGGATGAAAATTCTCTATTTTTAGTGCGAACATGACTTTTATGTGTTTATATTTTTGCATTTTTATTTAACAAAAAATTATTCACTTAAATAAAAATATAAAAATACAGAACATAAAGGTCATGTTACAGGAAGAAATTCTGACCCGTTCTTTTGTGGGGTTCACACGTTTCCAAGAAGAGTAAATGTTTTTCCATTAATTTGGTTTAATGGCATTATTTATTTTGTAGGCCCAGGTCTAAAATGCAACCACTCTATGTTAAACGTCCTGAACCAACGCCCAGAGAATGTAAACTTTTATCTTTTGACATGGGCTTGGCCTGTACTGCATCATACCTATTAGGTGCAATTTTACGCATGAAACTTGCATTGACAATGACAAAAATATAAAAAAAATTTCACTGACCAGAAAAGACAAGAAAAGAAAAAAAAAAAAAACCCGATGAAACTAACACCCTTCAAAAACATAAAAATTTAAGTGTAATATTATTTTTATATTTCAAATTAAAATGTTATCTAAATAATCAATATCAACCTTCAGTTTCAATGTTTATTTACTTGTACAAAGTTAAAATTCTAACAAAACGTTGTATAACTTGTTACTAAGTTGAAATTATAGTAAAACAGGAAAAAAAAAACGTTTTATAACTTCCACCTCGCATGAAGAAAATCAAAAGTAAGAATTCGACTTTAGGGATTTACATAAATTTAGAGACTTACAAAAATTAACTTACTCTTATGATCATGTTAAGTTGACAATTAATCTGTGATCCTAATGCCTTTTCAGTTAAAACTTTTAGACAAAGACATTAATTGATGAAATGTTTTTAGTGAGAGTTATATATATATATATATATATATATATATAAAAGAGATGCGTAAAATTATACCATACAATTATACATCGATAGTCATAATTATAAAATTTAAAATTTTATCTAATTATTTAAAAAGATCACATTACTTTTTAAAAAAATTAATATGACTTGTATATTTTAATTCTCACAATTCATTATGAGATCTAATAATAAAATTTTATTTTTCTCACTCTTACATAATTTTTTTTCACTAAATACATTACCTACACATATATAAGAAATTAACATGATTATTTAAAAAAATGTATTTTTAAGAAATTAACATCACTCACATATTTTAATTATCACTATTCATAACGAGATATATTAAATTTTATTAATCTTACTATTCAATTTAATATTTTTATAGAATATATTAAATGTATAAAATTTCAAACAATTTTGATTTTAATGTATACTTCATTATTTTACTAAATTTTAGGGTTTAATAAAATTTATTTCTCACACAAATAAAGAACATTTTTTAAAAAACACATTTTAATATCTTATTTTAATATATTAGTTATCCACTCATTAATCATATTAATTTTTTATTACCATAATTCATTAATGTTATACTTTAATATATTTTATTTTTATTGTTATTTATTTTCCCTTTTTTAGAATTATTATAATTTTGTTCAAAACATTATTACTTTTCTTATTTTTATAAGTATAATTTAAAACATTCTATGCACCTATGCTATAATATAGTCATATATATATATATATATATATATATAATTTTTAATAATATATTTTATAAATATAAAAGTTCATACATTTAATACACATAATAAATGAATTAATAAAAAGTTAATGAATATAGTATTTAATAATATTATTTAAGTTGGTTATCTTTTATATTTAATTAGCATGATATTCAATGCTATATTATAAATTGACATTAAATTTATAATATATTTTATAAATATAAGAATTCATGCATTAAATTTTATAAATATATGACATTAAAATAACATAATATTTAATTATTATTTGAGATGATAATATATTTATATGTTGCATTTAATAAATATCGTATTTAATATTACATTATTACGGTAATATAGTGAATTTTATTTATATGTATACATTGAGTTAATGAGTTCTAAGAACTGCAGCTAGCAAACAATTCCACGGCAAGGGCAAGACGGAAAATAAAAGATAGATACAAATTGAATCTTTTTTTTTCTTCAAAAAGAGAAAGTATTGTGAAATTTTTAATTATTTAAAATTAATTTACTTAAATCAAATTAATCGGAGTTTTATATGACTTATATATATATATATATATATATATATATAATATTCCACTGAGGTATTATGAATAATAAGATTCAAATCCAAATTTCTAACATCTTTGTTATCAATCTAAAGGGGATACTTTTAAATATAATAATTAATAAACATGTTGAATTTAAATTATAAACTTTGTTTTTAAATAAATGTAAATAGTAATCATTTAACTGTAATAATTCCTATATTAATACTTACACAATTGCTTGAAAACCTGTATGTGGCAAAATTCCACTAGCTGATTAAATTTAATCGGCATTAACACAAGAGTTCTATAATCGTGAGTATTGGTATCAAATACATCATTTATTTCTTCCTTAATTAAAAAAATTATTTTATCGTATATTTTATTATTCCATATGATCACGGCACCTTGGTTTCCATTTATATGCAGCACAGGTTTCTCACAGCTGGAAAGCATAAGAATACGTAGCCATAAAAGGTCATGTTCATTCACAATTAAAAAAAAATGAATATTTATGGTATGATAAAATCACATGTTTCTAAAAAACGAAAACATTAAAAACTTTTTTGTGAACTTTCTCAACGAAGAAAAAAAAAATGCACCATGTTTCAGACATACATATCTATATAAGCTGCTAAACACTTCTACATCAAAACAATAGAAGATCACAAAAGATATTCCTAGCGATCTCTCAGACTCCAAACTATAACTGCTTCTCTTCCCCACAAAAAATGTCAACAGAAGAAAAAGTGAAAGTGATAATCGTATCAGCGGCACTACAAGGCCACATTAATCCCTCGGTAAGGTTTGCAACGCGCCTTATTTCAAAGGGTGTTCATGTCACTATAGTCACCACAGAATTGGCTCGTGACCGCTTGCTCAAGAATAATGTCTCCACTACCGCAAATCCAAATTCCCAGAACCAAGAAATACAATTCGAGTTCTTCTCTGATGGTCTTAGCCTTGACTTTGATCGTGACAAAGACATGAAAACCTTTATCAGTTCCCTTCATACAATAGGTTCCAAAAACCTTTCGAGTCTCATAACAAACCTCACCAAATGCCAAAACTATTCTTGTTTAATTGTTGATCCTCTTCTCCATTCAGCTATTGATATTGCTGCTGATCTTGGCATCCCTTCTGCATTGCTTTGGATGCAACCTTGTGCGTTGTATTCAATTTCTTATCGCTACTTCAAGAATATAGATTCATTTCCTAATTTAGAGGATCCAAATGAGAAAGTGCAATTGCCTGGATTGCCAGTGCTGGAGGTCAGACATCTTCCTTCATATATGCTTCCTTCCACCCCTTTGCATATTAGACAAGTTATGGTGGATACATGTCAAGTTTGGGACAAGGTGAAATGGGTTTTTGCTATATCGTTTTATGAGTTGGAGGAAGAGATAGTGGACTCTATGAATTCTCTATCTCCAATTTACCCTATTGGACCCTTGGTTTCAGAATTTCTGTTGGGAGAAAAGGAACAAAAGGCTGTCAGTATGAATATGTGGAATGTTGATGGTTCATGCCTTGAGTGGCTTGACAGTAAGCCATCTTCCTCAGTTATTTATATCTCTTTTGGTAGTGTCATTGTTTTGTCACAAAAGCAAGTGGACAACATAGCCACGGCTTTGAAGAATAGCAACAAAGCTTTTTTGTGGGTGATTAAGCCAGCGGAGAAAGGTTCTGAGAATGATGCTGCTAAATTGCCAAGTGGGTTTTTGGAAGAAACAAAGGGGAGGGGTTTGGTGGTCACATGGTGCCAGCAAGAGAAAGTGCTAATGCACCCTTCAGTGGCTTGCTTTGTGACTCACTGTGGTTGGAACTCAATGCTAGAAACAGTGACTGCTGGTGTGCCCGTTATTGCTTATCCAAAATGGTTGGATCAGCCAACAAATGCAAAGATTATAGTGCAAAAATTTCAAAATGGAGTTGTGTTGAACAGTGGGGAAGATGGGATTGCCAGCGTAGAAGAGATAGAAAGGTGCATTAAGGAAGTGATGGAGGAGCCAAGTGCTAAGGAAATAAAAAATAGGGCAATTGAATTGAAAGCGGGAGCAAGGAAAGCCTTAGATGAAGGCGGTTCTTCTGATAAGAACATTAATCATTTTATCAATGACTTGAAGAATGTTACCAATTTTAATTAGTTTATAACAAAGTGTACAATAATATACTTTGAATAAGAGTATTATGGGTAGAGTTCGGAACTTGTAAAAGTGCAATGGAGTTGAGTCCTTGCACACCCTTAAAATTCCACCCAGTACTCTTTCCCTTTGAAAACACAAGGAAAAGAATAAAAGTAGTATGCATTTTTTAAAATGAAATCTAAATTCCACCCGTTGACTAATGTTAAGAAAGTATATGGTATTAACTGCCCATATTTATTGTTTCCTTGTATAAAGGCCTAAAAAAGGTAAATTGACATTTTATTAATAATCATAATATTTTTTTAAAAAAATAAATTCATTTAATGTGTTTTTAATGCATTAAATATTTTACTTTTACAAACAATTAATTTTATAACTTCTTAATAATTTTTTAAAGAGTTTAATTTTAATGCATTGTTAATGTAAATATGTTTACATTGTAAATCAATTATAATACATGTTTTATTTTTATATTAATTTTTATAAAAATTAATAATTTTTGTTAATATGTTAATGATTGAATAATAGTGTAAAAAAATTAATTAAATCTTTACACCGTTAATGTATTAAATTAAATTTATATTAAAAATATTCATTAATAGTATTTTTTAATTGTGGCAAATTTTTAGAAATTAATAATAACAAAATATGAATAAATTTGTCAATGTAATTAAAAAGCTCAATGAAGCATTATTTTTTATTAACAAAAAATGCACTAAGTCAAATTTAATTTTATAATTCATCAATAACTATGAGACAATTACTACTCTCTAAAGTCACACAATATGTTAACCTTTTTTATATATTAAAATTTTAAAGTGTTTAATAATTTCTATATTATAAATAAAACGTATTCAATTTATATCTTATGAATTTTTTTATCTTCTTTATGTTAATAAAATTTATTTTTTTTTACATTTGTACGTTTTTTTTATCTTTTCTACACTAACAAAATTGTCTTTTTCATATATACGTATATTTCACATAGTTCTTTCCATTCTCTTTAGTAACTATGAAATTTTCTATTAACTATTTTTTCTATTTACTAATATTTGATTCATATAAACATAAATTATTTAGTTAATACAATATACAAATTCAAATTTTTATATGCGAGAGAAAGAATCAATTTTAATTTATAATAAAAATAAAAAGAATCAACACAAGACATAAAAATAAATTTATTTTATTTTATAATACAAATCTCATGAATAAAAAAATTTTAAATTTTAAATTTGCAGTTGATATTTGTGTTAGTATATTGAATGAGAATGCTTAGGGATCTTATTTGCTAGGTTGATTGCATAATTGCTCTATTGTTTGAAAAAATATTAGTAGTTGACTAATGATTTTATAATTATTATTTTTTAAATAATAATAACTTTTGTTTATTAACAGCTATAATAATCAAGTTATGTAATATATTTTCAACAAAAGGTAATTAAATTTGAAATCTTTAATATTTGTTGAAAAACAACTTAGAATTTACAAAAATAATTTTGATTTCATTTATAATGTATAAAAAGTTAAAATTGCTTGAGGACTAGTATATTGGTTATGTGTGCGCACACAGGTTTGTGACAACTAGAACAAAGATGACATGCATTATTCTTATTTCTTGCCATAAATGGTCAAGTTTAATGCATATTAAAACATGAATATTATGGTATAATTTAACGCAACATCCTGTGTACGAACTCGGAAGATAAACTTACAACTATTTTTCAAAAAACTGTCATAACAATGACATTTTTATCATATATATATATATATACATTTAAAAATTTAAGTAAAACATATTAATAATATAAAATATTTCACAATGTCATTAAATCATAAATTATTATATGATTAACAAAATTTAATATTTAAAATAATGATATTAAAAGTTATATTTAAATTTTTTAATTGATCGATAATGTAAATTTATTTATATAAAAAGTTAGATAGGGTCCACGTAACATAATTCTTAGCATTCCCTCACCTGCCAAACCAATCCGAGAACACCGTTATTGGCTGCTGCTTCTTGAAGAAATGGCTACAGAAGAAAAAGAAAAGTGTAAGTGATAATTGTGTCAGCAGCATTACAAGGCCACATTAACCGCACATTATGGTTTGCCAAGAGCCGATTTCAAAAGGTGTTCATGTCGCTATACTCACCACAGAAATGGCCCCTGATCGTATGCTCAAGTTCAATGTCTCCACCACCACAAATTCACGTACCCAGAAATCCAATTTGAGTTCTTTTCTGATGGCCTCAGTGTTGACTTTGATCGTGACAAGGACATAAAGACCTTTATCAATTCTCTTCATTACAGTAGGTACCAAAAACTTTTCGAGCCTTGTAGCAAACCTCACTGTGGTCCAAAACTGTTCTTGCATAATTGCTGATCCCTTATATATATTCGGCTATAGATATTGCTACTGATCATGGCATCCCTTCTGTATTGCTTTGGATGCAACCTTGTGTCTTGTATTCCATTGCTTATAGATTCATTTCCTAATTTAGAGGACCCAAATGAGAAAGTGCAATTGCCTGGACTGCCAATGCTAAAGGTTAGAGATATCCCGTCTTATATACTTCCTTCTACACCTATGTATGTTAAGCAGATTATGGGGAATTCATGTCAAGCTTTGGATAAGGTGAGATGGGTTTTTGCTATCTCTTTTTATGAGTTGGAGGAAGAGACAGTGAAGTCTATGGATTCTCTAACTCCAATTTACCCTATTGGAGCCTTGGTTTCAGAATTTGTATTAGGAGACAAGGATAACAATGATGTTTATTTTAATATATGGAATGTTGAAGGTTCTTGCCTCGAGTGGCTTGACAGTATGCCATCCTCCTCAGTTATCTATGTCTCATTTGGCAGTGTAATTGTCTTGTCACAAGAGCAGGTGGGTAATATAGCTAAGGCTTTGAAGAATAGCAACAAAGGATTTATAAGGGTGATTAAGCCACCAGAGAACGGTTCTGAGAATGGTGCTGCTAAATTGCCATGTGGGTTTTTGGAAGAAACAAAAGGGAGGGGGTTGGTGGTCACATGGTGCCAACAAGAGAAGGTGTAATGCACCCTGCAGTGGCTTGTTTTGTGACTCATTGTGGTTGGAACTCCTTGCTAGAGACAGTAACAGCTGGTGTGCCTGTTATTGCTAATCCAAAAAGGTTGGATCAGTCAACAAGTGGTAAGATTATAGTTAAAAATGGTGTGGTGATGAACTATGGGGAAGATAAAGTTGCTAGTGCAGAAGAGATTGAAAAATGCATTAAGGAAGTCATGGATGGACAAAGTGCTGATGAGATAAAGAAGAGAGCAATGGAACTGAAAGAGGTGGCAAGAAAAGCATTGGATGAGGGTGGTTCATCTGATAAGAACTTGAATCAATTTGTCACTGATTTGAAGAATGTTGCCAATCTAGCCAGGGCTTAGGCTTAAGCTTTTAAATTGGTCTTGTTACAGACTTACAGGGTTACACAAAGGACTTTACATAAAGGTTCTGTGTGGTAACCAATATACATAAATAAAGGTTTTGTGTTTTTTTAATCTTAAACACATTTTGGATAATTTCAAGGCAAACATTAACTAACTCCTTATATATGATTATTGGTGAATTAAAAAATACGCAGCTGACTCACAATCACAGTACTCATCACCACAAGTATATTTCCTATTATTTGTCCACTTTCAAAAAAATATTTATATTTATTTGTCCATTTAAAATATTATCAATTATTGTATTTTTATTTATGCTCTTATTTTTACTTAAATTAAAAATATTTTATAGATTTATCATAAATAAAAAATATCAGCGGTAAAATTCAAAGTTTATACTTTTATACAAATTATATTTTAATATGTGTATTGTTCTCTTAAATAGATAAAAAAATGAATAAAGTAATTTTAACTCGTGAACTATTTACATAATAAGAAAAATTATTAATGATAAATACCATTACAATACCATGAAAAGGAAATATTATTGCATGTTTTGGGATCACTATGATGCTAATTAATCAAAATATTAGACATTTATATTTTAACAAAATATTAAACACATAATACAATGTTCGTGGTTGGAAAAAATTAAAATTTTCTCGTTGGGAAGGAAAGATAAAACATAACAATAATAATTATATATCCACGTATCTGTAAATGAAAAAAGTTGTTCTCGTAATAACTACATAAAAGTCCTTCTAGTAAAAAAATAAAATAAAAATCCATGTATACCGAAGCAAATAGAGAAAACATACAAAGAGAAACATAAAAAAGAAAAGTAGAAAAAAGACGAGTGTGAAAAAAATAATGCTTATAATATATTATTTTTATAATGATTTTAAGTAAGAAGAATTACAAATAAAGGCGTAATTAAACATTTATTTTTATTATTAGTTTAAATCTACCTCGTTTTTCCTACATGTTTCGATAAGCGTTGAAAACGCGACACAAAGTGGTCGTGCAAATATATTTCATGACAAAGCTTAATTCGCATCCAACTTCGTCGTGTCAAACTAAAATAATTCGCATTTAATTTAAGTTTAAATTTCAAAACTTAAATCCTATTTTTTATTATACAAATTCAAAATATATAATTTAACATACCATTTTATCAATTTTACTTATAATATTAATATTAATGTTATGTTATTTTCTTTTTTTATTTATTGAGATTTGAAATATATTTTTATCATTAATTAGCTTCAATCATTAGTGCATTAGCATTTTGTTTAGACCAACAAGTAAAAAAAAATATTTTGCACTTATTTAAATGAGTAAAAATAGAGTAAAAAATAAATAAAATATTTAAAAATATTTTTATATTAATTTAAAAATTGAATTTTATTCAAATAAAATTATTTTTATGATATATTTTTATTAAGTTAAATTTATTATTTATTTTTATATGTATTTGTTATGAAAAATATTATTTTATTTTTAAATAAACTAAAACAAAAAAAAAATTGTAGCAGCTTCTTCCTCTCATAATCACACCTCCAATGACAAGAAAATTTTATAATGAGTTCGCAAAATTATTTTTTCTCCTTTCACAACTTTTGTATTTAGAATTATCTCTTCTTAATCCCACTTTTTTTTTTTTTACTTATGTTGATATTTTTTTAAAATACTAGCCAGTATTCTTGAGATATTTCTAAGAAATAAAAATAATAATTTTTATTAAAAATAAAAAATAAATTTTAATGTTATAATTTTTAATATATCTAAATATGTTTTTAATAAAAATATTTATTAATTCTTTAACCAATATTCTTAAGACACTGATTCTCAAGATTAAAAAAAAGAAGAAGAAAGTGTACTTCAAAGAATAAAGCACAATTACAGCTATTAGTTAAAAAAATTATTGATTAAAAACAAACTTATATTTTATCATGATTTTAATTATTAATATAGCTAATAATTATAACCACACTTTTGTAAAATTGTATTTCTTTATTTTAGAAGAGTTGAATTCATTTGGATACATAACATACATCTTGCCATTCCCAACTCAATGCATGTTCAAAGATTTATATTAATAAAATATAAAAAATTGAGAAAAATGAGATGCACACCAAGGTTATGGTTATTTTTTTCCCTTGTGACAAATTATGATACACTCGTGCATATTAAAACTAGTAACTATTTTATATGTTAGTAGGATATGATTATTTTTAAATTTAAGTAAAATTTAAAAATAAATTAAACTAGTCACCCTGTATTTTTGTAAGTTTTTTCTTTCCCAAGATTCACCTCAATATTGAATCGTCAAACGATAATATTTTGGTTTTTAAAAAAAGACAGTTTCTGACCATTTTGATTACAAGCAGAGTTGCAGAAGAAAAGCTCTGGGGAGAAATACATGTTCCCCTCTTTACCTTTTGGTTAAAGAAAGCGAGAGATTCGTCAAAGATCGGCTCTTTCATTTTTAAAATATGATTGGAGACCACCAATTCAGGATTCTATTTGTCCCGAGCTTGGTTGCACCATTTTGCCATCCATCAATTGTGAAAAGTGAAAATGGAATAAATAAGCGCACAACTTGTATCCATTATTGTATAAGAAAAAAATGTTTTCACATCCCAATGTCATTAATACATTTTTATTATATAATATTTAATAGAACAACTTTATCTCCATTCCTTAATTTGGTGTGGTCGTGAAGGCGCTTTAAAGAAACAAGAGCCGGTGAAATTTGACCTACAACTTGGCATCCACGAGGTAACTTATTGTGAATCTTGCAATCTTTCATGACAATAGTGACTTGTGAGGATGTAAACCAAGTCCAAAAACTCCGCTCACTGATCAACCAGTACATTGATTCCACGTTCTCTGTTGCACCTGATACTCGTCACTTTCCACCCTAAACATTTGCACTGAAATCTTGGAAGGCTAAGATCCTTTTTGTTTCCCAGGCAAGTAGAAATATTCTTTACTCAATATCCGGGTAGTGTCAAAGGTTTCAGACAGGGGTAGAAACAGACACATTATTTATTGAGAGACTGTGTCTTAATCTATTATAAGGTTTAAATTAGTCAGATTTAATCCTTATGACCTTTTAATATAGTTTATTTAATTAAAAAAATTGAGTTTTTAGTTATTTAAAACATCTTACTTTAATAGATCCATATATCCATGTAAATGAAAAAAATATAATAAAATTATTATTAGTTTGAGGCCTATAACAATAACATTATCATTATTAAGTTTAAATAACATTTTATTTTATTTTTAATTCCTGTTTCATTTTAATATCTGTCTATTATTTTTAGTTTCTTTCAATTGTTTATAATCAATTTATAATTTTTAAATTTAAAAAAAATTATATTCCCTTTTTTCTCTCTTGAAAAACTCTGCGTCCATCCAAACATCCCTTAATAGGTCCCACCCCAACAAGCCCTTCACCGTTCATTAAGTTAATAAGTGAAGGCCATTGGTTTGGCTTGGTCGTTCAAGATGCCAAAGTAATCTTTTCAGCCCCACGTCCCATCACTTTGTTTGGGTATAAACACTTCCGGCACATAACGAAGAGGGTTGAGGCCAACACTTTAGCCAACTAAAAAATGAGACGCTCCATTTCACTTCTAGTGCTCTTCATGGTGCTGGTTGTGACAAGGCCATGCCTTGTAAATTGTAGGGTCCTTGCATCACAAGAAAAGCCTACTCATGAACCTGTCCAAGATGATCAACTAAAGATTCCCACGACTTCAGTAATGAAAGAGAAGACCGACACTGAGGATAATATAAGCCCTCGGGTTTTGATTGGTAGCCAAGTCCACACGATGTCTTCAGGGCCTAGTAGAAGAGGTTCAGGTCATTAACATGATGTTTCATTTTATCATTAGTGGCGTTTCCTTACCGGTTTACATTTGTATTAGCAATAGATCAGCTTTGTACATAAAACTATATGGGAAGTGTAATTTTTGTCTATAAGAGATATTTAGATGTTGATATTTTATCTATTGAATTTTGCATATTATTTAACATCGTCTAAGGAGCTTATTTAATCGCAAGCTCTCACAACGGTAGCATATAAAAAATTGAAGCTAGGTGATACTGCAATATGCTATAACGCGCGTACGGGTGCTAGTTAGATAGTTACCCCATACGTGAAATAGTGTTTAGCTTCGTTGGCCGCAGGGTGTAGAGAATTGGAAACGTGTACACGGATCGATCAATAGTGCTCTAATTATGGGACTCATGCCGCATGCGTGGTACAACGGAACAAAGAGTGGTTTGTGCGACTCAATCTACGTACGTGACATCAAAGAATAAGCATTTGTTAATTTAAGTAATTAAAGACATAGCTATTAAAGATACTTTGTGAACTTTATAAAAAATATCTCGAGGCTAGTAACTCCAAAATAACTACATTTTTATTTTTAAATATATATATATATATATATATATATATTATTCATTTTCTCTATTAACTTTTTATTGCTCTCGTATATATTTTTCTGAACTCCTAATATTTTTAAAATTACATATTTTATTTTTACAATTATTTTATAAAATATAAAATAAATAGAAATCAAATAGGCACTAGTTTTTAATAACTAAAAAAATACATATTTTATTACATATATTAATATTAAACTTTTTTAAGAGCTACCATGCTTGTTGCTAAATTATTAGTTTGGGGGAGCATTTATAAATAAGTAAAACTATAACAACAATTATTTAACTGATTAAATAATTAAAACAAACTGGTACATTAACATACCATTTTATAAATAAAACTGCTATCATATAAAATGACAACGCTCGTGTGTCTTTTTTTTTTTTTTTTGTTAACTACACTCGTGAATTTTGTTCCTCTGTTGTGGGAAGTTATGTGAAGCCCTTATACCCCGTTACTCAGCCACATAACAAAACAGTGGTCTAAAGCCCATGGTTTTATTTCCCTGCCATTGTATGGTTGTGTGTCACTGTCTCCAACCCATCGCTTTTCTGTGCCTTCTCTATCTATATATTCTAGTACTAGCCACCAAATCAAGCGTTGGCCCGTTTAGTAGAGAGAGAAAATTAGGAAAAGGAAAGCGAAACAAACATCATGGTGGGGCAGTGGACGGCGACAAAACCCAGCCGGAGCGACGAGGTTTTAGATGCTGAGGAACAAGTGAGGATCGCTAATCACGTCAGAGCTCATTTTGATGCCTTAGAACCCAAACGATCCATCAAACCTAACCGAAGTGAACCCGATCCCTTAGCGCAGAACCCCGTTGACCCCGCCATCTCTCTCCACGATATTCCCGAACTTCACAAGTTTCAATCTCTTCAATCTCGTTCTCATGTCTGTAACCTTTCTCTCTCTCTCTCTCTCTCTCTCTCAACTACTTTTTTTTTAAATAGGGAAAAGTTAGTTACGCAGCTATTGGTTTCTCTCTGATAACCGTTAAAATTCGCAGGATGTACTTTCATCGGAGGGGTTCGTGGATACGCAGGATGAGTTCGTGGAGACGCAGTATTATAAAGAATTGGCATCCGTTGACAAACAGCATCACACGGTTTGTGCAGAGTCCCTTTCCTCAATCTGGATCGCCTTATATTTATATATAACTTTTTTTTTAAAACCTGCAATTTCTAATTAGTTTAATCAAATTGGACGCTCTGTGTTTCATTTTTTTTCTCTTTTTGGTACTGACAGACAGGGAGTGGGTTCATAAAGGCGGTGAGAGAAGGAGGGGAAAATGGATATGAGATTCAGCTGCCTGCAAGCCAAGTTGATGGTGGTGAAACCCAACACAGAGGCTATAAAGGCAACCCTGCCACCAACGACTGGGTTCCCAACTTAGATGAACATAAGGTAAAGACTAAAGAGAGGGAGAGATTTTAGCAGATAAAAATATATGTAATATGTAATTCTCATGTTAAACAAAATATCTTTGTGTTCTTTTATGTTGTAACAGGTTTTCGTCTCGTCGAAGCCGAATAGGAGCGAGAGTGCTTGATCTGCCAGAGAAAATGGGTTATCTTGTACCAGCTTTTTCCTTATTCCGTATGCCTGGTTTTCTCATGATATGGAGTTTGGTGGGAGCTACAATGCTTGTTGTATAATTAATTATTATATAGTTTACAATTTCTCGGGGTATGATTGCGTTTAACACCCTGCCTTAATCACCGTCGTTCTCTATCCATTTTCACTGCTTCTATGATTAAATTATCGATGTAGTTACCCTTAACTAATGTTAAAATGCATCTAGCTTGGTTCAGCCCATTTTTCTCCCTATCCACTAATTCCTTGACTTTATAGAATTTGTTTATAGCAAAGATCTACACGTCTCATTTATTAGAAAGAACAAATACACACTGATACTCTGAATTGTAAATAAATAAATAAAAATAAGAAAGTCGTCATTAGTCTGCTAATTGAACAGGGGCATTTGAACGTTGTCTACGGATCAGAGAAAATATTGCTAATGATTGGACGCGCCTTGCATTGGGCCTCCAATGGAATGGCCTTGGGCACCAGAGTTCCACGTCCTTCGCCCATGTCAACTTCTTCTTCACCGATCCTTTTCCACTCAAAGCATTGAATCAGCGTGCCTAAAGTTAAGCCTACAGTTCTTTGGGCCATGCCTGCCCCAGGACACGCCCTTCTTCCCAACCCAAAAGGGATGAGGTTATGGGCGTTATCTGGCCCATTCTGAAACCTCTCGGGCTTAAAGCTTGCTGGGTCAGTCCACAACTCTGGGTCCCTGTGGATGGCCCAAGCATTCACCATTAACATGGTGTTACGTGGCACGTCATAACCTCCCACAGTGCAGTCTTCGGAGGAGTAATGAGGCAGCAGCATTGGCACTGGTGGATGCAATCTTAGAGTCTCGGAGATAATGTTCTGAAGGTATTGCAACTTGGCAACTTCTGCTTCCTCCATCAAACGCTCTTGTCCAACTTGAGCATCCAATTCAATTCTCGCTTTCTCCAACACCTCTGGATGGTTCAACAAATTGGACATCGCCCATTCTAATGTTATAGCGGTAGTTTCTGATCCAGCCACAATTAATGCCTACAGAACAATAAATACATTATATTATAATTATGCGATGGTTATATTAACACTTTTTTTTAAATTTCGTAACAACGTGTAAATTGAAATTGCAAAGGAAATGACTCACCATAATTAGACCCTTGATAATTTGGTCAGTGTAATACTCAGGTTGTGACTCTTGAAAGGAAAGCAAATGGCTTATCATGGTATTGGTATTTGAATTATCCTTGTTATTCCTTTGTTCATCAATGAGTCCTTGAAATAGCGAGTCTAGCTTCTCCCCAACTTTTCGTAACTTCTTGTGACTCCGAAATTCGAACCATCTGAAAACGGGCACAAAATCTCCGAGGTTCGACCCTAACCCGAACTGGGCCATCTCATTCATGATGTCTCTAAACTTCCTAGCCTCTTCAGCGTTGGTCCCATCATATTCCTCGCCATAGTAGCGTTTGCCACACACCATTCTCATGATAGTGTTAAACGTTAGATCCGCAAACATGGACTTAAGCTCAACTTTTGTGAAGTCTTTATTAGAGGCCTTAGCTAGCTTTCGAAGCAACTTCATGATCTCGTCCTCTCGCAGTCCCAAAAAGGAGTTAAGACGGTGATTAGAGAGAATCTCAATTGAGCTAATACGACGTAAGTTGCGCCAGTGGTCACCATATGATGATGCTGTGATAATGGTATGGTTAAAGCCAAGATACTTGGTCTTTATAGATTGGAAACGGTTCGCAAAAATGATGTCGTTTTTGGTGAAACATTCTTCAGCAGCGAACGAAGATGAAACGACAAGCACGGGTTGAGACCCAAATTGGAGGGAAAATATAGGACCATATTTTTGTGACAGGTCGTATAAGGTACGATAAATTGGTTGTTTCAGTTGATGGAGGTTCCCAACTATTGGAAGAGAAGGTGGGCTTGGTGGTGGGTTTTTGGATCTTTTTCTGAAGAATAATAGCTTCAAAGTGGTGAGAAAAAGGAAGAGGCAAAGGACGTTGATTAGGATGTCTTCCATGTTTCGTAATGTTCGTGAGGGGGAGGCGGTTGGATTTTTATACAAATCTGATCGTGGATAAATGTGTATATAGTAAGCTGCGACCTGCGAATAATATTCTAACTTTGAAAGTAGGAATCAAAAACACTAATACATCTTTGATTTTAATTCTGAACATGGACCAGACCAGTCTGAGTTTGGAAATTTCTTCGAATTATTTTACATGTGTGTTAATGATACTTTTTAATATTATATTATACTTGGAAAAAAATTTAAGGATTTTAATATGTTAAAATACTTTTAGCTTTTCATTTTTTTATTTCTTCTCATATTCATGTGTCATACCAGAATTGATTTTTTTTATCGAAATATTGTTTTTAATGTTTTAATAAAAGGATTTATTATAATAAAGTAAAAGTATACATACATGTTTGAAATTTTAAATTTTAAAGAAAATGAAAAACTAATTTAATCGGTAACTGTTTAAAACCAATTTGTAAATATTTGACTATGCTTGATGTTAATTAAATAGAATTGAATGTTAACTTTGAAAATTAAAGAAAGAAACAATTATTTTTATTAAATCATTAATTCATGTAAAAAAATGTTTTAATTTAACACGAATTCATAATGCATTCGTCGTTGAATGAATGAAACCCATGCTTGTGAGAGAATGAAATCAACAATTTCTTTTTCGAATTTGCTGTGTGGTACAAAACTTTCTTGTACGAAAATGATACGAACTGATGTGTTTATATTTCATTGGATATATATAAAAATTAAGAAATAAATAAAATTAGAAAATGCAATGGCAATCATATCACGTCTGTTCTACATGCCTATATGGCATTTGTGCAGTGAAAATTGCCTGGTCCGGACTAGCGCGTCAGCGGTCCCAACCAATGATTTTGTGATATATGACAAAATATCTAATTAATTAATCGAAGTTTTTTACATAAAAGGTAAATATTGAAAATTTACTGTAAAAAATGGTCAAAAATTCAAAAATTGTAATTTATTTTCTATTTTCTCTTTGTTTAGTGACAGAAGGAAGTAACCACACGTTATCAAAATAAGAAAAATAAAATATAAAAAAAGTATTATATTTTATTTATATTTGACATAATAAATAAAATAACTCATATAATGTACTTAATGTTCCTTCTAAAGGTAAGATTTATCACTTGTTTATGATCTATACGAAATATTGTAAATATTATAAGTGATGAAGAACGTAATAACAACTTGAATTTTAGCAATACTTAATTAGTCAATCGAGATAAAAGTTTAATATCGCTTTACAAGGTCGCATTGTTTCTACGGAAGAAGAAACATATAACTTATATAATGCGTATATGATTAGTAATTATACTTTGTATTTTACATTTAAATATTAACAATCTATATATATATATATATATATATATAATGGTTGAAATATGAATTAAAAAAATTAAAATTAAAATTCTTAAAAGGTATAGTTACTTTAAAATTCAGTTGACTTATTTGTTCATTCAATGTATCCATTTTTTGACTTTTTACTTGTTAGGTTGTAAAAAAGGGTGTTCAAAAATTGAAGGCAACAAATTGTAAATTTGAATTAGGTTATTTTTGAATATTTTTCATTTTTTAAAATATTTTAATACTATTTTTTTGTCATCTAAAATTTCAATATTAATGACTTTTAATAAAGTAACAATTTTTTTATATCATCGTCATGTTTACTTTGGTTGAAATTGGAGAAATCATTAAATTATTTTTCATTTTACTTAGTATTCATGCTTCGAAACATGTTTTAAATTATGTGGTGCAAGATTAAATATTACACCCTTTTGTCTACATTTATGTTTGGTTTGTTGTCATCATAAATAATTAAATTGAATAAGTTTGGTCAAACTTGTCATAAGTTCAAATAGAATTTAATATAAAAGAAAAAGTATTAAAATCTATCATATTTTTATTATGAGTTTTGTTAATATCAGTCTTAGATAAATAATTAATAATAATAAAAATTTATTAAAAAAAGTATTTATTATATTTTTCTAATTTTAATATAAGAATTGTGTATTTTTTTATAAATTTTATTTATTTATTAATGCTTAAACTCAACTCTTAATAAAACTCTTCATTATTGCTTATAGTTTTTGTCTTAATTTTGAAGTTATTATATATGTTATTTTTATATTAATTAATGAGTTAACTATTTGACATAGTTACAAAAGAAAGAAAAAAAAATCATTACAATAACAGAAAGTCTTGTAAAGAATAAATAGAAATAGTATATAAAATAAACAAAACATACATGAATATAAAATGCAGTGACATTAGTGAGTTACAAGAAAGCTAAATAGCAAAAAATTATATTAATTTGTTTACAAAGAGCAATGAAGAGAGAGTAAAATGAAATACAAAATCTAAACCTTTTAAAATCTTTGACGATAAAATTGTGATATTTTACTGTGTCATTAAAACCTTCGTTAATTAATTTTTTATTAATTAATTAGGCATTTTACCATGTGTTACAAAATCATTGGTAGGGACTACAGCTGAATGACGTGATAGTTATCTAATCAGCAGCAAAGTGTTAATGGGTCATCGTTAGTGAACACTAATGACGCGCCACCGAAGAAAAGGACGAAAAATATCATGGAATGTTCGTGTCAACTGTTTTGCAAAGAAAATTACAAAATGTCATTCCGTAGCCAGCTTGTCTAACGCATATGTTTAGCTGACTAGTGATATTAAAGTCAGTTTTGTTATATTTTTTTAATATTTGTTTAATTTATAAAAGAAACATTAAATGAAAATGTTTATGTATTATTATATTAAAAATAAAATATATCTAATACTTTATATATTTAGTAATTAAAAGGATTTATTAAAACAAAAAGTAGGAAGATTTAAATTTATTTATTGAACTCAGAGAGGTTACTGAATTAATTAAAGAGATTGAATTATTGAGTCGATGGTTGATCGAAAATCACTGAACTCATACAGATTATGTGTTTGATTCTTAGAGAGTAAATTTCAGAATATTAAGAAGTTGGCAAGGGAAGAGAATGAATATTGTGTGGTAGATAAATTTTAATTTATTAGGACATTTAACTGTACGTGTGGTCATCGCTTATTAACATTATTTTTTTAATTAAAAATATTTATAATTAAAGTTATATATATATATATATATTAAATTAAGTATAAGAATTTTTAAAATTTTTATATTTAATATGAACTTTTTATTTAACTTATATTTAATAGTCAGTAAAATAATAAATTATAACCTGTTAAATATAAATTAAATAAAAAATTTAAACCTCATAATCTTCATATATAAAAGTGAACTTATTTAATTGGATCAATTTGAATTTATCTAAATTCATTTCAACTTTTTCAACTTAGTTCAATCAAGCTTAGTACACACTAAGTTAATAGCAATTAAAAAAATAATTTATTTTAACAAGTCAAAATTAAATTAAATTAAATTATTATTTATTTAACATACAAAAATTTGTTGCAGTTAGGCTTTTTAACGTAAATAGAATATTATGCATGTGTGCTTAATAGTTTTAATTTACATGAATGTCATAGTTTTATATGCAAAGAAGTTGACAAAAAATGACTTTTAGCTAAAGAGGAAAACAATTAGAATCGACTTCCTTATGTTAAGTTGTTGCATTACTCATTGTAATTCCACCATTTGCTAAAATCAATTGAAATCAACTTTAATTTCTCTTTGCTCCTCTTAAAGAAGTCAATTACAATCAACTTGCATAATGAACAAAGAAGTCGATTATAATCGACTTTAGTATTATTTTGAAGACGAATTTAATTGACTTTTACAACAATTTAAACATATTACCTAGAAGAAGAAGGGAGAAAGTGAGACCGGAGGAGATTGGAGACAACAAACTATTTAAGGGGACAATTTGAATTAAGAAAAAAGGTGATTCTATACTTATTATTGATATAGATAATAATTAATATCAGCTTAATTTTATTAATCATATTATAAGTAAGCTCTCGATGTAGGTAATCTAATTTTTAAATGTTTATAATTAAATTTTATTTATTTATTTTAATGTTTCATTGATTCTTTAAGTGTATGTTTAGAAAGATATATGTAAATGTTAATTATCATATTTATAAATTTAATTAATTATCTATTATATATTTTTAATTATTATGATAGTTTAATTTCGTATTGTAGTAATTTACAAATAAAAATTTAATTTTTGTTATTTATTTTGTGACATAGTTAATTTAAGTTTATTTTTGTTATAATATTTTTATTTAAATTTCATGTTGTATATGAATAAAACATTAATAAATAATTTAGTGCAATTTTTATTTATTTTATGTTTAGTTTGCAGGATTGTATATAATATTTTTTATTTGTACATAATTTTTAAATTTTAAAAAGTAGGCACTATAATACGATAGTCATTTCACATCAGAGGATGAAGCAATTTCTTAAGTATACTGATTTTTACCATGTTACACAGATGATTCCAACATTCAATTACGATAGGACACTCATAAGTGCACCCGTAGAAAGTTAGAGGCCTAAGTTACACATATTTTATCTTTTGTATGAAGAATGTATGATTACTTTGGAGGATGTTGTGTTTTAGCTATACTTGCGTGTAGATGGATTTACTCTAAGTAACTGTATTGGAGCGTGGAAAAATTTTTATGATCGAGATATATGAGTATTATGTGAAAATTTACTTGGAGTAGTTCCAGATGAGATAACATAAAATGATTCTCAATAAATCTACAGTGATTCACAGATACATTTGAAATATTACCCTATTATGTTGATGAGCAGACTATAATCTATTACACCAGAACATACATAATGGTTCTATTTAGTGGAGTATTATGGGTTTGCTATTCTATGATCCTTTTATTGTGAGCTTTGTCATGCAGGAAAATATAATGTCACTAAGATTACAGGTTATTTACCTCTTCTACAGTCATAAGCATGATACAAAATACCTCAATTGGCCCTTAAACACCATCATTCGCTCACTTTTCTACTAGCATTGAAGTACATATATTTGTGAATATTTTATTTTATTTTATTTATATATGTTAAATTTGCAAGTGTGAAAACTTATTGTGTTCATTTCAGGTCGAAAAGTTTTAGGTCATCAACAAGATTAGACACATATAAGTTGTTGCGATACAGGAGGATTATTGATTTAATTGGCATTACTAGAGTAACTTAAAATATGGTGTATGCTATTAATTCTTGTATTGAATTATTTTATTTATTAGTCTAATATTTCTTATTAATTTTTTCAATTTAGGTGGACAATCAGGTGAGTAATGTTATACCTCTTTTCATTTATGATGAGGTTAATGTTTAGACATTTGTGACTGCTCTTATACAGTTTGTTGTGATCGAGTGGCACCCTATTAATTGCGTGGTTCGACAATTTGGTGGAGCATAACACTTACCAATCATCCTGATAAACATTGATTGGTTGGATGCATGCCAAGGATGGAATGGGTGATCTAGATATATGGTGGCCTAGGTATCATGTGACATAACATGCTGCATGGGAGGCACGTAGGGAGTGGCAAGTTCAGTATATGCTAGCTGATGATTTTCATCCTTTTGTGTAACTTTCAGTCTAAGATTTTTGTCGTTGGATAAAGCCACACAGGATGCAGAACTTAGGAATTTGCCTCAGCATTCTATGCCCCTAGCACCAAACATCAACACCTTGCTAACGTCCCAGATAAACACTCTTTTAGGCGTCATTTGCGTATTAGTACACGTGCTAGCATACGCCATTACCTAGATGATGCACGTGGTGATGATGTTGATGTACAACCTGATGTAGATTGCAACGTAAATCCTAAGTCACATCACATATACTAGTTGACACCCATGTACTCCAGCCACTACTTCATGTAAGGACCTAGCTAGCATTTCATGTTAGGATACAGCCACCAGTAGTACATGGCTGACCCTTCTCTGCACCAATTCATGGGCCCCTAGCTAGCAATGTATGACCTTGATTCAGTAGTTTATGACAGACCCTGGGTATCAATTCAGGTCAGATTCTTTTTTTAATCTTAGTTTGACGCAACAATTCATCACAGGTCTGGTTTAGAGTGATATTCCATGACATATATCTTTCGATCCACCTTTCATGTTAGATGATAAGGTTATGGCTTGGATACCTTCATCTAGCACAACAAGATCTATGCCATAGGTTTAATCACCACATCATTTCTATCGACCATCAAAAGGCTCACACTGAACCATCACTGACACATATCTAAACTCCCTCTTTTCAAGGCTCACACTAGGAGGAGGATGAAGAGGATGACTAAGAGGAGGAAATGGATGAGCATAGTGACGGATCCAGAAACCATTCAAAAGGGGGGCCGAAAAAATAAATTTAATAATAAAGCTTAAAATATACCAGTATACCATTAATTCTTGTATTCAAGAAGAATGGTGAAAAATAAAAAAGAACTTAGAAGAAGGACTGTTTCTTGCTCTTATTGTCGTTTGTCTCGTTGAGTCGCTGTTACTTGGAGTTGGAAAAAAAACTTAAAATGTGATAAGTACTGATGATAGAAATTAAAAAAAATATATAAAAAATGATATTTCACTTGACTTATTGGAGAAGCTTTCAAGTTCAACTCCCAATACAAAAGGCAAAGAGTGGACTAATGTAGTAATGTTGCTGAGTGTGATACGGTGGTGGGCCAAGGAGAATTGTACTCAAATAGCTAATTTTTTATTAATTTCTTAAAGTCAATACTAATGTTTCGTATTATGAAAGGAGGAGAGCCATACTAATGGTAATATAACAAACAAATATTATATATATATATATATATATATATATATATATATATATATATATATATATACATAGCACTGTGGAGACAAAATATAAAAGAGGGGGGTCAAGCCCCACCTTGTATCCGTCATTGAGTAAGCAAGAGGGAGAACAGGAAGTGGACCATGGACATCATAGACCTTTATCATAGATTGTATATCATTTTTGTGTAATAGAGAATTACATTGCTGGTCCAAAACGCAACAAGCATAACCCATAGTCATTGTCACATATATGCATGCTAAAATTTTATTTGGTATATGTAAGACTTTTAATTATTAAAGCATGGTGGCGTAAGACTTTTAATTTTAAGTACTTTTAAATTTTAACATTATGTACTTTGGCTTAGAATGGTTAAATGTATCAAAAGATGGTACACAATAAAGAGATAAATGACAAAATTTCTTTTAAAAAGTGGTGACATAAACTTAACAATATTACTTAGTACATAACATAGTGAATTAATTATGTTGGCTAGAGGATGGAGCATGTGGACATGTTTGTTTAGTATGACCCATACCTCTACGTAATCCATACTATTTTTCCTGTCTCAGATCAATCTCGTCTATTTCGTTGTGAATCATCATGGAAACTAGACGATCCTCAAGAGTTCACTTAAGTTTAGGATTGGCCGAATAAGAAGCCTAGTGTATGCCGACCATATGTCTTCATTAGGAATTGAAAAGAATTATGCTTTATACACATTGAAAATAAACTCCATGGTGTAAACCTTGTGAAAAAAGAGTTTCAATATCGTCAAGCATCAAAACACGCAACGAGTATATGACGACATGGATAATGCAATTTTTGAAATTTCTTACAATTACACCATCGTCTATTAAATGCACTTTGAATTTCGATTGACCATAATTTCCTATGTTGTTTCATTTAAACACCAAGTATTCTAAAACATCACAGATCGCTCACGTGCTACTCATGTTGCCAAAGCGTTGATGTACTCCTCATTTGCATTTAACAAGGTATGTGAAAATTTTTTGCCACTTGCAAGTTGTGTCTTTACCTTTGTGCCCTTTTGTACAAACAATTCAATAAGGTAATAGTATGTTGACTTAACTATAGCTGTAATGGAAAAATTGCAAGTGCCTTTCATGACAACATTCATACACTCGGATAAATTAGTTGTCATGTAGCCAAAAAGACAACCATCGTTCGCATATTGAGCCTATTTTTTGCGCAATATGTTATTAGTCCATATACATCGCGGGATCTACATTGCCCAACGCTCTAAATCAGTATAAAAAATTATGCTTAGTCTTTGCATATGTTGCATTCATTAACATTCGTTTCCACATTTGTTTTTAAGCTTTTGAATAAAATTTGACACAATGTGTTGCAAACAATATGCATGATAAGCTAAAAGGGTATGTCACCTACTTCCTATAGCTTTTAGAGCTACTTTTATGGCATGATGCCTATTAGATACGACAAGAATGCCCTCTTGTGGTGTCATATATTGACAGACATTTTTCAAAAAAAAAGACCATGCTTCTTTTGTCTCTCTCTCCATTAGAGCAAATGCAACTGACAAGATAATTGAGTTGTTATCTTGGACAATTGCCATTAACAATGTTCCAACAAACTTGGCATACAAGTGTGTTCCATTAATCGAAATTATTTTTTTTTACAATATTTGAATGCCTCTGTGCATGGTGGATAAGTTTAGAAAAGACAGTAGAACATAAAGCAACCATAATCTACATCATTAATAAAGTATGATTCAATTTGCATTTAGGCAGTAGTACTTGACATATAAGGCTACAAGCCACCCAACCATTTAGGCTACCCACACCATTTTATATGTTATCTTGAACTTCAACTCCAACTCCACTGATGCTTGTAAAGATTTAATGGTGATCCTCGGATCCATTTGCATCAAGGGGTATATGTGGAACCTATTTTTGAGATTGAGATTAGGATTGAGATCGTAACATCTAATGTTCATCCAAGTTTGCACATTAAATAATTGTTCATCTTCTTCATCAACAAGGTATTTCTTTTCATCATTTTCATTATCCTACTGTGTCATAATAAAATCAATATCTCCAACAAAGCTACTTTATCTCATTTCCTGTGGATTTAGTTATAATTACTTTTCAATTTGTCTAACAAAGTGTTTGAAACTTAGAGAACCTACTTCATTATAAAAATTATGCAAAGTCGAGAGCTGTATATATCTATTTATAATGAACGAATAAGTTAGTTTATTTTGAAATCTACTTTAACGACTTTACTTTAAACATAAATCTATTAAATCATTTTCTATTTTGAATAAAAATCTATTAAAATTGACTTCACTTATGGGAGATAGCTATATGAAAGTTGATTAAAATCTAATATAAGGATACTCTCTAGTGTATATATTGTTGCTATATTTATCTATGTAGTATCTAATCATATTAGCAAAGATTGAGATGTGATTTGGAAGTTATTTTAGGAATGTTGTTTAGATGATTTGTATATTAGGAAATAGGTGTTGTGATAGCGTGATTCTAAGAGAATTATGCAGGAATCCTTGTATGTATACAGTAGTTCAATACAGGGCGACAAATTCAATATTTTGGCATGGTATCAGAGTCCTGGTAGAAAATAAAAAGCCAGAGACCGATGGTACCAAGAAAACACCTTCTCCTTATGATCTAAACTCAAACGATAACCCTGGGAACTTGATCACTCAAGTGCAGCTGCGGGGTGAAAATTATGAAGAATGGGCTCGAGCAATGAAAATCTTGTTACATACTCGAAGAAAGTGGGGTTTCATTGATAGAACCTATAAACAGCTTGACGATGGCGCAACAGAAATGGAAGATTGGTGGACTGTTCAGTCCATGCTTCTGTCGTAGATATTAAATGTCATCGAACCTACCTTGCGTTCAACCATGACATATGTGGAAAACGCAAAAGAGTTGTGGGAGGACATTCGAGATCAATTTTCAGTTATAAATGGTCTGAGGATCCAGCAGCTGAAAGTAGAATTAGCCGACTACAAGCAACAAGGGATGACCATGGTTTCCTACTATGGCAAATTAAAGACGCTTTGGAAGAGCTTGCGAACTATGACCAGATCCCACGGTGTTCATGTGGAGGATGCAAGTGTAATATTGCATCTAAACTCGAACAACGAAGACAAGAAGAGCGGGTTCATTAGTGATGGGCTTGGATGATGCAAGTTATGGCACTGTGCGATGTAACATATTGGCTGTCGATCCTCTACCCTCATTAAATCGAGTATACGCAACTCTAGTGCAAGAAGAGAGAGTGAAAACAATCAGCAGATCTAAGGAAGAGAGAGGAGCAGTCATGGGTCTTGCAGTACAAGCAGGACATAAAATCAAAGGAAGAGGAGAAATCAAAGACAAATCGATGATGTGTTCTATTTGTAAGAAAACAAGACATGATGATAAAAATTGCTTCCAAGTCGTCGGATATCTTGAGTGGTGGAGTGATCGTCTACAAAATAAAGGTGGGTCTAGTGGCGAATATCAATAACAAAATGGGACTTCAGCTGGACGTGGTAGAAGAGGCATGGCCCAAGCTAACGCAGCACATGTTGAGAAATCTGAGTTGCCTGGTTTGAGCAACGAACAGTGGTAGATCCTTGTTGAGATGCTGAACAACCGTAAGACAAATAAGATTGAGGACATGACTGGTAAGCATCTTGATAATTTGTGGATAATAGTCACCGGTGCTTCTAACCATATGTCTGGTGGGATTGCCTGATGAAGGAAAAGCAATTGCCACCAAAGAAGGGACAGTGATTCTCGATGGGGGTCTCAAACTTGAAAATGTCCTTTATATACCAAAATTACAATGCAATATTATCTCTGTTTCACAAATGATTGATGATACAGATTGTGTAGTCCAATTTACTAAGAAATTATGTGCTGTGCAGGACTACACTTTCAAGATGGTGATTGGAGTGGGTGAGCGGAAGGATGGACTTTATCTATATCATGGTGTTCGAAATGTCAAGGCTTATTAGACTAGTACAAAATATGACCTTGATCTCTTGCATAAATGCATGGGGCATCCATCCTTTAAGGTTGTTCAATTGATTCCTAATAGTAGTAGAAGTGAGTATTTGAATAAAGTCTGTGAAATATGTGAAAGAGCAAAGCAGACAAAAGAAAATTTTTCTTTGAGTACTTATCGTGTATCAGCCATTTTTGATTTAATACATTATGATCTATGAGGTCCTTATAGAACACCTTCATCATGTGGTTCATCCTATTTTTTAACATTAGTAGATGATTATTCTTGATCTGTTTGGATATACTTGCTGCGTGAAAAAAGGGAAGTATCTTAAACAATGATAAATTTCTTTGTTCTAATTAAACGACAATTTGATAAACACGTTAAAATGATCAGAAGTGATAATGGAAATGAATTCACTTGTTTGAAACAATACTTTCTTGAACATGACATTCTTCATAAAAAATCATGCACTGGCACTCCAAAACAGTAAGAGTCGAGCGAAAACATAGACATATTTTAAATGTAGCAAGGGCACTAAAATTTCTAGGGCGACTTCCAATTCGTTTTTGGGGTGAATGCATTTTAACCGCAGGTTATTTGATTAATTTGATGCCATCCCCTATCCTTAGTGGAAAAAATCTGTATGAACTCATCCATGGAACCTCTCCTTCTTATGAACACTTGTGCGTGTTCAGTTCGCTTTGCCATGCACACAATCAAGATAAAAAAGGAGACAAATTTGATAGTAGAAGTCGTAAGTGCATCTTTGTTGGCTACCCATATGGTCAAAAAGGATGGAAATTATATGACTTAGAGAGAGACCTTATTTGTCTCGCGAGAAGTAAAATTTGTTGAAACAGAGTTTCTATTTGAAGAAGCAATTAATCCTTCCCCAACATCACTTGTGCCCTTCATTGATCCATGTACGGATGAGGAATGTATTGTTGAAAATGACCATGATAATGACACAAATGTTGATTTCAGGGGGGTGCTAATGAAGCAAGTAATGAATCCCAAAGGTTTGCTCCACCACCCGAAAAACAAAATTACAGAGATGCAGTATAGTGTAGTAGTGAATCCCAAAGGTCTGCACCACCACCTGAAAAATAGAATTGCACAGATGCAGTACAGTGTAGTAGTGAAGAACCAGAAACAAGAAGCGATATTACTCCCACCTCTCCACACGGGAAAGGTCATCGAGTAAAGCGACCATCTATGAAGTTAGCTGATTATGTGACCAACACTATGATCAAGTTGAGCCCATGTACCCGTTCTCTTGCTACATCACACGATTCAGGTGCGCGTTATCCTATAGCTCACTATGTAAATTGTGATCGATGTTCATATCAGCATCGTCAGTTTCTTGCAGCAGTAAGTGTAGATCAAGAACCAATGCATTTTTTGAAGGTCATACAAGATGTACGCTGGCAAGAAGCCATGGCAAATAAAATTGAGGCACTACAAAATAATGATACATGGACCATTACTACCCTGCCTCCAAGAAAGAGAGCTCTTGGTTGCAAGTGGATTTATAAAATCAAGTATCACTCAGACGGAACCATTGAGAGATCAAAGTAAGGCTAGTCATATTGGGAAATCACCAAGTCGAAGAGCTCGACTACACTGAAACTTTT
Organism: Abrus precatorius; assembly: GCF_003935025.1. Lineage (NCBI taxonomy): Eukaryota > Viridiplantae > Streptophyta > Magnoliopsida > Fabales > Fabaceae > Abrus > Abrus precatorius. The sequence continues at coordinate 15,763,530 of NW_020874406.1, read as the reverse complement.
GCCCCGGTGGCAAAAATGGTTATTGTATCTATAGTGTTGGCTGTGGCGGCTGCTAAAGCATGGAAACTTCACCAAATGGATGTTCACAACGCTTTCTTGCATGGTGACCTTCAAGAAGATGTGTACATGAAACTACCTCCCAGTTTCATGACAGAACACAAAGGAATGGTATGCAAACTTCGTAAATCACTCTATGGTTTGAGGCAAGCTCCACAGTGCTGGTTTGCTAAACTTTCGACTACTTTGAAGAATTATGGCTTCCATCAATCTTGCTCTGACTATTCTTTATTCACTTTACAGACTGCAACTGTACATCTTGTGGTGCTAGTTTATGTAGATGATCTTATTATTTCAGGTATTGATTCTGAAGCTGTTCAGCGGTTTAAGCTTTACCTTCATAGATGTTTTCATATGAAGGATTTGGGAAGATTAAAGTATTTTCTTAGAGTGAAAGTTGCTTACTTACCCAAAGGAATTTACTTGTGTCAAAGAAAATACGCCTTAGATATTATTCTTGAGTCTGGGATACTTGGAGCCAAACCAACGTCTCTTCCTCTTGAAGAAAATCATCAATTAGCAGTGGCTGAGGGTCCTTTGTTCTCCGAGCCCGCTCGCTATCGATGACTTGTTGGGTGCCTTATTTACCTGTGTTTCACTAGACCTGAACTCTCTTACAATGTCCATACTCTATCTCAATTTATGCAACAACCTCGTGAAGAACATTGGCATGCTACTTTAAGTATGATCGTTACTTGAAAGGGAACCCCGACCAAGGTATTCTCTTGCGCAGCGACAGTGATCTGAACTTGTATGGGTGGTGTGACTCAAATTGGGCAGGTTGTCCACTCACTCGCAGATCACTTATAGGATGGCACATCTCTCTTGGTCACTCGCCTATTTCGTGGAAAACCAAGAAGCAACACACGGTCTCCCGATCCTCTGCCGAAGCGGAATACCACTCCATGGCTAACACCAAATATGAATTGACGTGGCTGAAAGCTATCTTATTTAGTCTTGGTGTGCTTCACCCTCAACCAATCCAACTCTATTGCGATAGCCAAGGAGCTCTTCACATTGCTAAGAACCCAATTTTTCACGAACGAATAAAGCACATTGAGGTTGATTGTTACTTTGTTCGAGACGTGGTTCTTAAGAATACTATTCAGCCCTCTTATGTTCCTAGCTGTATTCAGCTTGCCGATATATTCACCAAAGCTCTTGGGACAAAGCAATTTTTGTTCTTGTTAAGCAAGTTGGGCATCCAAAACTTAATACACAGACAAATATAGCAACAATATATACACTAGAGCATATCCTCATATTACCTCACCTCAAGATAAGACATCCAAAACTTGCATGCTCCAACTTGAGGTGGGGTAATATGAGGATACGCTCTAGTATATATATTCTTACTATATTTATCTGTGTAGTATCCAATCATATCAACAAAGATTGAGATGTGATTTGGAAGTTATTTTAGGAAGGTTGTTTAGATGATTTGTAGATTAAGAAATAGGTGCTGTGATAGCGTGATTCTAAGAGAATTACGCAGGACTCCTTGTATATATATTGTATACAATAGTCTAATACAGGGTGACGAATTCAATATTTTGGCAAATTGATTTTTGTGTAAAAAAATATTAAAAATTTGAACAAAAGTCGATTACAATTGACTCTAATGTAAGCTCAAAATATGAAGAGTAGTCAATTTAAATTGACTTTTTTGTTAGCACAAATTTTTAAATGACAGATTCAAATCAATTTCTAGTTAAAATTTATGCAAAAGTTTAAAAAAGTTAGTAAAAGCAACTTTTATTATAATAAAATTAAAGATAAGAATAAAATGTAATATATTCAAACTTTGTAATATAAATTTTAAATTCTTTTATTTATATAAAAAATTCTCAATTTATAGTTGATAATTAAAAATTAATATTTTAAAATGTAAAAATTAAAGTAAATTCTATTTTTTAATATTTTGTACACATATAATCAATTTATTAATAGTAATACGAGTAAAAGATCAGGAAAACATATGGGCCTTTATTTTCTAAAGACTCATTCTTGGAGAAAAAGGGGCATCACAAAGCTTTATTAAGGTTCCTTCCCATCAAGCTCCAGCGTGTAGGCGCTGATCACGAAAACGTCATTAAGCCAAGCGCAGAGGCTTCTCGCTCAAGAAGCCTATATATCCAGTAGCTCCAAAAGGATGGAGCACTTTGAGGTGGAGAAGAGATCCATCGAGGAGCAAGATCAGGTGGATCGAAGCACGAAGAAAATACGGATTAAAGCGAAGGATGCATTGGAGGACAATTTTGTGGACATACGGGAAGATTTTCTTTTCGCTAGCCCTACAAAACAGGTGTTTTCTAAGAATAGCTCTCATTCTATTTCGTATAGGGATAAGGTGTTAGAAGCTAGGGACTTTTATATGTTTCTTGGCGATGATGACATTGTTAAAACTGTAATGGAAGAACTAAACATTCTCCCCCTTGAAACTAATGAACAAGAGGCAAACCCTAATGATAACCAGATATTGTGTCCATATATTAGAGTTCAATTAGATGACTATGAACAATAGTGCTCTTTATAGAAATTCATCTTAATAGTTAAACTGTTAGATAGATCTGTTAATTTTAATTACCTTAACAAAAAATTAACAAATATATGGGCGTAAGAATGGGTCTTTAAAGATTCTGGACCTGAATAATAAATTTTTTATAGTTCAATTTGAAAATAGTGAAGATTATAAATTGGCTCTCTTTAATGGACCTTGGCTCGTTTTAGACCATTATCTCTTAGTCCAGAGATGGAGGCCTCTGTTTAGGCCTCAGGATTAGGGTCTTAAGAAAATAGCAGCTTGGGTGAGAATCCCAGATCTTCCCCTTGAATTATATAATGAGAAATTTTTATGGCAAGTAGGAACTTGTCTGGGATCTATGCTTATGTTTAAGATAGATTCCCACACATCCTTACTGTCTAGGGGTAGATTTGCTAGGCTATGTGTAGAACTAGATTTGAGGAAAAAACTTATACCCTCCTTTAGGGTGTTAGGACAAGAATTTAAGGTGGAATATGAGGGACTGCACCTTATTTGCTTTTTGTGTGAAAAATATGGTCATAAGCAATAGCAATGTGTGACTAACATTCAACCTAGCTGGAGAAATACTGAATCTATGGAGGAATGTGAGGCTTCTGCTTCTCAATCCACTGAATATGTAGCTAATGGGGAGGATCCTTTAATAGCTAACATAAAGGAAAGTCAGAATAAATTTGGGTCATGGATGTTGGCCAAAAAATCTATGAGAAAGAATCTAGGACAACCTAAAATATTTAATAATACAAAATCTATGGAGAAAGGCAGGGAGGTTATTTTAGGGTCAACATTTGATGTCTTAGGTAGTAAGGAATCTCAGCTAGGGTTGGATAATGAAACTGACCTTAATCATAAGAGCAACAGGGGGTCCATACCTGAGAATCCCCTTCTTAATAATGATCAGAATAGAACTAATAATAAAAATTCAGTTAAGTCAAGTAGTCATCCCAAAAAGACTTTTAAGCCTAAAATAGTTCCAAAATAGGATAATATAGAAAGGGATAAAGTTTCTAAGTCTTAACCTGAGGCTAAAATTGAATGTGACTTTGGTAGGAAATCTAAGATAAAGCCTGATGACAAAGAAATTTTATTTTTAATGCATCACTTTCAGCAGGAAATAGCAAAGAACCAAGAAGGGAAGAGCTCTATTCAAGCTCTTCTTGGTACCAACCTTGGTCAACATTGGCAAACCTTAGGAAGAGATAATTCTAGTAAAGATCCCCCAGATATTGATAAAATTACTGGTTTAGATAGTTCTCAGGATGAAGGTTATAGCAAGCTTGTTAATTGTCAATCTATATAATGCATGCCTAGGTTATAGCATCTTTCATATGCTAATTAAATCTTAGACTGTTTCCTTATGAACTGCTTATTTTGGAATTGCAGAGGAGCTGGAGGAAGGTCTTTTTCTAGACTTATAAATGATCTTATGTCTATCTATAACCTGGATTTTATAGCCCTCTTTGAACCTAGAGTTAGTAAGGATAGAGTTGACAACATAATTAATAATATGAAATTAGATGGATCTACTAGGGTTGAGGCTATTGGTTTCTTAGGGGAAATTCGGTGTGTCTGGAATACTAGGAAGGTTAGTATCTCTGTTTTACACAAAACTAAATTCATCATTCATTTGAAAGTTAGGATACAAGGGCATGAGGATTGGGTGTTTTCCTCTATCTATGTCAGCCCTCAGGAAAATATGAGATCTGAGTGCTGGAAAGAACTAGTTGATTTTAGCCTAAACATTCAGTCTCCCTGGTGTATGTATGACTGAGGATTTCAATTCTGTATTATATGATAATGAAAAAAATAGGAGGAAGACCTGCTAACTCTAGCTTTACTAGAAAATTTGCTGAATGTCTTGATGAATGTATGTTACATGATTTGAGTTTTAAAGGAGCCTTTTTTACTTGGCAGAGAGGCCAACTTAAGGAGAGATTAGATAGGGCTGTTGCTAATGATAGTTGGCATACCATCTTTTATAATAGCTCTGTTCTTCATATCCTCATCCCTAAGTCTGACCATATGGGTCTTTGGATGAAAATTAGGAGAGAAAATACCTCCTCCAATAAGAATAAAAGTTTTAAATTCCTGGCTCCTTGGTTATCCCATAGTGACTTTCCCAATCAAGTCACGAAGTCGTGGATCAATTCTAGTTCTTAGACTGATAATGTATCCAGATTTAGGGATAATATTTTTTAGTGGAATCAGAATGTTTTTGGGAACATTTTTAAAAGAAAAAAACATATTTTCAGTAGGATAGAAGGTATATCTCGTAAGTTGGCCATTGGGGAGAATCCTTATTTGACCAATCTTAAGGTGTCCCTTTGTAAGGAATACCATTTGATATTAGATCAAGAAGAGCTGAGCCATCTAAGGTCTGTCTTCCCTACCATATCAGGTTTTCCCAGACGCGAGTCGAGTCATTCATCTTCTTCATCAGGCTTCCTTCTCGCAGTCGAAGCGGTAGCGGTACTGGAACGAGTTCCCTATTCGATATGGTTTCATTCCACCAGTCCCCTAACATAGATAGCACTGGGTCAAAGGGCCCCCTGGGATAAATAGAGTAATCCACCCCTCGTACCCTGTAAGCCTACTTTGTATCAATCTTGTGTTTTGTACCCTGCCTGCAAGTAAGCTAAGTGATGACGAACCGGTGCGTCAGTCTTTTTTCCATCTAGAGCTAGAGATTGTAAGTTGGAAGTGCGAGATGTTGAAAAGGCCATCAGTCTATCCCTGCCAGCAATGAGTAAGGAAGTTCAAAGTGCTAGATCTAGAGGGTGATTCAATGCCCTGCTATCCTCTTGTTGTAGGAGAACCAGTGTACCGGGATATTATGATATTCTATTGAATTAGAAGGTACGGAAGTGAAAGCAGACTAAGAATCCGGTTAGAAAGAGAAAGGTTCTAGAGCAAGGATATAAGACCAGTGATAGAGCTCTTTTAAGTAATTCTCCGGCGCTGTATGAGTAGGAGTCAGTCAATCCCAGGTTATATTTGTTAAAGTCCCCTGGGTAAAGAAGGATTTAGAGAATAAGGTGGGGATAGAATAGTGATAGTAAGCGCGCTCAGTCCACTCTTGTAGTAGTAAGCCTTGGAGCTGGTGATAGCGCTATAGTTAGCCTTTTGCCAACCCCTTATTCACTGATGACGAACGCGAAAACGAACTAGGGTTCAAACTAAAAGTCTTCCATTCCATTAACGTATCCCCTATGAGACATAATAAAGGTCTGGACTCAGAAATGTATGTGAGTCTGCCGAGCTTATCACTCTTCATCCATCATTCTTTCCCGCGGTTATAGTAACAAACCTTCTTGCTTGAACTGCTGGGTAGGTAGCTCAACTAGCGAACGATATTAGACTGTCAGCACAAAGACTGCTTATTTTATTCCGCTAAAACAGAAAAGAGACAGGACCTCTTATGCCGGAAAAGTCAGAAAGTCAAGTGCTAACGAGGTAGCTGCAGTGCAAGAACAAGGTCTTTTTTTAGGCCTAGGCTTACTTGTATATGATGATTGGTTTAGGTAGGGCGGCCGGCCTACTACGGGCACCTGTAGGGATTAGTGCGTGAGACCGCGATCCACAAAAGCATGGGACTCACCCTTTACTTGGGAATGAGGAGGGGAAAGATAGCATGTCACAAGAGCGAGGCGAGGTTTGGAACCCTACTGCGAGAGGGACGCCTCGCGAGCCGGGCTTCTAGAGATGAGGCCTTTTGGCGAAGCCAAGTAAATTTCGGGCCACCAAACCCTGCAACTGATGAGAAGGCCTATGGAGTGGAGTAAAGGGAAGCGTGTACGTTGTCACACTCCCTGCCTTCAAAAGGTGCCTAGAGGACGGGCCACGCAAGCGACGACCCGGGAGCGGATTCCCCACCGGCTGGGGGACAGGAGACGGCCATCTCGAGGCACATCACGACCTACAGGCAAGACCGGCGAGACCTGGGAAGGCTACCCGATTGGGAGTCAGAGGATCCATAGTACCTGCAGCCCCGCGGACTTCATCTTCATCATTTTTGAAAGCGAGGGGAAGGGATCTCCTTTCTGCAACGGAAAAAAACGGAGCTGATTTGACTCGGCACAACCTAACGGTGCATCCTGCACCTCTGCAATATCTGGCCCCATATTCTGGGTGTGCCATGGGGGAATATTTCCGCGATAATGGAATGCACGCATTAATAATCTATGATGATCTTAGTAAACAGGCCGTGGCATATCGACAAATGTCATTATTGTTACGCCGACCACCAGGCCGTGAGGCTTTCCCAGGCGATGTTTTCTATTTACATTCCCGTCTCTTAGAAAGAAACACTAAATTCCATCATAAAGCTGCCATGATCCGTAAACATAGAAATATTATAAAAGCTCTAAAAGAGAGTAATCATAGGTGGGAATATGATACTATTAAGCTTGGAACTCTAGTTACTCAACACTTTTAAATCCTTTACCATGATCCCATTCCATCTGATTTTATCTTGTCTAGTTCATCTTGCTTTCCTCCTCTTAGGGATATTGATAAAGATAGACTTCAGGCCCCTGTGACTATTAATAAAGTTAAAACAACCCTGTTTAGCATAGGAAATTTTAAGTCTCCAAGTCCTGATGGATTGCATGCTCTATTCTTTAAAAATCAATGGACTTTTCTAGCCAAGTTCATTTTTCTATTTGTGCTGGATATTTTTAATAATCCTAAAAATATTGCTAGTGTTAATCAAACTGCTATCACCCTGATTCATAAGATGCCCAACCTTGAAAATGCATCACATTTTAGACCAATTTTCCTTTGTAATGTTAGTTATAAAATCATTACTAAGTTAATTGCTAATAGAATTAGGGATTCCTTACTTACTCTGATTTCTGAAAACTAGACTAGTTTTATCCCTGGAAGGCAAGGAATTGATAACTCCCTTATTCTTCAAGAGCTTATTCATTTTTTCCATAAAATTAAGAGTAAATCAATCTTTATGATTATTAAAATAGATTTAGAGAAAGCTTATGATAAACTAAGATGGAAGTTTATCCTAGATTCCCTTTTAAAGGCTGGTATATATCCTTATCTCTCTAACCTTATCTATGAATGTATTTCATCTCTCTCCATGTTTCTGAACTAGAATAATAGTCCCTCAAAAACTTTCTGGCCCACTAAAGGATTCATCAAGGAGACCCCATTTCTCCATACTTGTTTGTTTTGTGTTTAGAGAGGTTTGCTCATTTAATTCAAGATAAAATTCTTAGTGGAGACTGAATTCCTTTCTCTTTCAGTAACTTTAGCCCTAAGTTGTCCCTTTTTTTTTTTGCTGATGATATTATCCTAGTTGCTAGAGCTAACTTACAACAAGCAAATATCATTAAATCAATTCTTTCATCTTTTTGTTCAGCATCTGGACTTGAAATTAATTTTAGTAAGTCTTCTATATATTTTTCCAAAAACACTAACTCTATCCTTTGTCAGTCTATTAGTGAAAATCTTAATATTAAAACCTTTGCTCAGTTTGGGAATTACCTTGGTATTCCTATCAGTCACCTTAAACTTAATAGATAGGATTTTAACCATATTGTTGATAAGATTAAGAAAAGATTAGCTACCTGGAAAATGAATAATCTTTCTATGGCTGTAAGGGTCTCTCTTGCTCAATCCTGCCTGTTGAGTATACCTGCCTACTCTATGCAATCTCTACTCCTCCCTACTTCTGTCTGTGATGATATTAACAAAATATGTAGAAACTTTATATGAGGATCTTTAGGAAAGAGAAAGTGTCATCTTATAGGTTGAGATACAATTTATAAATCCAAAAGTGATGGAGGTTTAGGTTTTAAGGATATTAAAGTCTTCAATAAAGCATATCTCCTAAAGCTCTATTGGAGATTGATTAACTCTCCTAATAATTTATGGACTCAGATTCTAAAGAACAAATATAAATTTATTTTGGGCCACACTCCTTCTATATATAATTATCCTAAGGTTTCTCACATGTGGAAAGGTTTTGTCTCAATTTGGCCTATTTTCTCTAAAGGTCTAGGCTAGGTTCTGGGGATGGTGCCACTATAAAATTCTAGATTGATTGCTGGCTCCCCCACACTCAATCTCTTTCTAGTCTTTCCTATTTTCCCTCTCTGGAATTTGATATGGATAAACTTGTGGCCTTATACTCTTCTCAAGGAGCCTAGCAGTTAGATGATACTGTTTCCTTACTCCCTAGTCAGCTTTGTGATTTAATAAAAGAGCTGCCCCCACCTTCTGGTTTTGGTGATCAGGATCTGTTCTATTGGAAGTTAACAAATAATGATAAATTTTCACTTAAATCTGCTTATGTTATGCTATCTAAATCTTTGTTGGATCCTTCCCCCTCTATTGAAATTTTCAAACTGATATGGAAATGGAGAGGTTTACCCAAAATTAGTTTATTTATGTGGAAAGTTGGGCATGGTAGACTGTTAACTAACTTGGAGAGATATAATAGGGGTATGACTGATATATCCACTTGTCCTACGTGTGGGGCCAATTGTGAATCTATAATTCATGTTCTTCGTGATGGTTTTTATGCACAAGATGTTTGGAAACATTTCATATTTTCTAATAACTGGTTTATTTTTTTTAGTTGCAATGTTGATAATTGGATGAAATTTAATCTGTCTAGAAAACATCATAACAAGTTCCTGTGTGGAATAGGCTATTTGGCTTTATTATCTAGTTCATTTGGAATGATAGAAATTTCTTTATTTTCCAGAATACCTCTATTTCTCCTGACCAGTTAGTTGGAAGGATTATGCATGAATTTAACTTCTTTAATTGCTAGTTTAATCATTCTTCTCACTCTGTTTCTGATTTACTAGTCCAACAGGCTCAAGTTAAATGGAACCCTCCTAGCCATGGGCATCTTAAACTTAATGTGGATGGATCAATCCAGCCTGATAAACAAATTGTTGGGTATAGCAGTCTTATTAGGGATGACCAGGGAAGTTTTATTGCTGGTTTCCATGGTAGCACCCACTATTGCCCTCCCTTAATTGCAGAGTTTATGGGCCCTTTATTGGGGTCTACATCTGGTCATACAAATGCAATTTCAATGCATCTAGATTGAAAGGGACTCTAAATCTGCTCTTCAACTTGTTTTGAATGTTCCATCTACCTATCATCCTCTCTTTTCCTTGCTTTCTGATATCATATTTTTATTGGGGATATTCAATTTGTTAGATTTAATTTTGTTTGTATGGAAGCCAATCAATTGGCTTGCTAAGTATGGAGCTGAGAGTTGTGCTCCTTGTGCTTGTATTAATTACCATCCTTTTCCTCTTTTTCCTTTTCTCTGTCTGGATACATCTTGCTCCAGAAATATTAAGCTTTAGGTTATTTGTTTTGTTGAGCGTTTAACCTCTTGTAATAGCAAAAAAAAAAAAAAAGATAAAAAAAATGTTGCCGACACAAAATCTACTCACACGAATCTATGACGATTTATTTTATATATAAAAGCTTTAAAACATTAAATAATAAAAATTAATATTTAATTAAAATAAATTAAAAAAGAAGAAGAAAGCAAATCTGCATAAACGGAAAGAAATGAAACACTTCTACATATAGGAGTTACATTTACCAAATACTAACGATTCTTCTCATAAGTCTCTTCCGATTTTTCCTACTAAAGTTAGAGTATGATTCGAAAGAAATTTTTGAAAAAAAAATAAAAAATAAAATAAAATATATATAATTTTAAATTTAAAAAATTATTTATTATTTATAATAGTTTTGTTAATTTTAATTTTAAAATTAAGTTTAAATATTTAAAAATATAATAAATATTTTTATTTTTAATAAAATTTCACTATTATTAATTATTTATTTTTTATAGTTGAAATTAATAAAATCCTATTTATAATAATAAATATATTATTAATATATTAAATTTTTATTAATATATTAATTTATATTTTCTTATTTTAAAAAGTATTAATTTTAAATATAAATATATGTCTCCTCCCTCTCCTCCAAAATCATCTTTTCAAACAATTCCTAAAATCTGCCCCACCCTTCACCGTCGCCGCAGTGGCTCTGCCTCTTTCTCACACGCGCGCATGCTGTTTGCAGAACCATTCCTTCTTGGAGGCCTCCAAAGCCATTTGCTCCCTCAACATGACTTTAATCACTTCTCTCGAGCTCAACTATCTCGTGTTTCGCTACTTTCAGGAATCAGGTTTCTTTCATTTTCTTCATCCTACTTTTTGTCTATTACCAAATTCCTTCCTATGCTTTTCGTCTTGCGCGCTTTCTCTTTTCTTGCGCTTTAGTGGTCTATGAAATATCAGGGGTTTAGGGTTTGGCCAATTTCGAGTTTCCGAATGCTGGCGGTTTTCAGCTGGTTTGACCCAGCGTTGAGAATATTGTTGCTACTAAATTAGGGTTATGGAAACTTACTTAACAGAGGATAATTTCTATGCTGCATTTGTCGTTCCGAAATTAGGTGTTTCAGTTTTTTGGCTGAAGGTAGAAGGAAGAGCGAAAGTTGTTAGATCTGTTTTAAAAGATGGGCGTTGGTGTCGAGAGTTTACTCAATGATATACATTAAGTTCGCAACTATTTGTTGTGATGTGCTTGATTTATTTTAATAGTGAATAATAGCGTATATTGTCAAAATTTTTGCTCAATTTGAAGGAGATTAAGAAAAGTTTATAAACTAACGATTCAAAGAATCCTAAAGCTAAACTGAACATATAATATATGCAGCAATGTTAACTAAACTTTCTGCAGAATTGTGTATTATTTTTTAAGTTAATTATGTGATGAATTGTGCCAATGTAGCGTACATGCCAACAGCTCAAGATTATACTTATTAGGTGTTTAATAGTTTCTTATTTGCTTTTAGGTGATTGCTTTTGAAATATGATTTTCGTTGTATTGACTATTAATGTAAGTTAGTAATTGTACTTAAAAACAACTAAAGTAATACTAATATTAATTGAAAGGAAAAGTAGATGAAAGGAAAATTGGGCTGGATCTCAGGCAACAGATGAAATGACCCTTAGCTGGTTTTAAGTGTAAAAACTTTACTTGTATTGTTAACATTTAAACATATTATTTAAATTGTAAAACTCATTAGAAGATTTGTCCTTTATATATGACTTTTTACATTTATATTCTTTTCACGAAAAAATGCCAATGCAAATTTCTCATTTATAAAATTGAATTTCTTAAACGATTTTGAAAAGATAACTATGAAGAATACTACATTGTTGTTGTTTTGTCAGCAGAATAGACTTGGGCATCCATTAATGTGAGAAAAGCTTCTTGATAGTGATTTTATAATTATATATATTTTTACTTAACAAGAAAAAGTGTGGCTTTCCATATTTATGAGAATGTCTGGATGTGCAAAACAACTGAATCCGTTTTTGCTTTACTGATGTTGTGACTGCAGGTTTCACGCATGCTGCTTTTGCATTTGGAAATGAGGCTGGTATTAACAAATGCCCCATTGATGGAAATTTGGTACCACCGGGTGCTCTTATTAAACTTGTTCAGAAGGGGCTACAGTACTTGGAGATGGAAGCCAACTTGAGCAATGTTAGCATTCTTTATATTTTGTACTCTAGTGTCTATTTTTTTTATAGCATCCATCTGTTTGAGTAGATTATTTAACCTTTTGTACCCTAGGGTTCATGTTGATCAATGTTAGCCTGCCAGTGTGATGCAGAAGTAGATGAAGATTTTTCGTTCTTACAACCTTTGGATCTTATCACAAAGGATGTGCATGGTCTTAGGAAAATGGTAAATGAAAGAAGGAAAAAACTATACAAGGATAGAAATAAGGAATCTGAAAAGGAGCATGAAGGTGGGCGAGGATGGGTAAGAGAAAAAGAAAGACATGAAAGGGAGAAAGATTGTGAAAAGGATGGAGAGAAGGTTGAAAATCATAAAGAGCAAGAACAGCAACATGAAAATCCGACTGGTAGAGAAATGGTCACAGATGAAGAAGATTGGGTGACTGTAGACCACGAAGAGAATGAAGCATTTAGAGGTAATCATCTGTTCAATGGAATTGGTTTACAATGTCTTTTATCAAAATGTTCTCTGTTGCATGTTTGACATTATTTTTGTTAATTATTTCCCTTAAATATCAATCTCTTATAATCCTACATTCCTCGGTTTTTAACCATTTTCTGTTTATGCATACAATTTTTTGCTTGTGTTAACTCCTTGTAAAATTTATAATATATTTTCTTGCATGTTGTGATTAATCAATTGCTTGATGAATGAGAGTGAGCCTTGGATCAACAGCTATCTTGCTGCTTTATGACCTGAAGGCAACAGCTTAAAAACTTAAAATCCTAGAAACTGCCCATCTGCTTGTGGGGCAGGGTTAATGCTGCATATATTTACCCTTGTTAGACCCCACATAGTGGGGAGCATCATGCTTTGAGAAGCTTTTTTTGTGATTAGTTGATGAATGGTGTAATGACTGATGAATACAATGACTCCCTGATATTGGGGATAGCTAATAAATCTGAGTTTATTTTCATTAAGTACTTGTTGTTTTCATCTGTTTTCTATCAAGAATTCATGATACTTGTAAAAATATTTCTTATTTGGCTTGCTTAATCAGTATGAATTCACTAAAATTTCATTAATTTTTATACGCCCAGAACCCATGGACATCTGTACCACATCCACATCCCAGCCATGTGAAATTCCTGGGTCAGATGTGACAGTTTTGGAAGGGCATACTTCAGAGGTAAAGTATTTCATCAATGTGTTTTTTGTTTGTAAACTTCCTTAGTTTTGCTTTCATCTACTGTTTCTTCTGTAAAACCCTTTATTAATGGGCCTCTTTACTGTTTACTTAGGTGTGTGCTTGCGCATGGAGTCCTACAGGATCTCTTCTAGCATCAGGGTAGGTATATTCTTCATGATTGATTTAATTTTTGCATTTTATACATATTCCTGTGCGTATTTTTATAGTTCTACACTATAATGTTCATTTTGCATTTCCACTTGCTATCCTTCCTTTTTGATGAAGAGGTGCTACCTGTATTCAAGATTTTGTGCTTGTTCATGTTTGATGATTTTGGCAAGAGTGATTGCTATTGGTCTAGTCAAAATTCCTTCACTCTTTAATTTGGCTTTGGCATTAGTTATATCACTGCTTATACTTTTGGGTATTAAGGACTACTATATTCTCTCAAAAGCAGGTTATACGGTTTTAAAAAATAAATAAAAATGTTTGAAAACATGTTCCTGGTTTTAAGTTTCTGCACATCAACTTGGATTTTTGTTTATAGAATTAGAGTTAAAACAAATTTAAAATGTTTCAGAATCTGAGGTTGTATGAGGAACTGATTTTGAAGTGCCATTATGGCGATTATACCATTAATAGCAATTTCATAGATAATATCCACAGACAATTTTTCTTCCTCATTTGCTGGACTTTGTTGAAGAACCTTTGAATGATTTGGGCTTTAATGATATCCAACATGTTTCAGCCATCTTCACTGGCATCTGAATTCCATGTTTCCATGGAGTTTAAAGTTTAAACTAACGAAGTTCTCCATCTTTCCACAATTTCTCATCTCTCTCTCTCACACACACACACATACACAAATTACAGATAGGTTATGTGTGGTATATATTGGATATGGTTGAGGAGTTAGTTGAATCATGACTCTTGGGTTTCCTGGGTAACATTAAGTATGCAATTTATTTTGTGATGGAACACTAATGTAAACTTACAAGAGACAGAGGCACATTGTTTTTTCCCCCTTTCTTGAATTCATTGCTTTATGATAATATAATGATATGCTTTTCACTTTACTGAGCTAATTGTGCCCCTCCATTTCTAAAACACTCAAAAATAATTTTATTCTCAAGATTTTTGTTTTGAAATATTGTTTGTTACTACCGTAATTAAAAACTGTTTTATTAAAACAAATGAACTAGAATGGGATCAAGAGGCCTTAAATTTTGTTGGCAAAAAATTTCTAAAGACGTGGTATTAGGAGCACATGACAGTTATCTTTATGACATTGAATTCTAATTCTACATATCCTTGTTATCTATTTCTTGTTTAGAAAATGACTAGGGAATATTTACATATGACATTAATCTTTTTCCTTTGTAACTTTAGGTCTGGGGATTCAACAGCTCGTATTTGGACAATAGCAGAAGGGAGATGCAAATCTGGTTCGCAGGATGGCCCTTTGAATGTATTGGTGTTGAAGCATGTTAGGGGTAAAACAAATGAAAAAAGTAATGATGTCACTACACTTGATTGGAATGTGAGTTTGATTTCATATTGTGATTTGAATCTAAGATGATTATTGATAGTGACTTCACCCTCCCTGCTGTTTTCTGATTTTCCACATACATCTCTATCTTTTTCAAACATATGCCAAGTTGCCAACCTCACTTAAGCAGGGGAAGTTTGTGACAAGGAAATTTTACATGGCTTTTAGTGCATATTTTATATTTTCCATTTTGAAGGGAGGTTTGTGTAGGTCTATTATGTGATAATCAAGAAAATTGATGGGAGGTTTCAGGTTTATCATTTTCTTCTCAAAAATACTTTTTCCGCCTGAACTTTTGACTTAAATCATTTAAGTATGATTCTCTCTCTGTCTGCATACCTGGGTATTATTTGTGTGACTAAAATATGTAAAATCATGGTTATTGTTTGTAGTATTGAATACGTTCATCATAAATATTTTTTCATATTTTGTAAACTTTATCTCTAGCTGCTGTTGTGCAGGGGGAGGGGACTCTACTTGCAACTGGTTCATATGATGGGCAAGCAAGAATTTGGACCACTAATGGTAGGCCCTTTTTTATATACCGACTTTTCAGTATTGGCTTTTGGAGTTATATGTAATTAGATGAAAGAGATCAAAGATGCTATGACCTGTGATCTTACTTTTTGGTATGATATTTCTGTTTGCTAGCTATGTTAGACTTCATTCTTGATAATGAGGTTGTCTGCTATTGTACTTTGTTCTCTTTATATATTTTTTAAATTTAATTTCTAACTTTTATATAACTTTAAAAATGTGTGTATTATACTGAAAAGTGAAAACTAGCTATTATGTTAAAGTTTGTCTATTTTTTGCCTCTCCTGAATTTTATTTCTGGATCTGTACCTCGATACTTCCTCAACTATTTTGGCTATAAAAAAGCGTAGTTGTTTCTGTAGCTTGTTAATCTGATAATAGGTTAGCCATATAACAGCCTGTGCAGACAACTGTGATTTCTTCAAACGAAAGAAGTTGTATAATTACTCTAATATAATGATTTTCTTCCATTAGAAACTTGATATGACGAGTCTCCAATTAATTGATTTGGGTAATAGAGAATATTATACTTAAACAATTTGCGTCACTTGAATGTTTGTGTCTGTCTGTCTGTCCATCTAATTTCTGTGAATACCCTCATTGTTTATCTTAATGTTTGATATTGTTAGTTACATTCATGCTATATGTAAAGTCTTAAGTGTATATTCTTGATTTCCTTTTTCGGTAATATGTGTATTTTGATTTTCTCTTGTGACTTCAATCAAATTCATTATTTTGATATTATCTTGATCATGAGCTGGTGTGTTTGATCAGGTAACTTGAGGAGTACATTAAGTAGACACAAGGGACCCATTTTCTCTCTGAAGTGGAATAAGAAAGGTGATTATCTTCTCACTGGAAGTTGTGATCAAACTGCAATTGTATGGGATGTGAAAGCTGAGGAATGGAAACAACAATTTGAATTTCATTCAGGTAAAATTTTGAATACGCTTTTCTTAGCAAGGAAAAGTTGTATAATATATAAAGCGCTCTTGGTGCGAGTAAACCATGTTTATGGATTATTTTTAAATTTTGGGCTTGACATGTTTAGGTCCAACACTTGATGTTGACTGGCGTAACAATGTGTCATTTGCAACAAGCTCCACTGACACCATGATACATGTTTGCAAGATCGGTGAAGACCACCCCATAAAAACTTTTGCTGGTCACCGGGTTTGTACACCTGACCTTGTTTTAAAGATTATGATATGCACTGTTACAATTCTGAGATTACACCTTTGTGTGTTTGGGGGTGGGGGGAAGAGAAATTAAAAATGATGGTTCTCTGAGGATGAGTCCATCCCCTACTTTAATGAAAACTAGTAAAAAATAGCAAGTTTGGTTACAACTCTTGGATTGTACTTTGAAGAGAAATCCTGACCAAGTTTTCTGATTACTTAGGTGGATTTATTATAATTGGATAGAAAAATCAGTAGTTAGCAACCTGCTTAACTACTTTATAGGTTCTGCATTAAACAAACATATTTCATTAAAAATGCAATATAGTGCTTGGACAGTCTTTACTGTGAACTTTCTGCAATTTCAGAATGAAGTTAATTGTATCAAATGGGATCCCACTGGTTCATTACTGGCCTCGTGTTCTGATGATAGCACTGCAAAGGTAATATTACTGACTGATCTGATTTAATTTATCATTCCATAATAGTTTTTTTTTTTTCTGTTGGTACTGGATTTTGCAATCAAACACTTATTTTATGAAATATTTTGTATCAAATGTCTCTTTTTGCTGAACTGCTTGTAAAACTGATCTGTTTGTACTATGTATGTTGTTTCTTGTTTTGTAGATATGGAGTATGAAGCAAGATAAATGTCTCCATGATTTTAGGGAGCATTCCAAGGTACTAATTTTGGATATTTCTCAATGTCAGATTTTCTATTTATGTTTTGTTTAGAATTTTGTACTTTTTATGCAGAGAGATGGAAGAACTAAATAATTGTTTTGTAGGACATATATACTATCAGATGGAGCCCAACTGGTCCTGGTACAAGTAATCCTAATAAAAAATTAGTGTTGGCTAGGTATGTAAATGTTAGTTGCTTGAAGTTAGATTCATTTCTCTTGATTTACTTTCATCCATTTATTAACGATGTCTTATGTTTTAGAATTAGTTTTCTCAGTGTATTTGTGACATCCAAATCTTAATTGCTAAATGACCACTGCATTTGTTCAACTGAAATTGGCAGTACTCTAAATGGCATTGCTTGGTGCTAACTATAGAATCATGTGCCACCTTTGCCATGTTACAGATTCCAGTTGATGCCTACATGTTTGTAGGAATTAGACTTCTTGATTGATTGCCCCTCTAGCTCTTAATTATTTTTCACATACTGTATATGCCTGAGTTTTCTATTAAATTAATGCTATTTACATTTTCTAAAATGCTGTTTCTTTTAGTTCAATTATGATGATGACCAATGCCCCTGTATGCAATTATACTAGCATTTTTATTTGTTTTATTTTATTTTTCCTAATACTACACAAAAAGCGTGTTTCATTTTTAAAGCTACCTAGTCATCTTTTTTGTGCAGTGCATCATTTGACTCAACGATAAAGCTATGGGACGTGGAACTTGGGAAACTTATCTACAGCTTGAATGGACACAGGTATATTTGCCTTTCTAGCTCTATTTATGTATGGAATGGAATGAAGCATAAAATTTGGGGTCCCAGCCTTTCCTTTTTGTTTCAAAGTGGTTGACATTGTAATAAAGGGGCTCGTCAACATGAAGCTTGTAATTTTTGTGTGTATTTCAGAGCTTTATTGAATTTTTTTATGTTCCAAACTTCTACTTTATGTGGTAATAATTATACCCCTGGTCCTATAAAATGTATTATTTTCGTTGAAAACATTTCAGACGTAGTAAAGCAGAATAATAGTTGGTTGTTTCTTTAAATATAGCCATTTCCTTTGATTGCAACTCTGTTATTTGGTCCTGCAGAGATCGTGTATATTCTGTTGCATTCAGTCCGAATGGTGAGTACTTAGCCAGTGGATCTCCTGACAAATCGATTCACATATGGTCCTTGAAGGAAGGCAAGATCATTAAAAACTACACTGGTGATGGAGGCATTTTTGAGGTCTGTTGGAATAAGGAGGGTGACAAGATTGCTGCCTGTTTTGCAAATAATACAGTTCGTGTTTTGGATTTCAGATTGTAATATCCTGAGAAGCACTAAGATATTTTGGTTAGTTAATTTATTCCCCTCTCCTTGCTTTTGATGAGATCGGTGGAACTGTAATACCCCTATTTTGGGTGGGTAGTTTCCCCTGTCAATCATAGTTGTAGGGCATAACTGATGGTTCTTGGATCCTTATGTGCCTTGCTATAAATCATAGTTGTAGGATTGCATTCTTGTCATTCTTGATTAGAAATTGTAAACATTTAGTTGGACTAAATCATGCATTTTCGTTTTACCCGCGTTTACGTAATTAAAACCCTGCTATTTGTAGCATCCCATTCAGCTGCCATATTGCCCCTGGGTATTCTCTTTAACCTTGGGTAGGATGTTTCCAAGAACTTTTTACATGTTGACCAAATAAAAAATAACTTTTACATTGATTTTTGAATTTATCTTATTATTTAAGTATTTAATTTGAAATTTGAAATTTAAAATTATTAGTTAAACTTGTGAAGGGAATTTATGACTTTCATATTAGCCCTTCTTGAAATAAATTTAATGGTAAAATTTATCAAAATAAACTTATAGGATTAACTTTTGACATAATTTCTTGTCTAGTAAGATCTTGTAAAACATATGCTTAATTAAGCTGTTTAACCAAGCACTTCCCCTCATTTTGTAATGCGGTCTCAGGCAAAACATACTGTTGGTTTAGTTTCACATCTGGCATTAGAGTAGCCAAGATCCTATTATACACGGCAGCTTCTAGGGTGCATCATGCCCTCATGAGTTTGGGTGTACTGGTACACAGATGAATTACCTGCTACAGTAGGAGTTACCGGTTATATATATTTATATAAAATTGCTAGAAGATCCTTTGATATTGTAGTAATGGCAACAAATTAAATGCAATGTGATTAGTTTCGTAATTAAATTTGAAAATAGAATAAAAATATAACAATTTTAAAAAAAAAATGTTCCTTATCAATTAAATTATTGGATTGAGAATTTACATAAAATAAATCAAATCTTCAAAATTTTATATAATTTATTTACTAATTTGTTTTAATGTATAATATGATGTAAAATATAATTATCTACAAGAAAATGGATCAAATTATACGTGTAAGTTAAACTTAATCTTACATTGTTTAATAATTTTTTTATCGATAATTTAATATAAAACTAACTGTTATATTAAAAGTTTCAATAGATTATGTTTGCAAAATTATAAATGAATCTAAAATCATTTGATACTTTATTCTTATACATTAAATTTATATACATTTGAAATATATAAAAATAAAGATCTTTTAATTGCATTTTCATAGTTCAATTTGAATAAATTTGACATAGATAATTAAGATAACATATAGCTATAATTCAATAATTGGTTCAATAAAAATCATATTTTATATAAAATTATTGACGGGGTAAGAGTCTTTTTGTTTAGTGTGGTGTAATTTGATTCCTCTTTTATTTATATATTATCTACATAATCATCAAAATAATAATGACATGATTAAGCATTTAGATTTGTTAATCTTATACTTTATACATCATTAAGTGGGGTAAGTATGTAATACTTACATTCAGCATCTATCAAACTTAATTTTCTTTTCAGTAACTCACGCGTTGTACCATCTAAACCAAGCTTAGACCTCGCTGCAACTTAATCACTAGTACAGGTTTCATGACTCATCCAAGCTCAAAACTTGAGTTGTATATCATTTGGATCGAGCTCCCCTCATCTTGGTATAAATTGCCACCGTTGTTTTAAAAAAAAGACATTGTGGACAAAAGGGTGTGTCTAAAATTGACCCTTAATTGCATGGGAGAGGAAGTTTAATCTGTGATTTCACTAAGACAGATAATGATAAACTTGGATCCACATGTAGCAAAGTTAATACTAATCGACATGGAGTCTACAATTCATGACACAAACACTTTTTATTATTAATTCTTTTATGTGAATTTCAATATACAATTTGAATTGACTCTTTGTTCAATTTTCTAACAATATCTACATAATTTTTATCTAATGATAAGAAAATACATTCCCAACATTTCTCTGATTGTAACTATTTTTGTCAACTAAGTTTGTCCTCTTAAATGAAAACTGTTCCCTCGTGTTCGATGCGGGCTAGGCTGCACTATCTCTTTGGGCCATAGTCCAGCCCAATATTGGCTTGGTTCACCCAAAGTCTGGGAACCACACTAGGGTTTAGCTTCTTGCCTAAACCCCTAATCGTGTCGTGGGTTCAAGTTGCGCAGTGAGCAAAGGCAAAGCAATGGCTTGGCGCTGTGGATCTCTCTCTCGGTCGTTGCTCTCCGCCGCGAGAACGGTGCCAAATCGTTCCTCTATCTCTCGCCTTCACCACCCTTCCTCTTCTTCCCTTCGTTCTCATCTTCTCCACTCTCGCCGCCCCCTCATTATAGTCCCTAGGTAAGGTAATTTTGCTTATTTCATTTCTTACCTATTTTTCATATTTTTCCAATTCAAATTTTATTTTACAAGGGCTATGGGATTTCTCGGGTGCACGCAATCGCTGATGCCACTGCACAGCGCTGACGCCGCCGCTCGTCTCACTTCTCACATTTCCGTCGAATCTCGCGCTTGCTGCGAATTGTCCCAGGGTACTTGTTCCTTCCTATTTCGCATTTCTTAAATTACCTTGTGCCATTGCATACCTGTTCTTCACAATATTATTAATTACGCTCTTATCTCATGTGTCATGATTTCTGTGTAACGTTTCTTCAAATTCTTCAGTTGGCTCATTTTTACTTGATATGTTTGAGTTACATTTATTTAAATTCTGCATTGTTTTCAATGTATATGCCTTCGTGCTTTCAACAGGTACTTGAATAGACTTTACAAACAGCACCAGTTGTGGTTATATGTATGACTCGACGTAAAATTGGTGGCTAATGCTGTGAAGCAGGAAGCCTGTTGATGTCTTGATGTCTCTTTTCAATACTTTTTGTGCCCTTGGTGGAGATTCGGGTAGTATATTCGAAAAACATTTCAAGTTTTCATTCTTATGAAAAATAAATAAGTATATCTATTCTTCTTTTAGAAACTTCTCAAGCTAATTGAAGAGCATCAACATTGTTTTTCTTTGTATCAGATAATAATAGCATGGTCTAAGATTCAAGTTATATTGAAATTAAGTTCATGTATAGATATTAGTTGGCCTTGTGGATGCTCGTTATTATGTGAGCAGTTGCTATGGTTTTCTTTTGCTCTTGCACAAAATCAAAAGGTTTTATAATGTTGGTTGAATCAGAGTTGCTGTTTGATATTATCAGGCCGTCGCCTACTTACAAGTCCTTTCTATCTATCTATATACAGTACATACCGTGTATCTTTGTCACACTATGCAGTATGCATGGCTAGTGGAGGTCGAACCTGTACTGTAACTCACTTGGCTTATCCAAGCAGGGGTTAATGCAATGTATATTAAACTAGTACAGTTTTATGCAAATGCCATTATTAAGAACTTGCTCAGCCTTCTTCCTTGACCTGGCTTCAGCCTCCGAGCAAGCCTCTAATTAGTTTTGCCTCCTTTTCTTCAAAACCTAGTTAAGGTGATGATGGGACTAATCTCAATTTGTACGTTGAGCAGTTACAAAGCAGATAGGCATTCTTTTATTTTGGGCAATTTGGATGCTTTCTTTAAATGATTGCATTTTTGAGTCACTTTGGGTTTAGGTGACTCCGTGCGTTAGCTATGCTTCCTCAACTTAGTTGAGTCTTGTGACACATCGTCAATTTGGTGTTGCCTCTTATTGAAGTTGATTGTGGTCATGAGTAACATTGATTGAATAATAGTGATGTTGATAATGCGTAGTTCATGAGAAATAAGTAGTGCTATTAGACTGGGTGGGTGTAACAACAGTACTTAATGTAATTCACTTAAGCTTGTCAAATACTTCTTCCGGTCCTTACGTCCATTTTATGAGTCACATTCTAGAAGCTTTTGGTGGTCTTTTTTATAAGACACTAGTTTTTATAAAGCATTTACTGTTTTTTCCTGTTACCCTTAATAAATAGAGTTGGTGGGAACCTAAATTGAAACTAAGAAGGGTGAATATTGATGATAATGGAGTTAGGTTTAAGAGTTCTAAACGAAGGTAAAATTGTTATAGTAATTTTAAGAAAATTAATTAACTTTTACTACTTTTATTGGCCTGTATAATTTAATTAAAAAGGGCCTTATAAAAAAGACCAACGGGAGTATATTTGACGACTAGTAGTAGGACTTACAATGCTTGTTTCTCTATACTACTTACCGAAGAAAACGGTGCACTTGCATATATTGTTCTTATGACTTATTGAAGTTGAATATATTATATAATATCAAAATAATTAGTTTAATTACTTTTGAATTAACAAAGTGCATCTTAGTTCAATGAATTGTGTGCTTTAATTAAAAGAATGGTGGGGCATATCGTAATATGGAATGCACGAGGATACCGTATATTCCTATAGTTTTTCTTTTCCCTTTTCACCTTTTTTATTTTCGTTATTCTAAAGTTTCAATGGTCTAAATCAAACGGACAGAAGCAAACCCTGGCCCACTTTGGAGATTCCTCATTACCTATTCAATACCCGTAATTGTTGCTCGCTTGCACATATTAGCTAACAGTTAGTCCTGACAACCTATTAGGTTGGCCGACAGTTTTGAATCTTTTAAGTTTGAACAAAATATAGAATAGCATGTTAATTTTGTTCGTTTGGAATCTTAAAAACATGGTTCGATCAAAATTTAACAGTAAACTAGCCTCAAACCATGAACTTTCCAAAATGAAAATCAATTAATCACACCCGATGGAAGATGTAGGGCTTTTTGACTTTGTATCAATCAATTAAAATTCTCACGCTTTCCCAAATGCTGTCCTCTTAACATTTCGATTGTGTCTAAATTGCTATACAGCAGCAGATTATATTTTAAAAGTAAATTTGCGTTTATTTACTTTTCAACTAATTTAATGATAAGTATATTTTTGGCTCATTAAAATATAATAATAAATATATTTTTACTACTCTAAAGATATTTTTTTTTCAAATAATTTTTCCATTTTATGAAATGTAGACAAACAAAAGGACGTGTTAAAAAATCTTTGGTATGCGCTTTTTAGTAGTTCTCCATTTATTTTTAGTAGTCAAGAAACTGAAGCCTGCGTAGGCGTTGGCATCTTGCCTCCATACTTCTTCAGCTTCTTTGGGTACTTGCCCAAAAAGAACATAATAATACCACCTGTAGCACAACGTGATGTGGTGCTCGAGGAATGTTAAAAATATGTATTTTTTAAATTCATATGAAACTTGGTAAATTGGTAGCAGAGCCTTATTAATTAGAGTATTTCACATGAATTTCAACTAACAGTGAAAAACATGTTTTCAAGTATTTAAGAGAAAGTATTGCTCGAATATATTTTTGGTACATCGCCATTCGTCTCATCTCACTGTTCTTTGGGCCCTATCACAATGTAAATTGCTCTTGATCTTAGGAACTTGCTTTTGTATTTGGATCAATATTCATATATACTTCAATAAGAGGAGGGCTTATGTACAACCATGTCCAACTGTCTAAAACCCGCTTTTCTCTCTAGCGTTTTTGTTTCCTGCTTCTGAAATTGGTTCATATAAAACTTTGTTTTTTTTTTTCTCTCCAGTTTTCACTGGAAGCTGCAAAACAGAAAAGAAAAACCCTAGCTTCCAGTAATCTCTCCCCTCCAGGGCTGTTTTCTCCTTTAAAGGGGAACCTTTTCTCTTTTTTATTATTATAGTTGGATTTTCTCTTTTTTTGGTAAGAGTTTTTTGTTCCTTCTCCTTCTTCCCTATATTTTTAATCTTTTTTGCCTTCATTTTCATCTCTTTTTTTTTTTTTACTCATTATTGTCCCTTTGAACTTTATGAGCTTTTTTTCTTCTACTTTAAGTCAATTAACAGCATCATCCTTTACTTCTAATGGCTAAAACTATCTCCAATATTTTTAATGGCCTTTTTACTATTCAAGTGAAGTATGGTTATAATACGGGTAGAGCTAGTTACACCAACATAGAGTAAAAAAGAAGAAAAGATAGCAAAAGAAAAAAAGTTAAAAAAAAATTATTACCATTCTATAAAATCTTATGTAATTAACTTTAAATCGATCATAATGAAATAGATAAAAATATTAATTCACAATTTATTGGCTAAATTATGGTTAAATCGATAATAAACATTTTTTTGGTAGTATATAATATATTGGTAAGCTAACATAAAATGATTAAAAAATGTTTTACTATGTAAAATTTATATTAATGAGTAAAAATTATGTTATATGTTTTAAAAGATTACAATTATTTCTAGCAAAAAAAAAAAAAACATAACAATTTATGATAAATAATTACAATTCATACATGAACCTCATTCTTTTGAATGAAAATGAACCCAAAAAAAAAATTCACTATTTTGAAAAGTGACGATTTAAACTGGCTTTCTACCATCAGTTTGTCCTAATTTGATAAGTTTTTTTTATCTTTATTTTTATATTTTACTTTGCTAACTTCTTGAGTTATTTAGATGGTGTCGTGATCTGTTCTCCAGTCTTCTTATTAATTCATTGGCAGCAAAGTAGGAATCCATTTAGGTTTCATGGCACAAACCGTTCCTTATCAATAAGCTTCTTTTGTCCGCCAAAATAAGTGTTTAACCAAAATTATTGAATAAATTAAAAAAATTGGAGATATCCAACGATCATAGAATACCAATTTAAAATTTTTTGATTATTTTATACTATCTTTATAATTATATATACTATTTTTTACATAATTTAAAGATTTATAGGTGTGTTATTCAAAATTTTGTTTTGATAAAATTTTATAAAGTTGAAAGATATTAAATATTATAAGTGCCTAAACTTAACACTCATCCATTCCAAAAAAAAAAATAGATATAAAAAAGATAAACTTAAAATGCTTACGATTTTTTACTGTATTATTACAAGCTTGCATGATGTACCTCCTAACTCTCGCACACAAATTACGCGCGCTTGTAATTACAAAAATTTTAAGCCAATGGAAGAGACTTTCAAACAAAAATAACTCATAAGATTAGGCAATAATTTTTTGTTTAATCTTATTTTACTTCTCCACATGATAGGATAGGTTACGAGAAAATGTTTTTGTATATTGCTATAAAGTTTTTAATTTTAAACGGCTTCTCATAATTAATTTTTATATTTGATTAAATTGTGATTCCGGATAAGCTCATATCCAATTCATATAAGATAAGAAAGTGCCATGTTGAAACGTATTCTACTAAATATTAAAAATTTTATACATGATTTAAATGAAAGTGACATGTAAGTATATATGTCCCCATATAGGACGTGTTTGTTATATATCCATGGCTTATATTCCTTTTCATTGTTTTCGACAAAAATTGACAATTTATTAGAGAAAATTTTGATGGGGACAAATTAAGTCACGCATCTTAAATCTTAGGGGCTAACAAGAATATTCATCCCTATTCTATATGTAAATTAATATAATCTGTCTTTGAAGGCTAAAAATTTGTGAAGCGACTCAATGGTATTTTAATGGATTAATAAACTCTTAATTACATGGATTTTATGAATATGCAATTAAATGTATATATTGTTGTTGTTGTGAGTTGGAACTTGGACACTATTGATCGTGGTACATATGATTAAAAAACAATAATACAAAGGTTCTGAGTGAAGTAAAATAGGATCCCGCATTCAACCGGTCTCTAATTTATATCTAATGACCCTTTTTTTACCATCAATTACCATAATTTCCCAACCAAAAATTAAAGTATAGTTTTTTAATGGTGAAATTAACATATCTTTACATAAAATCAAAATCAAGCTAACGGATGTTAGTTTGAGTAGAAATTAAGCTTCTAAATTCCTTTAAAACATTGTCTTAAACTCGATATTGAAAGTCATCTGTGTGAAAAAATAATATTATTTAAATTATTACTCTTATTTTAGTCACCGATCATAATTTAAATGTTTTGTCTTACGTTAACTAAGATGACATTTTAAGAAGAAAAGAAACAATGAAACAAAAATCAAAATATTATTTGAAAATAAAAGCTAAATCTAAAATTTATAACATATTAAAATTATATATTCAAACTACTATGAATAATTTAAAACTAAATAAATAAACAAAAAATAGCATCAAAATAAATGAAATTTGAGTACATGTTTAGTTTAAACTTAAGTAGTTTTTTTATAAAATTAATTTTAATTCATTAAATATGTTGATATACATGTATAAATTAATTAAAATTACATATTTTTATTCAAAAATAAATTTCTAACTTTGTTTATGAGAAACCCTTAACCGTTAAAATTATTAAATGGATCTCACAACTCCTATAGAAAGTAATCTCATCGGTTAATAAAAGCGGTAACTCTTAAATAAAGTAAAATGAATGAAGCTTAAATAGTTTGGACTCAGTTTTTACTATAGGTTTCTCTGAGTTTTTTATTTAATTTTAGAAAATATAAAATTTCAAATTTAAAAACTACAAGACAAATATCAAACAATATATTTTCCTATAATAATTTAGAGGAGGCAAGTAAAAAAGCTCATGGTCACGAGTATAACAAGTTTCACTCTGATTTCCTTATGGCGTGCACTATGCTGCATGTCATGTGGTAACAAGGAAATAATATAGTATACATTGCCTCATGATCTTAAATCAGTGAAAGTCATTCCCAGAATGGACCACTTTAGAAAGCATGAAATTATCATACGTACAATAAAGATAACTGCAGCTCCAATCAAGAACATAAATAATTCTATATAAAATGGTAATGATGACAAATTGACAATGAAAAAAAAGAGAGAGAAAGAGATAGACTCATGTTTTACACAGCTTATTTTTCAAAGTGATGATTATGTTCTCAAGACAATTCTCTGGCTCCAATTTTTAATTAGCACATGGATTTGATTCTTCACGGAATTTCTTATGGATATTTGACAAGGCCGAGGGCAATGAAAATTAAAATTCTTTCTTGAAAGTGACCTTAATTAGTTTTTCTCCTTTATTCAAAATTAATGATAATGACATTTAAAATTTTATTATAACCACACACAATTAATCATTTTACAAATTTTTTAAAAGTAGACAAATAAAAATAAACCACAAAAAGTTGTTGATAGCTTTTGAAAATTACTTTCTTTACCTTGCACCCAAGTCATATAAAAGGTAAAGAACATGACGGTGGGTGAGAGGGACTTCTCAAAGTAAGAGTGAAAGAGATATTTTGAGTATTAAATCTAATAATGAATGAGTTAGATTAAAATATTAAATCATGTAGTATTTTAAAATTAATTATTTAATTGTTAAATATATTTTTATTTTAATTATTTATATATAATTACATTATCTATATTTAATTTTATTTAATTATAATAAAAAATTCATATTTAATGCATTTACCTCTCATATTAAAAAAAGTCTATAAAAGTAACATTAAAATAAAAACATAAATCAGGAAATTTTAAAACATTATGAAAATTATGTTACAATAATTAAAAATTTTCTCTGTTTTATCATAAAATACATTAAATAACTATTTTATTTTTTTTAATTTTCTTATCTAAAATGGTTATTCAAAAGTGATACTGATATGCTCAATATGTGAATGGTTAAAATAAGCCATGCAAGGGAAGTAAAATGAGGTCAGTATATACCTCTGTCTTACTATGATCCAATCTAATATCTAAGCTACATTTTCAATCAACGTACACATCAAAGTTGTGAAAAGCCTATTTGTAGGATAAAGCTAATAATGCACCCACTATCATCACGCGTGATATCTGACTATATGGCCTTGATTCTGTTTTCTCCAAGTTGTATGCTTCGCTAATCAATTCAAAACCCTAGTCTTTTATCCTAGACGCAAGGCTTGAAAGATTGACAAATTTAGCAAAACATATGTACATTAGTTGTCACGGACGTAAAGATGTGCTGTTGGTTCCCAGGTCCCACCATTTTAGACGCAGGACCACCTCCCACTGTCATATTTACCTCTACGCAGAATGCCTCACCTTTGGCCCATTACGATACCATGTCTGAAGGGTCTAATTTTGTGAATTAATTGCATTAACTAATGCTTTGGACCAAAATTAAATGAACAATTTTATATTGAATCTTAACTATGTCTTTTTATGTAAAAATCTTTTATGAAGACAAAACTCTAGGTTCATATCATCACAGAGTCTGTGATATCATAATATTAATTAGCAAACTACTTAATATCGTTTAAGTTAGGTCAAAATTTTTACATTGTAGATTTAATATATTTATCCTCACACCCACAGGCTCTATCTTTTTATTTGTAAAAGGGCAATCTTTCTTTTTGTTTTTAAACTTATTTATATTTTTTCATCTGTTTAATTAATCCTGTGAAACTTCTAGTTTTCCATTAGGTGATGAACTACTGAGTATGGTGAAACTTCCATGCAAGAGCTACATGTATACTGTGCTTTCCTAATTGTTTGTTTGCTTGCAAAATTTCAAGCCTAAACTGAATAGGGTTTGCAACATGTGCATTTGTGCGAGGGAAGCTTGAATGAGCGTCACAACTCATAATGTGTCAAAGACAATCAGATCATGGAAATGGTCGCTTGGAAAAATTGGTCAAATTAAAATATTTTAGAACACAGAAATTTGTTTATTCAAATTGAGTTTCTAATCGGCACCACCCTATGTAGTCCTATGTAATGTTACACTTAAAAAAATCTAGTCAACATTAATATTCCAGTTTGACCACGTTTCTTAATAATGTTCACGTAAATTACGTGGCATTATATGACGTGAGAAAATTTTTTAGTTGAAGCTTAATAAATTAAATATTATTTTATGATGATAAAATTTATTTATATAATTTATTTATTTTATTATAATATATCATTTATCTCATTTTATTTTTCTCTCTTGTCAAAATATCAATGACTGAATGTATATATTTAGTAAGTATATAAATATTATTTGAGACAAGATTTTATTATATTAGTAAGAATTTAAAAATTCTTACACTTTATTTAAATTTTTTATTTAACGTATATTTAATATGTTATAATTTATTATTTTATTAGCTGTTATATGTAAGTTAAATAAAAGGCTTAGAGAATTTTTAAATTTATATTAATATTATAAAAAATTTACCTCCTATTATTTTTACTTTTATTTATCAGTTTTATTAATTTACATTTTAAAAATTATTTTGTTTCAATACGTACAACATTGCACAAAATAAAAGGTATATATAATAAATTTTTAATAAGAATTATAAAATTTAATGTAATTAAATATATATTTATTATTAATTTTTTATTTTTTAATAAAAATAATATTTTTTTTAAGAAAAATATATTTTAAAGTTTTTTTGCACCCTTAAATTCTTTGCTGTTTTTCTTCATTGAGACTGCAGACTGCTGCAACATGTGATTATCGAATGTGAATGCATTGGTATCTTATATATCTTATTCTTTTAGTGTATATATATCTTTGACAAATGTGAATCAATATTTTAGAAATTAGTTAAAAATTATAATACAATAATATATTTTCATAAATTTTAACATATTTTTAATACATTTTTTAATAAAAATTAATATTTATTAATTCTTACCCTAAGGTTGATGGTTACTAAATTTCTATATATTTTTATACTGCCTTTTCCCTTCTTCTTTTTTTTAACTTATTCTCACATATTGTAATTGATATTTTGCTTTTTAATCTTTTCTGAGTTCCAACTGATAAGGTGGAATGTGTTAATTTGTGGATCAAATCTAGCCCCTGTTATGTCGTCATGATTGACTGTGTCAAACCTTGGTGACTTCATGGAGTTTAGTTAGAGTTAAGATAAGATGGGGGTGATGGAAGCTGAACGAGTATTTCCATTCATCGAGCAACCGTTGTCGTCCATATGAAGAAAAGTTGTGCAGTCAATGTTCAAGAAATTTCATTTCTATTAATGCGTAATCATTATGACATATCCTGAGAGATTATTTTGAACAGGAACGTAGGTCATTCTTCTAATCTTGCATAGTTTCTGCACATTTTTCTTTGCTCTCGATATTGACGTTTCAGTGTGTTTGCTTAAAAAGACATTGGAAAAATCATGTTTGAAATAAATGCACAGCAAATCGTGAAAGACCACGGCAAGAACACTTTTATTCAAACTGGGGTTAAGTTTTATATATATTTTTAAATATTCTGTGATGTAATTTTTTATTAATTTTTTTTAAAAGAATCTTATTTTTTAATTCATGAAACATATTACAAATTTTTTTAGAGATATTTTATTTTTTAAAATGATATATATATATATATATATAATTTTTTAAAGAAAAAATAAAAATTCCAACAAAAATCACGTGAATCATTTGTGTTTTTCTCTGAAAAAAATAAATAGTGGGAATTGTACTTTTACACACTATACATTTGTAAAGTGGTCCAAACTTGTTATCATGACTTTAAAAAGCAAAAGTAAGACCTTATCTCAAGTCTTTGCAATGCACTGAGAAAGACTAGCTACTTGATACTATCTCATTTTCATAAAAAATTAAAAAAAATAATTACAACAAAAAAATTAGAGAATTTAATTATAAAATATTAATTATTAATTAGTTATTGAAAAATATTTAAATGTTGTTTACATAAAAAAAATTATTACGTTTTAATTGTAATCAAATTTAGATTTAACTTCTAAATTACATTAATAAGATTTAGCATGCATTTAAAATCCAAGGAGAAATTATATATAGAATTTGTAAATACAACTTTAATAATACAATTACGAAAATGATAAAATAAATTCAAATAGATTTTTTTTTCAAGTTAAACTTAAAATTTGGAAGTACTTATTTAAATGACTGTTATTCTAGAAAAAATTAAAATCATGACACTTTTAATAAATTACTCATTCTATTTTCTAATTGGGTACCATTGTACATTTTTCAAATGTAATCGATAAAAACTTAATTATTGGAAAAAAAATTAAATTTTGAATCATAAAAAAAAAACAGTGCTAATAAATTCTCTCACGTAATAATGACATTAAATCAATATTTTTCTCCAGTAATATAAAGATAATATATTCACTAAACTATTTCTTCTATAAGTAAAATAAGATGTTAGAAATGAGAGTTCGGTTCCTCTCTGCATGAGCACTTAATAAATGAATAAATTTAGAAATTTGTATGATATAATTTTGTTTGAATGAATGTATAAAGAAATTTTTTTAGAAGTAGAAAATAAATATAAAAATTAAATAATTTTTTATAAATTTTTTTATAAAATTTGTAACCATATATATAAGTTATTTTTAAAATTTTTTAATAAAATTATTTAATTTTTATATTAATATAAATGTCACTAATATTTAATAATTTATTTTGCATATTTATAATATATCAATATTAGTTGAAAATAATAAAAGTGCATTTGATTTAGAGAAGAAGAATCAGGTTATCTCTGGGTAATTTTGTTCGGCCGGGTGGCAACCCCACCTAGTTGTGTGGAGGCGCAGTTATAGCCGATTGGCCGTAAACGATAATGTACATAATTACTCAGACAGCATCACATCATGCAGTACATGACATGACTACTTACACACAGATATGTCCAATGCTGTTGACATTTTTCCAACTAAATTTTGCCTCAAAAGTTTTTTAAAGGTGTTATATTTAAAAAATTATACTAATAAAAAATATATATTATTATATTTATTATTTAAATATATATCTAAAATTATTAATTAATTTTTTTTATACGGTATCTCAAAAATTTTTATAAAATACTCCATAATTTATTAATTTTCTTTTAAAAGATTAGAAAAACATCTTCCTTATTATACTCAAATAGTTAATACATGTTCAATAAAAATAATTGATAAGTGAGATTTTAAAATATAATAGTAGATATAGTACGAAATCCAATAATATTTTTTACAAATTTTAGAATATAATATTTTTTAATTTTTGTATAAAATTTTTATGTTAAAACATAAAGGGATAATATAATTTATATATAAACACAATATAAATATAAATTAAATAATTTATAAATAAAAATTTTCAAATAAAAATTTGTTTTGTATACTGAAAGTATGCTTTTTGATTTGGAAACTAATACACTAAGATATATTTTTTTTTATTGCATGTAATGTAAATATTTAATTTTGCTAATTAATTAGTTTATCAATAGCTTGTGTATAAAGTTTTTATTATTTTGTGTGTATATTTTTATTTTACTGTTTTAAATATTAACATTATTTTTATTCTTTATACCGTAAGTATTTATCTTTTATATTTATAAACTGAATTATGTTTGAATTTATCTTATTTAAATAAATAAGTTAAATAATAATTATTTACTTTTTACAAATCAAGCCTTAACAATTTAAAGTGATGGCCTTGGCTGAGACTCATTTACACTTCAGCTGCCAGTATGGCTACTCCGTTCTGTTCTCAATAGCTTCGCAGGATTCCTTGGACAACATAGTGAAAAACAATATTGGATTGTCTTCATTTTATAATTCTTCTTCATTATAAATAATATATTATACTATGATAATTACATAACAATTCCCTAGAGATGATGTAGAAACCAACGTCATCATTATGTCATGACATTAAAAAAAACCACCATTTACTTAACCTCTATTTTCACTTTTCTATATATCTACATTTTCATTGTTACTATTCAACACGCATTGATGGTTATATTGAATTTTTTTTTTGTATTTGTTTAATTTTTAATTATGTAAGTTTAATTCTTTCATTTTAATTAAGAATTTTTTTAATTAAAAATATCATCTAATTTTTTAAAACAACGATATAATTTTTCTCTCTGCTCTCTATTTTTAGCTAGCAGAATTTGTCATTATCTTTTATTCTTCTTCCTCCCCTTCTTATGTCAACTATTTCCTTCCTTCTTCCTTTTAGTGTCTTCTATCCATTTCTTAAATCATGAAATTAGAAAGAAAACCAAAGTTAACAAGTAAATGGCATATTACAGTGAAACTAACTTCAAGCTCATTTTCATAATTTTTACCAAAAAAATATCTCTAGTAAAGAAGTTAAAGACACTAACTTTAAACCAAAGTTGTAGTTATTTGAAAACTCAAACCCATCAAATCTCCATCTTTTATCAAATGTCTTAATTCTCTTCCATTTGCAATTCCCCAGTTAAACTTGGTCTTGATTTCTTATTCTTTGTATTGAACCGTGTACATAAATTCCGCTTAAAAGCAACAAAATAATGAGAATAGGTTTAATCTGTTTTCAAACCAGTACAGTTAACAAAAAAAATCATAGAAAATTAATGTAATTATCCCATGTTAATGATTTCCATCATTTTGAATTTTTTTTATATGGTGATCTTTCCATCTATCATATGAAACATTTGACTTTTTAATAATAATATTCTAATGTAAATTGTAATTTGTTGAAGACTTGAAGTATGTGACAGTATATCATGTTATTCAAAGTATGACCCGTGTGATCCGTGCGGTCTTCCATTAGAACTGGATGGTTGGTATTATTCTAAAATATTCAGCCCACAAAACATACATTTTTCTAAAAAATAAATATATTATAACTTATATTTGAAAAAAAAGATAAATCGAACATTTCCCTGAAAAAAAGAAATAGTATTTAATAATTATAGTATATAGACATAGATTTATAAATAAAAATGTCAATGATTACTTAATGGAGAATAAGCAATTGTGATGATAGAACACTTGACTTTGAGAGTTAATTAAGTTAGGGGTGTCTCTTACAGAGGCAAATGGGCTGCGATGGGGCTGAGCCGGCAGCCATCGCTTTCGGAGAGGAACAAACCCTGCAAGGAAATGGCCGCGTGGTTAGGCTGACGAGAAGGCTTGGAGAACTAATGATGACGTGGCGATACATCGGGCCCACATGTCGGCCATAAAAGCCCCATCCCTACGTGTTTTGTGGCCCACATGTCGACTACCCAAGTTAACAACAAAAATTAGTTTCTTCTTTTGTCCCCCAGATCCAGCATCAAACCCTCAGCATCAGTCCAAAACTACTATTTGGTTCGGCTTGCCACGTGGCTACCCATGACCTGGATTCTGACATTTCACAAACCCTTTCCCCTCACATGCGCTATAAATACCCCCTCCCTCTCTCCTTCCCCTTTCACCCATCCATTTCCCTTTCCCTCGTTGCAATCCTAAGAACTCACCATGGCTGTTGAATCTGAGCTATCCTCTGCTCCTCTTGATGAGAAGAGCTTAAAGGCTCTTCAGTTCATCGAAGAAGTAACCCGAAACCCTGACTCTGTCCAAGTGAGGGTCCTCGCTGAAATTCTCGCCCAAAACGCCCAGACAGAGTACCTGAAACGGTTCCAACTCAACGGAGCCACCGACCGCAACACTTTCAAGTCCAAGATCCCCGTTGTCACTTACGAGGATCTTCAACCAGATATTCAACGCATTGCTAACGGCGACCGTTCCCCTATTTTATGCTCTCGCCCTATCTCCGAGTTTCTCACCAGGTATATGTGTGTGTGTTTGTGTCTTTATTTATTACCATAATTCAAGATGCATTAATATTATCGTACATAAATTATTTGGCTTAATAAATGTAAATATTGCAGCTCTGGAACATCTGCTGGCGAAAGAAAATTGATGCCAACCATTTCTGAAGAGATGGACCGTCGTCAGTCGCTGTACAGTCTCCTCATGCCTGTGATGAACCAGTGCGTTTTTGTTCATTTCATTATTTGCTAAGTTAAGCGTTTATTTTAATTTAATTGTAGTTAATGATGAAATTTAATGCCGCAGATTTGTGCCTGATTTGGACAAAGGGAAGGCACTTCATTTCTTGTTCATTAAAGCAGAGACTAAGACACCTGGTGGATTAGTGGCGCGTCCAGTGTTGACCAGCTACTACAAGAGCGACCAATTCAGAAAAAGACCATTTGACCCTTACAATGTTCTGACAAGCCCAAACGAAGCAATCCTTTGTCCCGATTCCTTCCAAAGCATGTATACTCAGATGCTTTGTGGTCTCATCATGCGCCACCAAGTGCTTCGTGTTGGAGCTGTTTTTGCCTCTGGCCTTCTCAGAGCCATTCGATTCCTTCAGCTCAATTGGTCACAACTAGCCCATGACATCTCCACCGGAACCCTAAACCCCAAGGTCACTGATCCTTCCATCAAGGAATGCATGGCTAAAATGTTGAAACCTGACCCTGAACTCGCACATTTCATCACCAAGGAATGTTCAGGTGAAAACTGGGAACGTATAATCACCAGGATTTGGCCCAACACAAAGTACCTTGACGTCATAGTCACGGGTGCTATGGCTCAGTATATTCCCACACTAGATTATTACAGTGGGGGGCTACCTAAGCCTTGTACCATGTACGCGTCTTCCGAGTGTTTTTTTGGCCTTAACCTCAAGCCTATGTCCGATCCATCCGAGGTTTCTTACACCATTTTGCCAAACATGGGTTACTTCGAGTTTTTACCCCACGATGACTCGATCCCTGTAACCCTCTCCAAGGACTCACCTCCACGTTTGGTTGACCTAGCCGACGTTGAACTTGATAAATACTACGAGCTCATTATCACAACTTATTCTGGTCTTTGCCGCTACAGAGTGGGTGATATCCTGCAAGTAACAGGGTTCCACAGCTTAGTCCCGCAGTTCCGCTTCGTGAGGAGAAAGAACGTCTTGTTGAGCATTGATTCCGACAAGACAGATGAAGCGGAACTGCAAAAGGCAATTGAGAATGCCTCTGAGTTGCTTAAGGAATTCAATACCAGCGTGGCGGAGTACACGAGCTTTGCTGATACTAAATCTATTCCGGGTCATTACGTGATTTATTGGGAACTGTTGATGAAGGATTCATCTTACCCACCCACAGATGAAGTGTTGAACAAGTGCTGCTTAGTGATGGAAGAGTCCTTGAACTCCGTGTACAGACAAGGAAGAGTTGCAGACAATTCTATTGGACCTTTGGAGATACGAGTGGTGAAGAATGGCACGTTTGAGGAGTTAATGGATTACGCTATCTCGCGAGGTGCGTCCATTAACCAATACAAAGTGCCAAGGTGTGTGAGCTTCACACCCATAATGGAACTACTCGACTCTAGGGTGGTCTCTGTTCATTTTAGCCCAGCTTTACCGCACTGGACCCCAGAACGTCGTCGTTAGTGGAACTGCAACGTACAACAATAACAACAACATGCAATCGTGCATAAGATCTGTAATAAGAGGTGGAAAGAAAAGGGTTGTTATTATCACCACCAAACCCAAAAGCATCTGTATTTGTTGATTCGATATTTCCAAAGTACTTGTTTTTAATCTTCTTTTCTTTTTTATTATGTTCCTTTTTTCCTTCTTTATGGCCGTGGCTTTGTTACACAGTTATGCGCTTTTAACTTTTTTTGTCTGGGAAATAAATTCAACTTCAAATGGGTGCGCCATGTAATTGTCATATCGATTATTGTTTATCCTTAGTATGGAAACCATGTTTATACTATCATTACTATGTATCTTGACAAATTGAAAAGACGTCGAAAGTGCACATGATGGAAACCGTTCATGTTTAGGGTGTCTAATTTTGGTAAGAATTGGACTCCTGATGTGATCAATGATCGAAGTTTGTAGTTATCTCTTTCAATAGGCACTATGCGGGTGTACTTTTGTGCACGTGCTAGATATTCTGTCTGGCACTAGGTTGGTTTACAATTTGCAGCACAGTAGATTGTGAAAGAGATAAAAAAAAGTGTAAAATAAGATAATAAAAATAATATTAAGATTTGTCGAGTGCGAACCATAGTTTTAACTTTTAATAAAATATTTCTTTGAGGCATTATGTTTTTGGAAGTATCTCACAAGACCTTTGTACCGCACAGATGCGGGCGGTTTAGTGCGTGGCTGCGTGAAGGAGCTTATTACTGTCACATTTGACAGCCTTAATATAATTTTTGAATCAATATTCAATTACTTTAGATTAAATTTTGTAGCCATTCCAACTAACATCTTTGACTCTCTTTACCCCATTTGATTTAAGAAGGAAAGATGCAAACACCCTCGAGGATGGTTTCTGTGTCCTTTGGAATTTGAAAGCCGCAAAATGGAATTGGAATCGGAATCGGAATCGAATACACTTTAAAATAGAAATCAAGAGCGTCAAATTCCATATTTAATGATTTTTTAAAAAAACTTTTTAGCTGGTTTAGTTAACATGTTTGACCGTCTTTAACATATTTGATCAGTTAGTAATAAACTCAACATGAACTGCAAACATTGCTCCGAAAGTGGCAGTTATGATGTAATCGTTGTACTTGAATGGCCATTAAGGCAACCCAAAAGAAAAACACGTCGAATTTGTTGGGCACGATAACTAGGACTAGAGATACCACATGTGCATGAGTTCACATATCACCATTGTATATACTCATGTCTTGTCTTATCTTGAAGTAGTGTAATGTTAATAATGCCGTTTCCTAAAATTTTATTTATTTTATGCTTACTTTATATGAAAAAATGTGAGAAAAATAGAATTTGAAATTTATATATATATATATATATATATTCAGAGAGAGAGACAGACAGAGAGAGAGAGAAACTTTATCTTATGTTGATAATGCTTACAAACATACGTACATAAATATATACGAGAATCATATATGAAGTTTAATTTGGAGTCGTCTTAGCGACTATAATTTCTCATTCAAACGTGATTGATCGTAAACGTTTGTCTCAATTTTGAAATCATTTATGGGAGTTTTTCATTACATATTTCCTTGCAAGCATAGGTGTGTGTGAACAGATGCATGCAGTAAAAGTATTGAATTTTCAAATGTCAGGCTAGTAACATAAAATTGGATTAAACAAAAGTAGTAAACATTAGAATCTGCTTTGTATACTATGACGCTTCTGTTATGTACTCTAGTTTTAAATGGGAGGGCTTCACAGGCAAGTCATGTTTAATTAAATAACGGCGGCGAAACACCCTATTGTAGAGAAGATCATGATGACCACTATATAATAGTTTCATTAACCTTCAAATTCCGGCCTACGCCGCGAGAGTAGTTGTTTTAAACTCCCTCGTCACGCCCATCGGGGAAATAACGCTGTTTCAAAGTGAGGCGAAAATATGTCACTAAATGATAGCTTTTCTAAGTTAATTGAATAGAACAGCAGGCAATACTAAATGTAGTTGGTGGTGGTCGGAATAAGATTTTAAAGTGGTAGGAAGCTGTTAAAAGTAAAATCTTTGAATGTCTTCCTGTCTGGTGAAGCCTCATCAATAATCTCTGGCCGTTTACAATCATAGGTTTGAACACAAAACCTGTAAAGTTTCATATAAAAGCGGGGAAAAACACACAAAAGTAAATAAAAGCGTAACATAAAGTCGATTAAAGCTAATAGTTATTGGAAAGTGTTTAATTTTGTCCAATTATCATCGCCTGTAAAATTTTTATATTACTAATTTAATGCTAAATTTTGAGTATGGATATGAAAACATTGATCGACAATATCAAATTAAATCATATTCCAATTTGCTTCAGTGTCCTTTCGGATTGATATTAAATAAGCATTAATATCCTTCTGGCCTTGTGGGATCACATGAATCGTAATGATGGTAAATTTCTCTTTTTTGCGACAGCAAGGTAGCTTAGATGCTTTGGAGTA
Organism: Abrus precatorius; assembly: GCF_003935025.1. Classification (NCBI taxonomy): domain Eukaryota; kingdom Viridiplantae; phylum Streptophyta; class Magnoliopsida; order Fabales; family Fabaceae; genus Abrus; species Abrus precatorius. Next base: position 15,724,260 of record NW_020874406.1, on the reverse strand, counting down.
AATACAAAGCCCAGAAAGGTCCGGGCTTGAATAATAGAGATGCCAAACGGGTTGGGCTAAAGCAAGATGATTAAATTCCAATTCAGGCATTGTACAGAGAACAAAAATGGACCACGTGTATTATTGTCCTTTACTAAAACTTTTAAACATCTCTGTGTGCTTTGCTTGTCTACTGGTTTGCCTGGGACAACGTCACTTCTTATTATTTCTTTTTCCTTTAAGGCTTTGTCCCTTCTTTAGATAAGTCAGCAGGCTCTCTCGATCTACAACCATAGAAAGAATGGAGGGCTTTATTATTCTCTTCTGCTGCTTTTGTAATTTTGTGATGCTGAAATGGTTGGACCACGACACATAAGCAAGTTTTTGGTAAACTTTTAATGTTATCTGTTAAAGTGCATTAAATTGTTGATATACTTGGGTTAGTGGAAATTTTCATTCCTTGCTCGGCACTATGGTCCTTCTCATCTTTTTTTTTTTTTTTTCCATTAAATGGGATTTGAAAAGTGAAAAAGAGGGAGAGAGAGAGAGAGAAGCTAAAGTACAATCAAAGTGGAAATGGGATTCGATATTAATTAATCTCGCAGAAAACTCAACACCATGAGTAACAGCTTTTCAATGCAGTTAGAAAATAAACTTAGCAGCTGCAAACAGGTTATTAAAGCTGCACATGATTTCTAGCCATAAAAAAATACACTAATAATAATTACCTTGAATTGTTAAAAATTGCAACTTGATAAGCTAAACACGGTGCAACAAAATAACAAGTTGTTTTGATATCATTTTAGTTAGATAATCATTCTGTGTTAGTTGTAAAAGATTAAGAATAGTTAGTAGTTATTAAGTTAAATTTATCAACACGGAGCTGATACTTCTGCTCAAAAGAAAGACTAGTTGGTACTATCACAAATTTACTAAGGTGTATATCGTTTAATTTTTAGAAAAATAGCAAATGTCAAAACAATTAAAGAAGCGTGAGACATTTTAAAATTATCATACAAAAGAATAGAGAAAGTTTAGAAATTCAAATTGTAATCCATGAGTTGAGAATATGAAAGATGTGAAATGTCCAGTTCAAAAACTGTAAAACAATATTTTTCATGGATAACAAATCTTGTCAATAAGATGAGAGTGTACAAAAAAGATATCCCTAAAAGTAAGATAGTGGAGAAAATTCTACACACTATGCCGATGAAGTTTGATCACGTGATGACTACAATAATTGAGTCTCATGACACATATATCATAACGGTTGCAGAACTACAAGAAAGTGTTGAAAGCCACGTAAGTAGAATATTGGAGAAAACAAAAAAATGAGCTGAAGAAGCAATGAAAAGTCAAGTGAATTTCAACAATGTTGCACGGTCCAGTTGAGATGCAGAAAATAAAGGTCGTGATAATTTCAATAATGAAGGAAATAGAAATTTCACTACAAGAAAAAACATATTTAGTTACAAACAATTTTCTAGCTAATTCGTAGTTAATCCCTAACTAATAAATTTAGCTACAAATTAGCTACAAAATTTTTCGTAGCGTAAAGCAGGTCACTAATTAGCTACGAATTAGCTACTGAATTATTCCATAGCTAAGCTATAGCTAATCCATAGCTTATCCATAGCTGATTATTCAATAAGCACAATAACAATTCTGTAGCTAATTAGCTAGAGATTATTTGTAACTTTGTTTGTAGCTATTCTGCTATTAATTTTTAGGTCCATAGCTAATTCATAACTAATCCCTAACTGATTTTCAATAAACAAAATAACAAGTTCGTAGGTAATTATTATTCGTAACTTATTTCATAGCAAAAGTCTCAAACTATTCTGTAGCTATTTCATAGATATTCCGTAGCAAAAGTCTCAAACTATTCTGTAGCTATTTCATAGCTAATCCGTAGCTAAAGTCTCTAACTATGTCGTAGCAAATCCGTTGCTAATCTGTACCTAATGTCATCATTTATTCTATAGCTATTTCATAGCAAATTTGCAGCTAAAGTTTTATTTTAGTCCGTAGCTATTCTATAGCTGATCTATAGCTAAAGTTTCTAACTTTTTCGTAACCAATCTGTAGCTAATGTCTTCATTATTCTATAGCTATTCTTTAGCAAATTTGCAGCTAAAATTCTATTTTAGTTCATATACAAAAATTCTATTATCTATTATCAATAATATCCAAAACTATTAATATTTTAATTTATAATCTTTTGCATTTAATATTTTAAATAATTTTTTGGTAAAATAATATTATTAATGTAATACATTAAATACTTCATATATAATGTCTTCTAATTCAAATAAAAATAAATAAATTTTTTATTCTTATAAATACTTTTTTAGTTTATATACAAACTAACTTTATATCTTTTTTCTAGTGAATTTTTTAAATAGAATAAGATTATTAAGTGTTAATATGATAATTTTATTTTTTTACATAAAGAATAGTGTTGGCAACATAATTTTTATTTATAAATATTAATTTACATGTAAAAAAAGAGAAATTTTCATTACTTTTGCAGTCAACACTCTTTATATTCGTTACGCTTACATAAAAATGACTTAAATGTCGTGTATGAGCCATATGAAGTCAACATTTTTCTTCATTTCATATGTATGACTTTTGTGTGTTTTGATTTTAACATCTTCAATTATGATTATCATCCCACCTTTCATTTTGTTAAAATCCATAAACTCCTTATTTTCCTCTTTGTTTAGGTTGACATTCTCAATTTTGAAAATATCTTAAATTTTAAATATTATTATATACTTTCAATATTTTTTTAAAGCTACTCACTCGAGAGCCCATATTTTTCACAAATTCATCATAATTACTTTTAATAAGTTAATTGACAACCTATCATTTCAATAAATTTCAACAAATTAAATTAGTTTTAAATTGAATATATAGTTTATAAGTAGTAATATTTATACTTGGGAGTAGAAACAATATAATGTATGGGCTTTTATAATTTGGTTTTTTTTGCACCCCTATTGTAGTTAATGAAATAATGTATTTGTCATAAAATATATTATATATTTTGCAAATACTTTAAAATTTAAATAAATTATAAATAAAAAAATATTAATAATAATTTTTTAAGAAAAAATTAAGAATAATATTTTTATTTAAATATATTAACAAATTATGCTTAAATATATTAAAAAATTTAGTTAATGTTAAGAGAAAAACTTTTAATTGAATTTAATGTAAGTTAATAAATTATTTAATTGGCTGAGCGTAGTTTGTCTTTTACTCTGTTATATCTATCTTTCCCAGTCATAAAGAAATAAATCCACTGGAGCAATATGCTAAAAAATTTAGCAAAAAATGTGTTCCACTTAATTTCAAGACAGAGAAAATTAAATTTAATCTCACAACTTATTAAATATAAAATATTATCTTATTATAATAATTTTATATTGTTATTTAACTCTAATTAGTCCTGTTTATTGTTTAAAATTAAAGTTTAACTTATTTTAATAAGAAGTTGTATTTACAATTATCATAAATAAAACTCTAGATTTAGTTAATAAATAATATCAATAAAAATAAAAATAACTTTTAAGGAGTTTTAATTTTATTTATTTATTTGATTTTTTTTAATAATGAATGCAGGTTATCTAATTTATATAAATTTTAGAGTGTTTTATATGTGTTAATAATTCAGATTATTTCATAATTCGTTAAATTTTTACCATTTATATTTTTATTAAAAATTATTCTAATATTAAAATTAATCATTATTGTTTAATTTAATATTAATTATTTTCATATATTATATTAAACTTTAATTGTTTAAATTTTTTTAATCAAATATTTTATTTTTCATATAAAAATATATTTAAATAAAAATACTAAAATTAAATATCAAATATATATTCATCTAATTTAAAATATTAAATAAAAAATAAAAAAATAAATATATTTTTTTAGTTTTTAAAACTTATTTTTTAAAACAAATATATCAAACAAATTTTTTTAATTTTCTCATCTTAAAATCAGTTTTGAAAATTAAAATACCAAACAAATTTTACTTTATTTTCTTCTTTAAATAATTTTATAAAACTGTTTTAAAATATTATTTTTAAAAACCATAAATCAAACAAGCTGTAAAATTAATTTGTAGTTAACTTAAGATTTTTTAAGTATAAATTTTGCTATTGAATCATTTTATAGCTATTTCGTAGCTACCTTAAGAATATTTTGTAGCTAACTTTTGCTATGAAAATTTTTTGTAGTTAATCCGTAGCTAAATTAAGAAATTTTTAGCTACGCAAAATTCTATAGTTAATCCGTAACTAATTTCAAGCAAATTTTTCTTGTCATATGACGCCACTTATTTTCACCATAAGTTTATTTTGCTAAAAAAAAACTTTTGTAGCTAATTCTAACTAAATTAAAAAAACTTTAGCTACGCAAAAGTCTGTAGCTAATCCATAAATAATCCCAAGCAAATTTTTCCCGTCATAAGGCGCCACTTATTCTCACCATAAGTTAATTTTACTACAAAAAATTTTTCTAGTTAATCCATAGCTAAATTAAAAAAAAATTTAGCTACACAAAAGTTTGTAGCTAATCCGTAGCTAATTCCAAGCAAATTTTTCTTGCCATATGGTGCCACTTATTCCCACCATAAGTTTATTTTGCTACAAAAAATTTTTGTAGCTAATTCGTAGCTAAATTAAAAATATTTTTGCTACGCAAAAGTTTGTAGCTAATATGTACCTAATTCCAAGCAAATTTTTTCTACCATAAGGCGCTACTTATTCCCACCATAAGTTAATTTTACTACAAAAATTTTTTCTAGCTAATCCGTAGCTAAATTAAAAATTTCTTAGCTACACAAAAGTTTGTAGCTAATATGTAGCTAAATTGAAGCAATTTTTTTCCGCCATAAGGTGCCACTTATTTTTGTGAATTTAGCTATGAAATTTTTATCCCTAGCTAATTAGCTAAAGATTTGCTACGGAATAATTTCATAGCTAATTTTCGTAGCTAAATTTATTTTTTCTTGTAGTGTTTTAGAGGTAGAAGTCGTGTGGAAATTTCAGAGATAAAGGTTATGATAATTTTAATTAGTGGTGAAACAACAATTTCAGACTAAACAATCAAGAAAGAGATAGAGATAATTACATATCTTCCAATTGAGGAAAAGGAAGAGGTAGCTATCAAGAAAGAAGTAATTTCAATTGCTTTCACTATGAAAAGTTTGGACACAAAGCTGCAAATTGTAGATTCAGATAACAGGCAAACATGGTAGAAAATCAGTATCAAAATGGTGATGAGAATTCTGATAATATATAAAATTTATTTTTGGCAACTAATAATTTTGTAAAAGATCAAAACATATGGTATTTAGATGCTAGGTGTAGCAACCATATGTGTAGCGAAAAGAAATTATTTTCTTTTTTGAATGAAACAGTTAAATCTACCATAAAATTTAGTAATAATACAAATATTCCTATATTTAGAAAGGCCAAGTTGCTATTAGATTAAAAGATGGCTTTCAGAACTTTATCTTTGATGTTTACTTTGCTTCTAGTCATCATCATAATTGTTAAGTATAAGGTAACTATCAAAGAAAGGTTATAAAATATAGATTTATCAAGGATATTACACGTTAATTGATAGAAATGAAAAATTTGTTGTTAAGGTACAAATGACACTAAATTGCCTATTCTCTTTGAAAATTCAACATGAAAAATACCAAATAAGAATTAGTTGTGGCATATGTATTTTGAACACTTTCATTTTTTCAAATTAAATTATTTATCAAAGAAATAATATATTTTTTGTTTACTTGTTGTAAATATTCGCAATAATATATGAGAGTTGCCAATTGAAAAAGAAACACAGAGAATCATTTTCTACAGGAAAGTCATAGAGAGCAAAGAATTTATTAGAGATTATTCACTCAAATTTGTGCATAGTTGAGATACCAACTCATAGTGGTCGTAAGTATTTTATTACCATTATTGATTATTTTAACCAAAAAAACTTGGGTGTATTTTTTGAAGCAAAAATCAAAAGCTTATGATACCTTTAAGTCATTTAAGGTATTTGTGGAGAAACAAAGTGACTACAATATTAAAAAATTGATAATAGACAGAAGTCTATAATACCTCAAATTTGCAATTTTTTTGTTAGCAACACAGAATTCATCAAGTGACAACCAAATACACTTGCCAATAGAATGAAATTACTTAAATGAAGAACAGGACAATCATGAGCATGGTGAAGTACATACTGAAGGCAAAATAAGTGCTTAGAGAATTTTGGGTAGAAGTTGTTACTACTACTATGTATATTTTGAACATGTGTCCAACAAAGAGTGTTTGTGACAAAACACCAGAAGAAGCATAGAGTGTATTGAGACCATCAATACATCACTTGAGAGTTTTTGGGTATATTGCTTATGCCTATGTACCAAACTAGCTAAGGAAGAAATTGGATGACAAAGGAGAAAAATGTGTTTTCATTGACTATTGCACCAACTCAAAAGCATATAGACTTTACAATTCAGAGACAAAGAAGGTGATTATTAATTGTGATGTGATGTTTGATGAAGAGGAATGTGGGATTGGACCACAAAGACTAAAAAGAAATCATTGGTGATTCCTGATAGTTATGAAGAAGAAGATAGGGGAGCAGATCCAGCACATGATGTACCAGAGTCTTCTAGCAGACCACAAAGGCATCTTAGTTACTAGCCATATTGTAGGATTATGTTATGGGAAATAATAATGACCCATTTGATGAGGAGATTATCAATTTTGCCCTATTTGCACATTGTGAGCCAATGACTTTTGAAGAAGTTTGTAATAATGGAGAAAAGCTATGAAATGAAACATGGGTGCTTACAGATTTACCTATAGAAGAAAAAAAAAAGACAATTGGAGTGAAACAAGTGTATAAAACAAAGTACAAGCTTAGTAGAGAGATTGATAGCTTAAAAGCGAGGTTAGTGGCAAAAAGATATAAGTAAAAATCAGGTATTCATTATTTTGAGGTATTTGCTCCCATTATGAGATTAAATACAATTCATATAGTTATTCCTTTTTGAATGGTACTTTGGAAGAAGAAGTGTATGTTGAGCAACCTACAAGTTGTGTGATTGAAGGAAAAGAAGGCAAGGTCTATAGATTGAAAAAAATATTATATGGCTTAAAACAGGTACCTAAAGTATGGTACAAGAAGATTGATTCTTACTTTATGTAAAATGGTTTTCAAAGATGCTCGTTTGAGCATACTCTATATATCAAGTTTGTCGAAGCTGGTGATATTCTTATTGTGTGCTTTTATGTTGATGATCTAATATTTATTAGTAATAATCCAAAATTGATTGCAGAATTTAGAGAGGCCATGATTAGATGCTTTGAGATGGCAATTTTAGGCCTAATGTCATACTTTCTTGGTATTGAGGTTGTTTAATAGGATGATGAAATTTTCATCTCTCAAAAGAAATATGCTGAAAACATTTTAAAGAAATTCAAGATGGAGAATTCAAAGCCAATATCTACACCTATTAAAGAGAAGTCAAAGTTGAAAAGAGATAGTGATAGAAAAAGGGTTGATTTAACATACTACAAGAGTTTGATTGGAAGACTCAGATATTTGACTGCTACTAGACTGGACATTGTGTTTGGAGTCAGATTGCTTAGTAGATTTATGGAAGAGCCACATGCATGTCATTTGCAAGGTGTAAATAGAATTCTAAGATACATTAAAGGTACTTTGACTGAAGAAATTTTTTATGCTAATAATAATTATGTAAAACTTGTTGGATATAGAAACAAGAAAAAACACATCTAGATATGCATTTCATCTTAGTATTTGAGAAGTATCATGGTTTTCAAAGAAATAACCAATAATTGCACTCTTAATAGCTAAGGCAGAATATATAGTTGTCATAAGTTATGTTGCATAAGCAATATGGATAAGAAGAATGCTTGAAACGATGCATCAAAAGTAAGATACTGTCACATCAATATTTTGTGATAATAAGTTTGCAATTTCAAGAAAAAATCTAGTCTTTTATGGGCGATCTGTAACGCCTTATTTTTTCTTTTCTCAAATACATAATATTTTCATAAAAGAATCAGGAAAATAAAATAAATTCCTTTGAACATTATTGAAGTGAAAAAGAAATGTGAAAATAATACAAAACATAGTGTAAAAATTTTATTAATTCATAAGTATTTTAGAGAACAAAGATTCTAAAATTTCATCTGCAATAAAAAAAAAAGTAGTTTTATAATTGTTTCAAAAGAATGTTATAGAATTAAAAATATCCATTATATAACTCAAAATAACCAAGTCCTATAACAATTATCATCCATCCATGTACTGCGAGCTTAGTACTACTCGTCTTGGTTTCTTGAAAATGTTATGTAAGGGTAAGTCTCTACCCTACCACTCATATATAAAACATATTCACCATAACACACATATCATTATAATTAAAGAAAACATCATGGTATTGCACATCACAATGTCACATAAAGCAAATTCTCATCTCAACACATAAACATATATTATAATCCATATATTCACAATTTCTTTTTATTATATGCGCTCATTGTGCCCTATAGCCACAGTTATCCAATGTCTCTATCTCGAGGTCTTACACATCTTTGTAAATAGTCGTTGGATGGCCCAATGCAATACGGTTACAACACATGCAATAGACAGCCCCTTAGAAAAGGTAATGATCAAGAGTTAAGTCAGAAAACGAGTGTGCGGCCATGTAGTACATTTGTAACGTCCCAAATTTTTGTAATAATATTTTGATATATTAATATAAGTGTATATATAGATTTTTATATGTTATATGTTTGATTTATGTACATGATGATATGTATATGTGTGTAATGATATGATTGTGAGAAGTCTGTATAGTGTGGTCGGAATGTAATGTGGATTGTGACTGGGCTAAAATAGATTGAATATATATATATATATGTGTGTGTGTGTGTGTGTGTATGTGTGTGTGTGTGTAAGCTAAGTGTAGATGTTGTTGCGGAGTGTTCTTGCTGTAGCGAAAAGACACTGAGAAAGAGGAGAGAAATTGTTGCGTTTTCGCTGTAGTGAGAAGGCGTCAGTGGAGGGTGCATTTCTGGGTGCAATTTCGCTATAGCGAGAGGGTCTTGCCGTAGCAAGATTCTATAAAAACCAGAGTGCTGTTTCATCTAAGATTTTCACTGTAGTGAGAAAGAGTGTTGTTGTAGCGAGCGTGTCACAACCCGAGGGGTATTTGAGGTGTTTAGGATTTTGAAAAATCCTTTTCCCACTTCTCTCTTCGAGCCTTCTCTCCTTTCTCTCAATTTTTAAGACATTTTTACCAATTAAATTGCCTCCAAAGACATTTGAAAGTAAGATTGAAGGTTGAAAATGAGTTTGGAGCATTTGGAGGTAAGTTTGTGAGTTAGGATTTTTGGGTTTAATCCCCTTTTCTTTGATTTCTTGGTTTTTCATGGGATTTTTTCTATATTTAGGATGAAATTTGTTTGGGGAGCACATCTATTGTTGAATTACATTGTGGATCTTAATTCGAGGTAAGGAGGGACTTTATCCTGTCTCAATTTACTTGAAAATTCGTTTATATTGTTATTTGTATAATTATGATTAAAATAACACATAGAAAACTGTGTATTTGGATGAAAATGACTTGATTGTAATAAGGTATAATGGAAACCTTGTATAGAACCTAGTGTTGTTGGCATTAAGAAATGTTGTGTGTGATGAAGTAAATAATTGAAGAGAAATTGTGATAAAACTGTATGATTGAACCTTGTGTGGTGGAATATGGCCATGTGTGCCGTGTGCTATGAATGAATGTGGGCCTGTGTGCCATATGCGAATATGAATACTGTATGTGACTTAAATTTGTGTGAAAGGACATATTAAATATGGTTATGAATATGCTATGAATGGTTTAGCGATACACTGGAGGTGTGGAAGATTAGGACAGTAAAAATACCTTCGGGAAGAGAGAGTGGTGGTGACACTAACAGTAAGCGTGAGTACATCACAAGCCACACACTCTTCTTCTAACTAGACCTCTGACCAACACCTTTGTCGAGTGACTTGTGACAGCACATGTTGTGTCTGTGAGGCGGAGGTAATCGGCAACCATCCATAGTGTGAAATTGTGACCACAGTACCACAATGAGCGTGGCTACGTGCAGTGAGCGCACATGTGTGAAATGTTGTTGGTGCAGTGAGCGCAACGATTGTAATTTGAAATGGAATGTATGATGAATATTGTTTGTGATACTTGAGTAGAATATATCAGAATACATGTGGGTGTGCAAAGTGAGTCTCTATATTTGTGTGTGTTGGATAGTGTAGAGTATTCACCTTTACATTTATTTTTCATGTGACCAAGACGATCAGTATCGGGTTCAATGAAAAGGGATGGATGAAATTACTATAAGACTATAAATTTATTTGAGATCTGATGTAGTTGAATTAGTCCTGTAGAAATGATTTGATGCAAGTTGTAATTCATCCTTATTTAGAAATATTTTAATGAATTATGCACGGGACAAATTACTTTGAATGAAATTTTATTTCTCCTATTTTATGAAATTTGAAATTGAAATTAAATTTAAGGTGTTATAGTATTCGTACACAATATTTCATGCACAAAATTTAAGGTGTTACCACCCTATATTTTCTCAAGATATCCCATATTGTCTCCATCTTTTATCCCCCAGTGTATCTCTGTAATTATTTACATATCAACATCTTTCTCTTGGTATATTTTATATCACAAAATCATATCAACATCATCAATATACCTTGTCATGAACTATTTGAACATAATAACACATTTTCACCATATATTCATCATAAAATTACATAAACAACTAATTATTCTCACTTTTCACTGGTTATTTTTCACAAAATAAGGATTATTCCACATATAATCACATATATGACAAGATCTATGAGAATACAAGTAATAAACATAACAAAATGATAAAGTAGAGCTCCTCTTACCCTAAGATAAGAATTTCTCAAAGATTTAACTAAAGATTTTCTCTAAAATTAAAAGTTTATCCTAAAAACTATAAGATACCTATAAGAAATTTGAGATGAAGAGAAATAAATGATAAATCTATATTCAAACTTAAAGAAACTTTGAATCGCTTAGAATGAATGTACGATCCCATAGCTGAAGAGAAATCAAAGTTTAGGAAGTTTAGGATGAAAGAAAATGGTAGTATATGGCCTTAGATCTCTCTAGAACCTTTGAAAAGTGTGAAGAATGAAGATTTTATGCAGGATCCCCTATTTATAGGCAAAATCTCGAAGAAAAAATAAATTTTGGGTATTGTTCACCTGGAAATCACTGTTCATTGCCGAAATTACTATTTATGACTGATTTATTGTTTATTTTTTTAATAAATTTCAAACTCCATCTAAATCTATTTTAATCACACTTAATATCACATAATTCTTTAATTAATACTTAAAAATATTGAGTGTTACACGATCCAAGCACAATGATATTAGATTTCACAAGATTTAAGAACTAATAGCTGAAAAGAAAATGAAAATTAATTATTGTCCCACTAAAGAAAATATTGAATATATTTTTAGAAAGTTACTAAAAGCTAAGTTATTTTATAAGTGAAAGAAAATGTTTTGAATTATTAAGTTTAAGAGAGAATGTTAAAAAACAAACTTAATAGCTAATGCAACAAGTTTTCAAATTGATAAATTAATTGACTGGTTATTAAAGTTACACATAATTTTTAAATATAAAAAATACACTAATTCATCATTGCCTTAAATTGTCAAAAATTGCAACTTGACAAACTAAACATGGTGCAACAAAAGTTATTTTCATATATTTTAGTTTGATAATCATTCAGTGTTAGTTGAAAAAAATTAAAAATAATTAGTAGTTGTTAAGTCAAATTTATTAAATTTTTTTTATTCATTAACTATAATTATGTCATATTTTGCTTATAAAAAACTTATATCATTCAAATGACAAAGTTGTGAGTTGATAAATAAAAATTCAAAAAATAAAAACTCTTCTTATGTGAATTTTTCTTCATGAGCTTGTTAGAATTATGTTCCTGACAAACAGATGCTACCTGGTTAGTATTTATTTATATCAAATTATTAATTTTGAAAGTACCACTAAAGACAACTCTTGGAAAACAAATGAAAAAACGACTTAGCTTATGGTACGCTAAATTCTTGTTGGGCCTGACTTATGAAATATTATCTTCCGGTTTCGTAGTTCATTGTACGGGCTCGTGTCCGATCCGGTATCAATTGAAAGCCCGTTTGCAGGGTGTAAACTGTATTTGTTGTTTGGGTGGCTTTTTAAATACTAATAATCAATTCTTAGTGTATATAATTTGATTTTGATATAAGTGAAATTTTAGCTCCTCTCTTGCATAGCATTATTCTGGGCATGTGACTTCTGGTTATATCTCATTTATACTACTGATTCTAGAAACAGTTTTATTAATTTTATCAACCAAACAATTACTTGTTTACCGTTAACCTTCAAATAATTACACTCAATCACAAATCAAAATTTTTAATGTCTCTTCTAAAATTAATTCTACGAAAATTTTAATAAAAAAATAGGCTTTGAGATCCAAGGGACGGAGGATGGACATCAGATCATAGACCACCAAGGCTTGTTATCCGCAAAGAAAGAACAACAGCTTAGAGGTACACAAATAGTTTTGGACTGAAAAAATGCACACCATAGTTTTCATCATATGGGTGAAAAGAATAGAAAAAATATTTTAAATTAATATCATGTTGAAAAATATAATTTAAAATATTTTATTTTAAAAAAAATTAATTAATTGACAATAAATATATAAATATATGATATTTAGTTTAAATGTTATATTAATAAAATATTATATATTTTTGAATTTAGTTTAACACAAATTATTTAGTTATAGAAACTAGTTTACAGAATAATTTTAAGAAGTTAAAAACTCAGCTTTTGATTTCATCAAAACATAAGCGCCAAAGTTGTCACCAGGCTCACGGGTCACATGAGCTGCTGCGCAGGACAAGATATTTTAAAAATATTTGACGGGTAGACCCGTCTCGAAGCCCTCAACGGTTCATCGTCTCTTATGGATATGTCGTCATTGTGTTGGCAACTATGACACAAAAAACAAAACGTAATCCATGGTTCCTTGCTAGTAGAGTAGGGGAACATTAACAGGGTTATCGTACAGTAGCAATCAATTTTCTGGGATTTGTTATTTACAGAAAAATGTTAATCCTACGGTTTTCTTTTTTATACGAGAAAAAATTAAAGAAAATTATCAAAATACAGTGTTTTAAAAAATTATAAAAATATAATTATTTTAAATTACCATTTATTATTTTTTAAAATTATCAATAGTATTTTTTATTTTATAATTTTTATTATTTTTCAGTGATGTTCAAAAAATTATCGGTAGCAATTTTTAAAATTTATCATCTTTTTGTATCTACACAAAAATTATCAATTTTATAATTTCTTAAAATTATCATTTTTATAATTATTATAATCATTGTCAATAATTTAACTAAATTTTAAATAATTATATTTTACTAATGTTTAACATAAATAACATATTAAATAATATATTTAAAATATTAAGTGAAATGATATATGTAATAGTTTTTGGTAATTAAGTAACAATTAGTGAGAAATAAACATTTTTTGTATTTTTTATAATTAAAAAAATATAATTTAAAAAAATTCTAATTTTAACTTAAATAAATTTTTTAATTTAAAACGGAAATTACTTTTTTATCAAAGTCATTTAAATAAAAATGTAGAGTTAAAGAAAAATTATCTTTTTTACTAAATTTTTTTAAATAAATTTATATTATAAGCTGAAATTTTTACCTATAAAGAATTTAGATTCATAAATATAAAGATACTTTTAAAAACCCAACAAACCACACAATCAACATTAATTTTTTTTTACTTTAAAAGTTAAAATTTATTTATCTTAAATTTAAGTTTACTTAACTAAAATTTTTTCTTAAAATAATGAGAAAAAAAAAACAGACACTTGGGTTTAGCGTGCACAGCAATTCTATAGATAAGTGTCATTCCCCATCTAATTTAGACCCTCTTTGTTTAGAATATGAAACCAAATTTACACAAATTCCCATGCACATTTCTCTGCTTGAAATCAATTTATGTGAGAGGAAAATTTTCAATTGTGAAGAATCTATTTTCTAATGAATTCGGATCCTTTCATGTTTTGGCGCGAACATGAGCATCATGTCCAAATTCGTTTAAGTGAGTACTTATCTTGAAATACATGGCTCTCTGTTCTAAATTTGCTTAATATGAAACAAGATTCGTTTGAGCAAAATGGAGCGATTCCATATTCGCTTAAGCGGATATTCGCGACCTCTCGCTTGGCCTCGTTTTAAAGTCAGGATTCCATAAATGAGTTGTTTAAGCTAAAAACTTTGGCTTAAGCGAAAATTCACTTAAAATTCGCTTAAACCGCTCCAAATTCACTTAAACGAATTTAGACAGGACGCTCATGTTTGCGCCAGAACATGAGAGGATCTGGATCCTTTTCTAACAGAGGTACAGGCGAGCTCTTGATGATTCTGATGACGTTCTCACATATTTTTTTTTCTTAGTAATTTGATGAAGCTCTCGCTATGTAGAAGGAAGGATTCCCAAAAAGTGTACTTGGGCTTTTTGGTTGCTCATTAGTTGTTTTTCGATTGTTTGATTTTCCTCCTTTTATTTCGCACTCACCATAAAATATTATGTATGTTAATAATATGTTTTGAACCTATAAACTCTTATGAGTCTTTGTCCATCTCGAAGAGAAAAGAAAAATAGACAATAATGTGTCATTGTCCAATTCTGATTAAGGATAACAAGTTCTGACCAATCTTGGATTACTCAAATTAGTCTGTATGCTTTATATTTATACTTTTGTTCAGCATATATTCAGCCTCTCTACATATACTTGTATTGATGAAGGTATAATTTAAAGTAATTAACGGTAAAATATAACTCTTTTTACATTAAAAATGCCCAATGATAAAGGTGTAGTTGAACAAATAATTTAATTACATGTCTATTCATTAAAAAAAAAACTATATTAAGATTCATATAATAATTTTAATGATACAAAATATTAAAATAAATTATGAGTAAGTGTTTGTATAAGTAACATCCAAAAAACAATTTAAAATATGGTGTTCTTGAAAATATAGTTTAATTAATTATACAGTTATTTAATATTTTTTATTATATACAAATTAATAACATAATTTTTTATTAAAAAAATAAGAAAAAAGATAAATTATAAATACATGAGAGAATTTTTGCATGAATTAATGAATGTTTTACAAAATATAACACACTTTGAGATAAATCAAATTCTAAAATTATCATGGGATAACTTTTGAATCTTATCAAGTAAATTTTTTTAAAAATTACTTTCAAATCATTACAGAAAGCAAATTCATGAAATAAACTCTATAAACAATTTATCATAATATCATATGACACTATCATAACTCATACAGTCTATATTTATATTAATTTTATAGTATTGGAAAGATAATAAAATTTATGACATTTTAAAAAAATATTAATTTGAGGATTAACTTGTTTAAAAATAGTAGAAATCAATCTTTTTAAATTAACTAATATAATTTAAATTCTGATAAATATTATATTTATTCTCATTAAATATCACATTACTTCAACATCACAAAGTCACTAAATAATTAATAAATACAAAATACAATCCATTATAACAATCAAAGTTGTAGCGTAGAGATGGAAATAACAATAAAAAAATACACTATCAAACAAAACTAAATTTCTGAGTTAGAGTTAACCTATTTAGATCACAAGAATACATAGGTTAAGAGTTATAGGAAGTAAACTCACAATAACAACTTAAAATATTAATAAGTAAAAATTTATATTAAATAAGTCAAATAAAAAATATAACATTCTCTATTATTAACAATTTTCAAACTTAATCAATATTTGAAATTGATAAAAGGATGATTATCAAATTGTTAAATCATATTTAAATTACTTTTGCAGAATAAATATCTTTATCTGTCTTCGATAAATTTGATCATTAAACTTGTTAAAATAATTTTTTAAAAGTTGATAAATTATATTAACAAACTCATTGTTTATTAAACTAAACTAAAAATAACTTGTATTTTTGTTCTCAATAAACCCTTCCATACCTTTCTCAAGTTAAAAAGAAAATACAAATATTTTAAATTTCTCATTACTTCTTTCAAACACCACTTGGCTAGTTTTGAATAACTAATTCAAATTAAATATTATAATTGATTAGTTATATAAGTTAAAAAAATAAATCATTACATTTATAATTAACAATAAATATATAAATTTATCTTAATTAACTTCGAATATTTCAATATTTTTAATCTATACATGCATGGGGTGAACTAATAAAAAAACAAGCCAACAAAAATTATCATTACACATCTGCTTAATAAATGTAAATGTATAATATAATATAATATATAGAAAAAAGTAATACATATGTATATATACACATATATATAATTATAATAATTAACATTTATATATAATTGATGAGTATATTTTTAAAAATGATATTATTTAAAAATGTTCTCAAATAAAAATGTTTTTAGAAGTTAGTTACATTTTTCATCGTGTTAAATGATTTTTTAACATGAATTTATATTTTAAATATTTTTTATTTAAAAATATATCTTTATTTTAATAATTTAATGTAACAAAATATTTATTGATAATTATGAATTTGAATCTTGAAAAATCACTGTTTATAAAAGAAACGTAACCAAGGAAATAACTCGACCAGTTGTGGCAACTAGCTGGTATCGGAACCAACGACATAACGGATTTTAAAAAGAAGTTAAAAAAATGTTGTAAATATAGAAATAGAACAAGGAACGGGTCGCCATTTTGGACTTTCGGTGCTCCTTTTGCGTGTTGGATACGCGATTGGGATTGATTTTCAGCGTTTCTTTTAAGGATATAAATAGGAGTCAGATTGAACGAGTGATCAACAAAATTTTCCGTAATGAGTTAATCCGCATCCATTACCATCTAGCCACGCTACAACAACCAAAATATCTAAGTTGATAAATCACAATATATAATTCTGATCCAAGAAAATAATTTGCAAAATCAGTTGATTTGATGTTAAGACTCATTTGACTAATTTTTTTATTAATAAGTTTTTTTTAATAGTTGAGTGAATATATTTCCCAATTTAATTCCGGACTTAGTTGGATAGTAATCAAACCTCCGTTTGCAGCATAATTACAAATTATATTTTATTCACGTAATTAGCATTGAAATGCATGTAATGAATATATAACATTAAATATATAGATACTTGTTGAATGTAAATATATGATAATGTTAAAAAATGTTTTAGTTCAAATTTTTTTTTATTCAAACACAATTATTTCGATGCTTTATCTAAATAGTGCCCAATTCACATTGTTGACTTTAATTTCCATATGCATTTAAAAAAAAAAACAAAAAAGAGGCTTAAACTTAAAGAAAGTAATTTAACATCAAATAGAGCGAGAAATAAAATCTCAATATACATCAACAAAAAGTACTTAAAACATTCTCAAAAGAATGACATTGTAAATTATTAAGTTCGGTCTGTAAGTCAAACCGGTGTTAGTAATAAATAAATAAATATTAGTTTCTCTGAAAATGTGATTGATATTAGCTTTTTATTTTTTTTAAATAAATTTTTTATTTTTTTAAACCAGTAATCTTTTCGTATGGCTTCCTACAATTGATCGTATGATATTTTGCACACCTGTAGCTAAGTCAAAGTGAAGCTCAATTTTTATGAATCCTAGTTGCCAAGCTAGCTTTATTCCTTCAAAGTCCCCGTACCATAGTTCAGCAGCGCATGCATCTGATTAAATGACTTAAATCTAAAAAAATTATTGTGCTTGGAATAAAATAATTGGATTTTTGGTAGAATTGAGTTTTAAAAATGTGCACTGAACGAACTCAGTCTAAGAAAATATATAATTTGGCAATAATATTTTTAAGATGAAAATTTTAAAAAATAGATAATAAATTAAAATTACTTTTAAAATACAAATATAAAAAAATAATGAACTCTTCACATAATTAATTCATGTAAAGAAAAATGTTTTTTTTTTCACATTCAATTTATTAGTTGAGAAATGCTTAGCACAATACACTTTTTGTGACATGTTTTTATTATTAACAGAAATTTATTGAAAATAAAAAAATATTAATTTACAAGTAAGAAAGAGTGAGACTCCTGTAATTTTTATAATTTTTAATATATTTCAATTGATAGCAAGAGGTGTAGTATGAATAATATTTTAAAAAGTATGTTAGTTGCATTAATACTTTTTATTCATTTTATGATAGGTTTATTTTTACTTTTTATATTCCAATCGGCAACGTTTTTTATTGTATTATTTTTTCACTAAAGCTATGGTTTTGAAGCTAATCAAATAAGTTAATAACCATTAAATACGTATATTATTTGGCAAAAATACTAGACAAGTTAACCAAAGAAAATACACTCATCATCTATTATTTTATAACAAGAAATTGAGAAGAAAATGCTCAAATTTCCAAACAACATGCATTAAAAAAAAAAGAAAAATACAATATAGGGAAAGAGAGATGGAAAAAACTTCATTCACTCTTGAATACAAAAGAAACGAAAAATTGTCAAATAATGTTTCTAAACAATGAGAAATTGGGGGAGGGAGTTTTTGCGTGAGAACTCACAATGGAAATGTCTTGACGCTGAGATGAAGGAAAGAGTCAATTACACAGATGTGAAGAGAAGCGAGTAACACACCCAGTACACTTAAAAAAAGTCTCATAAGAATGCAAAAGAGAGGTTGTGAATCATTTTTTAGAGTGGAGAAATATGTTATTAATTTTTTTTTTCTATCTTTGAAGGAGAGAGCATCCAAAGGCAAAAGATAAAGTGAAATTTCACTTATATTTTGTGTCTAGTATTCATTATAAGGAAGGGTAACTTAAGCCTGTTGCTAAAGAAAGTGAAAGTATTATGACTCATCATAAAAAAAAAATAACATGGAATAAGAGAGAAAAAACTTTATATATCAATTATTAAAAAGTAAAAATCACACATTACAAAATTACACGAGTTATCTATATGGTAAATAAGCTTTTACAAAAAAATTGTTATCAACTACTCCTTCATATTAACTAAAACATTGTCATTACTTCGTATTTAAAAAACATTTGAAGGTTTGAATTATAATAATAAACAAAGTCATTTTTAACTTTTAGTCACCACTCAAAAAGTTAAAAGTAAAAAGTAGCCGTTGATTTATTAAGTTTGTAAATAAAGATTATAAAACAATTTATTTAACTCATATTTGAGATACTCTAGTAAAAATAACAATCTTTATATTTAGGCTTTAAATTTAAATTTTAAACTTAAATTTATCTCATATTTTATATTTAAATAGATCAAATTAATTTAACTTTAATGCAAAAATTTGAATGAGTAAAAAGATTAAAATTAATTTAAATATAAAATTAAATTTTAAAATATTATAATTAACAAATCAATCAAACAATGTATCTTTTCAACTATATTCACACGCTTTCTGGTTATAACATAAACGGAACATTTAATTCACTTAAATAAAAATATAAAAAAAATATATATATACAAAAGTTAATGAGAGTGGATGTACGGAAAGATGTACGGAAAGAGGGGTTGAGAGATGAGGAGAATGAATAGGTATAAGTGTTAGATGAGAGTGTGGGAAGGGAAGAGGGAGTGGGGTGGGAGAGAAAAAGGAGAGAGAGGTCAATGAAGAGGGTGGTTGGAGAAAAAGAATTAAATATACGAAAAAAGTAAAATTGGAAAAAAGAACACGAGAATGGAGATGTAAAAATTTTAAATTTATTTTAAACGAATTTTGTATAAATTTTTTATATTTTTGTATTTTAAATAAAATAAAACATCCAATTCTGATGAGAGAATTTAAATTCTTTTCTAAACTTAGTAACAATACAGAGTAATAATTTTTAAAAAATAACTCAAATCAACCCTTTTAATTTATTTAGTTTTGTGGTCAAATTTGCTTGGACTAAACAATTTTATTACTATGTAAATAAATTTTTAACGTGAGATCTATACTTAATTATATTTTCAAATTACACGTCCTACGTTTTAACAATAAACTTAACATTGATTTTAGAATTCCAATTTCACAGCTTATTTTTTACATAATTCAAAAACAAAACAAACATGTCCCCTTAACTTCACAATTGACATTAACAGAAACAGTATTGCCACAGGGATATAAAAGAGTTGAAGTTAGGTTTTATAACGGTTGAATTTAGTTTGTTTCTTAGTCGCAATTTCACCTGCAACAAATGCAACCCTGTAGCCATATCCATGATTCCATATAGCTAGACTTCATCAAATCGAAAACGACACGCAAGAGTTACTATTAAAGAAATAAAAATTAAAATAAAATCTTCCATAATTTTATAATTTGGTTTCTTCTTTTATACATAAAATGATCGTTGTAGATAATTTTATAATAAAGTAAGTGGTTTAATTAAAAAATATTAATACTCTTTAATATTTAAAATATTAAAAATATTATAACAGTTAATTTAAAAAATATATATAATATTTTCTTGAATTTTTAAATAACGCAACAAATAAAAAAAACATGCAATACATTATTTAATATCCTTTATAAAATATTTTTAACTATCAGTTGAAAATTATAAAATTCTACTTTTTTAATTTAATAATTTTTCTTGTATTGTTAGTATATTTTAAAAATTAATTAAGAAATATGTTATTAATATTTCTATTAAAGAGATGACAATACACATATCCAAAAAAAAAATTCGAGATATCAAATTAGTATAAAATTACACGTCTCTCCATCACCCTTCGTATGGGCAGAGACTTTTTTGTGAACGAAATGGAAGAGCAGATTTGCGAGTAAAGTGACGGTTCATAACAGGTGCTAGGAGATAAAAGAAAAAAGAAAAAAAGAGCGAGAAATTGAAAATTCAAAATTTTAATTAAATATAAAACATTATTAGTCACCAATTAAAGTTTTTAGACAAAATTATTGTAGAGTGAAATTTTAGTAACAAATTACTAACCTGTAGAGATATGTAACTCCCTCCCCCAACACACACGAGCGCAAAAGCCCGCTGACATTGGACCGTAACAGCATTTAATTTTAAGGTTAAATTGCACTTCCAATATTTTTATTACTGTGTCTTATTTTTAGTTATGCAATTTGAGTTTTTGTATTTGTTTAATTTAATATTTTGCTTTTTTAAAGTGTCCATTCATTTTTAATTAGAGTTTTATGATCTTTTTACTTATACTTTTGACCTTTCAATTATTGTATTTGCTATTTTAGTTTTTAATTTTTAATTACACAAATTTTATTGGGATCTTCTTGTTCTCTCCTATAATTGAAGTTAATGTCTATGTTAAGAAATTTCACTCCCAAAAAATAGTTTGTAGGAGAAAGACTGTCATTAACCCCTATTTCTAATCAATATAAGATACTTTAACGGTTTACAATTTTTTTTCTTTTTTTTTTCAACAGAATTTTCTCTCTCTTCTTCTTCTTTATTCTCTTTCTTTCGTTAAAGTTATGTCATATTTTCATTTCAAACTTATATAAATAGATGCCTTCTTCTTAAAATAAAGAAAATGTTCAAATTTATAATTAAAGTTTGTCTTTAAAAAAAAATAAAAGATAAATAAAAATGATGTAGAAGCGAACAAAATAATGGTGAGAAATATAAGTGATACAACAGAAAAGGAGTAAAGGAAAATGTTAAAAAACTAACAGAAAAAAAAGGAGGTGAAGTGCAAGTATCAAGTCTTAAAGGGCAAGAAAAAAAAAGTAATTAGAAGATTAAATTTATTAAATTAAAATATTTATGAAACTAAAATCAAATAAATATAATAGTTTAAAAACTAAAAGTGTAAGAAAATTTTTCAATTTTTTTAAGACAATTCAACTATAATTTAATAAAAGGACAAGTTTGTTAAATTGAAAAATTAAAAAGACTAAAATTACATAATTAAAAGAAATGAGATTAAAATCGAATAAATATGATAAATTGAACTAAAAAGTATAATTTTTTTAATATATTATTAATTATTAATTTTATTTTTAAATATAAATAAAATATATTAAATTATAAATATGAATCATATTCTATATACTTTTAATAAATAAACATATTAAAGAAGAAAGGTCCAAATGTCGTATAAAGAAATTAATAAAACACGATATAACAAGTCCAAAGGAAGAATAATTGTTTAGAGTTAAACGGTGAAGCCATGCGAAGCTCGTGGGTGTGTCCAGGACGGCTGCTGGCATTGGCTATATATATATACACAGATTTATTTATTTATTTATGTGCACTTTCAATTTTTATTTGCTTAAAGTTAAACAATTTTTAAAACTAAGAGAAAAAATAGATGACAAGTCAATAATATGACAAATGAAAGAAGTATAAACTGAATATTCTCAAAATAAATGAAACAATAGATTTAAAAATGCCACGTGATAATTATAGTGGAAGTACTTACAATTATATAGACTAATAAAATAAGAACGGATGAATTTTACAAAAAATATGAATATGTTTTTCGTCAAATGGCTTAAAAACAAAGACAAAGTAAAAATAGTTGTTACATTCTGCTAGTTGTTCATTGATTTTAAAATTGTTATTTATTTAATAAATTTTTTATTAATCTCAACTATTGCATTCTTTAATTAGAGGGGAGATAAGAAGAATAAAGAAATTTTTATAATATTTTTACGTTTACTTCAATATTTTAAATAAAAAAGGGAGAAGGTAAAAATTGTTGCCCATTTAACTTTTTTTAAAAAATGAAAGATGATTTTTTTAATAAATTAACTGGTCAATTTAATTTAATACTATATTTAATTAATTTAAAAGTGTGTTTAAACATATAATTTATTTAAGTGTTTATTTAATATATTTTACAATATTAATTTATGTCATAAATTTTATTAAAAATAAAGATATTTTAATATGTTATACTAATAAAATTAATGAAGTTAAATAAAATTTTAAGTATATTTTAATAAATTTATTTATTTTACCTTCTTTCTTTTTGCAAATCAAATAAAATATATCGCATTTTTAATTAAAACTCTATTTTTTATTTTAAACTAAACAGTGCATTAAAATTTATTTTAAAAATATATTATTATTTTTATTAAATATTTATTACTAGTTCTCAATGAAACAAACATATTTTTAATAAAAAATGAATTATTTATAATTTTTTATCTTCACTTTTAAAGGCTAAAATTAACATTTATTTTATTTTAAAAGTTATAAAATAGTTACAAAAGATGAAATGATTTAAAATATTTTTTAAATAATATTTTTTAAAATTAAGATGTCTACGTGCTAATATTAATAATTTTTTTTATTTTACATACTAATAAAGATATCGTAATGATATATTTTTTTATTCCATATACACGTAATTATAGTATGTGAGTCGATCTAACTGTATAAGTCCCATTTATGCTAGTCTAACGTTATATGAGCAGGACTGTGTTGATCGGATAAACAAATCGGCACACAAAAATTCGTGGCCTGTGAATTTTCAAGCAGACTCGTTAATTAATAAAATGCACAAAAATAAGTTTTGTTTATAAATACTTTAAGAATATTAATTTAAAAATAATTTTTTGATAAAACTTACAAAAATGGTTGTATTATTATACTTTTTTAATCACTGTTTACCGAATCTAAAGATACTAATTAATATTTGTTATTTTTAATTCAGCAAACAGTTCGTGCGCTTAATTCATTTATAACGGATGTTTTAAACAGTTTATATTTCTAGTCATGAATCATATTATCACGGGGTGTATATGAACCAATCCGCAAGTTGAGCCGCACGTACACACGAGTGAAGTCATACGTACTCTCACGCGAGAATGTAAGAAGCATTATTTTATTAGAATTTAGAAAATAAAGAGGATTTTTAATAGCTATTTTAAGAATATCAATTAAAAATATGATCACTAAATTCTACATAAAGAATGAAGACAAACATATACTGAAGATTACTGTAGAAATAACACATTAATACTATTTTTTTTTATTAACATGATGAAGACACTTATATATTCTCTCAATAATTAAAGGGATGGGGGGAAAATAGGGTGCAACTGAATTACTAATCATTTTCATTCTTATTTCTTTTAATCATAAACAAGAAAGCAGATTATTATTATATTTTAATGCCATCACACTGACACTTTACCAAAACGCTAAAACTAGTCTGAAACAGTGACTGGTTTCCACTTTCTAACCTTCAACTGTTGGAAACGCCGGCGTGTCCACAACGCCACTCCTCCCCCCCCCCCTCCCACTCCGTCTGACACTATGCCTCCTCAAGAACACCAACAACCTCTGTTATCGGACTCTGGCGAAGACCAAGAAGAAACCGCTTATGATTCCTCGGAGAAGGTGGTCGTGGTCGGAGTCGACGAACACGAGGCTGACGTTGACGAGTGGGCTCAGGCGCCGCCGTTCTCATGGAAGAAGCTCTGGCTCTTCACTGGCCCTGGTTTTCTTATGAGCATCGCTTTCCTGGACCCTGGGAACCTGGAGGGTGATCTTCAGTCGGGTGCCATTGCTGGGTACTCTCTCTTGTGGCTCCTCATGTGGGCTACAGCTATGGGGCTTGTTATTCAGCTTCTTTCAGCGCGGCTCGGCGTGGCTACTGGGAGACACTTGGCTGAACTTTGCAGAGAGGAGTATCCCACGTGGGCTAGGATTGTGCTTTGGTTGATGACTGAGGTGGCTCTTATTGGCTCTGACATACAAGAGGTTATTGGGAGCGCTATTGCTATCAGAATTCTAAGTAACAATGTTGTGCCCCTCTGGGCTGGAGTCGTCATTACAGCTTTAGATTGGTAATTAAAATTTCCCCTTTTTTTTTCTCCGTTTTTTTTAGTAAAAAAATTAATTATGACAATTTCGTATTTAGTTTAAAATCAGAGAAGTATTGATGAATCCATGATATAAGGCCTTTTTCTGTTCTATCATTGAGTCACATTTTCACTTGTTAAACTATGTATAGTATTCCGAATTAAAAAATTAACTTCTCTTTAAGCTGCCTTGTTACAGTTTTATTTTTCTCTTCCTTGAGAACTATGGTGTGAGGAAATTGGAAGCGTTTTTTGCCGTTCTGATTGGTATAATGGCTCTCTCATTTGCGTGGATGTTTGGGGAAGCAAAGCCCGATGGTGTTGATGTTCTTCTTGGTAAGGAGTTTGTTTTGTTGATTTTGACGTGTGCAAATTTTGCTTGTTCATGAGTAAATTCTTTGGTGTGACCTTGCGTTATATCTGATTAGTACTCTGATTCCGATTTTATCTTTGTAGGTATTTTGGTTCCTAAACTTAGCTCCAGAACTATACAGCAAGCTGTTGGGGTTGTCGGCTGTATTATTATGCCTCATAATGTATTCTTACATTCGGCACTTGTTCAATCAAGGCAGATTGACCCCAGCAAGAAAGGCCGTGTTCAAGAAGCTCTTAATTACTACTCTATAGAGTCCACCATTGCCCTTGTAGTCTCCTTTGTCATTAATATATTTGTCACAACTGTGTTTGCTAAGGGCTTTTATGGTACTGAAATAGCAAATAGCATTGGTCTTGTAAATGCAGGGCAGTACCTTCAGGAGAAGTATGGGGGTGGACTATTTCCAATTCTATATATATGGGGTATCGGGTTATTAGCAGCGGGCCAGAGTAGTACTATTACTGGTACTTATGCTGGACAATTTATCATGGGGGGTTTTCTGAATTTAAAGTTGAAAAAATGGATAAGGGCACTAATTACGCGGAGTTTTGCAATCATCCCAACCATGATAGTTGCTCTTATATTCGATACCTCAGAAGAATCATTAGATGTTTTGAATGAATGGCTTAATGTCCTCCAGTCAGTTCAAATCCCCTTTGCGCTCATTCCCTTGCTTTGCTTGGTGTCCAAAGAACAAATAATGGGCAGTTTCAAAATTGGCCCTGTCCTCAAGGTATGTTATTCCTTTATCTGCATTTTGGTCACACTACCCACTTAGCAATTGCCCGTCTCAATTTATATATTTGATAAAAGACTTTGAAACGCTAGATCATTTTGTTTGATATGAAATTGCTATCTGCATATTCCTATATGGCTTATCAATTAAGAAAACCTTGGAAGAGATAATTCAAAAATGTCCCGATGTAGACCTTTTATGGCTTGCTATTTAGGCAGGAGATAATTCAAACAGACCTAAGTTATACCTGATTTTTCATACAATTTGGAGTTATAATTTAAGAAGATAAATTTGTGGCTTAATTTTACTGTCCTGTCTTGAGAATTGAAAGGAGTTGAGATGGTGAAGTGTCTATTGAACTGGTTTCACTATGTTTTTTTCCTTAGGACCTTTATCTTCTAAACAACTATTTCCTAAGTTATTAGTAGTTAAAATAAAGCTACAGATTCTTCTATCGTTTTTGGTATTTATTGTTATTCATGTAATGTGTGACAAAAATAGAAAGTTTGTATTGAAAAAGAAAATATTTAATATGTTAAAATCACAACAAAAGTCATTTAATGCTTGCTTTTTTAAGTAATTAGAAATATTTAAGACATGTTTAGTTTAGAAAAATAGTTTTTTATTTTTGTCACTTCTTTATGGAGTTTTTGTAAAATAAGCAACTACTTCAAATTTAATCTTTACAAAGCATTTTATTAGTGTGGTGTATTTAATGCTTTGTAACATGTGCTTTCTGAAGTCAGTAGTTTCAAGGCTTCCTTTCTTGTTCCCCCACCCCCCTGCACACACATTTTGTTTGTTTGGGTGCATTGGTGCTACTTGTTACTTTATATGATGAACATGCTTAGATAATGTTGTTTATTTGATGCTTTACTTATAGGTAAGTGTTCTTAAACCATAGCTTCTCTGGACATTGGATGTATTTATGCTAACGCCCTTTTGCTCAATATTCTGCTCAGTTTGTTTGGATTAATTGTATAATACTCATGATTGTCTTATGATATGGATACAGATTATTTCCTGGCTTGTGGCTGCGCTGGTCATAGTGATAAATGGCTATCTTTTGCTGGAGTTTTTCTCCGCTGAAGTGACTGGAGCGGTGTTCACCACTATAGTGTGTGCAATAACAGCTGCATATGTTGCATTTGTACTTTACCTAATTGCAAGGGCCATTACCTTTTCACCGTGGCAAAGTTTAACTCGATCAAAGACTGTTGCCTGCACCGAGGATTGAGCAGTCAATTCTTATTCCTTAAAACCATGGATTAGGAAATGCTATATCGCTGAGGGCCACAAATACTTTTGCCACGATTTTTCTAGGCATACTCATGCTAGTTCTTTGTGTAACACCTTATAATTTGATGCAGGGGGCAGTGGCACATTATTAGTTGTCGTACTCTATGAAACCACTCACAGTAGATGTTTCTGTATTACTGTCAAAACTTTCGATGTATAATGGAGCTGTAAGCATATGCATTGGATATTCCGACACAATGTGGTTGAGACACATTTTAAGACTACGAAGTTTAGACAAGTAGTTCCCGTTATTGTTGTGTCTGACCCGCTCTATGCTTTCTATTTGGGATTCTTTTTTAGGTTGTGGATGGAACCTGCTACTTGCTTCCAAATTTTGGCATCGAAGATTGTGGAATAGAGTGGTAAGAATGCATTCCTGTTAATTTGTTGTAAGGATTGTGTGCCTTGGAAGACAAGAACTGTTGTTTGCATTTTGCTGATTATAATTTGTGCATAATTCGTTATTTTTTTTTTGTTATATCAAGGATGTAACCTACAAATGCATTGTATGAGTCATTCAGAAACAAAGTGCATTATCAATTAAACGTAAGAATAAAACTAATTTATACTGACTATTGGCTAATATTAAAAATAATTTTCGAAAGTCTTGGTGTGATAATTCTATAAAAAAGTAATAACAAAGATGCTGATTTTTTAAGATAAAATATTATGTGCATATAATTAACTATAAAAAAACCAAGTTAATGAAAAAAATGAATTATGAGTTTAAAAAACAAACCTCGACTCCTGAAAATTTAAGTGTCGATGATGTGAAAATTCAGTACTGTTTTTGCCGAAGTCTGTGTGCCATTGTGCTTACCCGTTTATTCGTTAATGTAGGCACCGGATCTTTGTTTAGAGGCATTTGTGAATAGTGATTCTCAGATTTTATGGTCGAAAATTTTTAATTTATTTTGCCCAATGATGCCAATGCACGATACTGGGTTCCGCTGAAAACTGTAAACCATTGTATTCTCGTTTGTCAGTACCTAACTTTTAACATATCTGCTCTTTTTTTCTTCTTCTTGTCATTCCCTTCTTTGAACCTAGTATTCCTTGACAAAAAAAAAAAAAAACCCTAGTATTCATCTCCATTTTTAATGTATAAGTGGAGCAACCCAAATACTCTGTCACCAAATTTATATAATGTTTTAATTTGTTATCGTTAATTTTTCAGATTAAATAATAATGTGCATGTTTCTTAACATTAAATATTATTTAATAATTTAATGACAATAATATGTAAAATCTTGATATAAATTTTATTCTTGTTTTAGTAATAAGATTGGAACCAAACACCTTGTTTCAAAATTCTGAACTCTAAAAATTATAGAACTTAACTAGTATTTTTAGTCCTTAAAAAAAACACTCTAAGAAATGCATTGGATGAAGTTAACTTGCTTAAGATCGAAGTCTTTGGGCTTTCTTGGTTTTCCTTTGTCTGAAGAAACAATGGTTGTTGATAAAAAAAAAATTATGATTTATTTTTAACGGTACTTTAAGATGATTTTTTAAAAATTTATTTGTTTAGATATTTTTAGAACTAATTTTATTTTAAAAAACACAATTTACTGAAAACAAAAATATAGGGTGTATTTTGTTTTGGTACAAAAATATAAGTCTATGTTTGATTAAGAATTTGATACAAAGTTTTATTATAAACATATTTCTGCGATGGCTTTACTCCGAATTTAGTTGAAATTTATTTATAATTAGAATCAATAATGTAAAATTATTAAAAATATCTAAACTTTAAGTTTCTAAACGTGGTCAACAGTCAAGTCAAGTAACAAGAATTTAAATAAATAATAAACGGAAATGGATATGTTTCTTCTTCAGTTGCTCGAGGCACATAATCGTTTGACTTCCCTCCTTTCTTCTTTGTGATTTGAGAGGGAGAGAGTTATGGCGGGGGCATGGTCTCAGCTCATCTCCATCGTGTTGTTGTCCCTAATTCTACACCTTACGCGGTGTGTGGATGTTTCTAGTGCTCCCACCAACGTGTTTCTCTTACAAAGTGATCAGGAGAACTCTCGTCTCGCCATGATTCTCCCTCTTCATTTCTCTGTTCCCGATTCTTCCATATCCGACTTCAATCCACGTCGTCAACTCCAGAGATCGCACTCCAAACGCCATCCTAATGCTCGTATGAGACTCTACGACGATCTCCTTCGAAACGGGTTACCCTCTTTCACCTCCTCACTTCCTTTTCTTTCCAAAATAATTTTTCTGATTTTTCACTTTTTGGTATTTATGTGTTTTGGGAATTTCGATGCAACAGATACTATACCACGCGGCTTTGGATCGGTACTCCTCCACAGAGGTTTGCTCTTATTGTTGATACGGGGAGTACTGTTACGTATGTCCCGTGCTCTACTTGCCAACACTGTGGTAGACATCAGGTAAATTTTATACCTACACGTGCGGATCCATAAATTAATTGTTATATTGTTTGGTTATTAAATTTGTGTAAAAGAGCTGTTGTTGGGTTGTGGATATGACTAATTATAATGAAAATACATGTATAGGTGTTATGTGATTGTTTTGGTTTATACTTTGTAACTGTGGTTTTTGTTCGTGCCTATGCACTCTCAGACACAAGTCTCTAACTCTAGATACTTGCTTTCTTTTCTGTTCCTCCTTTTTCCTTTTTCCCATTTTCACTCTACCATCTACCAAGAACTCCTTTAATGTGGTGCGGTCGATTGCTTGTGCCTCTTGCATCTTGAATATTGTTTATTTAATCTTGTAATAGATGTAGAAAGAATAATTTTATTTAGAATTTGTTGTGGCCATGCATGTGTATCTGGTCTGATTTATCTCAAGTAGAGTGGATTTGTATGCCAAATTTTATTTAACAGGATCCGAAGTTCCAGCCAGAAGAGTCAAAAACCTATCAACCTGTAAAATGCACATCGAATTGCAATTGTGACAATAGCAGGATGCAATGCATGTATGAGAGACGGTATGCTGAAAAGAGTACTAGCATTGGGGTCCTGGGCGAGGATGTTGTTTCCTTTGGAAATCATAGTGAGCTTTCCCCCCAACGTGCTGTTTTTGGCTGTGAAAATGTTGAGACTGGTGATATTTATCGTCAACGTGCTGATGGTATCATGGGTTTGGGCCGTGGAGATCTTAGCATAATGGATCAACTGGTTGAGAAAAAGGTAATAAGTGATTCATTCTCACTGTGCTATGGTGGAATGGGTGTTGGTGGGGGTGCTATGGTTCTTGGTGGCATATCTGCCCCAGCTGGCATGGTCTTTTCACATTCAGATCCTGTTCGAAGGTGTGTGTCGAATTCCTTATCTTACAGACATGAGATATCATGCATTTTCTTAACAAATGCATTTGATTAATCTCACACATTTACTCTAGTTTTGGGATGGCGACAGTCCATATTACAATATCAATTTGAAGGAGATACATGTTGCGGGGAAGCGATTGCATCTGAACCCAAAGGTTTTTGATGGGAAACATGGAACTGTCTTGGATAGTGGCACAACTTATGCATACCTACCAGAAGCTGCATTTCTTGCATTTAAACATGCTGTAAGAGTTTTTTCATAAATATGAATGTAGAAAGCTTTTTGAGTTACAAATTTTATCTCTCACCTATTTTATAAAAAACCTCGACTCATTTTTCCACATTATGAGTCTTGTCACTCCTGTTATTAGGTGTGGACCTCGAATAAAATTGTTGAAGGAACCATAATTTTTTAATTTTTTTTGTTAAGAAAAATTTTCAATTTTAAGGATTTTGGGGGTAACCTTGATTCCTCCATTGCACATAGAGGAGCATCCTCTCCTTGTTATTGGGAGTGAATCATGTCCATTATACAGACATTGCTTTTGACATACTATTCCCTTCACAATCATGTTTCTGGACTGGCTTAGTGATAAATGGAGTTGGAGGTTCTAAGCTATGCACTTCCCAAAGTTACTTTTGATGCTTCCATAAGTTACTTTACTTTTTCAGTACAATTAAAAAAACTTAATACTGTTGAACCTTTCTTAACAGATATCTCTTAATAGCATGGCTAAAGGTACCCTGAATCCTCATAGATTTTCTGTAGTCAAATAAGCAGCATATGTATGCCAGATTCGTTATTGGTTATTTTATGATATCTAAATTCTTAAAAAATTGCTTCCATTTGCGTGTCTATTTTTGTAATTATGGAAGGTCTGAGTTTTCCAATTAAAATGTGATGTAGTATTAGGAGCACTTAAGTGATAATGCTTTAAATTACTATTTATCATACTGTATTTCAGTCTTCATTTCTGATAGATGTCCTCCTAAACAGCTTATAGAATTAGAGAATTCACTTGATCAGTCAAATGTGTGCCATGTATGACTGGAGAATCCTTTTTTGTTCTCTCATCATTATTGTCAGTTTCTTTTATTAATAATTACATGTCATTTATCAATTATCCTGTTTGCAATATAAAATTGAGTATCATTACAATATAAATTTTATCATATATGATTGATGACTCTGATTATGCATTTACATGTTTGCAGATTATGAAGGAACTTCACTCTTTGAAGCAAATCAGTGGTCCAGATCCAAATTACAAAGATATATGTTTTTCTGGTGGTGGAATGTATGTATGTGGCATTATTAAGAAGTGAATTCGTTGCAGATTAATTAAAAGCTTTGCATTTACTTGTATTTCAGTGATGTGTCTCAACTCTCCAAAAGCTTTCCAGTGGTTGATATGGTATTTGGAAATGGTCACAAGTTGTCACTGTCACCAGAAAACTACTTGTTTAGGGTTAGTTATGCAAGAAGATCATTAGAATATTTATCTGTATCTATTGGTTGATTGATTTCCTAATCCATACTTTTCATGGGGCTGTATTATATGAAGCATTCAAAAGCCCGAGGTGCATATTGTCTTGGGATTTTCTCAAATGGAAAGGATCAAACTACTCTTTTAGGAGGTAACTTATTTACTGTGGGTAACTTCATACAATTTCATCCTTTGCCCTCATTTGGATTATTGTTTCTCTCTAACTTTTGTGCTAGAAGGCTAGCTTCTAGTTATGGGTTTGTGCAATACTTTATTGATCATTCCTATATATTTTTTGTTTGTGTAGGTATTATTGTCCGTAACACTCTTGTAATGTATGATCGTGAGCATACAAAAATTGGTTTCTGGAAAACTAATTGTTCTGAGTTATGGGAAAGACTACACGTCACTGATGCCCCACCACCAGTGCCTCCAATTTTAGGAAGAACTAATTTAACCAAAGGATTTGAGCCTTCCATTGCTCCATCTGCATCACAGTTTACTTTACGTGAAGGTATTATGGGCTGTTGGCATTCTAT
The DNA here is from genome assembly GCF_003935025.1 of Abrus precatorius. Classification (NCBI taxonomy): domain Eukaryota; kingdom Viridiplantae; phylum Streptophyta; class Magnoliopsida; order Fabales; family Fabaceae; genus Abrus; species Abrus precatorius. The sequence continues at coordinate 15,691,478 of NW_020874406.1, read as the reverse complement.
TTTTATTTTAGAGTATATACTGAGATATCATGTTTAACATGGATTGAGTGTTACACATTGCGTAAAAAAATTCATCATTTTCCTTCTTCTTTTTTTCAGAAATTAGTGGAATCTCTTTGTAATTTATATGCTCACTAATGACTTATCTGCTTTCATCAACTTAAATGTGCAGGTGAACTCCAAATTGCTCAAATAATAATTGTAATTTCATTTAACATCAGCTACATGGATATGAAGCCTTACATTACAGATTTGGCTGGACTCATAGCTCACGAGTTAGATGTTAATACTTCACAGGTCAGGCAGTGCTCACTAAAGTGCAGAAAATTCAGCTGCTCAGTTACAAATTTAAGTAAAATTTATAGTTTTGATGCAATAGAAGGGTTTAACTAACAAGATTCATATATAACCTTGGGTTGTTCAGATGGCTGGTGTGGATTGAGATTTAGGTAGAGGTCCTAGATTTTAGACTTAGTCATGTTAACTACTTTCCAAAGTACCTAAAAAACACTCTGCATTTTTGGTTAATTTTTCCGTATTCATGTGCTTTGTTGCTTTATGCTAATAACATTCTTGGTTGGAATGCTCACAGGTTCAGTTGATGAATTTTTCTTCCTTTGGAAATGGTTCACTCTCTAGATGGGTCATAACCCCAAGGCCATATGCAGATTTCTTTTCTAACACCACTGCTATGGTAAGTTGAATTTGTTCATTTGCATGTATGCAGACTGCCAATTTGATGAGGATTTTCAATGTAACAGAGTATAATTGCCCGGGTTTCTGAACATCGTATGCAACTTCCTGGCACATTTGGAAGTTATAAGTTACTTGATTGGAATCTTGAGCCTTCGATGAAACGGTAATTTTTTTCTTTAAAGGAAAAGAAGTCAGGAGATTTTGTCTTGTGCCATTGTGTACTAGTTGTGCTTGCATAACTTCTTGTTTTTATTATTTCTGGGGAATGCAATACTGAGGTACATAATTTTACACATTCAGTTAATGTACTAATTTATTAAAATTCATTCTTGAGTTTATTTGCTTTCCTTTCCTCCTCTGATTTTTTGTGAAATCACATGCATACCTTTTCATACTTGTATTGTATATACAGATATTCATACATTTATACAGCTGTTCTGTGTGTGTGTGTGTGAGAGAGAGCACGCACTGAACACATCAAGTAAGAACATGAAAAATAAAAACAACTAATCTTTGCTCAATAATACATCCATATAGAGATTTTCAAAATTAAATTTGAATAATTCCAATCTTAACCATATTGTTAACAATAATAACTATAATCATTTCTCATGTTCTCACCCATGTGTGTCCTTATATTTTGGACTTTACTCTGCAGTAGTCTGACATGTTCTGTGCGTTATTCAGTGGGTTGTCAAGAGGTAAAATTAAGTGTAATTATTTGGAAATATTAATGTAATATACTTACTTTTAGAACCATAAAATTTTATTACTTTATTGAGAAAATATTTATAATTTTACTTTTTTGTCAAGCGAATATTTTTAATGACATAAATCATGCTCTGAAACTTTTGGGACACAAATGAAGGGGGGAAATTACCTCTGCTCTTTTAGACAAGTCATTATCCTATTTAACCTTACCTGCATAATTGTTGATTCAATTTTTTTTTCTCTCCCCATTCTTTATTTTAGTTACCTATTTTTGCGATCACTTTATCATGTGTGTGTACCTTCAACGTCCTCAATTTTCTATTTCTCGGCAATCAGTTAGGTCTTTTTTCTATAACCATTAAATACATTTTTCTGCAACGATGCAGGACTTGGTGGCAGCAATATTATTTGGTTGTGGCTTTAGCTGTTTTGCTTACATTGCTTCTAGGAGTATCAGCCTTGGGAATACTCTTAATTTGGAAAAACAGACAACAAGCTAGGCACTTGTACAAGCCAATTGATGTAGCTGTTCCAGAGCAGGAGCTTCAGCCATTATGAGCTTCGCTTGTGCTACTGCTGCTTAGTCGTTTGCCTGATTGGTGTGGTTGGCATATTCCAGTCTATAAACGAGCAATTTATGCAACCATGGTCACTCAACTAATCAAGATTTTCGTTTCCAAGAAATCAAGCAGTCTATCATGATATACCGAAACCCTGATAGATGTATATAGAAATAATTCTTTAGTAGAAGTTGTATAATTTGCATACTCAATTTTGTTTGCGATTATTGCAAAATAAACGGTGAATCACAGGGTGATGTTTACATTTTTATTTAGCTGGTGCTTTCTACTTGGTTCATAATTTTTTTTTTCTGTTCATGTTTTTTCTAGCTAGCGAGTGTTATTATTATAATATGTTGTCCAAGAAACAATCATCTGCATTCATGTATCAGTCCATTCATTAATCATTAGTAGTTAGTAATAATAAAATTATATGATGTGGTTGAAGAGTGAAGACAATGATAACTTGCGATTTAATAAATTGTCATTTTAAAACTTAAATATTATAACAACCAATAAATATTTTGATATTTAATAACTCACTATAATAATAACATAGACAGCTCTGTCGTGCAATTTCATTTGTCTGCCCTGATCTGGGACCAATAAATTAAGGAAACAGAGATGGAGGAATATCTTTATATCTTACCACAACTAGCACGCGCTTGGCCTCTCTATTCGGTAGACACAGATCGCTGTTTGTTCACAAGCTCATTTATCTTGTGCCAGAAAATGATTCTTCTTGAACACCATTAACTTTCACTATTTTTATTTCGATTAACGAACTGTATATATTTTATTAACGATTTGCATTATTTTATTATCAGCCTGTTAAAATGCGCTATTAACCAAACTTATGTCAACCGACAATGAGTGTAAAAATTATCCGAGATTTACTAAAATAAATTTTTAAAAGCAAGTTATCAGAAATTTGTCGCGTTTAAAGCCGCCAAAAAATTTCTGGTGGTTAAAAAACTGTCAAATTGACATTCTTACGAGAATACCTCTATTTTAATAATGTTTTAAAAGTTATATTGATATTATTTTAATAACTTTTTTAAAATACGAGCAATACAAAGGAGATTTGTCCACTCTTCTTTTACACGGGTATGGTCATCCAAGTCGGAATGTCTATTTTACCAGATGCCCTTGGTGGTTCAAAAGTAAGTTCGTTGAGTGCGATTTTGGCATTGAACGTTTCTTCCCAGCAAAGGAAACCTAGGAAAAAGTAAAAGATAAAATAAAATGTGAGCTTAGATAGATTTGTGCGTAAAGAAAAATCAACTACAACACTCTTTTAGTCTTGGCTTTAACCGATAAAGACATTAACCCACAACTAATAAATTTGTAACCACTGGCTAGCCGCATAACAGGTTCATATGGGTGCAGTGCAGGTAAAGAAATTACAGAGAAAACACGAGAACAAAAATATATCTGATAGTGAAAGCTGAACATGCTTTTTAGTACTTGTAATCCATGCTATATGTCATGCGACCTCCTAATAAACAATACCGTTGGGTGTTGAGTGCTAAGGCCTTAATTTGGTGGTCTCAACCCCTTTTCTGTGGCAAGCAAAACAAGTCATACAAAACGAGGCTTTGTCAATTGACAACACCATACATCATCCGAGGAAGGGAATCTCTGAATCTGTGAGGCAAATTTGCTTCAATTCTCTCATTCTCAACCTCAACTACAACGAAAGGAACATTTTACATTAGGACCTCAAAAATACTGAACGTGCAAGCTGGCGCCCGAAAATTGGTTGAGCCGTTATTGCATGTCATAAAAACGAGGCATAATTAAATGATAAAGTTAGGTCTACCTTCTACTCGAAGAAAACAAAAACAAATTGCGGAATAAAGCTAGACGTGCTGACGTTGGTTAGTGAAAAGGATGCCACTTCATTTTAACAAACACAAAATGATTCATTTAAGGTGTTGCCACTTCATTTTGGTTGATTCAATAACATTCATATAAAATAGTTAAAAGTGTTGTATTACTGAATTTTGTGATCTTACATTAATTAAATTGTTAATATATGTAGCTTGCTCATAGATGTTAATTATTTCAGTATTATATATAGGCCTGAAACTCATTCATAGAAGTGGTAACGGGTAATGTTACTGAGGCGATGGTGACATTTGTGGGTTATAACATTTTTGTGCTTGTCACGTTGTGTCATTAATTATATCTTTTATTTTTGTCTCCTTTTTGTTTTATCTCTCGAAGGTATTGACGATCACTATGATAAAGGTAGTTATGGTTATCAAATATCATATTGCAGAAGTTTGAGTTATTCTTCTACAAGTGTTTTTGTTGTAAAATGAATATTGAAATTATTGCCTATTGGAACTGAAATTCTCTAGCTACAGCTTGAGAATTGAAGAGTTCGATTTTTCAAATAGAAGAACTGTCATTACAAATTTGAAATATAACGCTGAACAAAAGCATAGCCAACACAAAACTTAAAAGTTCAATTTCAAACCTAAGCTTAAACCCAAAACGGGGCTTAAATGACATTTTTTAAATCAACATATTTACGAAATAATAATGCACATTATTTGAATATTTTTCATGGAAAAAATTGAACCATTAATAAGAAAGATTATTTTATACTGGTTATTCTTCTGTCCCTTAGTAACTTTTTACTCAATAATTTTTTTTTCTAAACTTGCCGAATTGAACATTTCTGTGATATAAAATGTATTTATATATTTTTAATTAATTTAAAATTATTTATTACATCATCGGTACACGTCACAGTCACCCTCGAAATAATCACTGTTCGAGCGGGTGTATGCTACAGCTCTATTAGTTCTCAACCGAAGTCGTTAAACCAAACTAGAAAAGAAAGTTTACCAGAAACATAACTAAAACACAAATAAAAATGGAAGGGCATCGTTGTGTCGGTGCTTGCCCTTTCAAGCAATCCCGAGGTAAAACAAAACATACGCAAAACAAGAGGGCAAGCCCTACAAAAATAATAGTAATGATAGCAACATCATCAATTATAAAGTAATAAGAGTTTGAAGGAAACAATGGCAAATAAATTTAATGTCAGCCCCGACAAGGCCCAAAAAAGAAAATAAATGATACAATAATACTATGTAACAACAGCAATGAAAGCCTCATCTCTAGAACATCAAAACAAGGGTAGCCCAGCTCAAAGCTAAGCATCCTATCACCTTCTTCAAGCACCTGATGGTTTCTGCTCCATTCTGCAATATACAAGCCGCAGAAATTTCAGATCCCAATATTAATATTTTACATACGATTTTTTTAATATTATCATATTAATTCTGTAACTTTTAGTAAAAATTTTGATAAATAAACTTTTATGTATCTTTGAGTTAGATACACAACAACAAAATAATTTTTCATGTGCTAGTAATTTGCTTTGTCACAATCACAGTCACAGACAGACATAATCAATAATTACCACGACCAAGCATGATATATTCTGACAACAATTGAATTCTTAGATGTTATTGGACTTGGATCACATTCACTAGGACACACACAATGTAAATTTGGGCCATAAATATTTGGTGAGTTTTGCTACATCTCTGCAGAACACGGGCTTTTATTCTTTATGAGCAATTACTAAGTTCACTCACTCGCATTCTCGAAATAGAATCTAGAAAGATTCTTTAAAGAAAGAAGTAACCAAATCAACCTCAACAGTGGCGCGTGGCCACACCACAAGACCAAGACAACATTTTAGTTCAATGTCTCGCTCAAAGTCAACTAAACTAAGCAACTCAGTGTCTCGTTCACTCCTTAGATCTGAGACTACATTTAAGAAGTGTAGATCTAATGCAAAATGTACGAACAGTAAAAACATAAAAGCACAAAGAGGAAACAAAACAAGGACGCACCTCGTTCTCAGAAGACGCTGGCCCAGGAGATGAAGCATCCTCACTGGATCCCGGAGCTCCTACTGGTGGCGCAGGAGGGCTAAGCAATGCCGGCGAAGGTGCTGGAGCACTGTGCTTCTTACCCTTCTTCGTCTTCTTCTTAGACTTAGGAGCCGGAGCGGGAACCTCAGCGCTCGGTGCTACCACGGGTGCGGGAGTTGTGGGTGCGGGTGCAGGGGGAGTGCTCGCTGGGGGCGAGCTCACTGGAACAGGAGCAGGTGGGGAACTCACAGGAACTGGTGCTGGTGGAGAGCTCACTGGAGTCACAGCAGGAGGTGTCGCCGCAGGTGGTGGTGAAGCCGGAGGATTGGCCGCCGGAGCTGGAGATGCCGCCTTTGGAGACGAAACGGGGGCTACAGTTGCAGCATTGGGGGACGAAGCTGGTGGAGATGATTTGGGAGAAGCAACTGGCGCCGGCGATTTCGGTTTGGAAGGGGCTGTCGCCGGGGATGTAGAAGGAGTGGTGACAGCCGGAGATTTAGTAGGTGCGGCCGACGGAGACTGGCCTCCGACGCCGGCGACGACAATGCAGATGAGTGCTAAGGAAAGGACACTTCTACGATCCATTGGGTTTTGTGTTTGAGAGTGAGATGGGTGTGTGGTGTGGCAGAAGAAGATTTATTTATAAATATAGGACCGAGCCTCTCTCCGGTTAGATGTGTCAGGAACATAACATAAGGAAGGTGTTGATTAATCCGGATCATCGCTTGGCCCAAGTGGGCCACCACTAACCGTTGGATCAACGAATTTGGGGGCCCACTTATTCTTCAACCAAACAAAGGTTTTTCCTGTTGCGTGACGATTCGCCCACTCCATTAGGTGCACTGTGATTTCCACGAGATGATTATTGATTAGCGGGTGAAATATTATTCACTATTCTACACCTAAATCTCTTTTTGTCACTTCCAATTATCCTTAAAGATGCCTTAACCCTGTCTATTGGTCTACACAAATGTTTCTTACTTTAAACGCATTGTGTGTTTCAATTCTTAATTGACTGCTTTGATTTTGTAATTAAATCATATTTCGATTGTCCAGTAAGTGAAATTATTAATAATATTTTTTAATATGGAAAACAAAAAATAATAGTTGTGAAATTAAATATGCGTTCTAAAAGATCATCAATATAAATTTTTAAATTTTTTTGTTATTAATTTATTTAATATCGTTTATAATATGTTAGATAAATATTTAAATAAGTTGTTAGTTACTTAAAATGGTTTTTATTGTTAATTAAAATTAATTATAACTTATGAGATATATTTGCTTAAGCTTTATGCATGTTTTTTTAAGTTTTATTTAATTTTTAATCACAATCTTATTTTCTATTTATTCAGTTAATAGAAAAATAATAGCTTAATATAAATATCTTTTTATCTTTATGCAAAATAATATGTAATGTATCTTATTCTTAGAAAATAATATTTTTGTAGACAAAATAATTTCACACTTTTTATGTTCTCACGCCTTATATTGTGAGAATTTTTCTTTTCAGATAACGATTATATGATGGGGTAATTTGTGGTATTTGATAAGTTGTCTGAAATGCGCATAAAATAATATGTTATTTAATATAACTGAAATATAGTATAAAATTAAATAATATTTTTTTTACTTGTATATATATATATATATATATATATATATAGTATATATATATATATATATATATATATATCTTAAGAAATTAGATAAATAATGACAATTTGCTATTTTTAAATTATTAATTAGAATGTATATGTAAGACTTGATGTTAAGCTACTTTTTCTCCCTTTTCTCCAAACCCCCCGAGCTGGTGAAGTCTTTACTTTTTTTGTTTCTTCTACTTTTGTATAAGAAGACAAATACAGCTGAAGACGATTATAAACTAGTTACAGTGACATCTTTATATTAATTGAGTAAGATATATATATACGTTAACTTTTAATGTTACATAATAGATAACATTAACCCAATTAAATATGAATGGGTTAAAAATCATTTAGTTTCACTGAAATTCATCTCAAAATGACATGCAAAATATTTTAAAGAAATGATATCATAATTACTCACAAGCTTTAAGTGGTGCATAAGACTACTATAATGACATTTTTTATTATGATAAAGTTTTACTGAAGCTATTTCTTACTTTGATAACAGTCTTTCCTATTTAGTTTTATTTTTTAGCTTAACGATGTTTGTAATTATAGATTAAGTAGTTAGTTTTGGTTTTTTGAGCTGTTTAGCTCTTTTGATTAGAAAAATAAAATAAAACATTACGTTAGCTTTTTAATATTACATAAAAGGTAATATTAATCTCAACTAGATAAAAAAATAAAAACTATAAATTTCAAATTTTAGAAAGTAAACCAAATATATATATATATATATATATATATATATATATATATATTTAAAGCACTAAACTAATAAATAATACATTTTAAAAATTAAAATAACATTCTAGATTTTATTTTTAGCAACAAGCAATAGTATGTATTCACAAATCTTAAACTTAATTATTTAAATAGGATAATTTTGAGTTTTGTAATTTTAACATTAAGCTCCGATGATGAACTTTCATTAAGTGTTTAATTATTCTTTTATTGAAATGTTTCTAAAATGTAAATTAGTACACTTAAAAAATTAAAGAGAAAATTAGTCAAAATTAAAATTTTTTTAAAAAATAAACTCAAATGTTAAATATTATTAATTTCAATAAATAATATAAATTTGAGTAAAAGTAACATTGTGGACTAACTGGGCAGAGTCTAACCAAAAAGTGAGTTAACCTACATTTGCCTCGTAATTAAAAATAATTATAAATGCAAATAAATAAAAATCTTGTAAACAATTATTAAATATTATAAAAATTATAAAATTATAATATTTCTTAATTAAAAAATATACTTTAATTGTTTTACTTTTTTAAAAAATATATAAGTTTGATAGAGTATTTTATTTTCATCTTTAGTTGACTCACGTTATAATGAATTAAAGTATGACTAATTAAATAAGTTAGTAGGCGTAAAGATTTTTATTCAACTTGTTGATCAGCTACTCTAGATTTGAAGTAATGTTTTCATTTTTAGATATTCAACATAAATTTGGTGAGTGTGTTTGAATGAAATATTTTAAGTAAGTAATTTATTTTTGAAAACAATTTATAATTTTACAGATTAAAATTTGTTGTTAAATATTTAATTTTAAATAAATTAAAAAAATTTAATAAATTTTTAATAAATTAAAACTAAATAATTCTAAAGAGTAGCAATTTAAAATTGTTTTTTATTTATTATACGTTCAATTCATATTTTTATTTAATTTATGATTAATATAATAATTTAAATTTCATATTTTTAATTAATTTTATTAAATATAATAATAATTTAACTTTTTCATAGAATATAATTCAATTATTCTATCTTAACAAAATATTTTAAAATAATAAACATATCTATTCGTTTTATTTACACTTCTAAAGGCATACTAATTAATTCGTGGATTGTACACGCAAGTCATTTCTTTTAAAATTCAACAAACACAGTTAAAATTATAAAAATTTTAAGTTACTAATATACACGTTATAATTGGTGTCGAAAACTTCGACATATATAATAATCAAAATTGAAAAGAGTAAAATTTTAATCGTTAATATAAAACTTTAATGTAGTAGTTTAACTTAGTGTCATTGAATTATGAATTTATCGATGATTTTTGACATGTTTATTGAGAAAACAATACGATATCATTGTGTAATCACATAATTAACTAATAAACAAAGAGTTGCTTGTCTGGTCTTTGATGCAGCTGAGCTGGGTCGTGGTGGTGGAAGCATATCATTGTGTAATCAACCAATCACAATGAGCCACAAAGGATGTTCGCCAATAATTGCGCCAAGTTTGGGCTGCTAATATTTCCGACACAAGTTGCCCCACCGCCAACTCGTACAACTGCAACCTGTTCTTAGTTCTTTCTTTTATGATTGTTTTGCTCCAATTTTTTTTTTCAGATTATATTTATTCTTTTACGAAGAATATTTTTGTATAAACTTTAAATATTTATAATATGTTCAAATTAATATATTTGTGTATATAAAATATGAATCATATTTATTAAATTTTTTTAATTTAATAATATAAATGTAGTCTAAAATTTTTCACTAATATCTTCAATTTTGTTATACACAAATTTCAAACTCCGCATTAATCTTAAGTCTCTCTCTAGACTTAATAATTAAGATTTGATCTAACCACTTGTTAGCTTTTTTCTTTTATGTTTCCTTTGTTAAAATTTAAAAACCTTTAGTTTTTTTTTATCCTGACAAGGAAACATAATTTACTTGGATTTCTTCCATTCTGGTGTGAAACATTATCTGATAATACGATAATGATTAATGTTAAACTTAAATCATTACAACAAAACGTAATATATATATATATATATATATATATATATATATCGTATTTTGGTTTTCTGTGGCTGTTATTTTTTTTTGTTTTTGTACATTTATATTTTTTAAAATAAGTAAATAACATCTACACATATTATTCATTATCACTCTTCATCATTTATTGCCACTTTTCCCCCTAAAATATTTCTAATTATAATTTTTTTATATATTTATTTGTATTCTATTTCCGCTCATACAACTTAAATATCTGATTAATAAATATAATGAATATTAAATATAAAAAAATTTAAACAATATTAAAAAATAGACAATAATATTTATCTTTGTATACAAAATAGAGCATAAATTTTTAAACATTTTTAAAAAATTATCTTAAATAAGAATTTTTAATAGTTAATTATTTTTTAATATCCTGTGATTTTTAACATTTAATTTTTTTAATTAGATCTTAATTTAAATTTTGGATTTAAAATCATAATTTATTTATGTATTTAAAAAATTGTCTCTTTTAATTTAATCTTATTTAATGTAATGGAATGTTTATTCTTTTAAATTTATAAATTTTAAAAAACCGTATTATATATCATTATTTTTTAAAAATATTTTAATTTGATAATAATAATAATTAAGAAAATAGCAAATTGAATAAAGATACGTGACGAAGACCATGGTAGGCAGCTGTTTTGTTTGTGTAAAGCTATCACTTAGCAAATGCCTAACAGATTTTTTCCCATTTCCCCATTTCTCTTCTTTTATTATGATTTCACTTTTTGGAAAAAGACACACCACAAACATTGAGAAACAAATGGGCAACTCCCACTTCTTGTAAACACACACACGACATGTTTATACATTGGTGGGAGTACTATGGCACCGTTGCTTTTTATATTTCCTCTTTCTCTTATCGAGAAAATGGCATTCTTTGCTTCTGTCACAAGCGAATTGATATGAGATTATATATATAAAACACATATATAATACAAAACTTTAACTTTTCAATGTGGATGAGGTTACTTATCATCATATTTGTTTGTTCAATTTTATTTTCTTTTTGCTTTCACAGTGTGCTAAACTGACGTGCGACAGATTTTGTATTTTTTAATTAAAATTTTAAATTAAATAATGGTATGTGAATACTTTTAATATTACTGATTTATATTATAATATTTTGTTCCAATAGAAAAAATATGTCATTGTTGATCTCATAATAAAGATGTAAAAGTTTTATTTAAGTTACGTACATTAGTATTTTGTGTGTGAGCGCGCATTAAATGTTGACGGAGGGTAAGATGCTGGTGGGTGTAGATTACACAAAGCAAATGCGAAATCACTGCTCGACCAAACACACTGTACAGTTTACGGGCTTCAAAATTAAAAATTCTCCTTACGCCACAAAAAATCTAACAGCCCGTCGAGTTAATGCTGAGCAAATTTAACCCCCCAAAAAAGAGCTCACGACAATATAAAAACGGAAAAAGGCTGAACCAATAAAAAAGTAACTTAATTTTACTTTTAATCTTTGTATTTTAACATTTTAAACAGAAAAATAATTACACTTCTCTTTTTGTATATTAGAAGAGGCTAATAAGTCCAGGAACAACAAGAAAAACTACAAAATCCATCCCAAGTAAAAGAACCAAAAAAGAAAGAGCTTGATAAAAAAATACAAAGCTATCATACATATCATGTACCATCTTAGCTAAAAAATTAGCATAATGATTAGCTTTTCTAAAACACGAGATAAACTAATAAATTTACACTACTTCGACAAATCGAGTTGACTAAATTACAGAGAAACATTGTTTAAACTTACCTTTGTCAGAGAAAATAAAATGGAAAAAAAAAAATCCAATTTATGTATAAAACTAACCAAAAATTCTCCATTAGAGCCCCTAATGATTCCACCACAAGCTGTCGATGAGTCTTTGTGATGAACTGATTCCACATTCAATTTTAGGCAACCTTTAAGATGAGGAATTCAAGAAATGAGCACTTCATCCTTAGTAAGTCCATTCAAAATATGACTTGCGGGTAGAGGAGATTTAGAAATATACCAAGTATAGGCAAGAATTTGAAAAATCAAGTAAGCAGTTGCAGTAACCTTAGAACCAAAAACATAAAAGAGTTCGTTTTTAGACTGCAATTTCCAAATGGCAATAGCAAAAATGAGATGCCAATTCTTATAATTATTCAAATTTTTAGACTACAAATTATAAGGTTAGAACTATAAAATATGCTCCAATTATCTTAAGAAATAAAATGATCTCATATTTTCTTAGCAAACCTAGTCCCTCAAAATATGGGAAATGGATCCAAGAGAAGAGTCATATGACACAAATATCAAAATTGGTTAAACTTATCTTAAACCTTTCTTTATTGGTAAGTAATTTACCATGAGTAACTTTTCAAAGAAAGAATTGAATTTCAGGAAATTTACCATTGATAATAACAAGAGGATTATGAAATTTAGACAAACAGTCATAAGCAGATTTATTGGTAAACCATTCAAATTATGAGTCCAATGGGCAATATCAAGTCCAACAGCAGAATTAGGAGGACTAAAGCCAGAAATGTAATCACAAACCGTAGAGGGGAGGAACTGATCAATTAAATAACAATTTCAAGACCCTTGAGACATAAACATAGATGGGTTAACTTATCCTTACCAAGTAGCCATTGTTCATTCCAAAAATTTGTTGAAAAACCTTTCCCAATATCTCATTTTATATTCTGCATTAAATGAGGCCAAAGGGACATAACTCTGCCAAATATGGGAACATTTTTTGTGTCTACTTATTTCAGGGGTAATAGCCAGGTATAAATTCATATTTAATTCTTTAGACTTGAACTCAAATATCATAGGAGAGCTACTTACCTTCGAGCTCAGTTTTAACATATATGCATAATTAAGTCTATGAAGGTCCCTAAAACCAAAACGATGCCCAAATTTTACTCTCAAAATTATAGGACATTTTCGACTATTAGCGGATCCCAAATAATTTTTTTTGCATAAACTGTTAATGTAATTACAAATAACTTTAGGAATTTACTGGTTTTGCATTAAATAGTTAAGAATGCTAAGAATACTGGACTGAGCTAGTATAACTCTACCAACAAAAGGATAGTGAGTTACCTTGCCAATTACAGAATTTTTCCCTGACTTTCTCAACAGCAAAGGAAAACAATTCCTTATTAGATATATTATTACATAGGAATAATAAGGTAATGCCCTAAGTTAGAAGTTTGAGGAATTTGAAAAGTCTGAGTAATAGATGAGACCAAACAATGATTAGTATTAGTGGAGAAATTAATTTTAGATTTATTCTTAAAATTTATGAAGAGTTTCATTAATCATATTAGTTTGTTAGTTATTATTAGCTTTAGCTATAAGTATAATATCATCCACAAAACATAAATGAAAAATCTTATGATCATTAATACAAAAAAATGGGTTCAAACTCCATGATTTATTTCATTACTAATACAATGGACTAGATGTTCAATACATAAGATAAACAAATAAATATATAAATGATTTTCTTGTTTAATTCTTTAGAGGGGAAAAACTTTCAGTAAAAAAAACTATTCCAATTAAAACACATAGAAGATGATGAAATGGAATGATAAACAAGATTAATAAAATTAAAATGAAATCTAGTCAACTAAAGAGTATATATACTAAAGTTCCAGTTTAATCTAACATAATTTTTTTTCTTAAATTCAACATTAGAATCATGAAACCATATTCACCTTCTAAATATTTGAAAGAATGCAGGCCTTTTTAAAGTATGATTACATTATCAATTTCTTGCTTTCTAGAAATAAAACTATATTTGGTTATTAAATATTCAATAGAAAAAATAATTTTTTAATTTACTAAGCCAAATTTTAGTAATAAATTTATAACTAACATTATATAGAGAGATAAGTCTGAATTGGTTGATATATTTAGGATTGAGAACTTTAGGAATAAATGTTAATTTTGATTTATGTATAATATTTTTTAAAATTTAGAAAAAATTACAAATATTTTTTAATTATACAAAAGGTCAGCCATAAGATAGAAAAAGATGAAGAGGCAGAAGATAAATTTCTCCCATTAATATTATAGTTAAGTTTTGAAGATGTTAATCAAGCTAGCTAATCCAGATAAAAAATCATTGAATAAAAAATCCAAAGATTTGATTTAGATCACAACTAGAGTCTTATATAATTTGAAACATGCTATGAATACTTAAAGAATTTGATTAAAATACATTAGAAGCTTAAATATTATTAATATTGTTAGTTAATCATTGATTGCAATATCAACAAGTATTTTTACTTTTATAACAACTAATTTCTTTATTTTAATTATTTGGAAAGGAAAGTATAAGTTGAGTTACACTTGTTTACTATTTACTACGTGTAAATGATAAAATTATAGTTAATCAAGAATGATGTGTGAATTACACACTTTGTAATATTTTCTTATGTTAATTTTATTCTAAACTTTAGAAATTACAATTGTTATTTTGGTCTAATTACAAATATCCTTTATTAGAGGCAGGCTTATTTGAACTGAGTAAAAATACTATGGGTAGCAAAATTATTCCTTCAAATATTTAACACAACTATATTTATTGACAAAAAATTTATATTTATTTTATAATTTTTTTTTGTTGTAAATACCTATTTTTACCTTTATAAAAATTATCTTAACTTTTTTTATTTTTTCAAATTTAGCATTTACTTTTATATTGACGGTTAACATTTAATCCAATAATTTTTTTAACACTATGCAATAAAAATATTATTTTAAAATATATTATATTTTAAAATCATTTAATTTTATTAATTTTATAATATTTTGATTAGATACTATTCATAATTATAAAGTCAAGTCAAAACAAATTTTTAAAATTATTATTTAAAATAATTTTATTATATATTTAAAATATAAAATTTTATTCTTTAATTATTATATCATATATATACATGTTATAAAATAAAATATTTGTACATTGCAGGAGATACTAAAATTATTTAACTTTAAAATTATGTGCATTTTATGGTTAATTAATTAAAAGTGTAATTCTTTTACAATCACAATATATCAAATTTAAGCTTTATAATTAATGCGCTAAGAATACGTTATGTGTATATTATAATTATAAACAACCCTGGAATAATAATAAGATTATGTAATATATATGGATCAAAATAAATGCTTGAATTGCCTAAGAAAGTTTCCTGATTTCAGGATATGACGTTTCTGTGATTTTGGGATACCTAATTATGGGACGTTTCATGAAGTCTTACAGAAGTGTAATATATATCGTTGTTTGAATTTGGAGTGTTTCTTATGTATCATTAATTTGCTGTGTTTTTCAATCATTTGAGTCATCAAGAAACAAATATGAATTAATTAATGATTTATAGTCTAATTCACTTAAATAAACTGTCTTAAACGACTTTGATGCCATTTCTAACAAGTATCGAACAAAATTTATTTCTTTTTGCACGCCACTCAAGTTAAATCTGAAAATAGGGTTTTCTTGAATGCCGTAGAGCTGGCAGTGTTTAAGATCACGTGTCCACAAAATTCTAAGTTGTGCACGCCTAGCAATAAACTCAACTTGGACATTCTTCTTCATCATTGCCTATGTTTACGGGGAGAATGAATATTCTTTAGAGTTCTAATTTATATATAGTTACATAGTATTTTAGGGTTTATTTTATTTTATTTTACTTTTTTCATTATATTATTATTATTTTACTTCTGTCTCTCTTTATCATATCTTATTAGTTATGATACTTTACTAACCATTACATCGATTTTTTATGAGATTTCGTTCTACCAACACTTTGTATTTTCATAGATTTTTTAAAATAAATTTTAGTACTTTAATTTTTAAATATTTGTCAGAAAGTGAAACAAATGCAAAATTTTCACGTAATTAATTTTATCTCATGAAAATACCAAAATCTCAAATGAAAAATTAATTTAAGGCAAAGTATCTATTTAGGCCTATGTAACTTAATTTAAAATTTTAAAGCTCGGGCAATCGCATTTGATATAGATTATGCCTTCGGTAGCCGCATTTTCTTGAGACCACCCCGCTTGTACTTACATGTGTATTGTTTATCCGAGTTGGTGACTTTTTGAGTTGGAAACAGAATGACTCCATCATACATTCAGCAGGGGAGTTTGAATACAAGAACACTGATTGGCTTCTTATGGAGGGGACCAGACTGAACCCTTATGCTTAATTCCCAAGAGATCTTCCTCTCCACATTCCCTTTTCCTTTTCAAATCAATGTTTTTCACTTTTCTTATATTTTTTTTGGCAACTCATTTCAAGGTGACTGTAGTTTCTGTCTATTGCGTGTTCAGGGTAGATTTGTGGTCCATTCCCCATTTTAAGTCAACAGGTGAAGAACTAAAGAAGGTTTAGCTAATTTTATTTGTTCATTAACCATCTATTGATTATAAGCTATTCTGCTCAAAATTATTTACTTGCCTGTACCATTTTTACTACCTTGTTAATACATCATTCCTTTTTACATAATAAAATGAGAGATACACAGTTGTAGCACACATTATTATTAACTTAATTGTTTTTATCTAATTATGTAAGGAATGCTATAAAAAAAATGAAGCATAAGAAACATTTTCTTTCTCTATTCTAGTATGGCGATCAATTTTTCTGAACTTAAAAAAGTAACCATGTTTGCGCTTGGTCTTGTTCCGAAAGCACTCGCCCTATCACATACCAACTAAAAAATATTTAATCTTTATATATAATGTGATTTTAAATCACTGGTCTTGTTCCGAAAGCACTTGCCCTATCACATACCAACCTACAAAATATTTAATCTTTATATATAATGTGATTTTAAATCACTGGTCTTCATTCTCTTTCAAAAAAAAAAAAAAAAGATTTTGCTGTTTTCTTTCTTGATTGGAGTCTTGAAAAAAAGACGAAGACAGAAAGGAAAAAAAAAACATTAAATTTCTTCAACTTCCCATCCATTCTTTGAACATTAATTGAAGCAATCATGGTTCCCATGTATTAAAACAACGGCCCCTTAGGGAGAGGGTGGCGCTTATGATACTCACTGTCTGTACTGTGTTACATGTGCTACACGACTTATTATCGTGTCACGAGCAGCAAGGTGCGCCACAACTAACTCCAGCCAATATATAATTTATCTTTCGGATGTGTGTCTCATTCACAACAAAGCCTATCCTTTCAAAAACTTCCAATTTTTTTTACCAACTCCCTCAAATGTCACCCAACAAGACTAATACTCATAATTTCATACCTGCTACGCCAACATGCACTAACTGTTCTTGTTTCTTTTGCATCATGTCCGAAACAGTTCCTTCCCTCAGAAGAGCGAAAATAACTCGCTACTTCAAACAAATGCCCCTTAGAGATGACCAAGAACACATCTTGGCGTTAAGTGGGCTCTGGAAAATCGCTATAACTAACCCAAACGATCCAGAATTTCCTTCCCTTGGCATCTTTAGATGCATGGCCAAGTTAATCCAGAAAGGAGTCAATAACAAAGATTGGCTTCTCAGATGTCAGAACATATATATCCCTTATTATGCAGCGCATATTATTGGTTCTTATACCATGAACAAACCCAAGTTTGCGGATAAAGCTGTCAAGTCCAACGTTGTTCAGCCGCTGATGGAACTGCTTCGAGGCAAGATTAGTTGGGTTGAACAAAGAGTTGCACTTCGTGCACTGGGTCATCTTGCTAGCCATGAAGCAACTTTTGAAGCCGTTGCTGGACATGAAGCTCAAGTCATAGAAGCCGCCATTAACATAGCTTCCACGTGCCTAAACGAGGTATATGAAAAGTTTGTTGGCTTGAAGAGATCAGAGAGGTTGGAGTATCATAGGAACTTGCTAACAAGAGGGCATGGAGACTTGGAATTAGAGAATAGAAAGGCAGAAGAATGGGCCAGCCAGCTTCAATGTTGGTCTCTCTATCTCCTTGATTGCTTTGCATGTAAAGAAAGATCTTTGGGATTAATCTGCAAAAACCAATTCTTAAGGGATTTGTGTGGAATGTGGGGTGGTTTGTCAAACCCAACTTCACCTGCTGGAATAGGACTTCTCAGAACACTGTGCCACACCCAAATAGGGAGAGAAAGAATAGCAAATTTGCAAGAAGTGCTTGTGAATATTTGTAATGTCTCAAGGTCATCAGATGATAGACAACACATGGCAATTGATAGTCTTTTGCAACTTCTCAGAGATCCTATTACAAGATACAAAGTAATAGATACCGCTGCTCCAGTTCTTGCTGATTTGGTTGAACTTAGAAGCATGGGAGGGAAACCCAAAGTAGGACAAGCAATCGTGCAAACCCTTTTACAGGATTACCACAAAATCAAGTTTGGCGAGATGAATTTGAAAAGCGAAAGAACCAAGAGAACATTAGAAGAATTATGGGGTTTGAAGGTTGAAAGAGTTAAAAGAGAAAGCCTAATGAGTGAACAAGAAATCAGAGAAAAAGAAGTGTTAGCAGGTGTTTTAAAACAAGAAGGAAATAGAGAATTTTGGTCAGGGGAAATCGAAAAGGCTGTGATGAAGTACACTGAGGCATTGAATCTGTGTCCATTAAAGACTAAGAAAGAGAGAATTGTGCTTCATAGCAACAGAGCTCAGTGTCACTTGCTTCTTGGAGATGCTGAAGCTGCACTCAGCGATACCACTCGTGCTCTGTGCCTATCGAATGTGGCGTGCGAGTGTCTTCACAGTAAGAGTTTGTGGAGAAGATCACAAGCTTTTGACATGAAAGGGTTAGCTAGGGAGAGTTTGATCGATTGTTTAATGTTCATCAGTAACCGTTATGAGTCTCGGAAGAAAAAGGGTTTCAAGATACCACACTACGCAGCACGTATGGTTAACAAACAGATGAACGCCACGTGGCTCTTTGCTGAATCGGTTAAGTCAAGTTGGCATCGCACACACGAAGAAGTGGAAGAATTCGTGGTTCAAAATAAAATGGAGTCTCTCAGCTTGAAGAAGACGACGAAGAGAATATCGAAAGGTAAGTGATAGATTGGTTGTTTTGATCTCTCTGGAAAGTTCGTCTTCTTTCCCGTGTTCTCGGATGTATAAACACATGCATGGTACTCCGAACAGTAATTGTACCGGTGCCGGGTAGGTATTCGGTAAAGTTACTTGTTCGATACTAAATTTTAATTTTTTTCACACTCATTTTTTTTTATAATTTTTTTTCTTCCTTATCACTTATTTCACAACACATTGTGGGGTATGACAATAACATTACTCTTAAATGTCCCTGATTACAGGTCAATAACAATAATGCATATAATAAGTGATGTAAACAAACAAATAAAATATGGCGAGAAAAGGCTGTAAAAAACAGAACGTGACAAGAAGATTGAATACTATTGATTGTGATTTACACAGTAGAATCATATTACTAATGCATATAATTCTGTAAACTTACTTTAAGTTACTGGTCCTAAAACTATTATTTTTTATTTAATTTCTCATTTTAAATTTTTACAAACTGTATAAAACATTTTTTTTTATTTTTTTTATGCTTTATTTCTCATTTGATCTCATAAATTTGTATTAATTTCCATCTTAAAAAAATAAATAAAAATCTATTATATTTAAAAAGAGTTAATTTTGATATATTATCAATATAATATTTTTACAATATCAATCGGTTAAAAATTATCGTAGTATAAAATTTAAAATAATTGTTATAAAAATTAACAATTTTTAATGATTCATGTGCTTGATGGTAGACAGTATTACTTAACTTAAATTCTTAAAAAAAAAAAAAAAACTACAGGGAAAAATTGAACAAATGGAAGTCTAACGGAATCGTTTAATAAATAATATATGTTTTACAACCAAGTGGAAATTGAATTAAGCCTAGAACTTGTCTTTGAATTTTGGTTTGTTTTTGTTGGGCTCAATAGATAATATGACCCAAAATGAAAAAAACACCAGTTAAATTGAGCTTATGATTTTTATTACTCTGTTCTGGCTTCAATCCCACACTCCCAAAATAAGTTTACAAAACAGCGAGAAGCCGGGAACGAACGGATACCTTCTAGAATAGAACATTCTCCTACAAAATTATTGCAGACCTATCGCAAAATCTAAAAGTTCTTCTAGCATTAAAGTTGGAATGATACTCCTAATCCTATCTAACTTACCTAAAATAATGGTGTTAAGGTTGAAATTTCTGAAATTATTTTTTAGATGAAATATCAATCTTCTTACTGTCAATTAAAATCGGCATTTTAATATAAATATGACTGCGATTGATTTAAACCCGTTTTAAATACACTTAATAATTCGTAATTAATTATATTAAAATTAATTTTACTTAACTTTGAAACAAATAATCCTAAATGGCGAATGTATACGTATACCATGAGGTATTATCATTAAAATATAAAACAGGAAATGAAGTTATAAATGGGAATGTTTGATAAAATCTTTCTGAATAATATCTCAAGATATAATTTATTTATTAAAAATCACACTAAAAATGCATTAAAAATCATAGTTTTAAGTTTATTAATGACACTTTCTAATAAACTTTAAATTTTATTCCTTGATCAATGTCCATTTATCTTAAAAGTTAGAATAACGTGATATCCAAATATCACTCTCTAACAAGGAAAATACAAATGTTATACATCTCTGTTATCTATTTTTGGGGCGGGGACCAAGTAGCGGTGGTTATTGAAATAATGGAGAAAATAAATGGTAATGTCATCGTCCAATACCCAGACTTACATACTGTACAATCACGAAAATATATTATTACATTTTAAAAGGCACGCGTGCAGATTAAGCCCCAATAGAAAGATCAGTAAGTTAATGTAAAGCTTTTAACAGATCCGCTACATTTTCCAGCAGGTTACGAAAGACCAGCAGCAATATAGTTATCATGCGACCATAAAGAGACCTACAACAATCAGACAATACATCGAATTTGCTTTAGCAGAAGCATTGAATTGAACTATTATGTTGTGCAATACACGTAAAATTCTGCATATTGGGAGGTTAACAATAAACCACTGCAGCACAAGAATAGAAATTAAACGATCAACAGAAATTGAAAGTAATGCACCAATGCCAACGACTCACGTGGCCATTATTTCAGGAGTTCAATCATCAAAAGTGCTCAAGGCAGCAACAACCGACCCTGTTGTTGCAAAAGTTGATGCGACATCATGATAGTCTTTCCATGAGGTTGTCACCTTCAGAGATGGGTATAGCCAACTTTTGACAGAATCCACAAAGGAGTTTGGATCCAAGTTCAAAATGGCTTCCCAATCAACCTGAAAACCTTGTGGAATACTTCCTGTGAACTCCATATTAGCAGCAAGTAGCAAGCCCAGCATAACTACAAATCCAACTGCAGCAGATCCTCTGGACAGCGGCATAAAGTTATACCTGAAGAAAAGTGCAGAGAGAGATTTAAAGAAAGACTTCGACCAAAGAAAAAGATTTACAAAATGACTTAAAATGATTCAAGAGGCTACGATAGTTTATTGATAACGTCGTACCAGTAATATGTACACCTTAAAATTGCATCTCTCACATTTTCAAGTGCGTCAAAATCAGTAGACCCATAACTTTCACCACAGTAAGCATTGCAGAGAGCCTAACAGATAGCAATGTCAAGATGAATACATACAAGGCAAACTGTCACAATTCATCTAGTAAATTGAAGAACAAAGAAATAAACATGTATTCATATGAAACTAAGGCTTTGTGTGGGAGTTTAAAGGGAAACGGAAAGAAATTGTTTGAAGGGTAATGAAGGAGAGGAGACGGGAGAAGGAAGGAGGATTAATACAAAACCTTTCATTTTGGGAGAATTATGAAAATTTTGTAGGGTTTATAAACCCTCCCTCTCATCTAAAAACTCCCAAGCAATGATAACCATCACACAAGCCTTCCCCTTCTCTCCCCTTTCTTCTAAAAACCAAGTCTAAAACAAAGCCTTTAAGATTGATGTATGATAGTAAATTTCTAAATAATTCTAATGAAAAAGCATCAGTCATTGTCTAATGATAAAAGGGGCATGGGATCATTGGTAAAGACTAAAAAACACATTCTTTTCAAAAGCAACATAAAGTGATCACATAGGGTCACATCTATTGGTGAAAATAATATAATCAAAGTTGTTTGGTATAACATACTTCCCACGCCCTCGCCATTTCTGCATCATAATCTTCCCATCTAGCAGGTGTACAAGGTGTTCTAATGGCAAAGTCAAAACCATGTTCACCCCTGAAAAATATTCATCAACTCCCACAGTTAGGTATGAAAGATAAAGTTAAGCCACAAGAGAAAGGGAAAGGGGAGCAAATAACTTCAATTTTCACTGTTTCACGCTTACATTTTTACAAGTGTTATCCTTGTCCCTTCAAGCTGTTTCCTGAAGAATCATTGACATCCAGAAATAAGCATTTGAAAACATTATATGTTTCCCAGGCACCATTTCCTGGTAATTATATCGAAGCACAGAATTGGTTGAAAATCATAGGACATTTTGAGCATGCATACTTACCCTTCAAATGCAGTACTGTTGCACCAAGTAGCTGACCAGAAATCCTCACCAATAATATTATAAAGATCAGAGCAAGATTTGGCATGCATGACCTGAACATCAAATATTGAAGATCATCATAAAAGCATGGACTACTGATGTATTATTATTCACACTATGTTAAAAAAAGAATAACACGTAACATCCACCGGATACCATTATTAAGAATTGGAAACAATCACAAGAAAGAGAAGGGAAGTCTTGAATCATTTATTCATCAAAAAAATAATATTTAGAAAATCTTATGCTTCAACAATTTTGAAGGGAAGTCCTATTCTATTTATTAATTAAGAAAATCAAACCAACTAAAATTTTTCGATTACATGTTTCATAGTTGTTAGAGATATAAAATCATTTTTGTCTTTAACTTAAGCTTTTAGGTTAATTAGTTGTTAGAATAGAATTAGAGCCTCTAACCAAATAGTCAAGAGTTCTATCCATGCCTGCTGCTGACTTCTAAATAAAAAGTTGAATTTCAGCATTGTCTATGTATCAAGCTCAAAGGGCTCTTGTGCTTATGTGGGTTGGGGTACAAAGAACCATGTGTCTCATTGCCTAACAGCTAAGTAACTATTTGTTTTACCCAAGAATCATGCTTGCGGTGAGTAAAATTGCAGTGTTAGTTTTATTTGGTTACAACTTTGGGTACTCAATCAATTTTGTGATGAGTAGAATTCATATTAATAGAAGTAAAAACTTTTATCTTTTGCAGCAACTAAAACTGATTCTAGGCAAGAGACAATCAAATTCTTAAAAGTATATCTATATTTATCCTTTCAAAGGTGAATCTATTTTATCATCCAAACAAATTTAATTCTTCTAAATTTACTGAAATATGATTCCCAAACACAAATTTTTCAAAATCAATTCTTTTGGCATCCTTTTAAAATCATTTCCACTAAAATTAAACCAAATGTACCCTTAACAAGAGAGTTGATCATTGGCAATGGTTTGGCACATAAGAATTAAGAAATGCTACCAATCATGCAGATCACCTCTTCTAATTTCCCATCTTTGGAAAGATGAATTATCTGATCTGTTTTGCTGTAGACGTATGTTCTCTCTTTTATGACAGTCTTTGCGACATCTAAAGTCCTGTGATATTTAAAAATGAATGAGCATTCCAAAGCTAGGCTATTAGTATAGAACTTAAACAGGCTATTTACCTTTCATAGTTAGGAAAGTAACGGACAACTTTGGCTTGTCCCAGAATCATAGGCGTGTGAGAACCAAATCCAGAATTAAACTCTTCGCTGCAGAGCAAAGAAGCAAATTAAAAATCCAAAGATCTGAATTTGATTAAACTCCAAGTAATGATTTGATGAGAATGAGGGAACATTAACCAAATATTGCCGCAAGTGAAAAAGCAAAAACTTTTCTAAGCTAGACCAATATAATTATGAGCCTATTTGCATAAAACACTGAACATTTTAGCATAAAATCTATGAAAAACATATAATCAAATGCTTAAACAGAAAACAATGTGGTCTGAAAGAATATTAGGCCCAAAGATGAAATACCTTAGCTTGTTCACCCACACAACAGGGTCACAAGGCTCAGAAATCTGTCGCCATCTAACAGCTATTGAATAAACATCTTGCCATGACATGGAATGGCTGGATGATCTATCATCCACAATGCCATACGAAGGAGACGTTTCTGAGACACCACTTGTGCTACAACCTGCACCTCCCCTATTCTGACTGGGCATATTAAACCTATCCCTTCTCCTGGCCCTTTTGCCATACTTTGGGTTTGAGTTGTTTTTATTAGAATATTTCCATTCTGCTTGAAGGGTACGCCAAGCCTTGGAGACCTTTTGTGCAATTTCAATAGCAGCAAATCCTGCCATTCGATGCTGATAAATAAGGAAATATTAACAGAATTAGAGATATAGACATGCTAAATAGATGGAAATGTCAACAAGATGAGAATAATTACAACCATTGGTTGGCTGAAAGTTGCTTTATAGTTCAAACATGAAAATTAATAAAGGAGAAAATATTTTTAGTTACAAACATGGTAGTCAAAATCGAGATTCTACGTAGGATCGGATAGGGGATGAAAGATCGTAACTCGTAGGATCGTAACACGGATCGTAAGATCCTATAAAATTGTATAAATGCATGTAAAATAATATAAATATAAAGATGGAGAAGTAAAACAAAGACAAATGAGGGAAGAGTTCAAACTAGAGACAAGGAAATGCTAAAAACAGAGACAGAGAAGAAGAAAAAGATGAATAAAGTAAGGTATTCCGTTAGAAAGACTATTTTACCCCTAAAAAAGATTTAAAATAAAGTCATTTTAAGGGCTAAATGGGAAAGTCAGATTATTTTTAAAAATTAAGAAGTCTTTTTTACCCTTAAAAAACTCTCAAATTTGCTTCATTCTAAGGATAGAAAGGGAAAGTTGACTACTTATACTCCAGCGGCATTGTTGCACTGCGAATGAGGCTCCGATGGTTGCAAATACAACTGGGATGGCCACCACAGCAAAATGCTCCGCTTTGACAAGGTCGCTGGTGCAAAGTACAGGCTGGCACAGACAAGTTTGCCAGAGTAGACACAGTCATCGGAGCGAAAGCTATAGGGATCGTAAACCAAAACAGAGCACAGGAAGCAGAAAATCCCAGACCAAATCACAGAAAAAATCCAGTCGGGGAGCCAAATCGCAGTCGCCAGAAAAACGCAGAGAAGTCGCATAACAGAGACAAAGTCTCGCAGAACAGAATGAAGAAGAAAGGAAGAAGTCGCAATGCGGAGTTTTTGGAATTTTAGGGTTCCAACTCCTTTAAATGAAGTCGGGTCGGGTTGCGGGTCGTTGGCCCAAAATATCTTCTTCTCTGCACATCGGAATCGTGCGTTTTTAACATTTTTACGTCCCAGCAAGAACGATCTCACTGATCCCACCATTTCGTGTTCCCAGCACCGACTCAACACGGAAGCGTGGCTGGAGATCGTAGAATCGTACGATTCTACGATCCAAAACGCGATTTTGACTAGCATAGTAACAAATACCCAGAATAAAGTATTTAGAGTAAGATAATAAATATGATGCTGGTCTCAAATATAAATTTAGTAAGAATAGAACTTCTTAGCAGTACAACACATAAATATAACTTTATAAAGAAAACAATCAAGCTTAATAAGACACCAAACACATTATTAAATTTTAAAATGATATTTGATAATATTTCACCCAGTAGTATTAGTTTCTACAAAGGATTAAATGCACTTTAGGTAGTAAAATGCAAGTGGTAAACACTGGAAAGAAAATCAATAGAATGGTTCTTGTGTCTATGATTTGTTACCAGAATCTTGTATTTTATGAAAATCTGAACCATTGATTTTCATCTTACAGCTATACTTGTCAACCCTTTTCTTTACTCTCTAATATGTAGTCTAGTCTAGATCTGAATTTTAATAATTTTTTCAATAACAGTATATTATTATTGTTGTTGTTTTATCCCCATAATCCTCTTAGAATGTCTTTATTTGGGTACAATAATGCAGAAAACTATAGCAAAGAAAAGGTCACATCACAAGTAGCTGCACAAATTAGGTGAATTAAAAATCATATATACAAAACACATTTTACATATTTTCTTTGTCAATAATTTGATTTCATTTGAACTATCTAGAATACTTTGGAATTGCCTGAGCAAATTCCTCTCACACTCAGCCCCTATGAATTTATATTTAAATCTGATGAAATTCAAATCTGTAATAAAAGTCGTTCCTAAATTATAAGGATATGAATAAAGAATATTATCCATGATATCTGACAATTTCACAACAAGATACACTCAATGATCATTTGATTTCTTAGATGCACCATTCGGCAACAATTACCAAATCAAGGACAAGTTATCTACTAAAAGTCAATAACCTTTCCTAAATCTATTAGGACAACAACAAAACCTTATCCTACTAGGTGAGATGTGATCCATACATGGATTACACGACACCATTGAGCTTGGTCAGAAACTAAATTTTTAAAAATTTGGTTATTCAAAAGGTTTTTTTTTAATAACTGCGTCCAAAGTTCTTTTGGGTTTCTCTCAACTCTTTTTTGTTGGATAAAGAGTCATACAATCCACTCTCCTTACTAGTATCTCTAAGGATCTTTTCTACACATGATCGAACCTCTTTTCTAAATCTATTCAGATAGGAAAAAAACTAGAAATCTATGTTTTCACAAAAGACTACAAAGCAAGAGTGCTGCCCTGAAGGGAAAAAGGTTTTGGAGGGAAACAAATGTT
The DNA here is from genome assembly GCF_003935025.1 of Abrus precatorius. NCBI lineage: Eukaryota > Viridiplantae > Streptophyta > Magnoliopsida > Fabales > Fabaceae > Abrus > Abrus precatorius. The sequence goes on along the minus strand of NW_020874406.1, from coordinate 15,664,319 downwards.
TAAAACTAATAAGCCACATATATAGAGACATCAACATATAAAATAACTTTACCTGGCGTCTATTAGGTAGGAAACCGGGACAATCATACTGGATTTTCTTGCCAATAGAGTCTGCAGCCTGTATAAGAGCAGCCTTTTGCTTTGTAAGAGCCAATTCTTGCTTTCTAAGCTTTCCTTTTCTTAAAGACTCGCGCAAAGGAGGTTGCCTGTAAACCTTTTCACATACATTCTTTGGATGCAACCTCTTGCACCAGTACTCCTGAATATAACAAAGACACGAATAAATATCACAGAAATTGGAATTCAGTATCACAAAACACATCTCCAAAATAGAAATTTCAAAGTAAAAGTTTCTATGCTTCTGAAACCCATCTAGCAACTTAGGTTATGATGCAAATAAGCAAGATTTATGAATTTTTTACATTCAAATTGCATGACAATAATACCTTGATTCCTAACTGTTCAGTTCATATTAATAATTCAATCCCATAATAAATTTAGGTGGGTCAAATTAAGAGACAAAACGTATCAAAGGAAAGTTGATTAGCTTCCATAACTTTTACCTTAAAAAGTGGATCAATATCCCCGTCAATGTCAAACCAGCAAAACTCACTGTTAAACTTTGCGGCCGAGTAAAGAGCAATCTCTTTCTGCCAAAAAAAAGAATTTGAGGCATGTCATAGAACTGGCCCCTAATGCATAAAACTTAAAAAGTTTGATCTTAAGATTCATTAACCAACACATACAAGCCCATCAGTAGAATTTCACAGCGCCCAAAAAGAATGTACAAATTAGTCAATATATGTATGTAGCTTAATCAAGAGATAGCAAATCTTCTAAGTGTTTCTCAATTAAGATATATATGATATTTAAGCAACATGAAGAACTAAAGCAGAAGAGAACAGCACCATATTGAAAAATGTCAAAAGAACTTAGCATGCCGATGTTAGCTAGCTCTTGATTTGTATACTGGAAGGCTATAATCTCTCACTCTAACCTAATGCTTCCTTTGAAATTTTACTACTCTATTCTGCCCGTTTGGTCAGTAATTTTTTCACAGAAAAGGAATTGTACTTGTGTTCCTTTTGATAAATAGAATAATATTAAGAAAAAAAACCAATATGGTACTACAACATAACAAACCAAACCTGATAAAAGGCAAGGCACTGAAGCACAAACTTATCCATTGAGTCCAATTCCAAATCCAATGCAGCATCATAATCCTTGACCTGCAATATCAAATAAGTTATAGATTGACAAATGTGAAGCATTTCTCACAAGAATTAAAATTAAAATCATACCGCCTCTTTGTATTGTCCAACAGCATGGTAGCATGAACCTCGCAAATATAAACACTCAACATTGGCTGCGTCAATGCTCAACCCCATTGTTAAATCCTTGATAGCTTTCCTGTCACAGTCAAATCCAACTTAAGTCAGAAACAAAATCATGTAAAATTAAGTAAAATTGTAAACCAAAACATTTTGACACTGACCCGTTATGAAATATTTGAAAGCAATTTAGTTGGCTATGTGGTTACTATTATAAATTCAAAGCTATCAACAAATCATGATAATTTTACCAGAATCCACATTGTATCATACACGATATATATCTTGTAAATACTGCAAACCAGAATGGAAGTCACTAACCATTGAATTCACCACTTAATTTTTGGATTCAAATTAATAATAAATATTAAATACTATACAACTACATGCTTTGAGACTTCAGGCACACTTCCAACATAAGTGTCCATTCAAGTGTACCTTCTACTACCAACTAAAATTTACAAATACAAAAAATATCCTCCTAATAAGATCCCATTTCAATCAATATAGTTGACATGAAAAACACTGAGTGCTCCAAATTTTCCCTCCATGATCACTCTTTAGTTCCTGAAATCAGTATTCTCAACTATTTCACTCCCTGAAAGGTTTAATCATATTTCCTTGTCCTACCACCAAATTTTCTTGTATATCCGATTGTAAGTCTGCCACTATATCTCAAGATTTTGTTATTTGTATTCATTAGCCCAAGCATCAAAATTATTGAAAGCATGCAAGAAACAGTCATGTCAAATAAATATTCAATCTCCAAATAATCAGTGGTTATGGCTGTATAAATACCTATGTTCTCCCGTTGCATGGAATAAAAGGCCTCGCAAATGATAAGCTCGGGCAAACCTAACATCAAAACTCAAGTGATTAGCATCAGATAAAGAGCTAACATGAACAAAGTATATCAAGTGTGATAAGCCAACTAAAACAAGTATAATCTGCTACCATTTCATTAACAACAATTACCTCCCATCAATTAGCAGCATCTGATTTAGACAGTCCTGAGCTTTTGCAGGTTTTGACAAATCTTGATAGAACTGCCAAAAATCTCATTTTCAGAATAAAACTAGCAACCAAAATAATCTCAAATAGTATCTTTAAGCATATAATTGAAAATAAAAGGCCAAAAAATGTGTTCCATACATTGGCTAATTAACTATAAGCCCATGTCTGATAGATCCTGATTAACTCCCAACATCATGCATTCAGAACAAGGCTAGCAACCAAAATCATCTAACTAACAGAACAGCCTGTAACTTGAAATAAAATCCCATAAAAATGTAAACTTTGTAGAACTAAACTTATAAAAAACTAAGTGTATGTTTAGGAGTTAGGTTTTGGAGAGGAGGACAAATTTTTCATTTCTAATAAAAATATTCTCCAATTAAATAATTTTTAAGATAAAAGAATAAAACAATGGATTTGCATAAACCTGATAACTTATGTTTATTTTTATATATTATAACTATCTTTATTTTATAAAAAAAAAAAAAAAGTATTTGGCACGCCCTCCCTTCTCCAAAACCCCAACTCCCAAGCATACTTTAAAGGAAAAATGTAGATACAAACTAAGTTTCTAAGCTGACATGAAATGGAAACTTCAATTCAAATTGAATGAGAGAATTAGAATACAGGCAGACGAAAATGGCATGGATGAAAATGGAGAGAAAATATATGAAAAGGGACAAGAGAGCAAGCATGTATTCAGCTGATCACATTTCAATCAGAAAACAATAAGCATACAGATGATTCAGAATTTTCAGAATTAAGCTTCCAGCTAAGTTAACAGCTTCTAAATGTTAAGTTTTGTAAAGTGCCAACAATTTCTATCATTACAATAAGTTGATAGATACCTGAGTCAGGTGTGCCCATACTTCAAGGAAATTTCTATCAATCCGAAGTGATTTTAGATGTGCTTCCTCAGCTTTTTTATGTTCACCAACTGAAGATAATGCTAAACCCTGGAAAAAACAGCATTTGATCAGCTAAACAATGAAGATATATTTTCATGCAAAAAAGTCCAGAAAACCAGCATCGGGGATTCATAATCAAAAGGATTCAAATGTAAAGACTTAAACCCACCAAATATGTGTAGGCAGACTTATTATCCCTGTCTAGCTGTACACAAGCTGAAAGGTCTTCAACTGCAGCATCAAACTCCTTGAATTTGAAATTGACAATTCCTGTGTTGAATTTTATGAAAAACATACATTAAACATCTATAAGTAGCTACTCTCTATAAAAAGTAAATAACTAGTTCAACATTATCACCACAGTAATTTATAATCAAACTTGCTAAACTTGAATACAATGAGATATTAAACAAAATACAGGATAGTGTTATTAATAAAGACTACAAATTCATTTCAATGAAATAAATCCCCTTGTTGATACTTCTAGGAGCAACCATATAAGATGCATCTATTAGGTCATCATTACAAATAAAGAAAGAGAAAGGAGGCATAATTAATTATTCCAGCATTAATTATCTATCCAAATAACAAACTGAAAAGACTGTGTGTCAGACAAAATACCCCTCTCGTGTAAAATATCTGCTGAGTAGGATTCAAACTCTAATGCCTTAGTCAAATCATCAATAGCCTGAGATACAGGAAGGAGTTGTCAATGTCACTTTTTTTATTTGTTATTTATGCAAGAAAATCATATACAATCATAACTCAAGTGAGACATTACATGAGGCACTGAAAATTTCAATCTTTTCATATTTCAATCTTCTTTCACAATGGAACATATAATAAGAGCACAAAGGCCACACTTAAATAGTGTAATAACATGTCTTTAACAACTGCATTTCGTAGTTTAACAATAAAATAATTAGCTCAAGTGTTAATGCTAAAACCATATCAAGCTTCACACCTTATTAAACCATAAGTAAAAATCAAATTTCCTCCCATTCCCATTTTCCATAACAGAATTGGTCCATTTCTTTAAGTGTACATGTGTATGTGTGTGTGTGTGTGTGTCAATGGACCACACTTAAGATGAAGCATTGTCAATCAGCAATGAGATTTAGGAAAACATCAAAATGTTAAGACAGATACTAACATAAAGTAAGCAGCCCTCACCTCAACAAACTCCCCTAAGGCTGCCCGTGCCTGACCTCTTCTCTTCCATGCCTCACCAGCCGATGGATTAAATTGTATAGCCTAAGAAATACACGTGAACTAATAATAATTAGAGGAGATAGCCATATCTCTGTGCACCTTTCAGATAGTATTTGTTCAAATTTAAATACCTTTGAAAAATCAGCTATAGCAGCATCAAGTTCTCTCTTGAAAGCATATGCAGTCCCTCTTCCTATCAGTGCTTCAGGATATGCAGGGTCCTCTTTAAGTATCTGAGTACATGATGGAGACAAGACCGCAATTTATCATTTGATGTTAGAGAAAAGGAGGTTATGATAACAAGTAGATATCATAATAGAAACACCACAAATATCCCTAGGGAAGACAACATTGCACCTGGTCAAAAATGGATATGGCATGAGCATATTTTCCTTCATTAACCTGTCAAAAACAATCACAATATGAATATGCTATTATTATTAAACACATAAATACAGTAGTTCAGTAGACAAACCTCTGCTATTCCCCGTGAGAGCCGAAAATCCACACTTATAGACTTTGTCTTTGAAATCCGAGCAACACAGAACTTCTTATTTTTCCTTGCTTCACCATTTTTTTCGTGGGGGAAAAGAAACTTACTACTGGGCTTTCCAAGAATTTCAGAAACATCAATTGAGTCACTAGGTTCGCTATTATTGGTAAATACTTTATCACACGATTCTGAAGTGTCACTTGAGTCATTACATGATTCAGAATTATAACTCAATTTATCAATGACGTCAGGGCTTCCATTCACTTGGCCATCGAATTTATTAGAATCTCTATCTTCATTATTTAATTCATTGCTAGGGTCAAAGTTATCAGTAGACTTCAGCGTGACCTCAGATTTATCACTCGTATTGCCATACAATTCAGCTTGAGCACTAAACTCGTCTTGATTTTTATAAATTTCAGTCAAGTTCCTATTACTCAGAGCATCTGATTCGGATTGTGGCGTGGACGATCCATTGGTTTCACACAATGCATTGTTGCCTTGTTTTGCTGTCATCAAAAGCTCTTCTAGTTCCAGCAACTGCTTCAAATCTGCAGACTGATGGTGAGCGTATTCATAACCTTGCTCCCATACAAATAGAGCATCCGTTTTCCTTCCTAAAGCATAAAGAGCGTGACCTAGATGACAGAATAAACCAGTATTAAGTTCAAAAGATAACGCATTTGTCACTATACTCTTATCGTAAAATTCCAACAAAACGGTCGGGTGATGATAGTCCACAAATAGCATTAACAAATCTATCAAAACAAAATTCCAAGTTCCAACATGGTTATCATTCATCAACCACCTCTGTTACTCTTATAAGAACTTAAAATCGCATTTCCCGAGGTCCAATCACTTAAAAAGAAGTATCAACTGTTGTATGAATTTGATATGCGAAGAGACCTTTGAGAATGTAAGCTTGAAGAAGCGCGGGGTCAAGTTGAAGCGCTCTGTCGCAATCCTTAATTACGTGCTTGTGCAGCTCCAATTGGCTGTAACAAAAAGCTCTGTTGCTGAAAGCAAGCATCGGAATAAGATTGAACATCAAGTTAGCATTCACGAGAGAGAATTAAAGTGATAGAGAAGATGGAATTAGAAAGAAATGGAGGTGCGAAGAGGTGTGTATGCGCACCAGATGTCTTGGATTGCACCAGACTGAGAAACAAGTGAATCGAGGATTCGAATGGCCTTGGACCAGTCCTTGGAGCTGCAGAGCCGAGCCAGCTCGGCTCGCTGAGAGGTAGCTGGAGCCATGGGTGAAGAAGAGAAACGAGGTGCACAGATCAGAAAGGATGTGTTTGTGTTATGTGTATGTTTGTGGTGTTTCTCCTTTTAGACTTTCAAGGGGGTCTCTATGAAAAAGAAATTTGGGGCTGGAGATGCAGAGCGCAAGGGTAAAATGGAGAAAGCGAATCTTTGGAAATTTGGAGGAAGAAGATGGCAAGAAAGCAAAGATGTGAAACGAACTGGAATGACCGATGAACCGCATAGCGCGTGACATGCACGACGCCGAAAGGTTTAGTCGGCCCAAGACCACGGGCTTGTAGCACAGCCCTGTTAGCCTTCGGTTCGGGTTGGAGATAACGAATAAGAATAATTTAAAACTTTTGACCAAAAAAATAATTTAAAATTCTCTTAATTTTTATTTATATAAAATTTTTCATCATTAAATATTATATTCTTAAGATTATAAATATATAATTTATTTTATATTTATTATAAAAATATATTAAAAATTAATACACTTCATAAAAATAATTTTATTTGGCGATAAATAATAGAGTTTATCGACGAAGTTTTCTCATAAATATGCATACTGTTGGACTAAACAACTAGATTTATTTATCATAACAAAAGTTTATAATATATATTTAATAATAAATTTTATTTTAACTAATTTAATAGAATACAGTAAAAAATTATTAAAATTAAATTAAAAAATATACAATAGTTATAAATTCTTTCAAATTTTCTTGTGATGCAACTTAGAGGTTTAATACAATATGCTTGTGACATTCAGAGGGAGATGATTATGCCCACATCAAAGGATGTGTGACAACAATTTTTTTAAAGGTAGCATATTATGTTTCTTCCAAAAAATTGAGTTTTGTGGATAAATTATCAATCGCTTATATTTTTAGGACATGTATTTGCAAGTTTTTAAGACTTCAAATTCTTATATTAAAATAAAAATAATATCTAAATAAAATATTTTTAAATGTTTTATTTTTTAAATAAAAATGTGACATAATTATTATTTTTATGTCTTTTTAATATAAAATAAAAATAAGATTACTATACGTATTATGTTTAAAAAAACAGTAGCACAAATATATTTTTAAAAGATTATAAATTACCTCCTTGAAATCCCACCTAAAGCCTTTACCTTATAACATTTAGCTATTAAATTTTAGTTAAGAAATTTTTTTGAATAGTAATTTTTCTTGCTTATAGATTTGCTCTTAAGTTCAATTAATTATTGCATTATGTCATACTTTATTAAATTTTAATGTCAACCATTTATAAATATTTATTTATAAAATTTCTATTATAAATATTTAATATTAAATAAAATAATCGTCTTTCCTTGAACTATTTTTTTAAGTGAAATATAGTCAATCAATTTTCAATACTTTTTAAAAGGAAAAAGTGCCCCACAGTGAAAATGAATATAAATAATTACCTTATGATAACATTGTGATCACCTGTTGAGTTTATAGAATTTTTAATAAATAATAATAAAAATTTATCATGATCACCTTTATAGAATAATAAATAATGAACAGTTTTGAATTTTCAATAAATAATAATAATAATACAACATGAGGTTGGAGTAAGTTCTGATTCCTTTCTTGCCTTAAAGAAGTCCTCTAACCTTCAAAATAAGAAAGAGATGAATTACCACGAGAGGAAAGAATTAGAGTATCAGAGAAATATTCTGTTAAAAAAAAACACTACGTACACCATAGTCTTCTTTTTTTAATTCACCTTTCTGTTAGGTTAAATTTCTCTTAAAGCAAAGTAGTCTAGATCTTAGGAAGGAAAACAAATACACACTAATAATTTTGTTTGTGAGAATTCTTTTTTTAATATAAGTGTTTAAAATTGAATTTAAATATTTAAATGTAATAAATTTTATAACAAATTTTAAGCTCAAGTAAATGTATCTGTATCAAATATTTAGAAGTGTTTTGTTACTTATAGTGTCTTACTCAATTTAAATAAAACTATCTTCAATAAAAAAATATGTGTGATATATATATATATATATATAATATTTTATTAAAATATTAGTTAAATTAAAGATTAAAAACATAATAAAATAAAATTTCATTATTATTAATTACTTAAACAAAAATTTAAATTGGCGTAGATCTTCTTTTTAAAGTTATAATAACAATTATGGAAATTTATTTATTTACTATGTATACGATTTTATTTACAGTAAAACCTATATCAGTTGGCAAAAGGAGTTTTACTACATAATACTTTTATGATATTCAACTTCAATTAATAAAAAAAATCAAATAAGCTCAGTTATTTATTTGATCTTTATATTTTCGCTAGAAGTAATGACAAGGGCTTATGTTTCATGATATCCTTGCTCTTAAAATTATAAGGACTCGTGTTTCATAGGAGGTAGGTAAGATTGTAAATTGTTGCTGATTGCTAAAAATTACCGGTGAAATCCAAATTTGGCATTTACTTGAATTTTGTTGAATCCAAGCATATATATATATCATCTACAATTATATTATAATTTTCTTGCCATTTTAAATGCATAAACATTGTTATTTGACAAAAAAAAAGGTCAAGATTTTACATTAGAAATGCAATCTAAACATATTCCTGAAGATAATAATGATTCCTGTTAACATTCAAAAATGGAATTATTATAATACAAGTAGGTAAAAAAAAATACTCATTCTAATTTATTGATAATAAATTTTATATTTTTCTCTTCTAACTTTTTTCTTTTTCTTTCTCAGCTCTTCCCAATTCTTAGTCTTTAGTCCTGTTCTTTTTCTTTCAGTTTCATGCATTTCCTCCTATTTTCTCATTCTTTATTCATTTTTATTTTTTTATAATATTTTTTAAAATGTTTAATTTTTATTTAAATAAAAATAAATTTGACTGTTTAATTTTCATGCATATCAATAAATCTGACTAAAGTTAGTTGTTGATCATCATAAGATTAATTAGTGTTCACAAGAGTACTAAGTTTAATTATTAAAAAAAAGAGGTATAAGTATTTCATAGAATAATTTTCAATTGTCATCTCTTTTTTTTTTAAATCTTATTAATTATTAAATAAAGAAGATATTAACTATGTTTTATATTCTAAAAAATAAATAATTTTTTTATTTAATAATATTTATAAAAATAAAAATATTTAAAAATAAATAAGAGAATATATCAAAACTCATTATTATAAAATATTCCTATCACTTGTACATTTATTTAGCCACGATAAAAAATATTTTTTAATGATTTAAATACAAAATTTATAAAGGTGTCAAATTCAAGTTAACAGCCAACTAGTTAAACCCACTAAAAATAGTAAGTTAAGCTAAATATTTTGTACCTCTAACTTGCTTAACATGTTATATTTTAGTTTACCAAAATATGGTTAATGGTAGGATGACTCATCATGTCAAACCTTTATTTTTATGTGTGTGTGTGTATTTCCTTCAATTGGCAAGGCAATAGTTTGATTACATGCATTAAAATGAAAATGAAATATATGATTGCATAGCTACTGAGTAAAAACTATGCATTTAGTGTTGTGCGGTTGCTTCTCGCCTAAGTAAGATCTCTTCTTGCTTGAATGAGAAAATAGTTAGAACAGTCTTATTTTATCTTGCTTGAGCGAGATCGCTCTAAAATGCCCAATTCAGCACAATTTAGTCTCACTTGAGCAAGAAACCTTACAGTAGAAACCTCATTTTTTCCAAAATAAAGGCAATACAAATCATCTGCTATAATCCCTATGTTAGCACACATAGAAAATGAAACATGTGAACTGTATAGCTGCTTAGTAAGAATTGTGCATTTAGTACTATGTGGTTGCTTTGTTTTATGTAATTAACGAGGGGGTTGTGATCAATCATTAGGTGTTTTCTACATGTGCTAACATAGGGATTATAGTAGAGGATTTGCACTGCCTTTATTATGGAAAAAATGGGATTTCTACTGCAAGGTTTATTGCTCAAGTAAGATTAAGTCGTGCTAAATTGGGTATTCTGGAACGATCTCGCTAAAGCAAAATAAGATAAGATTATTCTAACTGTCCTCTCGTCTAAGCAAGAAGCAACCTTGCTCAGGTGAGAAGTCGCAAGAAAAATAAAGAACTCTCTAAACTCATTCTTGCCCAGACGAGAATGTTTCTTACTCAAGTGAGAATAGCAAAAATCTGGGTAGACGCTACTGTCTAGTTTTCTTGCCTAGGCAAGGATGGTCTCACTCAGGCGAGAGTAGAGCTTGCTCAAGTGAGAATGCACGGATCTAAAGGAGTATTTAAGGAATCTCAACATAGAAAACATCAATTTCTCACCAAACAACTTTCCTCTTTCATTTTTTCTCTATCCTCTCACCTTCTACCCTTAGGGAAAACCTTCTCAAAGTCAAACTCCTTCCCAATTTAAGTATGAACGTTTATTTTATCAAGATCTATGTGAGTTTCTAGAGCTCAACTCTCTGTCTTCACTACTTGTTTCTTGATTTCTTTTCTTAAGAGTTTTCTATTTTGTAATAATAAGGAGATCTGAGTTTTTTGGGTGTTGTATATCTCTTTAGGACTCATAAAGAGTAAGATTTGAAGAAAACATAGTTCAAGGTAAGGAGAGTTTACCCTATATAACCGTTATTATTTATTTGGACAAATCTTAAGGTAGAACCCAGAGTATGCATGATTTGTGGGATTATCTATTATTTGTAAATGATATAAAAATCTTGCTTGAGATGAATGTTTGGAATGTTGTGATAGAACATAACATGTTGAGTGTCATGATATAATGTGCTGAAAAGATTTAATATATACTGCAAATCTATAATGCTGAGGTAAGCTGATAAATATTACAAAGTATATATATGACTGTCATGCATTATGCTAATTTGCATCATTCTAGAGTTGAGTTACATGTTAAGTGATTAGACGTATAACAATAAGAAAATGTTGACCTATGTTGTGTTGTGTCTAAATCTAGATATCAGATAGGTCGCTCTAAGACCAGAAAATTGTAGGTTACTTTTAGATTATTTGAGTTATAAAAGCAGTTAAAACTAAGGTATTGCATTATATTAGATGGACTGAGAATAGGTTAAATATACTGCATTGATTTACTAAAAAAAATTTATATATTAAGTTATATAAATAATTATATTATATTTTACATATAATGACTATGATTATTTGTTGAGTAAACTCACTTTTACATTTATTTATGTTGACGTGTGTGCTACAATATTTTAAATTTTCTTTTCTTTTCTTTTTTCTTTTCTTTCTTACCTATTCTGCTATCTTACTTTAGTTCGGGTAATTTGTCATTTTTTCTCAAAATAAAATTATCTTATCGATTTGTCATGTCATTTCAAGTTTTTATATTATTCAAATCACAACCAACCAGTATTACAAGATCAGGTAAAATGACCCTTACCATAGTAAGTACAACCAATGCCATATCCAAAACATGATTGATGGGTTGTGTCAAATCTTTTGAAATGGTTCACGTGTTTCGCGTTGGAAATAAACTTGCTAAATTGATTGCTAAAGTTGAAATTCTTTTAAATAAATAGAGGTTTTGTTGTTAAGATATTAGCTTGCTGTCATTTTCTTGTATAAGTTTTTGTTAATTTCCTTTGTCGTTGATTTTTAATTTTTCTCTCACCCAAAGAAAAAAATACGGCAATAAAAGTTTTTGTTTTCCAAAATTTAGGTTAACAAAACATGCAGTACAAAGTTGAAACTAACTAAAACCTTAAAAATATTCAGCACACTAATTCTCTTTTGTTGCTGCTCACCGTTCCCCAATTTATCAGGAGGAAAAACATTAATCCATGCCTACAACATAGCAACAGACAATGACGCATGATTCCCACTACAAGAGAGTCTATCCACCTTTACCACAATTAGATCACACAGCACAGTAAACACAAAGGGACAGTTGTCATGGAAGAGAACCCATTCCGTCTATTCCCCTTGTTCTTTCACATATACATAAAAAAAAAAAAAAGCAATTCTCTTTTCTTTCACGTCAGAGCTTACCTGCTGGCCTCAATATCAAGATGAATGTGTTTGAGCAGCACTGGAATAACGATATCCGGCGAGCTTAATTGCGGTAAATGACCATCAGTTGTCATGACCTCTACGATGGACTCAGCACCAAGGTGTTGGTGCAGGTACTCGGAGATCACCACTGGAACCGCCATGTCTTTCTTAGCTTGTATGATATGGCAGGGGACAGTGACAAAGCCCAAAATCTGCCTCATATCGCTTTGAAAAATAGTCCGTGACACAGTTAGCGCTATGTCTGGTCTCATGTTGAACAAAGTTCGACTAAACTCTTGCACTGCAATTGATTCCATGTCCCCACCCACAGCCAGTGGAGCAAACCCAGAGCACCATGCTTTGTAATTTGCTGCCATTGCATCGAATAACTGGTTCAGATCTTCCTGCTCAAACCCTCCATAGTAATCCACGTCGTTCAAATACCTTGCGCAGAGGAAATTCGGGTCAGTTGTTTGCTTCTAATTATCATTAATAGAAGTCGAAGTCATTACAATAACAGTTTAGAAGTTATAGCTTGAATTAGTTAATTAATTTTTACCTGGGGGAAGCGGAGACCATAATGAGCTTGGTGAATAGATCAGGGCGAGAGATAGAAGCAATAGCACCAATCATTGCGGAAACAGAGTGGCCAACAAATATGCAAGATTCAATATTAAGCTCTTCCAAAATGGCAAGCAAATCGGATGCATAGCCTTCTAAGCTTGAGTGGCGTTCGAAATCGAAATAGTCAGGGTTGGTGGTTCCAGCGCCCATGTTATCGTAAAGAATGACACGAAAATCATCGATGAGATATGGTACAAAGTGTTTCCACACGGATTGGTCCGTGCCAAATCCGTGAGCCAGAACTATATACTCAGTGCCTGACCCCAAAATTTTCACGTTATGAGCTTCGGCTGCTATCCCCATTTTGTGACTAGCTAGTTCAATTTCCTCCTTTCTCTTCCGATTTTTTGCACTGTGAAATAATGCCACCTCTCTATCTATATCTTTAATTTTTGCTTCAACTACCATCGCTGTGTGAAAGCGTGACTTTCAGGCATAGAGGCCCCGCCGTTATATTTGGACTTGCATAAAGCCACGGGGAACAAATAGAACCACACCCAGAGAGATATATAATATAATAATAATACAAAAACTCGACCAAGAATAGAGATAGTGCAATTTCATTGGTCACCAAAAAGAGATTTAGGAATTAGGATTCTTTGTTGTTCGTTGGATAAAATATGACTCCCTAGTTAAAAACTCGTGAAGGCCACCCCAATAATGGTAACTTGGCATTATCCTTGCAAATTGCAATGAACATACCATAGGCATCAAACTTTAACGGAGACTCGAAGGCAACTGGTCAAGGCCAACTGCTTATAAACAAAAAATAGTTATCAATGATGGGGCCGGGAGCAATCGTACGTACTGAAACCGGGCTGTGATTTTGATTCAACTGATCGCGACCAAAGACAAAATGACGACATGGAAAACTAGGCAAGAAAATGAAACATTGGGGGTGAACTTCGGGAGAGAAAGTAAATTGAATTTTTATTTTATTTATTTAAAATATAATACTATTTTGTTTTCACACTACTTTTTAATTAAAGGAATTTTTATATTTTTGAAAAAGAGAAATTTAAATAAAGAAAGATTAAAAAATTATGAAACAAAATGAATGATGCGATAAAATGAACTAAAATAAACATTAGAAAAATTTAAAGTATGAACAATATTATTTTTGTAATAAATAAAGATACTTTTTACTTGAGAAAATATTTTTTATATGCTTGAAAATATCGTTGATTAAAAATTATATAAGAAAGTTGAATTGAAATACCTAGCGACCACGGCATCCCTGGTCCCCTTCCCTGACCTTTGTCGGAATATAGATTTTTTTTTTCTTTTTGAGAAAGTAGAGTGGACATTTTGTAGTTTAACTATTATATTTTTACATTTTTTACATTTATTTTTTTATCATTTTATTTTATATATATATATATATTATCTCTCTTTCTTTGTGCCTATATGATAATTAGGTGAAAAAAATAATTTTTCATCTCTCAGGCAGCCTTTTATTTAAAGGATGACAGAAAAGGAAATAACTTTTAATAGAAAAAAATATTTCCTTTAGTTTATAAAAAAATAAAAAAATAAAATAAATAACTTTAGTGTTGTATATATATTTAAGATCTATTCAAAAAGAGCTTATAAATACTTTATAATAATTATTTTTAGTTTATTTTAATAAATTGAATGTGTTTATGATTACTTTTAAAATTTTGTTTGAGTTTGGAGGGAAAAAGAGAAGAGATTAAAAAGTTTGAAGAAGAGAAGAAGAGAAAGAAAGGAAAAAAAATGTTAACAATTATTTTTTAATTTATAAAAACTTAAAAATATATATTTTTTAAAAGTTTTGAAATATTTAATCAAAATTATCTCTCATATTTACAAATTTTTAAATAAATATTATTATTAATAAATCTTTTTCTTCTTTCTCTTTCCACCCTCCATTTAACTCTAAATAAAAATTAAATATTTTTATTACTTTCTTTTTAAATTAATTTTGTCTAAAATATCATTTTCTCTCTCTTAAAATCGTATGAATAAAAAAAATATTTTACATAAAAATAAATTGAAGTGACAATAAATATATTAGTGCAATAGATATTCCTATAATTTTTTTGGTATAACTTATCAAAATAAATTATTTTTTATTTTAATAATTTTTATTTTTAAATTTATAGTATAAATCATTATTTAAAAATAATTTATTAAATTAATGTTTAAATAAAATTTATATTTAAATGCAACTGTAAGTTTATCAAATTTAAAATAATTTTAAGTATTAACATAAAAAAAATTTCTTTAATTTTTTTAAACTTTGAAGGATAGATAATATATTTAAGAATTTTTGGCTCATCTTTCCTAAAAGAAAATGAAAATTTCATCTTCTCTCTCTTCTCTTTTATTTTGTTCTAATCCAACACTGAGTGTATTTAATACAAATTTATCATTGATCTAGAAGATTATAATTTATTTTTTATTAATAAATTAACAAATTTATTTACTAATTACAAAATAAAAAATATATAATTTTTAAAAAATAACTTTTGAAAAACTTGTTAAAATAGCATTCAACTTATAACTACTAATATTTTCATCTCATCTTTATTCTTATGGTTTTAAATAAATTATATGTTGGTACAAATTTTAAATTATTCTTTTCTCATTTAATTATATTATTATATATTTTATAATTATTTATTTAATATATTTTAGTTAGTTTACTAAACAGCTCTAATATAATCAACTAATTATAAATTCTTAACTAATTTTATCAAATAAATATATAGTAAATTTACATTAAAAATAAATAAGCAAGAGAAAAATTAATAAAGAGAACAGATAATTAGTAGGGAGCAGAGACTTGATGTCATATTCTTCTGTCGTTCCGCTTTAAAAAAAATAGTTTAATATATATTATTTGTCATTTAATTTTAAAATTTTAAAATTTTAATTTTAATATTTTATACTTATCTTTTAATATTCTATTGAGTAAAATGGAGTATAAATATAATAAGAAAAATATTTTTATTAATCTATTTAAAATAATTTTGTTCTAAATTACATATATTTTGTTTACTTAAACTTAAAATTACAAATTAAGTTGAAATAACTTCTTATTAATTGATTTATAAGCTCAATAATAAATAATAATTATTTGAAAATATAACTAAAAATATTTAACATTGTTAATTTTAAAATATATTTTTTAACTATATATTATCTCTTGTTACAATGAAACTCTACCAACCAAATTACATTGTCTCAAGTAAAGTTGGGCTAATGAGTTTCATTTCATAAATCAGTTTGTAAAATATGCAACTAGCTTGATCTTATTTTATTTTAGAGATGGCAATGGGTAGAGCACTGTAGCACAAATCTCCACACTCGTATTTTAAAAAAATACACTTACTTAAACCCATACTCGTGTGGTTATGAACATTAATCCCGTACCTGTACCCTTTGGACACTTATATATCTATCTTGTATTCATTACCTGCACTTGTTTGAGAAAAAAAAATATTTACAAAGAAAAATATGTTTATATAACTTCACATAAATAACATAATAATACAAAAATTTAATAAGTAGTTGTCGAACAAGGTACAAACATAGATGAAAAAATAAATATTCAAATATCACAAGTGTTAATTGTATCTTAATACAATAATTTTCTAAACTAAAATTCTTAAAAAAAGTAAACAAAACTAAACACACAAAATATTTGTCAGCAATGACCCTATCTTGTGTGAGATTCGATCGATAGGCAACATTATAGCTATAACGAAATAGATCTGTATAATGAATGGCCCTTCGTGTGGGATCACTTGATGACCTCTTGTGGCGACATTGACAACTAACTCTAATGAATAATGTTTCATAGTTGCTAAGTTTTAATGAAGTAAACATTAAGAATGAGAATAGAGTTAGAGCAGAGAAGTTCAAGTACTGAACGACAATAAAAAGTGGATACATAAAATATTTTTTTAATTTTTGAATTTAAAATTGTAAGAAAAATAACGGATTTAATTAAAATAATATATATATATATATATATATATTAATACTAGTATTTTTAACTATAAATTTTTGAAAATTTGTTTTAATAAATTAAATATTTATAATGTATATAAATTTTAAAAGAAAGAATTCGAATAAAAGATAAATGGTCACAATAAAATTTTATAATAAGAAATATACGTGTATATAAAAAAAAATTATACTTTTTTATCTGAAGAAAAAATTAATAATATTTTTTTATATTTTATATCTTTTCAAAAACTTCTTTGAACGTAAGTAAATGGTAAAAATAATATTATTTAGATTCAATAGATTATAGTTGTACTTGTAATGTACATGTTGCATAGAAAAATATTATTTTAAATTGAAATATAAAATAAAATTTAAATATTATCAATAAATAATAAGCTTACGATAATAATAAGTGATTGTAAAATTTATAAAATATTTACAATATGTTTATTATTTATCATTCACTTTATGATTTAAATATCAATATGATTTATTAATAAAAATATTTGTGTGAAAAATATTTTATATGTGTGTTATATATAAATAATATTTTAAAATAAAGTCAATCTCATATCAAATATATAATAATTAAATTGTATTAACTTAATTAAACCTTATAAAATAATTAATAATTTTTTTATTAAAAATATAAACTAAAATAATTTTTTTGATTTACTTTATTATTAAATATATTTTTATATTAATTTTATATAACTATAATAATATAAAAATTTAATATATAGTTATAAAATAAAGTTGAAGCATATATATGTCTAATGAATAAATATCTTATTCATTGTAAAAAAAATTTGTGGATGTCCATAAGGCACTTTTCTGACCATCGTCATCCCAATTCCATTTAGATGTGAGCTTATGCTAAACGAGTTTGGTTTCCAAACCTGCACACCAACCTACAAACTGATCACTTTAAATGTTCAAAAAATTAATCCAAATAAAGAATAAAGGGGATAACTCATAAACCCCAGTTAGCAGTTACCCTCATTAATTATTTGCTTTAGTCCTTCTTGGTCAATCACTCCACTCACAAAGTCCCCCACCATCCTACCATTTTTTTTTTCTCTTCTTGCCATGTATAATAGTGATAGAAATAGAATGCCACCCACCAACACATTCTTCTCCCTCATTTCTCCACACCTTGACGCCCATTTCATAGGTCGTTGTCATCGCACGAAATGATATATTGCAACCCAGTGATACAACACAACTTCTCGTTAAAGTCCTAAGGAGCATCATCTATTACCTATGCTTTTGGACTTTTAGTAATTCTCGTTGACATCGTCGTTGGATGCATGCCTCTCATTCCAACCTTTGCCCCAAAAATACTCCCGCTTATCCTAATGAACATGGCACACCTTGTTGATACATTATTTTTAGTTTTAAGTTGTTTTTAAAATATTTTTCGAGTCATTTGCAAGTCTAAGAAGAAGAAAATGTAAGATTGTGAAAATTTTGTTTCATTGAACATGATAACATTGTTAGAATAGAGTTTGGTATTTGACAGTGGAGTTGCAATATATATAGCTTGATATTAGGTAATGGGGTTGGAATAGGATTTGTGAAAAAATTGTTCCATTGTATATATGTCGCATAAATTGTTTAATTTAAAATCATATGCAAGCTTAAGCGCAAAATAGACCTTTTATAGTTAGTTTGATTGTCTGCGAGCCTACACGAACTACGTCTACGAGAGATGATGCAAACTTAACTATAAGTGGAACCTTGTCCTTAGATATAGATTAAGTGAGGTAAACATGAATGAGGTCAATTTAGGAATTTGGATCTTCTATACTTTTGGCGAGAAGTGGAATCCGGAGTCTAAATTCACTTAAGGCTATGTTTGTATATTAGGAGAGGGAAAGGAATGAATTAGTGAAGTTTAACTTCTATTTGAACTTTAATTAACCGGGAGAGAAATGGTGATGGGTCTTCCTAAACCTCTAAAAAATCCTATTAACTTTAGTTTTTTGAGTTTTATTATAGGGATTTTTTTCTCTCCTACTCTCTAGTGTTTGTTTATGATTAAAATTTTATTTTTATTCAAAATATATTGATTTTTAAAGTAAGAAGTTTTTAAAAAAATTATAAAATAATAATAATAATTTTTAGAGAAATAAAATTATTTAATTTAAAAAAAAAATATGAATAAAAGATATAAAAGATAATAACATTATTTATGATTAAATCCTTTGTTACCCTTTCCTCTCAATATTAAATATTCAAACAAAATAGGATTTAACCTCTCTTCCTCTCCTCTTTTTCCTCTTTCAAACTCTTTCCTTCTCTTTTTCTTTACATCTAAACAAAGTCTAAAAAAAATAATTTGCTTAAATAAATTTAACGAAAAAGTAATTTTGGTTTAAGAAAAATATTTGCTTAAATTAATTTAGTAAAAAATTAATTTTAACTTAAGTTAAAATTGTGAAAAATTCAAAACTCCATCTCTTCTTATATAAACTACAGATAATTTGAAGAACCTTTGTGAGGTATAAATGACTTCATTTTTAAAGAGTCTGCTTAGTAAATGAAACGTAACAAAAACACAAGTATAATAAGAATTTATTAAGATTATATTTGGAAATTGTGTTTAGGAGAGGAGGGGAGGGGAAGGAGGGGGTTAGAAGAGATTAATTATTGTTTGAGAGTTGCTTAATTAGGAGAGAAAAGTTTTGAGAGTTTCTCTAAACCCTCATAATCCTTATTTGTTGAGTTCTTCTATTTTGAGGATTCTCACTCTCTAATACTCTTTCACAAATAGAATTCCAACTTAAAAAAAGTGTTAATTTTTCAAGTGATAATTTTTTAAAAAATTATAAAAAATAAAAATAGTAAATTTAAAAATATTAATTTTAGAGAAAGAAAAATATTTATTTTTTATTTTTTGTAAAAAAAATATAAATAAAAGATATAAAATATAATATCATTTAATATAATTAAACTCCTTATCACCCTCCTCTTTCAATATTAAACATCCAATAAGGTAGAGATTTAACCTCCTTCACATTCCCTTCCTTTCCCCTCTTTCTCCTTTCAAACCCTTCACCTCCTTTCCCCTCCAAACTCTCAAACAAAACTTAATACTCCTAGTTTCATTATATCTTAAAAAAAAATAAAATTCGTCAAAGTAAAAATTATCATATTACAAAGACATAAGAATCCAAGATCGTGTAATACTATAACAGTTTTTCAACTCATTTTTCAAAGTCATCATCCTTATAATTATTATCATCTTTCTTAACTATTTAACTCAATTCTAAATGGTTATATCTTACCAATGCTTAATACAAGTAGCATAATAGACAATATATTTAAAATATTTTGTGGAATAACATGTACAAAGATCTTTGATAATTAGATAGTTATTGACAAGAAATAAAAGTTTATTAAAAAATTTTGTAATTAAAAAAATAAATTTTAAAATTTTTCACAATTTTAACTTAAATAAAAATTATTTTTTTTGTTAAATTCGTGTAAATAAATTTAAACTGTAAAATACAATTTTTACCAAAACTGAAGAAAACTCAAATTAAAAAGGGAATGAATAAAAATTCTATGAACCTTTTTTCTTCAAAGACTTTCTCAATGAGTTAAAAAATAATTATTGCTCTTTTTAAAAAAACTAATACTCATGCAATATGAAGTATGATTTTCAAAAGCGTTCTCTCTTCACTGAGAAAGAGAGAAGTGAAGTAGCTGATTAAATATATTTTCTATTTTTATAAAAATTTAATAATATTCTTAACTTGATTGCTCTTCTCTATTTTGATTGATGCGCTATTTACTGACTTTAGTCGCTCTATATTGGTTTGACTGAATTAATCACACTTTTCCAGTCACTGTAATAAAGTCTGTTTTTCAATTTTTCGCAAACCAAAATCCTCAAGTCATCACATCTTATATTTAAAACAACTATAAACTAAATTGATTAAATTATCTTTATAACACTGACGAATTAAAACATCATATTTTACTTAAAAGCAGAAAAAATTCAAATTTCATCTCTTTTAAAAAAAAATCACAATATCACTTTTTATTAAAAAAATCCCTCAAAATATATAAATATTTTACAACCAATTTATTATAAAATTTTTGAACCATTCAAAATTTCTTTATCATTCTAAATTCATCCTAAATTCTCAATTCTTTGAATAAAATGAAGATTGTTTGGTAAAAATAATAAGAAAACTTGACTGAAGTGTTTTAAAAGAATTAAATATAACATAATAGAAAAACTGAAAGAATGCATTAATCGGCACAAATAAAAAAAATAATTAAGTCAAATTCCTGTAAATAAACTATAACCAATTTATAAAATAAACTAATTAACAAAAAAGACTAAAAAGAGGTTGAAAACGAAAATAACAAAGTATTATATGACTAATGATAACTATTTTTCTAAAATTTATGTATTTATTATTGTAATTATATAAAATTAATGGATCAGATCCCCTCATTTTTTAGTGTGAATATGACATTAATATGAGAGTCATGTTATTGGAGAGAATCCTGATTTAAGATTGACTCGATAAATATGTGAAATTCAAAGCTTAAGCAGACTAACTTTATTCGAATCCATAAGTTTTTATTTTTCTTTCAATTGTGAGTTATATATAGGTGTGATTAAACGATATTAAATGTTAAATTTAATTAAATATTTTTTATTAGTTAAATCATTAAATTTAAGGTTCTCATCAATCTCATGGCAAACATGAAGTATATAAAATCAATTCAATTACCTTATATTTTTCTTTTGTTTGTTATAAAAACAAATTAAAAAAATTCTATAGATGCAATTTTTCTTGTGTGTAAGGTTGGTACCAATGCTTCGTGCTCAATTGCCCGGCCCTATGCCTAAACGCGTTGCAAGAAGTTTGAAGTTTAGGTTGTCTCCAGCCTCTCCAATCATAATTTTTTTTCATTCAAAATCTCAACCATACACAAGACATTGTTTCTCATTTTTAGCCTAAAAGTATTATCATCACCAATTTAAGGGTCATGATTGTATTTCTTTATGAAGGAATATATTTTTGTACTTCTAAAATATCCAACCACAGCCACCACCATGTTAATAATACTGACTTTGGATATTTTCAATTTATCCTCGTATTCTTTCGTCCAACTATTAAAATTATTATAATATAAATTTTATTTTAAAATCATTAATACATTCAAAACTTTCAATGAACAGAATTTTATCAATTTTCCTTGAGAAATGAAAAGGATACCATCAATATAAAAGATGACCACTCTTTTACAGCACCACATTGTCAGCATCGTTAATCAGCAATTGCCAATTTACATCACATTTACAACCTCTTCGATCCGGCCACGCTGATTACTATCATTTTATATTTGACCAATTTCTAGGTAAAAAGAAGTCAAGACTCTAGTGCTAGTAGCTTATTGAGTTCACCGGTCAGTTTCATCTGATTTCAGCGAGAAGACATCGACAGGAGTATCAATGCAACCATGGACTCCTTGATGGCTTGACCTCCCCTTCAGAGATTCTTGTGAATGATCCAGGTATAGAACGATCACTGTAATATCATCATGAAAATGACGCCTTAGACCTTTCTCAACTTTCTTTAAATCCTCATATCTCATTTCTCTTTTCTTTGCAGCCTCTTCCAATGCAGCTCTCACCAACCGTTTTGCTATTCCCTACAATGGAATTTCACACCTTTTAATATCAATCGAATCTCTAGGTCAGGAATACATGTCCAACTAATGGGAGGGAGGGGCATTAAAGCTGGCTCCAAAATTCAGGTACTAAACGCCTATTAGCACAAAAAAAAATCTATTTACTAAGAGTAAAAAATGTAAGCATTAAAATTATATTTTTTAATATATTTTTTATTAACAGAAATTTTATTAATAATTGATATATTAGAAAATTATAAGAAGAGTATGATACATTATAGTCATACATTTTTATTAAAAATTGATGTATTAATAATATATATTAACAAAGTAATATTATATTTTGTACAATATCTTTTTATTAATTCACTTTTTTTTTTAAAAAAAAAACGTAATTACTATATTGAAAACAAAAAATTTTAGATATCTTTTTTTTTTCATTTAATAAATGAGAAGATAAGATGTCATAAGAAGATTTGAAAGTATTCGTATCAATAATCTATATCAATGGACTCATAATATAGTATATCATATTATCAGTAAAGCTTAACAATTTATTATTTGTTTAAAAAATATTATATCACCAGAGATCAATCCGTTAATATATGTTATATGGCTATTTTTTTAGTGTAGGGATGTACATATGTAATATTAGTAAAAAAAATTTTGCATGGATGCTTACTGTTCTGGGACTTCTGAATATTATTTCAACAGCTGCTTCATCAGTTAAATGCTCCCAAAGTCCGTCTGATGCAAAGATCAAAAACAGATCTTCTGCCTTCAATTTTCGCGTCAATATCGATGGTTCTGCTGTCATTACAGGTCTCTTCAAAGATAGCGGACATACAAATTGTTGGAACAGAGGATTGTTGTCAAACTCTGGTTTTTTTAGGTAAACATCTCCAATGGATCTTGAGACCTATAAGGCAAAAGCAGTTAAAGAATTTACCACTTTTATATTATCTAAAATATATTTAATATTTTTTATTTAATAATTAAGAAATTTTGTAAGAATAAATGTAAGAGTATTTAGATTTATTCTAATTTAAAATGTAACATACGGTTTGGAAATTTTAGCTCCCTGAAAAAGGTCAAGCTGGCAAAACATGCGAAAGTTGATGACCATCCATCATAAAAGAATGCATATCAATTTTACACCACGAGTTTGACCACCAAAGATTCACAAATGATGATCCATTCTACATTTCGTACTCACCGACTGCGGAGAAATGCTGTACGATTTTTTTTTTCAAAGTATAATTCTTCAAAAATACAGCGTGATTACTGGTTACAGAATCAGACCACGAAGGTCCATTGAGAAACCAATAACACGCTCCACTCAGAATTGTCCTAAAATGCAGACATATTTAATATCAAGATAAGATCAGGAACAGTAACTCAGCATAAAATCACATCATTGATTCACGCAACACATCATGCCACGAAAACAGAAGATGAAAGCATGTGACATGACTCAAAACACGGAAGGGAGAAGAAATATTGAGCATAACACTCACTTTTAAGAACATTTGCTTCCTTAGGCGGAATCGTTTAGGACGAAAGCTAAAACAACGCACTCCTTATCTCTCAAAATCATAATCACATTAAATGAAGAACAGAGATTAAACTAAGTAAGAATTTATGTTTATTTCCCAATCCAAAAGAGAAAAAGTTCTTTTGATTTGTCTTGAAGGTATATGTTATAGAGAAAAGAAAATCACATCCATTTAATTGTGTACCCCTGTTTAGTGAGATAAAGCTAAGAAACAAGCTAAAAGAAGGAGCAAAATAAATACAAGCTTAAATTTCGCCCCCATTTATTGATTTCTAACGTCAGAGTTGAATATAATGCGTGGTAAAGTTGAATTGCCTAATGACCTTACCGAATGGCAAGGTATACTATAATTCCAAGAAGCTCAAACACGCCAAATTGAAACTAGAAATTATTTTAAAAAATTACATGAAGAAGATAAGCAAACTTCTAAAGAGAAATCACTTAAATAGTGCTAATGAAGCTGAAGTTAGCTGATCTTGTTTATTCCCGTCACTCACTAAGCTCATTTATAAAGAGAAAACAGAGACTGACAATTATTTTAAGTAAATTGATTTGCAAACACTAAGCAACTGAACAGAATACCGAAGGAGGAAGAATAAAATTTTTGAAAGAAGTTCAATCAATTAATATTTATACCTGAATAATGCCCTTGATTCGCCAAACTCCACGAGTGCAAACCACAATGTGTGCATCGTCAGGGTGAAGAGCCTCAACCTCCTTTCTGACCTCTTCCACTCCAACATTATGATCAGTGGACAAACGCTCTGCCACCACAGGACCACAATTCACCTTTCCTTTCAATGCTTTACGACCCAAAACCGCTCTCGAATCCCCCAAATTAGCAACGTAAAGAACGTTATTCGAAATCGCTCCCAGAAGGCAACACGAACCCACTGAAGCAATCTGTGGCCGTGCAATCCACGATTGCCTCACTAAACGCAAAAACGCCTCTTCAGTTGCCTCGAAAGCCTTCTTTATCACTTCCTCCGACAAACCACCTTCCTCTGTCGCAAACTCTGCCAGGAAGAATAATCACTTTCAGCATTTTATGTCAAAAATTTAAAATTATATGGTTATGAGGACAACCCTAAACCACTAATAGATAGAAAAAAAAAAAAATATATATATATATATATATATATATTTATTTATTTATTTATTTATTTATTTATTTATTTATTTATTTATTTATTTACTGCTAAGGAAGTTGAAAAGATGGTTGGTGATGAAACGCGAAGCTTCGGGTCCACCGTGGCCGTCGTATACGCCAACATAGGTTGCGGAGGGAGAGGTAAAGACTTGGGCTTGGTCTTCCAAGGAGGAATTGGCTTGAACCACTGCAATTGAATAGTCCCTTGAAGCATGGGGCTTTGACTCGTTGTGCCAGAGGAGATCATCGTCGTTGCCTTCACCACCAAAGCACATCTCAAGTTGCCTGCGGCACAGCTCCAACATCTTTTTTTCTCTCTGTTTCTCTGTGTCGTTGGGTGTGGTCACTGTGGTCCACGGTACTTGAACAAACGAGGAAGTGAGATTTGGGTTGGGGAAGAAACTATGATTTCTTGACCGATGGAGAGAGAAAATGGAAGAGAAGAACGTGTGAATTCCGCGTTTAAATGTAGAAATATATGCAGACGATACTGTGGGGTGATAGACTGAAATTCTTAATGGGGCAATTCTTGGTGACTAAGAATTTTCGTATTATTTTTTATTATTTTATTTTCCTCTTTCTTTTTTATAAGATTGCTGCTGCTTTTTTTATGTGTAGAGGTAGTCATAAAGTATGAAAAGGGTTAGTCTTGGGTTTTTTTAATCTGAAAATATTCTGTGGTCTCTTACTTTAAACAAAAAAAATGCATGTTTTATCACATATCTCTTTGAACTTTTATTTACACCATGATATTTAACTAGATAGAAATGGGAAAAAAAAAAGAGAATTAAAAAAATACATCATTTTATATTTTCTTTAAAGTTTTTAAAAAAAATATTATTTATTTTAGTTTTCTTCCATAAAATATAAAAAATTAAAAGCTAATAAAACTTTTTAAATTGAGTAAGAAAATTTATTTTTAATTTAATAATTTTATTTAATCATCTTAAATATATAATAAAATTTTAATTTTTTTCTTTTTTCTTTGATTAAAGTCTTTTTCTTTGTTCCTTTAAATTAAACAATGCATTACTTATGAAATTTCTGTAAAGAAAATTACTTTTTTTTGGTCAAAAGTAAATAAAAGGCTACCCCGCCCTAAGGAGACCAAGAGTAATGGGTGGGCCCCTTATTAAAATTAACTGAAAGTAATAGGTGATAAGTGATAAGTGAGGTAGTCCATGGCCGTATTGCATGTTGGCGTGATAAGTGATAAGGTTAGAAGTCAAAAGAGAGATAACGGTGCTAGAATTTATATATATTTTTTGGGAGTGCATTATTGTAAAATTGGTATAGTACATTTAGTAATTATTTATAACGAGTATTAGTGTTAAATATTATACAAACAACTATGTACGAATAATGTTATTAAACTTTATCGGACAACATATTTTATACACCGTTTTCTTATACATTTTTTCGTATAATTAGTTCAAGTCCAAATATATCCAAAACTATTAAAGATCCGATGGAAGACTTTTTCTAAGAACCAGTCGGAAACGTAGATAATGTGATAACAGTATGGTTAGAAATTAACCGTTTTTTAGATTACTTAATGACAGAAAAATATTATGTATTGAACCTGTTGGTCAAATTTTCCTTGCTAAAACAATTTTTAAGTCATTCAAGTGTGAGCATTGCATTACTTAAAACAATTTTTAACAATATTGTTTGCTTGTCCTTTAATTTAAACAAAATGGTAGTTTTTTATGTGCTTCTTAGACAAAAATTATTTAACCGAAAATTCTAGGATGAATGTGGCTGGATATTTGGATATATCCTGAGAAAATAAAAGGATATAGTATGCCCAAATAGTTTACATCAAGGGGCTAGGCACTGTGATGCAAGTTCTCTGCGCGGGGTTTAGGTGTTTAGCACGTTTTGGAACATGTATCTGATGGCAACGTATAATGTCATCCATAACACTTGTTTTGGAATTTGGATAATCAGTACCCCCATATATATTATGGCTACATAATAAATGGATATCTGTAATTAATTTAGTTTTACTATTATATACCCATTTTGTAAGAAAGTGAGAAACTTGTACTGAAACAAGCACTGAGCAATATAAAATGTATTTACGTCATGTTTATAATAATAATTAAATATTAAAATCTTATTTTATATTAGACTTACAGTGTAGTAATAATATTAAATAAATAGTGTCATCGTAAAAACTTGTGAAAAATAATTTTGAAATGTACTGTGTTATAATAATAGTTATTTGACAAGATATTAAAATAATTCTCATTAAAAAAAAACTATTAATAATTGTAATTTTTTTTGCCTTTTCTATTTAACTAAATAACTGAAAATAAAAGTAAACTATATTTCTTTTTTTCTTCTTCTTTTTTTTTTTGTTTCCCTCAATCTAAATAACCAAAAAAAATTAGTTATACATTTTATCTTTCCTCATACTTTTATTTTTAATTTCTTCTTACCTTAAAATTAAACACAAAAGCTTGTCGACAAATCTATGACTGTGATTTGAAATTATTGTTTTCTGCTCATTATACTTGACAAACTCCTATTTTTCTTGGTGAACTCTTTTTGTCAACATGACTTGATAAACTTGATAAATATGTTTTCCCCAAATTGTTCGATCTTTCACTTCCAGTTAATTTTTTGTATCCTTTTAGGCCCTCCAATGTTTTTGTCAACTGGCCCTCCAACGTATGTATCCCGGAAAGTTATCCTGAACCCTTGATATTTGGGCTGGGCTTCAGTGAATAAGACTTGAGCTGACCTCCCATTCCAACCGGGAGTTACCTTCTGTATTTTTTTTCCCCTTTTCATATTCCTATTAAAAATATAAAAATTTTCTCTTCAAAATACCCTCAGACAACAAAAAATATTCTCAAATAAGTTTTGACATATTTAGATCAATTTTCATAATTATAAATTATTTTCGGAAATATATAGCATTAAAATTTTATAATTGCAGAAATAAGTTTTTAAAATTAAAATTTTACACTTCCAAAAATATAGAATCTTAATTCTTAAAATTTATTTTTGGAAATTTTTAATTTTTATGAAAGTGAATATTTAAATGTGTAAATATTTAATTCCAAAAATGTATTTTTAAAAGTGTAAAATTATAATTTCAAAATATATTTTTAAAATGATTAATAATTTTGAAAATTAATTTTTTAAAATATAAAAACCTAATTTTGCAAACTTGGTTTTAGAATTATATAATGTTAATTTAAAAAGTTCAGTGTTCATAGTCGATAATAAACATGTCATTTTTTATAATAAACCAAACTTTTAATATTATATTCAAAATAATGGATGTATGTAATAAGTAACTCAGCTTTAAATACACTTGAAAAAAGTAATAATAGAAGAATAATGAAACTTAAAATAGTAAACAAATAAAAATAAAATGTCAATAAAAATGAAAGGTAGAATTTCAAAAGAGAATAATACTAGTTAGTTAACAAATAAATTTAATTTAAATTTATTAAAGATAAAAAACGAAATTAAAAATAAAATGAGAAGGTAACTCATCCCAACCTTTCTGTCGTACATCAGCTGCCACACTGGCGGATGAAATCTTCTTGGCTTTGCTATCTTGCAATCTATGAACTTTGAAAAAAAAAAAAAAACTATCTGGCAAATTGTCTAAAATAATAATAATAATTTGATTTATAAAGTGTTTAGCTATGCGTCACATTCGTCTGCAAGTTATAAATCACATTAAAATTTAGTTTAACGTGATTTTAAGTGGATTTGAAATATACACTTACTAGGTGTACTAAATTCAGATATTTGTAATTAGTTTGGAACAAAAATTTTAAAAAACAATTAAAGTAATAATGACATATACTTTTAGAGTGAGAATTTAGTACGAATAGAATTATGAATAAAAAATTAAATAAAATAAAAAATATTTTTTAATTAAGTTATTTAAATTTGTTTATTTTATGTAAAAATATTTATTTAAAATTTCGTATTATTTTAAAATTATTTTTTTATTGTCAAAATATATGAGTTCACCACTTTAGCCTTTTAATCTTTTGGACCTTTATTTATCGAAAAATGTGATCGGTTGAAAAAAATATATACTTGTGCATCATTATAATTGGGATTGTAAACGTTTTGGTCGTTACGAATACCAATTGTAAATATTACTATTGTTTTAAAATAAATTTATGAGACAATTTGCATATATTTTTTTAAAAAATATTTACGCATAAAATATTTAATTTATCGGAATTATAATTATTCAAGATTAAAATAAAGTATTGAAATGTTTTTTATTATTAAAAAATAAAAAGGAATAAACTTTTAAATATGTAAATATTTTTTATTTATATTTTTAATACATATGCAAAGATACATAATAATATTTATAAAATAAATTTTAGAAAATTATACAATATCATCAAATTTAATATATTAATAATATTATTTATTATATTTTTTATAAAAATTTTATCATTTTTTTAACATACATTAAAAAATTCGATCATTATTTCACGTCATAAAGCATCGAAGTTCCTTCAATCATGACAAGCACAAGCAACAAACTGTCACCGCTTATGCGTGGCCTTATCACTCGCTAAAGATGTCACCCGACCAATCATCGTCAGTCATAAAGGGAAATGAAAAGGGAAATCTATCATTCTCACGAGAGTAAGAAATTTTGATTACAGTCTCCACAACGATATTATAATTTAATTAAAAATAAAGGAAACAAAAGACAGCGGCTATAAAGGCAATCTAATCTAAAATCAAAACTAAATTACAAGCATGCGACCAACCACACTATTCAAGGGTTAGATAACAAAGCCTCCTCATCGGAATAGCTTGCATGCGAAAGCTCCTTTACCCATTCAAATGTTCTACGACGTGACATGGTCCCCTTTTCTTGCTTTTGTCTGTGTTTCTGCCTCTTCAATTCGAGCACTTTTTCTTTCATGGCGTGCGTTGTGCTTTCTGCCTTGTTTGCGCTTTTAATATCACTCTTAATCATGACTATGTTCGATTGCACTGTTTCAACAGAACACTTGCAGCCACTCCATAAACCACTACCTTTGCCAACAAACTGTTTGAAAACATGATTTATCTTACCTCTGTGATTAGTGTTATAACTCATTTTGACGCTTTTAGCATTGATATTTGCATCTATATTATTATTATTATTATTGCGGCTGCCGTTACTACTAGTACGACGAACCTTAAGACCTTGCAATCCTATCTCGGGTGCAGGCGCCACACCCAGACGGAAAAATTCCCATGCTGATGATTTTCTTCCACCGAAGTTTGATTGTCTTGGAACGGTTACCTTCAGTTGAGGTTGGGGATTTGGATGCGTGTGAATTCTGAGTTTGGAAATTCTTGGGTTTGTAGTGGCGGTGGAGCAGCTGCTACTAGACGAATTCTGACTTCTGAGGCTGCTGCTTCTGCTGCTATTGCTTCGAAACTCACTCGCTGAAACAGAACCGTTGTAAAATGATTCGCATCGCTTAAATTGCTGGCTATCACGTTGGAAGGAAGGGGTTGTTAGTGAAAGACGCAAGGGAAGAATTTGGCCTTGAAAGAAAACTTCATCTGCAACACACATTTCGGATTCTTTGGAGCAGGGGCCACCCCATGAAGGAAAATCGAATTCTTCTTGGGTTTCAATGAGCTGAGAAGCTGGTTTTGATTTTGAATGATCCTCGTGGGCTGTTAGATTAACAGGAAGATCGCAAAGTGACAATGCTTCTTCTTCTTCCTCTTCCTCCTCTTCTCTTAGGTGTTCTAGTTTTTCTTCGGCACTATTATTTGTGGCCATTGTGAGAAAGGTACGGGTTGGGTTAAAACTGTTGTGAATGGGAGGGGAAGGGGTAAGATATAAGATTAGGATATGTAGTGAGAATGTAAGTGGAGATATTTGAAGAGTGAGTGGATAATGGGATGTGTGAGAGAGTTGAGTGACAGAGGGAGTTTGGAATATAAAGGGCAATAAAGCGGAGTATTGACGTGCACTAAAGTGGGGAATGGTGTTTGGTTTAGAGAAGTGAAGTAATCGGTGAAGTGCAGTGCAGGCGACCTAAGATAATGTCTTTTACTTGTTGGAGGGTGAAGAAAGGAAGTGTGTCTGTGTGTGATGTTTTGGGCCACTACCAGGGACAAGGCGTCTCTACAGTCGCTTTTGATGTTAATGTTGTGGATGATGCCTCACGGGGTGGGGTCCAGTGGGGTATTTTAAAGCGAATATCGATGTGGACAAAGCGTTAGCATGGAACATTTGTGTCAGTTTGCTTTGGGCCCAAAGGGTGGTGCCCGAGCCTAATGATTTTGTAATTGTACACTGAGGATGTTTGTTTGGGTATAAAATAAGGCTCTTAAATGTTCAAGAGAAGATTGACATAAAAAAAAAAAAAAGGAGCAGTAAAAGAAGAACATAAAATTAAATGATTATTTAGCTTGATAAATTCAATTTTTACTCTTATGTATTTTCAAGTACAATAAATAAGTTAAAGTCAGTTTTTAAAAATGGATTTGTAAAAGCTATAGAAAGTATCTTTTATTAAAAAAAATAATTTTAACTTTAACATTTCAGAAATATTTTTGTCCTTGTGAAAGGACTAATTTAAAGGATGTATGATGAAATATTATTTGAAAATATTGATTTTGAATTTGGGGTAAAAAAATAATATTTCATTTTTGCAAAATATTAGTTTTTAATTTTGAGAAATACATTTTTAAATATTATTTTTAAAAATATTAAATTTAAAATAGAAAAAAATTTATTCCTAATATTATTTTAAATTAAAAATTATGAAGAGTTTTGATTCTTAAATTTCAAGAAATAAAATTTTTATTTTTAAAAATTTGCATATAATATTTTTTTTATTAAAAATCATATAATCTAGCATATCTACTACATTTAATATTATATATATATTATTACCAAATAAATATTATATTTTTTATAAAAAATATTATTTAATGATTTATTATTGCATACGTCATGAAAAAATTCCATAATTTCAACGAAATTTGTTTTTTTTGTTGGATTAATTTATTTTTAAAGCAAGAAAAACTTTTGATCAGATCAAATTAGTTTGGAATGTGAGATACAGAAATTCTATTCTATTATATTTAACTCTAACATTCGTTTTATTTTGTTAATTAAACAAAGGTAAAATTTCTAATGATATATTTAAGTTTAATTTGTTTTTTTTTAAGAAACTGAAGTGTGTCTCCTACTTTTTCTTCCCTCCACTCAGTATGGAGAAAGTATATAGGAAAGAGAGAAAACAAAATGTTTTTTAATATTTTTTCTTCTACAAAGACATTATCAACGGTAAAAGTAATTTTTAATTTTTTATATTTCTGTTATCAATTCAAATAATAATAAATTATATTTTGTTTTCAAAATTTAATATTTTTTTCTGTTAATTTCCTTGCATTTTTCTTTTTTGCTCTTATTTGCAAGCCAAACAGTGTTGATGACAATTATAGTGTGATTTTTGGTTTGAAATGGTGAAATAAATAAACATCTTACCTTTAACATATTTACAATACTTTTAGTTTATTGTCCACAAAACAGTTTAGTGTAAAAATATATTCCAAATTAAATAAAATTTCCGCTACAAACCTTTATGATCGTAATCACAGTAAGCTTACATACAGAATTTCACAGTTATACGGGTACGAATAATTCAGCCAAAAAAAAAACAACATACCAAAGACCCCAAACATGGGAAGAAAACATATATATATATATATATATATATATATATATATATATATATATATATATATTATTTGTTATCTCATATGTAAATTTGAGAAAATATTTTATTTTTTTAAATTAATCGGCATACTTCTTTATTATTTAAAAATTAAAAAATTATATTTTTTAAATAGATCATTAACTTTTCACTTCTATTATACATATTTAATATAAAATTAATAATAATGATTAATACACAGGTAAAAAAATAAAATATCTTCATTATAAAGATCCGGTAGAAATTAATTATATTTTTGTCTTTTTACTGAAAAGGAATACGTATTTCTGACTTGTTGTAAACTAAAATAAACCAGGAAACACCGAAATCTACCCATTTCAACCATGAAAAGAAACATATCTATCTGTGTTTTTCTGGTTTTTGTCAACACATCTGTTTAGGTAAATGAAAACAAGACAGCGCAGACTCATAAAGCCCAACAACTTTCGGCAAGATAACAAAGATTCATAAAGCCCAAGGGAAATCGACCGATACTGAGGGGCTAGGATTGCTTGGCTCCTTAAATAAGTTTCTTATAACCCGACCAAGAACTAAGAAGTAAAGTTTCTTATAAGAATTAAACCCGGATTTTTTAAAAATAAAATAAAAAATAATTTTATCGTTAATTATTTTAATTATTATTTTAATATTAAAGTTATTCTCACTGTTTAAGTAATAATTTTTTTAATATTTTTCTGAATACATTATTTATTTTATATTAAACATCTCACATTTTGTTATTCTTTTCAAATACTATTATTTAAATTCAATTTCTGATTTATCTAGTTATTAATTAAATATTTCTATATATGAATTTCTAATTATTATGACAAATAATATTATTTTAATAATTGATTCATACGATTATTTTCTCTCTTTATTTTTATATTATTGAATAAATCCTTTATCTGTAGCTATAAAGTGTTTTTAATTTATAATTCTTTCCTTATTAATTTGTATATAACGATGATATTTTCCATTTATAATTTTGTAACACACTTTTAAATTCAAAAAATTCCCTCTTATTTAAAAACTTAAATTGGTTACAGTTTTTACAGCAACAGTCAAAGATGGGTACGTTCAAGAGTTGACTGCGTTGTACACTCGTAATTAACAGATGCGATGCAAAGATGATGATGATTCCACGGTGCTTTGTTGTTTGGTTTGTACAAGTTTGATTCGATGACTACTTCTAAGTTCTAACTACAAATATGTTTATGGCTCAGTGAAGCTTTTGGTTACGGATATATATATACACACATATATTTAGAGGAGCGATAAAATTTTAAACAAATTAAATAAAATCATTTTTAACTTAACTGGTATAATGTAATAATCTTAAATATATAATAGTCCCTTATTTACTTCTTTTCCTATTTTCTTATCTACCAAACAGTAGTCTATAAAAAAAGACAAGTAAAAATGACATGTACTCTTAATTATGATACTTTGTAGCTTAATTTTATTATTTGAATTACTAAATAATAACATCATGTATAATTATTTTTATCTCTTATTTTTTAAATACACACATTCTAAAAAAAATTCTAAAACTAATAAAACGTTTATAAGGGTCTCTGTCAAAGTATTCCAACATTGTTTTTCCTTGCTGCTTTGGGCTGGGGCTTGCGGCTCGGATTGACATAGAAATTAATAAATCGAATTAAATAAACTTTCTATCTGTATGTATATAGAGTCAAACTCTGTTTTATAGAACTGAAAAAATCCACTTTAAAAAAAATACATTGTAAATACTAAATTGTATTTCTGTATTGAAAAGTGTTTACTTTTCGTCAACAATGTTAAACAAATTAACTCTTTAACGTGCACTTACAAATTTTTAACGCATCCAAATAAATGATTTAAGTTAAATTAATTCGATACTACTTAGTAAATATCGAAATTGAATATTTATATTTGTAAAAAAAATTTAGTAATAAATCTGAATTAAATCAGATAGAAAATAAAAAAAATAATTAAAATAATAACTAAAAATTAAATTAATATTTTAATTTTTTTAATTTTAATTTGATATTTTTATTCTTTATTTTAATCTTCTATTTTATTTGTTTATTAATTGGAATGATTTTAAGGATCATTAAAACCAATTCCTTAGATAAAAAGGACAAACCTAACAA
Source organism: Abrus precatorius (assembly GCF_003935025.1). Taxonomy (NCBI): domain Eukaryota; kingdom Viridiplantae; phylum Streptophyta; class Magnoliopsida; order Fabales; family Fabaceae; genus Abrus; species Abrus precatorius. Next base: position 15,629,255 of record NW_020874406.1, on the reverse strand, counting down.
GAGATGAATGATTAAAATATCGATAATAAATAAAATATAAATGAATATAAAATATAGAAATATAACTTTTCTTAATTTTTCAAAATATTTTGTTTCATCTATGAATGTACGAACAACTAAGACACTCGGGTATAAAGACCTGTCAATGGTAACTGTTTTAACTTAACTCGATCTTGAATTCCAATTCTGAAAATAGTCAAAAGTGCATTGGTATTATGCCACGTCAGCACTCTTACCCCAACTCGAATTTGAATGTTTTGGGTAAAAAATTATTGTAATTCTTTTTTAAAATGCTAATTTTAATACCTGTAATTAATTTTAAATATCGAATAATATTATTATTTTATTATATAGAATATAAAAGTATAACAAATATTTTATTTATTAATAAAAAACACGATCTTATATGTTTAAAATCATTATTTTGGATTGGTATTAATTTTATATTTTCAATTATTCAATTCTTAATAAATGTCTCTCTTAAAATATGTGTATTTATCTTTAAAAAATTTAAAATATTGAATTTTTAATACTTATTATATACTTTCTTTTATTTGTTTAAAATTTTTAAATATTAAATGATTCTTTAAAATATCTTGTTTTTATTTGAATTATTTACCATTTGATATTATATGTAAAAAAAGAACGTAAGATATTGTTATTTTTATTTGTCAATAAAAATACTATATACGTTATATGTTTAAGATAATTATTAAGACTTGATATTAGTTTAATATTTTAAATTCTTGAAACCCTAATAAATGTCTTGTTGAAAATATGAATAAATGTCTTAAAAAAATTTAAATATTAACTGCTATAAAATTTCTTAGTTTTTTTTTTATGTGAAAGGCTTCTTTAAAATCTCTTATCGTTATTTGAATTATTAAATACTGACGTTATATATAAAACAATTTTCTAAAAGCATTTTCCGAAAATAAATAAAACTTCTCTTCCAAAATATACAAACTTTGCTTTGCTGTTTATCACTGTTTGGTTGGGGCTTGCAGCACGGATTGAAATAGAGATTAATAAGTACAAAATAAAACAAACTTTCTATCTGTTGTATACAAAATAAAATTATATTTTACAGAATTTAAAAAATATAATCATAAATTGTATTTTATATTTAAAAATATATAATATTCGTTAACAATATTATACAGATATATTGGCCCTTCTACGTACACTCACGTTCTCAATAATTTCAATTCTAAAATAGTCAAAGTACAGTCGTACTGTGTCATCTCACCCTAACTCAAAATTTGAATATTACGGGTAAAAAATTACCTGTAATTATTTATATTTTAAACAAATATTAGCGTTAAAATTTTAATTTTATTATAAAAATTTAATAATTTTAAAATAAAATTATTTATTGTATAAAAATATTAGAGTAGAATACATATTTTTTAATAAAATTTTATTGTTTTATACATTTGAAATCACTATTAAGATTTATATTAATTTAATATTTTTAATTTTTGAATCCCCAATAAATGCCTTGTTGAAAATATTAAAAAATTAATATTATTATGTTCAATATTGCATATAATAAAAATTTATATATGATAAATTTTTATTAAAAAAAAGTATTTAATAGTGTTAATATATTAAATTTTGTAATTTTTAATAAAATTTATATATATAGAAGAATGATCTTTAAAATTTTTTACACATTTATTTAACTTATATCTAACGATTAATAAAATAATAAATTATAATTTATTATGTGTAAGTTAAATAAAAGATTTATATTAATTGTAAGAATTTTTAGATTTATTGTGATAAAATTCTTCTCATATATATATATATATATATATATGATTTATTATTTATTATATGTGTTATATTGCATAAGTTTTAAAAAAATTCTTATTTTCTTTAAAAATCTTAAATATTAAATGCTTTTTTGAAAACTCTTAAATACTTTATTTTTTTTATTCAAAGACACTTGAAATAAATCCCCAAGAGATGAGCGTAGTCAACAGTAACGCTCACCCTAGGCAAGCAAATCTGGTTTTGTATGCTGCATGAGAAGAGAAGGGTGCAACGTGCACTGAATTGCTTGCTTTACTCCCCGATTCTACGCTGTTCCTTTACTCTATTTTTGTCTCAAATGTAACAACTCAATTAACCAGGCCAGACAAGTGACAACTACCACCCACTTTCTTTGTTCTCTTCTCATTTTTCCTCCACACTTGGCTTGCAACAGTTTCATACTCTGCATTAAACAACCTCTTTATTAAGCCAACCTTACTATTACATTGCTCTCATAGTCTCGCTCAGTCAAAGCTGGTTAGCATGGAGACGTTAAACAAACACCTCGTTGCAATTCTTTGTCTTTTGTTTCTGCTTCTCTCCGACGTATCCCTGGCGACGTTGAAGGAGGATAATGGTCCTTACATAGTCTATGTTGCCAAATCAGAAATGCCAGCAGTCTTTAACCACCATTCATTCTGGTATAAATCGATTCTGCAATCGGTATCCAACTCAGCAGAAATGCTCTACATCTATGACAACATCCATGGATTCTCAACAACCCTAACATCTAAAGAAGCTAGATTACTGGAAACCCGAACGGGGGTTCTAAAGGTGCAGCCAGAGCAAACGTTCGTGAAACACACAACTCGAACGCCGCACTTTCTCGGACTCGATAAAATCTCTGATATGTTCGTTGACGACTCAAACGCTGGAAGTGACGTTGTTATTGGACTCCTCGACACTGGGGTTTGGCCCGAAAGCAAGAGCTTCGACGATACAGGACTGGGACCCATCCCCAGCACTTGGAAGGGGGAGTGTGAATCAGGTGCCAATTTCACTGCCGCAAACTGCAATAAGAAATTGATAGGAGCCAGGTACTTCCTAAAGGGCTACGAAAAATCCGTGGGTGTTATCAACCAACAGTCAAAATCGCCGCGAGACGATGACGGCCACGGCACCCACACTGCGAGCACAGCCGCAGGGTCACCAGTGGATGGCGCGAGCCTTTTCGGCTTCGCCTCCGGAACGGCACGTGGCATGGCCTCGCACGCTAGAGTCGCTGTCTACAAGGTTTGCTGGAGCGAGGCTTGTGCTATGTCTGATATAATTGCAGCAATGGACAAGGCCATCTCAGACAACGTCAATGTCATTTCAATATCACTCGGAGGTGGATTACCCGCTTACGACCAAGACGGTCTCGCAATTGGAGCCTTTGTGGCAATGGAAAAAGGGATTATAGTTTCTGCATCCGCAGGAAACTCGGGTCCTGATCTCGGTTCTGTTTTGAACCAAGCACCATGGATGATCAACGTGGGAGCTGGCACACTGGATCGCCGTTTCCCGTCGTACATTACACTTGGGGATGGAAAAAAATATTCCGGAGAGTCAATTTTTAGCAGCAATGATTTGCCCAATACCCCTTTGTCGTTTATATACGGAGGGGAACTAGGATCGAGCGAGTGTCAACCGGGTAGCTTGGATCCGAAAAAGGTTAAGGGGAAGATCGTGCTGTGTGATCGCGGTTTGGGTTCTAGAACCGATAAAGGATTTGCGGTGAAATCCGCTGGTGGTGCGGCCATGGTGTTGGCTAACTCGGAAGCCAACGGAGAGGACTTGATTGTTGATGCTCATCTTTTGCCCACAATTGTGGTGGGTTTCCAGGCAGGAAAAGCCCTCAAGAAGTACTTGTTGTCCGATCCAAAACCGACGGCTACGATTGTGTTTCAGGGAACTCAGGTTGGGTTCCAGCCGTCACCGGTTGTTGCGGCGTTCAGCTCGCGGGGCCCAAGTCTTCTCGTACCAGAGATACTGAAGCCTGATGTCATTGCACCAGGTGTCAACATCTTAGCGGCATGGTCGAAGCTTGTGGGTCCTACTGACGTAGAGGAAGATACTAGGCGCGTGGACTTCAACATCCTCTCTGGCACGTCCATGTCATGCCCTCACGTGAGTGGGATAGCGGCTCTGATTAAGTCGGCTCGTCCAGCCTGGAGCCCAGCCGCGATTCGATCCGCGCTGATGACCACGGCTTATACGGCTTACAGCAACGGTAAGAAGTTACTGGACGGTGCCACAGGTAAACCGGCTACACTGTTTGAGCTTGGCGCTGGACATGTGAACCCCGCCGCCGCGCTTAATCCAGGACTTATCTATGATTTGACGGTGGATGATTACCTAAACTTCCTCTGTGCGTTGAACTACACACCCGAAAGGATCGAAACCGTGACGAAGAGAAAGGTCAAGTGCGACCCAGCCAAACACTACAGGGTATCAGACCTAAATTACCCTTCATTTGGTGCGGTGTTTCAACCAGCAGCAGCACGTGGGTCCGCTGCACCGGTTGTTAAACACACGCGGACTCTGACTAATGTGGGAGCTGCATCAACGTACAAGGCGTCGGTTACGTCGGAAATCTCGTCCGTTAAGATCACGGTTGAGCCAGACGTGTTGAGCTTCAAGGAAAATGAGAAAAAATCGTTTACGTTGACGATCACGGCATCAAGTTCAAAACCGACGAATCGATTTGGTTTTGGACGATTAGAATGGTCGAATGGAAAGACCATTGTTGGAAGTCCTATCGCACTTTTGTGGAACACCACCACAGGGAATGACTGATCCAAGAAGGTTGACCAAAGTCTCTTCACTAACTCCAAAAGGATCGTCTAGATTGCCTAAGGTTATTTATGGTTTATAAGTAGATTTGAATGTAGCAAAATATTGTATTTGTATTGGCATAGTTGGAGACTGATGAAAGCAGTGAAGGGAATTAGATTGGCTTATATTGCATCCTTCTATCGTATATGTGCATTGTTAGCTATAACTTCTGTTATTATATTGCGCCGCATTTTATTTTTCAAGGAATTAAATTTTGACTTGATATCTATTACTAATTATAAATCACAATGATAAATATAAGTTTTATGAAATACACTCATGTTAATGGATCCTTACACAATTCGTATTTCTTTTTAAATGATACAATTATATGGATTCATGAGTTATGATAAGTATATTTACTTTTATACTATTAAATATTCACTCCATTTTAAAGTAAGAGTCATTTTTAGAAAAATATTTTTTATATTAAGTGACTTTTTAAATTCATTAAAATGTTTTTTATTTTAACTTTATCTCAAATAAATAATGAATATTAAGTGTTGTGTAAGCTATTCTTTAATAATAATAATAATAATAATAATAAAAATCAGTTGATAAATTATATTATTAATTAAGGTATTTATTAATCAGTTTAAAACAAAGGGAGAAATTTTTCCGTGAAAAAAGTAAAATTTATATTAAAATATCAAATTAAAATTCTCTTCAATTTTGAAAAAACATGCTTTCGAAGTCTAAATTAGTTTAAAAGAATTTCCTCTCTTTGGCAAGTACTTCCTTCCTTTTCTCACTTGTAGATTTCCCTTTTTAAATGAATTTATAGATGAATTAGGAATATTCAACAAGTCTAATTTTATAAACTCAATCCATAACTAATGTCAAATTAGATTTAAAAATCTAGATTCATATTAAATTAATTTTTTATTTATATTTGTGTAACAAGTTTAGTTTCTAAATCTATTTTTTAAAACTTCTTTTAGTTATTCAAATCTATATATATAAAGCAATCTTATATATTTATTTATTAAATTTCAGCATTACATTAGTTTACAAAATTTTATTATAATTATAATTTACCACTGTTTTTTTATTAATCTTAATTCTTATAATTAAAATTAAATATTTAAAATAATTAAATTATTAAAATATAACAAATATTTTTAAATTAATTACTACTTTTATTTTTATATTTATGTTTTTTTTAATTTTTAAATATTATAACAAAAAAATTTATCATTTATATTATTAATTTTTATTTTTATAGATTTTAATTTAAATTTTTACTATAAACTTTGTTTATTAAAAATCAGTTAAAAATAATATTAAATATTTTATATACTTCGATAAAATATAAGATAGTAATAAATATTGTTAAAATCTTTATGAAATATACTAATTTAATGTAATATTTTATATCATAAATTTGTTTTATCTTAAAAATATAATTAAAAAATATATTAAAAATTAATTTTGTGTTAAAAATTAAATTTAAAATTAGATTTAAAACTAATACAACATAAAACTAAATTTAAAATTGATTTTAAACTAAATTTAAATTTGAAAACTATTTTTAAATCGATTAAACAAATAAATAAAATAATTTAAAATTTAACTCATATAATTAATTTGTGTGAAATATCTAAATATTTATTACTTTAATAAAAAATAAAAAAAAAATATTATTAATAAATTAAAATATACATAAATATTTTTTGGACATAATGTAATAAACTAGAGTATTCCTTGTATTCATATTTTATCTTTAATAAATATTGATATTTAATAAATATATATATAATGTTATATTATTTATTATAAAATTTAAATATTTTTAATATAATAATTTAATAATAATTAAACAAATTATAGTATATTTTTACTATATGTAAAAACAGTTTAAAACTGATTTTAAACTAAATTCAAATTTTAAAACTAAATTTAAACTAATTTAAAAAAAATTAAAATAAATTAGTTTATAATCTAATCTATATAATTAGATTTTAAATAAATTTAAATTAATTTTTTAAAAATTTAATCTATGAACACTCCTAATAATAATCATTTTTGTGACGAAATAGATATTATAGACCTATCAGCAAAGTAAGTGGCATAAATAAAAGGAAGAATTTCAGCAAATTCATGCACCGTCCCTGCTCTGCAGTAAATTTGTATAAGATTATTAATTAAATATTTCTAGATATGAATTTCTAATTATTATGATAAATAATATTATTTTAATAATTGATTCATACGATTATTTTCTCTCTTTATTTTTATATTATTGAATAAATCCTTTATCTGTAGCTATAAAGTGTTTTTAATTTATAATTCTTTCCTTATTAATTTGTATATAACAATGATATTTTCCATTTAAAATTTTGTAACACACTTTTAAATTCAAAAAATACCCTCTTATTTAAAAACTTAAATTGGTTACGGTTTTTACAGAAAGAGGCAAAGACAGGGGTACGTTCGGGAGTTGACTGGGTTGTATACTCGTAATTAACAGATGCGATGCAAAGATGATGATGATTCCACGGTGTTTTGTTGTTTGGTTTGTACAAGTTTGATTCGATGGCAACTTCTAAGTTCTAATTACACATATGTTTATGGCTCAGTGAAGCTTTTGGTTTCTTATGATAATGTTTATGAGAGATCAATAAAAGTTTTACGGGTCCCCTTTTAGTTCCTCAATTTTATACTTATAAATATAGGAAAATGTTTAAAATGAATTTTATATATTCTGCTTTTGTCATTGGGTTACAGTAGTATAAATATACAAATTGATTATGTAAATTTGAAAGAGTCACAGAAACAAACTCTACCAGTTTAACACTAACAGTTAGCCTAAATAAAGGAAAAACAGATATGCAAAAGCTGGCTAATAAAAACTAATTATTATAATTGATATCCTCCCGCAAGTTGGATGATCTGGAAGAGAGACACAACTTGGACAGTAAGGAATCAAATCGAGGGCGAAGCAGAGGCTTTGTGAGTATATCAGCAAGCTGATCATCAGTAGACACAAAAGACACTCGAAACTTGCCTTTTTGAACATTTTCACGAACAAAATGATAGGCTAAGGCTATATGTTTCATCCGAGAGTGGAAAATAGGATTAGCGCTGAGAGTTGTGGCACCAAGATTGTCACAATAGATAACCAGATTGGCTGTGGGCAGGTGACCAAGTTCAGTGAACAAGGATAGGACCCATAGAAGCTCAGTGGCTGTGTCAGCCAAGGCTTTGTATTCTACTTCGGTTGAGGAACGAGCAACAGAGCGTTGTTTCCGGGAGCTCCAAGAGATGGGAGTGCTACCGAGATACAACAAGTAACCAGTGGTGGAGATATAATCATCCTTATCACCCGCCCAATCTGCATCTGAGTAAGCATGAAGGGTTAGCGGAGTAGTTGTTGAGATGAAGATGCCTTTGTCGCAAGAGCTCGCCAAATAACGAAGCACCCGTTTGAGGGCAGACCAATGGGCCGTTCTGGGGTGGTGCATGAACTGCACAAGTTTGTTGGTGTTGAAGGCGATGTCCGGGTGAGTAATACTTAAGTATTGAAGACTTCCCACAAGTGCGCGATACTCAGTTGGGGACGGTAGGAGATCACCGGAATCCTTGAGTAATTGAGCACTGGCGGACAAGGGAGTGGATGCTGATTTGGTGTTAGCCATGCCTGATTTATGTAGTAGATCAGTGATGTATTTCCTTTGTGAAAGAAAGAGTCTTGTAGCGGAAGGAATTACTTCGACGCCCAAGAAATAGGTAAGACATCTAAGGTCTTTCAGTGAAAATCGAGCAACGAGTGTGGAAATAAGGTTGGACAGCTCTGTAGAGGAACTCCTAGTGACAATGATATCATCAACATATACTAATAAATATAGTGTGGAACCTGATTTTTGGTAGATGAAGAGAGAGGCATCTGCAGTTGAATTGACAAAGCCAAGAGAAAGGAGAAACGCGCGAAGCTCCGTATACCAGGCGCGGGTGCTTGCTTTAGCCCATAGATTGCCTTTTTGAGGCGGCAAACATGATCAGGGAAACTTTTGTTGACAAAACCAGGGGCCTGGAGCATGAATACAGCCTCTTTAAGCGTCCCTTGAAGAAAGGCATTGTTGACATTAAGTTGGCGGATGGACCATCCTTGATGACTGCAAGTGTGAGGACAATGCGAATGGTGACCGGTTTAACAACCGGACTGAATGTCTCTGTATAGTCCTAACCAGGGCGTTGGTGAAAACCTTTGGCGACTAGTCGAGCCTTGTACCGACCAATCGAGCCATCCAGGTGGCGTTTGATTCAAAAAACCCATTTGCAGCCAACCAAGTTTTGAGCAGAGGACTGACTGACAAGTTCCCAAGTGCTGTTGCGGTGTAAGGCGTCAAACTCAGCTTGCATAGCTGAGCGCCAATCAGGGTCGCGAAGAGCTTGGGTGATGGTGCTGGGTTCAAGTGGAAGAGAGGGTTGGACATGGAGGTTAAGCTTCTTGAGGGTTTTGACAATGTTGTTTTTAGACCGGGTGATGATGCCACCCCCATTGGGTTGGGGTTGCCTGTGAAGGTTGACAGCGGGTTGAGATGGTGGCACAGAACATTGTGGGAATGGTGAGGGAGGCGACTCGGAGTGGCCAGTGGAGGGTGGGGCCAAGGTCGGGGAGGGTGGGGCTGAGACCTCCTCCGGTGGGTTTAGAGTGGTACTGACCATGGGTTGGTTTATGGGATGGAGTATGGAGAGCTGAAGTGGGCCTTGTTGTTGCTCTGCACTCAGACTGGCTTGAGGGACTAGGGAGCTGTACGGAAATTCAGATTCAACGAACTTGACATGGTGAGAGGTGTAGATCCTTCTAGTGGTTGGATCGAGACACAATTATGCATGTTGATCAGCCGAGTAACCTACAAAAACACACATAGCAGACTTTGGTGCAAGTTTATAGTTAGCATATGGTTTAATCCAGGGAAAACACAAACAACCAAAACACTTTAACTTATGATAATCCGGACTGATTTTAAGTAATTTGGAATAGGGTGACTGGTACCCAAGAATTGGTGTTGGGAGCCGATTGATGAGATAGGCGGCTGTTGTCATGGCGTGAGGCCAATATATGAGGGGCAAACCCAAGTGATGGAGAAGAGAGAGACCGGTTTCAGCAATGTGCCGATTCTGGCGTTCAGAAATTCCGTTGTGTTCAGGTGTATGAGGTGGGGTGGTGTGATGACTTATGCCATGAGTACTTAAAAAGGGACGAAGACCAATATATTCACCACCATTATCCGTGTAAAGAATTTGATGTTGTGATGAAAGAAATTTTCAACAAGGGATTTAAATTTCGAGAACAGAGTTTGCACATTATATTTGCGTTTTATCGGATATAGCCAAGTATAGCGAGTAAAATGATCAACAAACATACAATAGTAGTGAAGACCATCAATTGATAAAACAGGGGAAGTCCATACATCAGAGAAAATTATTTCCAAAGGATAAGATGATTTGAGAGTGGATTCACGGAAAGGAAGTTTATGACTTTTGCTAATTTGACATGAGTTACAATCTGATTGCTGGAATTTATTTGAACCCAAAAAAAAAAATGCTGCTGAATAAATGTGAAGATAGAAGAGGAGGGATGCCCAAGTTTATGGTGCCATGAAGCAGAGGAGTCTGTGCGGGCAGAGTGGACAGACGGAGAGTTAGCTGGCCAGAGATAGAGTCCATCCACACATGAGCCTTTATGGGTTGTTTGACTCGTCTGCAAGTTCTTCACATGAAAAGAGGTTGGCAAGAAAACAACAGCAGAGTTAGTTTGTTTGGTAAGCTGAGAGACAGAAAGAATTTTCTGTTGCATGGAAGGAACGTACAAAGTATTTGAGAGGGATAAATCATTAAGTAAAGGTGTTCCAGAATGAGAGATGTTTAAACTTGAACCGTTACCCATAAACAGTGAGTCTGGACCCGTGTACGGATGATGAAGAGCTAGATTGGCAAGATCATTGGTGACGTGATGCGTCGCGCCACTGTCAACCGAAAAATTAGGTTGGGATGTGCCAGCAGTTGTAGTATGGACCTGAACCTGTCCAGGGTTAGCAGAAGAGTAACGAGGAGGTGGCGGGACACCAGGGTGCTGCTGCTTGAAGGTGTGACAATAAGACAGAACATGACCCTTGACATTGCACCACTGACAGCGGCCAAGAAACGGTTTGCGATTGCTAGGGCGTGAAGTGAATGATGCAGAAAATTGCCCAGACCAAGTTTTGTCAGAGTGGTTGGGTCGAGCCTGTGCATTCAAGGCTGTCATGGGAGCAGGAACCTGCCGTTGAGCAACAACAAGGGAGAGTTCTTGAATGAGAAGCTTCTCGAGGAGGTCATAAAAAAGAATGGCAGTGTCTCTTGCATTGACGCTGTCAATGACAGCTCTGTAGCCGTCGTCGAGGCCACGCAAGACATGGTCAGTCATGTCTTCAACGGAGACAGGAGAGCCAAGTGAGGCAAGGAGATCTGCAGTTTGCTTCAGAGAATGCATGTAGGTGGTGATGGATTGGGTACCTTTGGACGCCGTGTGGAGACGCTCCTTTAACTGCTTGAGGTGGCTACGGGGATGCCTTGGCATAGGTGCACTGGAGAAGAGTCCAGAGATCATGTGATGTCTTTGTTTGAGACACCAGGGATGCCACTTCAAGGGAGAGTGTGGTGAGGAGAGCACCGTATATAAGACGGTCCTGTCGACGCTAGGTTTGATAAGCAAGATTTGGAGTTGTCACCGAAGGTTCAGTGGTGGAGACCGTTGTCACCAGCGCAGGAAAGGATCCATTTGGATATTTGAGAAGATCATAGCCATCGAGGAGAGCTTCAACTTGAAGTTTCCAGGTGAGGTAGTTAGAAGGAAGAAGCTTGGTGACACTGTTGAGGGTGATGCAAGTGAAGGGTTTTGATGGCTCATGAGGGTTACTAATAGAGGAAGAGTTATCGTTGGCCATGGGAGGCAAAAAAAGAAAGGAAGGAGCAGCGTCCTGTGTTGAAAAAAAAAAGGAGAAGAGGATCGTGTATTAGGCTGATACCATATAGGAAAATGTTTAAAATGAATTTTATATATTCTGCTCAGGGTGATGCAAGTGAAGGGTTTTGATGGCTCATGAGGGTTACTAATAGAGGAAGAGTTATCATTGGCCATGGGAGGCAAAAAAAGAAAGGAAAGAGCGGCGTCCTATGTTGGAAAAAAAAGGAGAAGAGGATTGTGTATTAGGCTGATACCATATAGGAAAATGTTTAAAATGAATTTTATATATTCTGCTTTTGTCATTGAGTTATAGTAGTATAAATATACAAATTGATAACGTAAATTGGAAAGAGTCACAGAAATAAACTCCACCAGTTTAGCACTAACAGTTAGCCTAAATAAAGGGAAAATAGATATGCAAAAGCTGGGTAATAAAAACTAATTATTATAATTGATAATAAATGTATAATATATATATATATATATAATTTTATTTTTTCAGCTTAGGTTTCCTTTAACAATGAAGGAAAAATTTTAGAGGAGTGATAAAATTTTAAACAAATTAAATAAAATCATTTTTAACTTAACTGGTATAATGTAATAATATTAAGTATATAATAGTCCATTATCTACTTCTGTTCCTATTTCCTTACCTACCAAACAGTAGTCTATAAAAAAAGACAAGTAAAAATGACATGTACTCTTAATTATGATACTTTGTAGCTTAATTTTATTTTTTGAATCACTAAATAATAACATAATGTATAATTATTTTTATCTCTTATTTTTTAAATAGACGCATTCTAAAACTAATTAAACGTTTATAAGTGTCTCTGTTAGAGTACTCCAACATTGTTTTCCCTTGCTGCTTATCACTGTCAGTGTTGGGCTGGAGCTTGCGGCTCGTCTTGACACAGAAATTAATAAATCGAATTAAATAAACTTTCTATCTGTTTGTATAGAGTCAAACTCTGTTTTGAACTGAAAAAATCCACTTGAAAAAATTATATATTGTAAATACTAAATTGTATTTCTGTGTTGAAAAGTGTTTATTTTTCGTTAACAGTGTTAAACAAATTAACTCTTTAATGTACACTTACAAATTTTTATGACATTTAAATAAATAATTTAAGTTAAATTAACTCAGTATTGTTTAAGTAAATTTTAAATTTAAATTTTTATATATATAAAAAAATTTTAAGTGATAAATTAACCTATCACATTCAGGAGTCATATTGAATTCTAATTAAAATAAATAGAAAACTAAAAAAATAAATAATTTAAGTTAAAATAATAACTAAAAATTAAATTAATACTTTAATTTTTTAATTTTAATTTGATATTTTTATTCTTTATTTTAATCTTCTATTTTTTATTTTATTTGTTTATTAATTGGAATGATTTTAATGATCATTAAAACCAATTCCTTAGATAAAAGGACAAACCTAACAAGAGATGAATGATTAAAAGATCGATAACAAATAAAACATAAATGAATATAAAATATAGAAATATAACTTTTCTTAATTTTTTAAAATAATTTGTTTCATCTATGAATGTACGAACTACGAAGACACTCGGGTATAAAGACCTGTCAATGGTAACTGTTTTAACTTAAATACGATCTTGAATTCCAATTCTGAAAGTAGTCAAAAGTGCATTGGTATTATGCCGTGTCAGCACTCTTACCCCAACTCGAATTTGAATGTTTTGGGTAAAAAATTGTTGTAATTCTTTTTTAAAATGCTAATTTTAATACCTGTAATTAATTTTAAATATCGAATAATATTATTATTTTATTATATAGAATATAAAAGTATAACAAATATTTTATTTTTTAATAAAAACCACGATCTTATATGTTTAAAATCATTATTTAGGATTGGTATTAATTTTATATTTTCAATTATTCAATTCTTAATAAATGTCTCGCTTAAAATATGTGTATTTATCTTTAAAAAATTTAAAATATTGAATTTTTAATACTTATTATATATTTTTCTTTTATTTGTTTAAAATTTTTAAATATTAAATGATTCTTTAAAATGTCTTGTTTTTATTTGAATTATTTACCATTTGATATTATATGTAAAAAAATAACGTAAGATATTGTTGTTTTTATTTGTCAATAAAAATACTATATACGTTATATGTTTAAGATAATTATTAAGACTTGATATTAGTTTAATATTTTAAATTCTTGAAACCCTAATAAATGTCTTGTTGAAAATATGAATAAATGTCTTAAAAAAAATTTAAATATTAACTGCTATAAAATTTCTTAGTTTTTTTTTTAATGTGAAAGGCTTTTTAAAAATCTCTTATCGTTATTTGAATTATTAAATACTGACGTTATATATAAAACAATTTTCTAAAAACATTTTCCGAAAATAAATAAAACTTCTCTCCCAAAATATACAAACTTTGCTTTGCTGTTTATCACTGTTTGGTTGGGGCTTGCAGCACGGATTGAAATAGAGATTAATAAGTACAAAATAAAACAAACTTTCTATCTGTTGTATACAAAATAAAATTATATTTTACAGAATTTTAAAAATATAATCATAAATTGTATTTTTGTATTTAAAAATATATAATATTCGTTAACAATATTATACAGATATATAGGCCTTTTTACGTACACTAACGTTCTCAATAATTCCAATTCTAAAATAAGTCAAAGTACAGTCGTACTGTGTCATCTCACCCTAACTCAAAATTTGAATATTACGGGTAAAAAATTATCTGTAATTATTTATATTTTAAACAAATATTAGCGTTAAAATTTTAATTTTATTATACAAATTTAATAATTTTAAAATAAAATTATTTATTGTATAAAAATATAAGAGTAGAATACATATATTTTTAATAAAATTTTATTGTTTTATACATTTAAAATCACTATTAAGATTTATATCAATTTAATATTTTTAATTTTTGAGTCTCGAATAAATGCTTGTTGAAAATATTAAAAATTAATATTATTATGTGCAACATTGCATATAATAAATTTTTATAAAAAAAAATTTAGTATTTAATAGTGTTAATACATTAAATTTTGTAATTTTTAATAAAATTTATATATATAGGAGAATGAGAAACTTATACATTTTTATCAAGCTTCTATATTTAACGGTTAATAAAATAATAAATTCTAATTTATTATATATAAATTAAATAAAAAATTCATGTCAATTGTATGAATTTTATGAATTTTTAGATTTATTGTAATAAGATTCTTCTCGTATATATATATATATAATTTATTATTTATTATGTGTTACTTTGCATAAGTTTTAAAAAAATTCTTATTTTCTTTAAAAATCTTAAATATTAAATACTTCTTTTTGAAAATTCTTAAATCCTTTATTTTTTTTATTCAAAGACACTTTAAATAACTCACCTAGAGAAGAGCGTAGTCAACAGTAACGCTCACCCTAGGCAAGCAAATCTGGTTTTGTATGCTGCATGAGAAGAGAAGGGTGCAACGTGCACTGAACTGCTTGCTTTACTCCCCGATTCTACTCTGTTCCTTTATTTTTTTCTCAAATGTAACAACTCAATTAACCAGGCCAGACAAGTGACAACTACCACCCACTTTCTTTGTTCTCTTCTCATTTTTCCTCCACACTTGGCTTGCAACAGTTTCATACTCTGCATTAAACAACCTCTTTATTAAGCCAACCTTACTATTACATTGCTCTCATAGTCTCGCTCAGTCAAAGCTGGTTAGCATGGAGACGTTAAACAAACACCTCGTTGCAATTCTTTGTCTTTTGTTTCTGCTTCTCTCCGACGTATCCCTGGCGACGTTGAAGGAGGATAATGGTCCTTACATAGTCTATGTTGCCAAATCAGAAATGCCAGCAGTCTTTAACCACCATTCATTCTGGTATAAATCGATTCTGCAATCGGTATCCAACTCAGCAGAAATGCTCTACATCTATGACAACATCCATGGATTCTCAACAACCCTAACATCTAAAGAAGCTAGATTACTGGAAACCCGAACGGGGGTTCTAAAGGTGCAGCCAGAGCAAACGTTCGTGAAACACACAACTCGAACGCCGCACTTTCTCGGACTCGATAAAATCTCTGATATGTTCGTTGACGACTCAAACGCTGGAAGTGACGTTGTTATTGGACTCCTCGACACTGGGGTTTGGCCCGAAAGCAAGAGCTTCGACGATACAGGACTGGGACCCATCCCCAGCACTTGGAAGGGGGAGTGTGAATCAGGTGCCAATTTCACTGCCGCAAACTGCAATAAGAAATTGATAGGAGCCAGGTACTTCCTAAAGGGCTACGAAAAATCCGTGGGTGTTATCAACCAACAGTCAAAATCGCCGCGAGACGATGACGGCCACGGCACCCACACTGCGAGCACAGCCGCAGGGTCACCAGTGGATGGCGCGAGCCTTTTCGGCTTCGCCTCCGGAACGGCACGTGGCATGGCCTCGCACGCTAGAGTCGCTGTCTACAAGGTTTGCTGGAGCGAGGCTTGTGCTATGTCTGATATAATTGCAGCAATGGACAAGGCCATCTCAGACAACGTCAATGTCATTTCAATATCACTCGGAGGTGGATTACCCGCTTACGACCAAGACGGTCTCGCAATTGGAGCCTTTGTGGCAATGGAAAAAGGGATTATAGTTTCTGCATCCGCAGGAAACTCGGGTCCTGATCTCGGTTCTGTTTTGAACCAAGCACCATGGATGATCAACGTGGGAGCTGGCACACTGGATCGCCGTTTCCCGTCGTACATTACACTTGGGGATGGAAAAAAATATTCCGGAGAGTCAATTTTTAGCAGCAATGATTTGCCCAATACCCCTTTGTCGTTTATATACGGAGGGGAACTAGGATCGAGCGAGTGTCAACCGGGTAGCTTGGATCCGAAAAAGGTTAAGGGGAAGATCGTGCTGTGTGATCGCGGTTTGGGTTCTAGAACCGATAAAGGATTTGCGGTGAAATCCGCTGGTGGTGCGGCCATGGTGTTGGCTAACTCGGAAGCCAACGGAGAGGACTTGATTGTTGATGCTCATCTTTTGCCCACAATTGTGGTGGGTTTCCAGGCAGGAAAAGCCCTCAAGAAGTACTTGTTGTCCGATCCAAAACCGACGGCTACGATTGTGTTTCAGGGAACTCAGGTTGGGTTCCAGCCGTCACCGGTTGTTGCGGCGTTCAGCTCGCGGGGCCCAAGTCTTCTCGTACCAGAGATACTGAAGCCTGATGTCATTGCACCAGGTGTCAACATCTTAGCGGCATGGTCGAAGCTTGTGGGTCCTACTGACGTAGAGGAAGATACTAGGCGCGTGGACTTCAACATCCTCTCTGGCACGTCCATGTCATGCCCTCACGTGAGTGGGATAGCGGCTCTGATTAAGTCGGCTCGTCCAGCCTGGAGCCCAGCCGCGATTCGATCCGCGCTGATGACCACGGCTTATACGGCTTACAGCAACGGTAAGAAGTTACTGGACGGTGCCACAGGTAAACCGGCTACACTGTTTGAGCTTGGCGCTGGACATGTGAACCCCGCCGCCGCGCTTAATCCAGGACTTATCTATGATTTGACGGTGGATGATTACCTAAACTTCCTCTGTGCGTTGAACTACACACCCGAAAGGATCGAAACCGTGACGAAGAGAAAGGTCAAGTGCGACCCAGCCAAACACTACAGGGTATCAGACCTAAATTACCCTTCATTTGGTGCGGTGTTTCAACCAGCAGCAGCACGTGGGTCCGCTGCACCGGTTGTTAAACACACGCGGACTCTGACTAATGTGGGAGCTGCATCAACGTACAAGGCGTCGGTTACGTCGGAAATCTCGTCCGTTAAGATCACGGTTGAGCCAGACGTGTTGAGCTTCAAGGAAAATGAGAAAAAATCGTTTACGTTGACGATCACGGCATCAAGTTCAAAACCGACGAATCGATTTGGTTTTGGACGATTAGAATGGTCGAATGGAAAGACCATTGTTGGAAGTCCTATCGCACTTTTGTGGAACACCACCACAGGGAATGACTGATCCAAGAAGGTTGACCAAAGTCTCTTCACTAACTCCAAAAGGATCGTCTAGATTGCCTAAGGTTATTTATGGTTTATAAGTAGATTTGAATGTAGCAAAATATTGTATTTGTATTGGCATAGTTGGAGACTGATGAAAGCAGTGAAGGGAATTAGATTGGCTTATATTGCATCCTTCTATCGTATATGTGCATTGTTAGCTATAACTTCTGTTATTATATTGCGCCGCATTTTATTTTTCAAGGAATTAAATTTTGACTTGATATCTATTACTAATTATAAATCACAATGATAAATATAAGTTTTATGAAATACACTCATGTTAATGGATCCTTACACAATTCGTATTTCTTTTTAAATGATACAATTATATGGATTCATGAGTTATGATAAGTATATTTACTTTTATACTATTAAATATTCACTCCATTTTAAAGTAAGAGTCATTTTTAGAAAAATATTTTTTATATTAAGTGACTTTTTAAATTCATTAAAATGTTTTTTATTTTAACTTTATCTCAAATAAATAATGAATATTAAGTGTTGTGTAAGCTATTCTTTAATAATCAAAAAACAAATAATAGAAATCAGTTGATAAATTATATTATTAATTAAGGTATTTATTAATCAATTTAAAATAAAGGGAGAAATTTTTCCGTGAAAAAAGTAAAATATATATTAAAATATCAAATTAAAATCCTCTTTAATTTTGAGACAAGATGCCTGCAAAGTCTAAAAGAATTTCATCTCTTTGGCAAGTACTTCCTTGCTTTTCTCACTTGTAGTTAAGTGAATTTATACAGGAATCATGTTTGCGATGAAATAGATATCATAGACCTATCAGCAAAGTAAGTGGCAGAAATAAAAGGAGGAATTTCAGCAAATTCATGCACCCCCCTGCTATGCAGTACAATTTGGGCCCATCTCAGCCTACATATCGGCTACATTATCAAATTTTCTTTTAATTACAATAGATTAATATTTAGAAGAAAAAAAAAACTCCCAATTTTCGTAATAGTTTATAAAAACTTCACCGCCAAACTAATTTCATAAAAATTGTTAATATATTTATTTTTACAGGACAATAAAATAAGGATAATATTTGAGATATTAACATGAAAATTTATCATTTTCAAGGAACTAAATGAAAAAAAAAATGCTATATTAAGAAGTTAAAAATAATTTAATAAAAAATATTATATTACTTTCATTTGAATTAATTCTTAAAATTTACCTTCTCACATAAAAATTTCATAATTTTTTTTTCATCTCAATTGTTCTTTTGTTTTTTATTTTAAAATTTAATTTTATCCCAATTAAGTAAAAATTTATTTATTTTTACAAAAATACCTTTAATTAAGTTGAAGTTAAATTATAAACGTAGAAGAAATTAAAATAATTTATTTATTTTATTCAAAGATCTATCATTCTTTAATGTTTTTAATTATAATTCATTTTTCAAACATTAAAATATAATATTCTTAATTCAAGAAAGACAGAGTAAAAACAATAAAAGAATTTTCCAAACTTTGTTAATTTTTTATGTTTATAAAAAACATTTTATAAAAAATTAAATGCTTAAAATTTAAGATAGTTAATTTTTAAAAATAATTTTCCATTAGTAATTTAACCTAAAATTAACTAAATGGACTATTTGAAAAAAAGAAGAAGAGAAATACAAGGATTAATTAAAATTTAAAGTTGTTGTTTGTAAAAATAAGATTTAATGAAAATTTCAGATAATATCAAGGTTTAAAATATTTAGTTATAATAACAAATTTTAAAATGAATTGAAACAAACATAAAATTCAAAACATTTAGGTACGAAAATGAATAAATTAAGTTTAAGAATTTGATAACATTTTTCCATAATTTTACAGTGGTTATATCGAAAGGATCTTTCCTACCAACAGGTAGAACATGTATACGTTCTTCATATAGCGTAACAGTTATTTATCCGCTCGTCGCGGGTGCTGTTTTTGTAAGGTGATTCTGCAATTACGTATTCTTTTTCCACTCACAGCTTTAACACAGAAAAGAGGGGGAAAATTATGATTTATCTAGTCGGTGCCGGATACAGCACAGTCGTTGGAATCATTCACCGGAGGCCAATTTTTTTTATCTCAATTATTCCAAACAACACCAATTCAACGCTCTACGTCGTCGTATCTCTGTGTCGGAATTGCAGACAGCACGGCTTCAGTAGCGCTTCTGAATCAGCTTGGACAGATTTTCCAGTAGAGAACGCGTACGAGCTGTTAGAAGTGTCGGAGACCAGCTCCTCCGCTGAGATCAAAGCGTCGTTTCACAAATTGGCCAAAGAAACTCACCCGGATCTCGCTGAGTCAAGGAAGGATTCCACTGCGTCACGACGATTTGTGCAAATCCTGGCCGCATACGAGGTTCGTGCAAACCGTGTTCAGGTTTATGATTGTTGAGCCTCAGTGTCAGAAGTGTAGGGGTAATTTTATTCCTGACCAAGATTTTTGAGATAGCTTAAATTATAACTTGAATGAAAATGATATCAACGAAGTTTCGCTCATTTAAGAATGCTCTAAAATTATGCTTAGGGGATATTTTCTTTACGATTGTGTTTAATAGACTGATAATTGGTTTTCCATGAATATTCAGGGTACGACGAATTTATATTGAAGTCGATAATTAAATGGCTATAAAATGGAGAAATAACGCGTTCAAGAGTCATAACAACTTTCGATAGACTATTTTGTTTCTCCATTGAGTAACGTGTTTATTTAGCTCTTAATCACAGAAAATTTGTCAAATTGATGCAATGAGTTCGAAGAAGCTCCCCTGGAGATTAATATTAGTAATGTGAAAAGCTTTTTATTGCCCTTGAAGGATATTCCGCACCCAATAGTTCGATTAAAAGAAAAACTAGATTGGAGGTTTCTTAATAGCTGTCCGGTTCATTTTTGATAGTTTGTATTGCCCAAAGTGTGAATGAATAGCGTCATTCTGATAAATTTGCATCTGCCGATTGATTTTGGTACTGTTTGCATTGGTGGCTTTATTGGAACACCAAACATGTATTAAGGTAGTGGTGGGGACAAACTGATTATCCATGGAATTTATGCTGTACATGGTCTAATAAATATTCTTTTGGCTTGGTGTTTTCTGCTGATGTATTGGCTATATTCGTCCTATTAATTCATTCATGACTTAAACTGTTGGAAGCATGGAGTCTGTGCGGGTAACTAGAATGAGGTTTTACCTTGGTTTACAGGGAATATTGACTTAACAGAATAATTCATAATGCATTGCAGATTCTTTCAGATTCTCAAAAGAGAGCCCATTATGACATGTACCTGTTGGCTCAGAAAAAGCTTATGCAACATTATCCTGGGCAGGGTTCAAAATTGCATATTTACAAATCACAAGCTACAACGTTCAGGGAAATGGAGGTTGTTGAATGGTTAAAGTGGTACAGATTAGCTATAAATAACATTTTGTCAGAGAAGAAGGTGGTGGTTGGAACAGGCTATTTTGATGTACTTGAAAGAGATTTTTATTCAGCTATTCATGCAGCATACTATGGTCCTGAAATTGATTCTGTGCCCATGGAACTTCTTCCTGACTGCTTTGAGGCTGAGGAGAGGTCCTCTTACGAAACTCCTGAGGTTTTGCATTTGGTTTCAGGACGTGATCTTTTTGGAATGGTTTGCCTAGTCAACAAGGTTCCAGAGATATCAACTACTAACAATGAAAAAATAACTGCTTTTAGATCCTTCCATTCTGGCTTGTGTCAATCTTTAACAAATGTGAACGTCCACAATGCAGAAAGACCAGATGATTTTGAAACTGACCAAGTTCACAGTTCTAAAACTTCAAGTATTGTATCAGATGCATATGGAGATCTAGAATTGCATATCTCTGGAAGAGTGGTTGCTACGGCATCTAGGGCCCAACGAAAACGCTATTCTGGTGTGGTGCAGACAGAAGATGCTGATGATCACATTCACGTGTTCCTTAACGTAGATGAAGATCCCAAACATATCAGCGGTGGTTTTTGGAATGATTACTTTGCAAATGGTGCAGTTGAAAGAAGAATTCGTTTGGGAACCATATCTGGACTTGGGAGCAGTCCAGATGAAGGTTGTTGTTATGTCTATAATGACAAGGGTACAAAGACCCATGTGCTTATGAAGCATAGAACATTGATGGTATGTAAAATGCTCTTCCATGGTCTTGCTGGTTTAACAATTAGAACTAAAAGGGGTTTTTACTTCTGCATCAGTACTAGATTTCGTTTGCTTCCAATTTTCATATTTTTAAATGAGAAGAAATATGGTCTGGGTTTTGGGATCTTGTTAGAAATTCGGTTTTATATATAACTTTAAATAGCTAAATGCTTATAATTATGTAATGTTATTATGATAAAATTTTCAGGTGAAGCATATGCACTGGTATCACGTAGGTGAGAAGGTTTCAGTTTGTGAGTGTAGATGCACTAGAGCACGTTTACCCCCAAGCAAGTAAATCTCTGACATCTCTCTATAATAGTATTAATGTTTGAGTTAGCACAACAATCTCTTTGGGGTCATTAATGCATATGTCCTGCTGCTGCCTTCTCTGTTATCGTTATATAACTTACTAGTGTATTTTTTTTTAACTTTTTTGGTGAATGTTGTATCGTTTCCTAGTAAGTAAGCAAACAAATTCTGTGTTAATCTCTTCCTTTGTTAGAACTTGTTGTGGTCATATTGTACATACCAATCTTCTCTTTCTATGTTTGCTCATCCCTTCTTTCGGTGTTGATGTTATTGGCTAGTCAGTGGTTCTATTAAAGGTTAAAAGAATGTGGTCATTGGGTTAATTTACTTATGTTAAACTTTCAGTTATCTGGAAGATGGTGTTGCTACACCTTCACGGGTAAGAATCAGAATGATGGAATAATATTGTTTTTTGAGGATTTATTGCTCAGAACTCTTGATTAACTGTAGTGCTTCTAACTGAAAAATGGACTTATTGCTGTATTCTCAAATTTATGTGAATTTATTATGGTACCACAACTTGTTATTTATTAAGATCATCTGTTGCTCCCTCATTGCTGTTTGTAATACTTACATTTTAATTCTTTAATTATACAGATTTTGGCTATTTGAGCCTCGTTGTGGCTTCCATGACATTGGGGGTTGGTATGTTGAAACATATGGCAAAAATAAGAATGGTCGTACAATGCCATCACATAGGTTCTGGGATGGCATGGATTATAGGGAGCAAGCTGACAAGTAAGTACTTATGTTAGTTGTTATTTCTTGTCTTCTTTTAACTTTGTGAAAAACTATTTAATGTTAGCAACATAATTTTTTCTTTCAAAAAAGTATGGTATAAAATGGTTATTATAGACTGGTGTATAACTAATACTGTGGATCTTGGGTGAAACTATGTATTTTTCACAGAAATCAAAAGTTAAAATCGGTATTTTGGAATTTGTACTTCATCAGTATTTTGTTTGATCTTTTGTTGAAATTATTGAACTCTGTTTGACAGTCGTATCGGCTTGGTAAACCGCAAACAGGACCCAGCCACATATAATGTGTTTTTTAACAAGAGTTATCTGATTGGCTCTTAATTGTAAAATTGTGTGGAATAATTTATATAAAAGATAAGTAGTTCAGAATTATAAACCTGCTACATAACAACTTGATCTTAGCTCTGTTTACAGAGTTCTGAAACGTTCTGGCTAATTTTTTCTGTCAGTAAGAAACAAAAATCTCATTTTGAGCTGAAGTTTGTTTCATCTTGGACATTTAAAAGCAGTTAAAGTTAATTGATATTTTAGAAATTATCTCCCAAAGATCCAACCCAAGTAATTACTTTGTGGAGTATACTGACAGTCTCAGTTCTGCAATCTGCAGAAGACTTCATCCAGCAATGTATCTGTTTGCTCTTGCATATCGGACACTTGATCTTGAATATGCCAAAGCAAGAAAGAAATCATTTAGGAATGTTGTTGGAGCACAAATGTTTCGAATTCTGCACTGGTGCAGGAAACTTGTTCAATAAGTATATCCGTTGGGCTTATGACGCTGTCACCGAATTTTTGTATCATTGGTAGAACAATTTGGACAGACCAACAGATTCTTTACTAATTTCTATTTAGTAATTTTAGAAGATTTTCCCTGTCCATTTACATTGCAAAATGACTTTTGGGAGGAATGACCTGTAAGTACTGAAAGGAAAACTCATTAGAAGCTGTTTTATTTACTTGGCGAGAGCAAATTCAACTTTTGATCTGCCCGGTGATGGATTATAGGCCAAATACTGAATTCACGTCACTTAAGGAACCACGATCATGCCTGAGCTGATTTGCCTCTGTATTGATTTGTCAAAAATATTCTGTTGTGCTACTTGTATCAAAGTTGTCGTGCAACCAGAATGTTTACGGATATACATCTATCGATTTCTGTGTGTGGAACATACCTCTGCAGTTGCCTATCTGTCATTGAAACAATATTCTTTATTTTGGTCAGTATTATGGAAGCTAGTTGTTTCACTGCACAAGGAGTTTTGTCCCCTTACTGGAAAGATCATGGAGCTAAAGACTTCCTGTAATTTACTTGATCATCATAACTAATGGAACATCACATACAACTTCTGCTTGCATAGACTTTCCCCATGGGCATGTGAGTCTTACATGTGTCCACTTGTGTATAGTATATATCAATATATTTAATCCTGTTTTTCTTATTCACATTTCCCCCCTCTTAAACATGTTACTCTTCCTTCTGCATTTATATGCAAATAGTAATATGACATGTAGTTTCATACTGTCAAGTCATTGTCAGATTTGATCTTTTCTTTTTGTTTCTTCACCGTCTATTTCAGGCTTTGCTTTTGCTTTGAATGAGTTAAACAGTTTTCTTAACTAACGGAATATGGCCTTGGGTCAGTCATACAGTCACCACAAATCACAAACTACATTTAGAAAATGAAATTGATTTACTCATGCCTCTTTTTCATCCTTCATTTGAGCAGATCTTCCCATTTGCAGTACTGCCCTCCAGCTAATGCTCGATAAAACCTATCCCTACAGTATACAGGTCTTCCATCAGCAGCCTCAGCAGCAGCTGCTGCTAAATCATCATCAGTTATCACCTCCACAGGCAATTTAAGCAACTCCTCCTTTCTGCAACATGCATTATAAAATTGCAATGACTTGGTGGAAAAACTCTGGAAGATAGTCAATAATTTTTTTGTCTATTCTTACCTTAGGTTGAACTTTGTGTTAACCTTGGGAGCTTGAACAATTGACTTACTTTCTTCTGTGGTAAAGGTGGTTCGAAGAAAATTCTCCACTGGTGTAGCAAAGATAAATAGCATAACCCCTGTAACAAGTAATGCTCCTGTTCCAACTAGAGTTTGCTTCAGCAGTTTAACTACTGGTTTAACCTGCAGACATGGAATATACATGAATGGTGCTGCAAAGAAAATTTAACGTATTGCTTGTATCCAAAATCTTTCTTCATAGTGAATTCATGCAATGCTGTGATACTTTGCAATGTCCGGTACCTTGTAAGAGCCCAACAACCTATCACGAGCTAGGATCTGCAAAGAAACTAAGTTTTCAGTTTATATTGCCTGAAGTGAGAGAAATGAATCATGTCATTGGTTCTTTTAGTAGAAGTAACATTCGTTAGCACATTTCAACTACACTTGATTCCATTTCTTTCAGTTTCACTAATTCTGAACAGACTGCTTGTTGCTTAATCAGTAAGTATCCTTTATAATTTGAAAGGCAATAACAGTTGCTAACCTATTATCTGTTCTCCTTTAGGCTGACTAATCTTTTGCCTCTCAATTTAGCCTTTACCATGACCCTGTCTTTCGCTAAAAAGGCCAGTAGTGGATATTATCCAAGTAAACAGAGGCAAATTGCAAGCAACGTCAAATTGGCTACTTTTCCATTTATCAAGGGCGGCATATTTTACTGTCAAAATATCCCGCTGTTGATGGAATCATAAACTTATCAGTTATATATATCTTATGGCCCACATAATATACCGCCTTCAATATGATTTTACACGTGATGTCTTCAGGGGTACTTTGTTCTGTTCTCTATGTAAGGAAGAATGTGTAAGAGGCTAACCTCGGGCGGCTTGACCCACATCTGTCCGTCATACCATCCACTTTCTTCATAAGGAATGACCGCTGATAGAAGTCTATCACCAACATAACTCCAACCCTGCAGTATAATTCAATTACCTTATCTGCAACAGTTATTTATGTGTGAAGGTGCAGCCACAGTTCAGCCTCTTGATCATTGGACAGACGCATAGTTCATGTGAACGACAAACAGATAACATGCAATTGAAAAACTCTGTGCACTTTGGCAACAATATAAACAGTATGCATGACTACGAAAGGGAGTTTGGACTGAACTCCTAATCCTTGTTCGACAAATGCAATACGGTTTTTATTTTTTTAATTCAAGATATGCTACACCAGGACAAATTTGTCTTGCATTCTCTGCCTTACCCCATCTTCCCCCGTCCCCAGTAATGAAATAAGTCAATAACTGTGTCACGAAGAACAAAAAAGATCATTAGAACGCACCAGATAAATCCTCAAGACAATCAAAGACACAATGAAGAGTGTTCCTGTTCCAGCAGCTAGTATAAATCTTAGAGGCTCCTGCAATGCTGTGAACATTAACGCAGGCCGAAGGATTTTTTAAATTTTATTAGCCACTTTATAAATGTTTTGTTTGTGTGTAGCTTGGACGTATTCTTCTGTGTGCATCAAAATTTCTAGTTGATTACTTGATTAGATGACCCAATAATCATGTAAATATACTTTTAAATTCTTCCTTACTCTAGAAGGATTAAAGCTTGCAGCTGCAATTGGAGCTCCAAGAACCGTAAACACTGCCAACCAGAGACCTCCAAGGCGAAGGAAGAACGACCCCGGACCCAGTTCACCCCATGAATACAACATTCCATTCTTCAAAGATGAATACTCATTTACCTATTACACCGTGAGAGAGTTGGGATTAGCTAAAATGAAAAGTGAGAAGTGAAACAGGTTGTTGTAGTGGAACAATCCTGATAAGAACAACTAATTATCAATTTTAATCCCCCTTGTTCCAGTTTATATATGTGGGTGCAGGGATACGAAATTCACTAGCTGGCACCGCAATTTCTGATGGCTGGGTTCATCCCAGAAATTCATACACTAATATTACATCATGCAACATCATGTTGATTTCGAAAATCATCCAAGGAAAACAGTTATTACCACAGTTGCTAAGTTGTTTTTACACGTACCGGCCTCTGCTCAAAAGGGACCTCAATTTCCAACCCAGGATCCCAGCTACGTCCTGAAGATCCGCTTGTTTCTCCGTTCATCTCGTCTTTTATAGCCTTAACTTTGATGGAAATCCGATGAGAAAAATTTGAGGCTTTGAAATTACGGACGATCAGTGAGCCATAGTTGCTGCTTGGTCTGGCTTGTCGTGCACTTGCAGTGGGAATTGGTGAGCAATAGACATTTAATCTAATCATTTAATTGTTGAATTTAAACTATCACCAACACAGAAAAGTTGCCTA
This sequence comes from Abrus precatorius, assembly GCF_003935025.1. Taxonomy (NCBI): domain Eukaryota; kingdom Viridiplantae; phylum Streptophyta; class Magnoliopsida; order Fabales; family Fabaceae; genus Abrus; species Abrus precatorius. The sequence continues at coordinate 15,602,068 of NW_020874406.1, read as the reverse complement.
TGGTTTTAAATTCCGGTTCAATTTTTGACTTGGAAGGAAGAAGGATATGATATTTTGCTAGCTGATTAAATTGCAAACAATGGTTTTTGTGTCTTCGTTTCAGGGACCATATATTATTTACGTGGAGGAGGACAAGAAGCAAATAATGTTTGTGGACAAGCTTTCTGTCCACGTGGGCTTCTTATGCACCGTCTATCTCATGCACTTAATGCCAACAGGACGCAGATTATCCGAACCAAATGCACTTTGTGCTTTTATATTTTTGTGGTCTGAGAGCTGCTGATGGAGCAACGTGGCAGCTGTTCCCTTGCACGCATATTGGAATCTATTTCTGTTGCCTGCACGCAGTGGGAACGAGCATGATCAGTTGGCGAAGTAAAGGAGGAGTTCCGTGCTGTCCATTTACATTTGTTTTATTTTATTTAGATTGTTTTTTATATTACTTCACGAATGAACCTGGCCATATTTGTCACCAAGGCTAGTAGCCAACCAGGCAACCACGGGATAAGCTAGCTAAACAGTGCCCACATGGGATGGCCTTGAACTTCCGAAAGTGATTATTTAACCTTAACATGAGTAAATTATATGGATATTTGTTATTTATCTAAGTGATAAGAATTTATTTAAAAGTTTATTTTTATCCATTCAAACGATATATATATATATATATATATATACACACACAATTTCCTATTAAAAAATGTTACAGCAAATTCTTTTATGATTGTTATAAATATTTTTAGCACAATTTACTTGTTTTTTTTTACTGATTTGAAAAAGTAAATAGTTTATTATTTGTTATATTTTTACTCATTGAAATATTTTTTTATTTGTATTTTATTTCTCACTCTACTTAATTTTTTTCTACTTTACAAGGAAAGTAATATATATATATATAAAATCTAAAAAAATATGAAAAAAATTCAATGGTTTCTTTATTTAGTATATTGAAAGTTTTTAAAGGTGTAGGATGATTTAAAATTATTACTATGTATATCAGTTATAGTTACTCATCTTTGTATTAGATTTTTTTTTTCTGGTTATATTTATAAGAAATCATTATCACTTTTTTAAATATAAAAAATAAATATTCATTTTCAAATACATTAATTGTTAAATTATTTTATATACAATTATTTTATTGTGTTATATTGATATACATTCATTACCACATATATATATATATATATATATATATATATATTCATTTAATGTATGAATTACTAAATTGACCATTTGTTATTATTGATATTTTAAAAATATACTACAAAATTAATAATATATAATTATTTTTTATTTATATTAATAAATTTAATATTTATTATTTATAAAAAGAATCGAAAGAATAAATTATAATCTTCATTCTCAAATGAGAATATTTTTATTTTCATTAAGTCACATATTTTTTTAAAAATATTTATTATGGTGCATTATATTAAAATGAAATAATAATATTTTTAAGTAAATTTTTTTTTTAAATTTATTATAATTTTAATAAATCTGAAATTTTTTCTAAAAGGTTAATATACTATATCAATAAAAATTTTATGTCCTAATTTTTATATTTAATTTTATATTTTTATCTCTCTAATTTATGAACATTTAATCTAATCATGTATTTCTATAAACAACAAAAAACATTTATTATTCTATTTATTTCATGCATCATACGAATTTTTTAAAAACAAACTCTATCATGTGTCTATGGATATATTATAAGAATTTAAATTAGAAAAAATATTTCTCGTATAAAAAATAAAAGTATTTTATATTTGTTACTTAAATAATTTAACATATTTGACATGCTGTATTTGAATTTTTTGCATCACATATTTACATATACACAATGGGTAATACTTTTATCATAAAATATGAAAAATATAAATTTCAAAAATTAAAATTTATTTTATTAGTGAGAAAAATAACATTAAAATTTATAATTTAAAAAATTTAAAAAATATTCTGGTTAATATAATATTATTTTAATAATAGTTATAAATATTTCATTATATTTAACCTTAATAGAAGAAATTTGAATATTAATAAAAATACAAATTCCTTTAATTAAAATGAAAATTATTAATATAAATTTCATTATATATATATATATATATATATATATATATGTATGTGTATATATATATATGAATGTAAAATAAATAGATAACATAAATTAATGAAAAAATTTATAAAAATAATTATATCTTTAAAGATGAATATTCGATTTTACAGTACATTGTGAATGCTAATAATGATTTTTATTTTTATTTTTTCTTTTTACATATTTCGTACATATGTCTGGCTATACATTAATTGCGGTATCTTATATATCTAATATATAAAACTATAACTCTTAATAAGTATTGGATTTGCATCGCAAGTTCGAATAAGCGGGCGCACACAGACAAGATGAACGAGCTGGAAATCCGTTAGAAAAAGGCTAATCCACTACGAGAGACGCATTAGTCAACTTCTTTAAATTCAGAGTTGCTTGGCACTTAGCAGTTGATCCGAAACTTGAAGAACGAAAAACAGAAAAAAAAAAAAAAAAACATTCTGCACAATCTAAATGAAAACCAAAGCGGTTAAGGGAAATTGGAGTTTGAGGACGAACAAGTTCGGCTTACCTTCTGTCTTCCTTTTTTGCATCTTCTTCTTTCTCGCTGGATTCTTTGTTTCCACTCTCTTCTCTCACTCTCAGGTTTTCCTTCTCAATAATCCTAATCATGTTCTTCCGTATTTTCAACTTGTTTTTCGTTGATTTTTGTTTTCTTTCACTGGAAAATATTCTAAGTAACGGATCGGTGAGAATTTGCAGGAACATGAATATGACCTGAGGCTGATGGCGAGACCGAGAGCGAGATTACTTGAAAAATCGACGAAGGAGCAGACAGAGTACGATTTGTTGCAAACTGGAGATTCCGGTGACGATTTTATTACATTGATTCCTTTCCAGGTGCACGATTTCGTTTCTTCAAGCTTTCGCAAATTTTCGCTGAAATGTTCTGCTCGGTTAGTTAAAATCAGCTTTTCATCTGTACAGATGATCGTGACTTTTTACGATTCCTTTCCTGTTTGAAATATTGCAATATTTACGAATTAGTTTATTTCACGGAACTTGCGTTGGTGTTTTGATTTCATATATGTTAATAAGAAGGATTTCATATAGTTTATTACTAATCTCTAATTTTTTATGTCATTGTTACTTGAATATGAACAATTATCGATGTTAAGCATGCGGTACTATTGGAAGATTGACTTGAGTTTTGACTCTTGGTTAAATGTATCTTTGATTTGTGTCCTTTAGGTTTTGAGCTGGTACCCTCGCGCTCTGTATTTTCCTAATTTTGCAAGCACGGAACAATGTGAACGCATAGTTGATATGGCAAAGAGAGGACTCAAACCATCAACTTTGGCGTTACGCAAGGGAGAAACGGAAGAGAATACGAAGGGAATCAGAACAAGGTAGCGTATACGTTAATATGAGTCTGTGCAATAATTAACTGTCTGGCGTTGTTATAAACTGCACAAAGTAGAATGTTGACTGTTATTTTAACACAAACTGGGAGAAAAGGTCATTAAGACTTACATGCTTAAATCAAATGTCAGAAGAAATAATTTATTGTTGGAATGAATAAGATAACAAACTAATAAATGCATGGTGGGTTCTGATTGGGCTTATGGTGAACCAGACAAAGATTTTCAGCAACTGAGAAATTAAGATGCAGTCTATTTGATTCCTTTATGTTTTCTCTTCTATTCCTTGATTCTAACCTAAACAGTGAACTTTTTGACCAAGACATTTACACATCTTGTTTGACTTCCTGATTTGTGACCTCTTTTCTTCTAGAATTGAAGTTGCCATAGCTGCTTGATGACAGAATTGAAAGCATCATGCAGACATGTTCTTAGATGACAGGCTTTGGAAAATTCTTTTAACTAAATTTCCTGAAAAAAAAAAATTTGTCCTCAAGTAATCCATAGGAGTTTCAATTCCTGTGGTTTTGATGATATGATGCTATTTTCTACACCTTTGTATGGTGCATATACAACCCAAGATAAATGTTCTGGTCCATGGGAGTATTAGTGATTAACTAATTATGGTTATGAGGACCTTCTCATAAAATCTGAAGGTGCACATTCTGTCACACAAAGTCATATTGCAAGCTTATATTTACACCTTTTTTGAACAGCTCTGGTGTGTTCATAAGTGCTTCTGAGGATAAAACAGGAGTTTTAGATGCCATTGAGGAGAAAATTGCCAAAGCAACAAAAATTCCGAGTACTCATGGAGAGGTAATATCTCTACTAAACTATCTTGCTCTTTCTATAGAATGGGTATTTTGGAAGAGCTTGTCAATTTGATTTGCTAAAAACATTTCTTTTTTGTTTTTGCTTTAGTTAGTTGATTATTCGAATTTGTATCTGCAATAGAGAGTAAAAATTGTTTACAGTTTCTTCACAGTTTTTTCCTTTCTAGTGAAACTAGCATTATGTTCATTACTTATGCATTGCACTTAGGAAAAAGGAAAGGGCTTTTACCATAAGTGGCAAATGGAAGAACCGAAGAAGTTGTCTTACTTTATGAAGGGATAGGATTAGATGTTAAATCTTAGTCAGTTTTTGTTGTTTGATGCAGAACACATCTATTTAACAGGGAACTTATTATGTGATTCAGATTTTCCCCAATGATAATATTTTTATCTGTCTTTTCAATACTAAGAGGTCACTTTAATATCATAGATTCCCGTGCAAGGAAGACCTGTCTGTTAATGGAAATGGTGCATGAAAATAAACACATTGGTGAGGATGGGCTAATTGAAATCAGAAAATCATTTTGAACAGTGAATTTGTTCCTCATGATTGGCAAGAAATTTTATTGTCTGATATTTAATGGCTGTGATGTTTGATTTCTTACATTGTACAAAGGAATCTTCCATGGTTCAATTTACGCACTTGTGCTGTGATATGAACACACTAAAATTCCTTGAATTCGAGGTCAAGGTTCCTCCAAACAAAACAAATAAACTGAAATTTCTCTTTTCTCTCCTCTCATTTATTACTTTGCTTGCCTAGGCTCAATACAGCAAGAGAAATCTGCAAAAACAAAAAATGCAAATAACAGATGTGGCAAAACAAACTAATAAAAATGTAATTCCTATTCTGAATGAAAATCTTCAATCCCTATAGTGAATGGTCTTAACAATTGTTCTTTTGGACCTACTTTCAACTGCATTCAAGTTAACTTTCACTTGTGTATTCTTTTCTTTATCATGCTGCCACTAACATGATATGAGATGGTGCCTTCCTTCCTTCTCTAACAGAGTAATAGTCCTCATGTTTCTCATGAGCTTGGACTATTTTCTACGTTGTCTTCCATATTTTCAGGGCCCAAACCACCAGTTGACATTGGTATTGAGATAAAAATAATACGGCCGCCGATGCTGAGAAAATAATGTCGCCTACTATGTTTTTTGCTAATTTAATCTTCGATTTTGATTCTGATAAGTGAAATCAAATCTTCCATCTAGGATAAAAATTTTGTTTAGAGCACTTGCCTTCCCCTTTTACTAACCATAATTAATTTTTAACTACAACGAAGAAAGGTGAAAATGAATATAGACACCCTTAAAATCAATGCTATTGTACGCTAAGACTATGAATTATATTAGCTTCCCTTGCTGAGCTTTATATTCTCTGCAATTCTGGTGCCTCGATCTTGTTGAATTTGTAAATCTCTTATTTTTCTGGATTTTTTTAAAAAATCATCTGAGTAATAATCATGTTTCAGGCATTTAATATCCTCCGCTATGAGGTTGGACAGAGATACAATTCTCATTATGATGCATTCAATCCTACTGAATATGGCCCACAAAAGAGTCAAAGGGTACGTATAAAGTAAAACTCGCACATTCTCGGTTGCTAGTTGTTCTGATCATGGAATTGGTGGATAGTGGTAAAGCAAATAGTTTTTGTGCTCTAGCACCGTCAACAACAGCCTGGATGCTTATTGGATTTATTTTTGTTTTCTTTCATTATGTAGTCGAAGTGGGAGTTTTTAATCAACATTATGCTTATGCTTAGATAAAATATGTCCTTCACTGCATCCCTAATTAACTCCATGCCATATTTTAGTATTTCTAGTCGCTTTTTTTCTTTACATTTTTAGATCTTGAACTCGCTAAGTTGTTTAAGTTTGATGAGTTTGATTCTTGACTCAGTTTTAATTAACCATGCAGTTGGCTTCCTTTTTGCTGTATTTAACTGATGTTCCGGAAGGTGGGAAGACCATGTTTCCGTTTGAGGTAAACCAAGTTTGACAATACATCTTGATTCACGCAGTTCCCATTTTCTAATCTATTTAGGTAATTAGCGCATTAATAATTTATTACTCCGCAGAATGGCTTGAACATGGACGGTAGCTATGGTTACGAGGACTGTATTGGTTTGAGAGTAAGGCCACGCAAGGGGGATGGACTTCTATTTTATTCATTATTCCCTAATGGTACAATTGATCCGGTTAGTATTTTTTTCTTATCATCTATCAGTTTTTCAAACATCCATTAACAACACGTTTTTGTTTTTGTTTTTTAAGAAAACTTTTAAAAATTAATGATTTTTTTAAAAAAAATCCTTTCCAGGCATGCACTAAATTTACCACAACTAGATTTTTTTTTTACCAAAGTGTTTTAAGTCATGGATGTTTTATAAATAACTTTTGTACTGGATTGATTAACAAACGGGCGAACACATGAGTATAAAGGAAGACAAGGGAATAATCAAATTATATCGTTTGTAACTTTTTATTGAACAATTTAATTTTAAAATTAATCATTAGATTAAAATTTTTAATCATGTAAATTATTTATGTAAGATTTTAAACTATTAAAAGATGTTTGGTGTAATTTACTCTCTTTTTCTCTATATATAGAGAGAGTTGAATTTAAATACTAACATTATTTAATAATTTTTTTAATAAAATGTAAAATTAATCAATATATTTTCTTTAAATGTTATATCATTGTTATGATGTTTAATTTTATATAATTTAGACATTTAAAAGTATGTTATTTAAAGTTTTATATTTTAAAAAAATATTATTTGTCAAAATAAAGTAATTTAATCAAGTACTTATTAATTTTATTTTGTATAAGATTTTACAAAGTTAATAAACTTGATAAAAACTTTTTTGCATTTTACATAAAGTTATTAAGTAGTATAAGTGTTTAAATTTAATCTCTAGTATTAACAGATCTTGACTCATTTATTTTTCTCAACATACATGGTTGAATAAGTATAAATTACGTTAAGATATATTTGAATAAATTTAATTAAGTACTTATTTAATATTCTTATGAAAGTTTAGGGTATAAGTTTTACATAAGTGTTTGTTATGATACTTGCAAACTTAAAATGACATTGTATATTCTCTTTATTTTAATGGTTAAGAATCTGTTAATATCTTAAAAAATTAGAAATATTTATATCTTTTTTAAAATAAACTACTAACTATATATAAAATATTTTCTTGATTTATAAGTCATTGTAGAAATTATCTTTAAATAATTATTAAAATAAGTTTTAAAAAATCTTGAAAATCATAAGTTAATTTATAAGCTTCTCACAAACTTTTTCAAATACTCCCTGTAGATTATAAATTGTAGAATATAGAATGGGCCTCAAGACCAAACCCTATAACGAGAGAATACCGGTCCACGAATGGACCACTTAACAAAGGTTGTAATCTTATATTTTCACGTTAATTACTCTATGTCAAATGTGAATTTAATTTATCTGATTATCTTGATAAATTTTACGCCGGCATTAATTTTGATGATTATTGTGCTAAATTTTCAAGATATACTTCTGAACTCGATGTGCCCATTATGTGATTCTTCCTGTGTATTCTTTGTTAGACATCGCTCCACGGAAGCTGCCCCGTGCTAAAAGGGGAGAAGTGGGTGGCTACAAAGTGGATAAGGGATCAAGTACAGAACGATTAGATAAATGTTACCAGCAATTTATTTTCAAATTCTTACAACGACAATAGTATTTATGCCATTTTAGTGGTCATTAAGAATTTTGTGGTACAGTAGATGTACATCGTCAGGTGAATAATCCGGGCTAAACTTTGATGAGTTGCAGAAATTTTAAAGCAAGATTGCATATTGCACGTTAAGAAAGTATGCCATTCAATCACAATCAATAAACATTTTAACGAGTGCCGTCATCCATAAGTCAATTGGCAAAAATAATTTCGACTAAATGTTTTAACACCATCTTAATCTCTAAAACCCATCTTTGCATTTCAAAATAAAAATGGGTTTTCAATGCTGTACATTGATTTCATCTATAGAAAAATGCTCACAATACTGACTCTAACATTGTTCCACTAAATGATAAATGAGATTTATTGAATAAGAAAGACGCCTATCCTTTAAAAGGTTCCACGTTGCATGAATTTTATCTGATAGTAAAGTGTATTGAAAGAATGCAATTCTCTTCATGAGGTAAATAATTTGTTCAGCTTAAATTCCAGTTAGATAGCAAGTCTTTGTGATTATGATGCGATAAATTTAAAACCTTTTAAAGGTTTTTAATTTTTAATTTTTGACTACTCATTCTTCCTTGTGAATAATGAAACACAAAAGCAGCTTTAAGGGATGGTCATATTGGTTTCAAGATTGGACGAAAGTTGGAGCATTGGCCAATAAGATAAATTTTGTCCACATTTCGGACAATATGATGATAGTGAAAATTTTGTGGGATGGAGCCAATTGAGACTTCATAAGAATGGCTACACTAATACCTGATCAAGTGGGCCGCATTATATCGAATTTGTTAAGACCTATAGGAGGTGAAGATACGTGGACCTGGACGAGTAGCACAAACAAAGCTTATATAGCTTGTGGGGGCTATACGTGGTTGAGATGGCAGCAGGGTGCCGAGCTTAATAGCAATGAATGGAAAGCTCTTTAGCAAGCAGGATACCGAGCTTAATAGCAACGAATGGAAAGCTCTTTGGAAGTTGTCAATTGAGAAAAAGGTGAAGTACTTCTTATGGTTAGTTCATTGGAAAGCTCTTCCAACTAATTATCTACGTTGGATTAGAGGGCTTAGTGACATCAATCATTGTCTTAAAAATTGTCCATTGACAATGAAAGTTTGGTTAAGGATTGGGATTTTGAACTTTATTCTATTCTTTCAAGCTAACTTTATTGGTTGGATCACGCTCTTATTCAAAGAAGAGATGCTATCCACTATTGTGCTATTATGTGGAATTTGTGGTTGTGGCACAATAATCTTGTCTTTGAGAATGAAATTTAGAGTATCCAACACGTACTTGATCGCATTCATAATGCCAAAGATAGTTGGTCTCACCTAGACTTTAATAATATGCATGGGCGTTTCGTCTTGTTTCATATGATCAAATGGGAGCCCACATATTTGAGATAAGCAAGAAGATTAGTTAGTTAGTTTTTCGTCTTGAGAGGGGCATGAAGAGCCACACTTAGCAGAGTTATATGCCATTTAGAGAGGAATCCAACTAGCTCATGAGGAGGGATATCAATGTGTTATCCTTGAATCATACTGCCAAAATATGATCAGTTATGGGGAATTACAATCAAACCGGCACGTTAGAAGAGAGAATTAAGAGGTGCATTCACAATCTTTTACCTATGTTCAACCATGTGCTTCTTTGTCATACTAACAAGGAATCCAATACTATTGTGGACAGGCTTACTGCCCTTGCACTGTCAAAACTCCAGGTTATGCAGGTCAGAAGGTCCTGTCCTTCTGAGGAGCACCGTTTGTTCCTAGTTGATAAGTTAACTAGTAGTTAGTCTTTCTTATTTTATTTCTTGTGCACCAAAAAAAAAAAAAAAAAACACAAAAGCAGCTTTATTTTACATAGTTTTAGCTTCTTTTTCCCAAAAAAACAATTATCTGAAATTTTTTCAGGCATACATTTTAATTTAAAAAAATCCCTAAAAAAAGAAAAAGAGAGGCCCTATGTTGCATAAGAATAAGTAAACTAACTTATTACTAACTGAATTGTGTCTCGATCAAATTGATAAAAATAACATTACCAGAGCTTCGATTATTTCGTCGGGGCTTCGTAAAAACCTTCTTAGCATGTTCGAGGTTGGTCATATGTTATGGTTTATGCTAATAAAATTGGTATGAACTATCCATCCCAGCCCGTAACACATGACTAAACATGATACGCTTAACAAAAGCAAAATGATAAGAATCAATTTTCACCTCATGATCTTTCGGTGCTTTTTTTCGGGAGAAACTGGCATATGTCACCCCATACAGATTCTGATAGCAGCTAACAAAGCTTGTACGGTCGAATATATCTTCCAAGCTACAATAATATAAGGAGAATTAGAAACCTGTTAGTCCTGCGTACTTAAAATGACTGACACACTCAAATGATAAGAGAATTTGGTCTCGCCGACTAATAATTTAAAGAAAGAATTGAACTTTTAAGTTTCCTTATTCAGTCTCTTTGTCCTTACATAAAAACCCCAATGTCAGTCCAGCTCAGCGCCCACTAGTAGTTGATGTTCATATTTTTTTGAAATTTATTTCCCCTTGCCTGCATTGACATCATCTAAGTTCTTCATCTCTTTACTCCTTGTTGCATTCAATAAAAGAGACAAACATCCACCACTAACAAAGCCTGCAAAAAGGGATTATGCATTCACTGTTTATGCCAGTTGTTATATGGTTGCTTCCCCCATTGCTTCAGGGCATGCATGCAACCAGCTCCTAGCAATAAACCAATCACACCAAATGCCATTAATGCTGCATTGTCAACATTCCGATAATAGCCACCCTGCAACAATAGAGGGAGTCAAGATATATACAACAGCAAATACACATGAACCAGTTGAACGCAAGAAACACACAATTTGTCTTTCATCAAAATCATTTTAGACGGAAGTCGATGCATTGAGAATATTGCAAAGAAACATTTAAATGTAGCAAATTACATCAGTACCTATCATTTTTTAAAGGGTACCAATACCAAAGATGCACTATCAAACATTTGTTTGCTGATTACATTTAATAGTTTCAAGCTTAAATAACTAAACGGACAACCACTACATGCTAGACAACTCACCTCAGTTATAATACCTCGCAGGGTACCATACATAGCCACTCCCTCAAAAGGTATATTACATCCAAAATATTGTATTCCATTAATTTAACCCGTCTCCATGAGTTGTATGAGCAAGCAATGTCACCCTACCTTGACAATCAACTACAAGGACTACTTATGGCAGTCAAGAAGGTAAATCCATATTCAAAAAGTTGTGTCTATTTTCAATGCAGTGGCAGCTTTTAAGCAAGTTGACAAGCACAAACAGAATGAAAACAAGGATTTGTATCTACTACTTTAGTACAACCGTGGAGGAATTTAAAGCACTAACAAGAACACAGACACTCTTGAATAGCAATTTTTTATGCCACCCTCCATGATTACAGTATTGTAACTTCAAAACTTCACACAAAAAAAAAATTCTTTCATCACATGGTTCATGTTAACTCATGTTAATAATGCTTTATTTTGCTAATTATATTCTTTTCTTCCCACGATTTTAGATAACTTCACACAACAAAAATTATCTTTCATCAAATGGTTCATGTTAACAATGCTTCCCACAACTTTAGATACATGCACAAATACATACTTGCACCAAAGAAAGCAGAATTATGGCATTTGCAGGGGCAAGAGAGAGGCCCACCATCCCTCCACGCAATTCATTAGGAACATACCTGCAAGCAAAGTAAATAAAACTATTAAATCCAAGATTGAGCAAATGAATAAGTACAACTCTTGTTAACAAGATTACATGGTCCTCAATCTGGCAAGTGATGGTAAAATGAAACCAACGCAAGCGTGGAACAAGCAAAATAGTGTCACCAGAACCCCAATTTCCTGCACATGATAAGTAATGAGAGCAGACTCAAGACTTCCAGCACAAATATCTAACCAAAAGTATATTTGAGTCTGTCTAAATATAAAAATAACTGCACCTGATAGTCATAGGCCACAATAGACAGGAGAAGAGCCAGTATGGTGTATGCAAATACTAGGCAGTCCTCAGTCCTAAATGATGATGGCCCACTAGTAAGACATGGAAATGCAGTGCTCCCTAGCATCCTTGAGCCCAGAAAGCATGGATATATTAATCCCAGTTGCACTTCTCGCCCATCAGCCTAAAATGACATGCGTTATGAATATATATGAGACTTAGACTGATAATATAACAGATTCATAACTTAAAAGCCTCTTTCATACTGACTCGTCCATGGAGAGAGACATTTTCCCATGGACCGAAACAAAATTCTTTCTAAATTTGTTCAATTAAGTCCATTTCTAGATTCACCAATACAGAGAAGCCTGAAGAAGAAGAGGAAACCAATAACACATCTATTTAATGCAATATGGTCATAATGTTTTAAATATTCTTCATATACATTGATGTCTCAGCATATAATAAGCTGTGCTCTAAATTTTGACGTCATACCACTACTGTAGGTGCCCAAAGGATCCAAAAAATTCCAATGGAGAAGTGAAGGCAAGTTTGTGCCCATGCCAACAGCCATACCCTTTTATCTGGGGATTATAAAATTACAATCAGTACATAATCAGAATGTTACTTAAAATTTTCATTACATTGATGTAAAATTGAATAATGCATTTCTCTCCTACCAACTCCTAACGACATCTAACCTAAGAAAATATAATATCATGACAGACTGAACCTAGAGCTTGACTTTACCATGCATAGCTTTGGCCTAACATGTCATGAGAGTGAAACTAAAATAAAAGTAGATCAAACTATTGACATGGGATGTATAAAAAGATTACAAGTAGATCAAGTTGTTAATCATCAGAAACTTAGAAATTTTTAAAAAATAATCAATAGCAACTTGATATGAGCAACTGCGAATTTCATTATATATTTTCCTGCTGCCAGAGAAGTCAATTCTCAAAGCATGAGATCCAAACTTAATACAGTTAAGCCTCTGCATGTGTATTATTTCCTCTCTTACTGTATTTTCATTAAATTCTTTTTGTAGTTTATCTTGCAAGAAAGGAATAAATGCTGGATCATTTATTTATGAAAAAAAGTAATGCAAAAAATGTCACAAAAAGGATATTACATATGTAGTGCCCATTAAAGAAAGGGAATGGGCCAGCTATAAAAGTAAAGGAAATCAACAAGAAAAGCAAAGTCTAGGCATATAGGAGGAAAATAAAAAGAAAGGAACTCTTAAAAGTAGTTTCATCCTGAGTTAGTCATGGTAGTAGAAGGGTGCACATATTCTGAGGACAAGATAGCAACTATTATCTATTAGAAATATAATAAAAGGGACTAGTTGTCTTTGAAATTCCAGAAAGTCTAAGCTTATTACTAAGTTATCTGATTGCCAAACAAATGTTAAGTACTGCATTCTTAATAGCATTGTTGATCATAAAATGAAGAAAAAAAAAAAAAGTAAAGAAAAACAAGAAAAGCATGTGAACTTACCACCAAAAATATATGCATAGAAGGACAGACTATACTCCTTAAGAGATGCTGCTCCTGGAGTTTCTGTCCATCCTCTGGAGATAAAAGTAAAACATATGGTTGCAAAGAAGATAATTGCTGATGAAGGAGCAGTGCTTTTTTCCATATTATTATTACCAATCAGCCAATTTGCAAAAATTTGGCTGGCAATAAAACATGCAGACTCAAAGAAAGTCATTAACCAATATGTATCATTAAGTGAATCTAGCCTGTGCCCTTGCTGCAAACAAAAAACAAAATTTCAAATTAACATTAAATTCTAAATATTTTACGCATCCTTGTGCTCTTTCCTAGGCAGCCACATACTTTCCATATAAAGGTGAAAAGAAAAGAAAATCTGGGCAAGTTATTCAACTGGGAAGAAATAAACTCCTGTAGTTTCATTTTCCTGTGGCTATGTGGAAATCAAGATAAGGATATTCAGATTGAAATCTGGGTCTAGGTGGAAATCAAGATAAAAGGATAAGACTTTTGAATTACCTTTTCATGTTGAGTGATCATCCAAGTCTCAAAACTGACTGAATATATTGTATTGGCCACAGAGAGACATATGCTGGTCATGAACATGTTTGGTTGCTCTGCAATCTTCTTCCACACGCCAACAAATAAGTGTAGGATGCAAAAGATTAAGCTAACTTTCTTGTGACCTCTATACCAATAACAAATTGTAAGTTAGGTTAATATAATGACTAATCATCTGAAACTTCAATACAAAAAAAAAAAAATATGTCTCGATCTTGAGTATGCATAGTTTAGCAGTAATGCTTCTGAAATACCCAAGATGCTTCATATAATCATATCTAACATAGCACACCCTGCCTCACAGTTGAAATCACACGTAGAAAGATATCATGACCAAATCGACATAAATATTGAAGAGTAGTGCAATACACTGGAAAATGGGATTGACAACTCAAAATATATAAGTTCAAAGATTGATCATATTCTTCCTCAACATTTGAAAATGCAAAGGTCTTGGAAGGATACATTTGAAAAAAACAAAAATTCACTCCTAATATTATCTAAAATAGCAACTAACCAACAGAAAATACTTAGTAAGTTGCAAACATCATAAATCACTCAGAGGATTATTAATTCTTCCACGTGGAAGGAATTTCATGCTATACTTTGGATGATGTACATTATTGCAACATAAATAATTAAATAAGCAAAACATATCTACTGTGACAAATTTCATAATATGGTGTCACTTCAACATCAAAATTGCATAGACTGGTTATTCTATACTTAATGTTGAATTACTAAAACTTAATAAGCTTTAAACAAGTTAAGCTAGAGGCTCACATCAAATCTGAAAGCACACCAACGAAAGGAGCCGCAAAGAGAGCTGTTGTATATCCATAACAGAGAGACGTTACCATATTTTCCCTCCCAATTCCATAGGAAGCTAACTCATACTCCCCGAACGCTGACCACATACCTTCCATTACTGAGAAGACGAAAGTCACAATAAACGAAATCATCATTCACGATTGCACTTCACCGATCTAAAGCTCAATTGACTTAACCAATCATTACAAACAAAAAACGAGTTTCGGAATTTAGTTTAAAAAACAGAACAGATTAAAAAAATAAATATATAAATATATTTTCATGACAAAAATTAAGATCGCAATGAATGTTCAGCTAAAGTTACTCAGAGACGTTTTCTGCTTTCTTTAGGTTTCAATTCTGCCTTCATAAACTAAAAAACTTCGTAGTTTCAAAGGCTGATCGCGCGCATTTTCTAGGAAATCGAACAGTCTTATAATGAATAAGAAAATGTAGTGAGAGCCAACCTGATGCGAAAGAATAGATGAAGAGGAAGTTCCGCTGGAAACGAAGAAATGAAGAAGAGATTCCATGGTCGAAGATTGTGCAAGTTCTGTTGAGATTAGAGGCATGAGGGAAAATAAAGATCGAGAAGCAGCAACAGATAAAGAGGAAGATGTATATGGATGGATTCGGTTCCCAAACGGAACTCTCAATGACTACTCCCATTGCCTTTTTATAATTTCGGTTTGAAGACACAGAAAAAGAAAATGCAGGAAACTTCACGTTCCGTTCGAATCTAAGGTCAACCCTAGATCGTTGTTCGCGACAATATATGAGAGCACGTGAAGACACAAGCAGATACTGAGACTGAGGGAGGAGAGATAGTTTTAATCGACGACGGATGATTCGGTTATTGTTATGGAGTCCGGTGGCTTTTAAGGGTGGATGGAACTAACAAGTGAAAACGAAGAGTGAAACGACGTCGCCTACGCTGAAATATGTTTCCTTTGTATTGTTGTAAGAAGAGGAGAGGACATTCTTCCTGTTATTATAAATACTAATAATATAAATGATAAAATTATAATGCTGAATTACATTATGTGTCTATGTTATAGAGTGGTTTTGAAAAGCTAATAATTTCGACTTGAATATTTTTAACTTTTAATTATTTTAATTAAATCTTTTAGTTTTTCCCCGTAAATTTTTAAACTTTTATTAAAAAAAAACTTGATAAGTTAAATGATTAAATTGTTTCATTTAATTTCAATAATTAAGATTTTAATTACTGAACCATTGGAATAATTTCTTATACTAAAGTCTCAAATTCTTAATTCTATAAGTATAAATAATCTGAGTTTTTTTTAAATTTCAAATTAAACTTATTAAATAAATTTCCAAACTTATTTTGTAATTAAATAAATATGCTTAAATATAAACTTAAGTTTAATTATTTAAATGAGTTAAATTTAAATTTTATAAACTTAATATTAATAGCTTGAAAATAAATCACATATATGTTAATAAAAAATTCAAATTGTATTTACTATATTTACTTAAAAATCATAACTTTATTATATATATATATATATTCTCTAATTTTTAATTCATATTTTAAAGAATGATCATACTCTTTTTAAAAAAACATTTTTAATATTATTAATTTTATTTATAATATTCATCGTTATGAATACAAATTTATATATTATTAAAAAAATAAAATAAAAATAAGTAAATTATAAATAAACTAATGAATGAAATTCAAGCCGTAAATAAGCCATCTCAAGTTTAATCTTGCAACAAGATCTTGAAGTTAATTTTAGCGGGACGCATTTAATATTTGTTCATGTAAATGAAATTGTGGAAAGTAGTGAATATGACATAGATTTTATGGTCGAGACATAATTCATACTGCGTCCGAATTTTAGTCGCGGTTCTTTGTTTATGCAAGTCAAAGATTTTGTGAAATAATTTCCTTCTATAAACAATCGTTCCCACGCAGCTTCACACATGCGTACAGGACACAAAAATCTTGCCCTACGCCAGCGGAAATTTAATGGGAGTAGACATTATATTGCATTATCGTATACGACTAATTCCTTAACTGGGGAAGATACAGAATTACTTGATAACGTGGCCTACAAGTCTACAACTACAAATCAATAATCATAATTTCACGCGTGAAATTTGCACCTTCAATTACTCAATCTCAGGGATCTGTAGTGATATCAAATAAGGTATCATTGTGCAGGTAACAAAATGCAGAGCGCACACGGTTACGCTTTATAATGTTCAGCTCTTTTTTTTGTTATAGTAGCTACGCCTTAAAATCATGTAGTTAATTTGCAGAAGCTGCCCTAGCGTTATCCTGTAATAAAGGGAAACACGAAAATTTAACCACGGTCGGATCCGTAGATAGTTAGCATAATTATAAAGCCTAAAGGCTCTATCTGATAGATCTAATAAATAAATTATTTATCCACCAAATTTGGGGGGCTTAAGGGAACTAAGGAAAGTACGGGCTTCCTTCCAGTATACATAGGACGATTGAGAAAATGGATAAAACTGGCCAAGAAGGAACCAAATATACGCAATATCTTATTGTTTATAGAAAAGGGGAACAAAATAGTATTGTAAAACCATATACTTACATAAGGGTAATCTGCCATCCAATTGGGAATGTTTTCTGAAAGAAGGGCGATATACTGCTCCATGGCCAGCTCTGGACTCATAATCCCAAGTTGTCGCCTTGCAATCCTTGCGCAAAATAATCAAGTTAAATGCATCTAAGAATCTAATAAAACAGCTGAATTTCTAAGCAACTCGAACAAAAATTAGCTAGAGGGAAAAAAAAGTTCTAAAATTTTAAAATATTGGGATAGAATAAATAAGCAGGGTTAATCAACTACCACTTAGCTCGAGCAGAGAAGTTCAGTGCCATTGGCTGAGGTTCCTGGCATGGACCATGGGTAGCAATTCTGTGATAACCATGAAGCTTCATCTTCACATCATTACAAAGATTCGCTACTAGATTAGCGTTGCTTTTAGAACCGACAAATACCACTGCAGCACCAAAACGCTGCTCCAACTCGCTACTTTCTATACCCTCCCAATCATCTTCATCCACCACCATTGCCTTGTTTTCACCAACTTCCTCGCTCCTACTAAATTCATCAATCTCGTTATAATTTCTTTCGCACTGAGAGATCTCAATCTCTTCAACTTTTTCTACCTCTAATTCGTTAATTTTATTAATACCTTGATTACTCTCATTTTTCACAACAGGATCCTCCACGAAATCCACGAGTTTAATTTCATTGTAAACTCTGTTCTCATCAGTGTTCCCTGAATTGCGTATCTTGGGCGATCCACAACTCACATCCACGATTTCTGGGACCATTAATTTTCCCAGTATCGGTTTCTCTCTAAATTCGTCAATTTCCCCCACAATTCGAACAACTTCCTCTGTTTCCCATCCCTGGGAATCAGATTTGACACCACGATCACGATCACGATCACGATCACGCCCAATAACAGCTACTTTCTCATTTGCTTCGAAGTTTGGGGTCACGGACAAGAGCTTAAGGAAAACCAATGGAAGTAGAAGAGAAAGAGCTATGGTGAGGGCAAGCTCCCATAAGAGCTCCATGTGTTGCTATTAGTGAGAGAATTTATGAGTTTGTGTGTATATGGGTCTGTGAGGAGTGTTTTGTGATGATAACGTTACCAATAGGAAGAAAGTGGATTTAGCATTTGAAGAGGAAGGTATATTTTCCTTTGCATATCATACTTACGTTAGGTGTAACAACATGTACATCTTTTACTCAAGCGATAAACAAGTCGGTGTTGGAAAATGACTACTCCACTACCCCGAATACACACTGGGGCGAGGAACTTTGAAGAGAAAATACAGTTTTGAAAACGATTTAGATATTATCAAATTAGTTAATCTCAATGCACAACGGCGAAGGCCTATTTCTATTCCTGATTTTGACTTGAATAAAAAAAATTTAGCCCTGATGTTGAAACAAAAATATAGTTTTAGCTCTATTACCATTTATTGGATCAAATGCCTAACACTACATAAATATAATATTTAGTGCGTACTTTTCATTCTAGGGATAATTAATAGTTAAGATGTAACTTTTTTTTTATTGGCAGTCCAAGTGCCATAGATAATAACTTACTTATAGTTTTAATTTTGTTGCCATCTTAATAAGTTCACCGATTACCAAGTGAACCTTTTTTCATGGGTATAATTATAGCAGTAAAGTTTAAATTTATAACTCTGTTCAAGCTAGAATTTTTTACAGAAAAAATATTAAAAAATAAAAAAAATACACAAATAGACCTAACAATAAAATATTTACCAAAATAATCATGATTACTGTAGTAAGAATGCTCAGCCAGAATTCGGTTTATTCGGACTGAATTTTTTATTTTTTTCATTTTCAAATTTTGTTTTATATTTTTATATAATAAAATAAATATTATTATTTAAATTATATTTATATATTTATATTTTGTTAAAATGAATATTTATAATATGTTATTCTAATAAATATTTATTTATTTTGAGATATTAATCTTTATTAAAATTTATACATAATTATTTATTTAAAAAAATATGTTATTAATATTAATAAACATTATTAAATAATATTATGTAGATATATATAATTATATATTTAATATAAATTACAAATACTAAAAATTTATAAGTTGTAATGATATTCATAAAATTAAAAATGATATTAAGAAAATTTGAAAGTAATAACAACATAAATCAATGGCGGGAACTAGAAGCTTGAGCGATATTTGAATATGTCTTCCTTGTGTGACAAGGAGTGTGACAATAAGAACAATTTTTTGTCTGACTTTGTCGTTCTCTAATGTTCATCTCTGTTTTTATCCTACTGGATTTAGGTCAACCCTTTGAAGTTCTTTTCAGTTATGGATTTGGACACAAAGTTGGGCCTGTGTAAGTTGGCCAATAGTCTTCATGTCTGAGTTCTTCAAATTGACCTTCGTATACCTTAAAAACTTGTTGTAAGGTATACACGAGAGATATGTAGATGTCAAAGTTGTGGTGTGTGTGTAAGTATGGAATGTGAACTTTTTGAAACTTGCCACAATCACACCACATTTTATTTAATCATACTATAAATCTTCTTACGGGTCGAATTTTTGTCAAATGTTGCGTTTCTTCAACTAAAAATCTAGTGCTTGTTCTGTCAAAAGTGATGACTCTATGAGTGTTCGCATTTGAGTGTGCATCTTGAATTGCTTTAGTTGCAACCTCTGATTACATATGTCCAGCATTAATCATTGCATCTACTTTCTTGCCTCTCTCACTGAAGAACTTATTGTAACGAGTATATGTTGCCATGACCATAGAGCAAATTAGCAGGTTTCTGATTTATTTCAAGACCGAATTGATTGACTTCGCTAGGGTTATTGTCATGTCCTTAGCGTCGTCTGTTGTCCCATGCCAGCATCCATTTTTCCCTTAAGATGTTGTCCAACCATTGTGCAGCTTCAGAATTATTATCTTTTACTATGTTGTAATAGTAAAATAATCTCGATTTAGTCATCCCATATGCTAGAAAAAAAGATTATAAATTAAATTAATATAACTAGTTAAACAATTATATAAAATATTAATGATAATATAGAGTACGTAAAAAATTAAAATGACCCATATTGATGACATCTTTCTTCAGTGCAACATTTTCGAATCGTTGAAAAAAGTTTTGTGCAATGGGTCTAATGCAATAGGCATAGACAGAATTGTTTTCTGTCCAACCACTTCCATTTCTGAAATACGTACTTCTTATGACCTCATAACGATCCGAAATGAGGCACAACCCCTCTTGCGGTGTTACGTACCTCCTTAAGTTTCTAAAAAAAAGGAATCACTGCATTGCTTGTTTTACCTTCAACCACAACAAAGGCAATGGGAGACCCACAACAACATGTTCTTTGATTGAGAGACCCGCAACAGTATGTTCTTTGTTTGGCTAATTCTAAGGTGAACGTGACTCCTTCATTAGGATATTGGTTAATGGCACCATCAGAGTGAACAACGACATAGCTTGAAGACATTTTTAGATTACCGAAAGTGAATAATGAATAAGTTTAGAAGGAGAAGGTTCACAAGAATAAGAAACAAGCTTAGAAGGTTGAATGAAGAAAATAAACATGAATATGACTATTTATAATGGTAATATTGGATTCTCAGTCATTTAATGTTTCACCACTTTTTACGAGTGGTGGTGATCTCTCCATGATACCATTATATATTTTACAATAAAAATGTCTTCTGACACTCATGTAGACCAAGAAATAGTGACTTCTCAGTCACACCGAGTATTGGATTCTTTTCTCATTCAAGCCATCCCATATACTACCAAATAAGCTTTATCTCCTTCCAAACAAAGATGCTTTCTAACATTCACGTAGACCAAGAAATACAAAGATGTCTTTTGATATTCACGTAGACCAAGAGATAGTGACTTTTCAAGAATCCAATGCTACTTTGATGTACCAAAGTTTATCTATAAATATGTCCATCTAAGGCCCCATGTTTTTATTCAAACTTGCATCCATCTTTATTCTTTGTTTCTCTTTATCTTTGCTCTCATTACTAAAAATGTTGTTGTAGAAGCAAAACAAATACAAGTTTGCCTTTATTGGAAGAACGGTAGGTTTTACACATTACTATTATTTATTGAATATGTAAATTAATATCTACGTATAATGTTACTAATTTGTTAATAACTGCAAGAAACTGAAAACATGATTTCATCTTTCTGTCATTCAATGCCAGAACCTAGTCCTCTAATTGTTCCTATACTTGAACAACTTAGTTTTGCTGGAGTAGTAAAGTTAAGGCATCTTAAGGTGAATCACCCATTGATAATAGCTTTGGTCAAGAGGTAGAGACATGAAACTCACACATTCTATTTTTCAATAGGAGAGTGCACCATAACCCTGGAGGATGTTACACTTCAACTCGGGCTAAGAGTTGATGGATTACTAGTCATTGCTCCAACAATGTTTGACTGAGATAAAATGTGTGACACATATCTTGGTATGGTGCCAATCAAGAGAGAGTCACTTATTGGCTTTATGCTGAAACTGAAGTGGCTGAACGACAACATGTTGTCATTACCAGAAGAACCATTTGAAACAGAAGTTCAAGTTCATTGTAGGGCTTATATACTAGGTTTAATTGGAGTTGTTTTAATGCCTGACAAAACAGGCAACAAAGTACATCTTATAGATTTAGCTTTATTAACTAATCTTAGAAGAACAAGATGATATAGTTGGGGTTCTATTTGTTTAGCTATGTTGTACAGAGAAATGTGCAGAACCACAGAAGTTGGTAGCAAAACAATGGGTGGTTACTCATCACTGTTAATGTCCTGAGCATAGTATCGCATGCCATATATTGCGCCATTTTCTAATAATCTACCAATATACCCTCTTGTGTGCTTATGGAGCATGGGTAGAGTACTAAACTTTCGAAATAAATCTCACAATGATGTTGTGGGGTACAGATCAATGTTTAATCACATTCAAGCTAATCAAGTAACTCTTCATAACAAAAATTTGAATTCATATTTATTCTCTTATCTTTTACACATCATCTTAAGTAACAAATTTAAATTTATTTGTAGTTTTTATGGGCGCCATATTAAGACTTGCAAACATCAATACCTATGAAAGCATATAGAGATGTTCAATTGTGAACTTCATGTACTGCCATCATTTGTTTTGTAATTGTTGAATGACACCAAATAAATAGAGTCAAATTACAGTTTTGTCTCTTCCAAGAAGTTTCTTCTTCATTGAATAATTTGAATAACTTCCACAAAATTGACATGAGAGAAAGACAGAATAAAAATTGGGCTACAAAACATGCTCAATGGATCAAGATATAGAGCAACAGACGTGAACTAACAATAACGGGCCATTCAATGCAATGCCCATTGTGTCACACACAAGAATACATGGAATGGTACATTGCCAATTCCATTTATTTTCATCTGTTCCACCACTACTACAAGATCCAAAGAGGAGCCACCAACAACTAAGGACTACCAACACATTTGAAATCGGTACAACTTCCACACCGTCGTACCACGAGACTACATCAATTCTTCCGAATATTACGTCAAAAGCAAATATAATTAACACAAGATATTTGTTTGCAACAACATCGGAATATTTTTTTACAAACTTATTTGGAGTTGATTTTACAACTCCATCGTTAGCACAAACTTACATGCAGTCTCTTTACCAATCGAATTTTGCTAATGAACCTGGTCATTCATCAACTGCATTCCAACAACTAGACCTTCATAATGATCCAAATCCTCCATAAGTTCATCCTAAAATATCAGAGCAACAACCACAACGACAAAACTCAGTACCCCAAAGACATCGCCCTTGTTGTAGAAGTAGCCACAATTACGTAGATAGTTAATTATTAATGTTGTTATGAATTTGTTATGATTTTTACCAATGTACTCTGTCTTCATCAATATTACCTTATGAAAACGTTAATTTTAAAATATTTGTCTGAAGTATAAATAATTAACTTATAATTTATTTTTTAATTTATTTTTTAAAAATAAATTTTTATTCTCAAATAAATTTTATTAAAAATTATTTTAGAATAGGTTTAGGGTATTAAACATTGGGTATTATGATTTATGGTTTAGGGTATAAAAAATTATAATATTAAATAATGTAATTTAAAAAAAGTAATTTAATTAAAATAAATTTTTATTCAAAATATCATTTTATCATACTAATATTTAAAAATATTAACTCAAAATTACATATTTAAATAAATAAATAAACAGAATAATATTTATTTAATTTTTAAAATATTATTATTATTTTTTAAGTATAAATAATTTAAGCATTAACATTACTATATAAAATAATATACTTATTATTTAAATATTTTAATTAGTTTTTAAAAAATACCTAAAATAATATACTTATTATTTAATTATTTTAATTAGTTTTTAAAAATATAATTATTGTTGTTATCTAAAAATATTATTTATTATCATAAATATGTAAAATAGAATTTAATAAACATATAAAATAAATATTATTTATTATTTTTATTCATTTTCACAATATAAACATAATTTAAATAATAAAACTTATTTTATTATATATAATTAACACAATATTTATAAATATTTATTAAAATAATATATTATAAATATTTATTTTAAAAAATATAAATATATAAATATAATTTAAATAATAACATTTATTTTATTATATAAAAATATAAAATAAAATTTGAAAATAAAAAATTCAGTCTAAAATTCGGTTCCCAGAAACTGAATTTCATTGGGCATTCTTGCTACAGTAATTAGGTTCATTTTAGTAAATATTTAATTGTTGAGTCTATTTGTGTATTTCTTTATTTTTTAAATATTTTTTCTGTAAAAAATTTGTTCAAGTTACTCAAATGTTTTACCGTCAATATAATCTTTAACTAATTAGAAATGGTCATAAGTAAAATTATATTGAATTTGACTGAAAAGAAATCTCATTTAATAATAATGACATAAAGGTCACAATTGCTTGAAAGAATGGTGGAGGCGGGATATTAATCACCGGTAATGACAGTCACATTAGTTATGATAATAGAAGTAATAATGAATTAGCGCTAAAAAAATAGCAATAAATATTAGTATAAATAATAATAATAATAATAATAATATTGAATCTTATAACATTAGAAATAATATAGTAAAAATAATAATAAAAGCGATATAAATATGAGGTTAGCAGTTTTAATTTAGAGGATTTAAATTTTTAAAAAAACAATTTTGATTATATTAAAATTTTATAAAATAAGACTAACAAATTATAATTATAATTTTTAATATTTTAATATCTTTAATTATAATATGAAAATATAATTCTATTTTTAAATTTTAATTTTATATCAAATTTCATAAATATATCCAAGAAAATAAAAACTATTAACTAAAAAAGAATACTAATTATAAAAAATACATATAATTTTAACTTCACAGAACATAAATTAAGATTTTAGAAAATTAAATTTTAAAATTATAATTTTAACTTTAAAAAAATCCAATATATATAATATCAACTGGCAGATTTTTTCTAACTTAACCTCCAGATCGAGTAAATATAGCTGTATTAAGTAGTAGTGGTAATATAAGATTATCTTTAATAAATAATACGATTGGTGTAGTCTAAAAAAATTGAATGTTTAATTCTATATATAAATTTTAATTTTATATCTAATTTTATAAGTATATCTCGAGAAACTAAAAACTATTAATTAAAAAAAATTGTTATACAAGATATTCCATTCAAGCCCACAAATCATAAATTACTGAACACCCCCCCCCCCCCAAAAAAAAAAAAGAAATAAAATTGGGAGAACTTGGTGCGACCAAATAATTAGCGAGGAGCCTCGGGCCTTGACTCTTAGCCATAAATCGCCATTCGAGTTTTCCTTCAGCTCTTGCTCCCGTGACCCGAGAAAAAATTAGTGTGGTGGGTTTCATCCTGTGCGGTATCAGACATGGGAGGAGGCAATGGGCAAAAATCAAAGATGGCTCGTGAGAAGAATCTCGAGAAGAATAAGGCCGCAAAGGGTAAGCTTTCCGTTCGCCCCTTTCTCCAACTAATCATTTTCCATTCGTCTTTTTTTTTTTGGCTCAATCATTCATCGTCTATTTAATTGACGACGATGGTTGGGCATTACAATCCATACTAAAGCCTTCAATTGTTTATGCTGAAAAAGAAAACACTTGTGAAAGAAAAAAAAGATAGATTCTGAAAATCGTGACGGTGTGTGCTAGATCTGGCTTCGTTTCGTATTTTTGTAATTTTTTTTATATGCGCAGGAAGCCAGCTGGAATCAAACAAGAAAGCAATGACGATCCAGGTAATATGGTGTTTGTAATCTCAACCCAGCTTGTGATTCTCCTTACTCCGCTCCTTTTATTTTTCTTCGCATATGTTGAATTTCTTGCACGGTTTCTTGTATAGAATAATGAAGTTCGATAATTAATATTGCTGTGCATTGTTTTGGATGGAAATTGCTGTATAGATTTATTAATTGAGCAGGATTTCTGTTATGACTAAAATTGTTCATTGTTTTGCGTTTGCCATTCATCTTTTGCGGCTAGTGCTCGTTGTTTGGTTTTTTCTTCATTTCTGGGATTTCTTCTGCATTTACATTTCATGCTCATGGAAAAGGGGGTAAAATGCTATTACTAGGTTGGAGTAGAGAATAGTGAAAGTGTGATTGCTTCATACCAGGCCAATTCTCGCCAGTTCTAAATACGAGGGAAATTGTTAAATATCACTTCAATTTCATGAATTTTGTTTTGTCTGAACTTAAATACTAAAACTAATTAGAACAAAAAGGAAAACCTAACAAGGAAAAGACCAAGACTGTAACTATTAGTTCAATTTTTTTTGTTAATATACGCATTTTGGTCCTTATAGTTAACACTCATTTGCCAATTAGTTTTTATACCTAAGAAATTTAGGTTTTGTCTTTGTATAGGTGTTTCATTATATTTTGGTCTTTGCCATTTTAATACTGTTAGAAAAATGTTGACGTAACTTGATAATTTTAACTTATTAAACAGTAACTTTTTCCAACGATATTAAATTAGTAGGGAGATTAAAAGATAATGAATCATTCATATAGGGACTAATTTGTAAATGAGTATCAACTATTTAATTCGTAAATGTGTACTTTATTTGCATCAAAGCCATGGTTTATTTTTGGGCTTGGGGGGATGACATGTTCTAGTCTTACTCTGTACCACATGATTGAAGCAGTATGATGCTGAGTTTGGTTTTTTAATTTGCTATGTCATATAAACTCTTCTGTGTACGCATTCAATGTGTTCACTTATGTTCTCCTTGTAAGATTATTGAAATATACACGTTGCTGACGATGTTACATCACAGATTTAAAATCTTTACAAACTTTGCAGGTTTGATTTTGATAAGTGATATCCTATTTTACTGATCAACTTGAATCCCCTATAAGCTGTGGATGGCATGAATACCTTTAATTGGAGAGAAACAAAAAGTGAACCCTACTTTTATTATCTTGTTCTCTCTCTAACTGCTTTGCTGTAGTGACTGCAACAGAATTGCAAGTCTTTACTGATCATCGATAATGTTGTGATTGATGAATGCAGTGCAAGGTGTGCATGCAAACATTTATGTGCACCACATCGGAAGTGAAGTGTAGGGAGCATGCTGGAGCCAAACATCCTAAATCTGATGTTACTGCTTGTTTTCCGCATCTTAAAAAGTGAACATATTGGGGAGTGCAAGTGGACAAAACTTGATATCATCATGGCCTCTTCCTTAAACCATTTCACAGGGATCTTCCTCAACTTCTATTTAAATCAAATGTGTCTTTCTGTGTTTGTGCCTTGGGAATTGGGAGGGACAATGAGGGGAGCGTGTATATTATGATTTTCCCCTTGATACGAGAGGGGAAGAAACTGTGGTGCTTTCTCTTTTTGTCTAGCTGTAATTGGTTAATGATCGTTTGTGTTAATATAAAAGTGCGTTACAGAAGTATTTGACTATCAATAATGGCCTTCAGAAATCTGGAAGCAAAGTGGAATTTTTGGTGTCATAAGCTCAAGAATACTTGAGTACGTAGGTGCCTCCGTTCGACCGGCGTGGATTCGATGTATCCCTAACGAATACCAGTAAAATATGACTATTAATTTTAATTTCTGCACCCCAAGTCCTTGTTGAGAGGAAGGAAAATATTGAGGACGACTTTATTTTTGTTTGTTTAAGGAGAAAATAAAAGTGTTTTTTTTCTTAAGTTTTTTTCAAATTTATTTTTACACACACTTTCCTCTTAAATTACTAGAGGGTAAGAGTGCAAGCATTTTTTCAACTCGTAAGTGGCCTTTTTTTGGGGTAAGATTCCAGTTTTGAAGGCTCAAAAGGTAGAATTATATTTTAACTTATTTTGGTTTTTTATACATTTTAAAAAGTTTAGTTAAATTAAATATACTATTTGATTAAAAAGTGTCGGGACTGATGTCAGTATACTTTGGATATTGTCTCGAGAAGAATTTTAAAATTGAAGAATTCTTTTAAACTTTCTTGAATTGAATAAGCAACCATTATTTTCTTTTATTTATTTATTTATTATCCTATCTTCGACATTTGCAGTGTATGTGCCTTGCTTGGCGTGGTGAGACATCACAATAGTATATAAATATTAACTAACGAGGGAGGAGAGGGGAACATCTGCCGGCTGCCACTATTCGTGCTCATTCCCTCTAGGAGTATCCCAAGATCTCAAATCATTTATTTGCAATTAGAACCCCACCACAACAGAAATAATAGACATAAAATTAAAGCCGGTATGCACAAGTTCTTTTGCAAACGAACCCGTCAACCCTACCAGAGAATACATAATTAAGGATCCAGATTGTTTTCACTTTGTCTTTCAAAAAACATTGGACTCTGAGTGTCTGCTCTTTTGAGCATGAGCGCATCTACTCTGTGCCCTCATTTAAACTATTTAAAGCTCTTATAAAAGACTCTGCACCATCATCCAAAGGTCATAGAAGCCATCCAGAGTATTGAAATTGTTGAGGGAAATGGTAACCCCAGAACCATCAAGAAGCTCACTGTTGTTGAAGCAAAGTTGAAGCAACCGATGAATTAACTTGGATACAACTATAGCACAATTGGAGGAACTGGATTAGAGGAAATTTTTAAAAAGGTAGAACTCGAGACCAATATATTGGCGGGGCCCAATGGTGGATCCTTGGCAAAGGCTAGCGTCAAATACCATCCAAAGGTGACACACCGGTTTCGGACAAGCTACGTAGGAATACAAAGGCAAAGGGAATTAGACTCTTCAACGTGGTTGAGGACTATGTTTTCACAAATCCTGATTACAAGACTCATACAATTAAGGGGACTTACTATTTATTATGCTAATAAATAAGTTGTTTGTTAGTTCCTAAACCGTGTTCCACCCCTTTATGAATACATGTAGCAGCTTGAGTACCATGTCTTTTAAATTCGCTTATGCGATGTTTTAAGTAATTTTTTTTTCTTAAACCATTTAAAATTGTTTAAGGAAAAAAAAAAAAACAGAACTGAATATCCAGTCTCCACACAATTGAAGGTGAGTAGAATAACGGCAGATGAGGGTAGGGGTGGGGTGGTGGGGTTGACATCCCAAGTTAATTAAGCACAAATATAATCACAATTTTCATAAACTTACAATAACATTATTTCTCAACTGAAACATATAAATATCGATACACTCCACAAGAATATTCAACTCTATTATAATAAACAGAAGGTAACCAAAGTGCACGTTAGGGTATTATAAAGCAATAAGTTTATCGATCCACATGTGATCTAGTTACTGTGTCCTCATTCTGCTACTCTCTGCTGCCCTTACCTGAGAGAAATATGGATGTGCCTGCGGGATATACACCAAGATGACAGCAAAAAGTTAGCGCATCCAAAAGCAGCTAAACAAAAACACGAAAAATAATACCACTACAATCTCAGGTCTTCTAAATTTAATTTAGATTTTGGTTTAGTCTTTTATTTTTTTTTTATTTAGTTTTTAGCCCTTTACGTTTTTGTTTCTGTTTGTCAATATTTTCCCTTAACTTTTTTAATTCGGTCTAATATCTTAAGTGATTTTTTCGTGTCAACTTTTGGTGCTTAATATGGATACAAGTTCACAATGAAGATAGTTAATGGTGGTGGTAGTTAATTTAAATTTAAATATTTAAATTATATTGATTGTTGGATGTCTAAAATGGAGAACAAAATAAGGATAGGGTGGCTGGATAGGTTTCTGATGGCAGTTGGAGTTTTGGATGGTGGTTGAACATTGAAGTGCTGAAGAAGAAACTTCAATAAAAAAAAAGTTAGGGGACTAAACTAAAAGCCAAATGCAACTTAGAGGACAAAAATTATGATTTTGTAAAAAAATAAATTTGTTAAACCAAAAGATTATAAAGTATACGCAACATAAGAAACATGTTACAGCAAATTAAAAAAAAAAAAAAAACTACACATTAATGAGCTCTTTTATCATTACCATAGCTTCTCTAGCTGTTAGCCTGTCCTGGTGATCATATCGAAGGAGCTTATCAAGAAAATCAATTGCCTGCATGACATCCAAGAATTGTTAAATTGCAGTACAAACGGGAGGTAATGCAGGATAGAAAAATTGCGTAAGTCACCTCGGGAGACACAAGATGCTGATTATCTGGATTGACAAATTTAGACCAGGGCTTTCGACTGTGCCTGCAAAAGAAAATATCAATACATAATAAATAGACATGTTAGGTCAATAATACCCCTTCATTTATTTACCAAGAGAAAATAAAGTCAAAATAAAAGCAGTATAATTCTAGGAGACCTTGGAGAGGAATTAGTAATGTTACATCCCTATGGAAGATATTTATCATAAACAGTTGATAATAACTAAATGAATCTGGCTATGAAATATGTGGAAATTTAAATGGAAGATGATACCTTCCAACAAGTGCATCAAGTTGAGGATCAAGTTCCAGATGATACTTGTTAAGATATGCATTCAGTTCATCAGTCCCAAGCACCTGCAGATGACAAATAAGTAACTAATATAATAATGATAACTTTTTTAAAAAGTAATTGTTTTAACATGCTAAGCAATGATCAATGATTTTATACTTAGACAACCGACATTAATTTGTACGGCATCAGCAAAATAATCAAGAATTTATAAATAATACCAAATACAGTCGATGTTACCTTAGCTATTTTGACAAGCTGATCATGGTTGTCATGACCATAAAAGAAAGGTTCTTTGCGAAATATCTACACAACGAACAATGAACAAATCATAACAAGAATTACACGGTTTTAATCATGGGTGGTCAAATTTAGACTATCTGCATAAATGACGTCAAGTGTATGCAATATATATAACCAGTAACTCGTAGCTATAATTCACACCATTCCAGCAAACATGCAACCAAGGCTCCACATGTCTAATGAGTAGTCATAATCTTGCAAATCAACTAGAAGTTCAGGCCCCTTAAAGTATCTGAGAGACAAAAGGAGAGCACGTAATAATATTTTTTGGTCAGTGACATTTAAATGTAAATATTAGAAAATTTAGATCATCGTTTTTCCTTGTCAAGTTTTATGACTATAAAAAAAAATTTTAAGAAATGAAAACAAAAAATCAAATAAAGGAAGCTGTGACAGCAATAATAGAATGCTTGACAAGAAATAAGCTAGCCATTGTCTTTTGATTTGACTACAAACCAATGGAAGATTACAAACTTTCAATATGTTTCCAATAGTGTTAATAGAAGTTTAGAGGGTGGAGTTTGGGATTGAGTCACCATACAAAAGGACAGGAGTTAGTTTCAGCTAGAAAAGACAAAAAAGAGGGAGGGTAGCACAATACAACTACGCTCACATCAAACCCTCAGTTAATTTAACATTACTTAGGAAACATTGTAGGACCGTTAGTTATAAGAAGCTAGAAAACCACAGAATAAAAGCCTAGGGAAAAGGACCATAAAACAATCAATGGTGCTTTATAAGCCAGGAGAATTTGTAAGATGTATATAACATTTATCTTGCATAAATTGGAGAAAGTAGTTTACCATATAACCTTTTTTGTGAGTCTTTTGTGCCACTATGTTAGTAGCAAGAAAGGTCACATCTCAATTAACCAAAAATCCCTTCTAGAACAGTACTGGTTCAAAATTTTGTATATGTGATGCACTCTCTGTTCATGCTTCCACAACTTCAAAATTACTTTTGTGGCTACACCAAACTTGGCACAAAAATGATTTAGACAATTTTCCAGCAATTTTTCCATTTTAAAAAACTAAGCTTGAGTCAGTTGTTAGCTGGTTTCAATTTATGTAACATATTAAAACACTCATTTAGGCTGTTCTATACCATGTCTGCACTTTGAAACTATGGTCTATTGGTCAGAGAACAGTACCTTGAAGCCACACGAACATTATATTCCTTTCCTGGATGATAAAATTCAGCAAGGCCCCAATCTATCAATCGAAGTTTCCTTAACTCATGATCTATCATTACATTATGAGGCTTGACATCTCTATGCATTATGCCTTGAGAGTGGCAATAATCCAAGGCCTGTAATACAAAACTAAAGCATTTGGGTAACAAGGAAGGGTTCTCAACACATTTGCTCAAATATTTAGGAATAATTTTCATGATAAATAAGTACAAGCCTATAGGCCTTATATACACATAAACCAAGTGCAGAAATCATGTAATGGAGCCTTACTTGAGGTGATACTTCTTAAGAAAAAATGATATGTTGATTATGGAGAGGACACAAATAATGGCAGTCCCAAGTATAATATAGGAGATGAAGGATACATTACCTTAAGGAGCTCATATATGTAGTAGCGTATGTCATAATCAGTCAAGGTTGGATACAAAATTTTGAAATCTGTACTGTTGACATACTCAAATATCAAGCTAGGAGTTTTTGAATGTTGATCTCTAACAATATCAAGAAGCTTGACGATATTAGGGCCTCCACAAAGATTCTGAAGTATTTTTATCTCTCTTTTAATCTGCAAAATGATGTTCAAGAGCTCAAAAGGTAAGAAAAAAAATCTCAGAAGAATCGAATTGGCATAGTACATGAAACAAAATAAAATTTAAAAACAAACAAGAATTAAAGCTGGAAAGTGTATTATAAAATTAAAAAATATGGAGATGCTCTCCCTGGCCAAAAAAGGGGAACCAAAGTTGTCTTTGTTCTTAGCTTAAATGATTAACATCATAAGGTGGACTACTGGTTTGACCAGAGCAGTTCTAAGGATTCACAGAATGGGATTTGCAGAACCATGTTGCAGGTGCAGCAGAGAGGGATCAACTAACATCAGTGTATGACTTGACATTCTTATACCACTCAATAACTTGAAAAAAAAACATTATTTTTATCAGTGTAACCACCATGGGAATTATAACTATCCATTACCTTAATTATTTATGTCAAACCTTGTAAAAATTGAACAAAAATAAAAATATAATCAAATGATTTTAATTTTCACATATTTCAAAAGTATGTATTATGCTAATCTTGATGTGTAATAGTACATTAATGAATTAAAAAACAATTTTGGATTAATGAAAAAATATATAAATATGATCTATATGTTATGATTTTTCAATGTAATGGTGGATTTTGTAGTAAAATGATCCAGTAAGAACTTGCTTAATGGTGTAATAGTGATTTTGATCTACATTTGTGTGTGTATAGAATAAGTTGGTCCTCTGGATATTTTACAATGGCACTTTCCTTTTTTCAAGAAAAATTATCGAGCTTGAAGCTCCAATTCTCACCTGAAACGCTATATGGCAGTCTCTGCAGCCATGCAATATAATTAAATTATTACCCTATCAATGTTGTCGCATATCATGCCATTATCCCACACAAAAATGATTGTCGTACAATACAGAGCAACAATGATCAATACCACACAAAATTCATCACAAGAAGTGTGTGAGAAATTTGTTAGTGTAAATAACATTATTCATTATGCAGAAGATTTTAGGAGAATAGTTTTGATAAAGCATCCCTAGCTGGCTTGATTCATAGCTGCAGGTTCCCAAGTAAGGATAAAAGCAGGACAAACAAAAACAGGAGCACCTTTTTTTTCTTGACAGGCTTCAGAATCTTGATTATACAGCGCTCATTGCTATTAACATTTATGCCTTCAAAAACTTCACTATATTTCCCCCTTCCCACTTTTCGCACAACCTCATAATCATCTTGATCACTGAAAAAAAGAAGGCATATGGCAAATTTATAATTATTATTGGAACGAAAAATGTAAAAAGAAGGAGGGTTTAGAGGGTACTTAGACATTGGCCTCATATGGATAAACATTGAGAAGAATTCATTAAAAGGTCCCAAAACCACCCATTCCATTTAAACAAAATAATGAGCCAAGAACTAATACATCTAATGCAGGCAAACCTTGGTAAATTAAAAAAAATGGTATAAGAATTATAGAGAACAAATTCGATCAATCAACTCTGCTGTACAAGGTGATTCTCGATCAGCTTCCGTCACTGGTGCTAAAACAAAAGCTAACCAAAAGCACGGGATTGAATCAAAAGCATATCATTGCAACATAAATGGCATAATCCCACGTCCATAAAAAAATGCGAGATAAAAGTGTTGAAACTACTCGATTTCACGAGGAATGGGGAAGAATACAACAAAACAGCATATAAGAAACTATGCACACACTCTAACGTCATACCACAACAAAATTCTCCTTCATTGGGGATTACACTCCTTGGAATCAGAAACAATAACACAGAAACAGAGATATTAGGGTTCGAAACATTACCCCCATTGAAGGGCGAGAGACTCGTAATCCCAATACTCTTTGGGGCGAAGAACATTGACATCGGTGTAGACACGCGCCTTGGACATGGCTTGGCGCGTGGAATCTGAGATCCCGAGTTTGGAGTGAGTGTTTTGGGTGCGACGGTGGTGATGTAAGTTTCGATACGCACGGTAGGAGGTTGAGGACCCTAACCAGCAAGTAGCGGAGCTGTAGTATTAGTAGTGTGATTTGTTTGCATATCTCTATGTGCCCATGTCATCCTCTGCTTATCTACGCTTCGCAACAAATGCAATAAGACTGCGTTTGGTCTGGTGTTCGTTTAAAATATCCCCAAATGGGGGATTCTTCTGTATTATTCTTGGACCAATCCTGCAGGTCCGCGTCAAGAATCCATCGACGTGGCAATTAGTGACTTGTCTCCAAAATATCTTTCAGCAACCCAATTAGAGTCCGTTACAAAGATTCTTACACTTTTTAGCAAGAATTATAATTTCAGGTATTATGTCTGGACAATTTCTAAACTAAATGAAAATTATACTTTTATAACTATTTGTTAAAATAATTAATATAACAAAATTATGTTCACAGTGTATTTTAAATGATTGGTAGTACGCAAAATTTTATACAAATAGTGTGCAAGCTTAGGGGTGTCCATTGGATCAGATAAACCAATAAACTCAATAATCCAAACTGATCTAAACTAAAAAAAATCCAAACCAATGCTTAACGGGTCTGATCCGAACCAAACCGATCAAATCCGACGTGGTTTGGTTTGAATAACGGGTATTACTATATCAACCCGATAACCCCGAGCAAATTCACTTTGAAGAGCGGTTCAATTTCAACCGCTCTCAGAAGTGATCATTGGAGAGCGGTTCAATCCGAACCGCTCTCAGAAGTGAACTTTGGAGAGCGGTTCCAATATAACCGCTCTCCGAAGTGACCTTTGGAGAGTGGTTACATTGGAACCGCTCTGCAAACGTTGCACCCCTTAACCTAGTTACGCCGCTGGTGAGGACAACCGTCATTAACCTGTTTTGTTGTTCCGCTACAGCTCAACTTGGATTTCTCTCGCTTCCGCATCTCAAATCTAAATCAAAGTGAGTATATGTCTAATTTTTTCTCTACTTTTTCTATTTTTAATTTTTACTCTGCTCTGAAATCTGTTTATGCTTATGATTTTGCAGCCCACAAATGGCAAATAACAGTGAAACTGCTGAGAATACCCCAACAAGCTCAAGTGGCATGGAACTACAGCAAGGTGATGTAGACACTCCATTGCTGCAAGAGACTCCTACACAGGGACAAGAGACTCCTACGCAAACTCAAGGACTCAAGGTATTAAAAAGAAAACCTAGTCGACCGCCATCCAATGCTTGGGAACATTTCACTAGACAAAATGATAAGGCTATTTGTAACTATTGCCAAAAGTTATATGCATCTAATAGTTCTACCCATGGAACCACAAACTTGAATAAGCATATTTTGTGTTGTCCGAAAAACCCAAATAGGATAGTTAATAAGAGACAAAAAACACTTGCACTTGGAAAGGAGAGTGAGGATGCCTCTACTGTTAGTTTTAAACTTGTTGATTTTAATCAAGATCGAACCCGGGCAGCACTTGTTAGGATGATAATTATGGATGAGCAACCTTTTAAGTTTGTTGAGGGTCTCGGATTTAGAAAATTTATGCTTGAGGCTCAACCGAGATTCAAAATTCCTTCTCAACAAACTATTGCTAGAGAGTGCATGCTACTGTTTGAATCAGAAAAGGAGAAGTTGAAAGCTATAATGTCTAAAAATGATCAAATGGTTTCACTTACGACTAATTGTTGGACTTCAATTCAAAACATGAATTATATTTGTGTGACTGCTCATTATATTGATGCTGGGTGGGAATTGAATAAAAGGATATTAAGCTTTGGGTTGATTACTGACCACAAAGGTGACACCATAGGTAAATACCTAGAGAAATGCTTGAAAGATTGGGGGATTTCAAAGATTTGTTGTATAACTGTTGATAATGCAAGTGCTAACAACTTGGCTATTTCATATTTAATTAGGGGCATGAGTGATTGGAATGGTAGAACTTTATTAAATGGAGAGTACATGCATATGAGATGTTGTGCCCATATTTTGAACTTAATTGTTGGTGATGGTTTGAAGGAAATTGATATCTCAATTGCTAGAATTAGAGCTGCATGTAAGTTTGTTAAGGGATCTCCGCTTAGATTGGCCACTTTTAAAAGGTGTGCTCAAGAGGCAAATATACCTAGTCAAGCATTGTTAATTGTTGATTGTCCCACTAGGTGGAACTCCACTTATTTAATGTTAGAAGTTGCTGAAAAATATGAGAAAGCATTTAGTCGTCTTGAGTATGATGATCCTGCCTATTTAATAAATCTTGAGAGTGAAGGGGGTGTCCTAATAGCGATGATTGGACTCGTGCACGCATGTTTGTGAAGTTTCTGAAAATTTTCTTTGATGCAATTCTTTCCTTTTCTGGATCATTGCATGTTATATCTAATACTTTCTTCCATAAGTTGAAAGATATTAAAAAAACATTGAATAAGTGGAGGCAAAGTAATGATATTGTATTACAAAGGATGACAAAAAATATGCAAGTCAAGTTTAGCAAATATTGGGAGAATGACACTATAAATTATCTCCTATTTGTGGCTGTTTTCCTTGATCCTCGCTATAAGCTTGAGTACCTTGAGTTTTGTTTTAAGCAGATGTATTGTGTAGAAAAATGCAATGAATTGATGAAAAAGTTGAAGGACCTCATCAATAAATTGGTTGAACTTTATATGACACAGTATCCTATTGATGAATTTAGTAGTGTTGCCTCTCAGTCTAATCTTGATATTAGCAATGATGGTAATGATGATGATGATGCATGGGAGGATGAATTTAGAATGAATGTGAAAAAAAAGCAAGGTCAAGTGAAAAGGAATGAGATAGAAAGGTACTTGGAGGATGATGTTGAAGACAATGCTCCCGAATTTGATATTTTGCAATGGTGGAAATCAAAGTCCTCAACGAAATATTATGTTCTTTCTCATATGGCTAGAGATATATTGGCTATTCCAGTGTCCACTGTATCCTCTGAGTCAACATTTAGCACAGGAGGTCGAGTTCTTGACCCATTTCGTAGTTGTTTAAGTCTCACAACTGTTGAAGCTTTAATTTGTACCCAAAATTGGATAAAAGCTAGCAAGAAGGTTGATTTACAGGCTGAAATGGATCAACTTACGATGCTTGGAGAAGGTATTGAACTTGTTAATTTTTTAATCTATATCTTCAAAGTTCTATATTTATTTTGTTTTGAACTAATTTTTTTTCCCTTTTTATGTTTCTGTTTGAATTATTTTGGCTTCAGAGATGGCTGAGGCTGAAGCATTTACAGATGTTCAAGTTCAACCCAATATATCCACTTCTTGAATTTAATTTTTTTGTTTTGATTGAGACTTATTTTGAATTTATATATTTGTATTAGAATGTTGTGTAATTGTGTTAAATTTATGTGTAAAAAATTATTCAAATGAAAAATATTGATATTTTTCTATTTTTTTTATACATATTTTATTTTAGTTTATTTAATCGGACAACCCGATGATCCAAACCGAACCAACCCGTTCGTGTTTGGTTCGGTTTGGTTCGGATTTTCAATTTTTTTTTACAAATCCAAACCAAACCAAACCAATCAATTTTTGATCGGTTCGGATTTTTTTTTCTCCTAAACCCGAACCAAACCGATCCGTGGACACCCCTATGCAAGCTTGTCTCTCCATAAATAAAAGTTTCATTTCTTAATAAATGAGAAAAAAAAAGTGATATACTCGTTAGTCATTTGGATAAAAACTAAAACCTCTATCTTTTAAGATAAAATAATAAAGGTAAGTTAATAAATTAACTCTAGATCTTTACAAATACATAGATGAATATGTGATTCAAAGCAATAGTCTAAAAGAAGTGTCCGTTAATGTTATTTGGTCAATATATATACTGCATAATTTAATAGTTTTTAACAAAAGAGAGTTTTTAGTCTTCTCAATTCAATAAAAATCAGGAGTTGAATTTAGTTTTTACGTAAATCTCTCCAACCAGGTGCTCTAACTCATATTAGTGCTGTGCAACATTACTTGTATGCAATTAAACTCTTAATTAACATCCGTGTGTGTGTGTCATTTTTTGTTGGAGTACCTCTTGTACTCACTCCTCAATAAAATCCTTTTCTCGAGTAAAAAGGAGAAGAGTAAAGGAAACAGTCAACGAGCTAGAGAAACCCGTTTTTGCTAAACCCTTCTGCCGATGGACTCCTGCTTGTAAGCCTAGCTTGGTTCATCGCGAAAACAGAAACCTATCAAATAATCATAACAACCCGTAGAATTATCTGTCAATTATAAATGAAAATTATGTAGATGATCAGTGTTTTCTCAAACTCTACTTTAAAATGAATTTGGAGTGCGGGCTATTCTTGGTTTTCTCATATACGTTGTGAAAATCTCAAGTCTAATTACCAAATAATCATACCAACGTCGCATTTTGATCGTCATGCTTTTGTTCTATGGTCTAAGTCAAGGAGAAGAACAAGTAATCATATATGTATCCTCATCTTTGCACTTGGGGTTGTCTACGGCGCACAGTATCAAAACAATAAAATACATCGAATATATACAAGCGCAACTTCCGAAGAATTTGCAAATCGCCTACAACATGCTGGATCAAATCATAATCATAATATGAGAAGAAAGCCCAAATCAACGGGTAGAAAAGAAAAACCAAAGAGATAAAAATGAAAAACGAATGTGCTCTCTATCGTTGTGTCGCTATTGTCTTCATATTTAGACTTCTTTAGGCTGGATTTGCTCAAAGTCAAAAACCTCAAACATTAGACGTCTCACATCACGTTTCCCATAAACAAGATAGGAAAGCCCATGAAGGGCTTGTTGAACAGCTGTTGTGGCCGGGTTTCTCTTTCTTCGGTTGTGCTCATAAGTGTCTTGAACCCTGTCATCATATATAATAACCCGGTGGAGATGTTTGGCCCTCAAATATCTTCCACAATACTTGTTCATAAGAAGGCCACGGTGCCTCTGTTGTAGCCACAATCCTGGAGCATCTAAATGCTTCATCAATAATCTTTCAGCCATCACCAAATCCTAAAGAAAATAGTATATAAAAATTATACATTATCCAATGGTGAAGAAAATCTGCGATTCTAAATAAGCTTTGAGTAAGGAGCCTTTCCATAACTGCAGTCAAATGGTCCTATGGATAGCAGGCAGAACAGTACCTGTATCTTTTGGCCAATGTATTCTAATCTCTCATAGCAAAATCGAGGATGCTCAAATTTGTACTTTGAGGGATGCATGAAACATAGCTGCAAATAGATAAGACATTCCACATCAGAACTTACAACAGAAGCCCACTTTCAAACTTATGACTACCAACTTACATCTTCCATGAAAGTGTCTAACAGAACGAACCAAGTTGACCTAATAAAACAAATACATTGACTTTTTCCAACCTGAACTATTAAAATGCTTACTATTTGGGAGGTTTTAAGGCTGGACTTTGTTGTTATCATGCGAAATGTGCATAGATGAGCAAAACACAGTAAGGCGATACCTAAAACAGGTAAAAATAAAATGGTCTAAAGCAAAAATAGTTATCAACAATTGTGTAGCCAGCCCTCATCATTTCTGCTTCTTTTAAATTTACCTTACTAATTTCTACATTAAAACTAAAAAGCATCACTGATGTAAATAGCTCTGCAACTCTTACAAACAAACCTTCAAGGCTTTAAACCCTCACTATCACTAGACATATTTGATGCCATCTAATGCGAAACCCAAGAAGAGATAAGTAGAAGAATTAATATTCATTTGTTCACTTGTTCAGTCAAAGGTATAACCAGTCCTACCCGAACAAATCAAGCCAGATCTGTACTTTGATAGCCTGATAGAGCTAAAAGAAAGTAGAATGAGAGGCAAGAGGAGAGCTACCTGCAATCCAAGTCCAAGCTCTATGTTCCTGGCTTCAGTAATTTCTGGAATTCTGTCTGTCATTTCTAATGGATATCCAAGAGTGTTCATAACTTGGGATCTGCTGTCATAATCCCATATATTTCCTCTGAACCGATGCATGCCTGGGGGAACACAAGCTCTGAACAGCCTTGGATGAGCAAACAGAGCATCTGCAGGAGGCTGAATGAAGAACAGTAAACTTCATTTCCATGTCTCCATCTATAAATAAAGTATTCTATTGTAGGGAAGGCATTTTGCATCAGAATTAATCAAGTGGTGCAGAAAACACAGTTGAATTTCTAATCAAAATAGATTATGTCTCAGCTACAAGCATGATATGTAGATTTTTATTGACTAACATATTTTAAATAAACAATACTTTAGCAGAAGATATGCGTAGCTTGCCTTGTATGCAACAATATCTTGCCAGCTTAGCTTGCCTTCAAACTCAGCACATACATAATCCACATCTTGAAGTTGTCTGCGCAATTTAGGCTGGCAATCCTCTTCATCTGGATCCATTCCAAAGACTTCAAAAAGAACACGGTACACTTCTGGCATACCAAAACAAAGATAGATAGCCCCAAGCAAAGCCCAAAATACTGACCTGGCAGAGTAATGAAATCAATTGAGCCTAACTTACTTCCAAAAGTTAATTGAAAGAAGTAAAAGTGGCCAAGTCTTACAAGGAGTATTCTCACCATATTTTTAGCCAATATAGGATATTTTAACACGGTGAACAAGTCATTTCAGAAATAGATGACCAACTCCATTGATTAAAACAGTTCCACCACACATAAATAACCCTAAGGCAATAAAAATATCATCCAGAAAGGTAAATCTTCAAGATTTTGTCTTTTCTTTCCTAGATCCTTTTAGACATTTAGCTACCCAAGCATCTTATTATTTTGATTCATCAATCACCAAACTTTGACCAGAAAAGAAAATGGCACCTAAGCTTACAAGGATTTACATCACTCCACATTTCCGTGTAGCCAGTCCCACGAAATGATCATATAGAGTAGACATCATGTTGCTTTCTAATATTTATTTAGATGCTTTAGTACACATAATGTGAGTAAATGCAATTCTAGCTAAGAGACGGAAATAACACTATTCCACAAGAAAATGCAGAATCCAAACCACATCACAGAAACAAGATTTCGCAGGAAACTAAGAACTCACTTTACAGGCCCCTCCTTTTCCCTCCTCGGCATCTTATCCATATCATCATATGGAAACACCAAATTCTGCAAGCTAGCAGCTTTAATCCACCTGGGCAAGCTCTTCTTCCCTATCAAACCAAACACTCTCTCCCTCATTGGACCCGGCGACTCCCTCGGATACCTCTGCAAGAAGAACTCAGCTAGGGCCAATTCAATCACATACTGCCCCAGAAAAGACAGCCTCGAATGCCCCGATCTCACGTGTCGTGCTTTCGTTCTCTCACACGACGGGTGTTGAAACGCTAAGTACAACAATGCATCGAATTGCTTTGCCGGGTTATCGTCCCCGAGAGTTTCCGAGGGCTCAAGAGAGTACCCCAAAGCTTGCTTCGCTTCCAGCAAGTACTCATCCATCCACGTCTTATCGGCATTGTTGAGCCTCGACGAGGGTAAGCAGGAACTCAACAGAGGGAACGATTTCAGAGACAATTGGGGGCTATTGAGGAACCTTTCTGCTAATTTGTTATCATCTATTGGGGGCCTTAAGATGAACCTTCTTGGGGGTCCCTTTTTCGGAGAAGTCACCTTTTTGCGTTCCGCGAGTTCCTTGAGAAGTCTCTGAGGACTGTTTCCGGGGAGTTCCCGTTGCGGTTCTAAGGCAACCGCGAAAATACGGAAGCTTTGGGACGTGGGGTTTCGGGATTTGAAATTTCTGATGAAAACTTGAATGGGAAACGGAGAGAGGGAGCATGAGAAAGAGAAGTTAGGTGGTGAGGACGAACATGGTTTTGGGGGGAGTAAAAAGGAGGAAGAAAGTTCCATTAGCGTAGATGAGGATAAGTGTGGACGGAAATGTTCTTTGTAGAAGGTGGGCGATGAACATTAAGATGGTTGGTTCAGTGGTTGGTGGGGGTTTTGTATGGGTTTTGACACCATAGATGACAGGGTTTGGGGCGTTGTGTTGCAGGGGTTTTAGTTGGATAAGGTCAAGCAACGCGCCACACCCTTCGTTTAGCGATACTTTTTAGTAGATATTTCAGATTTCAGATTCAACTTCTGCTAGTAGAAGCGCAGCCATACTCTGGGCCTCTGAACGACACGTCGTTCGTGTTCTTTCTTCTTTTTCCCTTTTTTCAGTAAATTACAACTCTATTACAAACTGTAGCCTGCCCGATTAAGTAAAAATGTAAAAATGAACTACTTGCAATTAGTTATTGCATCCTGATGATTTTTAAAATTTGAATTATACGTACAAGATGTGAGTTCAACCTAATTTTTAAATCAAATATTGAATTTAATCCATCCATTTGATGTATGCCTTTTCTTAACGTCTAGCTTTAACTTTTTAAAATTCTATTTCATTTAAAAATTTATTAAAACGTCTATTTTATAATAATATTTTTAAATAAGCTTAAAATTTTATCTAAATCAATTAATAAAACTTATATCCAAATAAATTAATATGTCTTTAAATAAATTAACGAATATATAATATCCAAATATGATAGAAAAATTTAAATATTTTCTAATATTATTTATTATTATTGCTTATTATTTACAAGTCAGTTTATTAAACTTAAAAATAAATTTTAAATGACTTTTTTTAATTCAATAATTTTTTAAAGTATAGTTCATTATTAAATTCACGCGTTTAACTTACTCAAACTTGACTCTAGGTATAAGTCATATTTTTTCAATAAACAGTTCTAACATAATATTTATTGGTCATGATTTAGAATTATATTATATTATATATATATATATATATATATATATAATTTATTTATTGGTCATAGTTTTAATCACAAATTTTTTTATATTAGTGTAAGTTTAAAAAAATTTATATTTAATTTAAATTTTTTATTTAACTTAAATTTAACAAGTTATAATTTATTACTTCACTAATTATTAGATTTAAATTAAATAAAAGACTCAGATTGAGCTGGTGTAAGAAAATTCTTTTCTTATGTAAAAATATAGTATTTTAAAATAATTATAAAATTATAAATTTTTAAAATTTTAATTTATAATTTTTATAGAGACAAGAATTCAAAAGTAAAAAAGTAATAAAATTTTAAAAATAACTAATGATAATTTTTTTTAAAAAATAAAACTTGTCGATAATAATTTTTAAAATAATAATAAAATATTTAAATGTATCAAAAATTACCACTGAAAAAATTTTAAAAATATATATATATATATTTCTATAGTTTTACCAAAAAAATTATATTTTTATAATTAAAAAATTCTATATCCATTAGCAAAGAAGT
Organism: Abrus precatorius; assembly: GCF_003935025.1. Classification (NCBI taxonomy): domain Eukaryota; kingdom Viridiplantae; phylum Streptophyta; class Magnoliopsida; order Fabales; family Fabaceae; genus Abrus; species Abrus precatorius. The sequence goes on along the minus strand of NW_020874406.1, from coordinate 15,558,276 downwards.
TGTGAGCTCAAACCTACGCACCCCAATCAAAGCCCAACCAACGTAAGGTCCACGACGTTGCTATTGCCGTTGAGCCCAACAATAGAAATCAGCTGGTGATTGACAAAGCCGTAGAGAATGGCTGGACCCCTTATAGACTTATAGTTTGGGTACTGACCATCTCAATGTACATAATTTGTGGTTGGCTTCTACTACAGTAATGTGGGACATCCATGGTGGCGAAGGAAGTGTGGAGTGAAGGAGTTGGGATAATAATGTCTCATGTTACAAAATGAAAACACGTAGGGAGTGCAGTCTTGACAAAAATCAATGTAGGCCATCTCAACTGTGACCAATGCATAGTACTAATAATTTGTTTCGTCCACAGCGTTGGTGTAGGTCATCTGATCAAGGACTTGATACAATTGTCATTTTCATTTTAGCAAGGAATATGTTGCCAAATTTATTCAATATTTCACCGACACACACAATTAAGGAGGTTTATGTTAATATTGGAATTACACATGCTACTTACATTTAATTTAATGAGTATTTAGTTCAACTTAATTTTATTAATTTGTTAAGAGATTTAAAATATTTTTTTTTTCAAATTTAAACTGTGTCAAACACATATTAGTCAGATTCTCAGTAAAAAATGCCCTTTAAGAAAAAATGTTGAGAAGAATAAATACATTTTTCATATAAAAATCTTAAATAAAACCAATTGCTTAAAACTCATTTTTAATTTCCATTATTATCTTGTTTAAACATGTAGAATATTTCACTATCCTTTGAGAGAGTGAGAGAGAGAGGTGAGAAAAAGAGTGAATGAAAAAGAAATTATTTTCATCAGCAGCTATATGATGTGCATTGAAGTATTTTAATTAACTTAAAGCTCATTTTTCATTAAGTAAATACTTTATGAAATTTACAGAAGGTGTGCACTGTAATTCATTTGTCGTTGTGTCTGAATCAAAATTTTCATCAACACCCTGTGTGACCGGGTTAACTGATGAGAAAGAAAATGGAATAAACCTGTTTGAATCAATCAAACATATGAATGCAATTTATCTTTTCCACGACTTTCTCTTCTGTTTGTCGTTTCCATTTGTGCTCAAACTTCAACAATTTGCTTGCGTCCCACGTGCCATGGGGACAGTTTTTCATGTCTCTCACGACCATTTTCTTTAAAAAAAAAACAGAAAAGAAAAAACATTAAGTGAACTGCTCTAGATTAATATAAAAGAATTCTGAATTCTGGAGAAAGGGCATCAAATTTTATCATGTTTTTTAAAATTATGCGACCAAATTAGGGAGTAAAATATACATCTGATGATTTGACATGAATATATCATCACATCTATAGTGCTAGCTGGTTGGCAAACATGATTGCTCATAGGGTTTATAGCGCCTTTGTCTTTCAACTCTATAAAAAGCCATATCAAAGGGAATCAAATGTTAAGTTTGGATTAGTCGAAATAGATAAAATGAAAAAGAATGAAACGAACTGTCATACGCCAATTTGGATCTACATGTACCTACCATAAAGGGTAAGCTCCTCGATAATGAATATCACTTTAAGCCATGCTTTCAAGTTATAAATGTTTGATTTAGGTTTGTTGGAAAGTGGTTGCTGAAGTATTAGAGGGCATGGATTGATTGAAAACGAAAGCATATTGCAATGGGGTAGCCTCTTATTGACGGATGGCCATAAAATTTTTGTCCTGAAATATTCGTAATTTTAATCCAATTGATCAAATAACGTAGGGGTCAGATAGAGAAACTGATATTATATGTATAAATCATGTTTCTGATGATTAGTCTATATTCTAAAAGGGACCCTTACCATGCATGATGTGAAAACACGAACCTGAATTATGGCTATGATGTCTACGAAAGCAAATTTCTTATTATTAAAGAGGGCACCAATTATTGTAGACTACATCCTAGCACCAGCACTGCACCTCCGGAAATTAACCCAGTATCAAGTATAATCAACAAAAAGCAATAGCCGTTGCCGTTGCCGTTTCTTGTGGAAAGGAGGTGTTTGCATTTGGGACTCGGGATTTACAATCCTCCCAAGTTAATTGCTATGGCGATTACATATTTGCCAGCATGTAAATTTTCTGGATCAATTATCACACATACCCTACCCTTTTTTTCATCTGGTTGGTTCATTAGTTATAAAAAAAAGATTACCTGTACAAAAAGATTTTTATACTTATTACGACACCTATTTATCAATTTTTATTGTGTTAGTATATTTTTTGAAATAAATAACTTTTTAAAACAGTACTAATATATTTGTAACTAGATGAAGGGTTGAAACATTGAATTGAGTTTAATCATTGAAACTTGGTCAGCAAAGACTTTCTTAAAGTAATTGCAACGGTAGATGTCTAGATTTCTTTCAGTACAACTGGCTAAACTAAAGTTAAATGAAAACAATTTATATCAGTAGCCTTGGTGACAGGATTTTTTGCCAATGAAAATTAGCGAGAATCAAGTCCAATTGATGATTGTAAATTTCCTAGACTACAATCATGTACATAATAGTAAGTAAGAAATCTAGGATTCAATTTATTTATTTTATTTTATTTTTTGTATCACTGATGGCATCCTCTTAATTTGTGCATTTATAGCTTAATTTGTAGTTGATTTAGATTAAAGAAATATAATACCTTTTCTACATGGTATCAGAGCGTACAATCCGATCAAAACGTAACTTCCTTTGATATTATCCATGACTGACAAAGTCATTCATCCAAAATCTAAGGCAAGGGAAGGACACACCTATGTTCCAAACATGACCGAACCAATCATCCTACCTATTATTGACTATAAACTAAATGGCTAGAATTACACCCAATAGACTAGATTTATTTGAATTTGCCTTCAATGGAAGGGAAAGGAGCAATATATTACTGATGAATCATAGGAACTAACAAAAGATGATCCTAGCTACCAGAAGTGAAAACTCAAGAACAGCCTTGTAATGTCATGGCTACCAACGAAACTAGGGAAAACTTCATGCACCATGATACAACCCATGAAATATGGAGTGCTGCCTTAGAGACTTATTCTAATGTTGATGAAACATCAACAACATTTTGAGATCAAAAGCATCCTCCATGATTTGGAGACTTTACAGCTAAGTTGCATGGATACGGGGTATATCACGGGTACCGGGACAGATATGAATAGGAAGGTATATTAATTATTCAAAAACTAGGATACAAGTATGTCTGTGTATAATAAAATAAAATAAAATTTAATATGAACATAATTAAATAATATAAAATTATTTAACAATCAATTAAAAGTGTCATAACAAAGTGAATCACATTCTTCAACAAATAAGATTCTAACGAAAAAATAAATTTATAAATTATTCTACAATTAACAACAAAAAAAGTTAAGTATTCACACTCTAATAGTGTTAATTTCATCATTCCCTTCTTCATCATCACTAAAAAAACATTGCCTATAAATCTAGTTCATCAAGGGAAAGAGTAGTAACTTTAAGAATATCAGCCCCTACAAATGGATTCTACTCATCACTATCAGTATCTTACATTTTAGTTTCACCCTTATAATAATTCTTACTTTTTCTTGAAAGCAATCGAAGATTTGTATGTATAAAAACTAAATATTTAGTCGTATTAGGGTTTAACCTATTTCTTTTCATAGAATGAATGAAAGGATAGGTACTCTAATTTTGCTCACAACAAGAAGAAGAGGATGGTTGTGAAAGGACCATTAAGGCAATGATTTGAAGTTTAGGAAATGCGACACCAAATATGAACTACCATTTTTTTTGGCTTCAAGTTCCACCTATCTTGTAAACAATCAAATTGGCCAATCTCTTTTCCACCACTTAAGAATTTAACAAACTCCTAGATTGCCTCTAATCTTTCCCTTGGATCCAAAAAGTAGCTTCTAAAACATTTGTTTCTCCTTGTACAAATCTCATTGTTCCTATGTGGAGGTACTCAATTTGGTACTTTGTAAGACATTGCCTACAATAATATCTATCAATAACTTAAAGTTAGTTCACTATAACTCAACAAGTAAAATAAATTAAAAATTACAAATTAATTTACTTTACTTAGGATTTAGTGAATAAGTCAGGCAATGAAGTGGTGTGTTACTTTTAGTCCACCTATCAATCAAAGTGCTATACATCTCTTCATAAAAGGGTGAATCTTCATTTAACTCCTTGCACTCATATTGATATATTGTAGATTTCAATTGCTCAATCATGAGATCCTATTTTTCATAAACCAAATGAAGAGTTGGTTCATTGGTATCACAAGAATGAAGCATTTCATATATAGAGTTCGTGAAGCTCAAGATATAATCAATTTTATCCCAAAAACTGTCATTTAGAACTGTTTTTTTCACAAAGGTAGTTCTTGGAACATCATCTTCTTTATAATGAGAGCATTGCTCACTAATCACCATAGATTGAAGACCATGCTTAATGGTTTTCAACCTTTTAAACATGATTGTGGTTGATGCAAATCGTCTCAGCAATGGCAAGCAAATTATTAAATTGATTGAACATGGCAAGTCACATAAAATGAGTGATTCATAGTGAAATTTCTTATGAAGTATGCGTCATCAGTAAGTTAAGAGATACAATTATACTTATTATAAGTAACCTCATTGGCCAGTGTATTTTTGGAAGACAAATACCTTTGAGAGCAAGATTTTGTGTATGCACAATACAAGGTGTCCAAAAAATATGAGGATGTACAGGTTCCACAATAAATCCAACAGTCTTGCAAGTTGGTGCATTATTTGTGATTATTTGGATAATATTTTGTGCTCCAACCTTGTCAATGATAGATAGAATGACGTTTACTATATAGTTCTTATCCTTGTATTCATCGGATCCATCAATTGCTTTCAAAAACATAGGATCGAAATCACATGTTGCTATGAAGTTAATTAGTAGTCTTCTTTATGCATCAGTCCAACTGTCACTAACTATGCTTACACTTTTTAGAATTCAAATTCAGATTTACATATAAAATATATTTTTAAAAAGAGTTGATTTTTCCTTGCAACACCACTGAGAATAAGATCATAAAATAGAACATTCTTCATTTAAATTCTTAAATATATAACTGTAAGGGTGAATATTCACCATCTCACTAAATCTCTTGTTTTATAAATGAACAAGTAATACAGAAACATCATTAAATACAAGATACATCAAAATAATATTAGTTTGCATAGTATATTAATAAATTTACAGCAAATCAAACATTATAACAATCACACCATTAATATTTCAAAACATACAATTAGACCATATCATTTCATACATTTATACATCAATTGATATGTCATAATATATGTGTTCTAATCATATTAATTAATACATTACAATACATGCATTATAATAACACCCATCGATATATTACAATACATATATTACAATTACACTATCAATTTAGTATAACACATATATTATTATTATAAGATCATTATGCTATAACACATATAATATAATTTCACATTCATTGCCTCTAAGATCCTTTGAATTCTTCCCTAAGTATAACTAGTTGTTGGTTAGCTGGAACAACACAGATATAGTGTGTGCCCATACAGCCTCTTTTAACAAAGGTATAGTTAGAAGTTTAGTTGAGAAACAAGTATAAGGTCTATGATGTTATCGTTTTTAGTAATTCATGTGCACCAACTACAAACAACATTCACTACCATCATTTATCTTAGATTTCTCAAATCGTCTCTGAACTCTATACTCCAGTATATCTTTGTAATTATTCATACTTAATCTCATCAGTTTTTTATAACACACCATTTTCTCAACAATTTTTTTTTTATGATTTTCTTTCTTCTTCAATCATTTTCACACTTTTTTAACAGTTCAAACAACACTTTATACAAATACATGCAATATGCCAAAGGGTCGGCTATCTCCAAACTCAACCCAAATCATATAATTTCAAAAGTTATATTTCTACTCCCTTTAGATAATACTCAAATATATAAATTTTTAAACAACAATACACAATCATAATAATATTTCATTGAATTACAATTAAACTATCAAACAATTTTGCCAGAGGTCAAACACATCTGGACTCAGCTTCAATTGTACAGTTAAAACTCATTAAAATTAAATTATATACTACAGTTACATTACTAGATATTACACTCTCTTGGTTTTTAATAAAAATCATCTATTCTAAAGTTTAGCCTTCTTCTCAATACATATTGTTGAAGATAATAATTCACAATATTAATTACACATACATAATAATAAATAGCAAAATCGTAGAAACTTCTTAAAATAGGTTTTATTCATAATTTTAGTATAAAATTTTAGTTAGGTAGTTCCAAAGACAAATCATAAGTTTTTTATGCCCAAAAAAAACATTTTTAACACTGTATTTTTTTTAAAAATATTAGAGTTCTACTATCTAAAATAGGAAAACTTAAGTTTTAAACAAAAACATATAAATAGGAGTTAGAGTTTGGGATTAACTTTCTTTACCTGAAAATAAATTTCTCAAAATCAAAGAGATAAGAGACAATGTCTCTAAGGCTAAGTTCTCTTCGAGATTCAAAAAAAAAGTGCAACATTTTGGTGAAAGATATTGTTCAAAGACCAAGATCTTCCTATATATTTGAAGTTAAACACTTTTGAAAAGAGACAAAATGGAGAAATATAAGTGAAATGAGAAGATTGAACTCTAAGAAACTTATTTGAGATCAAGAGAAAAAGATATTCAAGCTCATATTCAAAGGAGGTTTAAAGAGTAATGAAGTTTTCTAGTTGGAGAATGGAGTGAGAGAACAAAGAGTGAGATGAGAAATAATTATTTATTTTAAAAATTATGTTTTTAGAATGCCCAAAATTAATTAAATACCTCTTTTTTCTCAAAAATTTTCGCTTGACTGAGGGTATTCTCACTTTAGTAAAAAAATCATACTAATTCTGCTGCACATTCACTGATATTTTTGCTTGAACAAAAATATACTCGAGAGTTCCATTTCTGACATCCGTTCTTGTCTAAGGGAAATTACGATTGAGAAATTTTGATATATTTTTATTTGAACGAGAAAATTTTGCTTGAGCTAAAAATAATATTTTTTATTATTTTTTTATAGAAAATCTTCTATTTTGAAAATAAAAAATATAATTAAAAAAATTAGAGTGTTATAAAGAAAGTGTTGGTGATCAGATTCTTTGCTAAGATTATCAAGAATCAAGTCTTATTGATGATAAAATTCCTTCTCTTTTATGCGATAATCAAATTCTATTTTAGAGTAGTATTACTAATTTAATACCTATTTTTATAACTAGATTATAATTTTTTAGAATAGAATCATTTACATAATAGTAAGTAGAAAATTTAAGATTTAATTTATTTTTATTTTATTTTTATATCACTAAAGACATCCTCTTAATCTATATATTTATAATTTTTGTTGTAGATGTTCAAATTAAGAAAATACAATATCTTTTCTACAGATAATTTAATGTTTATTCTAAGATTTTAGCGTGTTAAAGAGTAACATGAAATTTACAAATTGGGAATTTAAGTATAAAAAATTAAATTACAACTTAAATTTCTACTTTGGGATATTTTGCAGTAAAATCTTTGTATAGCCTTAATGCTACATTTGGGAGAAAAAACAAAGGGAAAAATGTAAGAGAATTTTGAAATCTTTTCAAATTTTAAAATGTTAAATATCTAATATTTTTATCTATTATCTTATTTTCGTCACCCAAAAATATTTTGATTTTTTTTTTAGTATTTATATCATAATGTGATATTCATCCATGCCTTTTAGTGTTCGTTTTGATTGGTCTTTTTTCACAATGTTATGCCAGTAATGGTCATGATTATTCAAATTGAAACTATTCACAAATATTCAGTTGATTTCAATTCACAAAATAGATCGATCAGCTGATGGTTTACTGATGTTTAAATTTAAATGTGAAATTAATGGTTAAGTTAAAATTATATAGTGTACGACATACAATAAAATTTGAAATTTGAAATATATTCTTTCACATAAAACATATTTTTGAATTTGATCTTTATAAAAAAAATTATTTTCAATTTTCAATTTAATCATTGGTCCCCCGCGGGATCGGCTAATTGACTTGGACCAGCGTCCTAGGATATCATACCACGAGACCAAGCCAAAAGTTGAGTGTTTTTTTTTTTTTGGGGAGGGGGAGAGGGGGAAGCGATGGATAGAGGAGTATATTTTTATTTATTCTTAGTATAACATTGTAAAAGACAAAATTAATATAATTAAAATTTTATTTATTTCTATATATCATATAATTTTTTAATTTATTTAAAAATCATAATCTTTTAATTTGTTTTAAATTTAACAACTTGACCTATTTAAACAAATGTAACTAATATAATATTATTATTTTATATTATTTTTTTATTATAATATTTTAGAATTATATACTTATTAACTGTTTTAAGACATTCATTAGCGCATATGTAAGACAGTCTAAGTCTATTATTCTATTTAGAAGTATATTTATAATTTTATTCAATAATTTTTAGTATAAAGTAGGATTTTAAATAAATTTTTAGATCATATTAATTTAAAAAAAAGTTAGGCCAACTCATAAAATAAGGTCTATATAAAAAATTATTTTACCAAATTAAAAAATGGACCAGGGACCTTTGCAGTTTGTGGACGGGAATAAGAAAGAAATTCAACTTCCCACGTGGACGTGGAAACAAACGGCGTTAGACGCCAATCAACATGCAACGATCTCATCCTTTCCACACAAACTCTCTAAGCACACACCACATACCATAAAGTACATCTTCATGCTTGTGTTTTGCCCTTCTTCCTTTTTCATAATGTCCATACTACCACTCATATTCCTTCCTTTACCCTCCATACACTTTCTTTTCTTACTCACAACAAAACCTTGTTTTGGGAATTCACTATTTGTTGGGTTAACGTTGCTTGGAAACTAATATGAGGTTCAGGTTCTAACTCTATCCTTATTATTCCACAATATATGTTTTTCAGTTCAGCATTGAACTTTCTTACTTGGAAAGAGAAAAAAAGTTTCAAAGCATGAAAAATTATTCTTCTCTCTCCTTCACTCCATGTCCTGAGGAAAATGTGCAAGGAATCTACAAATATAAAAGATGACCTTGAGCCTATACTATCATTCACTCAATCTGTTAACTTCATCATCAACTTTAAGATAGAGAAATTTTAGTGAGCTGGAAATCTGTCTCTGCCATGGTGGATCGTGGTCAAGAGAAAACCGTACCTGATGGTTGCGACATGTCTCTGAAGAAGAAGGAGCTTCTTTCTAGTGCCATGAAGAGAACAAGCGAATGGTATATATATGCTTCTTGTCTTATACAACTAAGATGTATTTAATTAACCTGCTTCTCTCGTGTGCTTTGGTTATTATCTTCTGTTGGATAGAATGACCAAAACCATGAATTGACCTACTTAATTACAGGATTTTTTCTCAGGAGATTCCAAGTGATGTCAAAGTTCAAGTTGGAGAAGCTTCCTTTTCGTTACACAAGGTAGTGAACCAATTCAAACACCGACTCTTTGATGCATGTATCTAACTTATTGGACTGAGAATAATTCAAGCACAGGGTACCCATTTTTCACTCTTGTTTGTTGTCAATCAACTATTTACTAGTTACATACGTGCCTTGTTTATTTTTGTATCCCATTTTTTTGTTGCTTGTCAAAAAGTAGAATTTGAGTCAGGAAGCAAGTAGTATGTAGACGCAACATTGTAGTGTGTCGAATTGTTATCATGTTGGCCATCAATTAATTTTAATATTGAATTCTCTTACACTGTAATTGCAGTTTCCATTAGTCTCCAAGTGTGGATACGTTAGGAAACTGGTATCAGAATCTAATGATGCTGACGTTTCAGTCATTGAACTCTCTGATGTTCCTGGTGGAGCAGAAGCATTTGAACTGGCAGCAAAGTTCTGCTACGGGATAAATTTTGAAATAGACATTGAAAACATTGCTATGCTGCGGTGTGTGGCTGAGTATCTTGAGATGACAGAGGAGTATTCAGTTGGAAACTTGGTGGGAAGGACTGATGCATACTTGAATGAAGTGGCATTAAAGACCATTGCAGGGGCTGTGTCTATTTTACACATGTCAGAGAACCTCCTTCCCATAGCAGAGAGAGCAAAATTGGTGAGCCGATGCATAGATGCAATTGCATATATAGCTTGCAAGGAAAGCCAATTTTGTGCATCTGTAAGAAGTGACAGTGGCTCTGATGGAGTGGCATCTTCCATTGCATCAAACCAGAGGCCAGTAGTTGACTGGTGGGCTGAAGATCTTACTGTACTTAGAATTGACATTTTCCAGAGAGTTATAATAGCAATGATGGCAAGAGGGTTTAAACAGTATGCTATTGGTCCCATTTTAATGCTCTATGCACAGAAATCTCTACGAGGTTTGGTGAGATCACTCACTAAAAAGATGAAAAATGTTAAAAGCAAATATGATTTTACTGATTCAGTCCTTAACTCGTTGTTTTTGCTTTTTCTGAGGAACAGGATATATTTGGAAAGGGAAGGAAGAAGATTGAGCCACGACAAGAGCATGAAAAGAGGGTTGTTTTAGAGACAATAGTGAGCCTTTTGCCAAGGGAGAGGAATGCAATGTCAGTAAGCTTTCTTTCTATGCTGCTTCGGGCAGCAATATATCTTGAGACAACAGTTGCTTGCAGGCTTGATTTGGAGAAGAGAATGGCCATGCAATTAGGACAGGCTGTTTTAGATGATCTTCTCATTCCTTCCTATTCTTTGACTGGGGACACATTGTTTGATGTGGATACAGTGCAGAGGATCATGACTAATTACCTAGAATCGAAAATGGGAACCCACTTTGTCTACAGTACGGATGATGAATACTTTTCTCCTCCACAAACTGACACAGAGCGAGTTGGAAAGCTAATGGAAAACTACCTTGCTGAAATAGCCACCGACCGAAATTTACGAGTACCAAAGTTCATTTGTCTGGCAGAATTAATTCCAGAACAATCAAGGCCAACAGAAGATGGAATGTATAGAGCCGTAGACATCTATCTGAAGGTGCATACCGCAACCCTTTTTCTATATCAAATTAATATACCTCTGATTTGTGAGGAACTTAAAGTATATTTTATTTACTTAATCAAAATGAACTGGCTTTGGTCCTAAATTCTAATCTTATCATAGTTTATCTGCTGCATTACACAATAGGATTTACAACAGTGTTGTCATCAAATTCAAGGACTTCTGTTTTATTATTTTGCTATAGAATGCTTTACATGTAAGTTTATTATGAATTACTGCTGATAAAGTTGGATTTAACCATTCTCAGGCTCATCATGCTCTTAGTGACATGGAGAGAAAGAAAGTTTGCAGTGTGATGGACTGTCAGAAGTTATCACGAGAGGCGTGTGCACATGCTGCTCAAAATGATCGACTACCTGTCCAAACTGTGGTTCAAGTTCTCTACTATGAACAGCAAAGACTTCGTGATGCCATGAATGGCAGTGCAAGTGGGGAATCTCCTTCAGCTAATTCCAAGCTGAATGTATACTCCGCTGATCTTCAATTTCATCCAGTTTCAAACGAGCTCTCGAGCTTACGAAGAGAAAATGAAGACCTGAAATTAGAGCTAGTGAAGTTGAAAATGAAACTAAAAGAGATTGAGAATTGCACACTTAAATCAGCAGTTAATAGTCCTGTGGTAAATGCTTCGCCTTCTGCCAATAAGCCTCCTTTGCCCCGAAGATCATTCATAAGCTCAGTGTCCAAAAAACTTGGGCGGCTTTCTCCTTTTATGCGTGCTGACGGTGCCACACCTTTTGCCATAGGTCGATCAAAACCAAATAAGAATCGACGCCACTCCATTTCCTGAGGCCATTGATAGTTCCTGGTTCCCACTGGATATTGTGCAGACTAAAGGTTCTTCCTTAGTTTCGTGGGCTTGAAAATACAGGGTTAGTCTTTCCAAGTTTTTGCTTTATCTGTGTGATACCAAGTAGATTGTATGATTCTGATCTTTCAGTGTGAACTATATTGTAAAGGATGGTGAAAACCGAAAAATAAAATATAATTCTTGAGTTGGATCGCAGTCCAGCTGGTGAGTTACAATAATAATGGTGTAAACAAGAATAATAAACTAAATTTAACATTGGTAGTCCATGCGAGATTGGTGATTCTTCCTATCAGTCACGCATAAGTCAGATAACAATCCCAGATACCAGCATCTTCTTTGTTTGCAATACATAAAGGCATATATTGGACAAGTCAGGGGATTTATTTATCTTTTCATGTTTTCAAGTGTCATGGCACGTTGCTGACAATAATTCATACGAAGTTATAATAACGGTCATATAAAATTAATCATGTAAAATTATCTGTGATCAAGAAGAAGGAAGGATAGCAACGATACCATCGGCATTTCACACAATCTTAACAATGAATCACGATTATTAGAAACAGAAAGGAAAAACTAAATCATGAATCGAGGGTGTGAAAATCACCCAGGCACTTTCACATTTATATGTGGGATAAAAACATTAGGTGGGTCAAGTTGCTTCTCGCAGCGACATCGTGTCTTCATAAAGTTAAATGGACCATAAAATCACTGGAAGAATACAAAATCTGATAACAGCGGTTGGTGGGGTCTATGCATAAATTATTAAGTCCTTTCAGATAAAAAGCTTCCGGAAAGGGAATAATAGACTAATAGTTCAAGTGACAGCCTTGCAGTGTCGGTGTTGATGTCTAAAGCCTAATCATAATGAAAAGAAAGATATCATGGTTCTGTTTCAATTCATGAATATTCTAAAGGCGTGAAATGTAGTAAGTTAAACATCTTTTAGGACAGACTTTACCTGAACTTGTTAAAAGATGTTTGTTTGGAAGAGAATATGCTGTCCATCTGATGGTAGACAGGAAGTGGATCTCCAACTTCTTGTTGGCTTCTAAGTTCATGAATAGTGGGTGGAAAATAAAATTAGATTAATGAGAGAAGAAAATTTGCGTACCTACCTAATGTTTCTGGAAGCAACAATAATATTATCAGATGTCTCCTATTTGGAATGACCCCTCACCCACAACTTCAGTTGTTTTTTCAACCATCTGCATATGAAACCCATACAATTGGGGCAAGGATGAGCTGAAGGAACCTTGAAAGGATTTTCTCCACTTCACATTGGCAGAAGCATCCTCTATCATAAGGATAGACAAATTTTGTTATATTATGGAAAGATTACTGTCCAGAGTTGCTCTTTTGAAAGGTAGAATTTCAAGGTGGGGACGTAATTAAATAATTTGATACACAACGGAGGATGGCATATAAGTTTTCTTCCTGCACAGGGCTAACAAGGGATTTAATAACCTCATAGACATGGCTCCATGTTTTATGGTTTCAGAGGCAAAGAGTATGATGTAAATTTGAGTAGTAACAAGACCAAGAAAATATCGTACATGTGATTCTTGAATTATAATTGGTTTGTTTAACCATGAAAACAAGTAACCTTTATACAAGACATCATCAAACCCCCACCACACTTGAAAATTGCACAGAAACATCATTCACAAAGTTAGTTTTAAACAGTAATAAAATACATAGCACATCGACCTTGGAATATTTTTAGGTCGTGTTCAGACTCAATACTTGAAAAAAACCAAGATGGGGATGTTTTGATCTCTCTTGCCTTGATTGTTCTTCAATATCATAACTGTTTCTAATTCCACTATGGCACCCTGAGGTTGAATGAGGCACCTGAACAAAACCTATCATGCCTCCACTTAATTCTTCTCTAGTTGCATGACTGCTATGATGGGTCTTGCATCTTGTTTTGTTTATAAGGCTGAATCCAGTAGAAGAACACAAACCATGTCTTCTATCTGAAGTTAGTGCTGTCTCCACTTTCTTACGGTTGTAACTTGAAGGACCTAGTGTTAGCTCAATCTCAGTCTCATTCATAAACTCCATAATGCCATCATCGCTGTCTGATTCTGTCATGTCCTCCATAGCAGGTCTTTCAAGATCAAAGTTCACTCTAGGATTCTTCTGTGCACCTTTATAATAACCATTTTGAGTCAAACCAATCGCATTCTTGAAGTTCCACCCTCGTTGGTTTACTTCCATATTTTTCATCAATATCTTCTGAATCCGATACAAACGGTGAAGTTCATGCACCTGTAAAAACATTCTCAGGGTACTCGAGGCTTTATTGAAACTGATTAAAGACAAATATCTCAAAGGAACAGAAAGAGCCAAAGAGTAGTAGTACCTGCTCTTTGAAAGTGTCTTCGTGTTTTAGCATGGTCATCTTCAGGTATTCTTTGTCGCAAGGCCTAATAAGCTTCTCCATGTGAGATCTGTTCAGCTGCTGTGGTAAAGTAAAGTCCTTTTGTTGGAATGTTCACAAATGCATTTTTATGGTATTCCTCCACCTTCGTATCAGTTATCAATGTTCAGCTGAAATGAGGAAAAATCTAACTTAAAGAGTAGTTGATCAATGAAAAATTTGTTTTTGTGTAGAATAGGTTGGTGGCAGGAAAATACTACAATAAATTTATTAGCCAGCGTAAAAAATATATATACTTTTATATCTATTTCCTCTTATAATAATTACATTAATTCATTCTCTCTCTTTTTTGTGTTTTTTTATCTGTTTTTCAGAACATCATATTTTACTTTCTTTCTCTTCATTTTTTAGGTGTTTTCTTCCGCTTATTTTACACCCACTAATAATTATTTTGCACCAAAGATGAGGACATCAAATTTTTGGACCACAATTGAATGAAATAAAGTCTCAACAAAAAAAATATCTTCGGATACCTTTATGTGTCGAATTTTCCTACCATAATAACTTCCTCCTCTGTATATATTAATAATATATGGAGACATGATGTCATTATCCACGCTATCCTTCCAATTGCTGCGATATTTAAATCCATTAATCAATGCAATGTTTTCTCTTCTTTTCATATGCCTAGTCTAAAAATGCTTAATGTAATATCATTAAAGTTATGGCCATACAGAAACCTATGAACTTGACATTTCAGACCCTGCATTTCATTTATCTTGGTATTTGTTAAAATCGTTAATATTTCATACTTGAACGTTTTCGTTTCCAAAAGTTTAAAAGAAGCAAGTAATTTCGGAAATTCTTTGTTGCATTTTTCACCATGAATTCATAGTTTGTGCCTCTCATCATGCCAAACCATATTCATCATGTATGAGACAGCATACTTTCACCTTTAAGAGACTTTTTATCAGACGCTTGTTATATACCCACGCTCCAATCTAACGTTACTAACGTGACAACCTGACTTTATATTATCACTGCAATGACATGATATAAGTTCCAGTCAAACAAATTAAAGGTTACTTGGTTTTAGGAAAAAAATTTAATTACAAAATAGTGGACTCTTTGTTTATATGGAAAATAATGAAAAAATTACCAAATTATGATATTTTGGACAAAATTACAAAAATATGATAATTTTTTAAAAATTACCGGTGACGTTTTTTGGTACTTTTAAATTTTATTATTATTTTTAAAAATTCGTTACTGACATTTTTTTTTTTTTTATTTTATTTTTTAAAAAAATTGTCACTGGTGAGTTTTAATTTTTTATAATTTTTAGTATTTTTTTTAAAAAATTATCACCGACAATTTTTAAAATTTTACGACTTTTCGTTGTTGTAGTTATCACTACCTACACTAATTTGCGATTTCTTATCATATTTTCGTTATTTTTTTATAATAATATTTTAGTATATATAATTTATAAATTCCATATATAAAAAAATAAATCTAAAATAGTTACTTTATTGTTATTTTATTTTTAAATATTTTTGTATGAAAAATATTACAAATAAATTTTTTCTATTATAAATTTTTCACGATAAAAATCTTTAAAAATAAAAATAAGATAACATTTTTATAATTAAATTTAAAATAGAAAGTATTTCTTAAATAAAATAGCCACTAAAGCTCGTTGATGTTATGCAAATAGCAAAAAATCAATGACTCGTGAGGCCCAAACCAAAAATTTTGCAGGCCTGGGGGAACGAAAGAGAGGTGTATGAGCTTCAAACTGGTGGTGGAATTAAATTTTAAAAAGCATATGAAACATAACTGCTACGATGAACATTGGATTAATTTTATGAGAGCCTTCTCCTAACCAAAGGAAGGTTAACACAAATTCACTAAGCAAAAAGTAGTAAGAAATAGAATGTAGCTTCTGACCTGTGAGAATGAACCGAGGATTACCTTAACTTTATGTCCTGTCTAAGAAGACAACAAAAAGAGCTCTCTCAAGGCAAGAAGCTCCTAATTTCACCACAACTTGAGGGACAACCTTGTTTATTTGAGAAAGACTCTGCTAGTCTGCTCTCACAGTGTTGGAGATTAAATACTATAATACTAAAGAACCATTGTGGGATTTAAGATCCTCTCTCAAAGTCACTCACGGAAATCAAAGTACTATTGCATGAGGGTTGAGGCATGCCAAACAAATCCCAGTGTCTTGACCAATGCCATTCAAGTTTTGTGGAGGAGATGCCTGAGACAGGTCCAGCAATGCAGTCATATTAAATTAACTTTCAAGAAAAGAAGAAACGATGTATTATATTATTATTGTAATAGTTTTTATAATTGTCGAGGATCACAAGGCCTTGGTATTACTCCAGACAAATCATCGTTCATCAACATAACAGCTTAATGTGCTGAGGTGAATCACATGCATCTAAGTTTCTGCATAACAGATCTCAGTTGTAATAAAATAATAAGAATAAACAAATTGCAATTGAAGCATGCTGTCTATACGAAGGAACTTGGGTTGCCTCTCATTAGACACTGACAAGTAGATCCTGACCGTACGATAAATGGGTACCTATTGTGACTGTTCAAACAAGGAACTACCACGCGATCTCGAATTTAAAAGGGGACTAAAAATAATAGGTTCATCGCATCATTAATTCATTCTATGCTATTTCATTGCATTGATTGAGCAAGAGAGAATTATCAATTATGGATGCTTGTACCTGCATCATATAAGATATGTGCAATATACTGTTTGATGTGTATGTGCTAATCAATAATACACCAAGTGTCCTTTATATAAAACAACTTACAAGCGTACCATGCGAATATATAGGTACAATGGAAATAAAAAATAAACATTAGATGCATGTATGTTCGCCCTTGTCAAGATGACCACACGCTTATTAGGTTGCGCTTCTTCATTTTTAGAATGTGAAATATACAGTACACGAAGGTTAAAATTAAATTTTTTAAAAAAAGTAGAGGAAATTGAAAAAGATGGACATGGAATGGAAGCACGCGTTGCCGGGGCAGAAAGGTGCATTCGTATGGGGCAGTGGGTCCTTTGGTAAGTAAAAAGGCTGAGCTACGCGGGCTTATGCTGTCAATTTGGTCCCACTTGAATTGGATATTCTATGACCATAGTCCCCACAAGGAACTCAGAAAGTTTATAAAGAAAAATAACTCTTAATGTGATTAAAAGAGAGAGCCAAATCAACGTGGGGAAAATATTTTATAAACTATATTATCTATATCAAATTGTTTTTTTGTTATCAGAAATATTTTGTTAATAAATGTCTTTAAATTATTAGTTAATAATTTAATAAATAAAAAAAATCACTTAAAACTGTGATAAAACGTATGAATAACACTTTAAAAAAATGAGGGATGGCGTTATCGTTATTGTAATTCAATTTCTATTTAAGAAATTATGGATATCAAATGAACAATTATTACCTTTTTATGTTAAACTAAATTGAAAGTTGTGTCTCAACCAGTATAATTTCTAAACTAAAAGGAGTGGGTAGCAAAGCTGGAATAATCCCAGTCGCTTAATTTAAACGTGCTAAGTGGTACCTTTTTTTTTTTTAATGAATCTCATTTATTTTTTGTTCATTTAAGAAAATAAGAAACAAATTATAAAATATAGTAATGTTTTTAAATATCAATTGGTATCTTGATTAAAAGTAAAATATTTTTTATCAAAATGTGTAATAATTTGTTCCAACATATTTTCTAATATTTTTTATTCATTAATTTTTTAATTAATGTGGCTCGTGTTAAAAAATTAATTTATTAATACGACCTTTGTTATTTTTTCTCTCTTGTCTATAATAAATACATAAAGTATTTAAATATTAAGCACAAATAAATATATAATAAAAAAAGTGATATTTAATAGTATCTTAGAAAAATACATTAAAAAAATCAAAGGTAGGCAGATAATAAACAAACTTTTTAATGCAATCTCATTGACTTTTTATCTTAAAGAAATTTTACGAAACTTTGTTTTATTCTCGTTTGTTATCATAATATATTTTTATAATAAATTAAATGTTATATGTATATATTGTCTTAAAATATAAAAAATAATAATATTATCTCTATTTAATAATTAGAAAAAACTAAAAAATCAAATTTACCTATTTAGCCTCTAATTTTGGAAGCAGGGAAACATGTTCTTCTAACTAGAACAACGCGGGGAGCATGCCTGCACTACTTTTGCTCGATCGCCTGTCACTGTCGTAGTTTATTTCGAGGAAACCGCAGAAAGCACCAATATACTTAAAACGAGCTTGTGAATGCAGTGTTTGTGCGTGTGTGGCAGAGTTCGTGAATGTAGTATTGTTTTTTAGTGATATTGCTTGAATTTTTTTATTGAAAAATGATAAAAGTAAACGACTTTAAAGTTATGCAATTTTTTTAAAGATTTTATTATTAAAAAACAAGGTCACTAAATATTTATTTAAGCTATTTTCGATATTTTTGTACTTTATCATACATAAACCTCCTTTAATTAATTAATTAGTCAAGAGAAACTTGTGTTAAAATCAGGAAAGATTGATATAAATGAAAGAAGTATATAGTATTATGTTATTATATAAAATTTTAAATGTGACCACAGGTAAAAATAATAAAAATTGTCAAATATAATTCAACCAAAAGTTCTTCCATCACAGTTACAGTTGTTAATATAGATTCGCAAAGAAAGGCATATAAATTAGTTAAATAAAAATAAATTTTTTCATATTTTTTACATTTTATTTAAATATCATATCCTTTTTATTAACAATTAAATTAGTGATATATTGTATTCAACATAATGTTGTTATTAAATATTATAAAATATTTATAAATGATAAATCTAATTTAAATAATTAAAAATATATAAATTAAATATGAGTGATTGAAATTTAAAGAACTAAAATCATTCATAAATTAAATTATGAGAATCAAAAGATCAGTGAAGAATCAAGTGTTTAAACAAAATTAAAAAAAATTATTTTTGTAATTAAATAAATATTCGTCGAAAGACTCAAAACCTCCTATTAAGTGAATTTATGCCAATAATTTATAATTAAATTTCAAAGTACTTTACAAAATAAGTTCCACTAAACCAGAATTCAATTTTCAAGTACTCAAAGTCACATTTGGCTTAATTTAAATAACTTATTATCATAAATAGTTCGTCAATCAAGCCGTAATCGAAGAGCCAATTGCTGTTTTTTGAATTCAATTTGACTAAAACCCTAAACCCTGCCTACGAAGAGATTTGGGGTATTTATCCGGTGTTTCCCCCGTTGTGGTGAAAAAAGAAACGTCGATGCCTTCCACGAGTTGGATTCTGTGTTGAAAACTTGGAAGAGGTTTGCAGGTAGTGGTTGTCTACGAATACTTTTTCGGTGAAGGCTTCTACAAGTGCTTCATCCAAGGAGAATACAATGGTGGAACGGAGGTCTAGAGGAAGGGGTAAATTTGGTGGACATCTTGGAAAAGTTCTCAACAATTCCACATCGTACTTTTTTACAAATTTTCCACTTGTTACTGGTGTTTCAGCCTTGTGACGAATATTTCAACGGTGGGGAAGGTGGTTGATGTTTTCATACCTCAAAAGAGTGATAAACTAGGACGTCGCTTTGGTTTTGTGTGTTTTGTGGATGTGGCGGAAGCTAAGAGTTTGGAGGCTAAACTTAGATCTATTGTCATTGGCAGAATGCGCTTGTCTATCAATTTGACAAGGCATGCAAGGGAAAAAACTGTGGGAACAAAGGTGTCTGCGAAGGGCAGTGAAACGAGACACTCCTTTGTCATAGGAGCTACAAAGACGTCAGGGAATACGTATGCGGAAAAGCTTAAAGCACCCCGTCTAATTGAGACACACATAGGGAAGAAGTGTGTGGAAAAGAAGAAACCTTGGGCTCACCTTGAGTTTGAGGTGGATGAAGGGCGAATTGAGGAGTGTAGAGGTGCTATGGTTGGACGCCTTCATAGAAAACAGGATTTAAAAAATATGCGCGGGGCTCTTCTGCGAGAAGGTATGTTGGATATTAATCTCACAACCATGGGAGATGATATAGTGTTGGTGGAATCTGATGCGGGGGTAGATTTAGTGGATACAGTATCGCTCAACAAATTGTGGTGGGAGAAATGGTTCTATGATCTACGAGAGTGGCACCCAAGTATGGTAGCTGTGCGGAGGGTGACTTGGGTACGTTGTTATGGGGTCCCTTTGCATGCTTGGGGTGAATTATTCTTCCGTAAGTTGGTTTCTTCGCTTGGTGATTTTATCCAGATAGACCAAGTCACGGCAGAAAGACGACGATTGGATTATGGGAGGATACAATTAGGTACTACCATTGCTGAGCTTATCAAGCAAAACATTACAGTGAAAATTAATGACCGTTTTTACTCAATAGTCATGCTTGAAGAGCATGCCTGTGATGTATTAGCCGCAACAGAGGAAGGCGTGGCTAACTCTTCTGAGGACGGTAATAACTCTTCTGAGGTTGGTTCAATGGAGTTGGAAGCGTTGATAACTATTCTAGTGAGGAGGAGGGTGTGCTGGAAGGTGATATCAGAAGTAAGGGTCGTGTGGTTGGTTCTGTGATTAGGGGTGAAGTGTCAGCAAAAGGGTGTTTGGTGGATGAGGGTTTGGGGGCTAGTGGTGTGGATGCTACGGGTCCGACGGTGGCTATTTGTGATGCTGTAAATGAGCCTTCTGAAAATGTGGAGAGAGGAGTCCAAATAGTAAGAGATGGATTGAATTTGTCAGACCCGTTTGGATTAGATGCATTGATTTGAAAAAATCCAAAAACACGGGATATGAAGACAATTGGGACAACGCAAGTCGATCCCGTTCAATCCAAAAATGAGAAAGAGAGGGTCAATGTGCGTGAATCCCTTCAGAAGGCACGCTCTGTGAAAGGTAGTCGAGGTAATGAAGGCGGGAAGAGACATAAGAGCGCAGTTTTCATAGAACCTTCTCAAAAAAACCCTAAGAATCATAATAAAGAAGCGTCAATGCCATCGCAACTTAGAGGACAGGTATTGCTAACTGATGAAATCTCAGCTAATGCTTCCAAGAGCTTCGACAACTCGCATCCTTCCAATCCTTCAGTGGAGGTGGGGGAGCGAATTGTTGCTACAGATTGTGATGATGAGGTAATGGCATCGAAGTTACTAGACATTGGCAAGAAGGTTGGTTTGGTTGTACATGGGAATGATGAGCAGGTTCGAGAGAAATTGATTGAGATGGAGGTACGTGATAGAACGATTGCGAAAGAATATGGGGTTCGCTTTGATACTAAATGAAGATTGGCTCATTTAATTGTAGAGGGCTGGGGAGTGCGGTAAAGCAAAAGAAGGTGTGTGAGATTGTTCGCTCTGAAGGTCTGGAGTTCTTGGCGATTCAGGAAACAAAACTTGAAATATGTAATAGTAATTTATGTACGCGTTTGTGGGGTTCTGTGAATTTTGATTGGTGTGCCTTGCCTTCCATTGGCAGAAGTGGGGGTATGCTTTCACTTTAGGATACTTCCAAATGTAAAATACTTTTCTCCTTTTCTGGCACTGGATTCCTGGGTGTTTGCTTGCAGGTATTGGCTACTGAAAACCTATGTGTTGTGGTGAATGTCTATGCATCGTGTAGACTAAGTGAGAAGAGAAAGTTATGGGATGATTTGCTCATGACAAGAAGGGGTCTTGGCAAATTTATGTGGTGTATATTGGGTGACTTCAATGCTGTGAGACAAGTGACAGAGAGGAAGGGTTGTCAGGCAGACTATGGTATCTCTGAAATGGAGGGCTTCAATTCTTTCATTCAGGAAATGGAACTTGTGGATCTTCCACTTGTGGGTAAAAAATTTACATAGATAAAAGGGGATGCTTCTATGATGAGCAGGCTGGATAGAGTCTTTGTTTCTAGTTCCTGGCTTGATTACTGGGGAGATGGTTTTATTCAGGTTCTGAGCAGAGATGTGTCTGATCATTGTCCCATTATTCTTAAGCACAAAGTGGTTAACTGGGGTCCGAAGTCGTTTCGATTTAATAATTGTTGGCTGACTCATAAAGAAGTTGTGGAGGTGGTGGAGGAAGCGTGGAAAAGAGATATTACCCTCCCATGAGCTGCCCAGAGAGCTAGCCAGAGGTTAAGGAATGTTAAGATTGCATTAAAAAAATGGAATATTGAGGTATTTGGAAATGTTGATAAGGTGATCTCTGATTTGACAACTGAGTTGAGCTTGATTGATGATAAAAATTCAGTGGTAGAACTTTTTGATGTGGAGAAGAAGCGTCAACAAATGTTAGTGGGTGATATTTGGAAGGCTAGGAAGAATAGAGAGAGTCTCATAGCCCAAAAAGCTCGGGTGAGATGGGAGAAAGAGGGTGATTTAAATACAAAGTTCTTTCATTTATGTGTTAATGGGAGGCGGCGACGAAATAATATACATGCACTCCAAATTGGAGAGAGATGTGTTGAAGAGGTTAATGAGATTAAAACAGGTGTGGTGTCCTATTTTGCGGCTCATTTTAGTAGTAGAAGTTGACTTCGACCTACTATTGATATTAACAATTTACCAAGAGTCTCTGTTCTACAGAATGAGGAGCTTGTTAATGCTTTTTCGGAGGAGGAAGTGGGAAAGATGATTTTGGAGTGTGAGGGTGATAAAAGTCTGGGGCCTGATGGTTTCAATTTTGTGTTCCTTAAGAGGTTTTGGGGAGTGATCAAGGAAGAAGTGATGGGTATGCTTACTAAATTTTGTAGAAATGGGAAGCTACCTAAGTCTTTATTATCTTATTTTGTAGCACTTGTGCCAAAAGTGTCTTGCCCACAACAGATATCTGATTTTCGGCCTATCTCATTATTAAGTTGTCTTTATAAGATTGTTTCCAAGCTTTTGGCAAATAGGTTGAAAGGAGTTTTGAATTCAATAATTTCAGAAGAACAATCAGCCTTTATCCCGGGAAGGAACATGTTAGATAGTGTACTTGTGGCTAATGAAGCAGTTGATTATGTGCGGAGGTATAATAAGAGGTGTTTTGTGTTAAAGCTTGATTATGAGAAGGCGTATGATTCGCTAGAGTGGGGATATCTTTTGTTTATGTTACGTAGCTTTGGATTTTCAGACAAATGGGTCAGTTGGATGGAAGCTTGTGTGTGGGGGGGAAGCCTATCAGCTTTGATTAATGGTTGTCCTACATTGGAGGTTCATATTGAGCGGGGCCTAAAACAGGGAGATCCTCTTGCCCCTTTTCTTTTTCTTGTGGCAGCGGAAGGGTTAGGAGTTCTTATGCGGAAGGCGGTGACTTGTGGGTTGTTCTCTGGTGTGACGATTGGGGAAGGGGGACCAGATATTTCTTTGTTGCAGTTTGCGGATGACACATTGATTATGGGAGAGGCTTCGGTGCAGAATTTGTGGACTTTGAAAGCAGTATTGCGTAGCTTTGAATTAATGTCAGGTATGAAAATTAACTTCCATAAATCTTTTGTAGTGGGGATTAACACTGGTGATGACTTTGAAAACTTGGCTGCGGAGTTCCTACATTGTAAGATTGGTAGTTTCCCATTAAAGTATCTCGGGTTACAGTTAGGTATTAACCCGAGAAAGCCTAGTGCATGGAAGGGTGTGTTAGAGGCTCTTAAAAAGCGGTTAGCGTCATGGAAGCATAGGTATTTATCGATTGGAGGTAGGGTGACTTTGATTAATGCCGTTCTTAATTCTATGCCATTGCACTCGTTATCCTTTTTTAAGGTGCCGAAGTCGGTAATAAAGGAAATTGTCACTATCCAACGGAATTTTTTATGGAAGGGTGTTAAGGATGGATCTAAAATCTCCTGGGTGAAATGGAAAACTGTATGTAGACCGCAGAAGAATGGTGGCTTGGGCATTAGGAATGTGCAGTGGTTTAATTGGGCGCTTCTTGGTAAATGGTTGTGGCGAGGTGTTAACTGTTCTAGTTCATTGTGGGTGCGGGTGTTGGAATCTAGATATGGAAGATTAGCTTCTTCACTTCAGCGTTCATCAGTTCACAACAGATGTTCTTTGTGGTGGCGTGATTTGCTAGAGGTTATTCATCAAGGGAATTCATGGCTGGATGAGAAGTTTGATAGAAGTGTGAGAGTTAGTTTACACACTCTTTTTTGGAGAGATAAGTGGGTAGGAAGGGTGCGATTGTGTGAAGCATTTCCGCGATTATTTGCAGTGGCGAGAAATGCTGAATCACGTGTATTGGAGAATGGTTTTCATGATGGCACTAGATGGGTTTGGAATGTTAGTTGACGAAGAGGACTCTTTCAACATGAGATCTCGAGCTTTAATCTTTTGTTGGAGCTTGTGAATGGAGTTTCTATTAAGTTACTACAAGAAGATAAATGGGTATGGAGGGCAGATTCTTCAGGTTGTTATTCAGTGCAATCTGCGTATTCATGGCTATTTGAACTTTTTGGTGGTCCTAATAGTGTAGATCAGTGTACGGCAGATGCCTTGCAAAGGCTATGGAGAGGGAAGGTCCCTTTTAAGTGTCTGGTTTTTTCTTGGCAATTGTTGTTGAATGTACTTCCTTGTAAAGGTTTATTGATTGACCGTGGTATTCAAATTGATGATATAACTTGTTGTTTCTGTCATAGTTTGGAGGAACTTCTAACTCATTTATTTTTAACGTGCTCAGTTTCATCTCAAATCTGGTACTTTACTGCGCGTTGGCTTGGATTCTCACTGGTTTTGCCTTCAGATTTATCGACTCACTTGCTTTCTTGGGTTGGTGTTGGCTGTAGTAAAAAAGAAGGAATATGCTTATTAATTATTTGGGTAAGTACAGTATGGTCTTTGTGGTTGCATAGAAATAGAATTATATTTTCCAATAGTGTTTTGGATGAGAGGAAAGTCCTAGATTCTATTATTCTGAGATCCTGGAAATGGTTATCACTTGTTAGTAAGGGAGAAGCTATTATGTTAGCTGATTGGTATTTGAACCCACGAAATTGCATCTGTCTTAATTTTGCATAAGTATATTTTTGCTTTTTATTTCTCTGAGTTAGTAATTTTTTGTGTATATGAGTTTTGAGTTCCCCTTGAACTCTTTTTAATAAGATTTGTTTTGCCTATCAAAAAAAAAAAATAGTTCTCATTCTTTACATTTTTATTTCTTCATTATGTTTTTTATAAGATTTACTTCGATTTAAAAATACAAATATGATGTTAGCAAAAAACTTATTAACGTGTGAAACAGTTAAAAACACTCACTTAAAGTAGATGGTCACAAGTTTCATCTCTCTTTCATGAATCTTACACAAAAGAAAATACTGCTGAACCAAACGTCAATTGTCATTTTGACGTAAACTATATAGATCAAGAAATATAAAATTAGGTTTTAGTTATGATTTTCTTACTAAACCATCTTTTTTTAACTTTTAGAAACAAAGTGCTGTATTTTATTCTATTATCTTATCTATTGAAGCACGAGTATAGATCTAAAATGTTAGTTAATATTTTATTGATATGTGAGAACATTACTTGTAATTGATTTTTTTAAAAATTCCAATTTACACTTAAAAATGAAAATGAAAGGGAAAAAGACTTTTTATTATTTTTTGGTCAACAGTGAGAGATCTACCATAACAAACTTTTCCATATAAGTGATTATTCAATTTGCATGGGTCGTTGAATCAAAAACGAAATCCAATTGGGCCCATTTTCAGTCACAAAACAGAAAATAGCTAAGGGTCCAGACGTTCAGTCGCAAACCCGTGAAAGAGAAGCATTGTATACTGAGGAGGACCATCTCTCTGGGGTACAATTTCCTCTTATTTTTATTTTATTTTATTATGTTTCGGGTATATTACTTTTTTATTATTTTTTATAAAATAAAATTGTCATTATTAAATAAATTAAATAGACTCATTATCTCACATATACAAAATAAATATTAAAAACAAAATAAGATTAAAAGAAAAAAAAGAATCGTATCACGTCTACAATTGTTTTATTACCCATCACTTTTAAGTTCTATCCACTGGTCCAATCCCGTCACTTTATTCTCCCCTTTTTAGTTTTTATCCCGTCACCTGATTTGAAGTTTTTAACAGTAAATGCTTAAATATTTAAAAGGAAGATACATAAATAATAAAAAATATAAGAACAGAATAAATGTTAATTTATTTTTTTTTTGTCATCTTTTAATTAGATAATCGTTAAAAACATGTTTTGTTCATGTGAGTTGAATCGTAAATATCATACGTAGTAAGGTATAGAATTATATATATTATTGAAGAAACTAAAACGTGGGGCATTAAACACACTCCTATAACCGACGATTATACGTAATTAAAATATCTGTTTTCCGTTGAAAAATAACTTGTTTTTATTTATCATTTAAACAATCTAAAATACTTTTTTTTATCAATTATAATTGTTGATGCTAAAGATATATTCGTTTATTTTTTTCTATCGCCAGTTTCTAACTCTACCTTTTCTTATTTTCATGATTAAAGATAAATACCTGCAACGACACTTCAACGATTAAATAAATATTCAGTATAAAGTAATAAATGTTATTTAATATTTTTGAGTCAACTCACTTTACTTGTTTTTATTTTTTTTATATAAATAATATATTAAACTTAATGGGTTTGATAAGTCAGTCTTAAATTAACTATATAATAATTTAAATAATTAGTTTCTTCTTTATTAGTTATTTATCTTAATCATAATGTTAATTTATTTTAAGGTAGTCAAAGAGGTGGTTGATACCTTTCATCTTAAATCAAGATCGAAGAGATTATTGACACTTCTTATCTAAGAGTGAAGTTGAGACACCCTTTATCTAATGGTAAGATCAAATGGATGGTTGACACCCTTCGTCCAATATTGAGACAAAGGCATATTTATACCTTTTGTCATATGATAAAATTGAAATAATACTCAATTTTTTTTAAATTTGAGAGTGATTGAATAGGAACTTATTTGATACAATATCTTTATTTCAAAGAAAAGAAAAAATAAATAATGATATATGCAACATTGTAATGTCAATTATCTATTACTTTTTTTAATTAAAAATGATTTTGAAACAAATAAAAATAATTATTTGTATTTTTTAATTTATAGACTATAATGTCAAACTACTAAAAAATATACGAAGATAATATATTAAATTTGCATTTGCACGTCAATTTAATGGAAATCACTGTTATAAGTGTCTTTTTAAGCCTATTCTTCAATTAAATTAACTTCTTGTTTTAATAACAGGGGTCGACTTTTAATAAAATTTATTATACATATTACTCAAATGGGACTAATTTTAGATATGCAATTCACTTTATTTTTCATAGAGACCCTGGGTTGTCTACATCGATGGGATAAATAAAACATTATAGCTGGCACATTTCCATATTTCTCGTTTCTTCGTAACTCATGATTGATACATTTCCTTTTAAAAAGAAAAATAAAAGAAGGGGGGGGGGGGGGGGGGGGGGACTCTAGGACATGCAAAATTGCAAATACATCACCTCACGTTGTAAAAGTGTGTTACATAATTTATATAAAGTAAAAAAAAATTGTTTAATTGTTTTTTGTTTTTTATTTAAATTTAATTATAATATATTAACAGTATATTGAACTGTTTTAAAATTATGTATAATTTAATTTTTAAAATTTTGGTTGTGAATTTAATTTTTATTATTAAAATTTAGTAAATTTGATGTGTCGTCAATTTTTCCCCCTATAATTTTTAGATATGTTTTTTTTAAGTCCTTACAAGGCAAAATGATTAAATTATATTTTAATGATTTTTTCTCAAAAAAAAAAAAAACCTCTTCAAAGTTCTACTCCCCTGTCTCAAGGAATCGTTCAAAATTTATAAATTTTTTACTAGTTTTTTCCTTTTTTAAAAAATAAATTATTGAATATTTTAATTCTATTACAAATACCTGAAAATTTTGGATAAAAATACGAGGATTTTAAGTTAAAAAAACTAACTATATTTAGTAAAATTTTAAATATAAAACCTTATTTGGCTTGAAAATATTTGAAATACCAAAACTATACATGTTTTATACTAAAATAATTAAAAGTGCGATTAAGTAATAAAATTTATTGTATTAAAATAGTAAAACTATAAATATAAGATGATATGTGCATAATTTTGAAGAAAAAAGTTATAAGTGTATATATGCTTAGGTAAGTGCATCTTTCGAGGATAAATATGTATAAGTTTTATTTACCACATATATCATTCACATGTCCATTTAAGTGGATAAAAGTTTAACGAATCTTAATTGATTTATATATTTGGTGATAAATATGTTGCAAGTGCAATTAAGTTATTATAAAACTTTATTTAAAAAAAAAGTTTCTTCAAATTTTAATTTTTCACCTTAAAAATTTGTTCAAACTATAACAATTTTTACTAATTTTTTTATTTCTAAAATTTTATAAATTGTTTCATACTTTGATTTTAACTCTAATTCTCCCACTTCTCCGAAATTTTAGATAGAACAAAAAAAAAAAAAAACTTAAGAATTGTAAGAACTTAAATTTTTAAGTATATATAAGAACTTAAATGCCTCATAAAGAACTCAGGAAACTAAATCTGCATACGGTTCAAACTAACGAAATTGAAAATAATTTACATATATAAGATTTTCACTCTCTTATTTACACTTTAACTTTTATAATTATTTTTATTATAATTTCATTACAAATCTCTCAACTTTTTGGACAAAAGTAAAAAAGTAAGATGTTTAAGCAAAAGAAAATTAACAAAGGAACTAAATCTACTAATTTTTTAAAATATAGAAATTTAATAAACTTCTAAAAAACTTGTATGGCTAAAATTACATATAGTTTAAAATTTTTAAAAAGTTCAATTAAATTATTAAAGTTATTATAATTGAATTATATAAATAGAAAATGATACGTAGGAAAATTAAAAGTAAATTAACATTTTATAAGTGTATAAATATTTAGATGAGCGTATCTTTTGAGATGCAGCACAAAGGAAAATATTTGATGTACTGTTAAAAGTAAATTTTTTAAAGTATCTCTTTATGTATTGGTGCATGTTTAAAACATGCATGTATAAAAAAGATAAAAACAAAATATCATATTACATATAATAATTAATTTTGAGTAATTTAAATAATGGAATTCATAAAAAAAAAATCAGTTAAAACATCTATACATATATTGTACAATATTTATTTAATATTGTATAAATTATTACTTTTTTTCAGAATGTTTCGTAAAAGAAAAATTAACTAATAAATGTTTCACCAATGTGTGTTGAACCGTGTACAAAAAAAAAAAAAGTTCACTAACATATAATATCGAAATTCATTTGAAAAGTTATGTGCATATAGAATATAGAGTGGTAAGAATTTTTTTTTTTTTGAATTATTTTGTACAAGAAAAAATATAAAAAAGAAAAAAATTATTATAAAAATATTTCTTTATCTAAAAAAATTATTTTTATAAAAAATAAAGAATGTAATTTTAATAAATAAGGACAAGGAGGAGAAAAAACGTTGCTTTCATTTTTCTCAATACAAAACAAATTTTTTCTCATTTATTTTTTTAATATTTTAAATAAGTAAACTTTATTTATTTACTTTGACAAATTTTACGTAACAAACAACTACATTTTTTTATTCTGCTTTTTACTTATATATATATATATATATATATATATATATGATTTTTTTAAAAATGATCATCTCTTACATTTTTATATATTTTTGTAAATAAAAATTCATAAATGATTGAGATAACTACTTTCTCTGATCAATAAGCCAAAACTAAGAATCAGTTGGGTGCACAGTCAGAAAGAAAAGTCCAAACTCCCTGCGAGACCTTTCCATCCATCTGTCTTCTGTACTATCTTTACCTCAATCATCACTCAATTAAAAAGTGTTAATGCGGTTATTTAGCAAGTCAGTGAAAGTCACTCCCGTGCTCACTCTTTCACGTGCAGTTAATTTCCAAGAGTTTTTCTCAAATGGAGACGGATCAGCTTCATGACCAGGCCTTTCACTTACATGAATAATCCCTTTAAAAATTATCAGAGAAGTTACATAAAAAAAAAGTATTGTTAAGAGTGAATGTTAAAACATTTAAACATATTAATTTGTTATTGAGTTGTTAATAATGTTTATCAAAGGCAAATAGCTGTTTATTAATATTGTTTAAAAAAATTTCAATTAATTAATTGTTCTTCAACGTGATGAAAAACTTGAATGATAAAACAAGACATGAAAAAATATACATATTACGAGAAAGAATGATAGTATAAAATTTAGCAAAACCATGAACAAAGCCCTTGTGCTGAGATTAAAATGTATTTAGTTTTTTAATATAAAAACTATAAGCGAAGCATGTTATTGTAGGGGACTTGGGGAGTGTCTTTTCGTAACCAAGACGAATAATTTGTTGCTGTAAGGCAGCGACAATTAAAAGAGATGAAAGCACTACCAAAAAATTCCAAGAAACCGAAAAATTAGATGTTGATACCGGCAAAAGTTGCCCCACAATTGACAAGAACTAGACACCAAACGACAGAATCCACTTAAGCTGCCATGTTAGAGAGGGGAAAAGGAAGAAAAAGAAGTGGAAAAGTCATAAACTGATTTAAGAATAAGATTACGAGTATTAGCACCCAACAATCATGTAGGTAGGTGCTTAGGAGGGAGCAAAGCCATGATAATTTAATTGCGCTGTGCGTTTCCAATCGTTATTACCATAACCAATGAGAAAATTTACGGAATAGGACATTATTTTAATAGGTCATGTTCTATATGCATCGCACTAACATCCTTTACTCAACTTTTAGTTTTATATTTGTTTTAAATTTCAGAATATCTTTATAGGATAATTTTTTGCTTGGTAGTGTGATTGCCATGTGCAATGTTTTCCAGCTTGCCATCGTCCACAGTTTTGAATCATAAGCCCAATCATGGCCGTGTCAAACGGCTAGAAAAATCAAAACCACGCACACATGGTTTTATGACAGGAATAACCGACAGGTGTTACCGACCATAATTTAATCACTTTTTTTTTTAATCACAGTACAATTTTTGAATATATAACCACCCTAGTTATTCAAACTTCACTTTAATTACCCTGTCCTAATGTTTAATCAGAGGTTAACCATTTTTTTTTGCCGTTTAAACAAATACTACCTTCATTAAGAGTGTGTACGTTTAATTTTCTGTAGTGAGTTTAATTGATTTAATCTTTCTTTCCTTAAAATTTAGAGTAAATCTCCCGCTAAACTAATGGTTTTATTATCCTTAATCATTGGAACTAAATTAGTAACCAATAATATTTTTTATTAAAAATATTTTTTTATATCTTTAATATAATATTACCTTTTTAATTTTAATTCTTTAACATTAACTCTAAAATTTGAGATTACTATTTTTCTATTAAGATCATTTTACTAAAACTTTTATTTCACAATGCCAAGAAAACATTTATTGAAGCTATAAATTATTTATTATTTTTAAAATATCATTTAATGTAGTTATAAAAATCTTTTAAATATTTTTGTTGATCTCAATGTAAGAAAAAAAAGTTGAATTGTTATATAAAAAATGTTTCAGCAATACTATTGAGGACACTCAAGTCTGTTTAACGATTTTAATAAATTGTTTGGAAAAAAATGAGATGATCAAATCTTGACCACTAAAAATCATTGTCAATAAAAAGCTTTTTCAAAAATAGTTTCTAAAGTTCACAACTTGGCTCTAGTAAGTTAAACAATATAAAGTGATAAAGAGTAAGAAAAAAAGAAAGGAATTATCTTAATTCATTTTACCTTAATTAATTAGGACCACATCCAATGCGTAATTAACAACCAATATTTTTCACTATAACACTAGGATCCTTACAATTGATAATCTGCATAACTTAGAAAAAAATGACGAACCTTTTCACGTTACAATCGTTTTTTTTTTCTTACGAACCTCTTCAAGTTCTACCCATCCAAATTTGAAGGTTGAAAACGGATTTAAGTTTTCACTCAAGATCTTAATTAAAGAACAAATAATTAACAAAAAATGTCTCTTAATAAATTATCTAACTATATAAAATAATAAAATAATTGACTGCAGCTTTAAGTGTAATGTATGTATGAGTTGTTTAATCTAGCATTCAAGTTTTTATTTCCAAATAGTTAGATATATGTTGTAGACATTTTGTGTATATATATATATTCTCAAATGTTTTTTGAGCGTTGAAACATGCAAATGTGTTTAATTAATGCAAATAGTCGCCATTTTAACAATTCATGTGAAAAAATTTAAGATCTTCAAGATTTGTAAAAAAGTTAGCATATCAGTCACTTTAGCTTGAACTTATTCTTTTGAAATTAAATATTTAGCACAACAGTAAAAGTTGATCCCTTGAGGGCATAGAAGAAGCTTGTAGGTAAAATTATTTAAAGTTAATTAGCGTGTATTTGGTGTTATGTTTTTTTAGTGGATTGAAGAGAGTAAGACGAATATTAAATGTGTTTGGACAATTATGCTTACCTAAATTGCCTCAACGAGCGAATATGGGTAGCCTATGAATTAGGAATGACAATGGGTAAAGTACCCGATGGACACTCGTAAAATTTATTCATAATGGATAGGGTATTTATCCGCTATATAGGTACGGGTATCTAAGTACCTACCTCGTCTCATACCTGCATATATATGCTCGAACTTTATTCTACAATTATGTATTGAATTTTTATATTATTCTATTACTTATGTAAAGTTATATAAGATTAATATAAAAATATATTTAATAATAAAGTAAACCAAAAAATTTATTTTGGTTTATATTTTTAATAGAAAAATTTATTTACTATTTTATATCATTTAATTAGTCTAATACAATTTAATTATTACATAGTTAATATGAGATTGACTTTTTTTTAAATATTATTTATATATGACACACATGAAATATTTTTCACACAAATATTTTTGTTAATAAAATTATATTGATGTTTAAATCATAAAGTGAATGATAAATAATAAATATATTGTAAATATTTTATAAATTTTATAATCACCTACTATTACTGTAAATTTATTATTTATTAATAATATTTAAATTTTATTTTTTATATTTTAATTTAAAATAATATTTTTCTATGCAACATATGTATTACAAGCACAACTATAATCTATTGAATCTAAATAATATTATTCTTACTATTTATTCACGTTCAAAAAAGTTTTTGAAAAGATATAAATATAAAAAATTACTGTTACTTTTTATTTGTTAATTTTTTTCAGAGAAAAAGTATAATTTTTTTTAATATGCACGTATATTTCTTTATTATAAAATTTTATTGTGAGCATTTATCTTTTATTCAAATTCTTTCTTTTAAAATTTATATACATTATAAATATTTAATTTATTAAAATAATTTTTCAAAAATTTATATTTTTGATAAAATACTTTCGTATAATATATGAGTTAAAAATACTAGTATTAATATATATATATATATATATATATATTAATTATATTATATTATTTTAATTAAATCTATTATTTTTCTTACAATTTCAAATTCAAAAGTCAAAAAAAATATTTTATGTATCCACTTTCTATTGTAGTATTGAACTTCTCTACTCTAACTCTATTCTCATTCTCAATGTCTGTTTCATTAAAACTTAACAACTATAAAACGTTATTCATTAGAGTTAGTTGTCAATGTTATCATAAGAAGTCATCAAGTGATCTCACACGAAGGGACAACCATTGTGCAAATCTATTTCGTTGTCACTCTGACATTACCAATCGATCAAATCTCATACAAGATAAGGTTATCACTGACAAATAACTTGTGTGTTTAGTTTCGCTTATTGTTTCTAAAAATTTTAGTTTAGAAAATTATTATATTAAGATACATTTAGCATTTATGATATTTGAATATTTATTTATTTTTATCTATGTTTATACCTTGTTCAACAACTACATATTGAATTTTTGAATTATTATGCTACTTATGTGAAGTTATATAAACATATTTTTCTTTATAAATAATTTTTTCTCAAACAAGCAGGTAATGGGTACAAGATAGGTATGCAGGTACCCAGAAGGTAAGAGTACAAATATTAATGTTCATACCTACACGAGTATGGGGCCGGATACGAGTATTTTTTTAAAACGCGGGTATGAAGATGAATACTATAATACTCTACCCATACCCTACTATGAATTCATCCAAATCGATTTCCTTCTTGATATGTTATCCATGTCTTATTTTATCTCTCACCAAATGAAAATGAGGTTGGCCTTGTAGCAGTCTTACACACACACACCCAAACGATTTAATGTGTCGCCATCCATATTCGCATGGTACTTGTTCTACTGACTCCAATTTTTTTGTGTATAAATACTCAAGAATAGCATTCATCGTGAAGTCAGAAAGGACCAACATTTTTTTTAAGAATTAAAAAAATGCTGAAAATTAAAAAATTTGAATTAAAAAATTTAGTGTTACTATTTATTTTTGTTTGTTAATGTATACATCAAAATAGTTATGACATAAAAATAATTTAATTATACATAGATATTAAAGTATAATTTGGTAATCACACATCCTAAATGGTAATTTTGAGCAAAAATGCTTGTCAAAACAACTTTTTTAATGCATGTTATCTATATAAAAATTTATATTGATTTCAAATTCAATTATACAGACGCGTATCCACGATATTTGGATGAAGCTTCATTAATATAGTGTTTAGATAATTATGCTTTTATACTATATCTTTTTGCATAAAATGGGACCTTTTATAAGACTATATTTATCTTTTATAAAAATTATGTAATCCTTTAATTAATAATATTCTACATTTAGTTAGCTTTTATCAACTTTATTTTTATTTATTATGTTATACTTATAGTTGTGATATAGTATCACTCTGAAGAGCCTAACTAGGTGAGTTTAATGTGGTTAACAAATAAGCTACTACTATACTAATGAGGGGGAGGTTGAAAATGATGAGGGAATGTACCTACAAAGAACTATAACATCTAAATGAGTGTTAGTACTAATAAATAACGATGGGAAATGGATTGCATATTACATGTGATAAGAGTTGATTAGAAGTGCGGGTGACACAAAATAAAAAACTGCAACAAAACTTTACCATATGTGTTGGCATGAAATAATTATAGAAAGTTCTCAATTCTTAGAATAACTTACGTGATCCTTTGACTATAATCCCTTACGATGAGCATATATTAAGTGATGGGTGTGTAAGCACACATAATTTAATATAGGCCTCAAAGATAATGTTTAACCCAATTTAGATATTAAGTTATCAGCGTCTTAGTGGTACCAATGAAAATTTTAATCCCTTTTAAGTTGCCTCATATCAGTTTATTTTTATATAAAAAAAAATAACTCATAAAATGATTTTATATTCAATAACAATGAATAATAGTGTAATTATCGAGTTATTAATCAATAATTAGTCAAATCAGTTGATCATATTATTATTAATGTTATAACTAAATAAGATGTAAAGAAGCAACTTTGAATTTAATTTGGTTTCGGCTCAACAATGAGAATCAAGTTATATCCTGCACTCGAGGTAATTTCCATGTAGCAAATGACAACATGAGTAAATAAATGTGGAACCAAACAAAGCATTGGCAATTAGGCATCTAGGACCGCTAAGCAACCAAATTGGCAAGTACACTTTATTCCTGTTACCTAGGGGAGGCTAAGGAAAGTAAGCTTAACGTGCATGTCACTCCACATTCTTGTTGTGCTAAATTGTTAGCAACCCCTTGCTCTCTCACTTTTCTCACTATAGATGTTCACCAACCTGGTCCACAAATTTTTGGAATTTGGGAATTTGATATTCAAAACAGGCCCCTACCCAGTCCTTATGCAAAACATTTTATATCTTGGACATAATTAGATCAGCTATATAATTGAAACAAAGGAAGACACAGAACCACACCCTCACTAGGGTCGGTCTATTTCTTTTTGTCCATCAATTAGTAGTGTCCCTTTCAAAGTGTATCATTCTTCTATTATTATTCAAAGTTCACTTTCTTGCTGTAAAAATAGTTTAAAAGATTATAATACAACTGGCCCGTGATCTCAACAACTTCATAGCTTGTATAGTAACAAGTAATAAGTAATATACTATATATGCCCTTTTCCCCAACCCTTTTCAGCTTAAGCCATCATTCACTCGCACTCTGCATTTTACAGTTTCCTCCTTAACCTTACACTGCTAAAACAGCAAATGGCTCAGCTTAACCTCATACTTGTCTGGTTACTCTTCATAAGTCTGTGCCTTTATTCATGTCCTACTTCGGCCCAGCTAAGTCGACACCACTATGCGAAAACATGCCCCAATGTTGAAAACATTGTGAGAGCAGCAGTCAAAAAGAAATTTCATCAAACATTTGTCACAGTTCCTGCTACCATTCGTCTCTTCTTCCATGATTGCTTTGTGCAGGTAATCTAATCAAATGCATGCATTCGATTCACAATACAAATGTTGCTGAACTAATAAAATTGGATTTATAATGTGTCTGCAATTCTACAGGGTTGCGATGCTTCGGTTTTGGTAGCATCCAAGGGAAACAACAAAGCAGAGAAGGATCACCCTGATAATCTTTCACTAGCCGGAGATGGGTTTGACACAGTGATCAAAGCAAAAGCCGCAGTAGATGCTGTTCCTTTGTGCAGGAATAAAGTTTCATGTGCTGATATTCTAGCCATGGCAACCCGGGATGTTATTGCACTGGTTTGTGACTTTGTTCATTAATGTCCTGTGAAAAGCATTTGATTCATGTGCCTAATTAGGAGCTTCATTGAATTAATGCAATTGAATCTTCAGGCTGGTGGACCTTTCTACGAGGTTGAATTGGGAAGATTTGATGGGTTGAGATCTAAGGCTTCTGATGTAAATGGGAGGCTTCCGCAGCCAGGCTTCAACCTGAACCAGCTTAATTCCCTGTTTGCGGCCAACGGGCTTACTCAAACTGAAATGATAGCACTTTCAGGTAATGCGCGTGATTTACACTTTCCAATCTAAGGCTGTCGGTCAAATAATTATAAACATTGGACATGATCTCTGTTCCCCAGTTAATTCCAATATTTTATTTGGGTTCTCCAGTGATTAGCATAGTTAAGGTAATATTTTGAATTTAAATTTCATCCATGTTGTTTTAGCTATCACTGAATCACGTGGTCTTGTTATGCAATTTAGAAAAATCAGACTGAACATAAGCATAATTAAATATGTGCGTTAATTATTAAACATTCAATGATTTTAATGTAAGTTGTAACTAAAGAAAACGTCGGCTAATATAATCTAACATTATCAAGAAATTTTATCCTCGGTGCCGACAATGGGTAAAAAGTAACCTATTCAAAGATGTTTAATATTTTTTAATTGTTTTTTTTATCAATTAGGAATGCAAAGGAAATCTACTTTGAATTATTTTATTGATTCATTGGCTCCCTAGGTGCTCACACCGTTGGATTCTCTCATTGCAACAAATTCTTCAACAGAGTGTATAATTTCAATGGTAAAAGTAGAGTGGACCCTACATTGAACTTGAAATATGCAGCAGAGCTAAAATCAATGTGCCCAAGGAATGTGGATCCAAGAATTGCCATTGATATGGACCCAACCACTCCACGGGCATTCGACAACGTTTACTTCAAGAATCTTCAGCAGGGAAAGGGCCTGTTCAGCTCAGACCAAGTGCTCTTCACGGACTCAAGGTCCAAGGCCACGGTAAATGCCTTTGCCAGTAACAGCAAAATCTTCCATGCTAACTTCGCCGCTGCCATGACCAAATTGGGCCGAGTTGGGGTCAAGAATGCACAGAATGGTAACATTCGAACCGATTGTTCGGTTATTTAATTTACGACAAACAGCCCAAGTTGTTGTAATGTTTAAGGATGAGAGTATTATCAACTTATGGGAATACATTATGTATATTTGTTTTCCTTTATGTTTAAAATCGTAAGTACTGAAAGTAGCTAATTTCTCAGCTGGCATGATTTTTTTGGGGGAAGTCAATTTGTTTGTGTGGGTGTGGGTGTGTGTTTTTATACAAATGTTCGCTTGTGATAATGGACTTGTTCCGTGACGAATATGGCAGCCTAACAAACAAAGCTGTCTAAGCAGGCATGCCACTATTACATTCGTTGACCCTTAGAGAATAAAGTGGAAGTAGAAGTGGGAACATTAATGTGCAAACAAATAACTCAGTATAAAAAAATAAATTGCACACTAAACAACTTGGTGAATGACATCAATTACCTTGAAAGTAATCCTTATAATCAAGAAAAACTCAATAATCTCCAAATATATCCAAAGATTAGGTGGATAAACTATTTGGGCAAGGTTACCCATCCGTAGTAGAGGTGCTGCTCATTTGAGTGTCTGACATCCATCTCATGGGCTCAATTCACGGTATGGTGAAAAGGATTATTAAAAAAAGGTATTCTTCTCAATGAAATTTGATTAAAAGTCAACAATATTTAAATCCAGTGTGTTTTGAGTTCTGCACCGCATAGAGAGACGGTTGCTCCTCACCTTACCAAAGAAAATGCTAAAATTTTTATTCACCATCAGATTCTAATTAACAAAGATGGTAGTCACAGGTGCTTCTGCATGGTCTTTTCTTATATTGGCTCACTGATTCTTGTAAACAAATTTACTGCTCCACCTGCATTGTGTGATTTTGTATGACTCGTGAAACATACATCACAGTCCATCGTACCCAAGCACCAAAATTTAAATAAAAAAATCTCAAGTTAATCCTCAAGATGATATGAATGGAACGTTTTAGTCCTTAAAAATTTTAAAACCATTATTCCTGATTTTGTAAAAAGTCATTCATTTAATCCTATTTTATTTTATTTTCATTTTATGCTAAAATGAACTATAAGTAATTTTTTTTTCCGGAGTCAATGGCTAAAAAAGGTTTTTTAAAATTTTGAAAACTAAAATGTTTAACCTATACAATCTCGATGACTAATTCAAGTGTTTATTCAAAATAACATTATAAATAAAATGTGTCAAGGACTTAATCAAACAAAAATTCATGATCAAAACTTACAACATTCTTATATGGACATCATTCAAATCCCTAAATCCCTTGAGCAATAAAAGATAAAATCACAATATTGGTCATAAGTGGTTTCATATAAACTTTGACAGAAAAAAAAAACTACTCTGATTTTCCTCTCACTGGTGATACCCAGAAGACAAAGGAACCTAACCCTGGATGATTGAAGATAATAAGCTCTATTAAAAAGGATAAATAAAGTGAAAAAATATCTAAAGATACCAACCATGGAGTTCCCCAGCAATTCAGCAAAGTGAATCTTTTTATGTGCTAATATTTTTATGATTTAACAGGTAAAAAATTCCCAAACTAAAATAGTCATCCTTGAAACCTATACAAGATATGGTCACCAAATTCAAATGTGTAGCAGTTTCCACCCTTGAAGCCCTAGTGCGAAGTGACGAATTAGAAATGTAATAAAGCCAATTATGATCCATCATCTTGATTGAGTAGAAAGAGTTTAAACCTATATACTGTT
This sequence comes from Abrus precatorius, assembly GCF_003935025.1. Classification (NCBI taxonomy): domain Eukaryota; kingdom Viridiplantae; phylum Streptophyta; class Magnoliopsida; order Fabales; family Fabaceae; genus Abrus; species Abrus precatorius. The sequence continues at coordinate 15,518,342 of NW_020874406.1, read as the reverse complement.
GATGCTTCAAGTCCAAGCACGTTAAAGATATAAAAACCAATTTTGTGCCCATATACTGCTTAAATTTGTAAGAGAATTGGTCATTCACAAAAACATCCCATATTTTGCGATTACATGTATGTCAATAATGCTTATAAGTGCAATATCAAAATCAGTGTAGACTTAATCTATTCTGATAAATCGAATCGTTAGGAAAACCCAATTTATAGCTTTGGTCAGTCCAATTGCAACCTGTTTTAGCTCATTCTTCTAATGCATGTAGGCAAATCTTCTCCAAATGGATTGGCCAATCTTCCCCTAGTATAATAGGATTCAACTCTACTGCTGCTCGAAAGTCTGAAATAGATGCAGAAACAGATCCAACTGGGTTTGGCATATACCTACTCATGAGCAATCCCTTCAGACCAGGATGAATTGGACCACTAAATTTGCCTACAGATTTTGAAACAACCAAATCCAAACATGATTTTATCAATTCTTTTAGGTAAACATCAAGTGCATTATTTAATAAGTTGGCGGAATCCGCTGAGACTTTAAATCCTCCTATTTCACACTTCTGCTCCAACCTTGTCATCAGAGAACATGTATCAGGTAGTTGACCAATGCTTTGACAGGTATTAGTGAAATTAATAGATGCTGATCCTTTACATAAACAATTTTTTTCTCTTTTAGTAGTGATGGGAATTCCAAGAGGTGCTTTAACAGGACTCCTACTATAAATGCTTGGGCTTCCAAAATCCTGATCAACCTCCTCCCCATCTTCCACAGAGAGAGGTGGCCTGCTAACTAGAGAATGTTGGTCTGTAGTGTTTTTCTGTTCATGACTTTTTGGGACTGAATCCTCATATGCAATGCGGAATCTGCGGTCACGTAAATTTGGAGTCCTACCTCTACGAGGAGATTGAGGAAAATCTTTGCAGAGCAACTGAAAATTGCTCTTATGATAACCATTTGGTGTTTTCACACAAAAAGAACCTTCTAGTTTGCCTTTTCTTGGCGAGGGTATCATAGAGAGGCAAGCTTTTTTTAAGATTGACCTGATGAAATGGTTATGAAGATGGACATTGTCTCTCCCAACAGTTGCTATGCAAAGCCTGTCAAATTCATGTTTACTAATTTTAAGACTCAGAAATCTTGTGATAAGATCAAAGTAATTGCATGCTTTCACACTTTCAAGCCTGGCTTCAATCCGTAATTTTTGCTCTAACGTGTCTATTAGAGGAAAATACCGAGCCGCTGGCATACTGCTTCCCCAAATTGCCACACTATAATCAGAACCGTCCAGTTAAAGAGAGACGTTTTGACACCTTGATATCTGAAAATTCATAATTCAATTTGGGAGCTCAAAACCGAAGGGCAAGCCCTGGTTTGGATGCATTAATTTCAGTATCAAAAGTCAACCATGCCAAATGATATAATCTGAGAGGTTACCAAATGGTGAAGACAGAAACACAGACTGAGAAGACAGAACCAGATAAACGAATTCCTATTACTCGTTTTTCTACTCTCCGTTATTCAATGGCATAATTCATCCGGTCAATCAAAGAATAATTTAGATAAAGACATATACCAGAGTAATAGCAAAGTAACCAATTTAACAGAAAGAATAAAGGTAAGCAACAAAAAATAGCAATTTTCCAAATTCACATTGACAATTGTAGCAATAGAACAACCTAAGCTCGCAAAATTGATCAAGAACAGGAAACGGACAACACAACACGCAACGACTTTGAGAGAAGAACGCGAAGTGAAAGAAGAGAATGCCAAACCTGAAAATACGAAATAGCTTCGGAATTAGACTATTTGATTGTCCGGTCACTAGAACTAAATTTGCTTCGAAAGTGCGACCAAGGTTAGGGCTTTGTTACCGGCCAGAAGAGGGAACCACCTTAACCCTTCCGAAGTGTCTGAAATTCGCAAGCGAAGGTCAAAGTCATGTGCGTTATACAATGTGTAATGTAAGCGCGACTTGCTGCGAATAATGGTGTGCCAATGATATAACAAGACCACATTGGTAGTTTAGTTTTGTAGCACCAAAAGAGTTCACATGACACAAGTCACGCACACGTATCCAACAGCTATGCCTACGCATGCCACATATTTGGTTTGTCAGGGAAAATTTTCCCGTAACAACTGTCGATTCGTGTCAAACTTGAGTATACAAGTCTGGAAATGTTTCTGCATACCCAGCACGCAAAATTCCCAGGACTTTCGACGGTGAACAGAGAAAAAAAAATACAAATAAAAAATGTGTTCAAATTTGTGAGTTTACTAGAAAGATTACGTATATAATATTACAGTTAAAAATATAAGTATTTTTAAATTAACAATATTTATTAGATGAAGTAGTTCAAAATAAAAAGAAGAAATGGAAAAACTGAAAAAATAAGAACACATTGTTATCGCTTGCATATTTTATCGTAGTTAATTTATATTTAATTATGATTAACTATTAATATTAATAAATAATAATGATCTGTCAATATTTAATTAATTAATGTAAATAATTTATGGACTTTAAAATTACGATTAGGAGAGAATTTTTGAGGAAAAATAAAAAGAAGACATATTTTTAATTTTTAATTAAAAAATTATACATTTATTATAATAAATACATTAAATTTATGTTAATATATTATTTTATATTTTTTATTTTACAAAAATATTAATTTTAAATATATGTATTTAAAATATAAAATTTATTGACTTTAATATGTTTTAACTACCTTTAAATAGAGCTTATTTCAAATTACTATCTATTAATTTTTTTAATTTTAATGCTTAACTAATTTATTTTTTAATTTTGTATCTAACATTAACTTTCGTCAGTTAAATAGTGACCTGGCTCACAGTTTGTCATGTCACCCCTAATCTCTCTCCTTTACCTCACCCTTAAATTTTCACGTCATGAATTTATATAAAAAAATAAAACATAACTTATACGTTGCATTTTAGGGAATGAGGAAAAGAGGGCTAAATCAAGAACACTATTCCAAAAAGAAGAACACTAAAGAGAAAAATACGCTGAAGATGAACATGAAAGAAAGAAGAAGAATCATAAAAGGAAGAAGAATGTTAGGGTTCCTTTTTCGTTGGTTATTGTTGTCCATCTCGATCTCTATTTTCGTTCTTTGTCTTCACGAAATAAAAAGTGTGGGTGGTTCCTTGTGCTCATCTTCTGTAAGATGTTGTAACTTACAAATGTAAAAAGTCTGCTATAATTTTTACTTCATAGAGCAAGAAAAATCTTGGTAGAAAGTTTTGGAGATGTTCTGGTTAGAATATAAGTTTAACTGGTTGTATTTGAGAATGAATTTTTGTTTTTGTGTTTACAAATTTGTTTGTATTTGGTTTGCAGGAATATAATTCTTGCAATTATTTTCGTTGGTTAAAGAACCTGTAAATGGGGACAATGAATTTGTTATCTCAAGACAAATCCGCACAATTCAAGAGTTAAAGGCAAAGATCAGTGATTTAATGAGATTGAAAAATAACTAAGGAGAAAATGGCAAAAAGAAAATAAGAGATGGTGAGACTTCAGGAAAAATGTCATGATCTTCATCAACAACTTGCATTATTGAAACTTAAAATATCCTGCAAAAAGAAGAAGATTGTTGTTGAGAGGAATAAGGTGAAGATTTTAGGATGTTTAGTAATTGTGCTTTAGTTTTTCATTACCATTATGAGCATTGTAGTAGCAATGAATGTTGTTGGTAAGAAAGTTTTAAAGGCTAACAGTTTGTAATTCAATGTAACAAAAGTTATTTTGAATATGGTTGAGTGAATTCAATAACATAAGAATTGATGCTTTTGACTCTATTCACTCTGATAATTCTATTATTTACTCTGTTGAATTTAGTTGTATTCACTATAAAAAATTATTCTGATTTGACATAACAATTGATAATTGAATATACAAGTTTAATTAGTTATTAACAACCTCCATAATTTTAGTATTCAGAATAGAACCTGTATTTTTAAATTGTTTAAGGTTTACTACCTTCATAAATAAACGTTTTCATATTACTACCCTTAATATATAACTGAACGTAAATTACCGCTTAATATTTTATATTCTTTTAGTATCTCTAAAATAAATATTTTATATTTTACTACTTGCATTATACAAATTTACTAATTCACTACCCATTTTTGTTATAAGTAATAGATTAGAAATATGTGAAAATAAGACTCAAACATACAAAATAATAGTCCCAAAAGGTGCACATGCATGCTGCACATTGTTTATATTTGATTGTTATCAAAAGGTACACCTTGTGGTCCATAAAAGATTCACATTTAGATGCTTCACAATTAAAATAAAGATATTGCTACTACACATTATTTAAAATAAAGTAACATTACTCCCAATACAAAATAACTCTAAACATTATTCTCCCTCAGAAATGGTTCCCAAAAAACACTGTTCCCCTTCAATTCGCATCATTTGTCCTTCTCCCTTGTCTGCCCCCGCTACTGCACTTGCCTCTAAACTTGGTTGACTTAATTGAGTTGATAAAGATGGTAGAGTTGACCCTTCATTAGCTACTCCTTCTGCTACAACAATGTCTTCATTCAAATTGTAGCAATTAATTTTCCTTTTGGTTAAGCACTTGGTTAACTTATTTACTTTCGTCTTGTGCTTGGTCCTTTCAGTGGTCTTCTTGGTACCATTTTTGCCTGCAAAGGTAAATCATTAACAATTTTACTAAATCCATGAAATTATGAGGCTAATACATATACCTTTTTTTAGATTGGTAAATATTGTTGTGCATCTGCTGTTCGAAGTGGAATAGGTGCTAAGTTTTCAACATTTGCCTCAGTTGGTGCAATATCAGGTTAACTTTTAGCTATTTCAGTGGCTGTTGGTTATGGTGGTGTTGGATGTGGATAGGTTCTTGTGTTATGGCCTTGTATACCACATCTTTTACGCTTATACTTACCAATATCTCTTGTCAATCTTGTCAAATTTGGGTTTATCTCATTAGGTTCCCTTCTTCTCAATTTTTTAAGTCTTTCAGGACCCCTTTTATTTTTGGCAGATAGGATATCATAAAATTCAATTTCAAGCCACATGTTCTACCCATTGGTGGTTGAAATCTTGTGCGCACATATATATCACATAAGTATCTCAAGAATAATAATTATCAACATAGTTCATGAAGTCAAATTTTTTGAATTGCATGGCAATCACAACATACCTGCATAGAATACCCACTAAATCTCAGAAATTACAACTACAGTAGTTCCTATTGATGTATATTATAAATTCCTCTCCATAATGTAAATCGCTTACTTCAAAGTCTTCATCCCCTCCCCAACTTGCTATCCAATTCCCTGACGTTTCAACCTCTCAATCTAGTCGTTTTAAAGGCTTAGGCATAATTTGTCCTGTTTAGCCTTTAACTTTGTCCCTAAGATTGGAAAATCTATTCATCAAATACATCCTTATCCACTTAAACATTGTGATAATTGGTTTATTCCTAACAATAAGGATTGTGTTGTTAAATACTTCACTAAGATTATTCATTAATAAATCACATTTGTGGGTAACATGAAAATTTATGCTTACACCATGCTTTCCTATCCAGATTAAATAGCCAGTAAAATGCAGTCTCATTCAAATCTCTAATCTACTGCATATAAGTCCTCCAAAGCTATTCATATGTTTCTTTGACAGCACCCATCATGAGGGCTATTCATATGTTTCTTTAATAGCACCCATCATGAGGTCTCTTAGTTAGACTCCTCCTCTAAATTTCTTTCTAAAATTGTTATATAAGTACCTCAAATAGAATCTATGTTCAACAGGTACAGAAAATTCTTCAAAAACTTGCATCAAACCCTATAAAAAATTTAAATCAAGTCAACACAAAATTCTAAGGTAGTAATCTAAAAATGAGTTAAATTAGAGGTAGTAAAAATGAACATCTTTACCTTTTGTTGGACACTCATAAAGACCCACTTGTTCACCTCAATAGAACCAATATCCTCTGAGAGCAAATTCAAAAATCATCTCTAAGTCTCCTTTGATTCAGTCTCTACAACAATAAAAGCCAACGGAAGGTATTGATCATTTGGGTCTATCCCAACAACAATCAATAGTTGACCTCCAAATTTATTTTTAAGGTGACATCCATCCACCCTTATCAATGGGCAACAAGCCTTCTTAAAAGCTAATTTTGGACTTTCAAGGCACATGTAGAAACTCTCAAACCTTAGCAAAATCTCTAAAGATAACCTAAATACCTTAATCACACAAGTATTGGCCGCACTTCTTTGTTTAAGTTCAACTGCATATCTCAAAAGTAGTCCATACTATTTGTCAAAATCACCATCAATCACAAATTTAGCAATTTGTTTAGCCTTAAATGCTCTTGATAGTGTTATTCTAGTGGAATAGTTGAATTGAATTTCTCCAACAATATTCTTTAATGCAATGTCAGTATTTGTAGCCTTCATCTTGTTAATCAAAACATTGGCAACTCAAGATAATTTTGCACTCTTATTGTGGAACACCCTTCCACATGTGTGTTTATCAGTCAGAGTGTTCAGCCTGTAAATCTCTGAATTGCTAACCTTATTAACATACACACAATATTCAACACAATATCTACATCTTTCCCTTGCCTTTCTCTTATCATTCAAATCAAATCTAATTTCCTTTCCATTCAACATATTATACTCTTAAATTGCGTCTTTAAACTCCTTAATGGAACCAAACTCCAAACTCAACTTCTATTTGAAATCCTTATTCAAATCATCACCATTAAATCTGGAATATTTTTTTTCTCAGACCATCTTCCTCAGAGTCACCACTAATCGGCTCTTCACTTGCATACCCATGATCAATATCATCTACTTCTACTCTTTGTGCCTTATAAAAATCATCTGCTTTGGTAAAACCTTGACTAGTCTAACCAAAAACACAAAATTCACTCTTTTAGTTTGTCTCTTCTTAACACCCTTATTTTTCTTTCTTTTTCCCATCTACAATTTCTCAACAACAACAACACCAGCATCTTCACCCCTAACTCCAACCCCACCAACAACACCAGTACTAACAACAGTCATTCTTCTAGTATGAGCATCATTTTAAAGCGCACTTGGTAAGTCACCTTCAGGGGTGGACATTTCAACAGATTCTTCTTCCTTAAAAATCCAAATAACCTCTACTTGAACAGGTACTTTCTTAGGCTCATGAACACCACAAGCAGCATGTTCTTCCTCTGCCTCAACATCTTCATTCAATTTTTTTGCAACTGATTTCTTCTTGCTGCATTTTACTCGCCCAAATTCTGGAACGTGCCTATCAAATCCATCATTCATGTCACCAGTTCTATCCTCCTCACTATCATCTAAATGAACTTCTTTTAGAGATTTCTCCTCACTTCTGGCAAAATTGTCCCTAACAACACTTCCGTTGTCTCTTTCAAAAATAACATACATTTCAACCTCCACACTGTTACTGTTAAACATGGCAAAGTTAACCATGTCTAGGGCTACACTCTCACAGTTGATTTTCTTGAAGTCACAATGACCAAATTTTCACCATATCCTCATAAGGTGCTCTCCGTAACCTAAATCTTCTTTTACAACCCCAAGTGCTTTAAAGTACGACCGCTTGTTCATATCAATGTTTTTTACAGAAACTGCCTCTTTGCTCCAACGTAGTGCATCACGGGGTTCAACTCAAAATGATCCCCGTGATGAATAATAGCATTGAAAGTCATCTATATACAAAAAGAACAAATATTCGTGTAAGATAAAGCAAAATTAACGAAAATAAATCCTAACCCTTAATAATCAAATCCAATAGTACTTACCTTTAACAATGTTTAGAACGGTATTTCGTATTAGTCTTCGCTCAACACTAGGTGCTTTCCAGAACAATAAAGAAGAGTCTATTTATGGCAACAAAATGTCACCTCTAATAACACTTCTCCTCCATGAACAATCAATCATCAACAATGGTGCTTGAAAAACAAGGAACAAACAACAATGCGAATGTTTGTTTCCAAAATAAAAAAAACAATGAAAAATTAAGACGAAGATGAGAAACAAAGTTGAATTTCAAATAAGTGGTTCAATGATTTTTGTTTTATATTTTGAAAATTTTCACTTAAAAATGAAGATTGAGAAACTGCCCATTTACGACTTCAACGTTTCTTCTTTCAACATTTCCAAAATTGAAATATTGTGCGCTTGAATCTTAATTTATTTATTTTTAAATTTTTTAAAAAAATAAAATGTTGATGAAGATTTTTGTAACGTGTAAATTTAAAGGTGAAACAGAAGAGAAAGATTGGGGGTGACGTAGCAAACTGTGAGTCACATCACTATTTAATTGACACAGATTAACGTCAGGTATAAAATTGAAAAAAAATTAGTTAAACATTAAAATGAAAATAAAAATTAATAGATATTAATTTAAAATAAGCTCTATTTAGAAGTCATTAAAACATATTTAAGCCAAAAAAATTTTCTCTCCAAAATATTCCTTCCTAAACAACCTCTGATTAAGTAGAAATTTTTCCCGAACTTCTCTAGACGATGGATTGCTTTTCAAGAAGCGTGTGATTATAGTCTGTCTCTCGGGCAGTCCTCGCTAATTCATCTGGTTTGATAGACTGTGTTGACCATGCTTTGAAAGAGTTTAGTATAAGTTTAATATTTTTGCAGTTTCTTCAAATAATAAAAATTAAAAGAAAATATTCTATTTAAAAAAAAAACCTATATTCCCTCGGTCTAATTTTTGTTTAAAAAATCTATAACAATATTTTTGAGAATTGGAGGAGCGGTGGTATATATGTAGAACTGAATTACTCGTCCCTCTATTTTTATTTTTATTTTCTGTTCTTTCAATAAAAAATAATATTTTGATATAAAAAGACAATGCTTAGAAGAAAATATTGTTATTTAAATCACGTATATGTATCATTTATTAACTGAAGGATAGGAAAAAGAGACAGATAATTTCGATTCCATTGCCCTCATTAGACCTAATTAATTAAAGAGGCCACTTCACAAAAGTATTCCTCAAAAGAAATTAAAAAGACAATCAAATTACTGTGATTGTCCATCGAACAAAATTTAGTTGCACTTTGTCAAATAATATGCAGACCAATTATTTAAATAAAATTTTTAAAACAACAAAAAAAAACTCAAAAAATTATACCTAAAATATATCTTTGTACATTCATCCCATTGCCACCTACTCCTTCCCTGCAACCAATTTAGCCATAATGTTTATGCATAAACCTCATCACGACTGCTTATGAAAAGTATATATATTGCGCGGAAATTAATTATATATTTTCTTGTCAACTTTTTTATTTGTATCAAATATATTGTTTAATTAATAGTAAAACTGATTATTTTGAAGGGGAGCAAAAAAGTTTTGGAGAGGAGGACAAAATTTATATTTTAAATAAATATATTTAAAATTAATATTTTTTGAAATAAAAAATATAAATTAATATATTAACAAAAATTTAATATATTAATAATATATTTATTATCATAAATAATATATAATTTTTTAATTTAAAATTAAAAAATATGACCCTTCCTCCTATCCTTTCTAAAAAAATATACTCTTAAAAGATGATAATGCATTTAATACAATTTAATATATGAAAAGATGATAATATATTTAATACAATTTAATATCTGAAAAATAAACTTTGTTTAACTCATTTTTCTATTTACTAAATGAGTCATTATCTTCTCACGTATTAGTGTAAATTTAAAACTTTTATATTTAATCTAATTCTTTCATTTAACTTATATTTAACGATTAGTTAAATAATAAATTAATTTATTACTTAACTAATCGTTAAATGTAAATTAAATAAGATCGAGTGTAAGAATAATAATATTTCTTAAATATATATATAAATAAAAAAAATCTTTTTATACTAGTATAAATCTAAAAATTCTTACATTTAATTTGAGTTTTTAATTTAATTTAAATTTAATTAATTATTATTAAGTTTAAATTAAATAAAATATTTAAATTAAGTGTAAAATTTTTAGACTTACGTCAATAAAAAAAATTAGTTCTCGTATATAAAATAACATTTGGTGTTGGTACATGTACCATTAGACGTCATCTTGTAAATTTTCGCACATAATCCCGCCCCCATATTTCTATCAGCTAGAATTAAATCACCCCATAATCCCGGTTCCTGCAGGAGGAGACTATTATAAGCAACTCGAGAAGTATCCCCTAAAGTCCATTCTTCCCAAGGAAAGATAAACAAGCAATTACTCCTCGCAAAGCACGTGCTTAAACTCAACAGTGAGTAACATTGCCATGCAACTGAGAGCAATGTCTGGTATCTGATATACATAAGTATAAGAGCACCATAATAATGAAACGAAATGTCCCCGTGTAGAATAAGGTTTAAAGGCTTAAAGCTTCCAAAAGGTCATACTCACACTCAATACACCTGTATATACCAACGCAACCATGCCAACTGTAAATCTGCGTGAGCATTGGTGGTAATTCCCAAGTGGCCAGCAAAACTCCAAGAGCCACCTTCATCATGCATCACACACTAAACTCAGATCTCCCAGGTTTTCTGATTAAGAAAAATAGAAAATAATAAACTCTACAATCTACACATCTGTGTTTGCTACTAAAAGTTTCATTTTGAAAGAATTAAAGTGGTATACGCATAGAGGAGAAGCATATTAAAAGTATAAAATTTTATGATAATAACGTAGAGTGTCATGACGTTAAGTCATTAGTTTTGATCCCTCATTTAAATTGACATTGGGTGTTATTTCAAGTGGTCAGTTGTGAAGCAATCAACCTTAAAACTGGGTGACATCATGATTGAGATGCAATTTGGTTTTCTGGCGTGGTTTTAGTATGTAGTTTATATATGTACTACTAACGCAGGTCTCATATTCCCTTTAAGACTTCTAATTAGTTAATAGTTAATAATAGTATAAAAATAAATATAAGCTATCTCTGACCAAAATTTGAAAGGAAGAAATAAAAAAAAACTTCTAATCTACTCATTTACTCTTAAAGTTACAACGGAGAAAGAAGAATTAGTAACTATCCTAGATGTTAAAAGCCACAGACTACAATAGCAAAATATTTGTTATTCCTCCACGATGAGAAAAATACTCAAGCAGGAAGCCAAGCAGAGGCAAAGATGACATTGTGCCCTTTCCACGTGAGCACCAGATGTTCATCTTCCCTCTTTAATCCCCATCCAGCTGCATGTTCATCGAGCATGCCTTTAACCTCTGAAACAGAATCCTCACTGAAACTGATCCCATGGAAGTTTGCATTTCTCATTCGTTGCTCCCACCTGCTTTTAGGCTCTACTCGCTCAACCCTCTGAAGCCCTTCATGTGCTATCACATTCTCAATCTTCCAGCATATATCCGCTTCATACCACTGCCTTTGCTTACTCCCTCGTGGAAGAAACGTGTCCACCGTATCATAGGGTATCCATAGATAATTAAACGCAGACCTAAGTCTGGACACCAAATTATTAGATGTTAAATCCGCATCTTCATCCACCAAAACGACAATGGTAGGGTCTAAAGTCCTCAAGGCTTTGAGGAACATTGATCTCAAGGACGAAGCAGAAGAAGAGCTATAAACATAAGAGTTAGAATCTGAAATCGAAGATAAAGCAACGGTTTCATCAGGAATGTAATGAAGCATCATATGACAGTTTATGACCAAAGCTTCTGTTGGATGGTGACCTTCGGCTTCATACACTAAATGTTGTACCCGCAAGTGTTGAATCAAAGCCGCGAATCCGTCTTCATAACTAGAAGAAACCACTCTGAATTCCATAACAACATTCTTTGACCTTGCGAAGTTGACCAACTTGGTACCCAACTCGTCGTAGGAAAGGTCCAACATAGGAGGAACGTCTCTACAAGCGGAACCAGCAACGGTGAGTTTGATTAGAGGAGGAACCTCGTGGCGGTTAGCAATGGCGTCAATGAGCGTGGGAATTTGCATGCAATGCGTTAAGCTTAAGTCAACGATATGGATAACGGAGAATCCTTCAGTAGCTTCTAGAATGGCAGCATTAGCAGCTGTGAAACCGAAGCGATGCCAAGGGGTCAAGTCAACGAAGTTAGCTAACTCAATGATGGAGAATTTGTGGGTGTGAATAGCGAGGTCGTTAATGCTATGAGCGTCTGCAACAGCTTCTAGCATTTTACAGCTTCCCGTTTTGGCCGCACGTGCGGTGAGGGCACGAAGAAAACTACCAGCAAGGCGTTGATTGGAATCACCATCAGGGGGTGTTATGTTGTTGAGGACCCAAAGGATTTGTTGGGCAAGAGTTACGTCGTTGCTTTCGATGGCGTTGGCACAGTGAACGAGTAACTGTTCCATGCAATTGGCGTCGCCGAAGCTGGTACCTAGGGACTTAGAAGTTGGGAATCCAGGCCAGGGCCTAGTCCGAGGAATTTGATTTTTGTTCATTGTAGGGTTTGGAAAGTGTGGGCTTTGGTGCAAAGGTGGTGTGAATTGCGTCATTGACAGAGAGGGGTACAAAATATGATGAGAAGAGAGAAGTGAAGAGGGGGGAAAACGGGAAATAATCCGAAAAAAAATTAGAGAAAAGAGAAAGGGACCTGACTAGTAGTGGGTTCCTCTTCCATTGGGAAACGATCCAATAAGTGGTGAAATTAGCAGTAGAGTTTGTGAGAATTCTGGAAATGAATCAAAGGAAAATAGACATTTCAGCTTTTTGGTGAGGATATTATCCTTCTTCCGGAAAGGGACCAGTCAATAGGGGAAACTCTGTTCCCCAAAAACAATTCTGAAGTCAAATTCGGATAAAGAGACCCTTCTTGGGAAATTTCAGGCTTTTTCAGTTTGTGTAAAAACAGCCAAATTAAGGCTAAAGGAGCAGTACTGTTGGGAACACCCTTTTCATGGCTACAAAAGAGTCTTATCCCGCTCTTGGGATAATACTTTTCTGATTTTCTTAATTCCCTTCTTGAGGAAAGAGAGAAGGGTCTGATGAAAGCAGATGGAGAGAGAGTGTTGTAGTAGCTGTAGCTGTAAGACCACTGCTTGTGTTGGATTTTGGTGACATGTGAAGCAGCCGGCCAGCACTTTGTTTGTATGTGGGAGTTGTGATTTGTCATGTAATGGTAAACAGTGTGAAGGATTTGAGGCATTTAAGCTTTTGGCTCACTCACTCACGGGCCATCATATCATATAATCAACAAATCATTTTAGGCAGTTTTCATGCTCCTTCTCTGCTTCCTGGATATTCCGTATATCCATCTTTTCTTTACTTTTCTCAATTTGGTAAATCCCTTTGCAGAAGCTACGTAGCTATATGATTTGTGATTGTTAACGTTGGTCCTGTCCACAATTAGCTAGTCATCATTATGGCAGCCAAACCTTTATGGCCTGTCTCGGGGAAGAAAAACGTCAGTTGAAATTGTAAAAATTAGATAAGCTGATAAGATAAAAATTGAAAAGTAATCTAATTGAATTGAAAACGTATAACAAAATTATCTAAATGCTTAGCTGTTAAATGTAAAATTATAATTAAACAAATCAAAATTTTAATTTTATTATGTATTTTTAAGAATATTATAATTTTATATTTTTATTTATTATTTTCAAAATATAATAATAAGTTTTAAATTTTATTCTTATTTATAAATATTTATAATAAAAATAATATTTAACAAATTTGTTAAATTCTTCTCAAAATACTAATAATTTTTGTTCAAATAATAAATATTGTGATATATATTATTTTTTATAATTTCTGACATATTCTTTATTTTTAATATAGATTTTTTAAAAAAATTTGGATTAGTAAAAATAAATCACTTAATTAATAAGAACAAAAATTACAAAATCACTATTCAACTAGTAGCTGAAAATAAAAATGATTAGTACAATTAACTTTTAAAAAAAGTTAGTAACTACTCATTTCATCTACTTTATTAAACAATAATTTTTTATTAAATAAAAATTTCAGCTAAAGAAATAAATATTGAATTAATAAAAATATCATGCTGAACACACTATATGTTATTTTGTAAGTGAACTTAACCCATTGTATGGTTGGCACTTACTTTTTTACAACAATATATTCTCAAATTGAAGTGTGTATTTTTATACTTATATTACGTTGTGTGTTTAATTTTTTATTTAAATATTTTTTACTAATTTAATTAATAAAATCAATGTTTTAATTTTGTTTTTGAATAAGAAGAAAAAAATAAGTTTGGAGTGATAATATATTCGTCTCCTCAAATTACAAAAAATATATATATATAACAAAACAAAACTATGCTTTTCAATACATTCTGGGGTTTAGCTTCTGGTGTATAGAAATGTTAGTTGTACTTCAACTTTGTAACCATTTTAATCGATATATATATTCCTGTTTGTGAAAAGATGTGACATAAACATTATCCACTATAATGACATGCATATCACCGGTCTAAACCAGAACAAAAACGATAAAATGGATTAGGAATATATATTTATAAAATGGTTAAGCTTAGTCATTTATGAGCAATAATGCAATCGATAAATGTTGCGTACAAACAACAAAGGGATTTAACAACCTCATATTACTTAAAATTAATGACGGAATAGACAAAAATGCATATATATGAGAATCCCTGGTCAAGAATTACTGTTTGTCTTTGCTGGACGTCGTTTTCCACATCTCGTTGGTCCCCATTCTATTACGATAAATATGAAAACCCAGATCCGAACATCAAGTCATCATATTTTATCAAGCATATTACTATTCTCTAGGGAATACTATAATTCTTTAAACATTCTCCAATCATTCTCTTTTTCACTTACAAACAGACAGATATATAGAAATACCTAAGAGTATTATTTCACTCACTGTGTGGCTGTGGCCCTGGAGGACCAGCTGAGCAGTAGAGACAAATTTTTTAATGTTACAAGAAAGGCATTGTCAAAACATGAATGCCAAACCCCTTAGAAGTGTCTTGTATCTAAGGATTAGGAGAATTATGAGAATTGGTGCATGTTTGAATGGTTTTATTTTTAGAGAAATGGTTATTCTTTTCCAAGTTCTTTTTTAAAAATTAAAAATAAATAAGCAGTAATTTGTTTAAAACAAAATTAACCAAACACGCAATATTCTCTTCTTTAGGTTCCCGGCAGTTAACATTAAATATTAGGAAAATGCTTGATACATAGTTCATGAAATCATATAATCCTATATTTATGTGGGATGATAGATCAAATAGGCCATATATATATATAAAGTGAAATTAATTGTGATTGAATGGTAGAAATCATATGAATATAAGGTAATAGGTGAATCTTCACTGTTGCAGTTACAAAACTTTGCGGTCCTTTCCATCATTTCCTAGTGTAGTAAATTTTTTCCTCGAAAGTTCTAATCTCATTCAAATTAAGATTCTAAATTTATATCCATGTTGTCATATTCCCTATGCTTCAATTAAAATGAGAGACACAATAAAAAGTAATATTTTCTCTTAGTTATTTATTCTTTGCACTAGTCACTTTTCAATTTTCTCAATATATGTTTTTCCACCCTGGTTCTTAATTCAAGTACAAACTACATTATTTCTCAAGTTATATACTATGGGTTCTATACCTCCTCTCTTTTTTCCCTAGTTCTCTGGGGTCCAAATTTCGGGTATGTCTGTTTATTTATTACCGTACATTGCAGGTATCAAATTTGTATTCTCCTGTAAGGATTATGTTATATTTCAAAGCACGAGTGCTCTTGTGATTTCAAAATTATCAATGGACCCCTCAGAATATCTATACGTGCTGTACAAATCATTATGGTCCACATGGTAAGAAATTATTCAAACTATGTTTTCACAGATCCTTAAATCTTATAAAAGCTCGGGTTTCTTTTACCTTACATGTTTGTTTCTTTTACCATGCGGCACTCGTTTGCTAATTGCTAACTAATTTTCACTGTTTTGTGGCGAAAAATGGAATCTTACAATAAAAAAAAGTGACAAACTTTAGCCCGTGTTAGGTTATATATAATATTATCATTAACAATATAATTAACCTTAATAATTTATGCAATGGCGGTTGAAGAAAGGAATGAGAAGAGAATCTGAAAGAAGCACGCAAGGAGAACCACAAAAGTTAAGGAATCGTAATTATAATAGCTGTGCATGAGAATTTTGAGGGAGTATTCCTAAACTTGAGCTTTGAGGTATGAGAACCACAGGACAATAGGATAAAGCAAACATTTTGAAGCAGTGATTTTGGAATTTGTCTGGTGAGAATTCCCTTTGGCATCCAAAGTAAAAGTTTCTTCTTTGATTAAAAACAAACGCCAAAAACAAAAAATGCAAGCACGAAACTGATGAAAGTAGGGTTTGTTTGTAATAATGTGATTTTATACTTTGTTTATATAAATTCTTTATATTTTAAATTAACAATAATTAATGTGCACATTGCGTCAGAATTATGTTTCTTTCTACTTTTTAAGGAAGGGAGCTTTCCTAAAATATAAGCAAACCAAAAGTGCAAAGATAGAAATCAGCTTCGAAACGATAAATTCTTTCCTCCTCCTGGGAGCAGAATTTTCTTCATCTATCTTATAAAATTCGATCGAAACCATTCATTTTAATGGTCTAACTCTTACACAAGTACAAACATTGTTTTTAATGGTATAAAATCCCAAAGGAAGAAAAAGAACGCAAGAATTTTCAATTTTTTTTATTTGGACGAAGAATTGTCCACTTTCAAAGTTGAGCTAATTCACGGGACATGTGATGGATTTTAAAAAGTTGTAATCCAAAAATGTCATTATTGATAATTGTTAAGATATTTCAAATAAACTAAAAATATTGTCAAAAGATTTTTTGTTAGTCTTGACCAGTTTTGCAAATCAACTAATATTTTGGAGCGAGTTTGCCTAAAATTTTTAGTATGGTATCATAGTCAATCAAATCTTCATTTTGGATCATCCATAAATGTCCGGTACTAAGTAGGAAGAAATGTGTTAAAATATACTACATTAACTAAAAATATGGTTAGAATGCTTCTTGATAGACTTGAAATTTCTCATCTTACAAGTTAATTTTTAAAAATGTGTTAAAGTTCAATTTTCTAACATTAATAGAGAGTTTTATTCTGTAGCTACTACGTTATTTTCCTAATACTTAAATGGGTGTAATATTTTAAGTATTTATAGCATTATTTTTATATTGAGATTAGATTTTATTTTATTTTTCCTTCGTAATATATACAGGGGGGAAAATACAAACACTAGTTATATCTCGTTTAACAAAAGCCCGGTTTCGAAGAAACTTGACTTCAAAACGTTTTGAATCTTTTCGAGTTTTGGAAGTCTTTTGCTTTTCGTTCAAGGGTCTTGGATCCTCTTTTAACAATCTTAGATCCTTAATTAGCACACTTTAATATTATTTAGCAGAGGTTGCCATTGCTATGGGCTTATAAGCCCAGCAACGTAAACGTTCACTACATCTGTTGAATGCTTCACCGATGAAGCCCGAAAGAGAATGGAACGACCCTTTTGGTCCAAGAATTTCTAACAGGACTGAGAAAGCGTTTAGAAGAGTATACGTAGAACAACAAAAATTAAGAAAAAAGGAGTATTTATACAGCTATTTGATGTTTTCATTAAAGGTTTCAGAGGGAAAGAGAGAGAAAAAACAAAATTTATATTTTAAATAAATATATTTAAAATTAATATTTTTAAAAAAATAAAAATATTAAACTCTAAACATTTAAAATAAAATATGTTTTATATTAACCTTTAATAAAAATTTAATGTATTAATTATATATTTATTATCACAAATAATATACAATTTTTTAATTTAAAATTAAAAATTCTATCTTTCCCTGCCTTTCCTTTCAAAAACTCTTTCCCAAATACCCTAAAGGAAGAGTATATTTCAATATATATAATATTGTTGGCTCTTATGATAAAATACTTTGATAATTAAATTATAATGTAAGTTTATGTATGATTAGAGTTTATTGACTAAATATTTAATAATTTTATTTACTTAATCAGATTTTTAAATTGATAAATATTGTAAGTATTTTTAGTGTTATTATTTAATTGAAAATATAATTTTACTTCAATAAATTACATTTACTTTTTTGTGTTAATTTTTAATATTTAAATTAAAAAAATAAAATTTTAATTTTAATTGAAGAATATCATAAAAGATACACTTAAAATTTATCCTTTACTTAAATAAACTAGAATTTCCTAATTATTGATTATATCTTTCTCTTTCCCTCCCTCTTCAAATAATCCCGTACAATCTGTTACGATAATTGTAAAATTAGGCTAGCAGCTTAGAATGATGATTTAAGTAAAATTGACTTGAGATTTAGACATCTCACGTTATAGATGAAAATTATTAGTTGTGTTTAGACAGATAATTTTTTTAAAGTATAAAAATATTAATAAAGTATATTTAAAGTGAGAATTAAATATAAAATAAGTTTTGAATGATAAAACAAAATATTAAGTATAATAGATATATTTTAAAATTATCTCTAGAGAAATTTATTTGAATTTTTTTTGTTTGTCATAAAGAATATTTAGTTAAAATTTTATGAATTTTTAAAATATATTTTTTACGATTTAAATACATGCAAAATAGTAATTTTAAATTACTCTTTTCAAACACAACTTTAGTTTACTTAATGTTTATTCAATCTTGATTTGTGATTTTTTTTTAAATGTGTTTTGATGATTTGAAATAGTAAGTTGATTTCATTATTTATTTAATTTGATAATCTAGAAGAAAAGCGAAAAATTATATTTACATGATAAAATCTACGTGCAAATTGTATAAGTGATACTTTTTAATTAAAAATAAAACATTGCTTAGATAACTATAGAAATGACCTTAAATATAAACCTGATATCGAAATAAAAATTACACCTAAACATTTGTTCGTACTTATAACCCTACTCTAGCAATTGGTATTGTCAGCAAATTAAAACATAAGAACCCTCCAAATTCTGTAATGAATCAATGGACAAATTGGTTAAAGGACTCTTAAAGAACTCTTGTAACTGAGTTCACATTTTTTTACCCAAAAAAAGGTCAAAATTCAAATCAAAACCTACTCCTCATTATTACGTCAAATAGTTCTTAACTTAAAAGTTTTCATACGGTCCTTTACTTTTAAGAATTAGCTTAATAATGGACTAACAAATTTCTAAATATCACTCTTCACATTATAATCATGGCCTATATTTCTAGCTTCAGCAACAAAAAGTTACTTCAATCTTTATATTATTTTGTTAAATACTAAATCAAAATAATCTAAAATAATTTTATATGCTAAATTATTTATCATAAGTCTATGACCTAGCACACGTCAATTTTTTAAAAACAACTCATTAGGTTAATAAGGTATGTTTGGGCTTGAATTCAAAAGTTGAGTAAAACTCAAACATTATAAAATCTAACCAAACTCAGTTCATTTTTAATATTTTTAGAAGTATTTTGCATTTTATTATATTAAAACAGCTAAAAAGCTTAAGAAACCATACACCACAAGGGAAAAAAAACATCATCACAGAAATGGACTATTGTATATGTTGAAAGGGTGGAACACAATCCTTATCTAATCGCCCAATTATATCATCATTAGAGTAGCTAGGAAAGAAAATGAACAAATATGATTGCAATTAAACTCATCTTTGCTCCAGCATTTTCCTTACATATACCCTAAACTCATATTTGACCTATTTTAAAGTAATTTTATAACAAAAAATTATTTAGAATAAAATTTGTTTTAACGATGTTTTGTGATTAAACACTATTTTATAATAAATAATTTTCATATCAAAATATCTTTCTTGTAATTTAAAAGTTTTCAAACATGGCCCGTAATTTAAATCTTTTCTTTTATTTTTTAAAATTATCTCTCAAATAAAGTATAAGAATATGATTTATTAAAAAATTATATTATACATGTAATGTTTAAATTTTTAAAATTAATCTCTACTTTCAACAAACTCCATCTTGAGATAAATGTTTCAGTCTCTTCCTCCTAGTATTTCTTTACCTTTTTTAGCTTACAATTCTGTTTTATGTTTCTTATGATAGGTTGATCTGTTTTGGGCCTCTGGCCCCTTTTATTGTTAATTAAAATTATAAGTGATCCCCAAAACTCAAGTTATGTGATAGTAAGAAGTTTTGGAAACTGCTCCAACCATTCGGGGAAAGCTTTTGCTTTGTAGGTGCAAAACCGTGGAATGAATCGGCCTTTACAAGGAATCATTATTCTCAGTGTAAAGCCACCATAAAAGGGGAAGAAACAAGAAATTTTAAGTGAAAGAAGTATTTAAGATGAAGCTGTTGTGATAAGTACAGTGGATAACCAAAAAATAAAAACAACAATGTGAAAGCTCTATAGTTCGTACAAGAATTTGTGAGCAAAATATAATAAATTTACAAGAATATATATCAACCATTATACTATCGTGAGGTATTTTAACTTTTAAGTGCCAGAAGAAAGATAAAAGAAAGATAGAAAATGTGACAAGATCAATAAAAAAACCAAGTACAACTCACTAGTACCATAGGAATAGGAGGATGGAACAAGAGTTCTCCTACCTTTTAAGGGTGGTTGGAATGAAATGGGACCAAAATTCAATTGTTTATCTGTGGTCACCAATCACAATTGATGTAAACCCACATATGGATGTAATTCCACATTGCTCCAAGAGCACGCATCTACAAATTTAGAATACTTTGTTATATATGGTAAAAAATAGTGCGTGTTATCAACATTCTGAAGTTTCTTTTCACCTGCCCTATTTCAATGAGGGTTGGGTGTGGGAATATTACTCTCAATATTAGTCCCAGCCCCAGGATTACCGGGTAACAGTGCTGGTTAAACAGACACATACGTTATGCTAAATAAAAACATTATATTAAATGAATAGAATAATTGATAATATACATTGGTAATTCTTTAGCAACTCAGAAGTAAGGAGCTCGTACTTTTTTACCCCACGTTTGGTGGTGTATAACCAATCATAATTGAAATTGGAAATTGAACCTGTGGAGTTGGAATTTGGAATAGAAGAAGTGACTTTAAAATCATTTGAAGGGCCATTTTTTGGGGCACAGGAAAAAAGACTAATGTTTTATGTCTGGCCTTACGTGCAACCAGAAATTGGATACAGATAACATAGTCATTCGAGTGTTGCAATCGCATGCCTAAAACAAGAATAAGATAATTAAATTAATTGGTTACCGGCAAACCAAGCATTTTATTGCACATAGAAGGGAATCTTAGGGCAGCAAATTATAGTGTGACATCGTCATCCGCATTAATTCACTTTCAGGTAGACCCAAGGTGGCAACTTGGTCGACAACTTGCAACTACTGACTTCATAAAATTCCAAACGTAAGAAAAGGACCATCCTACCCTGACATGTCGCTGATCATATGTATCTTTAATCTTAAGAGAGAAGAATTACAGATGAAGAATAAATTAAGTCCTACAAAGGTATCAACCTCTACGCTGTGTTGTCAAAAATTTTCTGTTTACATATCACTTTCACCTGTCTTCAACAAAATATTTCATAAGATTTAACATGGGAAGGAACCCACGAATATGTTTCTCAAAAGATAACTTCACTGTTGTCTTATTCCAAAATAAAAATACCATTATCTTTACTTCATTTCATTTTAAAAAAATAACTTGATTTTTCCTGTTCTAACTTTAGGGAAGCATCAAGTTAAATGTAAGATCAAAAGGCTTTACCCGCATGTCTGTATTTTTTAAAAGATAGGTTTTTTTTAATAAATATTCAAAAATCATTTTTTCAATATATTAAAAAACTAAAATTTACCGTAGAAAACATCTCTAAAAGAATGAAACAAATGTACCCTATATGTAACGTATTTAATATGAGAGCTAACATTGTTTGTTTTTACTCAAGAATAAACGCAAGTGTTTAGATTAAAAACAAACCACAGTAGACATGCAGTAAATGTTTGCAATTTTGTTAATAATATTTTTTTAGTTTAAATTATTAATCATACTAATTATCTTAATAAAATAATTCCTCACCATAGTGCACTTATGAAAAGATTTTAGAAGTAGAATTGACCATCTGTTGATGCATATTTTAATACTCAGGGATTATATATATTTTTAACAATGCACAGTGAGATTCCTTAAATATATATATCTATTACAAAACATAAAATTTATATTTTTTATTAAAAAATAATTACATATAAATTTTTATTTTATGCAATGTAGCACAAGTTAAATTCGTTTTAATAGAAGTAATTATATGAAAATTACGAAAGTGAAGTGATTTAATTATGTGGAAGGACCTACAATTCAGAGAATGATATTTAAGAATTAGAAGATATCTTTTTGTTCAATAGTGAGACTGCATCAGCACCAAGAAGCTTGGAATTTGTCGTGATTGCCAAAATTCATTGTCGAAAAGGAACGTTGGTGAAATCCGCGTCACACCTTCGCTCATATTGTCCTCCTTCGAATAATTTTGCTTGCCACATCCAGTTTTCATATTCCATGTTTTTGTCCACGTGCCACCCATATGCACCTATTCTTTATTCTCTACGTTTCAGAGGACATAAGATTATGGACCAATAAACAGATAGATGACACAATTATTTTTTAATATTACTTAATAATTTTAAAATATAATTAATATTTTTTTATCTGTACATTACTTCATATTTTAAGAACACAGCTTAATTATGTAACTTTTTTAAAAATAACAACGTTGTGTAGTTATTACTTTTTAGTTCCGCGCCTTGTTAATAGTCCACGTAAGTGTGAAACCTAACTTATTTTGGCTTTGGTTTGTCACTTTCTTTTTCATATTAAATTTATTTTTTTCTTGACAATCGAAAGTCATTATTTTCAGTGAACAAAAAATATTATTATTTTTTCAGTGGCATGTTAATAAAAACTTTGGCACCTGTCATGTTAATAATACTGATATAAACAAAATTGCAATACATTATTTCCATCACAAGTTACAACTATATTTATCAACATACCTTGTCAAACTTAAAAGTTGTGCAAGAATAAATTAGCATGTTGGACATTTATTTTTGCTCTTCATATTTCGTTGCGTGCTTTTCTTTATATATATTTTTAAAAAAATAAATTTGACTTGAAATTGACAAAGTTTACAACTTTCAAAATGATGTATTGTGTTGTGATTCAAAACTTAAAATAAATATAAATTAAAAAATAAAATACTTTATGAAGACACGTGTCCTAGTTAAAAAAAAACTCTTATCTGTTTCGAATAAAAAAAAACTATATTTATAATATAATACTGGATTAATACTTTTAATAAAGCATGATTATAAGCAGGAAAGCATTAAAAAAATATGCAACTATTAACACTCCAATATGTCTATTAATCATCCTTTGAGAAAATATTCTTATCTAGCTCTTCAAAATTTTCCTTTTTGAAGTTTTTCGTTTAAACAAAAGTCAGTCATTTAAGTTTGTTCTCTTTATCTATGGGTGGTGAGACTCTGTCTCTTTTCATGATACCGTGTCCTTTTTGCACTTTTCCTTTTTATTTTTAGTTTAAATTCTACACATATTTAAAATTTTAAACAAATGTCAGAATTATTCAAGCCTACTTTTGTCATGTGTCATATTATAATAGTGATGGCAAAATTTAATTAATGAGATTTTCAGTTAGTGAATGTACTACGAAAAATAAAACTGGAGAAAAAATCATTAAAAAAATGAGACAATTTTATTTAAATAATGAAATTTTAAAAATTATTTCTAAAAATAGAGTTAATTAAAAACTATTTTTCTATTTGAGGTTTTTTTTGTCACGTAAAAGAATGTATGAGAAGATTTAGGATGATATTTTTATTTTTTTTAAAAAAGTATCGCACATATTAGATCGATACTCACTTTAGTAATGACATGTGTCAAGCACAAAACTAGTATTTCACTTTTTTAAACATAGTGCTATCTCTATTTTTGTAACGATACTTCTATCTGCATATCAAGTCTGATACTGAGTGAGATGTTAACACATGTCATTAATTTAAAAAATATTAAAAATTATAATTAAAAATATGAATATAAAAGATAATTAAGATTATCTTTAGTAATAATTAATACTAAAATTAAAATAAATATCTTATGATTTCTAATAAAATTTTAAAAATTTATTATTTAAATAAGTCAGATAATTATAAATTTAATTTTTATTTTTTATGGATGTTATGTCTAAACTTTTTTTATTTAACTAATTTTAACTAAAAATTAATACTATAATTAAAATTAATTTTTTATTATTCATATTTTTATTTTAATATTTATAATCTTCATTATTTGTTGTTATAGAATTATTTATCATAATATGAAATTGTTCTTAGCAAAATAATATATACATTTTGTTCATTAATTAACACCACTAATATAGAGAAAAAAACAACAAGTACTTTATTTTAAATCAAGTTATGATTTTTTTTTTAGTCTTTTAAGAGCTAAAATTACATGATTAGTTGAATTATTGGTTGTAGTCTCATGTTATTTTGAAATTTATAATTTTAATTTTTAAAAAATCATAATTTTAAATATTTTAAATTTAAATCTTAAGTATTTTTTTAAATTTATATATCTTAAATTTGTAAATTTAAATATTTATAAATTATAATTTTTAATATTTTTTAAACTAATGTCACATGTTAACATTTTACTTAGTATCAGACTTGATATGAAAATAGCAGTATCGTTATAAAAGTAGAGATAGCACCATCGTCTAAAAAAGTGAAATACTAGTTCTACGCTTGACACTTGTCATTACTAGAGTGAGTATCAATCTAATATTTACGATACTATTTTAAAAAATAATAAAAAAATAGTATCATCCGTAGATCTTCAATATACTTTTTTACTTCACAAAAAAAAGTCTCAATTAAAAAAATAGTTTTTAATTAACTTTATTTTTAGAAATAATTTTTAAAATTACATTATTTAAATAAAATTGCCAAAAAATAAGATACAATCGCTAAAATAAAAAAAAATATATTAGATTAAAATGCTAATAGGATGAGGCATTAAAGAAGCTTGTGTACTGTAGCAAGTACTAGATGATATCATAAATGGGTGTTAATTAGGTGTGGTGGTGTTGCTGAGAGAAGAAGTCATTCCACTTCCAACGAAGGAGGAGGCGTGGCGAGGCGCATAGAGAGTGGATAGACATTACTGGGTGCAAGTATCAACTTTCAAAAGAAGGTTGAATTAACTAGTGACTAGTAGTAGTGCAAAGAGAGGGGTGTGTGTGAGTATGGGGGAAGGTTCCGTGGGCTCCATGCCAAATGCGGCGAGACGCAGCATTGCTTAAAAATAAAAAGCCATTTCCTGCACTTCCTTTCCATTCAACTCATCCTCAAATCGTTTTTCCTTCACTTTCTTTTCTCCACATTCTTATTGGATTATCTCTGATTTGGCAAAATATTGTAATTTCTGTGCCTTTGTGGTGATCAAGTGGCTCCCACTCGTTCCCCTTTAGGACTTGGTGAGAAACCAAAGCTACAAGATATTCAATCAATGACTAAATTAGGAAGACCAAATATTGAAAATGTCATACAGAATACAAACGTAATATAATTTATTTTGTAATTTTAAGTTAATCGAGATGATTTTGTATTCTAAAAATTAAACTTGATCGTTTTTAATCAGTTGCATTCTTTGAGGCTAAAATTTGAGTCTTTTCATATTCAACGGCCAAGCTCTCTAGTTAAATGACGGATAATTTTCTAATATTAACTATTTTTCGTTAAATATAGACGTTTACAAAAATTAATAGCAAGAATATAAAAAAAAAGTTATCTAAATGTAATATTTGTGAGATGAAAAATAAAGATATATAAAAAACATTTATTATATCTTTTTAGATTCTTCACATGACAAAAATTTATCTTTACAATAAATTTTTACTTTGTATAAATACTTAACAAAAACCATATTTTAATTGTTAAAACTGGACAACACTAGGAGGAAGAAAGCCAAAACTAGACGCTCACGCAAGTCGTTCTCTTTGTTGGTAAAAGGCAAAGGAACAAAGACAAGAAACCATGGGCAGTTTCGTTTGTAGCTTCTCGATTCCGACTCTGTCATTGTAGTTTCTACGCCTCCTCGCATCCTCCAAAAGTCGTCTTACATTAATATCCTATGCTTCATTCTCTTTTCTTCCCTCCCTTTCACTTACTAGTTATTTATTCATTTCTCACCACTTATTAATAGCTAGCTTAACGTATAAAATCCCATATATATTTTCTATTTTCTCGATTCTCCGCTGCAACCCGTGCTATTTTCTAGCAGTATTTCAGTATTTAACAGTTTTCAAGTATAGGATTCTGCAAACATCATCACTGACAATAAAGTGTTGTTCATTTTTCTTCGCTGCCCATAAAGTTGCCCGATTTTCAAACTAATAACAACTTCACCTCCTCAGGCCTCAAATATTTCAGTTATCTCAATCTTATTATTTCCGCATTCTTAAAGTATATTACTGGTCTAACCAGCTATGAATGACCGAATCCTCTCAAATAAGTGAAAAATATTCATGCAAGACTTTGAAGAAGGGCTTATATAAAAAATTACGAATTTGATTTGAAATTATCAACTCGATTGTGCTGAAAGAATTGTACTCCAAATTATATAATCAATATAGCAACCAGATCCTTTCTTTTTGAACTGCAGATAATTATTTATTTATTTATTTTAAAATAAAAGCATAAATTTAAAGGGGCACAATTTAATGATTTATACATCGAAGGGCGGGTAGATAACAACGACATCTGTATTGAGTCCGAGTCATCAGACAGCTCCCACATATATACCTTTTGTTAACGGATCAGGTCAATTTCTTTAGAGCTGGTAAACCACGACCCAAATAATTAAAAAACTGAATATTCATTCGCCTACTCAATTCTATTAACTAATTCGTTCAAATTAAGCTCGCATTCACAAAATTTTATTAATAAGCACCAAAACTTTATTCAAAGATGTATTGATTTGATTAGATAAATTTCTTGCTTTCATTTTTCCTCTGGTAAAAGCAATAATGAAAATAAAAGAAATATGTATTTAATTATTTAATATTCATGTCACACCATCATAACATGTTGGACAGATAGAAAAGAAAAAGGAAAACAAAAAAAAGGAAGGAAATGAAAAATTATCACCGACGAACCCTCATCTTTCTCTCCCTGTCTACAAAGAACCAGAGAGAAAAATCCTGTGCCGGCGTGTCTTACAAAATCTCACCGGATTTCAATTCCGGGAAAACCCTCGTCTCAAAATAAAACGTTCAAAAAAGAGACAAAAAGATGCGCGTGCGTGAGACTCCTTAATTAGACGATTCAGAAAAACACGAATCTCAGATATATATATATAGAGAGAGAGAGAACCCTCAAATGAAAAGGTTCAGCACTTTCCGGTCTCCGTCGGGAGCGTAGTGATTTCCGATCCCGCTTTCCAAACACGCCGTCGTCGTCACCGATTCCTCCGAGTTCATCGACGGCGACCCCGGCCGGCGAATTTCCCGCCGGCAGCCGTAGGTCGACACGTTCTGCAGAAAAGTCGGCGTTAACCGGAGATTAAGATCAGTTGCCGTCTGAATCTTGGCGAGTTCCTCCGATCGCTTGCGTTTACCGCCGGAAGCGACCTTCTCAGACCTCGAGTTCCCGAACCGGAAATTCTGGTTCGGATCTCGGAGCCTCCACATGTCGGTGCAGGTGACTTCCCCTTCGGAGGCTTCGTCGGCGGTGGAAGAAGGAGCATCTAAGCCAAGAAGCTCCGGCAAGGGCCTGAGGGTGCCACCACGGAGCACCGTTTCAACCGCGGCCTGGCACACGTGCCAGTTGCCGGTCCATAAAAGCCCGACGGCACCGTTGACAGGGTTGACCGTTCGTCCACACGCTTCAAACAGCAGAGATTGAAACAGAGCTGCACAAAAGCAGCTTTAGTTTTACAGAAACAAAAAAGCTCCAGTTAAGTGAGGTGAAGTTACAGTGAAATTAATTTACCAGGGCGTTGAGGTTCAGGGACGTTGGAAATGAAGGACATGAGATCGGCACGGCCGAAGAATTTGGCTACGAAGACAGTGGCATGGCCTTGGGCTTCGGGGGTGTCGATCCATTGAAGACAAGGTCGCAAGATACATGACTCGCTGCAACCCTTTCTAAGGACACGGCAGCCGTTGCAACTCATGCCTCTTTGGGTTAATTAAGAAAGTGAGTGACGAGGTTTATGTTGTGTTCTGCAAACAAAATGACCTCACATGAAAACGGAAGAGGAGGAGAACGAGAACAAGTAACGGGAAAATAAGAGAGGGGAAGAGGGTGAATGGAACTTGAGGGAAGGTGCAGTTGGGGTATAAATAAACGTTAACTGAGGAAGAGAAGGGTGAAAATGGTGTGGTGGGGTTGGGTTGAGAATTAACCAGAGTTAGGTTAGTTGAGAGGCAGCGAGCGAGTGTGTGTCTGCGTGCACTCTCTCACTGCCTCTTTCTGTTTGTATGGAAGGGTGAGATTCCAAGGACTTGGGCGTGAGCGGCTCCGTGTTTCCGCGGATGGATGTTCCTCCACCGTTGGATTCTTTTTTATTTTCTTTCAGATATTGATGGGTGCCTGTCCTTTTCGCCTCTCCCATGCTTCCCTTTCCTCCATGCATCTCTTCCTTTTTAATTCATACTTTCACACTTGCATTACATTATAATTTACACCCTTTTTTATTTTCACAAGCTCCATTTTAAAACATAATCCATGGATCTTTATTGTTATTATAGCTATTGGGTTACACCGTATAATCAAATTTGAATGGATTTCTCAAATGTGCAAATTTTAAATTTGAATATTCAAATAGATTATCAATTTTACAAATATTATAAAACTAAATTGATATGTTTTAATAGTATTTCATGTTAAACTCTAATTAATTAATAAGATTTTTTTACTTAAAAACGGTTTGTGACTTGTACCAAAAAAAGAAAACGATAACTAAAGTGCAGAGAAGGCACTTTGATTGATCTTACCTTGTCTTCAAAAGCATGGATTATATCCTCTTCTTTTTTTACTTGAAAAATGTTTATAATGTTTTTAAAAATTTTGAGCAAATTTCTTAATCAACGAAATCCAAACTCAACTTAGGATTCACCATACGATACTTTTTTTTTCGCCAGTTAATTTACATCAACATAAATATCGCGTTACAGAATATAATTAACTTAACAGAATTAAGAGATAGTGAGAAATCCCGTCATCTACATGGTGCATAAAGTTGTACATGCCAAGCTAATTAATACTGAACAGGTAAAATTAATATTTTTGCAACAATGGTTTAATTTTGTCTTGTACTTTTTTAATTTGCTTTGGCTTTTTAACCTTTGTGTATCATGTCAGCTCTTTTATTAAATTGACATTAAATTCGATTAAAGTTTTGAATTTTTTTATTAACGATTGTTGAAATTGTTTTTTTACAGATTTTTAAATTATAACTAATATTTCAAAATTTTATATTATTTCATTTATTAATACGTAACATTTAATTGTAATCCCTTTTGTTTTTTAACACAAAGTTTTCATATTTTAACAAAAGTTGATCAAAACTTTTTTGTTTCCATTAATGTATGACATTCACGATAAATTCTTGTTACGTTTTATGGTTTACACACTGAGAATTAAATAGAGCAAAATGAACTACTTCATTGTGCTGTAAGATAAAATTTTAATCTCAGGATAAATTGTGGTAAAAAATTTAACACTATTATAACTGAAAAAAAAACTGAATAAAAAAAAGTTAGAGAATAAAATTAAAATTAATCTTTAATTTAAAAGGACGAAAATAATAACTTTGTTTATTAAATATTAAATAATTATGTAATTTTTCACGTCTACATAAATACTTTATAAATCTGCTACCTTGTAGTCTAAGAATGCTTAAGAATTATTTATCTTTTAAACTAACTATTTCAATTACATGAACTCTTTTTACGTTCTTACTATATTAGAAATCCCATATTTATGCTTTAAATCAATAATTTGTATTTTTTATTATTATTAATTTGCTTATTGCATCCAACTAAGCATGCCAAATCCTTGATTTTATTAATAAATAACATAATTAAGTAAGAATCTGTTAATATCTTTAAGACTAAATTTAAGAACTAAAAATTATTTTTTATTAAAAAATATTTATTGTGTTAAAAAATTATAAAAATATAATAAACATTTACATTTAAAATAATTTTTATTACTATTAGTTGTTCAAACTGAGTTATAAAAAAAAAATTAATATTCTGTATTAAAAAATTCCAATTATTTTTACAATAACATTTCAATTAAACCACACATATTATACATTATTTTGAAAAAAAAACTATTATAAATTTACTTTTAATTAAATTTGGTTTTTATTATTATATTAATTAAAATTAAATTATAATATATATATATATAATAAATACTCTTCAAATTCTAAAAAAATAAAATTATAAGAAAACCAAATAATACAAATTAAGCATATCTCTGTTGGCAGTTTTAAAACAACCAAACGGGGTCCGTAAACTAGTGGCATGGAATGGCGTGCACATGTACTAGTTCTGTAAATAAATAAATAATAATCTGCACCAAGTGCAAGGCTGTATTATAAGGAGCTTATGTGGAAAATGGGAATTAAAAAGAAGGGTCTTAAAAATGGGGAGGGCCTAAAAAGATATAATATTTAATTTAAGGGACTAATGATTGAAGTCTTGGTGTAAGATCAGGAAACACAAGCATTGTTAGTGTAACAGTTCCAACATTTAAATTACATGAAAGTCAAATTATTTAGTTTCTATTCTCCCCAACACACACACAACACGCAGATTTTGAACCCTCTGCTTTTATGCCTTCTGCATCTTTTCACAAGGTAAAAAATTTTAATTCTTTTCAAGCATAAACATGCACCCATGTGTGTCTGAGAAATCTTATTTTAATAAACTACTCGCTCTTTTCTTTTCTTTTTTAATTTTGATGCAAGAATTGGAAAATTAGCATTTTAAATTTTATGAAAATCATTGATTATTTATTATATGGATTAAATACGCATTATTTATTTAAAATAAAATAAAAATATTTATTCAATATATCAGGTTATAATGGGTCTTTCACCTTAATATATTACTCAACTACTTTTAATCAAATGCAATATTCCTTCATTCACAAATTTAAATATATTTTGTTTAATTTGAAAAAAAAAAGAAAAAGTTGCATACTCTATCTTTAGTTTCTCGACAATATAAATGAGAAAGGAAAAAACGTTGGCTCGAAACACATACTTTGTTTCTCCTTTGCTTTTATATTACATCAAACCATGAAAAGGATATTAAAAAAAAAAATTGGGTGACTTTTGTTTTATAATTGATGGTGTTCTAAATAAAGCAGAAGTGTTATGTACGAACCTAAACCACTAATAAGCCCTGTAATATTGAAAAGTGAGTGGAAGTACTGTGGTGGGGTTATTTGAAGTTGTGTCATCTTTCTCATAAAATAAGAAACAAATACACGTCTATCTGATTAAGCAACGTCTGTTTATTGTATTTTTCCAACGATGAGGAATCAATTACTTTTCCGCATTCATTCATTTTATTGGACAAATAAATATGAATATTCAGCAAACCTTGACAGACCAGGTCGGGTTGGAATCTTGAGACTGCCAAATTAAATAGGTCTCGAATTATAAAATATTTTTTAATGTATACTTTCATGTGTATAGTAAAAATCAATAAATTTTTTAAGAATATAATATGTAATCTTTTTAATATATTAATTTTAATGTACATTTTTAAATACATGTTAAAAATATGTTAGATTATATTTTGTTTAAGCACGTGTATCTTCTGCAGGATTGTTCGAATAAAACTTATTGAAGTCATTTTATTAAGTACAGTTAATTATATGAATAACACAATATAATTAAATTTCGTCAAAAAATAAATATTTTAAAATATTATTTATTATGAACTTCTTAAATAAATTTTAAAAGTAATTTTAATTTTTCTTGTACCCTTTTCAACGAAATTATATTTAAAAAAAAAACTAGAGGCCAGTGTCATCGGTGCCAGTTGATTAATCAGCATCGCCCCAATCCATGTTTTGCTA
Organism: Abrus precatorius; assembly: GCF_003935025.1. Lineage (NCBI taxonomy): Eukaryota > Viridiplantae > Streptophyta > Magnoliopsida > Fabales > Fabaceae > Abrus > Abrus precatorius. The sequence goes on along the minus strand of NW_020874406.1, from coordinate 15,486,159 downwards.
TATTGAAAAGAAAGATGAAAAAATATATTCTCAAACTGTAAATTTTAAAAAAATTTATATTTAATTTAATTTAATTTTTTATTTAAAGATTAGTAAAATAATAAATTATATTTTATCAAATATAAATTAAATAAAAAAACTGAAATTAAGTATATGAATTTTTAAATTTATAAAAAATCTGCTTCTTTATATATATATATTATTTTTTTAATTTGAAGTATAAGGTTCCCACAGCAAACGCGATTAGTGGTCCAAATGAAATTTACCGTCAGCAAAAATCACTTGAAACTTTATGAATTTTAGAAGTAAACTTTATTGAACATTTCAACTACGACTCTACCAGTTCTTCAGTGACCTGCTACTGGTTACCATTTTTCATAGCAATTTTACAAAGTTTATTCTTTTTTTTTTTTACTAGGCAAGGTCCTCTCAAATCCCTATTTGAATTTTAAGAAGCCTCAACTAATAAAATATTTTCAAATACTGATTAAAAAACAAGAGTTAGATGATAAAAGCATCAGTATTGAAGATTATTTTAAAAAATAAAATACATTAAACATTGTATAATGCTAAATATTCATTAATCTTAATCTTAAAATAGTAAAAATGCAAGGGCACTCTATTCTGAGGATTTTTTTATATGAAAAAAGAAAAAATTTACTAAAATATGACATTATAAGAAAAGTTACAAAATATAAAAAATAAAATAAAATTTGCTAGTGGCACCTTTTTAGTATTTTAATTTTTTTAAAAAAATCGTCATCAATAAATTTTGACTCTCTATAATTTTTTAATATTTTTTAAATATACCTTATTATTTTTAAAACTTATAATTTTTTGTTTTTTTATTTCAGTATTTACACCTTATTATCAATTTTTGAACACTATATTTTTATAATTTTTAAAAAATATTATATTTTTTATATATGCAATTTCTAAATCTTATATATGAAAAAATAAATTCCATTCTGAAGCGTAAAAAAGGGAGAGAGAATGAGGAGGCATTACGAAGTATAAACTCAGAAGCAATAATATGTCCCTGTCGTGACAGACGTGGCATCCTTATCGTCTTGCTTTTTTTCTTTTAATTGCAGTTCGCTAAAACTTAGGATACAATTTTTCATTGGATGCATGAAAGAAGAGAAAAAAAAATATAGAAAATAACAATTTATATTAAAAAAATGATGCATGAAAATTGAAAACTTGGGTAATAATTTAATTCTTATCAGGCAACTTCTTTCTGCTGACTAATCACTGAGTCACTATGCTGACTTTAGTGACAGAAATAGAGTTTCGTCTTCTTTGCACTTTGCTGTCTAATTATCTTTCTAATATGATAGGATCCGTATCTATGGCCGGTGACCTAGCCACATACCAGTTATGTTTATTTTTCACTGTTACAATTTTGATCATTTTTAATTAATTATTTAATATCCATCTAAAGATATACAATAGAAAATTATTACATCATATTTTTTATTAATAAGTTATGATATTTAATATTATTAATATATTAAATTTTGACATTTTTAGTAAATATATAATTTTTTATGTATACATAAGTTTATATCAAAACAACAAAAATGCCTTTATCAAACTTCAATTCTAAAATTGTGGAAATAAAATTGAAAAAAAAAACATTTTTTTTGTATGTTTTTAAGAAAATTGTAGAAACTAAAAATTCATTTCTCTTAAAATTAACTAATCGTACGCTGCAGTTTTGGTTGAAATGAGATAATAATTTAGTTTAAAGTCAACGTTTGAGGGATGTCTTCAGAACTTAATTAATAGTATCAGAAACAAAGAATAAAGGTATTAAGAAAAACTAGTATACGAGGTTGATTGGAAACGCTAAATTTTGATAGTTCTTTATATCTTTCGCATGTTCAACAAACATTTTCTTAATACTAAATATACTTCTTTTTAAATAATTTATAAGATCCTTTGATTAAATTACACATGTTTAAAAATCATTAAATTAATTAATACAATAGTTTTAAACATTTGTATTAATTACAACATTCTAAGTGTACTTTTATTTAAAGTTAAATTTTATTTTTAAAATAATTATTAAAATTTTAAAAAAATAATATTTATGAAAAATAAAAAAATATTTTTACAGCATTATTCTTTAAAAAATGAGAAAAAAATATATAATTCGCATCCTGCTACTTAATTAGCAACGATGGGGAGAGGAAATACAAATGCATGCAATTAACGTGTTTCAACAATCAACATTATCCGTAAACAAAAGGGCTATCGACACCGTTATTAAAGCTTGAGGGTTGCATTCAGACGAATGCAGAAGACATTTAAGTAACGAGTTAAAATAATTTTCTTAATCATATGTAATTATATTTATCAATTTAAAATTTTTCAAAATTTTTTAATATAAAAGTTGGAGTCTAGTGTGATTTAAAAAGATAAATATTAAATAGCATCTATAAGTGATTTATTTAACTAATCTGAACCTTATTGATATATATATATATATATATATAAGTAGTATACTACACCCTGTTACCTTAAAAGTTTAGGACGGTGTAATGTGAAACAACTTGGAATGATGGTGATGACTCCCTGAACACTCTCCCTCGTATCTCAAACCCAACAATGGCATGAGACAATTTTGGATTTCTTTAGAAAACACAGTAACCTTTGGGGGTAGAAAGAAGAGTGAACCACCACTTAGTCACTTACATACGTTCTCGGGCTACTGTAGCATTGTCTTGTCGTTAATTTCGGCCACTGGATTATTGTTTGAAACTTTACAAGGTCTTTTGTTCGTCGATGTGGTATGGAGATTCTTTTCTCCATCTCTAACACATAAAAATAAAATCTCTATATACAACTTCGCCATCACATGTCCATTCCAAATTTCAGCTCCAGCAAAGGGGGAAAATATATTAATATATATATACATATATAAAGATATTTTGTGAAACTGTTTATCACTGTTTTTTGTAACAAAGCTTTCCGAAGGGCCCCGCATATAAACATCAAGAATTGCTTGTTGACGTATATGCCGCCCAATCTCTTGAAATTATGCGACATGCTATGATTTTCTTTTTTCACATTCAGAAATTCATGATAAGCTTAGCGAGGAGAAAGGGTAAGAAAAAGGCAAAGACCATTGCTAAATATGTTCATATTATATCATCTGAATTTATATGCTCACTCGATTTTCTTCCCTTTCTTTATTATATTATTTATTTATTTTATTATCTTTTAATATTTTCCTCTTTTTTCTAGGGGTGTAAACACCTCCAATGAAGTATCAACGCATCATTTTCTGAAATATGCATATAAATATTTGTATGTTCATCATATGTCCTTAACTGTGAGAATGAAAGTAAGGGTAAAAATAGTTAAGGTAGACTACGTTTTAGATTATAAAATCTTAATCTAACTTATTTTTTAATACTTTTGCTATTATTCTTATTTAAGGTTGATTTTAAATATTTTAAAATAAAAATTGTTTAAAAAGACTATTTTTTTTAAGTCTGACTTAACTTTTATAAAATTTCAACTTGTCCTAAATATTTATTTAAAAGACTAATTTTCAGCAAAAACTTTTAAACAGGCAAACAAACTTACTTATAATTAGGTTAATGGCCTAATCTTATACATAAGTCATGTCAGCATACTTAAATTCTTAAAAAAAAATTATTATTAGTAGTAACAGTAATGGTATTGTTATTATTATTATAAGTTGACTCATTAAACTAAATAGACTTTTAAGAAAAATTGGGTAAATTTATTTCAAAAGCAGGTCGACCTTAATCTTAACCTATAACCTATGTAAATTAGATCGAAAATTTCTAACGAGAACTTCACCTATTTACGTCTCAAAGAGGGGGAAAAGGTGCAGTTATACAAACACACATACATTTTTATTAAATATTGATTTATACACAACAGTAGTGATGGGACATCAATGGGGAGATAAAATTAAGGATATGGAACGAAGATGTGGGAAAAAAAATACAAATGAAAGTGAATATATGGTTAGAATTACGATTATGGAGCTAACGCGAGGATTAAAAAAAGAAGCATGAACAGCGTTGAGGACCATCATCAACTAAAAAGCAAAAGAGACGCTATATATTTATCTACATAATACAAACAAGGAGAGCTCAAATCATGGTGAAAATGTAGGCAATATCCTAAAGATTCCGATCTGTGGGTCCCTGTACTATCAACATACATTTGGATTAGCTTGAGTCCGATTCCACCCATAAATCATGATGTTGATGGTAAGGTCCCGATGTCTCAAAAGTAACTTGCTTGGTTGTCCTTCCTCTTCAAATCAATTCGAATCTCAAGTACAGAACTTCTGTTTAATTAGACTGTTGCATCAAACATTTTTAAAAGAAGACCAGATATTCACACTTAATTTTACATGTTTCATTTCAAGTTTTTGTTACTTTCATAATTTAAATGTATTTGTTTTTCTATTAATTACACATTCATTCTAATTCTGATGTACGCAAGGTAAAATTGGTGTGATTCTTACAGACACGCACGAAGCAATTATTATAGGATTAAGTTGATGGTCGAGATGATGAAGTACAAATATTATTCCCTCATGAGTGGCTGAGATTTTACCTTAAATTACCTAAGCAAAAGTATTGTGCTTGGGTATAACTGGCCTCAAACTGTTCCTCTAACCAAAGTAAAAACAAAGAAAATGTACCAAAGTTTAAAACTTTCTCTCAGAGTGAGTGGTCCTACCCACCAAGGAACAAGTAAGGGAAAAAAGATCAAACAAGGTTGCTGCCAGCAGTTGTCAAAAACCACCACTTTTTGAAGCTACACCTGATTTCTGAAAGTGCAGGTACACAGACACCATTAAAGGAACCCTCTCACTGAATACACACGTCCTATTAATTTCGTGCAAATATATCAGCTTTTAGAGATTTTGGGCACAGAAATGCTCGATACGGCCCAAGAACGGTGGTTCCCGAAGAGGGGAAGAAGCCTCGGAAACAGACTGGATTTCCCCTTCACAATCTGTAGCATCCAAATATACTCCTAGTTGCAGAAGCTACTGTTGGGAAAGTTTTTAGAACTGAGATGTCGAACTTCAGGTTCAGAGGGGGTGGTATTACACTGCCGATGACATCGACCATGCTGATCCTTCAATTGTGAGTTTCTAATGGTTATCGTGTTCAGATATATACTGTAATTTTTGTCCTGCCACAAACGTGGTACAATTTTACTGTGCCCCAAGCATCGATCTGTGCACTATCTTTATGATGTAGAAATAGAATTAGAAATTCCAAGAGAAAAAAGATATCCTAGACTAGGCCGCAAAAAAACTCAAGATTTCCTCTTCTTATTTACGACACGTAGGAGAGATCAATATTTCATCATCTAATCGTGTTAAACAATTAGGATTTAAATTGTGAGTTCAATTTTCTTGAAAAAAGTGTTCAGCTCGAATAAACTTTTCGACCCCAGCATGGAAGAAATTTACAGAAATAATTCAATCAATAGTCAATAATAGCTATAAAATATTAGTATTTAGCATTACTTATAAGAATAGATATTTTGTTTTTCCTGACATATTAGTTGCCACACATCTGGGCTCAACTGCTCTAGTCATCAAACCCCTTAAGTTGGATCATATCTAGAATGCAATCTAACTTAACTTGGTGCATTTAGCCACGAAAAACAACTCAACCTAAGCCGTGAAACTGTGAACACCTTCGAAATCATATTGAACAAAATATTGTTAATGCAGTGTAGCAGCATGAAAGGCTTACATAAATCTATTGAAGAATATTAAATTCCGACACCCCAATTTGGTGCCATATCTGAGTTGATTTTACCATTTTATAGGGAAAAGGTTGACAAAAAAACGGGGGAGGAGTCATCAGAAGACCACAGTTATGAAAAAATACAAACAATTATATAAGGTTTATTGCTTTATCTTATACATAAACTTTTTAAACATTAATTAAAAAAAATGCACTTAATTGATCTCCAAATGGTTGTTTAAGCAGATAAGACCTATAACACATAGGAAAAGAGTTCGATTTTAAGCAAATAGTCTCCGTTTCCTCCCCTGTCCCCCATCTCCCGTATCAGGAAAAAAGAAGAAAAAAGCCATTAACTGGGAGCTAGAGGTAGCCGAGGAAGCAGAACAATTCTTGGTGTACTTTATGGTGTACCGAGTCTTGACCCAAAAAAAAAAAAAAGGTCTACCGAACAAACTCAATCTCCATTCTCGGGTTGATGCCGAACTTTGCATAAAATATTTAGAATTGATCATTTGTAAATTCATCATCCCATGCCACGCCACCTCCAAATTCAATCAGTTATACCAAACACCAATAGATGTAAAAAAGGGATTAGAATAAAAACTACATAATTGAAGCAACCTCACAATTTAACTCTTCAGAGATGCTGATATGCTGTGATGTTGAAGATAGCGATCCAGCACTAGCTATAAAACTATGGATCTCCCGACTACGTATAAATATTATTCCCATTCCAATGGCCATAATGAAATTACTCGATTTAGTTAAGTATAAATAAATGAGTAAATTTTCACTCTAATATCTGAGTTCACAAAACGGCATTTATTTTAGTTATTTTTTAATTTAAAATAAAAATATATAAAGTAAAAAATGACTAAATAAAATATCTATAGATTTATGCTCAAGAAATGGATGCTCACAATTTGAGGAGCTAACGTAAGTATTTATTCATAAATAACGGATAAGCCAGTTCTGCAGACCAATACGGTCATAAAAACCCACAAAAAATCAAGTTATTGACCTGTAGACTAGGAAAGAGTTTCAGGTCCATTATCATAGTGGGCTAATCAGAGTTTTTGAGAATGATGAATGCTCGGACCCCGGGCGAACACCAGAACCCTGTTGTTGAATTATGCAATTTGGATTCTCCCGCCTTGGAGATGATTGGGGGTTATACAGCAACATCTGAGGAAGAAAAGAGTTGTTTCTTGAAAGAGAATGGAGGTTGTTTCTCGTAATCAGTTGTGAAATAAATGAGCTCGAATGAAAAGAAAACCAAACATAAAGGGGGTCTACACTCAAACATGTCAACCGAATATTTGAATAGGCCCAGTTGATCGATATTCGTAAATTGGTTGGTGAAAGTGAAAGGCAACGCTACACGGATGCAAGTATTGCGTACAAGCCAACAGCCTGAGGCATTGACTGCCTATACGAGTTTGGGTACTACAATGAACAGGTTAATATATTCAGTATGAAGCAGTCTCATAAACTAATCGCCCCACTCCCCCTAGAATAAAAGCGATAAAATCTACGATATCACTCATTGCAAGTTCAGGCATGATCACATAATACACCTAAACACTAAAATGCAAACTTTGGCTAATTGCTGTATGCTGATAGCTGATGTCCCTTCTGTTGTCCAGCTGCCCTTGCGAAGGAAAATTTTCGGGAATAGTAAAAATGCCCCTACCGCTGTTGCAACCCTGGCTATCCCAACGGTTATATTTAACCAGGTAAAATATTTACCTATTGCTATGGTAAAAACACCATGAGCCCAGTTGTTAACCCTGTAAACTATTTAAGGTCCTAAAATCCAAATACAATGGCTATTCATAATTAACTTTAGAGGCACCTGCCGAAATTACAAAAGTTTATTCCAAACATAAGTGCAGAAGGAGGTAGTTAGTCACGTTATCATATATAAAACAGCCAAAATTTTCTTGTTGGTAGCTAGAAGTCACCATATATCACGTGCTCAATAATATATTGAGAGTGTTCGGTGGTGCTGCAGAGATGTGCACTGAACACCAGAAGCCCAGAGCCAAAGATCCAGCTCCACACTGAGCACCTAAATAATCAGATCGGCTTTCAGTTTCAGATAAAATGAATTGCACAAAACACGAGCAATAATAGCGAAAATATGCAACTTTTCCTTCCTATTACAAATATTTCTTGAGAAAAGGATAGTTTAACAGAATGATTTAATTGTTTATAAAAAAAACTAAAACAAAAGGTATCAGTATTGGTTTATTCTATACTTTTTTGTCACTTGAACTTTTAATAAGCTTACAAGGAATAGCACTCTACATGCATTTAAAAAAGGGCTATAAGGGGGAGTACTCTGCATAGAAAAGAAAAACTAACCTGTCTTCCTGATTTTTTACTTATTAGCTCTCTCATTTTCTCCACTGCATGTATAGAACAAGCCCGCAGTTCAACTTCCTCTTCGGTCCCGGGACCTATTTCTCCACTGGCCTCAATAATACTGGCAAGTGTTGAACTATATTTTAAAACACCAAACTGCCGAAGCACAGCTGGGACAATATAGTCCGCCATTATAGTTAGAGAGTTGATGTCTTTAAACTCGCCATATCCTTGGCCCCTAAATGCACCCCATAAATCTGCAGCAAATATCTGAGCTCTTTTATATAAAAACACCTGGCGGCCTTTGTACACTGAGTGGTCTCTAAAACCTAGAACCAATTAATATTGGAGTCAATGAAAGCTAAAAAGTGTCCTTTGTAGCAATTACAAAAAAAAGTGTCTATAAAGTGGGCATTATGTATTTTGGAACTTGAGTATGAAAGTTGACAAAAGAAGAAAAAAGGCTATACCAGGAAAATGGCGTGCAACAAGAGCAACAAGACTCACAGCGGATTTTCCACAACACTCCACAAGATTGGATGCTTTACCCTCAAAATTTCGTTCTAATTCAATCCCAACCTAGCAATAGAAGAGGGTAATATTATCATCGTAGATAAGATCATCATCGTAGATAAGTTCAAGATGAAAAAAACTTCGATTAACGGTAACATCAGTAATGATTTGCTGTACCTCATGAAGTAACCTAACACGTTCATCTTCCAAAGGAAGAGGTCGAGGCCACCTCAAAAGCTCACGTAGCTGTGGACCTAACATTATGAACTGATTTTTGTCATTATGCTATTCATAGAAAAGCAATTTTTTTAATTGGAAGCACTGAAGCAAGAGAACCAATCATATGAACAGATATAAACGTAGATGTAGATATCTTTTGAAAATATAATGTAAGTTGAGAATATATTCCATATTTGTAATCTCATTTGAACAACTTCAATCTGATTGCTGTTAACACCAAACCAATTTAAGCAAGCACACATGTGCCAAGCATAAATATTGTCCTTGACCTGGCAGCTTAAAATGAACAAAAACTTAACAATGTTCTCTTCATTGTAGGGACCGGACTACCTGTAAGTGATACATAATATAATACACCGACATTTGTCCTACAATGCAATATAGGCCCATACCAACTCTAGTTTAACAACCTCAATATTTTAACAAACCTTAGTTTCAATTGATAATAAAACATGAGCTGACTTGAAGATGAAGTTCTTGACACATTTGTCATTTCCATTAAAACGTGTGCATGAGAATGGATGTATTTTAACAATTGTGTTAATTTGTATACAGACAACACAAGTTCCAACCAGAATTACCAGTGTACTTTTGCAGACGATCGGCATCGAACACAGATTTATCGTTTTGAAGAGCCGCCTTTAACCCAGACGCCAAGTGATCATAACTCAAATCCTTATCTTTTAGCAAATGAGAATTAAAAGAACATAACGGATGGCAAAGTTAAAAACCCAGGATAAAAAATAGATATGTTATAATCCTTGGCAGAACTAATCACTATTTCATGTCTTTGTAAATTAGAATGTCAACTAGATAACCAACCTGCTGATCATCGTAATGAATGGGCAATAAACACCCTCCCCAACCCAGCACCCCAAAATACATAACGAGCGTTCAGTATGATAAAATGGCATATAATTATTCATCATCAGCATGTCAAGGAAATTAGGAATTCAAAAATCAGTTAATCTCCTATGTATTATAAACTTACTGGCAGAGACACTTTATCTAAGTGCTTAATCATTCCTTTTAATTAAAAAAAAAAGAGAGTTTAGTATGCTTTTTTATTCAAATATATCATACAAAGGTTATTTTTTTAAAAATATATTTTTATTAATGACCGATGAATGTGAATTCTATAAGCCAGGGTATTTTATAAAGGCGGCCACTCTACCGAATGCACAACTGACAATTAGTAATATATTAAGCCAATGATACACAGGAACCAAGATGTTGTTGACCGAAACAAATGTTTTTAGAAGTACAACATCAGAGTCACAGATATGAAAATCCAAATTTGCCACCTCTTGCATACTCACAGAACATTTTCACATCTATTAAGTGTCACCAATACATTCTGCACGCATATCAACTTGCTAATTCTCTAACACTGATAAAGCGCTTCTTTATCCACAATACCACGCATATATGCCAACAGTCAAAAACGGAAACACCAGGCATAAGAAACCATGTCCCCTTACTTTCTACCTACTCTGGTAAACTCAATTCAGTGTGACCAGTAAAATGCAACCAGAACGTGACAGATAAATTTGAACATCTTTCAGAAAAATATCAATTAAAAATAAATTTACAAAAACAGAGGACTATTAACACCCTAATTAAGGTACCGGAGGAATTAATTAATCACAGTCCTTCGACAAAAACAAAAACCGAACGTACCAGGCCAGAAGCAAAAATTTAAAGCGTCCAACACGAACAAGTACTGAACGGTGAGTGGTCCATTATCAAAATAGTGAATCCCTTCAAAATCCCACTCAACCTTGGGAATGGACTCAATGGTGTTAACCACTTTCTCAATTCCTGAAAACGAAAGCAACAAGGCAAATACGTATTCTCATTTGTTTTTGTTTTAATTTTAGTCTTCGGAATGCACAAGCTGAAGCATTCAAGATGAAAAAACGAAGGCGCAAAATGAACGGCATTAGTCGGAGGCTAAACCTGCAGAGTCGACGACAACGTGAGAGGAGCAGCTAGCGACCCAGGCAGAGGTAACCCTAACGTCGTCCATGGAGTTTTCAAGCGGAGGAGCCCAATGCGGCGTGCGTATGTTAGTGTTTGGTGAACCCTAAACGAGAAAGTTTGAAAAATGAAGGAATATATAGGGTAGGCGCGAGGTTAGGGAGTGCGTTCAGTTTACCTGTTTGGAAGTTTCGCGGGTTTTGATGCTGAATGGGAGGGGTGGCGTTAGCGTCTTTTCCATGTGGGCACTTTTGGCGCTCAGAGTCTGAACCTGACCCTTTTTCTGTTTCCCGTATGTTGGAAAGTTTTTGGGCCATTTTAAGCATAAGCAGGATAAAGTCCCCATAACCCTCCACAACCATAGACCAGACCCAACCATATCACGTGATCCATGGCTCGCTCCCCCACCTTTGCCTTCCAGTATGGCCGGCATGGGATTTTTGCACGTTTTTTACCCGCGGAGGACTGTTTAGTAAACAGCATCAATTATAAAAGTATATAATATAAATACTATACAAAAATAAAGTAAAAGTAAGATTAAATTTTGTTTTTATGTTAAAACAATATAAGAAATAATATTATTTTTTACATTTTTTTCAGGATAAATACTTGTAGAGAAGATAATAGATTTTATAAAAATTATAATTTTTTTGTTTATAGAAAACAGCTTTATTTAAAATCAAAATCAAAATTTCCATTTTTAACTATTAATTTTTAAATATTTAATAAAAATATACATGTTTTATCTTTTATTTTTTACCAGACAATTATAAATTGAGAAGATATTTATTTCTTGAAATAAAGGTATTTTTAAATAATCTTAAATAAACGTTTTTTATGATAATTTATTAAAATTATTACTTTTTTAATAAAATATATTTACGTTATATTTTGTATGAATAATATTTGTGTCCCTTTTTTAATGAAAATACTTTACTTGGATACCAAGTCAATCTTCCCCCTCCCCCTCTAAAAAAAATGTTAAAGGTAAATCTACTGCTGACTTGAAAATTAGTATGTAGTCCTGTATTTTAAAATTAACGTGATCAAGATATCAAAGGGCTCCTTAGAGTGATTGAAAGTTTTGTGCTTTTTTCAATAAAAAATAAAATAAGGCGTACTTGAGCATATAATGAAATTAAAAATAGTTTTGTATTTAATTTTCAAAAATTTTATCAATTTTTTAAATTGTACTATGTAGTTTTCACTTTTTTATAATTGACTAATTTGCACAAACTAATATAAAATGTTAAAAATAATTGTTTAAAAACAGTATTATAACATTATATTCTTATCATCATCTAACACTTTGAACTTAATCCAACTAACAAGATGTACATTTGTTTGTTTTAAGTTTGTATTTTTTTAATATGTAAAAAAAAAATCAATGAATAATGCCTTAACTATATTTTATATTTTATTGTTTAAGATTTCTGCACACATGTTAAAAAGTTTTACTTATTGCAAGATATTATCACATTTTGAATAAAATATCTCTATTCATTATCTTTAACTATTTTATTATTTTTCAATTAAAAAGTAGATAAAAGTAAGAAACAAAATTAATTAAAAATAAAATTAATGATACTACTTTTAACTAAGAGGATTTGATATTTTCTCTTACACGTGGAATAATTTAATAATCTTATTACTTTTATATTGACAAATAATAAAATTAGTAATTTAGTTAAAAAAAATATTAATACTTTCTCATCTTTAATAAATTAAAAAAATTATCACATTAATATTAATATAAATAAAGTATATAATACTTTTTCAATTTTATAAATACCACAACAAACACCTTAATTAAATTGAGTTTCATTCGTAGTCATCGAATAAGAACACAAGTAAAAAAAATTAAAATCTAAAACTAAAAAAACTTTCGGATCAATCCTAACGGATTTTAAAAAATAAGGAAGAAATAAGATTTTATCAAATATTGCAATAATTTATATTATTGTGTAATTTTTAATACATCGATTCGTTTAATTTTTATAAAAAAAATAATATATAAATTTATATTATTTCTCTAAAAATATTTGTTAAAAATTGTATATATATACTTTTTACTAATTTTACAAATATGATAAAAATAACAACTATTTCATAAAAACTAAAAAGTATCGTGCACTTTTTTAATTCGGGGTCAAATCATAAATTAGGATTGAAATTTTAAGGTTTATGCTCAACAAGTGTGAAAATTTATTAGAAAAGAGAATTGTTTTTATGATAAAAGAATTTACAGTATCAGTTGTGAAAAATGATGGAGAGTAAGAGGTTAAGAAAAAATATAAATAACATGTTGGTGTGAAATTGTAATTGTAACAATAAATACAATGTATAATTTGTTTATTACTATATTTATCAATTTTTATTACAGTTAGTAGTTTAAAAGCTGAGTTTAATACAGACCTTACGTAAGATCTGTAAGGTCAATGTACGAAGAAAGATAGTGATATTTGTTTAGTCTCTATTACTTAATGCAGTCTTAGTGTGGAAGAACTTGACTAAATGTGGATTGACGATTCCCTCATAAGTTTGTGAGTTGTTAAGATGAGAACATATTGCATCCTGTTTTGCATAGTGATGTCTCTATAAAAATGTAGTACATAATGTTTAAATAGTTTGGTGTTAGTTTATGCTTATCTAAAAATTTCCATAAAACATTACTAAGTATATGTGAAATTCAATGTAGAAAAAAAAAATAAAAGAGAGTTATAATGATACAATTTATGGTAATAGTATGACAGAATAATATTATCTTGAATAATAATTTATTAAATATTTGATTTTATTAAAAATCGTTATTGGAAGTGTTCATAAGAAAATCAATTGTATATGTTAATTAAATTAATAATTTCTTAATATGTATTGTTAATTTTTTATAAAATTATAATGGATTAGAATACTTATTGTATTGTAAATTTAATTTGTCCTTAATACATGTCATTTTGAAGTCACTCGTATCATCTCAAATTAATAACATTTGAATAAAAATTGAAATAACTTAATTGTTGCCTAATACTATTTTAACAACTTTCTAATTCACGTGACAAACTTATTTAAGCAAAACAAGCACCATCTCACAGTAATTAAAATACACACATATTTCGATCTATAATAAGTGTATTAAACAACAAAACTCAACATTTATACGTGAAAGAAGAACCTTTCTAAAAGAAAATATTATTCGTGCTCCTGAATCATCATAGTTTCAACCAAGCGAAATATAACACCTATTTATATTAAATAACTGGCACAATGTGAATGGTAGTTTCGGAACCACCTAAAAATTCCTCTTCCAAAAGAGGATTACCGTGTATTAAAGTTTTTGATAAACTTGTTTTTTGATAATGAAGTTTTTTCATTCTATACTATAAGATTATGTATCCCGTGAGAACCACTTAACACAATGTTTAAACAAATAACTTTTTTTTTCATTTGACATTTTGGGCTCTGTATTTTTATATTAAAAATTTGTTCACATTCTAGATTTTATAAAATGTCATTATTTAAAATATTATTATATCATTGACCTATTATATTAGTTATCTTATTTATTATTATTATCTATCAAATAAAATTAATTTTTAAAGATAAAATAAAAAACTAGTTATTTATTATACTCATAAAATATATATTTTTCTCATATGTAACATTACATGTAATAAGAAGAGATTTTTTATTGAAATATTTTTAATTCAATGTAGTTCAGTATATTAATACTATTTAATACTGGAACTTTTAATAATTTTTTTTATCAGGTGCATTTTCTATACAAGTGAAAAGAATGTTTATAAAATACAAGAAAGAGAAATGTTTATTAAAATGAAAAAATGAAAAAATGAAAAAAAAACTAATATTTTTTCTAAAAAAACATCTTATTAAAAAGACTTAAAAAACTATAGAGAGTAAAGTTGTCCGAAATTCCCAATTGCCTTGATATTTTACTTGGAGAAGTCCATAGCTATTTTACTTTTTCTTATATTTATTTTTGGGCCTTTCCATCGTGAAAGATATTTTATTTTATAATGAGAAACAAAAGGGGTTGGATGTGTGAAGAAGACATAGAAGGCCTTGCTGCAACTTTTTTCGCATTTGCGATTTGATGGCCATTAGGCCCTTCCAATTCCAATCGACCTTTTCGCGCGATAGATTACTCTCTCTCTTCAGCACTTGCCATTCCCTTTCCTCCAACAACTTTCCGTCATCTTCCCTCCTCCGTCGCTTCGCTGCGTCCGCGGCGGCTTCGCTCCGTCAGCACTCTCATCATCCGGCGCTGCCGTCACCTCCACCTAACACCCTGGCTCACAAGATTGCAAAAGCCACTCGCCGCCCTGGCGCCACCTCTAAGGCCAGAGTCTATGCCGATATCAACGTTGTTCGCCCCAAGGAATATTGGGACTACGAGTCCCTTTCCGTCCAATGGGGGTAATAACGAATAATCCAATCCTAACCACAATTAATTATATTTTTTGGATTTTTATTTATTTATTATGTTGTTATTGGTGTGAGTTTCAGGGAGCAAGATGATTATGAGGTTGTGAGGAAGGTGGGAAGGGGGAAATACAGTGAGGTGTTTGAGGGTGTTCACTGCACGGATAATGAAAAATGTGTCATCAAGATCCTCAAACCCGTGAAGAAGAAGAAGGTGAATCGTGGCATTGACGTTTCCTTTTCTGTGCAATTTTGTTTTTCATTTTGATGAATGGTTGTCGCTTTTCATGTGGTGTGTGGTGAGTGAATTGCTGTATGCTCAAGTATCAAGTAATCATTAATATTGCTTTTCATGTGGTGTTTGGAAAGATGTCCATGGGTTTATATCGTTTAAAAGAAAATAAGACAGTGCAGCTATTTGTTTCTAGTTCTGTAGCGGTTTATGGATATTGGATAGTGTACTCCATTATACCTGTGGCTTTGTTGTCTGAACTTTAAACCATTAATCCATCATTTTTTTTCGATTTTCTTTTTAAGAGTTGCTAAGATGATGACTTAGTTTTAATTAAAACAATCTTTTTTTTCTCTTTCTCAGGCACTAGAGGAGTTTATGCATCTTCGTTCTAAATGCAACTGTCATGCTTCAATCTGTGACATAAATTCTCTTATGGAAATGAATGGTGTGCTGTGACTTAAAATTCTTCAACTTGCTGTGTATATAGAGAGAGGGAGTCAGAGTAGTTTCTTTAGATTTTGGATGTGAATGACCATGCAAGTAGTCGTAGTGATAGAGATTAGTTCTTGAAGGCTATCCAGTTATTTGTTTTGTTGTTTAAAGTGCAATTTCCGTACAACCTGTAAGAGTTGTGTTATGCCCCTTTCTCATCTTCTGGCTATATATATATGTACAAAATTGTTTACTTGTTTCTGAATTGGAATGCAGATCAAGAGGGAGATCAAAATATTGCAGAATCTTTGTGGAGGGCCCAATATTGTAAAATTAATTGACATTGTTAGAGACCAGCAATCAAAGACCCCAAGCTTTATATTTGAATATGTTAATAACACCGATTTTAAAGTGCTCTACCCTACCCTGTCAGATTATGATATACGATATTATATCTATGAACTTCTAAAGGCAAGTTCTTATGCTCTCATGTTTAGTAAAGAACATAACACCTATAATTTATTTTTGTAGTCATTATATTTTTTTTCTGTATTGCTGGGCCCAAGACATGCTAATGTTTCGTAACCGTAATAAGGTTATTTGATGTGATTTTATATTTGGAGACTTGAATTAGATAGCAATTGAGCCATTTGCTGCATAGATTTGATGAAGAAGCTTTCGTATACAGATTAAGAACATGTATTGGTTGGTTTCTTGGAATTTGAAATCTCAGGATGGACCTGGGTTGTGTAAGGGTTTTAGTAGAACTTAATTTTGCTCCATAAGTTCTCTTGTGTTATGCGCAATATAACAACAATAAATATACAATAACAGTTCAGATTTATTTCCTTTCTTCTCTTGAAATCTATTTAGTTTAACAAAGCCTTCTTGTTAGAATGGTTTGCATACAGAAACTTAATTATCCATTCATATGTTCCATGAAATAACACAGCTTTTTATACATATATCTCTGATTGTGATTCTTCAATAAATGCTTGTTTCTTGATGTTGTACTTTTAGTATTAATGGTCTTTTAAATGCCTTTCAATTCTGACTATGCCTGATTGGATGTATGCATCACGTTGGCTTCTGCAGAATTTAATGTCCAGGATCCATGACTCTGACAACTCTGTTGACAGTTTTACCAAACTATAATGTCTTGACTGGAAGAATAACATTACAAAGAATGCTTGCAAAAGACAGTGTATCTACATCTAAATATGTTTTCTGATGTGTGTCCTATGACTTCTCTTATTGGTATATTTAGTATACATGCTCTTAAATCCTGATTGGTGCATGCCTTATTTTACTTAGTTGAGTTTTTGATTTATATAATTGCAGTAGTTTCCTTGTCAACTCATCCTTTTTTACCAATTATTTGTGGCCTTCAACTTCAAAGAGTTAAGTTTTGTGAAACTTTTCATTCAGGCACTGGATTACTGCCATTCACAAGGAATCATGCATCGAGATGTAAAGCCACATAACGTAATGATTGACCATGAGCAACGTAGGCTTCGCCTTATAGATTGGGGACTTGCAGAGTTCTATCATCCTGGGAAAGAATATAATGTTCGCGTTGCCTCAAGGTTTTTATGTCTCTTTTGATTCAGATGATTTATAAATTTTAAAAAATAAATTCATCTAATCAGGTTCAGTAGATGAAAATTTTGGTAAGCTGGGATATTTTTTGTAGGCCCAAAATGAAAAGGGGTTTGGTTTTGAAAACTATTGCTTTTGTTTGTAAATGGCTGATGACGTTGCCCTCCATAGACTTCATCAATCTTCATTCTTCATTATAGAATTAGGTTACAGAGGAAAATATGGTTTACACAATTGTGCCCAAGTAGGTGGGATGCCAACCTTGGTTATCAATCTTGAATAGCAATGCATGTTTCTTGACCTCAAAAATGCTATAGCAGGATGGCTGCAATTCTGAAACTTTTCATACAGATTAAATAATTTGCATTTATACTATATGGTATGTACATACAAATGCTCAAAAATAAAAATAAAAATTGTCAATGTTCATTACAGATTCATAATTAACAGTACAAAGTCATAGGCTGAATGCAAAACATGCAAGGAAAGAACAAAATAAGTCAAGGAAACAAACAAGTTTGAGCCTCTACTACTATAGAGACGAAAATAAGTTAAAACATAACTCTGACAAGACAAAATACAAAAATTAGAATAGAATGTTAAAAACCAACTAAAACCAAAGAAAAAGAGAATAAAAAAGAGGACAAGGAGAGAACAATGCCAACCTGCAAGTGAGTGAGAACAAAGGGAAAGACAAAGTATTTGACCAGAAAATGAAGAGTTTATGGACACTTAGTGTGGGTTTGTCGGAAACCACTAGGTGTAGGCCAGAATATACCAGGTCATGGTCAAGACTCGAAGTTGCTGGAGAGCAATGGGTTGGAGGGGTCATGCAATAGCCAACATGGAAGAGCACATAGGAGACTAAGTTGAGCATAGACCCCCAAATGACTTAGGTCAAGGGTAAACAAGAGTTTTTCGAGATGCCTTCCTGTAGTGCTGCTAAAGCACTATGGACAGCCACTAATAAAAAATGCTCTGTGATACAAACTTTGTCCAGTATGCACTGCTACACTACCGTAGCATGCTATCGATAAGTGTGCCCACCGTGCATTCCTTGCATCTCACTTAGCCCTTGGAAATTTATTTCTCAAGGATATGCCTCTTTCAAACCACTTATTTCTTTAGAAGTAGCTAATAACGATTGAATTAAATCTTGGGAGGATATTTGGCTAGGATATATTTCTTTTAAGATTACATATTCCTTGCGTATATAGCCTTTATTCTTTTCATCAGTCCTCTTCCTTTTGGAATACTTGGGGCTCCAATATTCCTGAAACTTACTTTTTTTTATATAGGAAATTGAATATGCAAACTTCTGAGGCGGTGTCCCTTATGATTTGTTTGATTTTGTCCATTTTTTCTTCTAACTTGTATGGGACAACTAGGAATTTTACTCTTTTGGTGTGTTTTCATGTAAATACTTATTCCGGTTTTTCAAAATTTCACTTACACTTGAAAGCGTGAAAGTTCCTTAGATAGACACTGGTTCAGAATATAGAGATTAACAGAAAATGAGAAAAAATGTATCAATATCATTATTCTACTCTAGATCAATGGAACCCGGAGTGAAGAATAGCATAAAATATTAAATCTGCAGGAATTTGAGAGCTTGGTGTCTCCCTTGTGGAGCCTTACTTTGGATTGTTATTCAAGTCCTTGTGTCATTTCGCTTAGATGATCCTTACTTAGTACATTTTGAATGTAGAATAGAGCTTATTGCCTCATGTTTGAACTGTCAACAATTTGCATGGGAAGTCTCTTATTGTATGTAAAGGATGAATATTTGAGTTTATATAATGCATTATTCTTCATTTATTTTACTGCAGTCTGCATATGCGGATAATTGGAACTACTGTAGTAACTGTGACCAGCTTCTTGATGTTTCAAAAACAAAGTAACTAGATTTGTGTGTGATCATACATGATTTTTTATCTTCTTGCTTCTTATTTGAATATGATTTTCTTAAAGATTTCAATTTATTACTTGCCTACAAGAAACTGTTATTTTGTACTTTTTCTTTATACATGCATTGTTTGTAGATATTTCAAAGGCCCTGAGCTTCTTGTTGATCTTCAAGACTATGATTACTCTCTAGATTTATGGTCTCTCGGTTGTATGTTTGCTGGAATGGTAAGGGGTGTTCTTTCCTTAAACTGTATTTCAATTATTTTTTAGGGTTTAGCCTGGTTCTTGATTGCAGGTTAAGCCTTTACATTTTTCACCAAGGCCTGATATATAAATTTCTCTTTCTAAAATCCATTTAAAGGTGTAGTCTTCTGCTATGCTTACCAGGTGCTTATGTTTTTACAGATATTTCGTAAGGAGCCATTCTTTTATGGACAGGATAACTATGATCAACTAGTCAAAATAGCCAAGGTTGGTGAAGAGATTGTGAACTCGACTTGGTGGAGCCTGTGCCAGATTTTATGGTTGATTTGTGTTTTTAGGAGATAATTTATTGGTGCATTTGCTTTGGATCAAGCATTTATTTTTTATAACCTGTTTCAGCCTTGGGGATGTTGCAGTTGTCCATTGTTACTCGCATATTGCATGACTCTCCTTCACCCAGGGATTTTTACAGTTGTTTATTAATCTTTTATGTGTAGCAGAGTTTCTACCCCTTGTGGATTTTTTTGTTGATCTTTTTTCTTTTTTAAAGAAATAAAAAGTGTCATTCTTGGCCTCAGAATTTCTATCTTCTGTTTCGAACTGATGCCATATTTTTCTGGTCATGATCATGCAGAATGTTTGCTTCTGCAAATATTTTTTAATAATTATCTCTGCCTTCAAAACCAACCTGAATGTTTTCTGGTGTAAAATCTTGCATATTTAAGAGATCAAGGCCAAAAATCGTTGATTGATGATGTGCTTTTTTGCCCTGCTGCACTAGGTACTTGGAACAGATGAATTAAAAGCATATCTGCACAAGTATCGCATAGAATTGGACCCGCATCTTGCAGTGCTTGTTGGAAAGTTAGTTTCAGGATTTTCACAATTATATATATTTGTTGCTTTTGCTTGCTAACTATTATTTAAGTTTTGACTAATAAAATGCTCGTATACTGTGTGACAGGCATGGCCGGAAGCCATGGGAAAAGTTCATTAATGCAGATAATCAACACTTGGCTGTTCCTGAGGTAAAATTCATTGAAATTATATCGGTTGAGAATACCATATGGTCATTGATTTTCTTTCTAAATTTACCTTTTCTGTTTTCAAAGGCTGTTGACTTTGTTGATAAGTTACTGCAGTACGATCACCAAGAACGGCCCACTGCAAAAGAAGCTATGGTACAATTCTCAAACCTTTGGTATCTTTATCATTGCAATAAGTTTAGTGACACATTTCTTAAGATATGCTAATCTGAGCACACTGATCTAATCGATCTTTGACCTCGGACTTCAGGCTTCTAATATGATTTGGCTGTAGCTACTAGTTTTGTCTGCTGTCTGAGTCCTGTCATGTTAATTTCTTTCTCCTTTGTGGATGAAATTCTGCATGGAATGTGTTAATCCTAGCCCTTCCTGCGACACAATTATTTGACAATATAAACAAATACTCAATGCTATGCAGGCCCACCCTTACTTCAATCCAGTCAGAAATGCAGAAAGCAGCAGAAGTCATACACGACGTTGAGTTGCTGATGCTTGTTGTGAGATATGGTGCTTGCTTTTAGTCAGGGGCGTCTTCTCTTCTTCCTCTTAATGATCGAACTCTCAATTCTGGGGGATTCTGCCCCTATTTTGCTGTGCAACCCCAGTTTCTTTAACTTTCTACCTCGAGGCTCCTGCTCCCCTTTTCTGGGAAAAATCCAGGTTTCATTGGTTTCAAATTTTTTTGCGCTCCAAATTCGGGAATGAATTCGTATTCAATCGTGAAAGTTCATATGCCTGTGTTTGTTTTAGCTGTCAAGCCAAATTTCAAAGTTTCATGTTATCTTGTAGTCTTAAAGAAATGTAAACAATTCTGCAAGTTTTTTTGGTTCTACATAACTAGATATTCTCATTTTTTTTCTTAACCAGTTCTCGTTACCTTTTCAAACATCTTGTATGAAATGTTCAATCTGTTGGAGCGTTCAGTGGGGATAATGCTAATATAATACTAATTGTAAGCCTATAGAGACAAATGGAAAATCTTCCAGCGTGGCAGTTGGATTTCAGGGTTCGTTTAGCTTTCTTTCACTTTATCTTCATTTTGCTGTTTGCTAAGGGATCACCAATGGCCAATTTTGTAGATCAGTTAATTTTAATGTACTATCATTTTAATTTTTTTTAATACTATTAATTAATTAAAAATAAATTCTAAAGTAATTATCATAAAAGTTAATAGTTTTTAATTATATAATAATTTATGATTGAATGATAGAATAAAAAAACTATATTATTATTAATGACTTTTAATTAAATTCATATAAAATAGAAAAGGATGGATTACAATAAAATAGAATATAATGCAGTAATATTAGACTTTATTATTTGAATTGTTTAAAATATAAAGCTAAAATAAGGCTTAATGACGTGTTCTTTATTCTATGTCATCGAATTTATTGTCTTTCTTTGCTATTGCGATGTGAAATAGAATTTTTTTTCATCCACTGTCGTCCAAGTTTAAGTTTATGGTAAGCTGTTGGTTCTTTGGGTATAAAATAATTTTTTTTGGTCGAGATAAAAAAAAGTCTTTATATCGTTAACATTTAAATTAAGCATAGTTGGAGTTTTTCCTATCTATTACCATATTCATGTGCTTTTTCAAGAGTGACTTGATTTTAGATTTTATATGATGTATGCTTTATTTATTTTGAAGCATTTTCTTTTTATTTATATTTTTAAAAGTTTACGTGGATTAAAAATAACGTGCATTACTTTTTTTTAAAATTTGGTCCGAGCAATACACGTTGCTTATATAAAATAGCATGTCAAACGGATGCGCCCCTTTTTTCCCATTAATGCCATTGGTTTAAAACCCGTCCAACTCCGAGTCCAAGGTAAAATTAGTTGTGTTTTTCTTCGGCTATTGGGTCTATTTAGTGTTGTTCATGACGGATTACTTACCTTTGGTTCAATCAATGAGGTAAATTAGTCGAGATGTGCACATAAACTAATCAAGATACTAGCTAACAACGACTTTCATTTAAAAGGTTTAGAATTGGTGTGTGCCAGAAGTGACGAAGAAGGCAACTCAACTCTTTATATTATTATTGTTGCTGCTGTTAATTTTAATAATAATATAATGCCATCGAATGTTATTGTTTACCAATGTTTTCTCCCCAAATTTTGGGTCACTAATGGCTAAATATATGTTAATGTCTTTCTTTTATATCTATTCTGACCGAAAGTATCCATGAAAAGGGTTGTTGTACAAGTCAATGTGTAACCAAGGGTACGTAGGTTCAACCTTCTTGCGCACTCAATTTATGCTTCTTCTGAATTTTAAAATTTGCGATCGAAAATGCCGTGCCTTTTTTCGTTGACACTCAGTCGCACGGTACTTATTTTTAGCGTAAGTATATTAAGGAAAGACTATTCATTTTTTTTTTCTTTTTCTTTTTGGGTGAAAGAAGAAAGACCATTCGTTTCAACCATTTATAATATAACTTCATATAATTTGTTAGGAAAAGGTTAATACTTTTTAAAACATTTATTGAGAAAGCGAAAGAAAAAAATGTTATTAATACATTCTTTATTTTGATTTTTAATATATTTTTAAAATAATTTTCAATTTTTTATTTATTAATGTCCTACCTACAATATTAGCTAATTAATAAGACCTAATTTATGATTATCCTGGAGTATCCTTATTGATTCTAAGTTGAAAAAAAGTTAATTTCGAGTCCTTGCATGTGATTATAATATGTGCATAAATTAATCTAATTACATATTTTTAAATTAGAGAATGTATTTTTTTTATTGAAATGTATGAGGATTAATATTTTTAGTATGGATTTTAAAGCATACATTACAAAATTATATATAATAGTTTTTTATTAAAAATAAAAAATATCATAAATTACAAAAAGTTAGTAACATTGAAATTTTTAATAAAAAATTATTTATTTTAAATTATTATATATTCCTAAATACATGTCAGAAATATTCGATTCTCTAGTTAGAAAACAAAGAAGTGGGAAGTTGTAGAATGGAATCAATTCCTAACTTTACTTGAAAGAAAAGTCAGAACCAAGCCAGCCCCATTGATGACAATGTTCCTTTCATTTATTGTGGAACTCGCTGACCTATGCAGCTATGTTCGTTACGAAGTAGGTAATATACTAAGGAAATAGGGCACTCTCACACAATTACATCATACAATGAATGCAGACCAACAACGACTCTTTTTTTTTCTCCTTTCCATGGTCTAACATAAATAATAGTAGTAGCATGTGATGTAGTAATGGAAACTAATATTGTTGTCTGAAATTAGCACGGGTAATTAACATAAAGAAGTTATTAATTAGTAATACTGTTTAATATGGGTTAAAGTAAAATAAAATTTAATTAAAATATACTGATATATTAAAAAGAATCTCTAATTTTTTCTAATAATATATTATATATCAGTAAAATTTACGTTAAGATATATTATTTTTTTTAAATGCAGATTTATAATATCTTTTAAATATTTTTTTAATTCTTTAAGCAGTATCTAACATTTTCCTCACCATAATGTCTCTTTTTAAGTTGTCTGTTCTTAGTTAGATATTCTTGTTAGAGATATACATTGTTAATTTTTTTAAGCATACATTATAATTTATTGGCAGAAGTAATACTTTATTTCTGTAACTTGTTATTTTAATTTGGTTTTATAACTTTTTTGTTTTATTTGTTATTTCTTCAAACTTCATTTTAAAGGATTAAATCGAAATAAAAAATAAATTTGAAAAAATAACACAAAATAAAAGAGTTAGAAGGTCACACTAAAATAAAATAAAAAAGGTTAAAGTACTAATTTTGTTCATTTTTTTTACAGAACAATAACACTATAAGAATAATTGAGGAAAAGGAAAAAACATTCAAACGAGTGATACAAAACGAAACATTTGTATGTTCATTACTTACAAATAAATTCAACAATGTAAAATTTTATTTAACTGAATATATTTTATCAAAACTGTAATGTTATAGTTTTTTTTTTCTTTATATGGTACTTTAATTATTCTAGTGACTTGGGAGCATATGTTCTATATTCATTATTTAAACAAAGGATAAAGAAGTGAGGAGAAGACAAAGGGATCATACATATAAAAAGTATGTTTAATTTAAAAAAAAAAACAGCTTATAATAATTTTAATTGATTACAATAACATTTATCAAAAGATAATAAAGTAAACTATTATCAACAGGGAACCAAAATAGATGATTTGAATTTTCTAACGATTAACCTCTTATTAACTGTTGAAAAGGTGATATTGATGAGAGAGCAGGAGATCCAAAAGACAAAGATCCCTACCTCAGTAGAAAGCGACAGACCAGAGTCTCCAACCCAAAAATAATAGGGGCAAGAGTCCTACCCTTCTCCCTTGTCGGGAATTCATGTGCCCTTCCTTTTTAAAGTATAATATTTTCATCGCATGATCACTTCTATTCTTATTTGGATCCTCTCATGCATTCTCTCTTGTTCAAGTGCACTATCGTTTAAAACATTATACCAATTAACAAAAATATTATTTAACATCTCTTGTTAAGTAAAAATTTAACTGTCGCCAGATTAAATACATAGGTATAATAAATTGTAAATGGAATAAAAATGAACAGTAATTTGAATTCAAATGTTCATACTTTAGGATAGAAATACGATTTAATTTTCTTTTCATTTAGATAAAATTTGAACCATTATGAGCGAGATATTAATTTAACTTTTAATTTTAATTTGTTATTCATAATGTATAGGTAAATAAATCAAGCTTTACTTTCATTATCGTTTATCATATTATGATATTGTTTTAAAAGTTAGTGACACTTCTCGTTTAAAATAATTCAATTAATATTTTTGTGAAACTTGAATTAAACAAGATTATGAACACAGATGTTTAATTTTAAAAGTGGTTTTTAATATTTACAATTTTAATAGTTACATTATTATTGTACATTTTTACATTTTTTAAAATGAAAATTTAAAATAATATTTTTTTAAACTTTCAAATATCAAGTTAATCAATAATATCACTTGTTTTTGGCTATAATGTTAAATATTGTATTGATAATGAAACTGTGAAAATAGAAAAGAATTTTAGAACTAATTTTAATCATATAAAAACATTAACTTCATCTAAAATATTTATTATATTAAAAATATAAAATTACAGTAAATATTTTTATAAACTATTTTTAAATGGATAAAATTATTCATAAAAACTAAGATTAACGTCTTAATATTATTTATATGCAATGACTTTAAAGCTTTTGTTAACAAATATTTCAAGAATATTAATGAATAATTTTTTTTATTGAAAATTATGAAAAAAGTTGTGTATGAAATTAAATTATATACTTTTTAATTAGCAAACATTTTCTTATTTTCAAAATAAATAAAATTGATTAGATTAACCTGGTGTGTAATTTGACGATACTTAAGATTGGTTTGTGAAATCTAATGACTAGATCCGCATGTTATGTACTGCTGGATTACGTAGCTGAACGAGAGCGTGTGCGCACTCTCCATGATCGAGGTTGCGGAACGGAAGTGCCAAATAATAATTGGAGACAAGGTTAAGACATATAAATCCCGAGATCTTCTTGTTCATCGGACATTTGGCATATAATCCGATATTGTGGAACAATACTGTGGGGACCATCCCATATTTGCACTATAATCTATTATCTTTTCAATTCCATTCTCTATTTAAATCAACTCCAAAAGGTTCATATCAAAATGCTTAGCAAAAACAAATCATGCTATATGGGGATGGTGGCTACCACTCACCTTTTCAACCCTTAACTTTAAATCGGCGACATTTCCAGTTTAATTAGCCACTTAGTGATGAGAATCATAGCCAAGATAGAAGATACCTAATACTTGTAATCTGTAATCGCAGTCCCGTCAAGGAAAAACAGGAACTCCTTATACAGACAAATTTAATATCAAGAATTCTAAATTTTGTTATAAAAAAATTATATAAGTTAAATTTCAAAGGTTCGTAAAAGTCAAAACATGTCTCAAGACTCGGTATACACTTACAAAAATATTTTCAAATAATCTATCATGATGTCTCACATATATACATCAAAGGGTTAAAAGTTTATCATTTTGATGCATAAGAAAAGAATTAAAACAAATGATAATTGATATTTTTTAGGGTATTAATTAAAAATATTAAACAATATTTTCAACTATGTATTAAGAAAGTATGTTAGAAAGACCCTAATTATATAAAAAAGGCTGACAAATTCATTATAATTAATATATGATATGATGATGGGCACGAGTTAATGATGATTTTGGTGATGTTTATATTATAGTAATTAAGAGATTTTGTCATGATATAGGAAATTGAATTAATGATGTGAGATCAACACACTAGAAGAAGAAGAAGCTTAATTAGTGGGAATTCTGTTGCACGTCACAAGAGTGGGTTGGGAATGGATTCTCTGATTTGATTTTAAGAGCAAAGGCAAAATATTCAAAAACTTTTTATGATTAAACTCATTGATGGCTCTCTCTGGGCTATAGAATGTGCACGGGTTGCATGCGCTGTGTCACTTCAGGGATGAAAGGGTGGATGACCATACCATGGCCATGCAATGCAATGGCACGCATGCACATGATGGTGAGTGGGAGGCGCATGATAAGGTGGCAGAGCTTGCAAATTTGTTTGTTCTTATCCGAGACAAAATCACTCCCATGCTTGAACAGGGGCATCATGGTAATTATGAACTTTGAAGTTGACTCCAGCCCAGGGTCTACTACACCAAGCACTGCTACCAAATCCACCAAAATCTTTACATTTCAGAGGCACTTTTCTGGTGGCCGAAGGGAAAGTGAAAACTGCAAACACGCACGCCACAGCTGTCCATTGTTGTCGGTGACTCCCCATTTATTTACCTTCTTCCGTCAAAACAATTTTTTCCATCCTCTGTTCAGATTGCCTTTATAATTTATCAAATAATTATATGCACCACACAATTTTAACGGTCAACATTCTGTGCTCTTCGTCTATGTTAAATTGCAATTAGAGTTCATAAGCTTATTAAACTTATAAAGTTACACAAACACAGGGAGAAGATATAAACAACATCAGAACTACTTGTCTAATTATGAACATGATATTATAATATTAAATTTAAAGAATGATTTTATATATCGCTATGCATATAAATGATATTTAGTCTAACATAATTAAAAAAATTACTTTTACGTAAAGGAGCTAGTCTATCAACATCAGAACACAAACACTTGTCTCGAAATTATTAAATAATGTAGGCATTAAGAGTGATAGACGATTTCAAAGAACTCAATAAACGCAACCTAATCCAAACAAAAAGCTATGAGTTGATTTTAGTATTTGGATTAGATCAGATCGATCATAAAGAATATCATTTCATTGTATCAAATTATTCACATTCTAAACACGGTGAATTCAAACTAACTTGGACTAGTTTTATTTATTTTTTAATCCTTTTTCATTATTTTGTTTTTTGTTAATATTCTTCATATTATATATGTATAATATAAATTATTATCTTTTTTTAGGCTTGAATAAGTTTTTTTCCTAAAAATTATTATATATTTTTTATCCTTCATTTTTATAAACAAGCTTGCCATATGTTATGTTTAATTAACACAAATATAGTAATAGGATGCATTTGATTTGAAGCATAATGAATGCATGATCAATTAATTAGTTGACCACGTGTTGTGATCAGATGAACATGACATGAAAGGTCATTTATGAAAAAAAGAGAGGATGGCATGAAGTAATGGAGAGATTAGATAGCACTAGATAACAAAAAGATGGAAGAGACGAGGAATGGGTACATAGATAGAAATGGGAAATGAAGAGGGGAGTAGGGAACACGGTGCACAAATATCTTGGGCAACCGTCCGAGCCAGGTCCGCACCCTAGTGTCGGACACTTAGCATACAAGTTGCTAAGAAACACACATAAAATAACAAATGAGAGAAATGACAGCTCCTACTCAACCCTCTCTTATCACACTGCTTAGTCTCACTGACCTTACATACATCATACGTACATTGATTATACTCACAGGTGCACCCCTATCTCTGCGTTCATTTGTCTCCTTCCTCTGCCAAGCAACCCCACAACATGCAAAGCTGTACACCACCTTGGTCCTAAACCAATGGATCTTCAAGGCAAGGGCACTTTGGGGTTTTTAACATATTTTTACGTTTATGGTGACAATTTCAATTCAATTTTGTAGTTGTAGATATCTAGCGAAACAAAGAGCACCCCATTTGACTGGGACAATGCCAAATTTGCTTCTATGTGCAATGCAATGCCTTAACATAACATTATTTTATATTTTTATGGGTTGCCCTCCAACGTTGTACACTGTAAAAGGGTCAAGGTGTATATCTTATGTCGCCAACCCGGAGAACATGTAGGCTTTACTGGCTTAAAATATGATACTTTTTTTTACCGTTTAGTGCTTCAGTTTGAGTTTTCGAACGATGATGACAAAGCAACGTAATGTAGGCAAGGTGTCCCTAGCTAGTCATGGCCAACTATGCTTTGTTTTATATAATAACAAGAATAATAATGTGATATATATATATATATATATGTATAAGTCAATTAATCAAGAACATAAAATTATATTAGAAACAAATGGGGTGGAATACATACATTACATATATAGAAGAAGCGGCAGTTAATTCAGTAATCGATAATATCCCATGTAAACATTCCTCGAGCCACGCCATCTACACGCGTTTAATTTTTGTTTTCACTTAATCATGCATTGGTCAACTTGCTTAATTCATTCTTCTTTTCTCAGTTTTCTATCTGTCGTAATCAATTTTTAATCATGCCTTAACTACTATGCTACTTGTCCGCCCCCACTGGGCCAGACAATACACAAGATTATGGTGAATACGCTGCCTAATTGCTACCATTTGTTTAACCCTAACCCCCTTTCATGCTTCACTGTCGATTGCCATAGTAGGTGAAGGGACTAATATTTATATTTAGCCAAAGTTTAACCAATATATTAATCAGATCCCACATAGCTAACGTGGTTCCTCCAACCCTAATTTCTCCATGTGGTAAGCCAAGAAGAGACATGGCCTAACCAGAGTCTATTGTTTGGCATCGACCCTACAATATTGGCTGTGCCTAGCGACCTAGTGATTAGGGCACGTACGAAACCCAAACCTGTATTTAAGATAATAAAGAAAAAAAGAAACAAAACAAAACAGGGAACAAGATCTCTACCTCTGATCATTTCCTAGGAGATTTTTCCCTAACTGTTTTCTTTGTCTGGTTGTTTCAACATCCGGTTGAAGCACATAAACATGATACGTGTCCAGGACCCACGTCCTTGTTCCTTATTGGGACGATATAAACCTTTCAAAATCTCAATATACGTAATATTAGAGTTCAGTATTTGATCTAAGATTTTTATTTGAACGATGTTGTGTGGTCCTGCTTTTCTTTCTTTTCTTTTTGTTTTTTCTAGAGTATCATTTTATTATTTCCTTATTAAAATAGTGTTTTGAAAGATTCCGAAAAATAGCACACTAAAAGGAAAGAAAATGAAAGAAAACTCGTCAACTCCAAACGAGGTAAACAGTGACAGCTTGATCCTTTACATTGATCTAATATTTAGTATATCTGTAAGACTGATCAATTAAGTATCGGAATGGAATATGAGAATGGATTAAAGCCGAAAGTTCGCGGGAATAAATCATGCGCTTTGCAATGATTTTTTTTCCTTTTGGGCTCGTTAGCATGTTCTATGATCTATCATAATCTGCTTTTGTTTAGGTATTTTGGATATGTTCCAAGGTTCATTAAAGAGCAATTATGAGACAAAATAAAAATGTTGTTTTTTTAAGTATGAGATTCCACACTAACATCAGGACCAAAAAAAAAAAGTATAACATTTTAAAATTTTAATTGTGATTTGAGAAGTTTTAAGAAATACTTTCTTCATTCCAGATCTAATGGAAAAATCTTTGACAAAATTTTAGACAGAATAATTAACTTGGTCAGAAAGATCGTAGTGGACTCTTAGGATCTCGCTTTGATTTGAATGTAGTTAATTTTAAATTAACATCGAGCAAGAATCTCATCGTGTCGTTTTAAATTTATACACTTTATTCTACTCCCGAGTATGCATTGCCAGGGTATATGCATGTAATATGGCATATGCCTCTATGTTCTCCAAAAATTATTGAAATTTGAAAAGGAAAGTTGAATCTTGAAACCCGCACTAATTATCTTCTAATTCCAGTTGGGGTTGAAATTTTTAACTTTGTTTTGAACAATTGATCTTCTAAGGCAATGTCTTTATTTTAATATTATTTATTCTAAATTAAGACTATCATTTACAAGACATAATCATCGGAAATATTTATAATAAGATGGAGTCAGTCTTCTTAAGAAAGAAATATTCATAAAGTTGAATCAAAGACACTGTTTACGATTGTTTTTTTTAATGTATTATGTATGATTGTTAAAATAACATAATAGAATTTTGGTTTCAAAATAAGTAGACGGTTTCTTGCTGTCGCGGAGAGCTGTTGATTTGTTTGGCGTAAATTGAACAGTAAAATATTTTATTGGATTAGCACTTGACACCGTGACCTTACAAATAATTACAAATGAATTAAATAAGCAAGCTTGGGAATGAGAAAGTTGGATAATAATACTGTTTTACTATTTTGATGTTTTATTAATTATTTTTTTACGAGTGACGCTCTCTCTCTCTCTCTCTCTCTCTCTCTCTAAGACTTCACCTAAGAATTCATTTCAAGAAATGAAAAAATGTTTATTTAATAAATATTTTATTTTAAATTTTTTAATTAGATTTTTTCTTTTCTTTTTAATTTTTTCTCTTATTTATTGTATTTTTTTATTCCAAAAGATAAAATTAAATAAAATATAAAAATATATCATATATATGTATATGTTCGTAAATGAGTTACAAATTTATTCTATTGTTGTTGTTATACTTAATATATGATTGAGTTAAAGAATGAAAAAATTAATAATTGTATTTTTAAAATATTTTTAATTTATTTTATTATTTTTATATTTATATATTTTTTAAAAACTTAAGTTATTTATATATTTTTATAAATTATAAATAAATTAAATATAAATAATAATAAAAATTTAAATTTAATTTAATAAATATAGATAAAAAATTAATTTTATTATTTTTAATATATTTTTTTATTAAGTTTACATAAAATATTATACATAATTAAAATTTATCATGCTATTATCTTACCGTATTTTTGTCCAACTGTCTTATGTTGTTTATTCTAATTTTATCTTAGCTACGAAATAGATCCTTAAATCCTTTCAAATTAGCTTTTGTAAAAGCAGTCATAAGATATAAATTATAAATATATAATTGAATCTTTTGTGATGCATTTTGTTCTGCTTCTATTTTTTTTTTAAAATTAATTAAATATATTGATATTATAGACTTTGTTATATTATTAATTTTTTATAAATTATTATGTTAGTACAAATTATAAATTTAAAAAACATGCTAACAATTTATTTTAATTAATAATATAAAATGTTTATATTAAAATTTTAAAAAAAATTACACTAAGGTCTAATATGTTTCGTCTCTTAGACTAAAAGTAAATTTACTAACCATGACCCATTATTTTTTTTTCCTTGACTACAGTTATGATTGTAGACGTTGTGCAAATGTTACTCATTAAAAAAACCATACTAATTTTACAAAGCATATAAAACGAGTTTAAATAAAACCACAAGATATGCTTCGGGGGAAATAATTTTTTAAGCATGGTTTTTAAAAATTAATAAATTTGGTAAAATTGTTAAAATAATTTTTTAAAAATAGTTTAGTATGAGTTTAGATGAAATTCTCCCCACTATTATCTAAAATTAATAAAAAATATAAAAATATAAAAAAAATTAAATTAGGAGCAAAAAAAGAGTGAGACTCACCTAATTTTTATAAATTTTAGTTAATATTAAAAAACATGTTAGAGAGGATGTGTTGCTAATATTTTTCTTAATTATATCTTTTTATGTAAAAAGGAATTCTAACTTTTATTTTTATTTCAATTATTTATATTTTTTTTATAATTAAACATTTATACTTTAATTTTGTTTTAACCGTCTCTTCAATTTTATTTATTTTAAAAATGCATATTATAAACTTTAACTTGATTCCAACTAATTCTTAAGTTTTATATTTTAAAATAATTCCCTTCTTAAATTATTTTAAAATATAAATATTTACTATAAAACTACTTATTTGTTTTAAATTTCTGCCACTCGTTAATTTTAATTATTATTAAAATTTTAAAAAAATAAAATGAATTTTGAATTCGAGAAAAATGATAAAGAGAGTATATATGATATGATAATAACAACTAATAATATAAATGATATATAATATTTAATGTTATAGTTTTGAGAAGGGAAATAAAGTGAGAAAATGAATAAATATATACAGTGATCTTTCTATTAGTATTTTCTTAATCCAAATATTTTATTATATTCTAGTATTTAAAAATAACAAAAAAATTATTATTAATAAGTAATTAAATTATATAATTAATTATTATTATTATTATTAACTAATTAAATTTAAATCATTTTACAAAAGAAACTGTGTATAAATAAATGTACAAATTTATCATAATAAAATTAAAATGTCTAAATATCAAAATTATAAAGGGTGGATCAAAATTTGTTTCAGGTCTTGTAGATGTTATATGGATTCCTCTTCTTCGCAGGGAGTAAAGTTAAATGTTGATAGTTTTATTTCTAAGTATTATGAAATGGTGACTGTGGAATTTAATCTGAGATTATCAAATCCAATTTGTTTTTAGATTTTAGGTAAACTAGATGTTTGTTCTCCTTTAATAGGTAAATTGTTGGATATTTATCTAGAGGTACATTTGGTCATTCAAAAGAGAATTCAACTTATCTACACAGAACTACCAGATTGATTCCAAACAAGTTATGTTCTTGTTCTTAGCCATTCAGGACTTTCATCATCCTTTTTTATTTTTTAAATATAAAACTTTTTACTTAAAAGTGTTAAGTTTATTAAATTTAACCATATTTATAAATAGAGAGGAGATATTTTCACACTATTATAAATTAAAAAAATTTATATTCAATTAAAATTTTTTATTTAACTTACACCTATTAAATCATAATTTATTATTTCACTTAAATCTAAATTTTTTAGGTATTTCAATTCGTAGAGTGACCCTTTAAATTTGTTTAATCTACACATTTAGTTCCTTTAGTAGCAATGTGTGTATATATATATTAAAATACAAATTATATTTAAAATATTTATTTATAAGCTATTAGATACTTTTCTTTAATATCTAACAACTTTTTTCTTATATTCAATGTACACTCATTTGTCATTATACAACGTAATGAGTTT
This sequence comes from Abrus precatorius, assembly GCF_003935025.1. NCBI lineage: Eukaryota > Viridiplantae > Streptophyta > Magnoliopsida > Fabales > Fabaceae > Abrus > Abrus precatorius. The sequence goes on along the minus strand of NW_020874406.1, from coordinate 15,452,008 downwards.
TTTTTTTTAAAAAATGGTTTGTGCGAATGTTCACATCACCCGTCATGAATTATTATTAAAGAATGGCATTATTTTGTCGCTGCCGTATATTAGTTCTCGCATTATTTGTAGCTATTGTTACTATCGTAAGTTATTATCAATATAAAATTATACATTACAGAATATATTTTTTTACATAAATTAGTGCCGGAACCACTTGAAATGACCTATATATGATATATTATTTTCATTCTTGTAGAATGAGTAGCAATCTCCACTGGGTAAGTTAAAAATTGTATTTTATCAGTTTATCACCAAGATATGAATTGAGTATCATCTATGAGCTTGTTTTACTTCGCTTCCCCTACATGATGCTGAAGAAAAGGTTAGACACAGGAATCAAATAATTTTAACTTCACAGAAACGGTTTCGTGTAACCCGATAGCCATAACACAATATGTCAAATTTGCAGGAAATAATGAAGTTTTGCTGAACCTTTTTCCTGACAGAGATAGCATAAGATATTAAAGAAATTTGGATGAAGCAGTGACCAAGTTTTGTTCTTCCGCTCAATTAAATATATAAAAGGACAGAATGAGAAAAAGTTATGCGCAGTGTGATAGAGCCATTAAAATTTTAAAAACTAGGATTTATAACTTTCTTACACACATTTTTTAATGTTTAATTTGTATCTTTCAAATATATATTTATCGACTGTAAAAAATTAAAATAAAACAACATCGTCCTGATATACCTTTATAAAAAAACATCCATTCTTATAGCATATAATAAATAATTTTATATGTCCAGCGATTTACTATTAACTTGGAAAGTTTTACTATAACTCTAAAATCTCGTAATAATTTAAAATCATTTAAAACTTTACTAATATAAATTAAAAATGATGTAATGTGTAATTTTTTGAATATATTAAAAAAATTAATTATATATTTATTATTATTATTATTTAATTTTGATAAAAATTAATATAAAATAATCACTATAGCATATAATTAAATAATCAAATTAATAAATTTATTTATTATTTTTACTAATATAACCGGTATGTATGTATGCACTCAGGTTAGAAAGAAGTAGAAGCTATTGTATAATGCCCACAAATTTAACTCATAAATAAACTAAAAGAATCTATCAGCTATGTTAAATTAAAATCCCTTTAAAGTATTGTTGTACACTCTTTCTTAATTACTAAGGCACCCACTAAAATCTCATAATCATATATTAATAAAAATATTAATCATTTGACTTACCCTTGTTGACATAATGCATAAAAAATTTATTTGCTAATAATTTATTGTATTTGTCATTGTTAGTATAATTAAATTATTAATATTAACACCATGAGATTATCCTATTAATGCGACATGTTGTATAATAAATAGTTTTATTAATAGTATTATTAATACATATTATCATAAATGTTATTATAATACATTATTTGTTAATATAATATTTCAAAATTACATTATTGTTGTTATTATTTTAGACCAAGACTATACTTAAAATATAATTTTAACACATAATCATTATTTATATTTATATCATAAATGACAAGTTTTTATAGTGAAGTTTACCTATACCGTATAAATTTACACTGACGAACTTACTAACATATTTATAACGTAAATGGAGGAATTTAAATTTATTAATACAGTTTTTTTTATATTCAAATATTTCAATAGAAAAAAAGTTCGAAGTACTAAAACTTTAATTCATTTAACTTATGGGTTAAGTTTAATAAACTAACTAACAAGCTAAGTTTCAAACTAATTTTAATTTAATTCATGTCTCGATCAATTTTATCTAAATAAATACCTATTTTAATAATTTTAATGCATTCAACACATATTTTAATACCTTCTTTCATATATTAACAACGTTGTTTGGCTTTTATATAGTATTATTGTTGTAATTATTTAAATTACTATTATTTATTTTATAATTCGCTTTCGGCTTTGGCATAACTGGGTTGGTCCTGCTTCTAAGTTTACTAACTTTTTTTTTAAAATTAAATAAATTTGACATTATGATTAGTTTATTTTACTTAAGCCTATCAAAATATATTTTTACTTAAAATTTTAATAAATTAAACCATTTTAAATTTTTTCTAGTTAAAATGTATAAATCAAAATAAATTTTATTCACAATAATAAAATTTCAGAAAAAAAAATTCCTTTAATCTTAACTTCACATTTTTATTAAATTGACAATTCCTAACCTTCTAAAATATATCTTATTTCCATCATGAATCCTTAAATATATAAATAAAAAGAATAATATTAATTTAATATTGAAATAAACTGCAAAAGAATTGACAAGAATAGTTTCATGAAGAATAACAGTATTTTTATTTAATTTTAAAATATTATATACAGTTATTAGTTACTGTAAATGTAAAGAATGAAATTAAAGTTAAACTAAAACAATAATAAAATTACTAAAAAAATAAAAATTATGTTAAAAAATTTAAATGTATAAATATAAAGAAATGATATTATAGTAATGAAAAAGAAGATTAGAGAAAAACAAAAATAACCCTTGGGAACGTTTTGCCCCATTTGTACTCAAAGTAGCAGTTACTGAATACGAATGCTAATTTAAGGGAAAATGATTGAATCATTAATTATTAGTATAACCCAAAGTTTTGGTGACGTATCCACTCCCTTTAATGACCAATCATTATCAAAACGGTTTTGTGGCTGCCAAATAAACTCTCTCCTGCTTTAATATGAAACTGCCAAACTGGGAGTATTAAGCAACAGTACTTACGTGTATGCCAATCTATCACTGGTGACGCAGTTCCTTTGCTCCCCAACCATCGAATCGGCCGTGACCGATCCATCGGTTGATGGTTTTTATAATTCTGTTCAAGATAATGACTGCTGCCTGTTCATCTGTTCATTCTCGTCTTCTGTTAGACTGCGAATATTAGTATAGGATAGGGTTCATGCCTATTAAAAGAATACAGGTTAAGATATTTCAAATATATTTATACTATAATTATAATATTTAATATTTTTAATATATTATATTTTATACTATTTTATTATTTTTAATTCCAACAAATCATCATATAAGCATAATTTCTCTATTTTATAATGTTGTTTCAAAGTAAAAATGCTATCTTTTAAGATCTAATAAAATGAATTTTAAATTATTAAATATAATTAAAATTTATATTAAACATGGGATCTTAAAAAATATGAAAATGAATTGCTGACGTCAAAACAAGCAAGAATAATAATAGCAAAGGTTAGGATGAGCTGATAATCAAAATCAATAGGACTGCGTCGCAGGCTTGTGAAACTTCTCTCTCATATCATAGGCTTTAATCAGTAATCTTAGCTGTTCGTGAAAAAGTTATCATAGCCGTCAATTAGAAACAGATGATAGTGATTCAACGGTGACGATCGTCACGCTTGGCAAATCAACCCCACCAGCAGATGCGGAAAGGAAAGCTGCTTTTGCAGCTCAGTAGTCACTAATCAGTGAGTGTTCAGAACTGAAACAACAAATAAATAAACGGATTTATTAATATCAGCCTTAAACTGATATTAAATAATAAAATTTTGTTAAAACTATATTTAATATTAGAATAAATTATAACAACTATTGTTGATAATTTTCCCAATTTGTCGTTAAAAGAATGGAAGATGCGTCCTTTGTGATTTTACGGCTTTATCCATATACACATAGTATTTGGTAGAAAGTGAATAATGCATGCTCGTCGTAACCCTAATTGACACCCATTTTCATGCAAACAGTCTTGCAACATGCCAACATGCTATACATATCATCCATGATAACACAGTAAATAACACACGTGGTCACCTGTTTTAAATTAAGCTTAGCAGTTCTTCTTGTCCTTTGCACCAATTACTTTTAAATTAAGATATATATTATTTGTTATTTTAATTGTGTATTAATTACTATGTTAATATTTTAAAATAAAATTTTTAAAAATATTACAGTGATAAAAGGATTTTATTTTTATTATTGTGATAAATAAATGTTATTTAACCTATAATTTATGTTTTAATTTAATTATTTATTTTTAGATGCCTATTATTTATTATAATAATTTTATTTTTTTATAAAAGTATTTCTCTTTACATTTTATTAACTGTACATCGTCCAGGAAATAAATTAATTACTTATAGATTAAGATACATATTATTTGCTATTTTTATTGTACACTAATTATTATATAAACATTTAATAATTTTTTTAAAATATTACGGTCATAAAGGATATAGTGTCTTTTAAGATATTGTATTCATGAAAAGTATATAAATTACAGTAAAAAAAATAAAATTATTTTACTCTTCTTTGAATCACACGAAACAATATATGTAAAAAAATATACCTAGATAAATGCATTCCGTTACATTTAATGATTTTTTTCAAAATAATTTTACTAATATTTTATAATTCATTGGTTATTGTCTTGTTGCTCTATAATATTTATCATGGTTTTATTAACATCGATCATTAGAGTTTATTGTCAAAGTTAAGTTAAAACTTTGAATAAATAATAGTGAAATGATCTTAAGAAGAATAGCAATAAAGTAAATTTATAATTATAAAAAATATAATTAAAAAATAAATATTTTGAGATATCTGTCACGTTATTAAATTTTTTTTATGATAATAGTAATAATAATAATAACAATAATAACAAAATTTATATTAAAACATATTATTACTTTCATAAAATATTGATAAAATATAAATATCTTTAATATTTAATTTACTTAAAATAAAATTAAAATTAACTTATATTCTAGTATTGTTTTTATTATATAATTTGTAAGCAATATAATGGTGTTGCGTTAATATTTTAAATTTGTACGGTTTTATAATTTTGTATACGTACATCTCCGACCGTTTCACTTTGGTGTCGAAATTAATCCGATATTAAAATATAAAATAGTATTATGATTTTAATATATAAAAAATATATTGTCAATTAAAATTAAAAAAATTCTAAAATAAAAAATTTATAACATCATTGAAATATCAAAATACTATGAAATATTCTACAAATGTAAATTTTAATAAAAATTAAATGATATATGAAACATGAAATTTATTAAATAATAAATAACAATAATAATTTAAAAATTTAAAATTATTATTTTTTAATTAAAAAGTAATATATACTGCATTAAAATTACAAAGTACAATAAATATTTTTAAATTAAATAATGTAATTATTATTTAGTTAAATCAATTCTTAGATATAGAGATTAAAAAAATTTATTTAAAAAGATATTGTTATAACAATTTGAAAATAAGAAATAATACACCAAATTATTATAAAATTTTTATAATGATAAATTTTTTATAAATTTAATTTGAGTGCATTGTGAATGTAATCTTTTTATTTTTCATTAACTAAAAAATTTGTAAATATTTATTTTTAGGCTGATTATTACAAATAAACAAAATTATTAATGATATAATAATATATAATTGAGCGATGATGTAAAATTTTTATTCTATCGGTATATTTAAATTGAATTGAATATTTATAACGACTATTACTTTTATGGCAATAACTATTATTAAAATTTTCATAAATAATTGATAGAATTATGTTAGTTTTTTTCGGCTCTCTATCAGAAGTGTTAAACTTTTTTCTATTATAATATTATAATTTTATGTATTAAATCACAAAATGATCCCTTATTAAGACACAGTTATATTGTTGATAAAATAATATAAATTAATAATATTACTAAAATATTGAAATTAAATTACTGATCATTATTAGAAAATTATGTTTTTTTTATAATATTTTAATTTTAATAACACGATATCACTAAATAATTATATACATTAAAAACACACAATTTATAAAAATATGAAAAATGATGAAAATTTATTTTCCAAAAAATATTCTAAAAATGAACCAACATTTTATTTTTTGTAATTTTTTGTGACTCTTTTATTAGGCCAGAACAATTTTTTTGTGGTTAAAATTTGATCACTATAATATGTTTGAAATAATTATGACGGGTAAAGTAAAGCAATATATAATTAAATAAAACTTAATAATTTAAGAAGTCAATAAAATGATAAGAAAAATATAACTATTGAGATCGTTGCATTTTATAAGTCTCAAAGTAAGTTAAAAGAAAGAAGGATTGAACGAAATGAAATAAAATAAATTTTCTGAGTTTTTAATCTTATTTTAAATAATTTAAACAACATCAGATGTCATTCTTTTAGATATTTTGACAATGTGTTACATTTTAAATTCTTAATTTTCGAATTTTATATGGATGTTTTATATAATATATAATAAGTAAACATGATATAATTTTTCATCAATAAGTTACCGGTACAAAATAAGGATAAAAAATTTGTAGTTTAGATGGAAGATATCCCAACCACATGAAATATACATGTGCATCTCTCATTACACATGATTTTAGTAGATGCATCCACATTATGGGGCGAAGGAAGCAGGGAAAGAGAGTATTAAAGGTAATCATTACAAATGGGGTCATGATGGCAACGCGTCCTTCCGTATAAAATAAATCATTCAAAATTAAATTAAGAGGAACATCTCCACAATACTGCGCAGCCATAGCCGCCACTTCCTCATCCCCTTGCCCCTTCCCCTGCCGGTCCTAATTACTCTAATACAATCATTTTATTCGTTTTCCGTCGTATTATTACCGCTGCAAGTTATAGAGCGAGAAAAATTTACCCAAATAAATTATTCTTTTTGTAAAATTTAATGCCCAAGAAAAAAATCCCCCTATAAAGAGAAAATTTAACAAAGGAGAATAGACAAAGACGTATTCAAGCTCATTTTTAAATTATAAATATACAATTGGAACCTAAAGCAAAGCAAGTGTAGATTCTGGAGAGAGAAATTGAAATAAAAAAAAAACCGAAAAAAGAAGTGCTCAAAAGTTGAGTATTTAAAGGCCGCAAGAGGTCTTCAACTCGTACCTCTGCGAGTGCCAACTGACTAAGAATAAAAGCAGAAATATCTGAATACACAGTTCGCTTCTTCTTCTTGTTTCTTTCTCAATCGTCTTGGCTCGCAATTTCCTCTTATATAAATATCACTGATTTTTTTCCAAATTGTTGCGATACCAAATCATGTCGTGAACACTCAGCCTCTGCTTCGCGTTTCAAATTACGAAGCCTTGCTTATAGCACAGTGCACACGTTGATGAGTCTTGAAAAACCTGCGTGTTGCTCACTCACACAACTCTCTCCACCTGTTATCTATAGAAGGCCATAATTCGTCTCCCCTTCATTTTTAGCAAACATGGCTGAAGAGTCAATAGCCAGGGTGGTTGTGAGAAAGTTCGACCCTATTAAAGACAGAGAGAGAGTGGAAGCGGTTGAAAGGAGTTGTGAAGTTGGACCCAGTGGCAAGCTTTCTCTGTTCACGGACTTGCTCGGTGACCCGGTATGCAGGGTTCGCCACTCACCTGCTTTTCTCATGCTGGTATATATTAATTCTCCGCCAAATTGATTTCTCTTAAGTTAATTAAGCAAATCACAAAGTGATCATAAGATGATTATTTTGCTAACAGGTGGCGGAGATAGGCGACGAAATAGTAGGAATGATAAGAGGTTGCATAAAAACGGTCACGTGCGGAAAAAGGTTCTCAAGAAACGGAAAGCACAACAACACTGAAGCTACAAAAGGGAAACACGTTCCAGTGTACACCAAACTCGCCTACATATTAGGCCTCCGCGTTTCCCCTAATCAACGGTACGTTCTTATTCAACGAATAACCGTAACAAAGACTAAATGGTAAATGCCAATGACGTGGCGTTAACTAGAGTTTTTTTCTTTTTTTATGTTAATTCAGGAGAATGGGAATAGGATTGAAACTAGTGCACGAAATGGAGGCATGGTTCAGAGGTAATGGAGCTGAATACTCGTACATGGCAACGGAAAACGACAATTTAGCGTCCGTTAAGCTCTTCACCGACAAATGCGGGTATTCAAAGTTCCGTACTCCGTCCATCCTTGTCAACCCCGTTTTCGCCCACAGAGCCAGAGTGTCCCCAAAGGTCACTATCATTCCTCTCACTCCCTCTCACGCTGAGGCTCTCTATCGTAACCGCTTCGCCACCACAGAATTTTTCCCGCGCGACATTGACTCTGTTCTGAACAACAAGCTTAGCATCGGGACCTTCCTTGCAGTTCCACGTGGGTCCTACAGCGCCGAGGCATGGGCCGGGCCAGATCGTTTCTTGTCGGACCCACCTCACTCTTGGGCTATGATCAGCGTCTGGAACTCCAAGGAAGTGTTCACGCTCGAGGTGCGTGGCGCGTCGCGCGTGAAGCGGACGCTGGCTAAGACGACGCGCGTGGTGGACCGGGCCTTGCCGTGGTTGCGGTTGCCGTCGATTCCGAACTTGTTTAGGCCGTTTGGGTTTCATTTCATGTATGGGCTTGGAGGGGAGGGCCCAGAGGCTGTGAAGATGGTGAGGGCCCTGTGTGGGTTCGCGCATAACCTTGCCATGGAACGTGGGTGCACGGTGGTGGCTACGGAGGTGTCCACGCGCGAGCCCTTGAGGTTCGGGATACCCCACTGGAAGATGCTGTCTTGTGAGGCTGATTTATGGTGTATTAAGAGGCTGGGTGAGGATTACAGTGATGGTTCCGTTGGTGACTGGACCAAATCTCCCCCTGGCGTGTCCATTTTTGTTGACCCCAGAGAGGTCTAAGGAGTCAACGTCTAATTCGACTTTTTGGTTCTCTGTCTTTTTCTTTCTTTTCTCTCTCCTCTAATTGTGTGTATACTTTGTCAAATATATTATCTAGTTAGGGTAACGACTTGAAGGTGGGAATGGAGAGAATGTGCGATGTGTGAATTTTTGTTTTGCTAAGTTGAAGGAATATCCTCTCACCTTTTGTTGTTAGGAATTAACTTTTTCGTAAATGGATGTGCCTTTTCAGATCCCTTTCCACACAAATCCAACCTTCATTTCCGGTGTTATTTACCTATCATCCTTCGGATTTTGGACTTGCCTACTTATATTACTATTATTTTACTAAATATAAATATTCGAATCTATAACCATGCCACACTTTTATATCGATAATGGGATATGGCTTTAGAAGGAAAATAAATCTACGGAATATGAACTCGTGTGTGAATCCCAATATCCTTTTGTGTTTGGGCATGTCATGCTGCTAATCTTTTCTGAAAGAACCTTTTGGCCCAATATCTTTTCTTTATTTTTCACATTATATATATCTAGATCATATGCCCGCAGGTGAGGATCCTATTCTTATCCTGCCCAATTTTGTTTGATTGTTGAGTTCTTATTAGTATAGTATTTCTTAATGGTGGTAGCGTGAGTCAATTGGCTTCCATTAAGCTAAAATATTGATGTAAGCCTACTAATGCGGTTATTGGTCCTTTTGAGGCGCTCTTAACTTGGTATTTGCTATACAGTTGGGAGGGCATTAAACATACATATTCAATGGGACATGCGCTTTCTTGTGTGTGAAATGAGAACTTTCGAGTTGTTTGCCGATGAATGATTCCTCTCTCTCAGTGAGACATTCCGTTGAAACGGTTGAACAGTAACTTTCTCTCATCACTTTTATTTTCAATGTTAAAGCGAGAAAACGTATGCAGTCAAATGTTGTCATTATTTCTTGGAACCCCAGTGAAGCCACCACTTAGACTTAGAATGTCTATAATTACTTTTATGACATTAGTTTTGGATGTAAATATACTCTTGATTAAAAGAAGGAAAGATATAAGAAAATAATAATAATATTCACGAAAAGGTTTTAAAATAGTGGACAATTTATGTTTCCTATAAAAATGTATTTTTTCCACACTACTTTTGTTTGAAACTTGAGAATTTTGGAAAGAAAACGCTGGAAAGAAATAATGAGATTTTTTTCAGTAGTTTAATCAATTAAGGAGAAAATAAAACTAGGATGGCAAATAGTGGCTAATCATAAATGCGTAATTGGTAACATATTTAGAATATATTTTTATCCACGTTCGCGTAGAAATTATTAAGCCCTATTATAATATGAAAAAAAGGATTTATATCAATTTTTTTAAATTTATAACATAATCATATCATGTTATTTAATAATATTAAATTTAGTCTCTTATTGTTTTTTTTTATTAACCAATACATTATAAATAATATGAATATTAAAAAATAATAATAGGTGTTGACGAAAAGGTATAATATATGCACAAATGCAAAGTCATAAAGTTTTGTGTGCTAAAAAATAGTTTCGTTTCTTTTTCAAGGGATAAGAGGTGGTATAATTATTAATTATTATTTAACGGAAAAAGTGTACTAATCGTCATCATTATTATTTTTATCAGTTACCATACGTAGAAATAATAATTAAATAGATGTTACAGAATAGAAATCGTATAAATTAAAAAAAAATAAGAAAGCAACTAAAAGGTATTAAAATAAAGAAAAAGTAAAAAAACAAAATTAAAATTATTAATAATTATATATACAGAAACATTTTAAGTAAGAAGAGTTTATTATTATAAAAAATAAAATAAAAATTAATTAACAAAAAAATAAAAAAATAAAATTTAAACTCTTTATTTAATTTAATAATAATAATTATTAATTCTCTCAATTTTTATAATAACAAAATTGTCTCACTTAAAATTTCATATTTTGCATGTAAAACTGCGAAATCGGTGATGGGATAATCATCAGCTTCTCAAATGGGCTGGGGACCGGTCTAGTTTCTCTCTGCTCCTGCATTTTCGTTCCTTCACACACGTATACACCGAGAGAGAATTATTAAGCACAACGATTTTTTTAACAAATGTTAAATGTAAACATAAAAGTAAAAACCCACTTCTTCTTTTTCTTTTGCATTTAACTTATCATCTAACTAATGAAAAGTGGTCAGCACAATTCCGCGATGCATTGGAAAGAATTTTATTTGAATTATATAACAAGAATTTTATTTTTAAAATTCTAAAGATTTTGCAGTTAAATTATCTTTGAAAATTAAAAAAGCAGGAAAAGAAGTATAGGCCTCTTGAGGGAATGGAGGGTTGACGGGACCGAGTGATAGACAAATAAGTACATAAAAAAAGAGAATTTTGTTTGGATTTGATGTGTTCGATTCAAAATAATTTCTGTGGGCGTGAGGAAAAGTAACGCATGAAAGGAATGGTGATGGATCCGAAGTGGCCACAATGCACTAAACTCAGTACTCACAAGTGCCATGAATTAGGAGTTAGGACCAACAAATTAATGTGAACGCCAAGTGGCATTTTTATCCTTTCTTTCTCACTTGATTATTTTCCTTTTTATCATATCTTTTTGGGGCTTGCCATTCCCCACTCCCTTTCATTTTTAGCTAATGGGTTTCCCATTCTTGTTAGGACATGACTACAAGTTGGAAAGAGATAGCTAGAGGACAACATGGTAATTTTAAGAGTCAAAGCAACTCCATCAAAAGGGTAGATGGAGTTGACCGCGCACCTAGTGTACCTACTCACATTATTTAAAAAGTGTAGTGCTACATATGAAGTTATCGTTCAACCACACTTACGTACTGTCCCTCAATTATGCTACTTCATTTGTTGTTTGAGCAAACAATTACTGGAGAGGATTAAAATCTAACAATTTAAATCAAAATAAAGAAGATTTTTTTATTTTAAAGAGGTTCGGTGTTACTATCTTTCTCTCTCTCTCTCTCTTTTTCTTCCAATTTTCTTATGTCATCAAGAATTTCATTTCATCTCAGAGTATAACATTAAACAATTAAGATATGAACTTACGTGACAGTAGTTGTGTTTATAGTAAAAGTTGTATTAGAAAATTAGGCCTTCTAAAGATAGTGATAGCTCTTTTTCCAACTGCACGCGTTATTAATTTTTCTAGCAATTGAAATGACATTGCCTAAGGGTACAAGTTTTAAGGTGTTCAACATCGAACCTAGTCCTTAGTTGGAAATTGGGGGTCGACAATTCGGTAGTCTATGATCTAAAAGATATAACTTCACTTAATGTGAATTTTTATAAGAGTAAAATATTGTTAACTCATTGATGCCAATAAATAAATAAGTAAGAGAGAAAAACACGTTTGAGTTCAACTGAAAATTATTAGAAAACTGGGAAGTTAGTTGTATTCATGTGCCTTTGTTGATTTAATAACTTCAATTGAAATAAATATTTTCAGGTAACGTTTGCATAATTTTTCACACATCATGGTTTACTTTAAATATTACGTTTACCCCATGTTATGCATCTACACTAAACAAGCACGCATATTTGAATAATTCCACATTCACATGCCTTTTGTCATGCAACATTGCAAACAACTTCAAGTAAAAAATAAACTATTTTAAGCATTAGACGGTACTATAGCATTATTCACCCTATATACTATTGTATATCTTTAAGTCTCAAGTATAATTAATTGAAACCTTTTGAGTGTGAGATTTAAAAAGTTATTGAATATATATAACTTCGTAAGAGGCAAGAGCTTCAAATTTAGGTGTGTGAGAGGGTGAACATTGACAACGGAGAGGGGTTTGGGGGAGGCATTTCTTTTACTGTGAGATTAATATTAATATATTTAACTTTTTCATTGAGGAATTACAACCGGTAAATTGCAAGGATGGTTGAGTTAGAGAGCTAATCCATGCATCGAGCAATTATTCCGTGTGTTCTGCATATACAAGTCCATTTCGAGTGTTCATGATGATTATCTCAAGATGTTTCAAGTAGTTATGGAATATATAAATGGGTGCCTATGAAAGTGATTATTTGTTCTTGAAGAGTTGCATTAGACAAGATATCTTCTAAGGCTTGTTTGCGAGAGAAAGGAGTCTTACATTAACATCAGAATGATACTTATCGTGCTTGTTATACAATTTTAAAGGACACCACACGTCTTTTTTAATGCAGAATCTTTTAATTTCACAGGGTATGGATGGAATGCTAAAAATGGTTTGGGTTCTGTTCAGTTTTACATAATGACTGCATATTTCAATTCTTTCAATAAAATATCATACATTTAAATATCTCTATTCCTAAAAAATCTAGAGATGTGGCTTATAAATAAAGGGTAAAAAAAAAAAACTATCAGAACAATTCAAAATAACATATGAGTAGGTAATTCGTACCAAATATTAAAAATATAGTTGCAAACTAAACATCAAAAGAAACATAAACTAGAATTTATAAATCAATTGCAAGAGTACAATCCTAAAAGAGTCCATTAAACTCTACCCAGAAGAAGTTCAGCAACATATTGCAAAGATAAACAAATATATAAAAAAATCCCCTTAACTATCCTCTAGTGAAAAAAATGAGTTGGGAAATCTTCTCCATTTATTACTCTCTAACCTCCTCCAAGTGTGGCTTCTGCCGTCTCTTCTCAGAATGGTAGCTGTTAACATATGAAAACCGAAATTTTGAAAACTTACTGATATGAAAATTTAGAAGACAGAAACCTAAAATTTGAGCTCAATATGACAGTTAACATATAGATATTTTATTAAGGAATTAGTGCGGAAACTGTTAGCTGGGGGGTGATTTCATTATGTTCTCATGTATTATTATTATTATAGCATTTGGGGTTGTGGAGTGAACTGGTTTTGATTTATATATATAATTACTATAAATATGATCAAACTGGGCACAACTTGGTCTCAGTTTGTTGTGTAATAACTTTTATGGTTTGCCTATAAAACAAAATAGGGTGTCTAAGTTTTTGAAAATCAACGTGCATACGTTTTCCAATGCTGTTATGTCGTAAAAAAGGAATTTAAATTCTTTCATATTATTGATTGAAATAATGACTTGTCTCCGTTAGTAATAGAACTCAGTGATTTAATATGATTAAAATTGTACTTTTTCTATCCTTAATATGATCGTATTATAATATTGAACATAAGAATATCCCAATCCATAGAAAAGTATACGCGTTTTATCATTTTATGGTTGACTGGTTGTGCTCTATAATTGTAAAATATAAGAAATAAGACAACTAAAATTCTCTTTAATTCATGATAAAAATATCAAGCATCAAGAACTCTTACAATATAGTTTTTTTTTCTTGATCAGCAATCTTTCCAATTTTAAAATTGTCAAAGTGTTAGGTTCAAAGGTCTCCTCCATCTTCGTTTGTAATTATCTGATATGAACATTAAAGGAAAAATAAAATTAATTAAAAAGAAGACCAAGAATGCACGAATGATCCCTGTCTTCCCACGCCCCCCTAAGCCCAAATAAGAAAATTAATGAATTGACTTACACAACAACCCCAAGTTTAATTATTAATATTGGTCAGTTTTATTATTTAAATTGTTAAAAATTAATATTATACACATAATATGTATACTATACAATTTAAATATTTTTATATACATGTATCATAAAAATAAAGACACCAATAAGTATCTTTTTTTAATGTTACAAGAACATTATTAAGAATATCCCACAAGTCTATAACTAAACCACGTAGTATTGGCATTAGTCAATTATGTGTGTGGAAGCGTTAGGCAAGGTTCAAGCATGCTAAGTCTTGCCTAATTGTCACTAATTATACATAATTTAGGTGTGGAAGCTCATTCTTCGAGTCGCATTTCAGAGTTTAATAAGATTGGTCATAGATACTTGTACGGGTCAGGTCAGAGACAGAAAGAAGCATGAAGGAAAGTGATTGCCATTTTGCCATGAAAAGAGAGAGACAGAGAAGATTAAATCATGGTTTTTTTTTTATTGAGAGAGAGGTGCTTGCCGTGAGTATTTTTCATTTTATTTTCCGCCATTTCCTAGTTTAATGGATTGATTGATTAGTTTGGGTTTAAGGACAATGACGAATCACTAATTATAAACTTTCAAGTCAAATTGGACGGCATTGATTTATTTATTTTTTGTACATACTCAACAATTTATGTTTACTCCCTTGATTTTGAAATGCACCATTTAAGATCACTGTCAAAATTTTTAAATTATTAAGCATCAAATATAACAAAAAATATATATTATTTTATATTTCGTACAAAAAGACAATATTTTTATTAATATTTTAACTCGTGTTATAAAGTAGCAATGAACAACCATATATTTAAAAATTTACAGATTCTTAATTTTCTAAAATTATAAATTAAAGTAATTCTCTAAACCATAAATATTTTGAAACAGACATAGCATTATGTGCAATCAACTTAAAAGAACAAATTTTGAGATTGATTACACTAAAGGATAAAACTTAAATGCAATTTTATATATATATATATATATATATATATATATATATATATATATTATGTTGTCTCGAATTAAAACTGAAAGTTTCACTCAGTCACTTATATCAACTTTAAATACCAATTTTTATTGTACAAATCATCAAAATAAAAAAAAAATCATTATAATTAAAAATAACGCTAAAATTACTTTTACAAACTACAGTTAATTTTGTCTTTTACACAAAACATATATGCGTACTGGAACATAAACAGGGTTAATGCTTGAATTGGTCGATCAATTTTGGGAAGCTTTGTTAGCTATTTTCAAGTCAAAGACACAAGTGTGGAAATTTTACCTGCTAGCACTATCTTGTAAGATAAGCTTATCTCTTCCCTCTATCTACATTAACGTGGGATTAGACATATTTGACCCCATTTGCCGGAAAGATAATGTGACAATTAGTCTTAATTAATATTATCCTCAGAGGTTCACATGTTTTTGAACGGGATTACCTAATAATCGTTTTGTTTGACATATAAATCAGAAGGGGAAGCAAGAGAGAAAAAATATGCATTAACAAAATTTAGTTGACCTAATCATGCATTTAATTTGATTATTAAACTGCACGCTGATTATTGGTATCTAATTTAGTTCCACAATTACCTATTATTTTATGAATTTGGACCTCTGCAATAAAAAAAAATGATAGCAGGATCTGCAGTTTCATTTATTATCATTCTTTTTTCTAAATATATTTTTTATTAATATTTTATTTTAAAAAAGTATTTAGTAATAGTTGAAACTAATGACCGTAAGAAAAAATAACTGTAGAGATTCGGATCCTTATTTCTTTCATCTGTTCTTTATCTGTTAATTTTTTATTAATATTTTGGTGAACGCAGTGCATTGTACTAAAAAGAAGCAAATGATAATTAGGGTGGTCGATAGATTCATTGGATTTGGAGCTTGGGCCAGAAAAGTTGCCTGATAAGGCTGAAAGAAGGTTCGAAATTGAACTAGACCTTTGAGAACAGAGAGGCCCAATATATAAAGCCAGTAAAACGGCCCAGCTTAGTTATTTTGAGGCTAAACTGCTAGGCCCAAATTGTAATAGTTCAATTTAATGAAGGGCCTACAGGTGCCAAAGGTCTTATTTGAAGGTTTCTAATAAAATTTAAAAAATACGAATCACTTTTGAAAATTAAATTCTGAAAGTCCTTTGATTCGAATGGTTGTCCCCAAAAAACATTAAAAATAAAAAAGGAAAGTTTAGTGGAACGTGACCTGTTTTCATTCCACCGTAGGGGAAGAAAGAAGTATTCTTCCAAATTTAAAACTAGACAAAAAGAAAATTGATTTAGAAGTATAAAACATAAAAAATAATAAGAAATGACTGAAATATTGTATTATAATCTCTGGTAAAAAAAATTCCTTTTATTATATTTCCCTCCAAATTTATACTCCTATGGGGTCAGTTATCTTATGATATGAAATGAAATATATATCTCATTCCGCACTTTAGATATGTAAAGGTGAATCAATTTTTCTTTCATTTACTGTTTGAAAAATACGTTAAACGATAATATTTTGTCTTCATATTACTCATTTAAATACACCAATTTTTAACTATTTTTTACTCAAAAAGAAAGTACAACCATTTTTTACGTACTGTCCAATAATGGTGTTTACCAAATAAAAGTTAAATTTGACTAGTGCCCCACAAAGTAAACACGATTATGGTTAGATTGGAACTAGCGAACAATCTCAGCTTACCATGTCAAAAATGGCTAAATTGATTACTCTATAAAACAAGCCCAATGTTGATGTGATTCACATCAATTAAACTATATTGGCAGTTGATTATAGTTAGTTAACCTCCTTTAGGCTTAAAAACTGCTTACAAATCTCCATTAGTAGGGATTCAGACAAGGCAATAACATTCTTTTTCTCATTATAGTACAACAAAACTGTGTCACTCCTTGAGCTCATCTCTAATCTAATCAGACCGTGATAGCTGCTTTGGCAATGCTTGCCAGAGCTCCATTGAAGAATCAGCTACAAGATGTCAAGTAAGCTCTATCTCCTAATGTTTCCACCGTATTATACAACAACAAAGTGCTGCTTTTAAGTTTGCAAAACATGTTCTAAGACACTGAATGCCTTCTACTTCTAGATGGTGTTGACTTCGTCTCCTCTACAACTGTAGAAGCAGGGCTTTCAGATGTATCAGAGCTAGTAATCTCACCATTCTTCTCTCTGCTTGACCAAATCTTGGAGAATATTTTCTTTGACATGAGGAAACCTCTCATTTTATTTGCAGCTAGTTTTTCAGTATTGCCTTTAACACCATCATTGCTGTTTCTGTCACTACCTTGACTACCTCCACCTGTGAGTTTCAGTGCTGCAAGTTCCCCTTTGAGAGCTTTTATGTCTTCTGCTGTTGCCACAGCATCCCATTCCTCTTCTGTGTTGGTTGTGGTAGACCTTGAGCTACCATGAGATCCAACAGGGTGCAAGGCCCTGATAGAACCGGGAAGATCAGGTGTGCTGTTGCCTCCGGATGCTGTTGTAGCTCTCAGTTGCTCAAAGAAGAGAACCTGCACAACGACACGCAAAGGAAGCCGCTCATTTTGCACGGCGTGCATGCAGGCATCTGCAGACAACTTCCTGCAGTCCATCAACCTGCATATCCTTTTTCTCTCGCTCTTGCTGATTCCAGGATGTTCCTGCATAACATGGTAGTGTCAGTCTGTGAAACTTGTTACATCAATGGAATCATTCAGTGTATGTACAGGTTCAATGACAGTGTAGGTCTACATAGTTTGAAATTTTGTAATTGTGTTTCTATAGATTTCTATAGTTGGGTCCTTATTTACCCCTTTGACGCTTTGTTAACCTTGTTTTAGTAAGGAGTTCATATTCATAGCAGCCAATTGGAATATATCCCTAGAGGAAACAACATATGTATATATGTCTACATATATACTGAAAACTGAATTTTCCTATTTGAGTTGTCCAACGGTTGAAACCTCAGGATTACCACTTTAAAGGAAAAAATTGTTAAATATTTGTAGGTAGAGAGTAAAAAATGAGTGACTGAGAGAATGAAAACAGACAAGATGAGCATAATTGAAAAGCTGGAAAACTTAATGTATGAGGAACTAACCTTTAAATACATGTCAATGGCACGATAAAGGCCATCATGTGAAGGTCTTGGGAAGCTTGATACCAATTCTGCAAGACTGACAAAATTTGAAAGAGGCAAATTGGGATCACGTGCAATCTCAGCAAGGTAACCATCCACTAGTTTTGCCACCTTTATCTTATTAGAAGGATTTGATGCCATCTGTGGGCTTCTGATCTCCAGCAATTCATCTTCCAATAGAGGTTCAATCTGAGATTGCTGCTCATGGGCTACAAACTCTTCAACTAGCCTTTGCACTGTATCAACATCAAACATTGTTGTTTCGCCAACTGGTGCACAAATCAAAAGATCAGCTACTGTAGCCTCTTCAAGACACTGGCCTATTCTCTTTATTAGATCAGATCTCTCTGAGACTTCACATTCCAAGAGAGAAGCTGCTTTTAATAACTTCAGCAAGAAACTGCAAGAGACAGAGACCATATCTGCTGGCAATAGATTGACAATAGTCTTCAACACTAATCTATTCTTTATGATATCGCCGCCCTGGATAACACTATTGTTGAATCCAGGCAACCTTCTGGAGGCATAAGCATTTAGAGCTTCTCCAATTACAGCACCAGAAACATTTCCATTGGTTGTTATTGTTGATATGACTCGCTTATACAGATCAAGTTGGAGGTCACAAAGGTCTTCCACCCACCAGTCCTTTGGAACAATCTGTTGTTTCCTCACACCATTCCAATGTGGATCATTCCCATTTTCAGATGGAAGTTTTTTCCTGTTATAAGTGTATGACCACTCCACCTTGGATGGATCCATTGAAGCCTTGGTAGCTATGGAGTCCAGGCAATGGCTCATTACCTTAAGTTCCTCTGACCATGGTAGAAGAGACTTGGTAGTTTGAAGAACAATAATTGAGTCTTTCCAACTCCTGAAGATGCTGGAGTTTAGGAAGACTTCAATCTTGTAAATAAGATTTCCTTTCTCAACAGTTTCATACATCTCAAGATACTCTGCTGCACAGCGAGTTGCAATGACATTGTATGCATTGAGAGTTACTGTCATACCATAACAGAACTTGGCACATATTTCAAATGCAATCGGTCCACCAGGAATGTCATGGATATGAACTTCATCGTTGTTCTCCTCATTTGTGTCTGTAACCAACTTTTGCAAGCGTGCACTTTTGGACAAAAGTGGAAACTACAGATAATAATCAGGTAAAGATCATGATCAGTAGTTGAAAGGATAATGTAGTCCTTAATCAAACCAAATAATAAACTTATGCAGAAAACATAAACGTATTGAAAAAAATAATTGTCTACAATAGTTGCAAAGACAAGTATTCTGCTTCGCAAATTACACAAATCCATTATGAACTTGTGTGTATGTGCGTGTGTGTATATATATATATATATGACAGATAATGTCCACAATCTCAGCTTTCAACTTCAGTTACTAGAATAATTTGTCTACAGTAAAAAGTCAAACCAACAAAATCAACTGAATGATTATGAACAAATACATTATCTGACAGATCCTAAACTCTAGTTTTTTTAGAGAGTCAAATTTTCCAGTGTGTTCAAGGAAGGGAAAATGAATGTTTTTTCATACAAAAAGGAAACAAATGTTGAACCATATCCTTCCCTTCCATCATCAGACCTTTGTGGCAGTTGGATTGAATTACAGACTTCCCTATCGAGTAAAAGGAAAGAGTCATTGTTCAAAACGAAAGATTTAGCAGTTCATATCTCATGTCAGCTACATTTCACATAGTTATATCACCTCAACGTCAGATACAATCTTACCTTATGGAGGTAAAATTTTACATCTCCAACATTAATGACTATATCAGTTGCCAACTCAGTCGCCACATACCTGGAAAATATATGTTGGTACACGTTAGTTCTAAATGGAATAAACAAATCTAGAAGGAAAATAAAATGCCGTGAAATTTATTGAACCTACTGCGGTATGACAAGCAATCTGTAAATTTTCTGGCATGCACATATTTACTGCAAAAAAGGGGGAAAAAAAAACTGTCTTTGTTCTCAAGTTGCTGAAAACACGTTTGTTGTACTAAAATTTGTAAACATGGATGTAATATTGTCCAAAAATATGATAAAGGTGCAGAACATAAAACCAAATATGGATATGGCCACTCCTGAAATTCAGTTCAGGGCTTAAGAAATGCCCACAAGTTTGATTTTGGAATAGTAAAAAACTGGGAATGAAATTCAGGTCAGAAGCTTTTTTAACAAAGGAAATTTTCTCACTTAAATCGTGCCTATAAATATTGATGGAAAAGTGAGCTAGTAACAAAAGTAACTCCTAGGTCCTATACATGTTTAGATAGAAGTACATAATGCATAGATAAGAAGAGTTTAAGTTTGATCCAACTCTCAAAAGTGACTTCCACACTCTACACGGGAAAGTATACATCATTGGATAACCAAGGTTTTTAACTTAAGGAAAAATTCTTTAACATGTTCTAAACAGGTGGTATCACATGGTTCATTGCTCGGTTTTCTATTGGAGTTGAGAATGCACCCAGACTTGTGTCATTTACCGTATCACAGACACACTAGGTTCCTAGACACACTTTTGATTTGTAGTTACATGTATCTAACATCCACAGAAGTAACAGAAAAACTGAACCTAAGTGATGGTATATCCAACTGTCACTTTGCATCTACTTCATACTAATCCCCATGACAAGGTTGGTTTTCTTGATTGGACTCCAGGAGGTCCTGTTAGAGTTAAGGGAGAAAGGGAAATACAGATATGGGGAATTGAACCCCTACCCACATTCAGCAGAGACGACAAAAATATCATTAAGGTATTTTCCACCGATTATCCCTATTGAGTTGGTAAAAGGTTCTGAAAATGGGTTGTTTATATTTACTAATTAAAAATAGAACTTCAAACACATCGATCCTAAAACAATCAAGTAAAATGATGAGGTGAAATCTATTTTCAACAAAAAATAATGGGTCGGCATCTTCATCCAACAAGTTGAACTATTAGGATTTAGAAGAATAAGATTTTTCCCAATGAGTTGCTGAAAGAGAAGTCAAAATTCTAATTTCTTTTTTTGTTGTCTTTTACGTGAATAAAAGGGTCCACCAAAAAACAAAATAGTTTGCCTTGATTTGATATAGTAGTCCAGTCAACTATAGCCTATTGTTCAGAGAAGAGGGAAGACACAAGAACACTAGAAATATGAGCTGAAATCCAACAAAAGGAAGGAAAGTATAAAGAACAAATCATCAATAAGAAGTCCACAACATATAATTCTAAGCAAGAGAAAAACCGATCTCATACCTGACATTATCTCCATCAGTCTGAAAAGTATCAGGCTTAGATCCAAGTTTCATAAACTTCATCTTGACCAAAGTAAAAAGCAAAAGCTCCGTTTCCTTATAGGAACCCAATTCCTAACCTTCACTACAGCTTCAAACACCTACTCCGCCGCTTCCCGGGTATGCAAAGCAAACCACCTACTAGGAGTTTGGATTAAAAAAAAAGGAAAGAGGGTAACTTGCTAGTAAAGTCCAAGGTGATGAAAGAAAGAAAGAAAAAGATGAAATATAATTGTGGTATAGTTGAGTTGCTTCCTTCCTAGTATGACCGAATCTTTCTCACAAAACGAGGCCAGTGAGAGAGAAGGTAGAAATGGGATATTATTCTTTTCTAACTTGAATGGGAAGAGACTCAAAAAACAGGTTGCTTACTAAATTGGTAACAAAGTCCAAGGAGTCCGGCAAAGATGACCATGTTAGGAGACATAACCAACAGAAACAAACTACCTCCAACACAAATATTTATATACTAATTCCCTCAAAGGTAGAGTTTTAAGACTTAAGAGACACCCCCACTTGCTCAACACTGACACCACCGCCCCACTCTCTATTAAATATGTTGTTCCTAACAATGGATTTAGACACCACCACCAACACCCTTTCTGCTCCGCAAAGTTCCACAATCAACATTCCTTCATTGGCCACGTTTCTAGTTCTGTCCCAGCTTTGAAGCCAAGCTCCTCCTGCAACAAAAAACAGCATATCTCGGTATGAGTTGAGAGAACCACCGATGTAGAAGACAAAAGGCATCATTTTCGTGGTTTCTGCTGCAAACATCATTGCACACGTTTGACGCTACCACGGGAAAAATAAGATTTTTTTTCTTTTTGAAGAAAAGAATACGTAGGTGGAAGACAACCACGTTTTCTCAGAATTTAAATTAATAAAGCTGCATGGAAATCAACCCAATCGAACACTAATGATAATGATGGGTTTTAGCCAAATAACAAACAGAGAAATCCACAAGAGATTTTCATGCCCATGCTTAGCTTCAAAACGTAAAACACAACTACAAACCAAAAACATCGAGAGAGCAAAAGTAAGAACAATCAAGCATAGTTAACTCAATACAGAAACCTGGAAGAAGGGACAGAAATCAATATAAATAGGAAGCATGTTTATATGCATAGCTACCAGAGGCAGAAGTTTGTTCCCGTTCTCTGAGCAAACATATGAGAAAACAAAGTAGGGTGGCAGGAGAAAGAGAGTGAAACTAGTAGAAGCAAGTTACAAGGAAAGTTTAGTTCGTGGGATGTGTGAGTACGAAGAATCAAAATAAGAAGTGGGCACGACAAGGAACACAAAGTTCACTATATTCTCAAAAGAACCCCCACATATCACAGGAGCCACCCAACCAAACCCAAAAGATCACCATCCAAAAAGATGAGCTGTTCCTCATCTTTTGACAGCCACCACAGCTACACAAACACAAAAAGCCAACCAAGATCAGAATGTTCCCACTCTCTCTCTCTCTGTGTGTGTGTGTGTGTGTGTGTGTTCAAAGCTTTTGAATCAGCACTGTCGCCCCCACCACTCCCCACCTTTCCATTCACACCTTATTATAACCTTTGTTTACATCTTCTATTACTACAAAACAAAAGCTTTGACAAAGTAAACAACAGTTCTATCTATTTAGAGGGAAAAAGATAAAAAAGATTTATGACTCGCTTTGCTTATTTATCAAAGCTAAAACTTATGAACGTTAGGCCCCTCACCTTTTTTGTCACTCCATCCACTACATATGTATCATGTTACATGTATGTATGACTCACTATTCATTCATGCAATGTAAATTATGTAATGTAATGTAGTGCACGCTCATCTGACAGGTGCTACTTTGTTGCTCCCTTTGCCATGTATAAACCCCCTACCCCTACGTTTCAGAGTGTAAAGGAAATGAATTACCTCCCTTCTCTCTTCTCTTTCCTTCTGTCACTCTCTGCTTCTTTATTTATTTTTTTCACTAGAACAAAGAACACATAAAATTAATTTTATAAATATGATATATTTTAGCGTATATTTATTCATGGATATAATTTTGCGGGTTCAACGAATCTGCTTGCTACTTCTAATGTTCATTGTCAATATCTCATTTTTACTTTGCAAATTATAATTCAATGAGCAATAGGATTCCTTGTCCTGAGTTAGTCGTTACTATTATTATTTGTGTCTCTTTAAAGTAGTCATTCAAAAAGTGTGAAAGGTAAAATTTAGAAATAAGGCAAAGAAGATTCTTTCTTTTCCTTTGGTCAGAACTCAGAATTACTGCATTGGAGAGCCTGGCTCGTCTCTGTGCTCTGTTCCCTTTATGTGAAAAAAAAAAAAACACGCACAAAATCACATGCTGATTAAGAGTAAATATTGACAATGAAGCTACTGCAGTGCTGCATGCATGTGAGTCAGTGAGCGTGAGAGAAAAAAGTTGAGAATAAATACATATTGAAAACTAAAGATTTAGATTAACAGTTTAAATTTGAAGTTGCATTACTCTAAATTTTGGCATTTGTATATGTTGAGATTGATGTTTGCATTATTCTCATAATTTTGATAATCTAGTCTATTCAATAATAATATTTTTGTTTAAAACCCTGACAACATCTCTAATATAATAATATTTCTCTTATATGGGGTAGCAATATAACATTGATTTACATACTGTTAAAAATTTAAAACAGGTTTTTTGGTACAAATTTGTAATATCAATTGTTCGGAAAATAATGTCAAATCAATACTCATTAAAGTTTTGTTGTGACGAAGATGACTGGGGGAACACCAGTACGGTAGTTTTGATGATACAGACTTGGAATTATCCCTCTGTTCCTGAAATCGTTGTTGTTAATTAATTTGTGAGAGATTAGGATAGAGAGTGGGTTAATGAATGATGGGCCTTGAATCTTGATTAGACTAATGGTGGATTCTCTCTATCTCTAATTGCAGTTGGATGAAATGAATTCCGGTATAGTAGTTTGTTTAGTCCCCTCCTAGTGGACAATTTGTGACCACAATGCATTATATCTTATCCAATCTTTTATTCTCCCCATCCCACATGCATTGCTCCAATGTCCAATCTACTCCCCCCATTGACAATAGAGTAGTTTTTAATGTAAAAGGAAAAGAATAAATTATAATTATTAAATCTAATTATAAATGATTAAAATCCAATTATATTCAGTTAAGATCTATAATTTATTTATTTATTTTATTCTTCTACTTTTTAACAAAACTAAATTTTCTAGTGATCACATGCTCTTTTCCAAACACGTTGCCATAATAATGCTGACAGATATATATAATTTCCATTGCCTCAAGAATCTTTTTTTTCCCCAGGAAATCAGATGCGTCAAGAACCTCACCATATAAACATTAATTAAAGTTTATGTTTTGTACACCTGATTCAGATGGTGATGCAAGAAAAAACGACTGTAGGATCTATGAAATATGAGATAGATTCCTGTAAAACTGTCACGACCCTGAATTATAAATTGGAGCGCATTAATGTCACAATCTTTGAAAGATTATTTTCGTGAAAGGTTGTCGGATCAATGATCACTTTTTCATGCTTATTATTTAAAGGCTTATATTTTACAGATTTCCAGTGGAAGTTATCAGCCAGTACAAAAATATAATTAACGACAATCGATCTTAAACTTTGCTTTCTCAAAATTTCAAAGGGTCGAGCAATTATCTTGAATAAGATTATTCAATGATGACATATTTTTTGATTTGACAAATGTGGCTTTTTCAATGTATGAGCGAAACTAGACATCATAAGATTGTCATAAACCGAGTTCGATGTTATACTACTGTTTTCGAATGGCACTTTGAGGACTCTTAAGATTTGTAAAACTTCTGTGATATATATATTTATGAAATGCATAAATAGCATATTTAAGATGGTAATACATACTAACCCTTTTTTTGGTCCAAATCACATACATGTTATATGAAACTTAACGTGGGCAAATTGCCCACTGGAAAGTGCATCGTGGATGACTTCACTTGTTTTGGCTCTAAATATAGGTGGAATGTTGACCAACCACGTGGGCATGCTAGTTGAAGGTCATGCTTAATGTTATAATAACTTCTGCAAAAGATGTCTTTCCAGCTCAACTCATTTCGGAGTTAAGACCCTTTTGAGGGGACCATTCGGTCTGAACGCCCTTAAATCAAGGGCACCCTCTCAATAGCTTTTCGAGTAATGCTACTAAATGTTACATTATATATTCTTTGGTGGATTTTAAACGAGTCTCGTCAAATAATTTGAACTCACTTTTTATATTATGAAATTTACATAAAATTATTAAATAATATATTAAAAAAGTCTCGTTAACAAATATTTGCAACTTTAATTTTTTGAGGCATTAATTAAGGGCACCCGTGATAGTTTAGAGCAACTACTGTAATTATTTATTTTTTTTTAAAAAAAGTGACCCCATAAAGCAAAGTTGAGGGAAAAGCAATATGTGGAATGGAGAACAATTTATCTACTTGCGAATTGTACGCAAGGAGTGTTTCTATATGTATGAGTTACTGTGGTTTCGGTAATTATCACTAGTCACATGGACTTTTGATTCTTAACTTGTATGTATTGCACTGGAACGTTGTATGAAATGCTTAAAAGTTGCCTAGAAACATGAACTAATAATGAGAAGCGAACTCTTATTTTTTTGCAAACAATACCTTAAGGAATAACTCTAAAGTATGATTTAAATACATTGTGTTTATAATTAGTTGTTTTCGGTCTTTATGACAAAAGTTAGTCTTTAACTTTTATAATTTCATTTGTTTATATTTTAGTTCGTAGTTTCATTCTATTTGAAGTGTTAATTCCTATAATTTGTAAGACTTTAATCTTATTTGATATTTCTCTCTTTAAAATCTATGTGATAAACTTAAATAAAATAAGATTAAAATAAAATAAATAAATTCTCAAAATATAGAGATTAAGATTAAAATTGAAATAAATTATAGAGACAAAAAGTATTTAAGTGAAAAAAAATATTTTTTTTCCAAATTTTATAAAATATTATAGACATCATATAAATTAAAGTACTTTTTATACATCATTTCTTTCTTTTATTTATTTTATTTTATTTTATTTATCTCTCTCCTCTCCACATATTTTACATCTCTTTTATGGGTTGTGAAAATTTACTTATTTTTAAATAATCGTTATATACACATGAGATTTATATATTCAATGAAAAATAAAAATTAAAAAATAATAGAAAATATAGTGTGGGAAAAAAGAGAGCCTATTTACCGTTTTAATTAAAAAAAATTGTTATACTTATAAAATATTTAAATTTAAATTAATAACAAATAAATATTTATTTAATTTAATTTTACACATACGCTCTAAAGTAGCTAAATTTACACTACGCCAAAAATGAGATGTAAGAGCGGTTTTGCTTGAATTAAGAGAGCGGTTAGCGGTGTTTTAAAATCACGTGCTATCCAATGTCTTCATTTTTGAAAAACGGTTATTTAACCGCTCTCAAATGTATATTTTGGAGAGCGGTTACGCGGTTAACCACTCTCAGAAGTTCACCAAAGAAAGCAGTTAAGCGCGTAACCGCTCTACAAAATAAAATATAGTACTTTAGAGAACGGTTAAGACTGAACCGCTCTCACAAGTTAGACTAAAGAGAGCAGTTGACAGGTTAATCGCTCTCTTATGTCAAACTTCTGAGAGCGGTTCACTTATAACTGCTCTCCAAAGTTCACTTCTAAGAGCAGTTATTTTGTGAACCGCTCTTAAAAGTGGACTTTGCAAAGCGGTTCTTCGTGAACTGCTCTCCAAAGTTAAGAAATATTTTTAAATATTTTAATAAAATTGGCATAAAATCTTTTTTTAGCACACCTGGTAAATTATACAGTATTTAGAACTAATTCAAATAGAATATAAAATTCAAACAGAGCCTGATATACCAGAATTTCAAAGCAATTGCACATTGTATTATTCAATTACAACTCACATGTACAGATTACAATCAATCAAAGTCTCATATTTACACATTTTGCTTAGCCTTTACAGAAAATTGTCTAAATATTGTAAAAGAATACTAATAATCTATTGTACTTAATGTGTCCTTTAAATACCTATGGTACAAATATGAACACCACTCCTTTTGCAATTGACAAATTTTGTTGTCAAGAAATGTTGGCATCTACACCTTTATAAAGTACTGAAATACAAAGACCGGGAAAACAAAGCTTAATTAATTAAGTGAAATAATAAGCATATGGCAAACGAATTGGAATGTGTAAGATTATTACATTTACTGGGATTATAGTTTATCCATGGTGCAAAGCATCCCCAATGAATAGACACACATAATATCCACAGTTATCATTATTTGTTTGCTTGGAACACTATGTGGAAGATAAAAATCAAATAAAATAACATTAACTAAGAATGATATACAGTGCAATTACACTTTAGGTGAAAATTAAAAACACAAGATATGATATAGTCTTACATGTATAGAGACCCATTTTGTTTGACTCATCTTTGTACTAGAGGGCTACATTCCCCTCTCTGCTCGATACGTGACAAGAGCACTAAGAGTCGTGAACCAAAGAAATTAGATACATTTGAACCACTTAACATTAATCATAGTTGGTTGACATAAATGAATGCTTACTTATTAAATAGGTTCTGCATGTGTGTTCTCATCTTCAGCTGCTTGCATAGAGGATCAATATAATAGATAGTCTCGTCAGCCGTATTGATGGCAACCAAGACCCAATGTTGCCTACCACGAGTATAAATATCATTTTAAGATTACTAAGTTTAAAAGTTATATGCTAAATTATAAAACATAAAGCAGAGTCTCACTGAGATTGACTTACCCAACATTATAAGGTGCAAATATCAAGTGATCTTCACCCATATGACGCTTCTACATTTTAGCTATATGTTAATGTGGGTTTAGATTGAGCGCTTCATCCATTTCATACGGAGATATAATGAGAATCTATTTGCCATTGTCCCATGCAAATAAGCTTCACACAAATATCTTGTTTTGCAAAAGTAGAATTGAACATTATTAAATGAAGGTTATAAAAGTTATAAATTGACTATGAATTATATAATATAAAAATTAATGTACCGTATGTAAAGGTTAATGCTAGAGGCACTCAACCAATGTCGACGTATGACCTCTATGATGTTTTCCTTCCCCACAATGTCACAAAACTCTTTACCCCAGTGCTCACTTGTCAGTTGAATTGTAGCTTTATCAATGGCTTTATCACTTCTCACAAACAGCTTCATCATATCCAAGCTTGGGCTTTTGCCAACTTCAGAATCTCTGATGACACACAACCAGTGCTACCTTTATTGGATGGACCAGCAATGGACTCTTTTGAGTACCCTGTCTCTTTCCCTAACCCTTTACCTGATGAAGGGGCAACCTGAAAAGAACAAACCTTTTAATTGTAACATCTAGCAACAGGAACTATAAAGAAACACATTTACATACCTTGGGTCTTAAAGTGATTAAGGACAATGGTCAAGCAACATAAGTACCAATTACATCTCTTAGGGAATACAGGTTTGCTTGTTCATTTGGGACAAGTAGTGCAGAGTCCTCCTCATGTCGTTACACTACCTCTATAGAAACCTTACCATGCTCTGGAGGAAGAGCCATATTATGTAAGGAGTCCCCAGCCACTGTATGATATACTCTATCTCTTGCAACTAGGCAAAAAGGTTTGTTCAAGTATAGCATACAGTCATGATCACCCTACAAATGAAAGTGATCGCGAGTGTCGCTCTCGGACAAATTAATAAAAATGAATTGCATAAAAATTATGTAGTAAGAGGTGCAATCCAAGTCGTCTCCCAACGATGATAACGTTATACGATTATAAAATTTTTAGAGGGGGTTTGATTTATAGAATAACTAATTAGAATCAAAAGTTAAAAATAATTAAAAACTCTAATCTAAGAATTTAGAAGAACTATGACCACTCTATCATCGAATTCCAAGAAGATGCATCAAACAACAAATTAGTGATTAACATTAAATTCAAATGAAACCTCAATTCAAATTAAGCATTCACACGAGAACCCTCATGCATTCGATTAACACACAATTCGCTCAAAGTTCATAAACCTCTAGAACCTAATCGATTTGTGTTAATTTAATTCACCAACGCCATTAATCTTAGATCTCAAACCTGAAAATCTAATTCACACTCCTTTAAGAATTAATTATATACATCAACCAAATAATATGTAATCAAACAACTGCACAATTATCAATCCAAACGAAGAACTTCAATTTGAAATCATAATTAGCAAAAGGAAAAAGAAGGAAGAGATGAAACCGAATTTGTTGTTGAATAAATTGTGAAATCGATCCTCAAGAGTGTCTCGTCCCTTTTAATCCTTGAATTAGATGGAAATCTAAGCCTCCATGGATGGAGGGAAATAATTCCTAAAGGGGAGAGAGAGCGAGAGAGAGAAGAGAAGAGAAGAGAAGAGCCAAAAAATTAAAATTCAAAATTCAAAATTCTGTTCGTCACTTTGTTCCATTTTTTCGGCTATGAAAACGGCCTTTTTTTGGTTCGTGGCCTGAAGGAAAATTGTAGCCTTGGACGTTAGCTTCAAAATGCCATTGGAATGGGCTTAATAGGATGTCTGTGGACTGAGATATGGCCCAAATACTACACCTTGCTCAGGATCCGCGACTGCAGCGTTCCGACTTTTTTCAGGCCCAGTTTCAGCTTCTTATCATCAGAATTGGTTTCTGACCTCTCATAGGAATTGTGCACCTTTCTCTTAGCTTTCCTACAAATCAAGAATCACAATGAAAGAAGTTCTACAACTCAAGATATGGTCCGGAAACCAAAACAGTATCAGAATTTGCCAAATACTGGAAAAATTAAATAAAGCCTAAATAAAATTCAAACATCATAAAATGATTCAATTCAACCAATTAGGCACAAAAGAGGATTAATGAGCT
Source organism: Abrus precatorius (assembly GCF_003935025.1). Classification (NCBI taxonomy): domain Eukaryota; kingdom Viridiplantae; phylum Streptophyta; class Magnoliopsida; order Fabales; family Fabaceae; genus Abrus; species Abrus precatorius. The sequence goes on along the minus strand of NW_020874406.1, from coordinate 15,421,326 downwards.
AGGAATTAGAGGAAATAATGTTATAAAAATCTAATTGATCAGAAAATTTGTTATATTACGCAAAAATCAAATCAAAAGCAGTAAACATTAAAAGGTAAGTGATGATTTACTGTAGTTTAAATACCTCTGGAATCTCGACAAATGCAATTGGTGTGCAACTGCCTCTATGGCTGGTAGAAGGTGCATCTACAGGCGTTTGGGGACCAATATCCGCCATCGGTTGCATTTGAAAAGCAATATTGAAAGGGGGTGGCATACATGGTGGTGGGGAATAAGTGGGGTTGAATGACATCTGACCTGACATGAATGGGGGTAGTCCCTGACCCCTGTCAACTGTGTCACTACATTGGTCAAATGCGCTACCCAATGCTTCATGTTTTGCCACTCGGTAGATGAAGGATGTGGACATGTAGCTGGTCCAAATGCAGATTTTTGGGTCACCCCAAAACCTACAGCCTTCACCTGACCTGGATGCTCTTTTACACCAAGTGCTTGAGAAAGTATGTCATTTCAGGCTGTTGATTCAGTCTCAGCGTCTGAAGTGACCTGTGAAAGGGTTTTCTACAATAAACATAACAAAAAACCATTAGGAAAGAGAATTCAAAATAAAACTTAACGTATTTGAAAGTATTAACACATTAGTATTAAGTACTTACAAATTTATTGACAATTTTTTTAACTTCTTCGTCATCAATGCTACATTGTTTATTTACCCTAACAGCTTTCCAAAAGACATGTCGAGGTACTGAGGTCAAAATAGACGCAAATGTAGCAATCTACACAAATTTAATAATTAAATGCCCTCGTTAATAGGTTTAACATAATACAACATATTAGCATCACATTGTTACACAAGACACAAATTTACATACCAACTCTTGCTCCAACTGAGCATATCCCTTAGCTGACCTCCTGTATCTGTACGACATTGCTTTTGGCCTTTGTGCATTAGCCTCACTTTCTTTCTGAAATAAGGCATTCAGAAATATACCAAATCAATACCCTTTCTACAATGGTGACAGTAATTTGATATAATAATGTGTGACATGGTACCTTGAAAGTTTTTGTGCAGCTTTGGTTGACAAAGTTCATCTAGTGATCAGTGACTGTGATGAATCTCTGATACTTCTCCAGAGGATGGAGACACAATTTTCATCTTTGTCATAGATATGTTTCCTCAAACATGTCCGGAATGCACGAAGGTCCCGTCCAGCTAAAGAAAGAACAAAATCTTTGTGAACAACATCCACTTCAAAAGTTTCCTACATTGGAAACAAAAAAACATATCAGATAAACCTTCTTGGGTAAACCAATATAAAATAACTGAAACAATTATGATTGTGTACCTCAACTTGCTTCCAAATGTGTTCTTTAACATTGGAAGGGACATTTGTCCAATCAGAATAACTGATTAGTACTGTACTACTAGTAACAAAGCCAATGAAATATGCAAATTTTGATCTGTTAGGGTTTATCGGTTGACCTTTTCCATTCCAGCCAACCTATATGCAAATATAAATCATAAAGACATTTTAGTGTTACTAATATTATGATAATTAATCATTGAATATCATTGCAAAATTCATTGATGGTGACAATTTACCTGTAACTTTTGTCCTAACTTTCTTGATTTGCTAATTGACTTAAGTTTGGTAATCCCTCAACCCTTTTTCTTATTTGCCTTAGCGAAGTGATGAGGGGGACTCCTGTCCATGTTATCTGAAGAAGTTATCTTTGTAAGACAAAAGGTAAATGTTAACATTAAATAATTACATTCAGGGATAAAGTAAAATCATAAAACCAAATTATAATACATACAAATGTAATGTGAAATGCACCTTTTTCTTTTTTTAGGAGCCTTACTAAGTTTCCTATGACCTTTTATTGAATGAAATGACGGATTCAACTAAATACCATCTTCATGATCATGTCTTGCATAAATATCCTCGTCATCTGTTAATGTATCAACAATTGACATGTGTTCAACACTTCTCAAAGGATCGTTCTCCACATTAACTTCTTCTTCTGTTAATTCTCCATCGGTGAAAGCATTTATTTTATTAGACATTAGGACAATTGACTATGACTTGTCAACAAGATCTACGATGTAGAACACCTGTCAAGCCTATGATGCAAGGATAAACGAATCATCTTGGTAACTGACCTTTTTAAAATTGACCCTTATAAAGCCCATATCGTCAATTCGAACACCACTGTTGTTGTCTACCCACTTGCATCCAAAGATTGCTACACGAAAGTTAGTGTAATCCAACTCCCATATATGTTCAATGACTCCAAAATATGACATATTTGCATATATTGGATTTTTATCCTTTGCACTAGAGATATGCAATGATTCAGCTACCAGAGTGACCCCACTATTCTGCATTGTGCTTTGGTCGTCATGCTTTTTGTGTAAAATATGAAACCATTGACTAAGTACGACTGTATGAAAAGGCATCAATACAAAGACCTTTTCACAACCATCGAATCATTTCTGACACCGAATTGTTCTTCTGTTTCAACTGTTCACCAACATGTTCTTGTAGTCATCCAATGAATCGCTGGTTATATTCTTTTGTTATCCAATTCTCACCTCTAGAAGGATTTCTATGCTTCAGTGTCTCTTTGTGCAAGCTTATATATGGTTCAATTTCAGGGGTGTTTTGTAATATATACAAGTGTGTTTGTTCCCATTGCAGTCTAGGAACCTCTATTTGTTGACAACCACTGCTACCTTCTCCTAAAGTCCTTCTTGTGTGACGTGATTTTGGAATGCCACATGATTTAACATTTGAAAGGTATTCATTGCAAAATTCCACTACTTCTTCCACTAAATATTGTTCAGCAATACAACCCTTTGGTCTGCTTCTATTTTTAACATACCCTTTTAAAATCTTCATATATCTTTCAATGGGATACATCCATCGCATATATGCAGGGCCACACAATTTTGTCTCCTTCACCAAGTGAATAGTCAAATGAACCATGAAAACAAAGAATGACGGTAAAAAAAATACATTTTCAGCTCACATAAAGTTTCAGCTATTTGGTTTTGCAAACATGGTAATCTCTCAGGATCAATCACTTTGCTACATATTGCCTTGAAAAAGAAACACAACTTCGTGATTGCCATGCGAACCTTCTTGGGTAGAATAGACCGTATAGCAACAGAAATTAAATTATCTATTAATATATGGCAATCATGAGACTTCAACCCTTTTAACTTTAGGTCCTTAAGTGATACAAGTTTTAATGTTTGATGAATACCCCTCTGGAACTTTAACTGAATAAAGAGTCTCACATAAAGCTCGTTTCTCTTATCTAGACAAGGTACATGTTGTTGGCGGTAAAAAGGTCTGATTTTCCTTCTTCACTGGAGCCAAATCGGATCGTATTCCCAACTTCACCAAGTCAAGTCTTGCATTGATGTCATCTTTCTTTTTTCCCACAATGTTTAATAATGTACCAATCACACTTTCATAAACATTTTTTTCAACATGCATAACATCAACAAAGTGTCTTACGTATAAAGATTTCCAGTACGGTAATTGAAAGAAAATTAACATCTTCTTCCAACTTGCGGTTGAAATTTGTTTGGCAAAAGGTTTTCCAAATGTTGTTCTTATATGTTTAACCTCATCAAATATTTCTTCTTCACTCTTCAAATAAGGACATCGTCGTTCTTCACAACTTTCATTAAAAGTTTTTTTCATTTTTCTGAAAGGATATTTTTTGAAAACCACCTACGATGTCCCATGAAAATATTTTTGTGACAATGGTTTAGTCTTACATAATCTATTTTTTCCTGACATATTGGACATACATATTGACCTTTGATGCTGTAACTAGAAAGATTTCCATATGTAGGAAAGTCATTAATTGTTCCATACAACATTGCCTTCACCATGAAATTTTCATCTTTATATCTGTCATATACTTCTATGTCATTATCCCATAACAACTTCAAATCTTCAATTAAAGGAGACAAGTACACATCAATGTCATTTCTAGGTTGTTTAGGACCAGAGATTAACAAAGAAAACATCATATATTTTCGCTTCATGCAAAGCCATGAAGGTAGGTTATACATTATTAAGATCATGAACCATGTACTATGGGTGCTACATTGCATGCCATGTGGATTCATTCCATCGGTTGCTAATGCAAAACGTATATTCCTTGTTTCAGTTGCAAACTCTTCATGGTCATCGTCAAATTTTTTCACTGCGGAGAATTTGCTGGATGCCTAAGCTTTCCATCTCTAATTCGGCCTTCAGCATGCCAAGTCATATGCTTTGCATTTTCTGCACTACGAAAAAGACGTCTTAACCTCAGTATTAGTGGAAAATACCACACGACCTTCGCAGGTGTTGTGTCTTTCTTTAGGTATTGTGATACATTACACTTTGGACATTTCCTTAGTGATGCATACTCATTTCAGAACAAAATCCAGTCATTAGGACAAGCATGTATCTTTTCATGGGTCAATAAGCAAATACTTGTTTAGCCTCATATGTTCTCTTCGGTAGCACATTATCCTCCAGCAACATCTCATGTAATAAACTTAGCAGCTCTGTGAAGCTTTTATCAGTCCATCCATTCGAGACTTTTAAGTTATAAAGCTTTAAAACAGAACTCAATCTTGAGAACTTTGTACATCTATTATACAATGGTATTTCTGCATCATCTTTCAGCCTCTCAAATATCTTTGGACAATCTCTAAGATCTTCTTCAACAACATTTGAAATTTGTTTAGCATGATCACTCTCATTTGTTCTAAATGTCTTTGAGTAATTGACACTTGATTCCATGTTAGTTGATCTATTTCCACCTTGTATCTCACCGTGCTTTGTCCAACAAGTATATTTTTCATCTATCCCATTGCACATTAGATGTTCTTCCAATTCTTCCACATTTACTTGTAACATATTCAAACAACACCAACAAGGACAGGGAATAAGGTTGACATCAGTTGCATTCTTAATCACAAATCTAATAAACTCTTTGACTTCGTCTTCGTATTCTTCACTTAAATGATCAACTATTATCCAACTTCGATCCATATTTGCTCCAACTACGGTTACGATCATTATAAATGTGAATGTCTTATTAACTCTCACATGGTAGGGCCCTATTCCATTTTAGAACAAACTTTTTCCAACCTTAATTAACAAATGCTACTTAAATGTTGTATTTTTTACTTGACAAAATTTAGACAGCATTTCGCATTAGTCTCCTAGTACACAACCTGAAATATATGAGATGATTTACCTCAATCAAGCATGCACCAAGAAACAATGAGAAATGCTTCAAACTCAAATTTTGTTAAGTATTAAATACAACATTATGAGAAGCAAATGCTAACAAATTAATGAATAAGTTTGTTCACAAACTGTCCAACTTGGACAATTTGAGATTGAAAATAATGATTTATTAAACATTATTTTCAATCTCAAACGAGAGACTATAGTTTCACTCAATTTTACATTTGAAGTCATATCCTACAAAGTTTAATCACTAAGAATAATCATGCATTCATCACATTCTACAATACAACATCAAATTCATTCATACACAGAGGAAATATACATTTCGGGGGAAAAACAAACAAGAATATAAAAATTTTAAAAATCCTAATATCATAGGTTAACAAACACAACGACATACTCTTGCATTATAACTAACCACTGTCCTAATATCATGTTCAACAAATCTTAAAAAATCATTCCAACAACATTTCAGAGGTTAACATACTAAGATTGAACCTGCCCATATCAACTTTTACAAAATTAGAAGTTATTTTATGCTCTTTGTTCACGCGACAGCAATAGTCAACATGTTAACAATATTCAGTTAATACAAATTATAAACACAGCAGCATGCACTAACTTAGAATTAAGAAAGGAGTGCAAATTTGTCGCAGTTCAGCTAGGACCAGAAATGGAGGAGACGTTGTCACTGTTCAATGTCAAAAACAGAGGTACATATCAGTGAACAGAGAGAATGAGAGAGTGCGAATGTCCAAACATGGCCATAAAACAAAGAAACGATTATGAATATACCTTTAATTTTCAATTGCGATGTCAGGTGTGCTTGTTTCTCTGCAAAAATTTCTCAAAGAATACTGAACAGAGAGAATTTTGAAGTACAGACTTGGCGAGGCGATAGGAATAACCAGATTAAGTTTTAAAAATATAACATCTGATAGCGGTTATTTCATAACCGCTCTCTAATATGGACTTATGAGAGTGGTTCATTTGAAACCGCTTTCTAATATATATTTCTTAGAGCGGTTATTTAACAACTGTTCTCAGAAGTTATATAAGAGAGCGATTCCATTTGAACCGCTCTCAGAAGTAAATATTAGAGAGCGGTTATATATTAGAAAGCGGTTGAGGCGGAACCGCTCTCTTAGTGTTTTATACAAAGTGGTTATTACTAACCATTATCTAAGTAGGCGTTCCAAAAGTTAATTTCTGGCGTAGTGTCACAAAATTCAAAGCTCTTGTTTTATTGCTCCAATGAGATTCGCCCTACCCAATTACAAATTTATATACAATTAAGAGGAGTGTGCATGAATGTGTTGCACCTTCTCTCCTTTCGTCTTTTGTCCATAAATCATTTCCGTTATAGATTATAGAGGACATGCAGAATAGAGATGACTTGTAATGATTTAGCGAGTCATTTTCGAATCTATGAATAGCATAAGTGTTGTATACCCGTTACCAAGGAATGAATGTCATTTTCAGTTTACTTTTGTATTTTATAGTGCTTCGTCGATTAAATGCCAACTTGTTCGAGAAATCCTTTATGTTTATGAAGGTTGGTTGTGTTGAACCTACTTCAACAAAAACAGCAGCCCATACACACAAATAGAAGTGATAAGTATCATAATGGTTTGAATCACAAGAACAAAATCAATGTGATTTTCTAAAATTAATGGATTCAGTAAAAGGATTCATACAAAAAAAGTTAGTACACTACATTTCACCCGCAACAAATTATTAGCAAGACTTTAGTGCTTACATGGATTTTTCCTTCAAATCCTATTCTAATGCTGTGCATTAAACTTCATGGAAGTGATTAAGAGGAAAAATATTTCAGACAATGTTCTACTAACATGGAGGAACAATATTAGAGAGCAGAAAAATTCCCTGCCTGAAAGAGTTATATATATATATATATATATATATAAACAATTTTTATCCACCCATTACATTGCATGAAAAATATAATTTACTTAGAACTAAATTACTTACTTACATTTCATGCATTATGGTTCTTGAAATGTCAGTATTCGTGTTGATTAAGATGCCATACAGAGTTAGTTTCCACGTGATTTATTTGCCTTTACCTTTGACCCATATCCTATACATGCAGATTTACGCTTGGCCTTGTTGGTTGTATGTAATTGAATGGGAGATAGATTTCAAGATAATCTCGGTGCAGTTCGAAGTTAGCCTTCCTTTTGGGCGTATTCCAAGCTAGTGCCTGTTTTGTATTTGGTTTTACCTTGTATCTTCAGCTTTGGAAAAAAGAAGTCTCATAAAGTGTTCCTTTTTCAGTTCAATCTAAACCCCGTTTCAATTACAATACAATCGTGCCCTTAATTCAGAGTTTTTACTCCATACTCTACCCAAAAAAAAAAGAGCACGCATATATATTTTTCTGAATAAAGTAAAGTTGACTCATTCCTGTTAGATTAGGAAATGTCACAAATAAAGACTTGATAGTCGTACGTAATGACTTGTCTCTTTAATATTTTTCAAAAAATAGGGAGAAGTGGGATGCGTGATTAATTGTAATACTTGATGAATATGATTGTCTGGCGATCTTAGCTCAGTTCGATGACACGCTTGATTCAATTATTCATGTCCACAGTGTACGATAGCTGCAAGCCCACTAACTAGCATGAGCAAGACAGATTTCAGTACCAGCTTCACTCATAGCTTCTCTATGCTCTCCTTTTCCTGAAAAATAAAGAGCATGATGACAAAATGCTATTAGTTATAAGTTAAAATTTATTAAAAAATATAAAAAAGTATTTTTTTTTAAAATGTGCATATTTCTCATGTAAGCATTCACGTAGAAACAACAAATGGTAGGCACAAGAGCGTCTATGTATTTAAGAAACTATCATTATTACGTATACGTCTGTTCTGATATAGGAAGACCCAACACCCCTTTTAGCTTACCTTCTCTCTCTTCTATGGGTGTAATTTAATTATCCAGTTGCATTACAAAGCAGTGAAATTTTTTTTTAAAAAAAAAATCGTCTCAAATAGAAGGATTAATAATCTAAGCAAGTCAAGTAAATTCATTCAACGAAATTTTTTTCTTCAAACATATTTTTCTATTTACAAAATGTATACACAAGACTTACGTAAAATAGAAAAATTTCTTGACACTTTAAATTATAAATTGAAATTACAAGTTGCCACTTAAATTCCATGGTATTAAGCGGAAGACTAAACTAGTGTTGGATCTCTTTGTATAGTTCGTCTTAGGATTGCACACAGAAAATTCATTTTGAGTTCCAAAGAGAAAGAAAAAATCTTTGGTTTTAATGAAAATTTGAGTAAAATCAATCCCAAAAAAAAAAGGTATAGGTGAGTTCAAGTTATTAGATTGCGTGTGGTGTACCCACACTTGATTCAGAAATATGAGAAAAATACATAAACTTGTAAAGAAAAACATAAAAAGGCTTTAATATTTTCAAAATCCAATTTTTATAATAATTGAATGTGAAAGCATGATCATGAAGAAAGAAAAAAAAGTACATGATGAAAAGGAAAAATTTTCGTAACTTGGACATAAAAAAAATTGAAGCAAGTTCATTAGTCGGTTGGAATTCTCCAATTTGTTGGGTTACCTTTTTTTTTTTTCAACAATTTGTTGGGTTACCTTCTTCTTGTTATCAATTTATTGGATTAGCCGAATAATTGAGAATGTGGGCCTCCTAGCCCAACTCTGTAGAAAAAACATATACGGATTTTTTAAAAAAACAATTGGGTCCAAAAACACTGGTAAGGATTAAGGAGCATGCTTAGACATCACAGCAACATCTTTGGATTTTAAACCACTGTTTATGGGTCTAACTATTGTCCCAGAAACAGTTAAATGGCCCATCCTAGCCCTTTTTAAATCGCATGGAACTTGAGCCGCAGCTTTAAGATTAAACGAAATTTTGACCCCAAAAAATTGAAGAGATTAATTTTTATTTTTAACATTTTTTCAAAAAAAAAAAACAACTAAAATTTAAATCAAACTGTCCCAAAACATCAAATCTTTGATTATGAATAAGTACTATGCGTACACTGTGGCTAACCGTTGCCCCCTTTTTCATGCTTTTCTTCCCCTTTCGTTTCTCAACTATTGAATGACCCCACCAACCTCTTTTTGGGCAAAGCATTTTCTTGATCTTTGTTTCATCCTTTAGAAAAGAAACAAAATATAAAACAAACGGTAAAAGCTGCTTCAGGTGGACCACGACACCGAAAACGTTTAAGATCATGTTGCCACATCATTTGTGTTATTTTTTTTATAGCCATGTTGCCACAAATTATAGTAAACATGTTTGATTTTACATGAATCTACGTAAGTAATTAGAATTTTTGCGTTAGATTTATATTTCAATTTTTTTATAATGTACTTCTAACACACGCTAAAGCTCTCGTGATCCTAACCTGGCTCTCATTGAATGCTCTCCAACTCAATAGTGTGGCAGGGAATGAAAAGACAACCGAGTTGAGAACTACCCAATTTTCAAGATATTCCAACATTAACACCCTTTTATTGTAGCAGTAGAAGATTTAATCCTAGTTCAGGCTTTAATTTTGAGGATAATAATTGCAGATCAGAAATAGTAAGAAAAAGTATTGGAGAACAAGATGATGAACAAAGGACATTCCATTCATTCCTCGTAACTTGTCTTGTTTTTGTCAAACTCGTATCTTATTGTAAAAACTCACCAAATAAACCACCCAATGTTTTACACACTTTCGTATAACATACTCTATTCCATTCCAAATAGGAATCCAAGAAAAAAAGAAGTTTGGGCCCTGACTACTGAGAAAGACACTAAACAAACACCATGCCAGTTGGAGACACCCATACAAGGACTTGAGCTTTGAAATTTTTCCAAAATCTCCATTTCCTTCTCAATTCATTTCCAAATAATTTTTTTCCCTCTAAAACAGGTTGATATATTTAATTGAAATAAAACAAGAGGCAGGTTATTTCCCCCACGGTTTCCCTATCCTTGAATGAGCCAACCCCATCATTAAATCTGAAGAAAATTCTATATAATTTTTACTAACCATATCCATAACCCTGATTGTATTTTTTCGGTTAAAGTATTGATGACGACATTAAATAAAATAGCATATCACAGAAGGAATATCATAGTTCTTTAAAACACAAGATCATCATTGTGAATAAATGAACTCTGCGTAGGCAAAATAGGCATCAATCGTTGATCAGTAGTAATGTAGAACACAACTACAACTTAGTTATCACTTAACACGTAAATATCAATGAAAAACAAGATGAGATAATAACTAAGCCCGAAGCTCATTAAGTTGGTCCATGATAATACTAGATTAGCAGCTCTAACTACATAAATTACCTAAGTTGGTCCATACATTATACAAAACCAATTGCTAGTGAATCAAAGCAAAGTCACCTCAACATAAAATTCTCCACACTTAAAGCAGCAAAAGAAAGTCGCCACTCACCACTGCCACTCTTATTTCACTTAGCTGAGAATAAACCGACAATGAAGGAAACCTGCAACCAATATCACTTTTATTAAATGGGAGAAAAGAAAAAGAAAACAACACAAGATAATCAACAACAGTGCATGCTTACTTGGGTCAGAATTTATCAACATAGCAGTTCCTCCAAAGCTGCATGTTCCACCATTTCTCTTGTGCTTCTGCCAGTAACTGTTGAAAGCATAAGAAGCATGAGCAACAACAGTGTCGGGATTGTAGCAGTTTCCCTGCGGTTCAATCTCCATGCAGTCAGCACCACCCTCTCCACAAGCATAGTCCAAAGCCTGTTGCAGTGTTTCTGGAGGAACACTAGGCTTAGCCACACACCACAGCTTCTGAACCGGGATTATTTGTGGATAAGGTGGCTCACTGTGGATTGGATTACAAGGAGGCAAAGTGGAAGCATGAGGTGAACTAGCTGGAACAACAAAGGGTGGTTCTTCAGGGGCAAAAGTGGTAGAAGGCATTGGAGGAGGAGAAGAAACTACTTGAGCTAGAGGAGGCATAGGTTTTACTGGTACATTGGAAGGAGAAGGATGACCGACAGAGAAACCTAATGGGGGCCCAGCTATATCTGGCATTGGAGCTGGCCTTACTGGAAATGCGCCTATCAGGCTTGCATCCACAACTGAAAGCTTTCTTGCTATTGTTTTTCCCACATTTGGAACAATGGCTACAACATTTATGCTGTTGGGATAGAAAAATCCTAACTTTTTCATGGACTCCAAGTGGGAAGACACCAAGCTTAAACTTTTATCAGAAAAATGTGAGAAGGCTAAATGTGGGATCACAGAATATGTAGAGTTAACACTTTGGAGGAAATCTATCACAGGTTTGACCATTTTCAAATCATCGTTATAAGAAACTGAGTTTAGACTCAAACAGTCCAAATTAAAAGCAACAGAAACTTTAACATCTTTCTCCAAACCCCACCTCCTTAAAGAGTGATAGATATTCTTCAAAGAAGACAGAACTACAGGGAGATTCTGTTGCTGTTGGTCTTGTTGGCAGAAGGCAAGGCTTCTCAAGACAATGGTGGTGATTTTTGCCGCTGGGTAATGTGCAAGAACATTGTGTCTGAGCCAACTTTCAGCCAACAAAATGCTCCTTGATACCCCATTGAGGTCTCCACCACTCACCAAAACAGCTAAGGGAAGCTCACCGTGTGACGATGAGGCTCGCAAAATGTCATCACTTGCGTCACAGAGGTTTAGGAACTCAATGGATTCTTGACCAGTAACTGCAAATGCAAACCACAAAACAAAGACTTTCATTAGAGGAAAAATAAAAATGTGAAGAAGCCCACATTGACAAAGTTGAGAGGTTTGAGAGAAGATTAGTGTATTTGTTCTTACCAGTAAGACCCAACGAACAAAGAAAGAAGAGAGGAAATAGCAACCCCATCTTCAACATTTCTCAAGAACAGAACCACAATGTTGAAACAATCTGGTCTTGCTCGGGGGTTAATGGCTTTTACCCTTTACTTATATTGGAATGGAACCTTTCTGAATATTGCAGAGGAAGGAACAAATTTCCTGCAGTTCATGAATTTCCATGCGTTGCTTACCCAAAGGTTGAGCCTTTTTAGTAAAAAAAATCAACACTTGACTCGTTAGAAAAACACTAAAAAGACAGATTTGTACGTGTTACACAGATCGTTAAAATGAAAAATATATGTACTTATTTTAATATTTTAAGGAATTAAAATTATCATTTGTTGAGAATAAATAAATTATAATTTGGCAAATATTTAATTACATAAACAAATTATCCGTATATAAATAATGTTATTTATATATTGTTTCATTAATTGTATTGTTTTTAATTCTCTAATATAAAAATTAACACGTTATCACACCATTTTCTTTCCTGCTAAACCAATTAACATGAAGGAGGAATATTGTGGAGCAAATAAGAAACTCAAGCACAAGTGTACAAGTACAATCACTTCCAGAACAAAGAGCCACTTTTTGAGTTTTGGTTTCTTTCTTTCTAGCTGTTTTTTTCCCTATTGATGCCAAGGTTTGGTTTAAATATATTTTTATATAAATTTTAATGAGAAGAAAATTAATATAAAAATTAAATAATTTATTTATTAATTAAAAAATTGTCAAGAATTATAAAAGCATGAACTTATTTTAACTTATAAAAAAGTGATTCATTCTATTATTTAAATTTTTTATTTTATAATTATTCATTTTACCCAAAGTAAACCTAATTATGATAACTGAATATATGTTTTCAAAAAACTATTATTATTTTTGCTAAATTAAGCCTGCTTCTGTCAGTATACCGTTAGCTCTAAAATTATAAACATTGATTATTATTTTTTAAGTTATAAAGAGTGAATTTAATCAAAAAAATGACTAGCTATTAATTATTTTAAAATTTAAATTTATGAACTGTTGATTTAATTTATAATTTTGACACCTATTAATTATTGACATTCATATATTTCAGTCAGATTGATTCTTAACCTTAAGAATTAAATTAATAAAATAATAATAATTTCAAGCATTAAATTTATTAACGTACAAAATAGTAGAGATAAAATTAACTAGTAATATCATTTTAAGAAAATAATCAAAAAATATAATTTTTAAGAATTAATTTTTTGTAATTTAAAAAATTGAGTATTTGTAAAGATACATTTGGATTAACAGGTTTTTTTATGTAAAAGAATATCTAATTTATTTTGAGTCAGAAAGATCATCAAATAGATATGATCTCCCTTAATAATTTTTTAAAAATAAAAAAATAATTTAATTGAACACTTATTTAAAAAATTCATTATGTGATAATTTAACTATAAATCAAAATAAATTTTAAAACATTTTGACAAATACAATATATATATATATATATATATACACACTAAATAATTTATCAAAATAAACCAACAAAACCATGCAAAAATTATAAACAAAATTGTTATAATAAAATCTCTATATTCTTCCTTTTACTAGAAAGATCAACAAATTTTCAAACTCCCCTAATTATATTATTAATTAATTAATATGAATCATCAATAACCGCAATAAGAACTGGACTAGTTTTTTTTTTATAATAAAGTAATGTTTGATTGATGTAATATATATATATATATATATATATATATATATATAAATGAAATTAGAAAACTTTAGAATTTTTCTTTAATAAACAAGAAGATTTGTAGGAAGATCCTTTGTGCTAATTTAGAATTATGAAAATTTTGAATAATCATGAAAATGATATATTTGTATATTTTAATATTTTTATAATAGAATATATAACGTAAACTTTCATATAAAAACAATTTGTAAATAAATATATAATCAAGTGTACCCTTTCTCTTTTACTCCTGAAATTTGTGTACTTGCGTGTTGATTACAGTGATAAATTTTGACTAGGAAAGTATTGCATGCTTCAATAAAATTTCTAATTCTATCACTGATTTTAAGCAAGCTTCCAGTGAATATAAAACCCGTTAATTTAAACTAAACAACCAAAAACAACTTAAAACATATATAAGAAATTTTCGTGGGAAGAGGAGCACAAGAAAAACACGTCATGCTACTTTGTGACACATGCAAGAAAAAGCCCCACGCTCTGGGCTCCAACACAGATTAAAGAATCAAGACGTTACAAAGAGCCCACAATAGCGCCAATGGCCCAATTCCCGGTATAATGTTTGTAGATTGTAATAACGACAACACTACAATTGACGTTTCCTGCACGTTCCGTACAACTGCTGCATCTACATGCCAGAAAACCACCTAAACGACATGTTGCTTTTTTATGAGTGTCGTCTCGTAACAAGTTAACATCGTTTTGACACGTTGGAATATAATCGTTATGCCCCTCATTGTAATGCCGTGTAAAATGGGTAAAGCAAACAGATAATTAATTAATATAATAAAAATATCGTCGGTACAAAAGCTAAGTACATAGAAGTTACTAACTTCTTATGGAACCTTTTTTTTTTTCCTTTTTCATGAATACCACCGTTTTATAGTAGCTAATTGCGGAGTGTCATAGTTCGGCCATTAATATACAGTTAGTAAAACTACTTGTTTCATTTGAGCTTATCTGTTACAGGTGATTATTTTAATGAGTTGTGTTAAAAAATTTATTATAATTCAGATCTTGTAATTTTTGCGGGTTAAATAAGCTTAATCGAATTTAGTTTAAAAGAACATGGGATTTAATCGAACATAAAAAACACTACTCTTCAAAGTGAAAACAATATGGAATTCACAAGTGAGAAAGTTTCAGGTGTCTAGTTTATTAGAAGAAATTTCATGAATATAAGAGTATGTTTAGTTCACATCGAGAGACTGTACGTACAAATAAAATAACACGCGTAATCCATTCAAGATTATTTCACCCCAAAAAAGAAGTTCGCCAAAAGTCTTGATCTGGATGGAACATGCATGTTCATGTTATAGTATAGTCAGCGCAGGTGGGACCCGTTAAATGTTTGCTGTGCTCTGATGAGTGCGATTCAAAGATACTGATAACGGAGAAAATGAAAGATATGGTCTTAGCTTTCCGTTGTGCTGTGTTCTACGAATTCTGGTCAAGATAGATAAATCGGTGTCAGTTCAGAACACCAGTTTCCAGCTGGAGCCTGGAGGTGAGGTCTCGCTTCAATCCATCATCATAGGTCCACACACACTTTTTCCATTACTTTTTTTCCCACCTTTCCAATCTTAAGAAGAATATCTCCCCATTTATATCTACAATCAAAGGTAATTTGCTCCCCTCCATTTTTGGATTATTTAAATTTCAAATAAACCAAAATCAAATGAGTGTTTTATTATTTTAACAGTATTTTATTCACTTCTTAAATAGCATTTCGCTGTTATTGAATATCTAAACTACAAAAGACTATTGTACTTCTCAAGAGACTACAATGAAAAATGAATTTATTATAATTTTAGTTATAAATAATACTTTTATGTGTTATTCTCATTTTTATTTAATTCTTTTTAAAACATCTCTATCATTAACATATTTACAAAAAGTTATTTTAAACAAAATTTATAGCGAGAATAAGTGTAAAGTATATATAATATTATTAAAATTGAATTGAATAGATGTGATTCTTTTACTAGAAATTGACTTTAAAAATTAATTTATTTAATAAGTTATAAAATTAAAGTTTTTACATGTTATGCTTAGATATTTAATGATAAATAAAATATACCAAAATAAAATAAAATAATATATATACTTGGATAACTTTTTTTTCAAAAGAATCGAGATTTTTTCTTCTTCTTTGTAATACATCTTAAAAAAAGATGTACAATTTTTTTTTGAAAATAATATAATTATATTTTAAAAAATTATTTTTTATTTTATTATTTTAAATTAATTGTTATTATTACTTATATTTTCAGTTTTATATAACGTTTACGTGAACAATTATAGTGATTAAAGTATTTAAAATATTTTAAGAAAATCACATAAAAGATATACAGACTTTTCTGATTATATTTATTTCTCTAAGTTATGAGTTGAAAAAAGTTTGCTAGTTATTAAGAACCTTATTTTTAGACAAGAAGAATGCTCTATACTGAAGGATTTTTTACTACACCAAAATAATCTTTAAGGACAGTATTTTACACGCCTCAGACTAAATTGTTGATCAACTATTTTGGGTCATTTTCACAACAATCTTAAGGATTATGGCTGAATCAATAAATAATGAAAACTCTATCAACAACGTTGCAAATAACCATGAAAACAGACTCAAAGTAGATCCACCTAATCCAATTGCTCTCGCAATCAACTATACAAATTTTTCCCAAACATGTCAAAGATAGAGATGTTTCAAGGGAAAAACTTCAAACGATGGCAGGACTATGTCTATTATGTTCTTGACCTGCATGACATAGCTCATGCTCTCACGCAATTGAAATCATATTCATCTACTACCCCAAAATTGTTGGAAGACTAGACTTCTACTAATAAGGTTTGTAGACATACTATTTTCAGTACATTGTATAATGAATTTTTTGATATCTATTGTTCTTATAAGTAAACCAACAAAATTTGGGAGTCTCTAATTCTCAAATATTTTGTTGAGGATGCCAGCAGAGAAAAGTTCATCATTAGACACTATTATAAGTGGTAGATAAATGATAAAGAAGAAATCAAGACTCAGATCAATGAATACCACAAGCTGCTGGAAGACATGAAAGTTGAGAAGATCATACTGCCTGAGAATTTTGTCGCTGGACTACTAATTGAAAATTTATTAGAATCTTGGAAGGATTATAAGCAATTAAATCATAAGAATAAAATGTTGTCTCTAACTGAACTTATCACCCACATTATCATTGAAGACACAATTAGAAAGGAACTCAAGGCTGCAAGGGTAAAGGCATTGGCATCAAGAGCAAACATGATGCAAGTTAATAAGAAAAGGTACGACAATAAACCTAATCAAAGGTCTCATTATAATAAACCTTATGTCCCAAAAGTGAATAATCTCACTTTTAAAACTGGTGGAGGAAATTGTTTTGTTTGTGGCAAAGCAGATCATTGTCCTGCTCAATGCAGACACAGTAAGAAAAGTGACAATCTTCCAAAACTAAATGCAAATTTAGTTGAAGGAGATGACATTATAGTTAAGGTCATTTTTCAAGCTTTGCTAACGGCTAATGTGAGAGATTGGGTGGTAGACTTTGGGGCTACCAAGCACATTTGTGCAAATAAAAATATGTTTAGCTCCTACACTTCAGTGAGAGATGGAGAAGAACAGGTGTATCTTGGTGACTCAAGGACTGCTGAAGTTCTTGGAAAAAGAAAAGTTCTTCTGAAGCTCACATCTGACGAGACCCTGGCTCTCAACAAAGTGCTATATGTGCCTAGTATTAGGGAGAACTTAATTTCTGTTAGTTTACTAAGGAAGTTTGGAGTCAAGGTATCTTTTGAATTTGATAAAATTATGATGACAAAAAATAATGTGTTTGTGGGGAAAAAGTTATTATAAACAGTGACTCTTTGTACTCAATGTTGCTCATGTTATCAATAAAAATATTTCATCTTCTTATTTGATTGACTCTATAGATATTTGGCATGCTAGATTAGGACATGTTAGTGCTTCTTATATAAAGGAAATGCAATATTAAGGTCTGATTTCTAGTTTTAGTAATGGATGCTTAAGCAAATGTGAAATATATGTGGAATCAAATAACTAAAAAGTCATACTTACCTACAGAAAGAAATATTGAAATGTTAGAATTAATTCATTTTGAATTGAGAGATTTAAAACAAACTATGACTAGAGGTGGGGAAAAAAAAATACTATGTGACTTTTATTGATGACTTTTCTAGATATACTAAGGTATAATTGCTTAGAAATAAAGTTTGTAATCTCCTCAAATCTTTATATGGTCTAAAACAAGCTTCTAAGTAATGACATGATAAGTTTAACCAAACTTTAGTTAGTAATAGTTTTTCTACTATTAAAGTTGAAAATTGTGTGTACACAAAATTAGAAATGATGAATGTGTGATTATTTGTCTATATGTGGATGACATGCTTATTTTTGGTACTAGTCATAACATAGCGCATCAAACCAAATATTTTCTTGTATCTAAATTTGACATGAAAAACATGGGTGAAACTAGTGTAATTCTGGGAGTTAAAATAATAAGAAAGTGTAATAGTATAATATTATCACAAGAACATTATGTTGAAAAAATTCTAAATAAATTTAAACATTTTGATGTCAAACCAGTAAGTAGCCTTTATGATGCTAACACCCACTTGAAGAAAAATAGAGGTGAATTGCTCAGTCTAAATATGCACAAATCATTGAGAGTATGATGCATTTGATGAATTTCATTAGGCCTTATATTGCATATGTTGTATGCAGATTAAGTAGATATACTCATAATCCTAGTAATAATTATAGGGTTGCTTTGGTTAGGTTATTAAAATATTTGAGAGGTACCATGAACTATGGTCTTACTTATAGTGAATTTTCAACTGTATTAAAAGAAGAATACAGTAATGCTAACTAGATTTCAGATTTAGATGAGATAAAATCCACTGGTGATTTTTGTTTTCACCTTTGGTGGTGATGCAGTAACTTAAAGTTCAAGAAAAAAAAAAGGGATAATAAAGCAGCTGCTAAAGGATGGAATTATATCTATTGACTATGTGAAGTCAGAATTAAACTTGGCAGATCTTTTAATCAAGCTTTTGGAAAAGAATTTAATAAATATCATATCAAGAGGAATGTGATTTAAACTAATTTGATATCTAACATTGATAATAACCCAACCTTATGAGTGAAAATCCTATAAAATGGTTCATATGGGTAATAACAAGTCAATTGTTAGTCTTGCTAGTATATTATTTATCCTTTTCTATGGTGTGAGAAATATGGAAAGTATTATACTGTATTAACATGGGGATAAGCGGAAGCTTTTAATAAAAATATGTTAATGCATAATTCGTGCCTTATTATGCAGATGTTTCTAATAGGCTTTAGCCCCTCCCTAAAATTATATATATATATATATATATGCTCAAAGCCATGTATTATATAGTGATTTTCTCTCTTAAACTAAGAAAATAATTTTAATAATAAAAAATTATAATAATTAATCATAAAATTAATAGTTAAAATCACAATAAAAATAATTATAATAATAATTATTATTATTTAAAAAAAGAATTTTTTATTGTCTCTGTGAACTGAAGAGAAAAGGAGTTCAGCAGCAAGAGGATTGTAAGATGAGAGAAGCAAGGAAGTCAATCTTTTTCAAATATACAACATGGGTTCTGGCAATGTAATGTGATTGTACTTTCATGTCGATCCGAATGAATCATCCTTTCTACATAGATAAATCTTTTCCTGCTAGATAAAAAGATAACGAGTTACAAATTCTATCTTGGTAGGACGTATTTTTATTATTATTAAATTGAAGTAGTTAACGATAAAGTTATCATTATCTTTTTTGTGGTGACGAATCTTGTATATGATTGTCTAATCCATCATCAAAGCCAGCAAATTTATTTCATGTTTTGAACGATAAATCCTATGGTTCAAATCACATTAGCTTGCAGAAGTTTCACATAAATTTTTGGTTCAAAAATAGTTTGACTATTTGGTTTGAACCTTCGGTTCACCTAAAAAAAGTTAGATTATTGTTATTCTTCATTTATTTTTATTAAATATTATTATTAATATAATCAATTAATAAAAAAGAATATTATATATAAAATTTATTTAAAGAAAAATGACAATAGACTCACTCCTAATAATGTATAAAATATCATTTTCGTTTGAGCTAGAAGCATTGCTAAATTATAAATCACACGGGTTCTATTTGGTTACATGTACACAAACAATTTGAAAAAATAATCGGGGAAGAAAGACTCCGAGGTAAGTAGTTATATTGTTATTCTCCTCCTAGGTTAATAGATTACAAAATAAATAAATAAGTAAGAAAGTATTCATGAATAGAAATAATATTTTAAAATAAATATAAATCACTTGAAATAAAAATTTATACTATTAAAAATGGACACAATCAACTTAAGCTAAAAATTACTAACCTGCTCTTTTACATTCTATTTTCTTTTTTTACCATCAAATAAACCTTAACTTAAAAATTCAGAACCGAAGCAAATTTATATAAAAGATCACAAATTTAATTTACAATAACGAATATCATGTATGAAGTGAATAATATAAAATTAAGTTATTAAGGTCACGGCCCAGAACCTAGCTGTAACTGATCATGAGTAATTAAGAGAGACAAAAGGAAATCTTATTAATCATCGTAGCTTCCCTTCGGGTTTTCTGGTGTTCGCGAGACTTTTGCATTCTCATAATAAGCTCTTAAAATTTCATAATTTCACTTCCTACTTAAGAAATGTATATGAAAGTGCGGCATGAAAGGTTTGTTCTTTAGGGAGCAAATTTACTTGCAACAGCATTTTCACATCGTGATTATCTTTAAACGCTGATTATAAAAATAAAATAAAATAAAAATTTATAAAAAACTGTAGTGTATACAAAATTTCATTAGGAGGTGGTCTATGAAATGTCTGAGGAAGGGACTGTAGTATATACAAGAGTGTATTTGATTTTGATTAAATGATGATAAAGTTATGTTTATTTTAATGTTGTTATTTTTAATGCGTTTATAGATACACCCACATAAATTCCACTGGGGAAAGGATATTCGTCATGACTTACCCTTTTGTTGGGACTTTGACAATTGACATACCCATACCCTCCATACGATTGTGAAATCACATATACATATCACCGCAGTGACGTGGAAAGAAAACAAACATCAAACACTATATAACAAAGATGAATTGATTTTGCACATGAAAGAATCTATTCGAATTGATATAAAGATGGAGAGCACTTTGCCTATTGCGTCATCTAAAAAGGGTTACCTTCCAAAAATGGGTATTGTTCAATCAGTTTATGAGCAATACTCTGCGTAATTATGGTTTATGGATTAAATTAGCTGGATAAGTCAGGCAACTGAAAATCTGCAGGAGCCTAATTTAAATCTTAACCTACTACCCAAATTTAAAAACCTCCCAATTACTCACTTTTCCTCTTTCTAACTAGTGTTTGTTTCCTACCAAATTTTAGAAAGAAGGATCTAGACTACCTAATTTCGAGATAGGGTTTAACAAACATAATCATGGTTCCTTTCCTTCCCCTTGCCTCTAGCAACATATAAGCAAATAATTTTAGGCTATTTTTAACTGTGCTAACATCATGTGATGTTTCTCTTAACTCTCTCATCTCTATTTTTATCCTTATTAAGTTCACTTATCGTACAAAGTGTCGGTGTTTGTGTGGATTATTTTACACATCTCAGACTTCAATTTGAGGAGTGTTACCTAAGTTTTATTTGCAAACATGTTTAACATATGGACAAAAGTTAGGTCGGTTACTTCAATTAAAAATCATGTTTTACCTTGACACTTTGTGAAATAAAATTTGATACTCACCGACATTTTATTTGTTTGAAGTGATTCAAAAAGGAGAGAATGAAGTAGAGGGAAAGAGAGAGTCTCTACTGTGAGGAAAAGGTTGGTAATTTGTGATCGGATAAAAGGGCCTTTGCATTTTGATTGATATGTGTTGGAAGAGTGACCCATCTAATTCTATGGCAATCGGAAATGGAATCTTAAGTTGGATACAGAAAAAGAAGACGATGTGTAATTGAAGGAATTAAAGAAATGGAAAGTCACTTAAGGTAATCCCGTACTTAAGTGACAAAATGCATAGTTTGCAAGAAAAAGGCATAACTTTAATCATCCGTTTTAGTGAAAAGTGTAATATAAACATGGGAGGATAGGATTGTCTTAGCGTAGTGGAGGAGTCCAAATACAGACAAAAGTGAAAAAGGAATAAAGAAAAACGAATGTCCCCCACACACCACAAAGAGGGTAGCTGAATCAATCTTCCATTGCCAATAAAACAAAAGCAGAAAGAAGACGACATTGTGACCCATGCATCGCTTTTAGCAAAATTACATTTATGACCACGGATCCCAAGTCTCTAGTTACCCACTTGGTACTGTCGCTGGGGTCACATAATAAATCATCAGCATTAATTAACAATAAGATAAGATACAAAATAATAGAATGTAAGATTTAAAATATAAAAAATGTGATAAAGGAATAATGATTTTATTTATTTGATGTATATTAACATAGTTAACCAGATAACATTTGTTATTATGTTTAATGTTTGAGATAAAAATAATGATAATAATAAAATAAGATATAAAATATATTTAAATGATATTAAAAAATGTTCATATACTACTTTTTATAAAGAAATATCAAAATTATATTTCTTTTGAATAAATATTGTTTGTAAAATATCAAAAAGAGTATAAAACATGAAAGAGAAAAGATTATTCTATCTTGATCTTTTTTAATTCATTATTCTTCTTGAGATAATAATTTAAATTATAAAAATAAGATATGATAAATCATAAATTGTAGCTCATGTATTAGTAACTTTTCATTTGCCTATTTGCGGTTTTTATGCGTTTAAGATTTCAAAAAGTAATTGCAGTAGCATATAATTATATGGTAAGGTAGATATATACTCAATTGTTGACTGCCTATCAAAATATCAACAACAAAAAGCTAAAGGAAAAGAATACAAAATATGAATAAAGCCAAAAAACAAAAAACTTAAGTCAACGTAAATTTATAAAACATATATTTTATTGACAGATGAAACTCCAAATATTTGGATAAACATTTGAAGATTCAGCTATGCACTCCAAGGCTTGTAATATTTTCATCTGTAAGAGGTTGCCTTTGAAATGTAAGCATGCCAATTATTCCATGATCGAACAGATGCTGATTAAATAGAAAAATTGGTTCACACACATATTGGTTCGTTCGCACCACCTAACAATTCCTTCGTTCCACTTCTTGCAACATACAGCCTAACTAGGTTCAGTACATTTATACTTGTCCACTCAATAACACTCAAATACATTCATGTTGATATCTTCAAAGCCTTGCTTCCTAGGAGGAGCATTAGATGAAGAAAGCATTAAGTCTTACACTTGTTGAGGGAAAAGAAAAAAAAAATCTTAAAAAAATAGTACAACTGAGAAGGCAAACTATTAAAAACATTCTCACTATAAATATAAATTATATTACTATGTTTATTTTAGATTTTTTTAATTAGACATTTGTAAATCAAAATAACACAATTGTATTTTAAAGTTATTTTTGGAATATAGTGATGTGTCAATTACTTTTACATTTTAAAATTTTAGTAACTTCAAACTTATAAATGCATCTAAGGATAAAGCATCACCTAATTTATAGTACTACTACGAATCTCTTCTTTTTTTTTTTACACTAATAAAGTTGATCATTTTCATAACTATATGTATTTTTCTCACACTTCTAATAAAATATTTAGTTAATAAGACATACAAATTTTAATTTTAATAAAATAAATATTTTAATTTATGATAAAAAATTTATAAAGAATAAATTTTAAATCTCAGATGTATAAATTTAAGTTTAAATATAACAATAAATTTATTTTAAGTTATAATAAAAAAACTCATAAAAGGATAAATTTTAAATTTTAGATTTATTTTTTATACTTTAGAGAGTAGTTATATCAAAATTGTTCTCTAGGTAAATTTGAAGAGTAATTAATTGTTATCAAGTGCATTCATTTTGTATAACATTAAAATAGTTTGAACTATTTACTAAAATATTGTAAAATTGTTCTCTAAATCCATCTACTTTACGTAACAGTATTTGTTAGAATGGTTGAACTACTTATTAAAGTGTTGAAAAATTATTTTCTAATATATTTTTCTGTTGTAATTTGTAAAAGAGAAAATTTTGGAGCATAGTTAATACTTTAAACATTTTTTTATACCCTAAATAATGAATTTTGTATTTGCAACAATATATGTCATTCTCACTGCTCCTTTATGCATGAAGGTTGTAATTAATCTATTTTTATTTGTCCATATTGTAATGTAAGTGTACGTGTGTTGGTGAGAATATCTCTTATATCAATATATCAAATATTTTCAGTCAGATAATCACCATGATCGATTGGCTTTAATACAACTATTGAGTCAGAGTATTGAGTGAGTCTATGTACATTTATTGGGGGAATTGTTCACCATGATTTATTAAATCAGTTACAACGATTGAGTTAGTTCACTGCATCTACATGAAATCTTAAGGCAATAGGTGATGAACTGTTACTCTTGTATATACGAGTCAAATGTTAGACAATATCAAATTTCTTTTATTTTAACTAACTTATTCTAAACTCAACAGTGTAACAGAGTGTCCATAAAGTCTTTGAAATGAAACTTTTCTCGTATCCTTTCATCCCATGACTCCACTAATTGAGGCTTATGTTATACGTTAACAAGTAGTAAAATAATGTACAACTGGGACAATAAATTAAAGTCTCAAGTCTAAATTATAAACTACTAGACACTTTCACAGAAGTTTAATAATATTTATTTACGAGAGTAAAGTCATTGATCAATGAATAAGAAAAGGATGGGTCTTTATTTTCCACAAATCTGCTTGGAAAGATTCATGTGAACGAGAAGAAAAGGGGTCTTATTTTCCACGGATAAAGAAAATGATAATAAAAACAAAGAGGGAAAGAGGGAGAAAGGAGTGATTTGTTTTGAGCGGAAAATAAAATTCACTGCAAGACGATACACTCTCGCTTTCTCTCTCTTGTTTTGAGCTTAGGAATTTGCGGGAACTTCAGGAAAACCCAGAAATGAATTGGGCGAAACAATAGGGAAAACGCAAAACCCACAAGAATTCCCGATGAAAGCTCCTCACTTGAGCTTCAACATCATCGTCATCACACTGTCCCTTTCCATCGCAGTCAAAACGGCAAAAAGGGTCAACACCACTCAATTCCGCACCACAAATGAATCCAACAAGAGAAGAATCCTCCACCAGCCATTGTTCCCGGCGACTTCAGCTCCACCTCCACAGCCACCGCAAACTCCTCCATCATCGGACGGCGGCACCATTCCCTTCTTCCACGAGTACACGGCGGGACCAGCACCCCAAGATCACAGCCAAACAGCACCCTCATCATCATCGAACAACGCAATCACAATCCCAACAGAAACACAGGCAACAAATGCATCAGAGAAGGTTGCAATCGCAATCTACGTTGGGCTTGTAACGCTCGGAATGCTCTCAGCACTCGCATTCTTCTTATACAGACACAGAGTAAAACACCCTTCGGAGATTCAGAAACTGGTGGGTGGGAACAATACCCAGAGAAACCCCGAAAATTCAATAGCGCCACAATCGCGCTTCCTCTACATTGGCACGGTGGAACCAACGCGAACATCAACAACATTGAACGAAGCAAGACACAGAGCAACGAGAATCGCTCTATGGGTATTACACGCTGGCTTCCTAGATACCCCGTTGAGGTCTCCACCACTCACCGAAACAGCTAAGTCATCTCTTGTCTCAGAGATTTAGGAGCTCAATGCAAACCACAAAACAATGACTTCCATTAGAGAACAAATAAAAATGTGAAGAAGACCACATTGACAAAGTTGAGAGCTTTTAGAGAGAAGTTGTGTAGCTGTTGTTCTTACTAGTAAGACCCGACGAACAAAGAAAGAAGAGAGGAAAAAGCAACCCCATCTTCAACGTTTCTCAAGAACAGAACCACACTTTTCAAACAATTTGGTCTTGCTCGGTAGTTATAGGCTCTTACCCTTTACTTGTATACTGGAATGGAACTTTCTGAAATTGCTCGGTAGTTTTTCTGCAGTTCATGAATTTCCCTGCCAATTACTCGCTTTGCCTTTTCTAACAAATGTTTGTTTCCTCCCAAATTTAGAAATAAGGAACTAGACTGCTTAATTTCGAGATACGGTTTACAGCAATCAATCAGTTTTAATTTAATAGGAAGGAACTGAGGGCCAAAAATTATCAGGGATTTTTTCTTTTCCCCTGCCTCTGGTTAGTAACATATAAACAAATAATTTAGGGCGTTTTTAAGTGTGCTAATATCGATTTTGAATCTCTCATCTCGACTTGGAATTTCAGTTAATTCAGTTGGGTTAAATATTTTAAGAGAGAATTTCACTTCCTGTAACAGTTCTATTTCACTCATACAAAATTATCTTCAACTTCAAAATCTTTAAAAAAATCATGTTATTATTTATGTAATTATTACTCTTTGTTAAAAAAAAAAAGACAGAGGTTAAGGGTACTCGTTAAAACGATGCTTATGCAAAAAAAAAAAAAAAAAAAAAAAAGATGTTTAGAATGTTATTTTTTTTTTTTTTTATAATCAATGTAAGTAACTAGAGCTTTTCTTA
This sequence comes from Abrus precatorius, assembly GCF_003935025.1. Classification (NCBI taxonomy): domain Eukaryota; kingdom Viridiplantae; phylum Streptophyta; class Magnoliopsida; order Fabales; family Fabaceae; genus Abrus; species Abrus precatorius. Next base: position 15,394,685 of record NW_020874406.1, on the reverse strand, counting down.
TATGGAAAAAAAAACCTAAATATAGTGTTTTAAAAAAATGAAAAAAATATGAACAATTTTTAAAAATCATCACTGACATTTCTTAGTATTTTAAAAAAAAAAATTGTTATTGACAAATTTTGACTTTTTATAGTTATCATTAGTGATTTTTTATACTTTTATTTCTTTTTTCATCTCGGTACATGTATCATTAGTAATATTTCAACTTTATATTTTCATAATTTTTTCAAAAATACTATTTTAGTATATATTATATTTTAAAATCCATATCTAAAATAATTAACCAATTAGATCAATACTTGTATCCATTTTTTTATTTACTTATACAGATATAATTCATAAATCCATTTTTTTATTTACTTATACAGATATAATTCATAAACATTCAAAGTCTGCTCTCATTTAATATTTTTTTTTATTTTGATCACGTCAAACTCTTTTTTTCTTTTATTTTTTCTCTAAATATAAATACGTACATTCTCCTTATTTATATTACTTTATCTCCTTCCATTAGTGTATTAAAAAAATGGAAAGTGGGTTATAATCTTTTTTGTAAAAACAATTTAAAGGTAATCCCGTAGATAGAAGTGCCAAAATGCAGAGTTTTGAAGAAAGGCATAACTTTAATCATGTGTTTTGGGAAAAGGGTAATATTAATAGCGGAGGATAAGATTGTCTTTGCGCAGTGGAGGTGTCGAAATAGAGACAAAAGTAAAATAGCGGTAAAGAAAAGCGATAAAGCATTAGGGTGGAGCGTGTGCATGTCCCCCACACGCCACAAAGAGAGTCGGTGAATCAATCTTCCATTGCCATTTAAACTAAAGCAGATTATGACTCCATGAATCGCTTTTCGCAAATTTACATTTATGACCTCGTTAGTAAATCACGATCATTAATTAACAATTATGCGTTTAACATTAATACCTTCACTTACCTCCTTCCTCCTTCAGGATTACACAAACAGAACCTTCCACCTCCTAAGAATATAAGCCACTTTGTTAACATTCATTTTCTATTAATGCTTTCTTTTATTTTCTAAAAACATTTATTATACTTCTATATAATAAAGTTTATCCGTTTTATATTTTTAAAATAAAAATGATATATAATTTTTTTATTTTGATAAATATTTTTATATTATTATACTAATAAAAAGAAAATGTTTTGCTTACTTTTAAAAATAAATTCATTTTATTTTTTATATTAAATAATTGTTAACATTGTTTAAATATAAAACATTATTTTAAATGCATTAATTATTATATTTTTTATATCGCTGGTTATTGTGAAATTTATGTTAATTAAATATTATCTATTGAATAAAAGTAAACACATTTGTTCAATAGATATATAAAATACTATAAATATTTTAAAATAATTATATTTATAATTTATAACTACTTTTTATTAATTTTGATGAATATTTATATCATATAGATAAAACAAGAAGCAGTATTAATTTATGAATTTAGTTTAAATACGTTAACATTATACTTTTATTTGTAACAATCAATATAAAAATATATTCATTAATAAGATTAGAAAATTATTGTTTTATTATTGATTTATTTATTTTTTATTAACTATTCAATCAAATATATTTTTTATTTAATAATAACTAATTATTTAGACAAGGAATAAGAAAAAGAGTGGACAAGAACATAAATTTTATGAAGAGATAAAGTGAGTCAATGTTGAATACTACTTAGAGTAATTGTTTATTAATTAACTTTTAAAAGTTCTTCTTTTCATTAAACAATACTTTTTTTTTTATCAGGATACTTTATACCATTTTAACTTAAAGAATTATATTTAGAAAATATTAAACAAAAAACAATAAACTGCTTTTAATGCTGATGATTTATTTGTTAATGCCGGAATAAATATCTAAATAACCTTCCGTGTTATTAGAATGCAAATGTTTTTGTTTTTACTTATAAATGCTTAAGTAGGAAGGAGATAAATGGCCTTATTAAACATTCAACCTCTGACGTTACTATCACATTTAAGTCTTAAAAAACAAAAGAAATCATATTACTTAAATAACAATAAGTAAGTATCTTTGACGTGGCATATACATTGCCACGTAAATTTTTTTTCCTGGATACATTATATAACATTCATTTACTCAATAGATATCGGTAGGCAAGCCAATTATGGAATCGAAAAGAGGAGTTCCTTAATTTTATATGTTTTTTAAACTTTGATATGATCTAGAGCACATAAATAAATAAACAAAAAAATGTAAAAGGTTATAACATGCTTGTCTCAAGTGAAATACCTAAAAGGCTTTTCCAAAAACACTTTTAAGTGTAAATTTCATTTTGGTAACGTATGAAGAGGTGAAATTGGAAGTTAAAATTGGGGATATCAAAAGTATTCGTGGTAGAACTTAATCACTCTTAAAGTGTTTAGTCGGTGATTAAGGATTTCCATAAATAACAGCACACTAACATCATAAACCCCAAGACAAAATGGACAGAGATTTGAAAATGGGGTATAAATTTTGGTTCTTTGTGTTTGGCCAGGCTTTTAATTTTCTGGTTAAATTAATTTTATTTATCAGAGTAAAAATTGGAACCATTTGAATTTGGGTTTGCCACGCAATCACTCAGCTGAAGAAAGGATGTTAAGATATGAAGAATCGAATCTGTGCCTTGCCTCCGTGAGAACAAAATAAAAGGACACCAACGTACTCGACTTTTTTTAATATGACCACTACGTAACCATCATCTTCCTTCTAATTATATGTTTATTTTAGTATTTTATACATATTATTTTGAGGATGTAACAGCGAAGTGCACAGAACTCTGCCACGTTTCATTCCCACTAACGTAATATATGGCCTTCATTAATTACACTGTAAATTAGTAAAATTTACGAGCCAGAAAATTGCACTTGACGATGACATAAATATTTTTAAAAATCAATAAAAATAGAAAATAAGAAAATAAAAACTGCGGCTACTGCTGACGGAAGCTGTTGGAGCATCCAGATCTTACAGCCGAAAGAAGTTTCCTTTCTCTCTCTCTCTCTCTCCTCTGTCTTTCTCTCTCTTATTTCGAGCAGAGGAATTTGCGGGAAAGACCGAAACCCAGAAATGAATTGGGTGAAACAAAAGGGAATAAACCAAACCCACGAGAATTCACGATGAAAGCTCGTCACTTGAGCTTCAACATCATCGTTATCACACTGTCCCTTTCCATCGTAGTCAACACAGCAGTCAACACCAATCAATTCCGCACCACAAATGAATCCAACACCAGAAGAATCCTGCACCAGCCATTGTTCCCGGCGACTTCAGCTCCACCTCCACAGCCGCCGCAAACTCCTCCATCTCCCGACGGCGGCACCATTCCCTTCTTCCATGAGTACCCGCCGGGACCACCCCCAGATCAGAGCCAGACAGCACCCTCATCATCGAACAGCAGTATCGCGAACCCAACGGCGACACAACCAGCAAAGGGAACAAAGAAGGTTGCAATCGCGATCTCCGTTGGGATTGTAACGCTCGGAATGTTCTCAGCACTCGCTTTCTTCTTATGCAAACACAGAGCAAAACACGCCGTAGAGACTCAGAAACTCGTCGCTGGAAACAATACCCAGAGAAACCCCGAGGATTCAACGGCGCCACAATCGAGCTTCCTCTACATTGGCACTGTGGAACCAACCCGAACATCAACAACATTGAGCGAAGCAAGAGACAGAGAAACCAATAAAGCCAGTAGGTCACCTTATCACAAACTCAATCCCGTTAAGCGATCCGATCGTTACCGTCCAAGTCCCGAGTTGCAGCCAATGCCGCCGCTCAGTAAGCCTCCCGACGGCGCCTACCCGCCGACGGTGTCATCTTCTTCCGACGAGGAAAGCCACGAGACGGCGTTTCACTCGCCGCAGAACTCGTCGCTGGATGGTTATTACACGCCGGCTTCGCGCCACAGCTCGCTCGTTAACGGTAGCCCCGCCGCTCCCCCTCCTAAGAAAGACACAAATTCCACACACCCTCTTCCATTCTCCAAGAGAACTTCACCAAAGTCACTAATTTCTGCTTCATCGCCGGATATAAGACACGTCATCATACCATCCATAAAACAGGCTCCGCCGCCGCCGCCGCCGCCGCCGGAGAATCTGGATAAACTAGTCTCCTCTGGAGCTTCAAGAAAGCCAAAGTTCTCAGCGCCGCCCCCAGCTCCGAATTTGAAACGTCTCCGGTCAACAACCGACACAGTTTCAGTTAATCCTCCTCCCCCACCGCCGCCACCCCCACCTCCTCCGCCGCCGCGAAAATCTGGGTCACCGGTGGTTAATGTTTCTTCTAGTTGTGCGTTTATAAAGGAGGAGTCTTGTGGGAGTGAAGGGGGTGGGAGTGAAGGGAAAGGTTCAGAGGAAGTTGAGAATAGTGTGAGGTGTTGGGAGAAGGTGGAAGGCAATGAGATGGAAGGAGGCAAACCAAAATTAAAGGCTCTGCATTGGGATAAAGTCCGTGCTACTTCAGACCGTGCTACAGTGTGGGACCAGATAAAATCAAGCTCCTTTCAGTAAGTTAAAATTAAATTCACTCCTACAATTTTGGCCTTGAAGTAGTACAATACATGTGTAAATTAATATTCATTTCTATGTTATATGCCTTTTTTTTTTCAATAGGTTAAATGAGGACATGATGGAGTCTCTGTTTGGCTGCAAAGCCACAAATTCTGCCCCAAAAGAAGCTCCTAGAAAATCAGTTCTCCCCTCCGTGGATCAGGAGAATAGGGTGCTAGACCCGAAGAAGTCACAGAACATAGCTATATTGCTGAGGGCATTGAATGTGACTAGAGATGAGGTGTCTGACGCTCTTTTAGATGGTAAGTTGCTGTTTTCATCCTTTCTCTTTTCTGGATGGTATTTAGACTTTACACTTGCCGACATATTTCTAATTTGGGTAAAAGGTTGATTCATGGTTCTGTTACGGTTTTCTGGTGCCCCGGTCTACAGTTTTGATTCATGGTTTATTGTGCACACGCCCAGCAACAGCGTGCAGTATTCCCTCTTTCCCTTGGTTAGATTTTTAATATCACCTACAAAATCATACGAGGAAACTTACCCATAGCAGTTTATGCAAACAATACAGAGAGAAGGCCTCTTGTAAGAAATAGACTGCATAACTCAGGAACTTAAACTTGAAGTCATCATCGTCGCATCTGAAATCAAGTATGAAAATGTCTAAGCAGCATCATGCCATGTGCATTATTATGCTAAGCAGCAAAATCCGGTATTAGGAACTGTGAATTTCACAAATGATACAGCCATGTCGTCATACTATGCTTGCTTTGAGTGCTCTAGTCCAAATGATGGACTTTGGGAGTTTGTTTTTGGGGGAAGGGAAGGGAGGAGAATGCTTACGTAATGTTTATCCATGTTTGAGAATTTGTAGATGAGAAATGAATGGTTTATAAATTCTCCAAAGCCCTTCTAATCTTATATTTTTAAGTCACCCAATTTGGGAAATTTTGTATTAACCCCTCTTCTTCCTTCCTTCCCTTTTCCTCCCTTACCTTTCAAACTCTCTTCTTTTCCTAATAGAAATACTAATCCCTCATTCCTCGATGCTTGATATCAACTGGGAATAAACCAGTAACCAGTAACTCTCCGTTCTAGCTTCGAGTCCCTATAATCTACTGGTTGTCAGCTGTTATTATTTCTAGAAATATTTCAGAAGTATATTGTTGTTAAAATTTTAAATGCCATGCATGTTTGCTGTCTAATTCACTATTGATAGAGGAGCCACATTACTTTTGTATATCCACCTCAAATGACACAAGTAATTGTAAGCAATAATATATTGAAGAGATCTGTCCCTCATAAAAGCTTGCTAGCATATTTTACATACAAGTTTAACACAAGGCAATTTTGATTTCTTAATAGTATTATTTGAAATTACTTGACACCTGGTGTTTTCAGTTTATATTAATCTACTGAATCAGTAATAGATATATAAAATATGCAAAATATCTAAATATGTATTTGCATAATGTAAGGTCTCAGCTTTTTTCCTTGACATGTCTATTGTTTGTTTTTACCTTAACCAATTGTTTATCATCATCCTGTTTTTTCACACAGCTAACATCGTGACCGTTATTATTTTTGGATGAAACAGGGAATCCTGAAGGTTTGGGTGCCGAGCTATTGGAAACCCTAGTAAAGATGGCTCCTACTAAAGAGGAAGAGATAAAGCTTAAAAACTACGATGGTGATCTCTCAAAACTCGGTTCTGCAGAAAGATTTCTTAAAGCATTGCTTGATATCCCTTTCGCCTTTAAAAGAGTTGAAGCTATGCTATACAGAGCCAACTTTGATTCAGAAGTTAACTACCTTGGAAAGTCTTTTCAAACCATGGAGGTCTAACTAACTTATTTCAATGATTCAATCCCTTGTTATCTTTGATTTCTTGATCCCTTCATGGAAACTAACCAAACAGTTGTTAATATCTCTCAGGCTGCAAGTGAGGAGTTGAGGAACAGCCGGTTATTCCTCAAACTCCTTGAAGCTGTCCTAAGGACAGGAAACAGAATGAATGTTGGCACTAATAGAGGTGATGCTAGAGCTTTCAAATTGGACACACTCTTAAAACTTGTAGATATAAAGGGAACAGATGGAAAGACCACATTGCTCCACTTTGTGGTCCAAGAGATCATTAGATCTGAAGGTGCAGGAGCTGAATCTACAAATGAGAATGCGAAAATGGATTCCAAATTCAATGAGGATGAGTTTAAGAAGCAAGGATTGCAGGTTGTGGCTGGGCTCAGTAGAGATCTTAGTAATGTTAAAAAAGCAGCAGGAATGGACTCAGATGTCTTAAGCAGCTACGTTTCAAAGCTTGAAACAGGGCTTGATAAAGTGAGATTGGTTTTACAGTATGAGAAACCAGACATGCAAGGAAATTTCTTTAACTCCGCAAAGCTATTTCTGAAATATGCTGAAGATGAAATTGTAAGAATTAAAGCTGATGAGAGAAAAGCCTTGTTCCTTGTGAAAGAAGTTACTGAATACTTTCATGGGAATGCGGCAAAAGAAGAAGCTCACCCTCTCAGGATTTTCATGATTGTAAGAGACTTTCTAAATATCTTGGATCTAGTGTGCAAAGAAGTGGAAAGAATGCATGATAGAATTGTTGGTGGTTCTGGCAGATCCTTCAGAATACCTACCAATGCATCATTACCTGTTCTCAACAGGTACAATCCAAAGCAAGATAGCAGCTCAGATGAGGAGAGCTCATCCCCCTAATATTGTGAATACAAAAGAAATTATAGTGAAAGTGAATGAATGTTGTTGCAAATTTAAGTTGATAGCCCGTATTCCAGGATTGGATTCATTGGGTGTAAAGCCATTTCACTAGTAATGGTGAAAAACAACCTGCCACGAGATTAAACATCAAATACTTCAAATTCATGGTGGGGGAAAGAAAGCTGTTAAATGGTTTTCCTGATTCACTGAAATGGGCTCCAAAGGTTCATAGTCATTACCATCCTCATCCTACTTCTTCGTATGAAGAATAAATAAGTTCTAAATGGGGGGTTGCAGTGGATGCATCATTTTGTTTCTTCAACTTCGATACATATTCTACAGTCAAAATAGGCTTTATTAGTTCAGAGTTCCATACATTTTCATATTGTAGAACGTTTTATTTCACTTATGAGGCTCTTATATATGTATTTTTTTAATCAATCATCAATAATTAATTGCAATTTTGCAGCTATTCCTTTATCTGTGAACACTAGATTGCATAATTAATCTTCAAGTTATCTAATGTTTGAAGCAAACAGAGAATCTTCCTCGAGAAAAGGGAAATGATTTCTTTTCTAGATCACGAGTCAATCTATTCAAAGTAGATAAGAGCAGCGAAATAATTTTTTTAAAATTATTTAATGCTCTTATTTTTCAATAGAAAATTGAATCACTTAAAACAAGAATGGATATATGAATGAAAATGTCAAATTACTCCCTGATTACTTAGATTGTGTTTAATACTACACTTAACTTTTGAATTCATTTTTTACGTCAACCTAAAATTAAAATTTTATTGATAAATTTTTAAAAAATTAATTAATTAATTAATTATGTTATTAATCATTATAATTTTATTGAGGTTTTGTTGGTAAAGATAAAAAAATTCTATATTTTAAGATAATTGTCATAGAGATATTTAATAGTATCGTTTCAATAGTTATCAAACTTAACTGTATAATGTTTTGTAATTTTTAAGAAGTTATATGTATGTACTGATGTGAGGGACGTGGTGTTTTTTCCTACAAGGAACGCAGTAGTTTTTATAAGTGTAATTAATTAGAAATAAAATAAAACAAAAAATCAATTGGAATGCGCCGATAATGTAACTATCGTCCAATCATACACTGTATATAATAAAGATGATTAATTTTTTAATAATTAATTTAAATTTTATACAAATTATATATTTTCTAATTATTTATTAGTATATAAAATTTTACATTAACAGTGCATCAAAAATAAATTATAATCTATAAAATGCTGGTAATTTATAAAATATAAAGTATAAGCAGGCATTGCAATAATCTTTCAGTTGTTTTAATGATCCACCAATATTATTTAAATTCCTGTAATTTAAGCACTGTCAGCCTCTAATATTTGGATAATTTTTGTTTAGGGTAGATTATTGTTGGGCTACTTAATCCATAGTCAATCTTCCAAATGCGTCATGGTCCTTGGACAAGTACCCTGACCAAAAACATACCATTTTCTGCAAATAAAAAAAAAATACTAATTAGTATTTTAAAAAGTTGATTAAAAATTTAAAAATATTTTTTAATTATATTTGATATAAATGTACTCTATCACCGTTTTTAATATATTTTTGATTTTTAAGATTTTGTTATTGTCATTTTTTAATTAGAAAGAAAAGAAAACCAAAATTCTAGCTAATTCCCACAACAATAAACGAGCTTATTTAATTTTGATGATAAAATCCTAATCAGAGAGGTAGGTGGAATGACTGAGACACCATTTAATCACACGAAAGATGGGTAAGGACAAATGGGAAAATAAATGAGAACTAAAAAGACAAAACAAAATCATGGCGACACCTACAAAACTACTGATTGAGTGGTCCTGAGATTTCCTTTCAAATACATTATCACTGCACACCCTTAAATTGACAAGTTTAATGCAAATCTTAGGATCGGGACTTAGCTAAAACTAGCCCTTCTTTTTTTAAGAAATAGTGTATGTTTGATTTGATTCATTTTAAAAATATTATCATTTAATCAGTTTTTTTTTTAAATTGTTAAAATGAATTTTCTATTATGCTTTTATTGTGAAAGTGAAAGGAAGATTGTATAAAAAATTCAGAGTAGAAAATATAAACAAGAGAAATTAATAATTTTATTTATATTACGCATATAAGTATGGATACAAGAGTACTGATTTAAAAATTTTTAATTCTATCAATTTTTATAATATCTTTTCATTATCATTATTATCAGTGTATCTTTGCTAAATTTAACATATGATAAATATTTATTAAATCGTTTTTTTATTTTTTGTCTTTCTCAAATAAATTAGTTGAATCATCAAAATAGTTTAATTTATAATTTTATTAATATTAATATTTAAGATTGATTTTTAGTACTTCGAAGTAATAACTTTAAATTTTAAAAAATTCTTATACCTTTTTCATTTTTAATATAATAAATATTTTTAATAAAAAAATAGCTCACTTTTAGTTGTGCAAAATTAATTTTAAGGATTAAGATGAATATATTTCTTTATTTTATATTTGATGAGGTGAAAATGCTTAATGAAATAAAGGATTTAAATCTTACAACTATTACTAAGAAAGAATTTTACCTGTTTTAGAAAAGAAAGATCGAGTGAACTTTATCTAATCACTATATTTAATGTAAAACTTATAAGTATTTTTTTAGGGTTTAAACATTTACAAATAAAATTTTTTTATAAAAAAATACATAATTATTATATTGAAATAATAAAATATAATAAATACTTCTCTTTTTAATAAAATTTTACTATTATTAACTGTTTATTTTCAACCTTAAAACTTTTAAAGTTAAAGTTAATAAAACTATTTTTTATTATTTAAAAGTTAACTCCTCTTTAAATTTAAGAGTCAAGGACATAATTTTCCTTTGATCATTTCGAAAGCTTTTAATCATAGCTTAAGCGTAAGAAATCCAACTTAAACTGTTTCCGTAGTTGAAAAAATAAGAAAATAAACAAAACAAGAGGAGAAAAATATTTCATAAATGTTAGAAGAAAGTGTTCTTTTGCTTCATATTTTTTTATTCATGAAGGTTGAGAGGGGCAACGCTTAATCTTGGAGGTTGATTTCTTACTAACACAGCACAGTACATACGTCATATAACAATATACAGTTTAAACCTGGATTTATATCAAATTATGCGGTCTATATAATTCTATATCCTCACCACATAGTCATATTCATTGCAGCCGAAAGCACGATGCTATTCCAATTCCTCTTGTTCTCAATATCTTTTCAACCAATATTTTCCACCTAATTTCGTCTTTCTTGCTTTGTCTTGATATTCTCTGCTTAAAGTTCCTGAAATGACAGCACTTGTTACAATTCATGTGGATATATAATTGAGCTGCATTAAATGAAATCTCACTTAGACACTACATATTATTATTGAGGAGTAATTACCTGCACAAAGGAACTCTACAGTAATCTGGATCAGCACATAGTCGAGAGTGTAGCTCCAATAGTTGCCACATTCTCTTGCAATGAACACAACCTCCAGGAACTCTCAATTTACATCCAGCAAAATGACGAACAAGCAATTCTAGCCCCTTGCATGCTTCATACTTACACGGTTGGTTTGATTTGAAGTCTTTATCATGGGGGCCAATAGTTCTACAACCATCTCTACATATGTGAACAAGAGCTTCCATTGCCTCGTATAATTGCATATAGATTCTTCTTTCTTTGATTTTTCTCATCCGATCCTTTTTACTCTGAATAATCAATTCATTCCAAAGCAATTAGACAATGGACTAATCAAATTTCCATTCTGCAAGATAAAAATAAAGTCAGGAGAAAAAAAATAGCCTTACATTTTCTTCATCAATCACTGATTCCAGAATTTCCTTTTCTAAAGCTGGGTGGCTATGCTTCATTGCTTTCCATCCTTCAGACTCTGAAACAGCTTTAAAATTTTTTAGCATTTTACGGTGACAAATAAGGCTGAGCCGTGGAGCATCACACAGTAATGCAAGTTGAAATACATCAACTACATTATCTATGTTGAGTAAATCCAATTCTAGCTTCTGTTCACATTCGCGCTTCAAGTGAGGAACCATGTATGCATGTGACAGCACCATCAATTGTAATACCATTTCATCCATTTCTTCTTTCTCATAACTGTGAAACAATGACACACAAAATTTCAGCACATTTATATGCATAAATATAAACAATGTAGGACAAGGATGAGTAATGGCAGTAAAATCTTTATATCAGTACAATTTGTGGAAGACTAAAATAAAATAGCTTATCTCAAAATACCTAGACAATCAAAACTTTTGAAACACAAATTAATATCCAACATAATTTGCAAGGACTCCCCTATTAACGATTGATATTGCTTAACATTTATCTATTGGAAGAGAATGGAAGGATTTGATTTGATCAATCAAGCAATTGCATCTAATTTGGGCAATCGAAATTGAAGAGAATATTATCAAGCATTACCGCACAGTATGTGTGATGTTAATGGTTTCTACACAAATATTCTGATAATTTTGAGGTTAATACTAATAGAGGGATCAATCGTACCTCGATGAGTACAAGAATCGAATAAAAACACGAACTGCATCATGCGGAACCCCAAGGATTGAGATTGTTCGCCATCGACGATGACGATTTGCTTGCTTCAGCATACCTCTCAATACGGGAGAAGCCATAGCCTGTTCATATAGCATGAAGTGAGTGGTATACACAAAAAATTGTATTCAAGATAACGTAAAGATCCATTCACTTTGGCGTCAATGTCCTGATGATTGATATAACAATAGCATTCAATATATGTAGCTCCAATCATACTACTAAGATACAATTCATCAGACATAACAATTCATTGCTGACATGTTTTGACAATGTATATTTTGATGTGGGTCACAAGTAATACATGAAGTGCATGCATGCATGTGAAACAAAAAGAGAAAATGTTATTTTTCAAAATAAAGTGAAATGATTAATGAACTTACAAGAATAGTAGAATGAGCATAAACAACGCCACCGTTATCAGTATTAATGCAAACATCTGCATTATAACCTTGATCAAAAAGACGCTCCCACATATCTTTTGTTGTTGAAGAGACATTGGTGCTGCGCCATGTTGGTGCTGAATTATTCGGTGCCATACACTCGCATGGACAACCGGTTGCTGCTGAATGGGGCATAGGAGGTGGTGCCGGAGTGAATTTCTTAGTATTCCGAAGAGAATTACAACAATTGCCCTTCTCGTTAGCCATCACTTTATGCTTCTCTGCTTCATAAACAAATATTAAATCAAGTTACTTGTTGATGAGAAACCCAGTTCTACGCGGAATATTCAATCATATAAAATGGGCATGTTAGAATGATAAGGAACTTAATTATCCTGTTATTGGTAATAGCTTTATCCATTTCCCACACAAAGCAAGATAATAATAATAATAATAATAATAATAAATGATATCGAGTGTTAAATTTAATAAAGTAATATTTTAAATATTTTTATTAAAAATAAATTTTGTTCATTTGACTGCTTCATGTCATCTTATTAAAATAAATGATTATGCATGTAAAATTTTATATAATTTAAACATGTATAGATTTAAAATTTAAGAATAATTATAAACTTGTATTGTAAATTGTGCAAAATTTTATTGAGAACTTTAAATTCAATAATTAGATTAAGAAAATTATCTTTAATAAAATATTATTAGAAATAATATTATACTAAAAATTTCCTTTAATGACATTTTAATAATAATAATAATAATTTGATTTGCATATAATGTGTAAATAAGTTTTAAATTTTTCATTTAATGATGGATAATAATTAATAAATGCAAAGGATTCAGTCAAATCTTCTATTTAGACTATTTCCTTTCATTACATAATTAAGATAAGCCATTCCAGGTCAGTTTGGATAAAATTTTACACTTTTGTTAAATCATAAATTATATAATTTTTTTTTATCAATATCAAGAAAAAATATCATTAATTAAAATATTAATTATTAATACGTTATTTTTATCGGATAATGTTTAATATGACTACTAAAACTACTATCATTATTCATATTCATAAACTTTAATTGATCTATCTAAATGCAAAAAATTTTAAATTGAGAAGAAAAGGTATTTGATGAATTTAAGTTACATGTCATGATTTTCCAATTCTCTTTAAGTAATGAATTAAATTCAAGTTTTGCAAATAAAATAAATCCTACGAAAAAATTTAACGTCATTGTACACTAAGTATTTTTTTATTTAGACAAATTTGTCTCGCATATATAATACATATGAACTAAATTAAAAAATTTCCGTTTTTTTCTAAACAAATGCATTTACTATTTTGTTATGTAATTTTGTATGTTAAACTGGGCCTGCTTAGGCCCAAATAACATATTAATAATTCTAGGCATATAAACGCCCGTTAAATGCATCCCTCAGGACATTAATTTTTCAGTTGACCCAAAAAAAACAATTTTATTTTGGAAAGTATAATACTATAAAAAATCAAATTAAACGCAGTTAAACTGTGAAAAACCTACGGTTCTTATTGTTAGTTGTAAGAGAGATATTATGTCCATAAACTATCCCAGAAACTACTGTCCAAGAAAAAATAAAAATTCCAGAAGCTTCAATGAATTTATACCCCAAACGTGAACATCTACATGTCCTATCAAACATCAGGATCTTCCCAATGTTCACACACACACCCCTATTTCATTGCTAAAGCCCCTTAAATAATATCACGTGAGGGTTGATTTTGATTGTAAATTGCATGGTCTCAATTCATCAGACAAATTGTTGACAAAACAAAATTCATCACACATTTTTCCTGTAACTTTTCAAATAATTAAGATTAAGAATTACCCGCTCACACTTCCAGCAATAACATGGAGCTGTGATTAATTAACAATGTAAACAACCAGGATTCGCTATGAACCAAATGAAAATTTTACAATTAAAATAGCATCTACACGATCTGCATATGGCTTCAGTGTTGAAATTAACAAATTTATCAGCAACGCACATGATTTAATCAATTCCCCAACCGTAAAAGGAATCAAAACTCGCACCCACAATCCCAGATCAAATTAAAAAAAACGATTTACGGTGCAGGGAAGATATTTTAACTAAAAAACAGCGTTGTGATAGTAACGAATTGAATTGAACAAATCAAGATGCATTAACAGAGAAAGTTGGATCGAATTACCTTGATCGAAATTTGAAGCGTTCCACTCTGTATTTGTCATATTATTTTTCCTATAAACACCGAAGATATTGGAAGCACTTCCTCGGCACCTTATTCTTAACCAAAAAATAAGAAAAAGAGGTTAATGTCGAACTCTCGTTTCTCAATGACACCACCTTGGACGCAAAACGACGACGTGTAACCCCCGTCGCCGGATTACGGAATCGGATGGCGGAAAAGGTGATGATGCAAAGAAGAAAGGGAGAGAGAGACGAGGGTGACCCTCTTCAATTCTCTCTCCTCCCACAATCTGTGAAGCTCAAGAGATTATCGTGAAAACAGATATAATAAATAAGCTAAAAATCTCACCGAGTCTATCTGTCAGTGTTGTTCCATTCTAAAAATATCAACAGAAATAAAACTGCACATTTTAATAAGACACATCGTATCTTCAATCATACCATCGTTTCTTTATTTTACTTTTAACAAAACTCTTCACGTATGCGACTATGTCTCCGCTGTAATCCTAATGGCTTCTATGCAATCATTTCAACTTCATTGCCTATTTGCCAACTAAGCCCACAAGAACAACATTTCACAGATATTTATTACAATTGTCATTTCCTATCTTCTCTTTTCTTTTTTTTATATTTCATTAATATATATTGTCAATGTAATTCTTTTAATACTGTTCAATTTTTTTCATCATGCTGTTATGCAATTAAAAAATGTTTACTTTTATAATGATTGTTTTAAAAATTATATTTAGGGTAATTTTTAATTCATTTTTGGTATAATTTTTTTATTGTAATAATGTATTGAAATCATATTTTTATTGGATTTATTAATGTCGTTTTTACTTTTCAAATTTTCAAATTAAATATGGAAGTAAAAAATTATTATTTTTTGAGAAAGTAAAACATGAATATTTTATTATATATTAATCATAAATATAAAAAATGCATCGTTTAAAGATTCATTACAAATAAATCGAAAGAATTAACTCGTGATATTATTATATTTTAAATTAATCCTTTTGTCATACTTTTAATTATAAGCATTTCAAATTATTATTTTAAAAATGTAAAAATACTTAATTTATTATATTAAAGAAAGTACAGTTAAACAGTGTGGTATAAAGTGATACTTTATTTAATACAAAGATTATTAGATTGGCATTCATATTTATGATTAAAAATGTTAAGAACCATTTAAAGATTTATGTTCAATTAAGATTAAAAATAGTAGAAGAAAAATATAATTTATTTCATACATCACAAAAATATAAATTTGAATAAAGAAAGAAACATGTGGAAAGTTTTTAAAATGAATAACATTAGTGGGATGGATCCAGCTAAGATTTTGTTGGTTTCCTCCAACTTTTGCATTTGTGACAGAAGATTCATTAGCCAATTTTGCTAATCATAGCAGAAAAATAAGAGATGGTTTACCTTGCGTCTTAAAATGTTTTTGTTAGTTTATTTTTTGTCTTGTCTTTTGTTCTTTTGTCAGCCATTCAACACTACACGGCAATGAATAACCCCAGTATCAGTTCACACATTATAATTTGGGACTTATCTATTCGTATTTTAAAAGAAGCTAAAACTAAAAAAAGATACATAGGTACAAAAATAAAACTGTTTTGAACCGTAGGTTTAAATTAAAATGTTTTGCACATTTAATTTATTCAAACTAAAAATAATAGTAAATCATGTTTACTTTACACGTGTTTTCATTTTCAAAGAGATATATCCCACATATTGAATATGCACAAGTGGGGCTCATGAGCAAAGAATTAGATCGGATCAAATTGGCTCAGATGAGACACAAAACAGTGAATCGATTAGGTGATTTGATGTGTTTAATAAAAAGTATCGCTGAATTCTATATTTAGAAAATAGCTTGAACCATCTATATTTTTCAATTTTATTTCATCAAAAATATATTTTTTAATCAAAGGAAGGCCAAATCCTACGACATAAAGATTTATATATGAGATTTTTTATAAACTACTATTGTTTTACTATTTATTAGATTAAGAAACTTATTATTGATGTATAATTGTTAAAAAAGGTACAAAACTTTAAAAACAAAAAACATAAGACCCTAAATCAAATCGAAGCAACATAAAATATAAATAAAATTCGCACTCATACGGAGCTAGTAGGAATAAATATTCCTATTACCCTTTTGCTTCTACTTTAAGTTGATTTATTTTCTTCTCTTATAAATGGTGGGTCGGATTGTTTATTTATTTAGTGGGTTCATTTTTGTTATCATTATATGTGTATTTAGTTTTCTATGTTTTCAAAATATAATTTTTATTAACTTTTTTGAAATAATTTCAAAAAGATCTATTTTTAAAAACTAATTAATAAGAATGTAAATCTCAAAACACCATCAACATTCTTCTTAGAGCATTAAAATTGTTGAAATATTGCTGAAACATTGCTTTTCACTGATGAAAGAATTATGGTAAGTTTAATATTAGTTAACCTTTTTGTCTTTATGTCTTTCACATACATACTAATAATTTATAAAATATTATTAAAAAAATGCTTTTACCATTTCACACAACCAACTTAATTACATATATAAGACAATTTGGTATAGTTTTCGTATATTACAAATTAACCACAGGCCAGAAACAAACATACAAAATTTAAGTCTTCGGATTCAGAGCAATGCTTCCTTTTGCTTTTCATTCTTGCCTCCCCTTTTGTTCTCAATATAGAATTTTGTTCTCATATCAATGGACAAAAATGTGTGTAATTGGAGAATATGGGCTTAAAGGTGAATGGGTGTATTGGGCTTTGTCCATTATAACTATTTACTATGAGAGGTTTTATTACAAAATAGAAAGGCCCATGAACCAAGTTTACAAGGACGAAAAGCAGTAATGATTTTGACCCAAAAAATAAAAAGAGAAGAGAATCTGTATTGATATCTTTTGTCTTGTTTTATGAGAATTAGCTCGACTTTGTTAACATGAAAGGTGGAATCTTAACGGGAAAAGAAAAAAAGAGATAATGATAATATTTTGAATTTTATTTTAAAAAATATATTTCTTATTACTGTTTGTGTTAAAAAGTAAAAAAATAGCATACAGAAATTTTAGTGAAATAAATTAAAGGGAGTTTTATAAAAAGAGTCATCATGTATTGTAATTAATATTTTTATTTTTAATTTTTTCATAGTATCATGATGGATCACGTTAGAGGAAAAAATATTTTTTTATCAAATTAATTAGTGAGTTTTATTATTAATTATAGTAAGTCTTTATTTAATAAAAAAAATGCATATTGCCTGTTCTAACATGGTATTAGTTAAAAATATGAAAGGATCTAAATTCAAATTAATCATAATAATCTTTGCCCAATATTATCAAACTTAATCCACGTCTATATATAACAACTAGAAAAAAAAAAATCCAATGCGTAGAGCTCGTTTATAGAAGAATGAAAATATTTCATAAACCATATATTATCAAAATTAATCTACCTCTATACATAACAATCAGGAAAAGTGAAGATCTGTGGAAAAAAAAAGATCTTGAAGGGCCAATATTCTAGACATTTGGGGTTATACTAAGATATTATATATCCTCTAAAATTAATGAGGTCACAGTAATAGCAACATCCATCATCCATCGTCATTCAATTTGATAATGGAACAGTAGCAACTAGCAATACATAAAAATGGAAAAGGAATAATGGTGGTGGTTGTGAAATGATGAAAAACAGCACTGAATAGCTTGACGATAGGGGGTTGATGAATGGTGGCCAAACAACATTCAATTAATTTGCTGAATGCTAGCAATGCAATACATATCACCCACCCAGACCCAGTAATTCTATAGCTCAGCATTTCCTACCATTATTTCATTTTATTTCTTAAAAAGTTTTCCATATAAACCTCATTCATGCACTGTACATGTCTCTTATAACCGCTCCTTCTCAGAGAAAAATCCCACGCACTCATGATATGATACATACAAATTAAGCCTTGTCCTTATTGTTTGTGCGAGTGTGTGCCATTCAGTGACACATAGTCATTGAATAAAAGCAGTGGTCTTGGAACCATGATTTTCCCCACCCCCATTCTGCATCTGTAAGCAAGATAATAGAGAGCATCATAATCGGTCAAACTTAATTGTTGACCATCTTGGGCTTGCTGAATTTCAGAGTCAAAGGTTCTGCCTAGCTAGTCTTCCCATCACTATTACCTAAGCTTAACTGAACACACTCAACCAACATAAAATAAAATAAGAATAGCATAGTTCTATTTATTTAAACTATATAGTATATTAATAAGTATATGTTGTGTAATTAATAATATCATATGCTACGTACTAGTACCATGCCACATCTCATCTAACAGTAACGGTGTTATATTCTAATGTGAGTGGGTGGCAACATAGGATAGAGCAGGAGCGTCTTCTTCCTCCCTCTGCCTTCCTTTTATAAAATTTTTTATGCTAACACAGACTGGAAGTGGTCCAGCCTTTCACACGTGAAGACGCTCCTCCCCTGCTATTTTATTCACGTGTGCTATCATACTTCCATCAATTCTTTTCTTAGCTTCTAATTGTGGCCCCTCATAACCCCTCCATTTTTTCCCTCCAAATTACCTCGTCCCACACATCAACATTAACCACTTCAAACTTTTAGGCGCTACTTACGATTTTTATTGCAACTCATAGACTTGTTAAGGATGTTTCAGACTACAACTTTATGTCACCCTTGACTTCTCATTTCTCGTGCTATAAAATCCTAGAATAGGTGACCTTTTTTTTCTTTCTCTTTAAAGGAAAATAATTCATTTTGCTAATGGATATTTTTCAAATTATGATATTCAAATGGGGTTGGAACATAAATTGTTAAAAGTGGCTAGTTAATTACTAAATGGTTTGAAATGTGGCCATGTGCCTGCAGTATAAGCTAATTGAGGATCATGCTTGCAATCTGGTGATGACAAGTCACTATTTATTTTGGTGAGACGAGCAGTGTGATCTTATCTGGCAGTCAAAGACTGTAAAAGATGGCATTCCACCAGTTTTAATGGCATTCCAGATTTTGGATCTTGTGTCATTTAGTTTAATTAAATTTTAACATTAGATAGTTAGTTATTTAATCTGTTATGTGTATTAAGAAATATATTAAGGCCATAACATCTAGTATTTCTTTGATAAAAAGATTCACTGTGTATTGGTGCATATAATAAATTCCCAAATAGGCAGGGTTTTCTGATTATCTGATTAAGTATATGCTTTTCTTGACTGCTTAGATACAAAAGCGTTTGAAAACTTCATGGCATGGCATGGCAAGTCCACGTAGTTTTTCCATTTCCCTCACTTTAAAAATCCCAGTTAGAGAAAACAAGAGGGGTATATAGCTGAGAGCACCACGGGCTCAAGACCATGATAGCTGTGCTTGTAGTGATCTAAAGCATTTCCATTGATAACAAACGACAAATAGGTTAATTACGTGGATGGAAGAAAGCTACAAAAGGAATATTAATCATCTTATGCCTATAATAGAAGAACTAGGTAAATAGCTATTGTATCCATTTTACACTGATTATGAGATTTACTTTAAAGTACAAACATTGTAATCCCTCTGGTGTTAGTCAAAATGTAAACTAGGAAATTATGGCAAGAAGTGGTTCTTTGACACAGACCTCTCTGTTTGATCATATTTGTTGTGTTATCTACGTATGGATGTGCCTATATGGGGGGAGCAAATTTATAATTGTACATTGTCTTGACTAATAAGATGTGGATTTGATTGCTCATATTCGATGCTGATGCTTAAATGTGGACATTAGGGGCCTAATTTAGTACACAAGGATGTTTGAAACCGAAAAAGAGAGACAGAGAAAGCCAACAAGTGAGGCCATTGATAATAATGTACGAATGGAACTTGGGGGACAGGTAAGGTCATGGAGCCATTGGTTTATGGTTTATGATAAGGCTCTTCCAAATTGATCTTATTTCTAAATTAAGAATTAAAAAAAATCAGCTCTTAGTTTAAAGATACGCTTGCTTTAGAATAGCTTTTTAATTGCATAGATTATAATGCATTCCACTTCTGTATGGATATTCTTCTAATGAATTCTACTCTAGTATGCTAGATGATGGGTAGAATTTAGCTTTGGTCGTTTCTTTATTGAGGCCTAACATAGACAATCAGAATGTTTAGTTATACATAATTGGCGAAGCACTAGCAACTTTGCCTCATATTAAATTCGGAAACAAAAAAGATGCTTAGCTACAAACTATTATACACATTTATTCCCTTCTTTCACTCAGAACTATTATATGGTTATATACTCCTTTTTTGAGTGCACTATTCAACAAAAAACAAATTGACTTGAAAATTGACATTAGCAAAATAAAAATTAAGGGGAGAGGAAACAAAAGAAAAAAAGGAAGGAAGCATATGCAAGGTGGAGGATGATGAACACTAAGACCAAATGAAACCCTTTAACATCACATGGGACAAAAGTGACCATCCTACAGCTGTCCTAAACTGTAGGGAAAACCCAAAAGTGGGGTAGCATGTACCATAGTAGTACCCCATGGACTCTTGATATTGAGAAGTCTGGAATCTCCCAACATTTGGAGAGACTTTGGGATGGCCTATACCTAAGGTCCTAACCCACAACACTCTTCACTCTCTCGCTCTCTCTCTCTCTCTCTCACACACACACACACTTGTAGTGTGTAGTATAGAGTGTATACCCATACACACAAAGCTCAAAACCCCGTAACCGCTAATTAACGTCCCTCTATAACACATCTTTTTTTGGCGGCACCAAAACTGCTGCATCCCACTCTCTCCTATCCACTCTCCATTCAACCTCTCCAAATCGAATATCTCTCTAGATTTCCTAGTATTTAGCGGTTATATTCTACGACAAGTTAAGTGAACTTCGATAGATTTTGTTCATTGCATAACATTGGAACAAAATGGGGAGCTCTAGCACCTTTTTTTCTTTCTCTAGCCTTATGTGTGAAGAAGGGGAAGCTAGCTTCTTTGAAGATGAAGATGAAAACACTGGCATTGACTCTCTTGATAACCCGTGTTTCGTTTTGGAGGATGAAGAGGAATACATTGAGTATTTGTTTAGACAAGAAACGGGATTCGGATCCCACAATCACTTTTTCTGCTCTGATGATCACTCTAGTGGATACTGGTTGAAGAGTGCCCGTGTTGATGCCATTAACTGGATTTTCAATGTTAGTTCTTAATCTGATAAACCAAGTTTTACCCGTATCATCTTGCTTCATTTGCTTTTTGGTTGTTCTATTGTTGAAACTTTATATTGTTGATTAATCAGACACAAGCAAAATTCGGGTTTAAAGTTGAGACAGCTTATTTATCAGTGACTTACTTTGATCGGTTTCTTTCAAAGCGATCCATTGATGTAAGCTTTAACATAATCTCTTAATTCCAACCCTCTTTGTCAGTTTTGTTGATTTTAACTTTTTTTTTTCCCCTTAATTTCTGGAATGATGCAGGAATCGAAACCTTGGGCTATTCAATTGTTGTCAGTGGCATGTTTATCCTTGGCAGCGAAGATGGAAGAACAAAATGTGCCACCTCTATCAGAATATCCAATTGAA
The DNA here is from genome assembly GCF_003935025.1 of Abrus precatorius. Classification (NCBI taxonomy): domain Eukaryota; kingdom Viridiplantae; phylum Streptophyta; class Magnoliopsida; order Fabales; family Fabaceae; genus Abrus; species Abrus precatorius. The sequence goes on along the minus strand of NW_020874406.1, from coordinate 15,372,597 downwards.
GAATATCGCTTTGAGAACAAAGTCATCAGGAACATGGAGCTGCTGATTTTGGGTACCTTGGAATGGAAAATGGGATCGGCAACTCCTTTTTCTTATTTGCATTACTTTGTCAGCAAGTTCTGCCCTGGATCCAGACCACAAACAATAATCACCAAAGCCACTGAACATATTGTGGCCATGGTAAAAGGTGATTTAAGATTTTCTATAATACAATTCCCTAATGAAATAGTATTATCAATATTAAGATTATATATGAAACGAGTCTTTCTATGCAGATGTTAATTTGATGGATCAACGGCCATCTATAATTGCCTCAGCTGCCATATTGGCAGCTTTTGATGCTACATTAACAAGAAAGACAATGGATCTTCGAATAAGCGTAATCTCATCGTGGGGAAATCTAGAAAGTGTGAGTTTAACTTTATTTAGAGTCCAATATTCACTAATGCTAATTTATTGCTCTTCAACTCTTCTTATTGGATACATAACAGAACATAGTTTGATGATGTTTCACATTATATGCAACAGGGGCATGTGTTTTTCTGTTACAATCTAATACAAGAAAAGAAGAGAAACATAGTTAAGACCCCTTCCTCAAATTTATTGTCTACCCAGTCGAGCTCCACGTGTGTTCTTGAGAACCCATCTGACACTTCTTCAGGAGCTAAGAGAAAACTTAGTTTTGAGGACAGTGAACATTATCCGGGACAGAAGATACATCGGTCGTAGTTTGCACCTCGCAGAGTTTGTGATCGATCTATTATACAGGAAAAAATTTGATTGGTGTTTAGTGATTGGATTATAGGATATTTTTCTACTGAAAAATTTATTCTAGTTAGTTATAGGTCTAATGAGTGCCATCCACCATTTTGTGGAATGATTTGGTATTGATGATTGGGGTTTTATTTCCCGGTACCCAACAAAAAGTTTCAACGAGCGACAACAAAGAAGATAGATAAAAAAGGAGGAGTAAATAAATAAATAAAAAAGTGGTTAGCTTTACCCTACAGTAAGTTTGAAGCTGACTGAATGAAAATCCATGAGTCATTAAGGACTAAGGAGGAGATGAAATGAAATATGAGTGAAAGCCAGAAAGCTATATTGAAGACTATTTGTCCATAATAGTGATTTTGGGCAGTGTTAGCTTTCTTGAGCAGTTCCTACTACATTTTTACTTTTTTCAACTGCATTTATTTTTCTCTCTTTCCCTTTATTTTTTGTCGTGATGGGAATTATATTTTTATATGTATGTATACGATAATAGCTATAGCAACCCTACTCTTTTGATGGGGAGCTTGGGATGCTTTCTATGTCTTGAGAAAGGCTGAAAGCCATGGAGAATGGGGAATTGGTTTTGTTTGATTTGATGTATCTGCATAGCATTTGGGTTGGGCCATTGATAAAGCTGGTAAAAGTTGAACGTGATTATGTGTTCGGTTGGGACGTGGGAGGCTCCTTTTCAGGAGAGCTGGGAAACTTTCCTTTAACCGTTATGTAGATGTACTATGATTTAATGATATTAGATCCCTATAAATGGTAAAGGATTCGCCCATGGGCCTGGTGGGGCCACTGCCACTGCCACTGCCACTTTGCCCGTACACCCTAAAATAGTAATCACATTCATGGAGGATTAAAATTAATAAATAAGTGCATTTTTTTTAAAAAATTAATATTTTTAATCAGAGTTTATAAACCTTTACCAAAAACACTCTAAATGGTTAAATTTAAAGGATATGGTCGCAGAGAACTCAGGTTCCATTAGCTTTGGTTGCCACCCAATTCAGGGGAAAAAAAGCAGGGGCTGTTACGGTGGTATCATATTGACAAATATTTCTCATACACATTTTTATATATGTTTTCTTTGAATCTGTTAGTTTTAAAAAAAATAAATTAAGCAACGAATTAAAATGTGTTTTAGTTTACTATTTTAAACAAGTGATGCAAAGTAATGCATTAAAACTACACACCCTTCGTAGGTTTAACAAATTTTCGCCACCTATCATTTCTTGTTTTTAGAAAATAGTGAGAACGACGTTATATTCTTACATCTGTCGCTTAAAAAGGTAAAAATAAAAATTCCTATGTCACATTTTATTTCAGATATACAAAAAAATTGAATTTAATTTTTTTGCATTTTTTATGCAAAGATAACCCTACAGTTCAATTCACTTAAATAAAAAAGTAAATTTTTCATAAGTTAAAAAATTTGCTTAAACATGTTTGACAAAAATTAATTTTACTTGAGTTAAAATTGTAAAAAAATTAGAACTTTATTTTCTTCTTTTTTAAATTAAAAAATTTTGAAAATTTCAAAATTTTTTATATTTCATACACGCGCATAATACGTAAGTTTGCAAATGAAGTAAAAATTTTAAGGTTAACCCAAAATTTGATACTTCTTCTTATTATAAAATCATTTACAAAAGATATTAACACAATACTCATAAGTGCATTTTTTTCTTTCTTTGTAATTTAAATCTACTCTATACACGTTACACCTCAAAAATACTATTTTGAATTATTTTTATTTTCTATTAATTTTAACTTTAACATTTAAATTTAGTAATTTTATTTCACTATAGTTGAGTTAAATCTTAGTATGTTGAATGAGTGATATGAGTTTTTAAATTATACTTTGGGATATTTAAAATTTGAATTATTTTAATATATATATATCATAAAACTAATCATGAGTTTAATGTCTTTTATAAATTACACTTAAATAATTAAGATATCGTAATTTAGAAAAAAAAGAAGTTGAAATTTTATTTTATTTTTTGTAATTTTAGTTTAAGTCAATTATTTTAAATTAAGTAAAAATTACTTTTTTACTTATTTTATTTAAGCAAAATTAATTCGTTTAAGTAAATTTAAACTGCATGATCAAATTGCAAAGAATCCGAATGTCAACAATGTTAAACTAAGTGAGTATATATTTTCATTAGAAGAACACGGGAGAATGTATATTATCATAATGGTCGAAAGTTAATGATTAGCTTCAAGGAACTATAGTATGAAATGGATTAAAAAACAATGATCAGCAAAAACCAAACAACTATTATGGATCTATTTGGTAGATTCAAATATATGCCTGACAGCTTTAAGATAGAATCTAAATGTGGACAAATCAAGAAATTTCGTTCTAGTAGCTATTAGGGGACACGTTCTGTTGAGATTGCTCCTACAGTGTAATGTAATAGGGCCCAGGTTATCATAATTCAATAAATAGAAGATCTTGGTATTCTGTTTGGTTTAGGGTGGAGGCCTGGAGGGAGAAACTTGCAAGTTAAGATTAATGGGAAATTGGTGTCAGAATCTATCCCTTGTGGGTTGCACACTTATCCAGTCTGGCATCATTCTTGTATTTTGCATTATGAGAAATGCTAGCAATATGCCCTTTATTTACCGTGATTACCTTCTTGTTCCATGGTTCACATGGAGATTATTCTTGCCCCTCCACGTTCTTTGCTTGAATCTTGCAGTTAAAATTGCAGACATGGTCGGATTGACCCAGATTACTGACACATAACATCTCTAAGAGAACAAAATTCACATGACCAATGATAGCTAAATAATTTACAAGCACATTCACGAGTGAAGAGTTCAATTGTTCACGACTCATCGATAGATTATTCTTTGCATGCATGACAAGAGCTTGGAAATATACATTTAACCAACAAGTACCACTACACTCATAACATTGACGAAGACAATATGTAACAATTGTTTAGCAGCGTCTGTAATTAAAATTTAACCGTGTGACAATATATGTGATGTTGTCTCAATGATTAAGAACCAGATTAACGAGATAGGTGGATGGAGAATAAGCATACTTAGTTGAATAATATCAATGATAAAGAATATGACATTGGATATCATATGGGTTGATAATTAAAGTCCAAATGCTTCCATTTACATAACTGTCATGGAATGGGTTGCAGGGATATGTTGGTTGGACCACGAAAACATTTACATCATACGGCCAAAGGAGTTTTGCTCGTATGTGTGTCATAAGGAAAACGTTCTTGTCATTTTGTATTTCCTTGTTTTAATTGGACAAAATTATTTGTCCCATTTGAATGATGAATATGTTGTGGACAAACTTAGCTTGAGAGCGTATGGTAGAGAGGGAGGGACCAAATTTAAGATTTTAACCCCAAAATGATAACATAGTACTGGAGACATGTTATTTGTCTTGTTGAGTGCATTGGTGTAAATTGATGAACGAATATATATGTGTGTGTGTGTTTTAATTTTTTTAGTGGGAGAGTAGCTCATATTAACTTAAAAGACATGGTGATTTACATCGCGGTGAAAAATGTTTTTTCCGTTCATTTTATGTGAATCACCGATCATATATTTTTTGACATTTGTTCTTATACATGTTAGAAGAGTGGCCCTTCTTTTAGTCTTTTCTTTATTTTATTTATATCAAAATCCTTATAAATAGAGGAGAGGAAAAGAGAGTGGTTTAGAAAAAAAAAAAAAAAGAAAAGTGAAAGGAACAAAAAATTATGAAAGTAGATTCTGTCCAAAATTTTCTCCCATCTCATGAGAAGAAAAAGTTAGTAAGGAGAAGAAAATTGATTTTTTAAAGTTATTCCCGCAAATAAATAAAAGTAGCTCCTGTTAAGAGTACATATGTAAATTTTCCCTTCCTTTCAACTATTCTTCGTTAAATAAGCGCCATAAAAGTTCAATTATTTACTCATATCAAATAATATTAAAAAATAGCTTTTTATTCTCTTTTGTCAACATTTTTTATAATTTTTATTTCAATAACGTCCTTCAAATTTTGAGAAATGAAATTTGTGAATTGAAAGATATCACAAGACAGACCTTTACATTGGTGACTGTAATACAGTTTCAAAATCATTAAATTTCTCCTTTAAATTTAACAAAAAAAATAAATAAAAAATCATCATCATCATTAATATCATTATTATGTTTTCTCCGCCTTTCATCTTCATTTGTTCACCATTTATCCTTTCATATATTCCAATGCACCAATGCATAATTTTACTGTACACCTTCTTTGTTGTTGTCATCTTCACACCAATCCATACTTTTCCTCTTTGCCCCTTTCATAGCTTCACTTTCACAATCTTCTTTCTATAGATTTTCACAAAGATAATACGAGAATTAAAAATTTTTATACTTTCAAAATGTGTTTTCAAATGAATTTTTTATTTACAATTTTAGATTTGTAGTTTTGAAAAAAAAAATGCAATGAACTAAAACAAGACGATAAATACCATCCAAAAAATTTATCAAGAGCCAAAAATTAATTAATATACCATGAAAATTATTAGATTAGTGATGACAGTAGTAAGGAGATGATGACATTTACGTGGGATTGTGAGTTTTCCGATTCATTGTATGGAAGAGTTTTTAATTAAAGGAGAGTGTGAAAAAAAGGTACAAAAAGTAACCCAAATTAGTGGGTATGTTTCGGGCTATTATGGTGGTCGAGGCAGAACGTATTAGCACTTCAGAAGCCCAATCTAGTTATTATTGTTAGGATTTTATTTAAGTTTGGGTATATCAAAAAGGCCCAATGATTTGAAATGAATGAAAATTTGAAAATTGATACTTTTCCCTCTCCCGATCGTAGCTATACTCTGAACTTGAAATTTGTAAGTGTTGATATGATGACATGGTTGATGTGTTGAACGAGAAAGTGCAATGGAGAAGAGGCTTCGCTCAACTCTACTATCCTCTGCGCAAGAATTTATCACCTTAGCCACAAAGCAAACCCTTAAATCTTCAAAATCATCTTTCAAAACCCTAATCAATTCCATTAAACCCTCCTCTCCCCTATGCACTTCTCTTCCTTCCTCTCTCTGCGATTCCATCTCTGCCTCCGTCCAATCCTTCCAGAACCTTCTAGAACCCAATTCCGCAAATCCTAGTTCCACTCGCACCCCTCCTTCCAAGCGCCTCCGTCGCTCTTCCCGCCATTCCGACACCCCCTCCCAACCCCAAGCAGACGAGAAGCACCAAATTCTCCAGCGCCTCGAAATTCTCGCCCACTTATCGCTGCTATGCGTTTCGCACCCCAAAAAACCGTTCTCGCCCTCCGATTTAATGCCCGGCGTGCAGTTGCTGCACGATAATTTGATCGTTTTCGAGTCGGATTCGGTTCTCTCGTCGGCGATTGAGGGTTTGTGCGAAGAATGGTGGAAGGAGAATTTGGCGGGGAGAGAATCGTTGATTTCGCAGAGCCTCCCCTTTCTGCTCTCGAGGTCGCTGACCCTAAAGAAGAAGGTGGACGTGCACAGGGTTTACGTGCTTCGGGAAGCGTTTGCTCTGTTTGATTTTGAGGATGAGAGTATTGAGGATTTGAAGCTCTTGTTGGTTCGATGTGTAATTTCACCACTGTATTTGAAAACGGAGGATGGAAGGAAGTTCCTGGCGTTTATCTTTGGGTTAAGCGATCAGCTTGGGAAGGAACTGTTGGCGATGATTCGTTCACAGATACCGTTTGGAAGGAAGTCGATGCTGGAGGCTTATGGGGATATCCTGTTTCGGGCTTGGAAAGCTGCCCAAGGGGATTCAAGGAGTGAAATTGAGAATGGGTTCTTGCAGGATTTGATTGAGGCTGCCATACATGCCAGTTCTGGAGCTTTTGCTTCATATATTAGGAGGATTTTGGGAGCTTTTATTAACCAGAGGACCACTGACGGGGTTGAGAAGATGCTTTATCGACTTTCTGAGCCTGTCATATTTAGGTCTCTGCAGGTAAATGCATTGTAAAATGAAAAACTTTTTGCTGTTGCATTTTATTTTATTATATGTTGAATTTGGATGCTGCTTTGCAATGTCTCCTTGTAAAGATTGTGTATTATGAGGGTGCTAAGATCAGTGGCTAAAAGAAAAATTAAAAGGTTCATCAAGGTGATTGTTTGCTATTATGTTCTATGCTTTTTTTTTGGTAGAGTAGGCATTCACAGCTCTAGGTCCTTACTGCACATGCTGATATGCGTGAATACCCTTTCGTTGTAAGTGGCCACTAGCATGTGCAGATGGAAAATAAAATAAGCCACCATGTAGCTTTCTGACATGGTATTGGTTGGAGGGGAATAGAGGGGAGTGAAGGGGTTTTAATGAAAACACATTGTTTGGTTCAGAAATTTGAAGGAGAAGGGACTGCGGGGGATAAGGGGGCCAAACTCCTTCCCTTCCACGTTGGGGGAGGAGGGGAATGCTTAATGTTTGCAGATTGAGCTGACTAAAGTATCCTTGATTTTCTTAACAACGTTATCATTGGCCGAAAGCCAAATAGCTGCCATAATAAAATAATGTAATATATATATATATATATTAAAAAACACTGCAGTATGCAATATAAAACCAAAAAACTAACTACATATGTTAAATCAAGAATCTAATTGATAGACAATCATCAAATAATATCATATGCCTCATAACAAGATCTCATAATAACATAATAGCCTAAGTCTCGAAGCACAAGTTCAATACAAACTAAAAGCCATCAAGCCTCAAGTGAAACAAAGTGATAAAAAAAATAAGGAAAATACAAAGACTAATTGAGGAAGCTTGTTTGATTAATCCAATTAACTGCCCTTGGAGAATTTGAGAAAGCTTTTTGTTAGGCTATGTTATGGAAAATTGCTGCTCAAACCAAGGCAGCGGCGTTAGAATAAAAAATGAATGAAAAACAGCGAAGGAAAACTCAAAAGAAAATAAGAAGAAAATCTGAGAAGAGAAAGAAAGTTGAAACAAAAAAAATGGAGAAGGTAAAAAGAATGAAGGAGGATAAAACAAAAACAGCAAAAGACTTGCTCACTGGAAAATGAGGATTGTTGGAGCTCCTGATCATTGGAAGTAGAGAAGGTGAACGGAGGGGATGTTGAGGGAAGGAGATGGGAGGTTGCTGTGGAGAGAAAGACATAGCTAAGACTAAGACTGATAACAGAGGCCAACAAGGTTGAAAGCCTACATTTTAGGGTTTTTTTAGGTTGGGTCAGTGTGGAACTAGGTCAAATTTCTGCCATGGCTGCCATAACCACTGTGACCACCATGCAAATAATGGCCTCCATCACCCGCCATTGCAAACCTGCCATAAGGCTGCCATTTGATAACTCTGTTTCTTAAGTTTAGTGGTTTGATTTTCCTTTCTATTTTGCCTTCCCTTCCCTTGCAAAGAAAACAAGGGTTTCCTGCCATCTCCATTCCTCCATTGAAGTTTCTTTCCCTGATTTTATGGTAGTTAATTAGTTATACCTGTTTATGATTTCATACTGCTTGTAATCAATTAAGGATCCTCTAAGAATTGATTTTCTAAAAAAACATTTTGTTAGATTCACAGTCCTTAAATTTTAATCCGTCATAATATCTACATTAATTTGCCATTAGTCTCTCTGTGTTCAGAATTTGGTTTTTCCTTCTTTTCAATAGGTTGCAAACTCAAATGTTCGTCAAAATGCTTTGCATCTACTTCTGGACATGTTCCCCCTTGAAGATCCTGCTGCCACAAAAGAGGAGAAAGATACATTGTTTGATAAGCAGTTTTTTTTATTAGAAAGGCTACTTACTGATGATTGTCCAGAAGTGAGAACAATTGCTGTTGAGGGTTCTTGTCGCGTCCTTCATCTATTTTGGGAAGTGATACCGTCACCCATCATAACAAAGATATTAACAAAACTATTTGATGACATGTCTCATGATGGATGCAATGAGATTAGGCTTTCTACATTGAATGGGATCATTTATCTACTTCACAATCCCCACTCTCATGAAATCCTTAAGGTGCTCTTACCAAGATTGCGGCACCTAATGTTGGACAATGTCCAAACGGTACGTGTTGCTGCAGCAGATCTCTTACTCCATCTAAAGGATGTCAGAAATTTTCAGTTCAACAAGGTACACATATTCTTAAACTTAGAATTGCTTGAGAAAATCCTGTGTCTAATGTATTTCCTAATATTATCAGTTATTGATTAGTCTGTTCTTCTGTTTGTTATATAGGTGGTGGAGCTAGATTTGCTATTGTCTGTGCTTGCTAGTGATCAACCTCCTGTAGCTCAGAAGATAACAAAATTACTTCTACCTTCATACTTTCCCTCAAAAGTACCAATTGAGGAGGCATGTAATCGCTGCATTACACTTGTAAGAAGGGCTCCAGTGGCTGGTGCAAAATTTTGTAAGTTTGTGATCTTGGAAGGAGCATCTAAAACTCAACTTATGGAACTGGTCAAAGCATTTCTCAGTTTGGTTTTGTCACAGGAAAAGCTGGATGAAAATCAGATTGAGGGTTTTCTTGTTGCTACTAGCTACATTTGTGATAACTTAGCATGTGAACCATGCTATACAAATGCCCTCAAAGAGTTACTTACTGGGGAGAAAGTGAGACATTTACTAACTGTGGCATCTAGAGGCCAAGCACAATCCTCTTTATTCAACATTGTCTCCACTGTCTGTCCAGATGATGTTACTGGACTTCTTGAAGAATCTATGGGTGTTGTCACAAACTGCAGTGGTTTACCTGAGGATGTTGATCACCAATCTGAAACAAGGTCTGCGCATAAGTTGTTGCTTTCACTGGGTGGTTTTGATGACATGTTTGAAGCCTTAACAGCCCTCTTGCATAAGGGTGCCTATCGTTGCCACATTAAATTTGGTGTAGACATGCCATCTCATAGTGTTTCATTTGCTGAAAGAAAGAAATCTAAATCTTCTGGAAAATTTTCAATTAAATCAAAGATAATTAACAGAAAGCAATCTTTTGAGGATGATTATTTAATAGCTGTTGGGGTAGCATGGCAAGTTAGAGATTTGCTTCAGCATGAAGATACCAGAAAAGCTATTTTCAAATCTCAAACTTTAGAAATGATGTTTTTTTCTCTTAAGGTGATTTCTGAGGTCAGCATTGTGCATTGCGGGCACTGTGAATACATGGATGTATCTCCTGTTTTGGCATATATTGCCCTTGCACTACAAATGACTGTTGATAATGGAGGCAGAATTAATATACAGAATGGTGATATGAAGAAGAAGAAAAACAAGAGTGATTCTTCTTCTACATTGCTATCAGAGGCAAGTAGAATCTCTTTTGCTTTTTTTTTTTTTTTTTTAATAATTGCTTGTTTGAATACATCTACCTGACTTTCTTGCATCTTTGACATTCTGAGTTTTTTTGTTTGTGTATTTTTCAAATGATTTTTCGCAGTTATATTTAATTGCCGCATACCTTAATGCCAATGGTTTTCTCTGCTAATTTATCAAACCAATTTGTATTTGTTTGACTTAAAATATTTGCCTCATTTTTTTTTTGTTTCTTTCTATTTTATAATAACTTTTTATAGTGAACTACGAATAAAATACAGAATATATATGGTCAGCACCAAAGTAATACTTAATGGAAGTTTAGAAATACATTAACTTCGTGAATTTTAGTGTGCACCAATGAATTTTGAACTTTCTAGCAGCTGCAATATCTTGTTCAATTAGTGGATGATATAAGTTCTCCATGGAATTTGGTTCTGATCTTCTTTTGTCCTATTTTATTGGTTGATTTTCAGTTTCATTATCTTCCAAACTATAAATTTCAATCATCTAGTCTCTATTAAAAATTTATCCGGTTAAAATACATATCTAGTCTCTATAGTTGACACTCATTTATTTATTAGTCTCTATTAAAAAATTAATGTTTTAGTTTCTATGAATATTTCATTATGCTTTGGTTCATACTAGTACTATATGAACAAGTACTTTTTCTAATAGTGTTAAAACAACAAGAATTAGAGTGTAACAAGACACTTGTGTAGCGATTAATATATAAATGTTGATTATCTGAACTTATTTGTAAATGAATGTCATATAGGGTTCTAATGTGTATTTTAACCTATTTATATGTAGTTCACTAATTTAGTTTGTGTTTTGAGACCTTCCGTTCTGTTGATGAATTGATAATACAATAACCAGATTGGTTTAAGTTATGGCTTGCCTAATTTGTTTACCCTCTTAACTCTTAAACAGAATGTGTTGGAGTTGACAATAGATCATGTGCTCAACTGTTTAGAAAAATTATTTGGAGCAGATGACATGAAAAAACAGTATGTGGATTCATGTAAGTTGAAGTCTACCAAAAGAACAAATCAAAATACCACCAAAAGGCGTAGGTTATCGCCCACAGATACGCATCATCCAAATAACGGTGGTAAGTAAATATGTATATACTGTTTTGTAGGGCTGATAATGGATCGGGTTGTCTTGACCAAATGCAATTAACTCTAGCATGCTGGGAAAAGAAAAAATGTAGCTCAAGCACAATAAGTGAAGCACCTCAATTATTTGCAGCTCTAAGTCAATCATTAAAATAATAAAAAAAATGATTTGCTCTATGGTAAACAATTAGATAGGTTCATTGGGTCTGGACCTATGAGTATTTATTCACATATTTCTCATGCTTTTTGAGTTCTAATCAAACCACTCTTTACACGTTTCTCCTCTTTTGGCCCTCGTATTTTAAAAGCATTATTAGGCAATCTTTAATATGGGAATATCACACTAAACCCTTAATTATAATTACCAACAAAGATCGAGAGTGTAGACTGTGATATGCTGCAGTGTAGCAAAATTCTGCTTTTTTATTTGGACTGACCTAGAGTATTTGTTATATTATGATTATGATATTCAATGATTTCATCATTAGCTTAGCTTGGAATAAACATCATTTTTCTGCAGAGAATGGAAATTTTCTTTCTAGAAACAAAGTTCTTGCAGTGGTGTTTGTGTTTGGCCCCTAGTTGCTAATTGATTATAACATTTAACAAGCTATATTTGAGTTTACATATGTCTTCGTCTATGTCTTTGTATTTTTTCTCCTGTGTTTGTTTGTGACTAATTGTTTAAAAACATATGCATAGGATCATCTGTATACAAAGAACCCCAACAAGTTTTTTGTATGGTGAAGATGCTTACTGCTGCTCTGAAATTCATGGGTGATACCTCTGCAATGTGTTTTGCTCCTCACAACCATGGATTATTCTTACATTACACATCAAAATGTGTGCAACATATCATATCTTCATTGGATCAGTTATGTCAAAAGAAAATTCAATTTAAGGAAGAGGATAAAAGAAATGTTATTTTTTGTCTGAAAAGCTCTTTCACCTATGCAGCAAAAATTCTCAATAGGATACTCACAGATTCTAGTGGATCCTCTATAACTCCAGAAAAAGCTCTTGATCTTGCCAATAACTTACTTGATTTAATCATTTCAATTGAATTGTACTTGGGCTCTGGGTATGCATTACGTCTTGTTGCAGCAGCAAAGCCTTGGCTGCCTGATGTGCTTCTGGCGTTGGGATCTACAAGTATTCTACAACAAAACTGTGGTGCCGAACAAATAAGTGCATCTGAACAAATGAAGTTACATTTTCCAAAATGGCCCTTGATTGTAGCCAAGACTGAGCGCTTCAGAGTAAATGAAGCTGAAGAAAATGATGAATGTCCTCAACCAGAGAAATTCTCAGCATTCAATAAGCTTTTGGCAATGCTGATTATATTACTGAAAAAAAATCCTAGTATAACGGATGCTGTTGGGGTTATTTTCCTGATCTCTTCACATGTTGGGCTTGAACAAAAGGACTTTGGGCTGGCATTAGGACTCTTGCGGTTTGTTTGTTTTAAATTGTTTAAACATGATGACAGGGATTGGGGTGACGAGATGCTGTCTTCTCTGCAAGAAATCTATCCTAAGATAGAGAGGAAAATTACAGAAGAAAATGATGAAGATGAACTGGAGAAATTAGTCTGTGCGAAGGAGTTGATTGAACCTCTTTGGATGTATCATCTATATGAAACTGGACGGGTCATCATGACTGATGACTAAAAATTGTTTTATTTGCTCCATTTGTAGGAATTTGATAGTATAGTTTATTAAGGCCACATGTATATAACTTTTACAATTGGCAACAATAAAACAAACGGTATATTTTGTCAATATACTGCTGTTTTATATCCACGTACTCTGGCTTGCATTTACTTCAAAGCTTCCTTTTTCTAAAACAAGTTTGATTTTTTTATTGTTGACTAGGAAAATTGTATTCTTAAAAAGGAATAAGTGTAGTGAGAAACTCGGTCACGAGAATTTGATATTACAGATGGATCCTCTTTAGTGAACAGCTTCACTGCATTGGATCTCATCCCTTTGAATTATATAATATTAAATTTAATTAAATAATAAATTTTTATATATTTTAATGGCTGGATTTAAAACTGCACCTTTACAGTGAACTTCACACTTGGAGGATCTCAATTCATTTGTCATCCTATGAACCGTGTTTACAAGACAAATTAAGGCCATAAACGAGGAAATAATGCCTTTAAAATAGTGGAAGGGGCAATTCAAAATCACCATTATAGAACATAAACAAACAAATGGAATTTGTTCCCACAAATTCAAACAAACGGAACAAGGCTGGTAATTTACTTATTTATCTACCCGATGTATTTCAGCAACAAGACTCGACATTATCTACAGCAATGAGTCTAGATTTTCATCCATCATTCTACTGGACTAGAAAATAAATAATGTATTAAATAAAATGGTTAACGGGTGGTTTGTCAGCCGCTTGCTGATGACTGCAACGAGGCTCTAGAGATCCACTTCGTTGCTCCATTTCTGATTCTAACCCAAGAAAGCCTCGAGCAAAAGAGTTAGCGAATGTACAAGAATAAGCCACGGGCCCACTTCTTTATTACGTTGAAGAATTAGCGTTCACGTGCTTCAGACAGGAATCTTCTTCAAGCGAGCAGCAATAGGCATGCCCAAAAATCCAACAAATAAGCAAAAGAACCACTGTGTCAGAGAGAGAGGTGTTGTGTTTGCAAAGGTTCCCAAGTACTCAACTATTATGATTTGGAAGAAAACAGTAGCACTGATGACACCCACGAAAACATAATTATCCAATATTCCTTTAAAAACGTTTATCTTCTCCATCTCACGTGAGTTGATCTCATTGAAAACCTGTAGAACCAAATCAACCAGTAAGGCACATTTGAATCATATATATTCCTAAGCAAATAGTTCAGTTGTTGTTTAAAAATTACCTGACAGAACACAAAAGAGTTGAAAATAAGCGTGTTTAAGACCAGATCCGTATCGGGACCATCGAGTAAAAAGATTGATTTTCCTCTTGATTGAAGAAACCATATAACCATAAACTGATACAACGATTGTCCTAATATGTTCCTCCACATGACATTGCTGATGAAATTCCCCTTCCTTCCAACAGGTGAACGCTTCATTAAATCATCATTTGGAGGTTCAGTGGCAAGTGCAAGTGCTCCCAGTGTGTCCATTATCATGTTCACCCACAAAAGCTGAACAGCTGTCAAAGGCGCAGTTCCTGGGGGAGAGAAAATGCATGTAAATAAGAGCATAAGATAAAAAAGAATAAGGAAACAAAAGATGTTTCGATCATTGGCCTTTTTTTGTAACAAAAATAATTTCTAACCTGTCAAGCATGCGGAAGTGAAGTTCACAATTAATGCAACCACATTAACGGTCAACTGAAACTGAACAAATTTCTGAATATTTATGTAAACTGAACGTCCCCATTTGGCCACTGTTACTATTGTGGAGAAGTTATCATCCAGAATTATGACATCTGCACTTTCTTTTGCAACCTGTACATATATTATGAAATTAGCTTACAATTGAAAATTTAAGAGTTAAATGACTAAAATGCATTACAACATTTCCTTTTCTTTTCTTTTGATTTCAGGTTCAAAAAGGGAAACATTGCATAGCATAGCACTCACCTCAGTTCCAGCAATACCCATTGCAAGTCCAATGTCAGCTTCATGAAGGGCTGGGGCATCGTTAGTTCCATCACCAGTTACAGCTACCACTTCCCCAAATGTAGTACGCAAGTGTTTCACCAATGTATGTTTGTCTAAAGGTGAGGATCGAGCCATAACCTGAAAGGAATGAAACACTATGTTAGTGTGTGATTAACACAATAAATCGAAATTTTGTGCATATAGAAGGTATGTAGCACCTGAATTTTGGGAATCAGTTCAAGCAACTCTTCCTGACTCTTCTCTCTAAAGTCTGGACCTTCAATGGCTATGCCATCATCAGTTAAAATCCCACATTCCCTGGCTATAGCCTTTGCAGTATTAATGTTGTCCCCTGTAACCATTCTCACTTTTATTCCAGCTGAACGACACATTGCTACAGACTCCTTAACACCAGGACGAACAGGATCTTTGATACCAACAACTCCTATACAAGTATATCCAGAGACAGGAATAGGGTTCTCTGCTGAGAACCCATTTTCCAATTCCATGTAGGCAAGGCATAGAGTTCTAAGTGCTTCACTTGCAAACTGGTTTATTGTAGCCTTAAGATGGTTAGTTGATTCTTCATCAAGTGGGACAACCTCACCATTAGCGTTGAGAACTTTGTCACAAGCAGCCAGAATTATTTCAGAAGCACCTTTACAATGGGCTCTTAAACCTCCACCAGGAAGCTCCACCACCACACTCATTTTTTTCTTGGTAGAGTTGAATGGCTCAACTTTAACAAGTTTACATGCTTGTCTCTCTCCTTGAAAGTCTCCACCTAATGACAAGCCAAACTCCAATATTGCAGTCTCAGTTGGTGTCCCTAAAATCTCATGTATTCCATGTTTGTTAACCACAACCTCTCCTCCTGTATTATTGAATATTGACTGTAGCAGAAGCTTCACGGCAGCTTCTGGGAGTTCAGAGCACAAACCAGAATCCTTATTGCTCACTTCCTTGCTGTTCATGCAAATGCATGTTTTCACAACAGTCATGTGATTGGTTGTTAGCGTCCCAGTCTTGTCACTACATATAGTTGTGGCTGATCCCATGGTCTCGCAGGCTGCCAAATGTCTGACAAGGGCTTTGTCATTCATCATTTTCTTCATAGCAAATGCAAGGCTCAGTGTCACAGCTAATGGCAGCCCTTCTGGAACAGCAACAACAACAATAGTAACTGCAACTGCAAAGAACTCCAACATCTCCAGCGCATCATCCCCAGTCCAACTAGATAAACTTCCTTGTTGGAGTTTTTGGCTAACAAGTCCTTGCACCAGAACTGCAAAAGTAACAACGGCAAAGAATAAACCAATCTTCCCAATAATGGTTGCCACACCATTCAATTTCACCTGCAATGGGGTTTCATCATCTCCACCTTCACTGAGAGTAGCCATCAACTTACCCCATTGAGTCCTCATGCCCACACTGGTAACCAACATCTTGCATGATCCATCTTGGACCTTGGTTCCAGAAAGAAGAAATGGATTTTCAGAACTTACCATCACTGGCTCACTCTCACCTGTTAAACTTGACTCATCAATCAACACAGAAAACCCTGAGACAAATAATCCATCAGCAGGGACTTGGTCACCTATGCAGAGATGCACAATATCACCAGGAAGTAATTCATATATTGACATTTTCTGCCTATATCCATTTCTTGTGACCTGCATGGAAATTTTCTTCTTCTCCTTGTCTAAATCCTTGAATTGTAATGATTGGCGATAATCACTTGTTGCTGTCACAAAGACAACAAGTAAGATACTTGCAACAATTCCAAGACCGTCATGAGCCCCCTTGGGCCATCCTTCTGTTGCAATGCCAACTATCAGAGACACAAAAGCACACACTCCAAGTATCATGAGAGTCATGTCTTGAAGGGCTTCCCAAACAAAAACCCAGAAACTCTTAACTTCACTTTCAGTAAATTTATTGATTCCATATATCTGTTGTCTCTTGTTCAGTAACTCAATATCACTGCTGAGCCCCTCAGTGGTTGATGCAGAAAGCTTCTCTGCAATGCCATTAACCCCACCATGATATCTGAACTTCTTTACATCATGGCCTTCAACAATAGATCCCAATTCATCACCGCAGATTTGAAAACCTGCGGCTTTAACTTCCTCTGGCACTTTGTAATCGCTTAGTTGCGCGCCTGTGGATATGATCACAAGTAAACACATTGAATCTTCAATTTATAAGCTACGAGAATAGTTCTGAAGAAACTTACCTTGGATAAATTGAAATGCAGCTTTGGAAACCAAAACTGCGACCCTCAGCTTCTCCTGCAATAAGGAGATAATAAGTCTTCAAGAAATAAAACATCGTATGCATTGAGGAGATAAAAAAGTAATCATATTGTGTACAAGTTTTCTCAAAGTCCCTTATGCAGATAAAAAAAAAGCGTATGAAGTTGGATGGAGAGAATCACAAACAGTAAAATGTGGAGAGAATCACAAAGAATATGAAAAAGAAAAAGAACAGTACAACAATAAATGGGGGATAAAGTGTAAACCAAAAGTAAAAACAAGAATAAGTATGTTTCTTTTGGAGCATAGACCAGCAGGTGGATGTAATCAAATGATGGTCATTCCTGAACCTTCCATAATTATCTGGTCGAAGTGTTATTCCTTGTAGCCTGGTATAATGCATTTTATATCTTAAATCCAAATTGTCCATGTCCCATCAAAATACAAAATATAAAACCCCAGAGTTGCTCATTAATGATTTTCTGTTCATGTCCAATATGGAATTTAAGCAACATTAAAGTTGCTCAACTGCCAATATGATAGGCTTAAGATCAATACGCATGCAAACTTTTAGCGTCAAGTACATGCTTAGTAAGATTGAGATACAAGCACAAGTCTTGAGATTAACTTGAAAATAGTGAAGTGGGAGGGCAAGGGATCAAGGGAGGTAACGTGAACATATATTGGCATTTTGGCTAAATTTCGAATTTTTGCAATTGCTGCTTAACGCCTTTAACTACTTTTGCTATTCAATTTTTAAGTAGAAGGTGTGTGTATATTGATTAGAGTCTATTACACATTCAGATAAAGAAAACTAATTACAAGTACCAATGTTAGTTGGACGATATGAAGCAAAGATATAGCCAAAGCCCAACAAATACCTCCAAAATATATAAATAGAAGGACATTTTATAAATCGATTTATCTAACATGTACAAGTTTATTTATCCAATCTATGCAAATTTGCACAGGATAGATAATGTATTAACCCTCATTAATTATACACTTTTAACTTATTTTCTAATAACTAATTAAGCACTTTTCAAATTAACCTTTGCAAGTTCACACAGGATAGATAAATCGTAATCAGACGTGAAAAACAAGATTAAGAATGACGAGAAGTAAAACTAAATTGCCATTGACTTTAAGCAACGGTTTAGGTTACATGGGAGTATGATGCTGTTTAGCACCCGTCTGGTACAGCATGGCTCGTTTCTTGAAACTTCAGTGTCTTAGTTTTAATTAAGCATGTCCTTTATTAAAACAAAAGCTTTGGGAGAGGGTCTTTCAACTGTAATTAATAGGAGATATTTTTTTTATCCCGGTCGATACTTTATATAAGAGAAAATGCCAATTAGTGATTGCAGAAATTAGTTATTAAGGAATTATATTGTAACCTTGTACAAAATTATTATTTAACCAGTACTTTAATGTTTAGGAGTCAGGTAGATTTAAGTCTGAAAAATTGAAAATAGGTAGAATAGAAAAGGATACCTGATTGTCACGGCGCATAGCATTGGCTACGCTCCGCTTGTAGAGATTGGCAGTGAAACGAAAGCGTCTTTTGGGGTTTTTGACGACACTGCATAGTTTCCTCCATCTTTGAAGAGCTTCTTCAGAGGTGTTTTTGGGCTTTACTCCTCCAAAATTCTCATTTAAAAAACTCTCTAACATCTTTCAATCTTCCAATAATAGTGAACACTCTTTGCTTTCCTTTGCTTGTATGAAGTGTTACTATTTTGATGCCTTTGTTTATGAACTACGAAATAGAATAGACTCGGAGACTCTCAAACTGTGGTGATATAAAAAGGCATGTTTGTGAGTAATTGTTATGAAATGAAGAACAAGTAATAGCAGCCTTCTTGGAAGTTAGGTATCAGACCATTACTTCGCGGAAAGAGACAGAGAGAGGTGGGTGGCTGAACCTCGTTACAAGGCACGGTCGGTGATTTTTCTCAACCTCGTCCTATCCTATGCTGTCCTTTATTCTATGTGACATGAAAACACAGAGGAAGAGATAACCCTAGAGAATGGAGAGCTTTATTATTAAGTACCCGAAAATGAATTCAATAACGGTCACTTCTCTCTAGGCTTGGGCAGGGTCAAGAGATGAGCCTAATATTAAAATTAAATTGCCGTTATTTTGGTTTTTGAAACTCTTGTAGGGGTTAGATATAGAAACTTTGAAATTTATAGGCCACTAAGAAGAATTTGCTAGTGGAGATTCTTTATATTAAGAGGGGGTTCATTTTTCGTTCATCTTTATTTTATTATTCCATTCACTGACTTTTTGTTGTTGCAAATAAACCACGCGCTATTCTTTAATGCTTTTTTTCATATTTCATATCAATATGGAACCCATTCCGTCCGCGTTTTTTCTGTATTAATAATGTCAGAAATCATGAATCAAAACGCGTGAAAAGGACGTTTCCAAGGTTAAAAAATGCAAAACGCGTAAAAGGAAAAACCAATGACTCGGAACTTTTCCTTTTGGTCTGCCAAATACTCGGACCTTTTACGTCCCTCCAAAAAGGACTTGGGGCCGTCACCAAACACCAGTCTTTTACACGCTCCGTTTGGCAGGTTTTTAATCTAATTATTGTTTTTTTTAAATAAATTATTAGATTATAACTTCTTTTAAATTTACTTCATGTTTAGAGTGAATCTCACGACATAAGTTTAGTTATTACCACTGATGATATTTTAATTTTAATTTTTAAAAATAAATTTTTCATAAAAAATATAAAATTTTAACAAGTATCCTAATCGAATAGCTACTAAAGCATGTGTATAAACTTAAAATGAGAAACATAATCTTCCTTACGAGGTTATAAAATTATTTGTCAGGCTAACAAATGGAATCATGAATTAGCTAATGCTTATGAAATATGTAAAGAAATTAAATTTTAATTTTGAGCAATAGATCCTCTATAATTCAATAATTATTATTTATTCTATTAATAATTAATTATAATTAAACGCAATTTTTTTTAACATTGAGCCAAATATAATAAAATATATATTTTAATAAGATTCGTAACTATATATAATGCTATATTTATTTTTAAAAAATAAAATATTAAATATCTTTGTCTAAATGGCGAAATTTGCTATCTTTCACTGAGGATCAGAATTTTACACTTCTGCTTATACAATTTTTTTTTTTACTTAAATAAAAATATAAAATTTTGCTTCACTAAATTGTTTAGTTCACACTAAAATGAGAGAGAATCAAGATCCCTTTCATTAGAAGCTCCACCAGCTTCCCTCCATGGGTGGTGAGTGTCGAAAGCCCGTTTTGGTAACGTGCTTTTATGAACAAAGTTAGTGGATGAACAGGGGCAAAAGGGTCATTCGACAACCCACTGGTTTGATGCTGATCCTTGAAGCAATACGGCAAAGGCAGTGTCTAAATAACAATTAGCTTCCATATCAATCGCGTTTAACCGTAGATTGCAATTACTACAAGGAATCTGAATCTTAACATCAGCGTCAAAAGACAGCAAATTATAAATGGTGACACTTGTTAGAAAACATGTAGCTAGATTTAATAAGATAAAGAATTAGCTTTTAAAAAATTATAATTTAATAAAATTTTAATTTTTAAAAATAATAATTAAATAAAAAAGGTCCAATTTGGCCTTATCACTTGATTTGAGGTGAACATTAGAAAACAAAATTAATGAAAGTAGCTTTCTGTCTCTGGAATATGATTTTGACTTAAAGTTATCAGATTTAGAATGGTATAACAAGTTACTATTGCAAGGATTTCGACTTAAATGGTTTGCAATTGAGATAACTTGGAACTTTAAGAATTTAGGTCGAAATATAGAAATTGTTTGTACAGAGTATAACACTGATGAGCATTTTTTTTATAGGACACGTGTAATATTTTAATAGTATTTAGTGAAAGGGATCGTGATTTAGAAATAAAAAATTTTCTTATCTTTTTTTTTTCTATTTTTGATATCTTTAAAGTTGTTCTATTTATTTTATTTATTTATTCATGATTTCTTTAATTCTTTTAAACTTTATCGATTTAGTTGTAAATTGATTTTTCATTATAGATTGTATTGGATAAATTGGACATTGAATTGCTTAATATTATTAATCAATTTTTAGTCCAAAGAGTATCTTAAAGATATTTGAATCTTTAGTTGATTCGACTAAAACTCGAAAATGCACTGATATAATATAGTCATATAATTTATCAACATATTATACAAATTTTAATACTATTTGTAATTAAAATACAAAATAAAACTAATATATTTTAAAAAAACGAATGCAAATAAATTATCATACTAAATACTATATAAAATATTATTAACTGCATAAAAAGTCTTGTTATTAGTATACATGTGTTAAAAAAAAACATAGCACCTTTATTTTACTTAGGATAGCTTGAATATAATCCACACACGTCTAAAATAGCTTTAAAATAAGACTTCTTTTGAACACCCTAAAACCTTAGTTTCTATGTTAAGCATTACGCTTAGGAGATGAAGATACAATTCAAATGGTAATTGTTATTCTAATTAAGAAGACGACAAGATAAAACATTCATCTACAATTCCAATATTGCAACATATTTTCGTTCCTAATTATCAAAGAGAAAACATTGCCTAGAGCAATAAATTTAATTATTTTATAAAAATAATTCTAAAACTTACAAATTTTTATGCATAAACTATTCAAATAGTAAAAAACATTTAAAATAAGAAATATTAATAAAATTATAATAATAAATCTTACATACTTTTTAATAAATATGTCTAAATACATGAGCCGAAGTAATTTCAACACAATAAGTAGTCACAGTAATATCAATTACAACATTAGAGAATTACCCAACAACCATACTAAACTTCTTAATAAGTAATTTTCTTTTTTCTTGAAAGAGCTTTCAGACGAATTCTCGATTTTTTTTCAAAATTTTCGTTTAAATCACTCTCCATCACCTACTAATCTCAGCTTTTCAACCCTTTCTCTGGCATTATAACCTTGGAAAGTGATAGAGTTATTAAACAAAAATTTTCGCAAAAATAAAGTGGACGAAATGCTGGGTTCTGGAAATCCTCACAGGTACACCTATATACCATAAATTTATATATCAGTGCAATAACAATGGGAATAAGAACTAATTTTAAGTTCCGAGAACATTTTGTTTTTCGCAATTTGTATTATATGGTATAAACGGCATAGGTAGAGGGAAAGTTTGAGAGGACTTGGACCCCTTCATCAAAAGGAAGATACTAAATGGGGCATCACAGCCAGGAGCCACGTTCGAAGAAGAAAAATCATTTCGACTATCTTATAAATTGAAAGAAATTAACTTTTAAGTACACTTTTCCGTGAAAGAAATATTTGAACCAGAAATAATTGTGACAAGAAAATATTGAGAGTGATATCTTATTCATTTGAAACGAAAGATGACTTATATAAGTCTTTATAAAAATAAAAAATGAATCAAAAAGTTACGTATTACAGGACAACAAAACAGGAATTAAAGAAACTATTCTAAAAAAATAGAACTTCTCTTAGAACTAGGACTTATTAACAAATGTAAATTAATAAAACACGTTAAGTAACAAACTTTGACTAGCATTCCTTCTCTTAAGTTAATGCATCTGCAATTAGCTTATTTAAGTGATCTTCATTACTCCAACATGATTTGAAGCTTTTCAAACTATTCAAGCTTTAACGGTTTTTTTGTCATTATGTCTGGAGCTTGTTCTTCAGAGCTGCAAAAACTCAGTTGCACAACTTCGTCATTTACTAAATCTATGAGAAATGAAACTTTACTGTAATATGTTTGCTTCTTCCATAAAAAACTGGATTTCTGGACAATTGAATAGTAGAATTATTGTCACATAGTTGTCGTAACTAGGGTCACGACGGGACGGCGATGATAAAGAGTCGCCACCAAAGTTTATTAAAGAAAATATTGAAATTTTTTTTAATTAAAATAAAATCTTCAAAACCAAATTTGGGCTCGGAGTCGTTTACGTGTAAGGAAGGTATTAGCACCTTAAAACGTCTATTGGTTAAAACAGTTACCTTCTAATTAATTGTGCAAAATTTTATTTTAACTTTAAAAACATTTATTTCACTCTAAAAGAAACTAATTAATATTTTTTTTACTATTTTCAAATTTGTTATTATTATTATTCTTAGATTTATTTCTAATTTTTACAAATTTTTTGAGAGATTTTAATTTTATTTTTTTTAAATGAGGAAACACAATAAAAATTATTTGAATTAAAGGAATGAGTTATTTGTAAAAATATTATTCTTTTTTTTATTTTTTGCATTAAAGAAATATATAGTAAAAAAACTTATCCTAACATTTTATTTTTTATTTTTTATTTTCTATTTTTTAAAATAAAATAAAATTTTCGTTTTTTTTTATTTTTATAAAAAAATGTGCTAGAAATTAATCTTGGTTTAAAATAATTTTAAAAATAATTTTGAACCTGAAAAAAAAATTAAAAAAAAATAGACTTGACAGGTCAGGTTCCCGCTCTTACGTATCGTCCGTGTGTAACATAGGAATCAAAGCTACCACGTAGTTTTTTTTTAAAAAATTGTATTTTAGATAAGTTTCAAAGATTTTCTATCTTTTTTGTTTTTTTGAAAAAACTTGATTTTTCTTTATTATTTTTTTTAAGTAAATCCACTCCCACATAGGGTTCAAGTTAGCATACGGCTACTCAATAAACCCTTACAATCCAAGCAACGTTGAAGGTGGATCCTCCACTCTATCAAAATTACTTGGCCGTTGCGTAAATTCAAAAAACTCTCTTTTTTTTAATAATGAAAAATTAATATACCTTTTAATATGAGATTTTTGCACGTAAAAAAGAAACAAACAAGAGACATATAGAACAAATATACAAATACAAGAGCAAACAAAAATGATGAGGAAATAACTCTTATTCGATTTAGGAATTAAGTTTTTCTTTTTTAAGGTTAGGATATGCAAAGAAATTAGGGTTTTTAGAATTTATGAAAAGAAAAAAAATTTAAGATTTAGAAAAATTAAATTTTTATAATTTTCAAAATTGTGAGGGTTGAAAAAAATGGTTTGTTTTAGACCTTGCAAAAAATTGAATGATTTTGAGTTAGAAAAACAAATATTCTTTTTTAGGGTTTGCAAAAAAAAAAAAAAACATTAGTTAGAAAAAAATAGTTTATTTTTAGGGTTTGCAAAAAGGTAATACGTAGATTTAGTGAAAAAAAATTAATTTTTATGGATTTAGATTTTTTATTTTTTATTTTTTAGGGTTTAACTGAGTGAGAAGTAATTTAGGATTAGAAAAATTATTAGAATTTATATAAAAAAAATTATTAAATTTTCTCTTTTTATTTATTTATTACACTTGCAAAAAAGGTTAAATCATGAAGAAGAAGAGAGGAACGTATAAAAAAATAAATAAAGAAGGAGAATCCTTAATAAATATAGGAAGGATGAAAAATGAATAAAGAAGGAGGATTTTTATTAGATAAAAAGCGGAAAAAATTTTATTAGACAAAGAGAGGATGAGAAACAGACCAATGAATAAAATGAAGAACACTTACTTGATGAAAGTTTTTCTTTTTCCTCTCATGGTTGGATCTCTCATGGTTGGATCTCTCCTTCTTTGATTTGTTCTCTGTAAACGATCTCGAGACATGTTTTAGAATTTTATTCTTTGTTTCCTAGGCTCTCTAGAATTCTCTTTCAAAGAGGTCTCATAAAAATAAAAGGTGTTCACCTCTAAAGTCCCCCCTTTGAAGACCTAAGCTTCCTATTTATAGGCATTTTCTAAAATCTTAGATCCTAATAAAGGTTCCCTTATTTTCTGATGACCAGTAATCAATTTTTTTTCTTTTTTATCCATTTTTCTAAAAATCTACTAACTACTTTGACCATTTCTAAATCTAATTTTACATTTAAAAATTGAAAATTTGAATTTAAATTTTAAATTAGTTTTTTATCTATTTTCTTAACCTCTTAAAAAAAGAAATTATTATATTTAATTTTTTTGTTTTGAAATTTATTTGTGACAGGGACCCAAATAAAATTGGGTATTCACAGTAGTATCACAATTTCTTCCTTCTCTTCAGCTCCAAGATTCTCCTGAGCCAAATATATTGACAAGCACAAAGTGCGGCAGCAATATATTCTACCTCAGTTGTGGATAAACTTACAACATATTGCTTTTTCGAGGCCCATGAAACAGCTCCAGTCCCCATAATAAAAACTAACCATAAGTGCTTCTTTGATCATCTAAATCTCCTGCGTAATTGCTGTCGATATAAGCTATAAGACTTGTTTCCTTCCTTCAATCTTGTAGAATATTTCGTGCTTTGTAGTTCCTTTTAGATATCTTAAAAGCCTTTTTGTTGTAGCCTAATGTGACGCTTTTGGATTTGTCATGAACCTGCTGATCAAACTTACTCCAAACATTAAATCAGGTTGAGTTACAGTTAAGTACATGAGGCTTCCAATAACTTGTTTGAACTTTGTAGCATCTACTTCCATGCCATCCTCATCTTTCAATAAATTTGTTCATGGAACAATTGGATTCCTTACTGGATTACTATCTGCCATGTTAAACCTTGTTAGAACTTCTTGAGCATATCTTCTTTGACAAATAAAAATTCCAGCATCACTTTGTATCACCTCTATTCCAAGGAAATGTCTCATCCTTCCCAAGTCGGACATGTCAAACTCTAGCATCATTGACCTTTTGAATTTCTCATGCATGCTTCTATTATTTCCAGTAAAGATCAAGTCATCAACATAAAGGCTAACTATCAGAATGTTACCTTCATTTTTCTTGGTGAATAAAGTGTGTTCACTAGAGCACCTTTCGAATTTTTCTTTTGCAAAATATGTATGATAAGTGTATAAAATAAGTGATTTGAGATGGTGACTTGAATACTTTTTATGTTAAAAGTTGGATTATTTTGTTAAATTCCCTTCAAACTTGAAACTTTTACAAATACATATATACTTTTTTGAAATGAATGCAATTTTACGGTTTTAAGCTCTTTTTAATCTATTTTGTAGCTAGAATCACAAAAGAAACATCACTTAAGGTTGAAAAAGATTAGAAAAAAAATCAGAGAATGAGTAATTGAAGCATGAAGTTGCAGAAAAGTAAGCTTTTGTAGGTTTCTCGCTACAGCGAAAAAAGCTATTGTGAAGAGGGTGATTCTGTGCTCTTCTTGCTACAGCGAGAATGGCTCGCTTTAGCGAGATACTTTTGGATCGCTGTAGTGAGAATCCTATCTGCAGCAAAAGGCAAATAGAATGATCTAATTTCTATCTCCATTTCTTGCTACAGCGAGAGACTGTCGCTGTAGCGAAAGAAGTTCGACCATACTAGTATAAAAAGACGACATTTATGTTTAAGTAAGGAGGTTACTATTCCAAAACAATTTCCAGAGGTCCAAAACGGCACAAGGCAAAGAAAGAGAGTAAGAATACTTGGGTTTTGATGTTTTACCCTTTTGTATCTCCATTTTTGTTGATATGGTTGCCATGAGCAACTAAATCCTGTATGAGATTGAATATAAATCTTCAAATTTGATGTATTCTTAGTAATATATATAAATATAGTTGTTTCTTCTTCATTTCTAATGATTTGGTGATCTCAATTTGTTTTAATGGTTGAATCTAGTTATTTGACGGTTTCTGAAGTTCAGATTTGAGTTGTATTTAGGAAGATATTATTTAGATCTCGATCTGATTGAAATTACTCAATAACTGATTGTTTTAGGAATAGATTTCAAGTTGTTGATTGCTTTTAAATTCTGATTTTAATGTTGGATAGTTTATTAACTGTTTGAGGAATCAACATTTAAGAAATTATCTTAGGAATATATTTTGAAGGAATCGAAATATATGACTTTCATGTTTTGCATCAAATTCATTGGAAGTGACTGTTATATTTATCATTGGATTACTAGTATATAGAAGGGTAGATAGATGAAATTCAATCCCAATTTTTTTTTAACTTCAATTTTACCATATTTTACTTTAGTGCTTTACATTTTAATTGTTGTTTAATATTTCATGAAAATCATTCACCAATTCTATTGTATATAAGTTCAATTAATTTGTATCATATTAATTAATACAATTGAATTGCTCTCTGAGAACGATATTTCGGTACTCCACCGGTTATTACTTGCAACAGACTCAGTACACTTGCCGCGTTTGAAGGAAAAGATCCAACAACGCCTCGATTTTGCTATATCAAGCTCTCGGTGCTTGTTTGAGGTCGTATAATGCTTTCTTCAACTTGTAGACTTAATCTCCTTTTCCTTTCTTGACAAATCCTTCAGGCTGTTGTACAAATATTTCTTCTTTGAGCTCACGGTGAAGAAAAGCGCTCTTTATGTTAAGTTGAAACACTTCCCATCCACGTTAAGCAGCCAACGCTAATAGTATCCACACGGTGTCAAATCTTGCTACTGGTGCAAATACTTATGTATAATCCACTCCATATCGTTGTGCATATCCTTTTGTTACCAACCTCGCCTTATACTTTTCAACATTTCCACTTTCATTGAGTTTGGTTTTAAAAATCCATTTAAATCCAATAGGCTTAACTCTTTTTAGGGCATCAGTTAGTTCTCACGTCTTGTTCTTTTTTTCGATTGCCTTCATCTCCTTGTTCATTGCTTCTCTCCACTTCATGCTTTTAGATGCTTCTTTGAAGGAGTGGGATCACCTCCATTTTCAGCCATCATCATCACCATTAAGCTTTCTTCTTCCTCAGATAAGTTTGTTTCTTCTTCATAATCTGTCATCCAAACTAGTTTTCTTCTATTCCTTGTTGCCCTCCCTTCAACTAGAAATTATTGTTCACTATCATGGTATTCTTCATTTGTTAGTGATCTGATCTCGCTTGAACTACTTGAAGATGCACCTTGATTGATATCACCACTGTCTACTTCTTCATTTTGTGCAAGTTCTTATCTTCACTATTTTTTTCATTTTCTTCTTCATGCCAATCTAGAACATCAGCTTTGCATTCGTCTTCAGTTATTTTCCAATCCCAACTGTTGTCTTTTTCAAAAACTACATCTCTACTTACAATGATTTTCCTTGCAATAGGATCAAATAATTTGTAAGCTTTAGATTCATCACTAACTCCCAAAAATACACACATTTTGCTTTTGTCATCCAGCTTGCTTCTTTTCTCGTCTGGTATATGAGCATGAGCTACGCATCCAAAGATTCAAAAATAGTCAACTCTTGGCTTTACACCACTCCATGTTTCTTCTGGGGTTTTCTGATCTACTACTGAAGTCGGACTTCTGTTCTGTACGTGTACACACTATCTAACTGCTTCAAATCAAAATACTTTTGGAACTTGTCTCTTGCTCAGTACCATCCTTACTATATTCATGATCGTTCTATTTTTCCTTTCAGCAACTCCATTTTGTTGAGGAGTATAAGCAACCGTCAATTGCCTGGAAATTCCTTGATCCTTACAAAAATTGTTGAACTCCTTAGAGGTAAATTCACCACCTAGCCTCTATCTATCTTTAAGCAAGTGATGAATGCACCAACTTCCTTTTCTACACAAGCTTTGAACCTCTTGTTACTGTTTGAAGATGGTGTGATAGGTCCACAAATATCGGCATGAATTAAATGCAGTTTCTTTGAGGCCCTCCATGAGCTTCTCTTTGGTATTGACTCTCTTTGGTGTTTTCTAATGAGACAGGTAGTGTAAATCTTCTTCGAAGACCTCATAGAGGGCAGCCCAATGACCATCTCCTTGCATGCAAGTGTACTGAGCCCCTTGTAGTTAAGGTGTCCAAAGCGACAACGCCACAATTGAGTTTCTTTCTCCGGGGCGACTTCAACTTGTAGACACATGGAATCTTTTGGTGCTGCAGAAGCTGTCAACTAGAACATCTTGTTTCCTCTCATACTGGTGTGCATAATCAATCATTTATCTGGGTGAAATACTTTGCAAGTGCCATTTTGAATTAAAATTGCTAATCCCTTTTTCTTGGAGTTGTCCTAAGCTTAGTAAATTGTTCTCGGATATTACTTGAGTAATGCCATTTATTTGCACTCGGATACTTCATTTTGCTACAATACCATCGTGGTATCGTTCCCAAGCTTCACAATTATGTAGTCTCCCTCTTCTATTTCTGAAAACCATTCCTTGTTTTCTGTCATATGATTGCTGCAGCTGGAGTCCAGGAACCAAATTTCTTCTTGAACAGTTTGATGCAACTCTTCGTACATTACCAATAAGAGTTCTTCTTCTTCCTCAAGCTCCACATAATTGGCCCTCTTCTTCCAATCAGGGCACTTATACTGAAAGTGACCCAGCTTGTGACACTTAAAGCACTCAACAGTTGCTCTGTTTAGAGGCTGTCTTCCTCTTCCTCTACCACATCCTCCTTTGACTAGACCTCTACCTCTGCCTCTGATTGGTCTATCATCATTGATTATCATTTACACATGTTCTTAAGTCTGAAATCCCTGTATTCTTTGCTCATGAATAAGAAGGCTGCCATGTAGTTTATCAATACTTAAAGTACCCAAATCATTTGATTCCTCTATTAAGCACACAACATAATTGAACTTAGAGGTCAAAGATCTGAGTATCTTACTAATAACCGTATTTTGCTCCATTGCGTCACCGTTTGATTTCATCTTGTTTACCACATTTAGAGTCCTTCCCAAGTAGCTATCAACCTTCTCGCCTTCCTTCATGGCCAGTAGTTCAAACTCTCTTCTCAATGCTTAGAGTTGTGCTCTTTTCACCTTTGTGGACCCTTGGTACTTTTGCTGCATAGATCTCCATATTGCCTTCGAAGTTTCCTTGTTAAGAGTTGTTTCCAGAATCTCTCTCTCAATAGCTTAAAACAAGAAATTCTTGACCTTCAAATCTTTAAGCTTGGCCTTTTCCATACTTTTCCATTGCGCTTCAGTTGGTGTTGTTCCAGTTGTTGGTGTTGGTATTCCATCTTCTACGAGGTGCCACATTTCTTTACTTCGTAGAAAATTCTCCATCGTCATTGACCAATAATCATAATGGCCATCAAACCTTGGAATGGCCAACTGTGCGAACTTCTCAGATGTAGACATATTAATCTCTTAGTGCTCCTCTTTTCACATACAATATCAAGCCCCTTGCAGAGCTCTGATACCAATTATTAGAACTAGAAATAATTGTGACTTAAGACAATGTTGAGAGTGAATGTCTTATTCATCAGAAACGAAAGATGGCTTATATAAGCCTTCACAAAAACAGAAAATGAATCAAAGAGTCACGTCTTACATGGCAACAAAACAGGAATTAAAGAAACTGTTCCGAAAAAATAAAACTTCCCTTAGAACTAGGACTTATTAACAAACGTAAATTAATAAAACACGTTAAGTAACAAACATTGACCAACAGGAAAAAAAGTAACCTACAAGCCTAAATTTTTAACGGGAATAGACAGTGGTTAGACTCAAATTCTTACAGAAGAACCTTCTGATATTTCTCCTAATTTGTCATCTACAAATTACGATAGCATGTAACATTGGTTGAGTAAAAATTTTATAATATAATTTTTCTATTTATCCACTATTTTGAAGTTGGATTAATATCCTTTTAAAATTTTTAAAATGTTTTTTAATACTAAATCATCATAATTTATGAGAGGAAAAGATGCAGTAACAAATAAGGAAAATTATGTTTGGAAACTTAAAAATTTTGTAAAATAAAAATCTTATTCAAATAAAAAAAATTTAAAAGCGTGTTTGGATTTTTAGTGAGTAATTTACTTTTTTCAATAATTTACAATTTTAAAAGTTAAAATTTGTTGTTTAGATATTATTTACAATAAAAAATTGCAGATTATAAATAAATAAATTTAAGAACAATCTTAGGTTAAATTTTAGACCATCTTTAAGTTTTTTTAAGTGTGTTGTTAAATGTAATATCCAAATGGACATCGTAAAATAGAGTATTAAACGGGAATAGTAGAATAATGATAGAACAAAAATAGTAACAGAACAACGAAACCAATATTGAACTAAATGTAAAAGGATTACATAAGTAAACTGTGCATGAATTAAATTGCAGAAAGTAAATGACTAAAATGTAACGTACAACTCTTCACAATGAACAACAGGAACTCTGAATCCTCTTATTGTCGGTGTCTAGCTAAGTGTAGAGCTTTCAGCGTGTAGAGAATTTTAGGTATTGGTGTCTGGGTACAAAAAATCATCTCCTGGAAATATAAAGCTTTATATTATTTATAGACGAATGAACAACAATGACTCTCCTCTTTTTGCAGACACTTATCGGTAACTGCCTTATATGTGTGTTTCTTCTCAATTGTCGTAGCCCATTATCCATAACTACTCATAATCGAGCATTTTCCATAACTGTTGTCGCTCAAGATCATTTCTTCGTGTCTCTGACCTTCAACTGGTAGTGATCACAGGTAATTACCACCTTTTATAGTCGCTTCAAACCATGTTCAATCCTTGTAATTTTTTCATCATGTTTCTTCATCTTTTGGGCTCCATCTTGTCTTTAGGACTTAGAATAATTCTCTTATCACTTTTTTTTTTTACAAGTTTTAAGGAAATCTATCAAAGACTTTCGTGGACTTATAATAATTTCCTTTGTCAATTCCTTTTTGACAACTTTTAAGGAAGATTAGTGAGTTTCACCTTGTCTCGTGAACTTAGAATAATTTTTCTTGTCGAGTTCTATTTCGACAAGTTTTAGGAAAAATTAGTAAGCTTCACCTTGTGTCATAGACTTAGAATCATTTTCCTTATTGAGTCCTATTTCGACAAGTTTTAGGAAAAATCAGTAAGTTCATCTAGTTTTGTGAACTTAGAATAATTTTTTTGTCGATTCCTATTTTAACAAGTTTTGAAGAAAATATGTGATTTCATTTAGTCTCGTGAACTTAGAATAATTTTTCTTGTTGATTCTTGTTTCGACAAGTTTTGAGAAAAATTTGTGAGTTCATTTAGTCTCGTAGACTTATAATAATTTTCCTTATCGATTCTTGTTTTGACAAGTTTTGGCTCATTTCAATCTGTGACTTAAAAATCTCTAAAACTCTTCAAAAGACCACATTCTTTCTGAAAAAAAAGAGCCTTCTCGTGACCCTTCAAGACTCCTCACAATGTAGCCTTCACATTTCAAAAAATTAGTTCTTTCAAAAAGTTTTTTAAACTTAGATTTTTCACAAGTCACTAGCTTGTCAGGATCTAGGGACCTAAGATTCTCTTTATTTTAGTCGAAAGATATATCAATACTACTGATCTTTGAGATGTGTTTCTTCTCGAAAAGATATAGTTTATTTCCTACTATGAAAGTTTGATAAGGGTCTTCGTAACTTACAATTTTTTTTCCCTAAACAGGTATTTAATTTTTTAAAATTTTAATGAAAATTTTTAATAAATTAAAATAAAAAATTTTAAATCTTAAAAAAAACTCAAATTTTAGAATTACCTTTTTTATTTATTGTGTTTCCATTCATATTTTATTTAGTTATACTTGATTTAATAATTTGAGTTTTATATTTTTTAATTTTATCAAATATAATAATCTTATTTTTTTTAAGAATGTAAGTAATTTAATTACTTTGTATAAACAAAAATATTTGAAATGAAAGAAATTCAATTATTATGTCTAAACAATATATTTTAAAATAATATGTTTAAATAATGTAATTTAAATTTTTTTAATTTTCTAAAAGTTTTAATTACTTCATCCAAACAATATCTAAAAGTACATGAGACATAAATTGATATCATTTATATACAACGATTTCTAAAATGTAACAAAAACTGATTGTGATGTGAACCTCTAAGATGTAAAAAAAAAAATGTACAAAAGTAGTTATGTTTCTTTTTTTTTTCTTTTTTTGTCCTCTTCTCATTAAATAAAAGTCCCATGATTACATGTCAAGTAATTGCTAATCATGTTAAACATACTAAAACACATTAAATAACTGCTAAACATGCACTAAACTCACATTCTAAATGGTGATAATTTCTACTAGTTACTTTTAGAAATACAAGACTATCTAAAACAATACTAGTAATTACTTCTAAAAATATGAAGACATCTAACAACTTTAGTAAGCTCCTTTAAAGATTGACAACCTCTTGGTTGAATTATAAGTTTGTCAACGTCATATGGACGTAATGCTAAAATACTTGATTTGATTATTCTTTTTGCATATGTGCACCTAGCTCTTCAAATTAGTCAAAGAGATGGTAAAATGTTGTTAATTCAATGATGAATATGAATTTATCTTCTATTATTCATTGTCATTGGCATGTACTATGATATTAACTAGACTATATGTCAATTTGTTCTTTAATATTTATAAGAAGTTGAGGTCAAGTCCTCATTTATATAAATTTCCATGTTATATACGAATGAGCGTTAATAATGAATATGACCATGTGATATATTTATGATCAAACTATTTTGATTCGTGTTTTGGTCAAATTACTAATTGTTAAGATTCTAAGTGTAACACTTAGCCATTTACATGGCTCTAAGGATTAACATATTCTTAATGCCTCTATGATTGAACCATTATCTTATTCTAATCAAATTATAGCATGTTCCAACAAATATAAAACAATACATATAAATCAATATTAGCACAATGATAAATGTCAAGTTTTAGTAAATAATAACATAAATTAGGGCATTTATTATTTTTAATGAATTAAATTTTAGTTTCAATATCCTTCTAATTTAGAATAATTTTAATTAACCCATTTATTTGATTGAGAGATAAAGATGGAGATTCTCTTTGATCCTTTTTTGTTGAATTTTTATTTTATAGGAACTTAGGAAGTTAAGAGAAAAAAAAAAGGAATGAATTAGCCTATTTTTCACTCAAGCGAAAATTTTTTTAGTAGTTTAATTCTCTTTCTAATACTTGATTCTATTTTAATCTATAGCATCTCTATTTAAGATATAAAGATTAGCTAAAAAATAATCTTTAGTTTTAAATTAAGTGAAACATACTTAGTGTATTATGATGTTAGAAATATGTCTCAATACATTGATTGTTTTCTGATACCCATTTTTAATGTTAAAGAGTCATTGAAAATTTAAATAATTATTATTCAAAGAATAATCTTAAGAATTTGTATGTGAAAAATTGCTATAATATATATATATATATATATATATATATATATATATATGCATATGCTTCTATAAGAATTTTTTTTTTATATTGAGTCGTTAGAATAAACAAAATGAATGATGAAATCTCACTCGAATTTTATTAATAATTATTATTTATTATCTTTTAAGTTCAATTCATAATAAAAAAAGGACGATGAATAATAATTTTTTAATAAAAATAATATTTTTTATAAAAATAACTTAAATAAAACATTTATAAATTAAGAGATCGAAATGAAAACAAAAACCAAACTAAAACAAAAATAAAAATTTAAAAATTAATATGCTAATTTAAAAATTAATAAAATATTTGATAAAATAATTTTTTTAATCTTTAATATCTTTAAGTTTAATTTTACCAATTATATAGTGACAAAATTAATGATAAAAATATTTTAAAAAGTTAATATAATAACTCATAATTAGAGTGCTAATCAAGTAAATAATTTATTTTGTTATTTATTAATAAGTTTTAGCTATAATAAAACTATTTTTAATATTAAAATTTGAATTTTAATAAATACAGTTGTATTAAATATTTAAAAGGTGAATTTTAATACTTATATTTTATTTGAACAAAATTATCTTTAATAACAAATATTATGATAAAAAAATTATCTTCAATAACAATAGTTTATAACTAACCTTATTACATAATGTAAATTTTTGCATTCGCAAATAAAAATAAATTAATATTAAACAACGAATTTAGAGCTCTTAAATCATAGTTAAATTGAGCAAGACTAATTGGGACGTTTAATCATCTGAATCACGTTCGTGGAATGACAGCCGTGGGTCCAGCGAGGACACATGTTTAATCAATTATGTTGTTTATTTCATACTTTATAAAATATATGATTAAAATAAAACAAAAAACAAAATAAAAAATTATACTGGATTAAAATAAAAGCATGTGTTTGTATAACTGTATTACCCTGAAATCAGACCAATGAAAGAGAGAAGTCCCACTCGGACGCATCATATTCGCTCGAAAATCAATGGCTAAAAAGGCACGATCGGACATAACCAGTTCAACCATTCAGATTCGCGATTCTAAATTCTATAATTTCACATTTTAAAATAAAAATGTGAAGAAAAGGCATCATTCATTTCCTCGCCACCACACCCTGCTTCGTGAAGCTCACTGCATCAACATCTCTCTCTCTCTCTCAAATCGAAAATGAGCAAAGGACCGGGTCTCTTCTCCGATATTGGCAAGAAAGCCAAAGGTGAAAGAACATGCTCTTTACTTTCCGTCGCTCTATCTCTCACAAACTCGGTTATTCATTCCTCAGCACTTTCTCGATTGAAAAAAATAAAATAAAAGACTAATTACTTTTTATTTGTCTTTTTCACGTAGATCTATTGACTAAGGATTACAGCTCCGATCAAAAACTCACCGTTTCATCCTGCAGCAATGCTGGAGTGGTAAGCTTTCGGATTTCCATTGTAATCAATCTATTATGTATTTTACCGTAATTGCAGTCTTGTATGTGAGGTCTTGTGGTCAAGATCTAGCGCGATGCTATTCACGGCAATTAATTGATTCGCATTATGATGTTGACGATGGCCGTTGATATTTCCGTTAAAAGCTTCATTACCTCTCGTATTGATTTGTTTTTCGTATGAATTATGAAGTTGTATTGTATCCAAATAATTATTTAACTTGATCTCGCAGATTTTTGTTTCTATATTAAGTTCATTCCACATTGTATAGTTAGTACGTTAAGACAAATTCATCACTGCGACACATTGTGTCATGTATGTGTGTGTATATATATTTATATAGGAAATGTAGGATACTGGATGGGCGGTCAGTTGCTCTCCTCAAAATCTTCTGTCTGATTTTATTTCGTGGTTTTCTATTTATTTCCTTGATTTTTATTTTGGCTCAGTGCTGGTCTGCTATGTCATAAGTATGCAGCATTTGGTTTTCAAAATATGGAGTCTGACTAACGAGTCCCCATTAACTCTCAATTGTTCAGAATTATTTTCTTTTACAGAAAACAGCCTTTTTCCTATTATAACATTTATAACATGGTGGTTTTTTTTTTTTCTTTTTTAATCAAAATGCTAATTAATTGGATGGTAATTGGGGAATAATACTGTACGAACATAACTGGAGAGCCAAAGAAAAACGATCAATGTTTAAAGTCGATTGGATTTTCTTAGGCTTGTGCATAAGGGTTTTCATGTAATACAACATGAGCTGGGGGCGAATCTTATGGTGCAAGAAATAACTCTACCCTTGGATGGGTGTTTGTAATCAGAAATAGAAGAATTGTAGATCCAGAGGTGAAATCTATTTAGAATATGTATGCAATTAATGGAAGGTCAATAATTCATTTATTTTATTGTCATCCAATTTTTAGTATTACGAACACATTTTTCGTACTCAACAATAACATAGTGTGCATAAATACAAATCTATTCTTAATATAGTTTGTATTGGGTTCATTTTGAAGCTAATGCTTTACATCTAAGTGGCTGCTGCCAACAATTTTATATATTTACTTATTTTTGGGGGATGGTTACTTATTTAGAGTGCTATGTTTATTTTCATGTTAGATTCTTGTCTTGGTACTGATATTTCCGGTTGTCATGGTCGCTTTTGTGCTGATGTGCAAAGATGCACATGGGCGCTTGAGATCACTTGCTGGGAGAAAAACATGCAGAATGTTCATTTCAATATGACTTTTTTTTCTCCTTTCAGGCCCTCACTTCAACAGCTGTGAAGAAAGGAGGACTCTCAACTGGGGATGTGGCAGCACAGTACAAGTATAAGAACACTATTATTGATGTTAAACTTGACACAGCATCAATTGTGAGCTACCTTGTTTTTTTAGGTCATAATAGCTAAGGTTCGTAATCAAATAATCTCATTTACGTACTCTTTTTTCCCCAGATCTCCACGACCCTCACATTCACTGACATTCTCCCATCCACCAAGGGCATTGCTTCATTTAAGCTGCCTGATTATAATTCTGGCAAGGTACGTTAACTTGCATCTTCTGGTCAGAGAATTTGACTCACCATTGGTCATTGTTTCTGAAAATTTGTCTGCTTTGTTTTTGGCAGTTAGAGGTTCAATACTTCCATGACCATGCTACTTTAACAACAGCTGTTGCACTGAACCAATCCCCTGTCATTGATGTTACTACCACAATTGGTACCCCAAGCATTGCTTTTGGTGCTGAGGCAGGCTATGACACTACATCTGGCGGCTTTACTAAATATAATGCTGGGATTAATATCACGAGACCTGATTCATCTGCTTCAATAATCCTGTAAGCCTCGTTCATCCACAAAGATTTGTGTTCCAAATATCTAGCAATCACAATCATGTTTAAAGCTAACAAATTGATATTGAACGTATTCTTTCCAATCAGTGGTGACAAGGGTGACAGCATTAAAGTATCATACCTCCATAATCTGGACCAATTTAAGAAGAGTGTTGCTGTTGCAGAGATCATTAGAAGGTTCTCAACAAATGAGAACACTTTTACAGTAGGAGGGTCTTATGCTGTTGACCATCTGACACAGGTCAAGGCAAGGCTCAACAATCACGGAAAGCTTGCGGCCCTCCTGCAGCATCAGATCATACCAAAGTCAGTGTTGACTCTTTCTGGTGAGGTTGACACCAAGGCCCTGGATAAAAAACCCAGGTTTGGGTTGGCCATTGCCCTCAAACCTTGAGGGTTTTTTTTCATTTTTACTAATGATTGGAATTCCAACCTCAATTCAATTTTTTTGCGGGCCCTTGAAGGGAGGGCAAATAATTAGTTCCACATATGAGCGTTTCTTGTTTCTTCATGAATGGATGAAATATTGCAATAATTTGGAATCCACGGGTGGCTTCTGTTTCCCAGATTTTTTTATTGAATTTTCTGCTTTTCCTCGTACTTTGTAGTAGACATTCCGAGATCTGAAAGTCCTGTTCTCCAGTATGATTATTATCGAGTGTATTTTTTCTAGCATTCTATTTTCAATGTTGTTTTCTGTCACTTGCTTAGTATTGTTAACTTCAGTGCTGTGCTGTCTTTATGATTGTCGTAGACAGATTGGCCTGGCTGTGTCCTTGATTTCTTAATTGTTATCTTTTTTGGTCGAGAGTTCTCAGTTGTTAGCAAAGCCTTCTCATCACTAGCGCGCCATCGACTGAGCTTACATGGTCTTGTAAATAATATTATATTTAATTTTATATTTACAAATATTTGAAAAAATTTAAATATTTTTTAATATCTTAAATATTACAGCTATTAATTTAAAGAAGGAAAAAAAGTATATAATGTCTTCTCAAATTTACAGACACTATATATATGTATATATATTTCAAATTTGTTTACAGGACGTGTTCCCCACTTCCACCTATTTTTGCTAATAACTTTGAGTTGTATTTCTTAGTTTAAAGCATACAAGAACTCAACAATTTTTATTTTGCAATGAGAAGATATTAAACGCATTTTATATTTATAGGGGATTTCTTCAATATGTGATAGTTTTTGTCGATTAGTAACTAATGTTTAATTACATCTTATTTCACTGAAAAAAAAAATACAAAGATAACTTATATTTTACCAGCGAAATATCTATATGGATCTGGATCACCTACAAAGTTAGAACTTGAATTTAAAACCCGTCTGTGTGGGTGATTGGAAAAACCAACAGTTCAACGAAAAATGTTGGCAACTGTTTTAAAATATGAACAAATTTTAATTTCTTCCTGTTTAACTCATTTTGAAGCTTCTAACACGAACATTAAAGAATTGACCTACTTAGAAATTATAACTTCGACCAGAATTTCTATTTGGTTCAAATACTCCATATAATTTGATGACACATGTAACATCTTAGATTTTTTTCATATTATTTATCAATTAAGGTTAAAATTTACAATAAAATCAACAATAAATATCAGAATACAACACTGATTTTATAGTTAGATAATGCACCTAAATTTTTCCCTCTAAATTACATATTATATGAGTGAAATTATTAACTATACCAAAACATAATTCAAACCAAACAATATTTTGAAAATTATAAATGAAACAAACTGATTTTGTTCATAAGTTGATTCGCTCAAACCAGACCATTTTTTTGAATGATTTTACATTGAATCAATTCCATTGAACCAATTTAATTTTTGATCGATATTTCATGAAACGAAACCATGCACACCCTTTATACCTGTTCACGTCACTTGATCATTTGTTTTAAAACAACCTTTGACAAAGTTGGCCAAAAAGTTTAGGGTTTAGGAAACTAAATAAATTTGATTCCATTGAATTCATATTATCTTCATCACAAATAACAGTTTAGATATCACCCTCCCCCGTCACAATTGACACTCATGCAAAAACTTGAACTGTCATATAGCAGACCATCTCACAATAACAACATTTGAGGACAAACAATTTTTTGCAAGTTGCTGCAGCAGATCAGTGACAAAAAGACAACAGCAAAGTAGCTAATAATCATTTGCTCATTAGTGAAGATGCTCGATTTCAAATAATATGAAAAGTTTGCACAATAATAGTAATTAAACACTTTCAAATTACTCGATTAGTTAAGTCGATCAAGGGAGTAAACATCCCACGCAATTAAAACACCTGATATAGGACATCAAAGTAAGATTATGGGAAGTAAACCAAACATATTGAAGTCCAAGCAAATAACATTGTGAAAACAGGCATAATGATCCCATGTCTCGAGGCACCCCTCAACGTGCTCCTTGCATCGGCGAGCAAATTTAAGACTAAAATAATCACTCGTGAACATCCTCTATCTGCATCACAATCTACAAGAGTGTGCTAATGATAGTTCAATCACATTGAATACCATATCAAGTATAACATTGACCAATCTCACCAGCAAAGACTCAAGACAGTGACAAAACAGCTAAAACTATCTAAAAGCAGATAACATTGCCAGTAATAATGTCAAACATTTCATTAAATTAAACAAAACAGAAAGGCCTCAAAATACTGGAACCGTGAAGATCCAAACCAAGAGACCCTCAAAATACCAATTAACAAAAAACCGACACAACACTAATAACCGAATCCAAGTTCCGATGACAATAACGATAACAAAGGTAGCAGTAATAAAAAAACTATAGAGGGAAAATAAAGATGACCTAATCAACGGTTTGCATAATATCTTCAGGAGCGAACTTGGTACCCTTTTCCTTATCAGCAGCGGCACGACCCTTAGCCTTGCGATCGAGCAAAGATTTGCGATCCTTATCCATTCGAAGCTTGGTGATGACAACCTTCGAAGGGTGAATGCCGACGTTCACGGTGGAACCGTTAACCTTCTCGCGAGTGATGCGTTCAATGTGGATGACCCACTTGCGGCGATAGACTTGGACTACTTTGCCCTCGCGACCCTTGTAGGTTCCCCTCACCACCTGAACTTCGTCGTCCTTACGAACCGGCATGGACCGCACGTTGTACTTCGATCGGAGGTCGCCTGAGAGAGGCGCGCTCATCAGGACGCGACGGACGCTCG
Organism: Abrus precatorius; assembly: GCF_003935025.1. NCBI lineage: Eukaryota > Viridiplantae > Streptophyta > Magnoliopsida > Fabales > Fabaceae > Abrus > Abrus precatorius. Next base: position 15,331,826 of record NW_020874406.1, on the reverse strand, counting down.
ACGGCGCCGTGAAATGAGCCTTGCGGCTCTTGCGCCGGCTACTTGAAACCCTAGGATTGAACTTCATCCTCTCTCTCTCTCTCTCTCTCTCTCTCTCTCTCTGCTTTGTGACGGCAATGGAAATGACTATGTATGAAAAGCTGAGATTTAGGGTTTTCAGTTTTAGTCCTCTCTTTTTTTTTTTAATTATTTTTAGAATTTTAGTTGCCTGCTGTGTGGGCTTAGTTCTGGTCTGGTTCTGTTTTACCGATTCGAGAAAGCCCAGTTTTAGTTAATTTCTACGATGCCAATGGCTTGAAGGGAGAGAAGATTGGGCCTGCTGGACCTAATCAGGTGACATGCGCTCTTTCTTATTTATAATCTCCAATAAAAAGAAAATTAGCATTTTCTTGTGTTTTAAATTTTAATAAAATTTATAGATAAAAAATTAAATAAAATTGATTTATTATTATTAAAAAAAATTATTTTATTAGAGAAAAAATTAATAATTTTTTAAAAATTGTGAAAGAAATCATGAATTTATTTTATTTGAGTAAATACTTATAAGTTTGTTAATTTGTCAAAACACGACAAAAATTTATATTTTATTTTCAAATTATAATTCAATTAAATTATAATAATGTTGAAATTTTAGCTTTTTTAAAAATTGAATTGTTTTTTTATTTATCTATGGTGTGCCAATATTCAAAATATAAAATTTTGAAGAAAATAAATTATAAGTCATTTTTAACTTAAAAATCAATTTTACATATTAGTGTTTAAAAATTACAACTAATTAAAAAATAAAATCTGATGTTTAACGCAAGAAAAAATGTGCAACTTAACGAAAAAAATATTAATTTTTTAAAAAATACTTCCGTTAAAAAGTGAAGCTTCAAATCTATGTCTATCATAACATAACGGAAAATTTTAATCACAACCTTGTGAAAGTCTCTTGTTATTTTAGTAATTCTCTTTGGCGTGGAAAATGGAAAGTTAAGTACTCTTTCAGTTACTACACACTAGTTTAACAATTTGTTGAAGTAAAACCACAAAGGAAAATAAAAGGAACCAGAAACATAAGTAGCATAAGACGCATAAAATCGATTGGAATAAAAGGTAAAAAAAGGAATGGAATCAATATTCTTTTTTATTTAATTTTTTAATAAAATATAAAACATGTTACTTTTTAATTTCATGTCAAATTTTCTTTTGTTTCTGGAATACATCTAATAGATAAGAAAAATGTATTATTTCTTGTTTAAACATGGCTATCAAATATTATTTTAACGTATTTTATCTTATTAGTCACATTTTATTGTTATAATAAAAAAAATCTCATAATAATAATTTTTGTTGTCAAAAGTCATATAGTATCCTTTTTGAGTTTCATATAAAGATATTTTCTACATGTGCAACATTGCAAAGGATCAAACATTACATACACTAGATTTTTATTAAAAATTACAAAATTTATTGTTATTTAATGTATTAATAATGTTAAAATGTTTAAAAATCTATAAATACTACTTTAAACATATTTTTTTATTATAAAAATATATATTATACCTATATTTAATAATTTTAATATCTTTTACTGTCATTAACATGATTAAATTTATTGAATAAAGTTGTCTATAAATTAAATTACTATAATGTAAAATAATTTTACAGTTACGGTTTCATGAAAATAAATTCACAAAGGTAGAAACGTTCGGAAAGGAGTTTTGACTTGAATTACTTGTGACTTGGTACTGCATAATATAAACAGATTTTCTTCACAGAGAAGAGAAATGGAGCATATATCTATCTATTTACCCACCTTGTAGAATTTGGTTGAGAATACGAAATTAGAGGTCTCTATCTTTGACATAAAAATAAAATTGAATAAGCAAAGCAAAACTTAAGAGGGCATTTATGAGTCATCACGTGCCATTAATACCCTTCACAAACCATATTTATGGCCTCCCAAAAACTCCATTGAACTACTCAGATTTCAGAGAGTATTGATTCAAAGGACAGAGTGACAGATGAGGAGCTTGAACCATTTCGGGGGTATCGACACCATCTACGAGGAAGAACGCGAGTTCTCTTCTACCTCCTCTCCCTCTCTTTCACCTTCCTTTTCTCCTTCTCCTCCATCCCTTCACTCCCTAGTCAATGCTTGGTACCATTTCTTTCTCACCTCTCTCTGATATTTTTTCTCATATCTTTTATTTCATTCATTCATATAATACTCTTATACACTATGAATTGCAGAGCAATTCTCCCTCACCCCCCCCCCCGGGCATACTTTTAATTTAAAATGAAGTTTTCAATTCATTCATTTAGGTCTCTCGACTCCCGGTGTGAAACAGACATCTTGATACGTGTTCAAGGAACCTCTTTTCGTTTGCACAAGGTTTGTTCATTCACCAATAATCTCACTTATTCATTTGTTGTCTATTTTGTTTTTCAAATTGCTGTTTTTATTTTGGTTACGTAAATGCCCTTTGTTTCTTCTCCTCCTTTTTCTTTTGTTTTCCCTCAAATTTGTGTACATTATAACATAGCTTGTTGCAGTTTTAGTGTTTGGATCAAAATAATTTCAGCACCAACTTTGCCTCAACTGCAAGATTATGACTATTTTGTGGTACAATATTTTTTTCAATATATGCAAAAGTATTACTTGAATGCAATATCACCAGGCTGGACCATAATTTGGGATTGGTGTGAAAACGTGACTTAGGTTATTATTGAGAGAGACAGGAGAGAAAGAAATTCCAATTATCTGTTTCAGTTTATAGAATTTGACATGATTAACACTGTACCGCAAGTGAGAATTCCCTTATTCACATTAAAGGGGTATGGCCCCCACCAGGATCTATGAATCCATCTACCCCAGGGGAAAAAAATCCTCCTTCGGTAGTGGAAACTAGCTATAGCTTAAAAATGTTTGAAATTCAGTAGTCAACAGCCCCATGTCCTTTGTTGAAGGGCATGTAAAGCAAGGGGATAAATGGTTTCACAAGCTTGAATACAGACGCTATATACAGTTATATACTCGCACATCTTTTACAGTGGAACAGAATGAATTAGGACAACTCAGAACCCAAATTGTCATTTTCCCTGTGCATAAAAAAGACAAGAGAAACCCCACCATACGTGATGTAGCATTTTCTTTTTGTTCAGTCCACCACAAAACCTTACCATAAGTCTTTTTACTATATACTACATGTTAATTTTGTAAAGCTTTTCACTTTCTGTAACGCTTTGTTTTTTTTTGTCTAAAAGGGCTTTAGAAAACAGCTTTATAGCTCTGCTTTTAAACTCCAACAGAAGAGGGACATTCCTTTAATCACATAAAAATGTGTGCGTTTGATTTGATCCATGTCATGTCACAATTCATCATCTTCCTCTCGTAGGATCGTATGATATCACAAAGTTCATACCTTAAACGGCATCTAACGGGAGTTTCCAACTTCACTCTCTCACCGCCGTTAAACATAACGCCAGAAATGTTCGCCGCGGTGGCTGAATTCTGTTACAGCCGCAAAGTGCAGTTAACGCCGTCTAACGTTGCCGCCATCAGAACGGCGGCGGAGTTGCTGGGCATGACGGAGGGGGAGAGTCTGTGTGACGTGACGGAAGCGTACTTCGAGAGTGTCGTTGGCGTTGACGCGTCGATAGTTCTGCGTTCGTGCCTGCCTCTGCTTCCCGACGCCGAAACGACAGCGTCGCTTGCCAGCAGATGTATTGAAGCGATGGTTTGGGACGATGACGTTGGTTGTTTGAACGACGTTGTCGTTGGAATGGAGCCTCAGGATTTTCAAACGGTAGCGTACTCCTTGAACAAACGGCTACCCAACCACGACGTTTTGTATAAGATGGTTGATCTTTATCTCAAGGTACGCCACGTGTCATTTCATATCTTTGGTTTTTGCGTGTCGTCATCTCGAGTAACGAGCAGAATAAACTCTCTTTTACGGCATTACTCTAACGAGTAAACCTCGGTATCAGTTTTAGACTTTAGACAACATTTTTTTCATAACATTTTTTAAAACTATGTTCTCAATGATTCCTGTAATATCACTTTTTTAAAACAGTAAAAAAGTTTTTCATAATATTCTTTCTAAAGTAAAACACATGTTGATGGATCACTTTTTATCCAAAGGGTGAGCTTTTACTGAAAAAATAGTTTAAAGGGTAAAAACTATATCGCGTTTTGATGTTGTACTGTTTTGCGAAATACATTTTTCTTAATCTCATGTTGACAGATCGGTTCATAAGAAAGAATCCAACCCATAAGGTGGGCCTTAAGCTTTAATTGAAAAAAAGAAACTTGAAGTTCATCCATTCGTGTTAAAATGTGTAATGTCGATAAAAAAAAAAGTGTAATAAATAACTAAATTATTCTTCAATTTTTTTTACTGTGTACAAAAAACTGAATTTAATAAGAAAATTTCATTTTAATATGATAATTTTTAACCCAAAAATTTTTGTTCATTAACCTGTGCACATAAAGTATAGACAAAGAAAATCCCAATCTTTATAAAATGATACAACGTCTAATTAAATGATAAAAAAAAATATTTCTTATCACCATATATGTACTATTGAATATTCAAATGAAAACCTGAATGTGTGTTTCTTTGTTGTAGTTGTATTCCTACGTTTTTTTTTCTCGTAACGCATATAGCATTTTCCTAATTATAATCTGTAAAACCTAATAAAAGAAATATCTAGGTACGGAAACCTTGATAGCACCAGAAAAAACAACATTGAACCATAAATTAGAAGAGTTATGATTGATAAAAAATTGTTGGCATTTGTGAAGGAAAACAAGCATGGGAAACTAACAGAGGAACAAAAAATGGAAATATGCAACTCATTAGATTGTACGAAGCTGTCTTCTGAAACTATCGTGAATTGTGTTCAAAATCCAGTAATGCCGCTGAGGTTCATAGTGCGTGCGATACTGGTGGAGCATCTCAACACTCGCCGCTCCGTGGCTGCGGCGACAATAATCGATGCGCAACAGATGGAACGATCCTCACTGAGGGACTTTCTCCAGCGTGACACGGCTCGTCGTGAAACGGCACAGCTGAAAGAGGCAATGGATTCCACGTGCTCTCGTATTAAAAGCCTTGAGAAAGAACTGAGAGGAATGAGGAAGATTCTTCTGGAGCATGAAGCTGAGGAAGAGGAGAAGGGGAATGTGTTGAACTCAGCGCGTTCGGCGAGTTTCCATTTTGTGGCAGGTGAGGGTGAGAGCAGCAAAATAGAGAGGGGAGGAAGAGGCTCTGTCTCGTCTTCGGGGTTTCTACTTGATCGCATCATAACCAGTCGAAATGATGAAGAGGAATCGACTCATGACGGTAGCGGAACTCCAAAGACGACCAGAACTTTTCGCCATAGGTTCGTGTCTGGTCTCAAAAATGCATTTCGAATATCCAATTCTGCCTCAAATTAAGAATAATTTTAAATTAATTTTACAAGTGTACATAGGAGTGTGCGCATCCTCATAGTACTAATGTTATTGGCCAGCGCTGAATATATATTCCACGCAATTTTCGTCTTTTTTCTTGCTGCACATTCGTCAATGCCATAGTTGCTATTTCTAGTTTTGCATTGATTGCTCACTTTTATTTCTCTTTGTTTTATTTAAACCTAACAATCTACGGAATTTAATTCTATTTTACCTTGGTTATCCCAGGTTGGCAGGTTAGTAGTGATGAAAAGTTCGAATAATTTGTTAACATTATACGATGTATGAAGCAATAAATTGATATGAAATCATGAAAAATATAATTAAATACAGTTTTAAAATTAGGATTTTGTTAAAATCAGCTTAAAGGTCAAGAATAAATAATTATTAATAATAAAATTTTATTAGAATGAGAAATATTTATTATATTTTTAGATTTTAATATAATAATTATATATTTTTTTATAAAAATTTTCTATTTATAAATATTTCTATCTTAAAAATTGAGATTAACAAAATCTTTAAAATTAATACAAAAATAGTAGTTAGCCAATTAAATAATATAATTTTTTATTGGTCAACACAATGAGACTCTTTTTGTCAAAAAAAAAAAGTTGGTTTAATATAATTTTTTGTCATCCTTTTTGACAGGCTCAACCATTTTTGTTGGTTAGCCTTTTCTCTGTCAATTTTATAGATTCTCCAAATTGATGAGGAAGTTAATTCATCGAGTTTTCAATTGAACCGGGGTAAATTGATTTATTTTTTTATTTCCTAATCCTAACAAACTCGCGTGCACTAAAAATAAGATAAAACTAATTATAATTATATGGTAAAACTATATAAGTATAAATATGTACATTTAATGGGCCCTTTGAATAGAAAAAATATATGTATATTTAATATTACTATTTGAAATAAAACGTAAAATGTTTTTTTTCCACGATGACGTAGAATAATAATTTTGATTATTAAAATTAATAGTATAGCTATAAGTCAATATAATTTTTAATATTAAAATAATAAAATTGATATTTTACTTTCGACATCCATTCGCTAGTTTAGTTTTTGATGCATTCTGCAATTAAAGAACAAAACAAGTTAAAAACTTTGTCAACTGTTAAAATGCCGTGTATTATATATATAGATAGCGAGAGAGAGAGAAATTAAATTAACTAATGTTGCCAATTTTTAGAATTGAAAATTGACATTTTCATAATGTTAAAGATTAAGTCGACTATCCTCTGGAGACTAATAATTTGGTTAAATTGTGGAACGTATATTCTCATTTCCTTAAGTTTTGTTTCCTCTCTCTTCTTGTAAGACTTGCTATAAACCTTTTATATATTTTTTTAATTGTTAATAAGTAATGTCAATAATCACTAATTTCAAATAGCAAATTGATGTTGTCCAAAAGTTTTGTTTGTTTGTTTTAAAGTTTAATAAAAAATTTAAAACTACTAAACAGCATTAAAATGTGTGTCTAAATTAAGAAATTTTTATATAAACAATTTAATTAAATATTCATTCAATAAGTTTTTATCATATAAAAAATTATTTCGTTAATTTAATTATAAAATTTTATTTTAAAACTCCTCCTTAACGTTAAATGCATTTTTATATAAAAACGTATGTATAATAATATGGGAAATTAACTCGCTGTGTGAAAGAAACTGATCTCTGAAGGACCATTTGGATAACTTTACAAATAATAATAATAATAATAACGCTTTACACAAGATATGCTTTAGCAAAAACTTGCGATGATAAACAAAGTTAGTTTCTATTTATTTAAATTTTAAAGTTTTTTTTTATTATACATATTTTAATTTAAAGTCTATACGCGTGATTAATTTAAATATACATTTTAATTTTATGTAATTAATTTAAATTCATTTTATTCAACTTTAAAATAAACAATGCTTGCACGTGAACAAGAAACAGGAACTAAGGAACCATGATGGCGCCGGCAAAGAAAAGTGAGACAGCGATGAGTGTTTGTGCTGAGCAGTGAACACACATCCCCACTCCACTATCAATTATTGATTAAAAATTTATATTGTTTGAATCATTTAATATCAATACTACATATAATATTATACATTATACTATATTTATTTTATAAACATAATTTTTATTATAAGTATATCTTATAAAAAACACATTCAGATAATTAGTTTAATTAAATATTTTTATTAATAATTTTTTATATATTAAAGCTTGTAATATAAATATAATCATTATGTTATGTTTAAACATGACATTTTAAAATTATTGCAATTCATGGATTTAGATAACAAAAAAGTAATTTTAAAATATCACATAATTTTAATTAGATAATTTTTTTTATCAAATAGAAATAATCTTAAATAACTTATTTTATTATACTAAAATTTATGTATTTATACTTTTTTTATTCTTGACTCTCACTTTAAATATTTTATTATTTTTTTATATTTTAAAAAAATTTAATTTTTTATTCAAACGAATACTCTTTTATATATCCTCATTTTAGCGACTCAAAATACATTTCCTTAATTAAACTAAATCAACGGTTCTTAAGAGTCCCATCAAATACATAATTTCTTGAAGGATACAAGAATGCCTTGACCATATCTAAATCTATATCCAGTGGAAAATCAGAGTGTTCTGTCCTTTTCTTATCATTTATATTTCTTGCAGGATTTTGTCTTTACTTGGTATTGAAGAAAAATAATTGGGAACATGTGGCCATACATTACAAGTTACGGAAAGCTTTATACATATGGATGAAGCCAAATAGATAGACAACTCACACAAATTGGTTTAAGCGTGCCACATCTGACCGCAAAGTTGAACATGACAACAAATCCATCGTAATTAGTGATCAGTGATGTGGCAGCACGCATTAATTTAGAAGATCCCACGCACGATCCAAAGGAACTAAAGCTAACCTCATTCTCTAATCCACCACTATCATTTTCCACCTTAACGTGCCTACATAGGATACGCAGTTCAGCTCCCCCTTCCATCGTAATTAGTTTATATGTTAATTTTAACTAATCATGCAAACATCACCCAACTAAAATGCACGTTTCCCACGAAAAAAATTCTACCTTCACTGGCAACAGTGGCTTCTAATTTTTTAGGTCCAGCTTAGCTGTAACTGTAAACCGTTACAGAACCTGAGAGACTCTACGCCGTCGGCTACACTTCTTTCTCAGTTTCTGTTTCAAACGCTTAACAAAATCTTCATTTTACAGCTTAATTTTCTCTTCCGCTGCGGAGATGAGCACCGTACAAGCACCGCGTCCACCGTGTGGTTGTGGATTGTTCCACAACGTCCAATGTGGACCTTCGGCGGTGGAGAAGTTAGGGTTCCTGAAGTTCGGCGTAATCAATGCTGTTGTATTAGGTCGTAGTCGTAAAAGCCTGTTGAAGCCGATTATGGCGAAGGAGGACCATGGCGCGTCTTTGATCGATGACGGCAGTCCTCAATGCCAGGGGCGTCAATTGAAGAAACCGAATGGTTTCACACCTCTGACTAATCACTCTGCTGCATTATCCGGTACTATCTTTATTTTTAGATTCTATCAGGATCTGGAATCTGGATTATTAATACTGTTATTTTTGTTGTTTGACGGTGGAGAGTGGAATGAGGTTTTTAATTATTACACTGTAGAAGATAGTGGAATGTGGAACGAGATTGTTTTCTGATCTTGGACTAGTCTATCCGGAAAATTGATAACGAATGCTAACTGTAACATTATTAAATGGTGATATGTTCAACGTTAAAGACAATTCAAAAATTTGTAGCTACATGAGCGTTTTCCACATTTGCTGTGCTAAACACAAATTCTTCGATCAAGTTTTAGCAAACTTCTCAACAATATTACTGAGTTTAAGTGACTTTTACAAGGATTTATTACATTAGAGATATAAGAGTTTAATCCTTTTTTTAGATGTTTAATCTCAATTTTAAGTGTCGAGGTTAATAAATTCATACTTTAAAAGAATAATGTGAAACGAGTGAAATGATATAATGTATTACGGTAGAGAATATTTTACAATAGTTGTGCTAAGATTCTCTCCTGCTAAATGGTCAACTTAAAATCAGGGCACCTGTTCACCAATGCTTTTATTATTGCTATAAAAGGGAGTTTGAGTGGTTATGGGAACATGGAGAACAAAAACATTAGAGTGATAAATTGATCAGGAAGATCTCATCCTAGGTGAAACCTGAGCATAGATAAAGTGAAAGTGCTATCAAGGTGATTTTGTCCAAATAAACATAATTTCATTAACAATAAAAGGAGTGGTAAGTGTGTACAGTCTTGTTTCTCTTTGCTGCTATTTTTTGTAACTGGAATCTCATGGATTTCATTAAATTACCGTTTGAGCTTTCATGTATGCTGCTTGTCAAGTGGGCCTTTGACAACAATTTTTAGTGAACAAAAATAGGAAAACAGATAAACAGATAAACAGATAATATCTAGCTTCTACTTCTAAGCGGTATGATGTATTTGAATAAATATAATTCAAATTTTTTAACAAAGTTATTATCTAGCTAGGTAAAAGTCTCAGCGAGATGACAAATATTGGGAATTCGATGAACATTTTGTGGCACGAATGTCCAATCCAGAAATTTGATAGACAGCAGCTACTTCAGCAAAGAGGCTGTGTAATTTGGTTAACTGGTCTCAGTGGTTCAGGTTTGTGAAATTCAGTCAATTTTTACATATACAGTGATTGTTTCTGAATGTTCGCCTTAGTTCATTGATGTCAGGCTGAAATAAGCGCTCAATTGTGTGCAGTAACAGAGTCCTGGCTTCCTGGCTTCTTTTATCAGTCTTAAATGCCTCCAGGATTCCAATGGTGTTCTGATTTGTAGTTCATTAGTTCTTCCATTTGATGTTATTTTTTATGTCTACTCCGTTGTGTTACATTATATGCACGGCAGAAACAGTGAACATTCATTTTGGTATAGCTCCTTTTTCATGGCGTCCCATTGTTGTATAACTATCACAATTGAAATGCCGCATGGTCTTGTTTACTATTCACCACCATTACATGCTACTTTTCTTCCCTATGGTACAGTCTCAACTTCTTTTGCCTGAGACCTATGCAATCATAGTTGACAATATTTGTCTCATAAAAATGAAATCATGAACACAATAAATTTTCTTCTCTTTTGAAAGCTTTAAATTGCAAAGGTCAAACATGCTTTAAATTATAATGTGGCCTTTCATGAAGATGTTCCATGTTTGTTTTCTCTGCTGTGGAATATCCACTGATAGTGAAGCCAGAAAATGAATGCTGTGTTTAGTTTCTTTAGAATATCAGGATATTCACTTACCTTTCTTTCGTTCTTCTAGGTAGTAGACACTAGCACTATCTCTCTTTCTCTCCCTGTCTGATTGATTACAGTCTTCAAAATTGATTTCAGGAAAAAGCACTCTGGCATGTGCTTTGAGTAAAAGCTTGCACTCCAAAGGAAAGTTGACTTATATCCTTGACGGGGACAATATTCGACATGGCTTAAACCGTGATCTTAGTTTTAGAGCAGAAGATCGTTCAGAGAACATACGGAGGATTGGTGAGTTACTATATAAAAATGTAAATACATATCAAGACACGTAAGTCCTCTCATTCTTCCCCATTTTTTGCAATATTATTTATTAATCTTCGTACATCATTGGGAATAATTTTCAGGTGAGGTAGCAAAACTTTTGGCAGATGCAGGTGTTATTTGCATCACTAGTTTAATATCACCGTACCGAAAGGATAGGGATGCTTGCCGAGCTCTGTTGCCAAAAGGAGATTTTATTGAGGTACATTCTTACTACGGTGAACTAAATTATGCAGGTTGTTCAGCATCTGCTAAGTGCTAACAATAGTGAACACTACGGTTATTAAACAAGGCAAAAGATTCTTTACTGCCGCAATGTTTACAATCCTCAATCTGCACGTGTCGCAGGTTTTCATAGACGTGCCACTAGATGTGTGTGAAGCAAGGGACCCAAAGGGACTCTATAAGCTTGCTCGAGCTGGAAAGATAAAAGGTATCTTAGATTAATTTTTTGCATCGCTGCTGCTTTGTATCTAATAGGAATCTTCTTGTATTGTGTAACAATCATGCACGTGCTGGAGTAATTCTTTAACTATACAGGTTCACCAGTTTAGCTACATAAATTGTGTTTATTTCTCTTTTTACTGTGGATTGAATTGTGCAATGTGCATCAGCATATTGAATTAACTACTTGGAATTCTGCAGGTTTCACAGGGATAGATGATCCATATGAACCACCATATAGCTGTGAGGTGTGTACTTGTTGCATTGTACAAATGTTGGACTAACAACACTTACAGTTGTTACTTGTTAGTGTTGTTAAAGAGGAATAATATGAACAAATTTTAATATATCATACTGGCATACGATGAGAAAATTTATTTCTCTTTGCCCGGGATCCCGATTTGAAGGGAAAAATTGACCTTACAAACGAGATAAAGTTATCCACCCTCTGCTTTCTCTTCAAAACTAACTTACGCAGAACTTTCTTAAATTGATTACACATTCCCATTCTCTTGCAGATAATATTGCAGCAAAGAGGAAGTGAGTGTATGTCTCCGAGTGATACGGCGGAAATAGTAATATCATACTTGGAGAAGAATGGATACCTCCGCGCCTGACATTTCTTGAATGGGGTCTTTCTTTCTTGTTTGTTGTAGGTATCGTATGTAACATAGTCCAAGGCACAAACAAACTGCTTCTTCCAGCAGCAAGGAAATCATCGTTTCCTTTCCTATGCATCTGCTTTCATTTATGGCAGCTACAAACGTGAAAAATTGTTCCTAAGTCTTCAGTCACATTGTATTTACGACTTCATTATTTAGGTGGAAATAACTGAGGTTGATCTATGAGGAGGGAGTTGGTGTTGATTGGCATTGTGATCCATTTCCTTTAGCAAATACTAGCAGATGTTTGTTGTTGAATGTTTCTCATGCTGTCGATTCTCACAAATTAAATTATTTAACTGCTGTGTAGAAAATAATGACGATGAAGTTAGATAGGAAATATTTATATTCTTTTATTAAAATAAAAGCAACAATATTGAGTCTAATTACAAAATTTAAAAATTAAAATCACATAAAATTTAAGTTAAAAGAAGTAAATTTACAATTAAGGCAACTTATTATATTAAAAATGATAGTTTGTCATTTAGTTTTTCTTTTATTAATCTGCACTAATATCACTTCCACCTAACCACTTTGGCCGTCAGCTGAGTTTTCTTTCAAATATTTACGCGCTGCTTTTATTATATATAATTTATAGGGCAATGGATTCCCCCTTTTTTTGTTTTTTAATGAAAAAACTAATTCAAAAGCCTCCAATTTTAAGATGTCTACTTCTTACCACACTGATTTAACAACTAACCAACATGAAAAAGAAAGTGCGGTGATAAAAGTCCAATCTTTATTCAGTGTTAACAAAACCGACGGACCACAAACAAAAATTGAACCATACCCATATAAAAGGAAGCAGCTTCTACTTTATAGAATTTGCATTATTCTTAAAATATTTATTTTTATTCTTATTTATTAAAAAGAAAATATTCAACATTTTTTATATTTTTAAGTTAATATATACATATAATTTTTATTTAATATTTATTTTATAAAGTAATAAAAACTAATAAAAAATAAACAAAAGATATAACAAAACTCTTATTCTTAACATATATTATAATCCCGATACCATTATTTTATACTAAATACCGCATCAATGAGCAAAATGCAACACCATAACTGATACAATGATCATGACCCTTCAAGAGTTATTGGGAATTATAAAGGGAAAGTAGGTTTACAAGGCCAAATGAGATTATCAAAACTCTACATAAAATTAACCCTTCTTTGGAGCAAGTTTGGTCTTAATATTGTCAACCTCTTTAGTATCAATCTGGAATGTCTGGGCAAGCACATTATCAGGCACAGTTGGTGTTGAGGTAAACAAAGCTGCAGCTATAGACAAAGTGCCAGGGAGTTGACTATTAAAGGCAGAAAGCACTGAAGCAGGTTTATCCCCATTGTTCTTCTGATAGTGCACCAAACCTTTTGGGAACACAAAGATTTCACCTTTCTTAATGGACTTTGAGATGAGTTTGTTAGCTGTTGTGATAAATCCCACATCTAATTGACCATCCAACACAAACACAATCTCAGTGGCACGAGGGTGTGTGTGAGGTGGGTTAAGTCCTCCAACTTTGTAGTCTATCCTTGAGAAAGACACCCCTAATGTGTTAAGCCCCGGAATTTTTTCCACATTGGCTGCAGTAACCACAGATCCCAATGTGTTGTTGATCACTGCAGGCTTTGCTAGACCATTAAAGAAAAAATCTGATTCTGTGACATTGGCCTCCGCCTTGCATGCAAACCCATTCACTTTCACACCTACACATAATTAATTACACACCATGCACATCATTGTACTCATTTCCTAAACACAATTATGCTCTATACTCTGGTTTGAACTATAGGAACAAATAGAGAAATTAAAATGGTAATTGGTAATGTATATTATTACCTGAAGAGGGAAGTGCTACACAAAGATCTTGAAGTGTGTCAGGGTCAGAAGCGAAGACAAAGGAGATGATACAGCAATAGAAGACCAAAATTGCCAAAATATTTGTTGGCGACATGATTTGGATAATGATAGTAAATAAAGCGTTAGATTGAAACACAAAAGTTTATTATATGGCTTTAGATCGGAGAAGAATGTTTGAGTTGAATTTGAGAAATGTGGCAAGTTGCTTCCTTTATATACATGCATCATTTGTAGCTAGGCAATGTTTATGGGCAGAGTAGATGAAATTAATGATGTGATGGCAAAGCATTAATGAAGTCCTTCAACTTAAATTCAAAGCAATTGTGTAGAAAGGCATAATAGGAATTAAACTTTTTAAGTCTTTACTAGAAAAAAATTATTCGTGTGAATTTATCAATGTACAAATTAGTTTGTTGCTTGCTGGAAAAATACGAACATTGACTATCCAATGAAGAGGAGGTTGGTGAGAAACGTAGGGTGATTAACAAATCTAAACTTCATCCATGCATTATGATTAAGAGAAATGTATGTGTGTATTTATAATCTTTTGAGTCATTATTAAGAGAAATGACTTTGAAGATTGACACCAATTACCAAATCTGACCAACTTTGGGGTATGCATTGGGCCATTTTGATGCGACACCCAGCACTTCAGTTCCCCTATTGCTTTCACTGTTATGCTAATGGACAGATTATGAATTAGGCCAATATAAAGGATTGTTCCATTCTTAGAGCAGCGAAGATTTCTTTAATTTGAAGTAGCAAAGATATTATATCCACCTGAACGGTTAGAAATATAAATCATCTATGCGAAGAGAAAATGTGAGGAAAAAATAGATAAAAGAGAAAATATGATAAAAATTAATTTTGCATTTGTTTGGTTAGAGTGAAAATAAGGAAAGAAGTTGGTAGTTTTTTTGGTTCTTTATAGTGAGATTGAGAAGATTCTATGCTATATGTGTAGGATAAATATGACTCTGATATTGACTACTTGATCAAACTTAAAATTGCTTAAATTATCTCTTTTTATTATTTTTAAACGATTTTCTTTATAAGTTGATCTTTCATATATAGGTTTATTCAGAGATTTCTTTTTTATGTTTGTTTTTCTTTCTCTCATTTTAAAAAAAAATCTTTATATTATTAAAAGTTGGGATATTTTTAAAAAATTATCATTATTATATTTTAATTGTAAGACAGCACATAATAAGAAAGTTATATTAATATTTTGAATTTTGTTAAACTCAATTTTTAAAGTTGAAGATAAATAATTGATAATAATAAAAGTTTATTATATTTTTATAATTTCAATATAATAATTATGTATTTTTTTATAATTTTTTTTATTTGTGAATACTTAAATAGGACTGAAGTTAAATTTTTTTAAATATTTTTAAATTAATATTATTGCTATATTTAATTTGTCTAGCACTATGTTTATACCAAATATCATGTTATAACAATAATAAATATTTAGGTCATAATCATATACTAAAAAGCATTTGGAGACAATTATATCTATAATTAGAGAATAAAATAATTTTAAAATTATATATAGCTGTAAAATAAAAATTTAATTATAATTTTGTAATTCAAATTTAAGACCCGTTTGTTTATATGATTTATTTATTTTTGGTCTGAAGGGTTGTTTTGAAAGTCGCGAAAAATAAAACCCCGCCCACGAACGCGTACATCTTCACGGCGGTGTGAAGGGAATAGCGGAGTCGGGGGAAGGCGGCTGTGAGAGAAGAGAAAAATCGATCTCACAGAAGCAGGCAGCGTCTCTTTCTCAAAATCGCCGTAAACTACAAACGAAGTAAGTAATTTATTGCGGCAGTGAGTGATTAAGAATAACCCTAACAATAACAATGGGGAAGAAGCAGCACAGCGAAGATAGAATGTTCATCACCAAAACCGAATGGGCAACGGAATGGGGTGGCGCTAAATCCAAACAAACTCGCACCCCTTTCAAACGTCTTCCTTTCTATTGCTGCGCGTATGTTTTCTCAATCCTAATCATTTCACTCTCTGTCTTAGGTTTGGCTTCCTCGTTTCACTCTCTGTGATGGATATGAACGACCCTTTGGATTTCGAAGTAGAAGACAACCTTCTCAAATCTCCTCCAAGTAACAATAAAAGGTTTTCCTTTTTCTCAAACTCGTTTTACCTCTGCCCAACTCTTCCAAGTTTCATTTTTTAAAATCGGGATTAGGGTTTTATAGTTTCTCTTTTGCAATTTTTGTGATGATCCCTGTTTTGCGTTATATTGGTTTCTCTTTGTTTGTTTGTTCTAAAAGTGGTTTATAGAAATAAAGTAATTGAAATTTGAATGTCAATCAGGAAGAAAGTTATTGGGTTGGATGATCTTCTTAAAGACCATTATAGAGAACAGGACAAGCTTTTGGAGAAGCAGAAAAAGGTTAAAACTAAGACAAAGAAGAATAAAAGTATCTATGATGATGAAGATAGCAAGGAAGCCAAGTTAACTAGGCTAGTTGAGAAATGTCACAATCAGGTTACCTGTTCTTGTCTCTCTCTTTGCATATGTTTTTGTGTAATTGTCATTGTCTGTTGTTGATTGCCTTTCTCATGCAGTTGAAAGCTTTCGGTGAAGATCAAGAAATTCCACCTTGGGGAATAAAAGTTTTTGGAGAACAGGTCATTATACTAAGTCAAATGCTCTATATATGGATTGCTACTTTCATCTCTTAATTGTATGGATATTTGAGGTTAATAATGTTTTCATTTTGTGAAATGCAGAAATCCTTTCCCTCTCTAGATTTTCCTGATATTGGAAGTTGTAACCTTTTACAGTCTTTTTTGAACAACAAGCTAAATTCTGTGGTTCAATTGGCCTCTGACAAAGGTTGTTATGGTGTATTGTTTGTTAAGGCTACAATGTTATCTACTTTGTTAATTTGCAACGCTAAGAAACTGTCTGTTTTTAACATGGCAAAATACTGAATCAAGGCAGATTCTTATCAAGTTGCTGCTTATATGCATGCTATCAGTTAAAACTAATGTTTTTGTTTTTAAGTGGTATCTTATGTCAGTTAATATTATGCATTTTTTCAGGAGATATCTTTCTTGAAGGGTTATTAGTTAATGGCTGGCTTCCAAAATTAGCTTTCGTGCGTGGTCATGTTGAAAAGCCAGTAGCCATTTGGGCCTTCAAGACAAGTGAGTGAAAGCATGGACTTTTGCGTTTATTTTCTTACTAGCTATGAGCATAGCAGCAAGATAGTCATACATATGTTTTAATTTGTTCTTTCAGTGTTATATTCATCCAAAAAAGAGCTCCAAAACTCTTCCAGTGACTTTTGGTGTGCGATTCTCTCTTTTGAAAAGGAGGTAAACTTGTTTCTTTGTTTTCTCTGGCATTGTTCCATTGATAAAAATAACGACTTGGCATCTTTCTTTTAATTAACAATCATCCTTTACCAGGTTGATGAGTTGCCTGTCAAAATTGATTGGTTTCCTGGGTATACAGATTTGAGAAGAGCTCTTGACATTTACGGGTTTCTCTTCAAATTTTCAGCCAGTGTTGACCCTAAATGTTTAGGTGAATTTCTTATGTCTGCACTAGTTTATCTCTGCATTGTGAAAGATGGATTGTCCTTCTAGAGAAATATGAATTTGTTAATTTTCAGCATTGTAAAGTTGAAGTGTTCTATATTTTTACATTGGTATATATCCAATGTAGAAATATTTGTGCGCCATTTCAAGAAAATTTGTTAATCTCTTGCCAGTTGTTGACATGCTTCTAAGAACAATCTAAATGTCTTTTAGATTCTGCCATTAGAGGACCACCACAAAATATTATAGCTTGGGTCAGATTTGTCACTGCCTGTTGTCTGATAAGGTAGTCAACACCAGTGAGTCTACTTAGAGGATAACCTGAATGATTTTCTGTTATTTGTTTCTTTGTTGGTCATCATTTGAGTTTGAGGTTGCTTTTATTATATTTCCTACTGATAATTCAAGTAATAAAATTTTGAAAGTATGATAATGTCAATTCATGTCTCTTGATTCTCATTGCAGGAGTAAAAAAACGATCTTTTCTATTGTAGAAGCCGAAGAGATAGTTGAAATTATTATTTGTCTATTCCTTGATCGCCAGTTTCAGGGTTTGTTGGTGCTTTTGAGTGACTGCATGCAGGCAATTGTTAATTACTTTACAGACCAGGAATGGTGCTCAAGTTGTGAGAACATAGCAAAATTCATTTCTTGCAGGTCATTACTTTTTTTCAATTTTTTGTTAGTAATCTTGCCCTTGACTTTGTAATTGCTTCCCTTTCCTTATTTTTGCTCTCTTGGATGTGTAGGGTCTCTAAGGATTTGAATTGCATCCAGACTACTGAATGTGTTTCAAAAGTTAACTTTCGTTGTAAGCAACTTAGAAGGACAATTGCTTATCAGACCCTGCTTTCTTGTTTTGATGGAGTATGCTACCTTCCCTTCTCTCATCAAGTTTATTTATGCTTGTGCATATGAAAGGTACAATGAAGGTCCCAGTGATGTGATGGAAAGTTAGTATATGAGCAGCAAGTTATAGATTATGTTTACTGTTGCTTGTTTGAATGAAACTGCTGTGTAATAATTTAGAAAAAAAAAAAAGAGTTGTTTGTGAAATTATTCATTGAGTTTATTTTTGTGGAATGTTTGTCAAAGCTTTTCTCACTCATTCTTTTTATGGTATTAACAAATACTACTAAGCCATGTTTGATCTCAAAAATTCTCCACCACTTAAATTTTCAAATATGCCCTTAATATTTCTATTTTTTAAGTCCAAAATCCAAAGTATTGCCAACAATTAAATTTTCAAATAAGGCTCTTAATATTTCCATATTCATTAATTCAATGTATATGTAATTTGGAAATAGTCCTTTCTTGTTTGAGCATAGAACTGTAGATCTATGCATTAATAAGCATTGTTGGTTTTATTATTTGAACTTTGATTTTCATTTTAAAATATTTGTGTATTACAAACTGAAAACACTAAGCAAAATGTGCAAGCTGACTTTTAAGTTTTAAGACTTGACTCTCAATAACAAATTGATGTGAGAAGATTCTGTTAAAAAAAAAAATCAGCATTAAGTACAACCAAATTAATTGTGACAGTATGCATGGATATGAATAGAGATTTGCTTCTGAACTTTTGGAAAGTGAGCTGACTTTTTCTCAGGTCAACAGTGGAGAAGAGATTGTCAGATCACTCACAGAAATTAACTTCAAAGACAAAAGTTGTGATTTCTTCAAGATGTATATTCACTTAGTTTTGACAGAGAATTGGGTTTTGTCCAACTTATATATTGAAGACAATCCAGTAATCTATGAGATGTTTTGTCTTTTTCTTAGACATTGTTCTAGCTTAATTTCAGCCACGGACCTACGATCATATGCATCAAAGGTGAATGAAACAACTTTATTACTTTCTTTTAACCACAGATTTATTTAGTGTGATTTCATGTATATAAATAATTTCATTTTACAGGTTCGTCATAGGGCAGCATATCTTTTGCACTTCTACATCTATAAATAATTGGTTTCAGGTATCTTCAGTATCCTATACGCAGAATTTTATCAAGTAACAATGAGATGAAAATATTTTAAAGAAAGTTATCTAGTATCTAATAGATAAGGTGAAAGTCTTGTAGACCTTTGGCATATATTGTGCATATTAATAGTTGGTGCCAGAGGTACATAACAATACTTATCCTATTGGTTGGTCAACTGAATGATGTGTACTTTATCAATGACTTCATCTGAAACGAATATCCAATCTCATGGACAGACCAGTATAATCTTAGAAGATTATATGTCCCAACATTGCATTCTTGCCTCAAACGACTACACACATAAACATATTTCCTTTAGAGTGCATCTTCACTTATTTGGCATTTTACTTGTAGCGAAGACATTTACTTTCACAGAAGCTGTCAAGTCTCTCTTCTTGTCCTGAGATGGCCAAATCTTAGAGGTTGAAAGATTAAGGAATGCTGTGTTGCATTGACACTAAGCACTACATAGCTTTTTTTTACTCTTACATCTGATTCTTCAAACTTGTACAGAATGCTCTCCTCTCCTTAAGCATGAGATGTTCTAAGAGCATACAAGAAGGGTGAAATTGGTTGTTTTGGCTTTTTGTTAGCTGACATGAATTAAGATTTGTTGCTCATCCAAGGCTATAAATTGCTAACTTTTGAAATAACAATGTAATTTAAAGAGTGATGTTATTGTTTCTAGACTCTCTTTTCATTATATTTTAAAAGTTATTATCTCTTTTAGAAGGAAATCAATGTGTTAGTTATACTTTAATTTATTTTAATAAAAACAAGTTTGTGTACTGAGTAATGATGAATGGATTTATTAAAGAGTTTTTTTTTCTCATCAACTTCTCAGGTTATTGTTAATTTTAAATATGGTATTGTTTATTTTTTAAACTTCACTAGATGAAATGATAGTTTAGACATATTGGCTTTAAAATAGCACTAAATCCTTATTTCATTTTTTGAAGTCTCAAAGTTCATTGTAGGAATTAATATTGCAGAAAAATATGAAGTATATTTTTCTTATTTGAAAAAAATACAAGAGAGAGGAATAAAACTGTACATTTAATCTATCTCTGAAAATCAAGAAAATAATTTTCTCTATAAATGTTGTACCTAAATAAGGAAATAAAATTGATTTTATTAACATTAAATCCTATTATGGGCTGTACAAATCAGAATTAGATAATTCTGATTGATATGTTTGTCTGCATGATGGAACATGGTCAATTTTTTCTTTAATGAAGTGTCGGTCAATCTCCACATGCTTTGTCCTATCATGGTGCATTGGGTTCTCAGCAATGCTTATAGTAGCTTTGTTGTCGTATAATATCCTCATAGTGTAATTGATAGGAATTTTGATTTCATCCAATAACCTCTTAAGCTAGATTCCTTCACCGATACCTTGAGCCATAGCTCTAAATTCAACTTCTGCACTACTCCAAGTCACCAAGTTTCTCCACACAAAGGAGAAGTAGTATGTAGTTAATTTCCTGTCAAAGGGACATCCTGCCCACTCTGAGTCAGTATAGACTTCAATGCCTCTTTCTGAGTTCTTCTTGAAGTAGAGCCCTCGACCTAGTGTACCTTTGAGGTATTGGAGTATTCTGTTCGCCACTTTCATGTGGGCCTTAGTTAGATTAGATGTATAACGACTAGCCAAGCTCGCAGCAAATCCAATGTTAGGCCTAGTGTGAGTTAGGTAGATTAGCTTCCCAACTAGGCTTTGATACTTTTCCAGTTCTATGGGAGTATTGTCTGCCTTGCACTCAAATAGTTAGAACAAACATTATCTTCATCCGCTACATTCTTATCTTCATCTGGTTCTGAGTAAGGATTGACAAAAACGGTGACACTGGTTATCTTCATCTTCTCCTGCAAAGATAAAAACAAATATATAAAACATTATGCAGTGTAAAAGTGGTCAGTATGGCTTGCTTGATACTGGTTAATGGATCATTTAGAGACATCAGCAAGCATTGTTAATTATTATATCAACTCTTCAAACTAGTGAAACCTTGCCATCATTAACCAACAAGCTTGAGGCGCAGAGACACAAAAAAGTACTATACTGTACTCGAGTTAGTCTAAACCTCAATGTATACAAATGAAAGTGCAAATTATCATAATGTCAAGTGTTATAGAATGATGTGTAGTAGTAGTGCCCACAGTGAAAATTTAATGCACGAAACCCAAAGTTCAAACTAGCTACACAGATGCAAAAGGTAAAGAATATATTTATGCAAAAGATAACAAAATATGTACAACAGCAGAAGAATCTACTTTTTCTAAAGCAGATCCATATTTTGTGATAATATGCTTGTAATTGCACAAGTGGAAATTCAATGCATTTGACAATAACAAAACCGAAAAAGGGAGACAATCTATTGCATCAACAGTGAAAAGAAAACATGACTCACCAGAGGTCGGTCATTATCATCAACAGGAACCTTTTCCATTGCTGCCAGTGTAGTCAAGCCACCGACAACTACTCCAAAAACTGTGTTTTTGAAGTTTAAATGAGTTGCAGACTTGTATAAGATGAAAAATTGGGAACCATTAGTGTGTGGGCCACTGTTTGCCATGCTGACTACGCCCCTTCCAGAGTGAATTAATTTAGAGTTAAGTTCATCCTTGAAAGGCTTTCCCCATATTGATTCACCTCCTCGACCAGTACCAGTAGGATCACCACCCTGTATCATGAAATTCCTGCATAAAATGGACTATAAGACTTCATAAATGAGTGTTGATTTACTCCAGGGAGAAAAATGTAAAGTTAATCATTATACCTGATGTTTCTATGAAAAGCAACTCCATTATAATTTCCACGTTCACAAAGGGTGATGAAGTTCTCACATGTCCTGGGTGTTATATCACAATGTAGCTCAATGTTTAAATCACCGTGTGTTGTATGCAGTTGTACATATCCCTTCTTTTTTGGATTCTTCTCAACTTCCACATATTCAAATTCATTTTTTGTAACTGGATCATATGATGTTGAAGTGAAAGACCGGGAAGCAGCACCAGTTGTGAAATGACTTTTTACCTGAAATAGGCAGCTTCATTAGTAAGTTGATAATACATAGAATATTGATTACTTCCCCCTCTTCCATAAGAAATGCAATGTAAAATCTTTCATGTGTCTTTGCCTAATAGCTGAGCTTTTGGGTAAAGACACGTGAAACTTCATTAAAAGTTGATAATACATAGAATAGGGATCACTGTCCTCTCTTTTGTTAGAGATGTAAGGTTTGCATTGGTGAAAATGGTTTACTTCTAGGAAACTCACCATCTTTGCATTCACTGGCGCTCTGTCACCAGCCATATGCATAGCTATTCTAGCTGCAGTTTTATCGCCTGATGAGGCTTTAGCAGCAGCTGCATTTCTGCCATTTACTGAAGCAGATGCAGCATCCACAATACTAAATGTCTGAAGAGCTTTGGCCTCTTCATTTGAATTTGATTTGGAATCTTCTTTAACCTGTGACCTAGCAGCTAAGATGGCAGCAAGTGCAGCAGCCCTTTCTTTCTGTGCCTTGCCACCACCTCCACCATGCAGTGCAGTTTCCTTTCCTTTCTCAGTTCCAAGCTCTTGAAGCATTTGCTTGATATCACCGGACATGTTTATGTTAGAGGTTGGATCTGAACTCATTTTCTGCAGTTCTGAGAGGGAAAAACTGGATGTGTCATAGCTAATACTAATAACAACAAAAGCTGCAACATCAAGACCAATGAGAGATTTATGGTTGGCAAAAGATGAAGGAGCTGCAGGCTGTATAGCATCCCTTCATCATCAACTTTCAAACTATTTTTAACATGATCAAAATCCAGAAGAACCTTGCTGTCAAGCGCATTAGGATTCTGCGAAGGGTGCACACAAACACAAAGAAATAGAGAAAATGTTCTCATTCAAATCCAACTTACCTGAATTGTTATAAGGTCATCCTTAGTGAATGGCTCATCA
Organism: Abrus precatorius; assembly: GCF_003935025.1. Taxonomy (NCBI): domain Eukaryota; kingdom Viridiplantae; phylum Streptophyta; class Magnoliopsida; order Fabales; family Fabaceae; genus Abrus; species Abrus precatorius. The sequence goes on along the minus strand of NW_020874406.1, from coordinate 15,308,283 downwards.
GTGAGGAGTTCCTTCTAGTTTTTCGTCTTAATGTTTAACTCTTTAACGGCCTATTTCATATAACTTACGTAAATATAAATACTACAGTCTACACAAATAAATTGCCGTTATTAACTCCTGAAACACTTCAACATCCAGCAGTTTTAGAGTCAAATTGTTTGTTGTTAGTTTGTAAGGAACTAAAGATCTTTATTTTTCCAGACAAAATATCAAGTTCTTCAAAAGAAGTCTGTTGTATTAAGATTTCTGAATTTTTGTCAGGTTGAACAGTCCTAGAATCCCCAAGGGGAGGACTACTTCAATCAATAATGATTATAGATTTGGTTTAAAAAGAGTAAGATGAGATAATTCCCACATTTGGTTACAGACTGCATTTTTATAGTGGTTTAAAAAATTCCATATTTCGCCTTCATATCACAACACACAATTCTCTCAAATATTTAATTCAATCATTTAACCTATGGAAACTTCAGTGTCAGTGTGTCACAATCAATTCAAGAATAAGAATAACTAGGCTAGTGAATGGAGCTATATTACCAATAATGCCATCATAATGTAACAGGGTGCATACATATCATTTCCATCTGAGACTACACCAATTAAAAGATTGAGATATCTCCATCCAGGAAGTTAAAGCTAGGAAGAACAAAAGGGTCCCAAACCTATGTATCATCCTTTGTTACAACCAAAGTTAGTAACAGAAAAGTGAGTTCAATCTTATTTCTTTGTTTTTTTGGCGGTTGGGGTGTGTGACCAAGGTTAGCAAAATGTGCCCTCTGTTTCTCTCCAAATAATACCATCGTTTTCTATTCCACAAAAACCTAGAAAACAAAAATGTTACCACAATTGAAAAAGCTGATGGTTCTTTTGGTGTGCACACTTGTTAAGAACGTAAACACTATTTTCAAGAAAAAAGGGTAGCAAACTCAAACTAATGCAACATTTACTACACTCCTCGATGTATTAAATTCCTTGTTTTATGATCAATGTTACAATAACTGTACAGAAGTAATGACAATTATTCTGGAGAAATTGGAAGCGAAGGGAGGGTAGGGGCAAGATTGCCTAGATATTGATTCAAACTTGAAAGAACCATGAAAAAATATGAGAGATTTCTCTGCGTAAATCAAAATAAGGTCCCTGAGCTCTTCCAATCCATGACAATGTTATTGAATTATATATTTACATCTATTCCACAAAGTGAAACAATTTGTGCAGATGAATCCCAAGTGAATTCACATTATCACACAATTAGGTTTATTTACAATGTTTACAAACAAGAGTGGCATCTTAGCGTAAATGCAAAGCAGCCAGTTTATCAAGCATCATCTTTATCTGCAACTCATGAGAGGCTAATTAACAATGCAATTAAATTATAGCTATTACCAAGTACCAATGTTTGACCTAAGATAATGTTTTGGGTAACCCATTTGAGAAATGCAACAGTGTTTTCAATGCAGCCAAATTTATTCCTTCATTCACCAACAAAATAGGAATGCCACTGTTGAGTGTCGACTGAACCAATTTGGCCAATATTACATTATACACAAGAAGTTTTCAGTTTTTAGCAATAACAAAATGATTACGACATAAAAATGCCATCATCATTTTCAAAGTCAGCCAGCTCTCCAATAGTACAATCAAGGGAACGGCCAATCACAATGATCATTCAATGTCAACTTATCATATTATGATTTGTGGGATAGCAAGTATTTAAATTAGAGGAGCCTACACATGGTAGTAGAGTCTAATAACAAAAATTAGAAGTGAACCATATCGACTAAAATATCAATTCAAAGATTAACCCACAACAGTCAATAAAACATCCTAATGAAACGACAAACTTAAAAGAAGTAAAAATAAAATCAAAACATAATCGAATACAAGTTTAATGCAAAAAAGTGACAACCTTCTGAGTTCCTGTGGAAAGTTAGTGGAATGAGATCCTGCTACTTCAGAGGAGCTCCAGTGACAGGATTTTTACCATACTTAATAATATAGGGAGTTATATTCCTGAAGCCAAATTGCAAAACCAAACTATCAAATACAAAATATTGGTAACAAAAAACATACAATTGTGATTAATGGAGCACAGAAATACTCACATAACATCGAAAACACTGCCATCAGCTGTGCAAATCGGATACTCAAACGGCGTAAACATAAGCCTGAATCCAAAAAAAAAGAAAAAAAATTAAAATTTGAGTGAAAAGAGGAGGCCAAACCTAAGACAGAGTGCAATGATTAGGATTGAGAAAACATACGCGCAGCAATAGTAAGGAAGACGTTTGAAAGGGGTGCGAGTTTGTTTGGATTTAGCGCCACCCCATTCCGTTGCCCATTCGGTTTTGGTGATGAACATTCTATCTTTGCTGTGCTGCTTCCCCATTGTTATTGTTAGGGTTCTTCGGCATTGTGATCCGTTTACTTTAGCAAATACTAGGAGATGTTTGTTGTTGAATGTTTCTCATGATGTCAATTTTCACAAATTAAATTATTTAACTGCTGTGTAGAAAATAATGCCGATGAAGTTATATTCTTTTATTAAAATTAAAGCAACAATATTGAGTCTAATTACAAAATTTAAAAATTAAAATCACATAAAATTTAAGTTAAAAGAAGTAAATTTACAATTAAGGCAACTTATTATATTAAAAATGATAATTTGTCATTTAGTTTTTCTTTTAATATCACTTCCAACTAACCACTTTTGGCGTCAGCTGAGTTTTTTTTAAATATTTACACGCTGCTTTTATTATATATAATTTATAGGGCAATGGATTCCTTCTTTTTTTTTTTTTTTATATGAAAAAACTAATTCGATAGCCTCCAATTTTAAGATGTCTACATCTTGCCATACTGATTTAACAGCTACCCAACATGAAAAAGAAAGTGGGCTGATAAATATCCAATCTTTATTCAGTGTTAACAAAACCGATGGACCACAAACAAAAAATGAACCATACCCATATAAAAGGAAGCAGCTTCTACTTTATAGAATTTGCATTATTCTTAAAATATTTATTTTTATTCTTATTTATTAAAAAGAAAATATTCAATATTTTTTATATTTTTAAGTTAATATATACATATAATTTTTATTTAATATTTATTTTATAAAGTAATAAAAACTAATAAAAAATAAACAAAAGATATAACAAAACTCTTATTCTTAACATATATATTATAATCCCGATACCATTATTTTATACTAAATACCGCATCAATGAACAAAATGCAACACCATAACTGATACAATGATCATGACCCTTCAAGAGTTATTGGGAATTATATAAAGGGAAAGTAGGTTTACAAGGCCAAATGAGATTATCAAAACTCAACATATGTAAAATTAACTCTTCTTTGGAGCAAGTTTGGTCTTAATATTGTCAACCTCTTTAGTATCAATCTGGAATGTCTGGGCAAGCACATTATCAGGCACAGTTGGTGTTGAGGTAAACAAAGCTGCAGCTATAGACAAAGTGCCAGGGAGTTGACTATTAAAGGCAGAAAGCACTGAAGCAGGTTTATCCCCATTGTTCTTCTGATAGTGCACCAAACCTTTTGGGAACACAAAGATTTCACCTTTCTTAATGGACTTTGAGATGAGTTTGTTAGCTGTTGTGATAAATCCCACATCTAATTGACCATCCAACACAAACACAATCTCAGTGGCACGAGGGTGTGTGTGAGGTGGGTTAAGTCCTCCAACTTTGTAGTCTATCCTTGAGAAAGACACCCCTAATGTGTTAAGCCCCGGAATTTTTTCCACATTGGCTGCAGTAACCACAGATCCCAATGTGTTGTTGATCACTGCAGGCTTTGCTAGACCATTAAAGAAAAAATCTGATTCTGTGACATTGGCCTCCGCCTTGCATGCAAACCCATTCACTTTCACACCTACACATAATTAATTACACACCATGCACATCATTGTACTCATTTCCTAAACACAATTATGCTCTATACTCTGGTTTGAACTATAGGAACAAATAGAGAAATTAAAATGGTAATTGGTAATGTATATTATTACCTGAAGAGGGAAGTGCTACACAAAGATCTTGAAGTGTGTCAGGGTCAGAAGCGAAGACAAAGGAGATGATACAGCAATAGAAGACCAAAATTGCCAAAATATTTGTTGGCGACATGATTTGGATAATGTAGTAAATAAAGCGTTAGATTTAAACACAAAAGTTTATTATATGGCTTTAGATCGGAGAAGAATGTTTGAGTTGAATTTGAGAAATGTGGCAAGTTGCTCCCTTTATATACATGCATCATTTGTAGCTAGGCAATGTTTATGGGCAGAGTAGATGAAATTAATGATGTGATGGCAAAGCATTAATGAAGTCCTTCAACTTAAATTCAAAGCAATTGTGTAGAAAGGCATAATAGGAATTAAACTTTTTAAGTCTTTACTGGAAAAAAATTATTCGTGTGAATTTATGGATGTACAAATTAGTTTGTTGCTTGCTGGAAAAATACGAACATTGACTAGCCAATGAAGAGGAGGTTGGTGAGAAACGTAGGGTGATTAACAAATCTAAACTTCATCCATGCATTATGATTAACTAGAGAGCTCAACTTCCATCTTTGTTCACCTTTTTCTTTTTTCTTCCACCAAATTCAGTTCAGATGGTAAACCAATCATGTTTCTGATTAATTATTCTCTTGTCATATTATTTAGTTTAATCATGATTAAATAATCACATTAGTCATTTAAACTAATATTGTCAACCATGTTTGCGATTTTTTTCTTATTTTATTAGGTTAAATTATAATTAAATTGTCAAATAATAGTTAAATTAATGTACAAATATATGTATGTGTGTTTTTATAATCTTTTGAGTCATTATTAAGAGAAATGACTTTGAAGATTGACACCAATTACCAAATCTGACCAACTTTGGGGTATGGAATGGGCCATTTTGATGCGACACCCAGCACTTCAGTTCCCCTATTGCTTTCACTGTTATGCTAATGGACAGATTATGAATTAGGCCAATATAAAGGATTGTTCCATTCTTAGAGCAGCGAAGATTTCTTTAATTTTGTGAAGTAGCAAAGATATTATATCCACCTGAACGGTTAGAAATATAAATCATCTATGTGAAGAGAAAATGTGAGGAAAAAATAGATAAAAGAGAAAATATGATAAAAAATAATTTTGTATTTGTTTGGTTAGAGTAAAAATAAGGAAAGAAGTTGGTAGCTTTTTTCTCTTATTTACTGAAATAGTAAAGTAATTTTCTTTATAAAAATATTTAACATATTTTTTAATTTATATAGTAAGAAAATGAAAATAAAATTGTCGTTTTTATATTGAGAAAAGCATCCACTTTTTTAACATTATATGCCATTTTATGTCCATCAACGAGAAGGAGAGAAAAAACATAGATCCCATTATATTGGTTTTTTTTTTTTTTCCTTTTTTTTTCCCTTTTAGTTAAGCAAAATCTGAAGGTATTTTATAGTGAGATTGAGAATATTCTATGTTATACGTGTAGGGTAAATACGACTCTAATGTTGACTATTTGATCAAACTTAAAATTATTGAAATTAATTATTTTTATTATTTTTAAATGATTCTCTTTATCAATTGATCTTTCATGTATAGGTTCATAAGATATTTCTATTTTATGCTTGTTTTTCTTTCTCTCATTTTAAAAAAAATATATTTACATTATTAAAAGTTGGGACATTTGTAGATAATTATCATTATTATATTTTAATTGTAAGACAGCACATAATAAGAAAATTATATTAATATTTTAGATTTTGTTAAACTCAATATAAATAGATGATAATAGTAAGAATTTATTAAAAAAAAGTATTTATTGTATTTTTATAATTTTAATATAATAACTGCATATTTTTTTTATTTATAAATGTTTAAAGTTAATGCTAAGAGTTGAAGTTAAAAAAACTTTAATATTTTTAAATTAATATTATTACTATATTTAATTTGTCTAGCACTATGTTTATATCAAATATTATTTATAACATTAATAAATATTTAGGTCATAATCATATACTAAAAATTATTTGGAGATAATTATACCTATAATTAAAGAATAAAATATTTTTAAAATTATATATAGCTTTAAAATAAAAATTTAATTAGAATTTTGTAATTCAAATTTAAGATCCGTTTGTTTATTTGATTTAATATTTTTGGTCTGAAGACCCGTTTGTTTTGAAAGTCGCGAAAAATAAAACCCGGCCCACGAACGCGTACATCTTCACGGCGGTGTGAAGGGAATAGCGGAGTCGGGGGAAGGCGGCTGTGAGAGAAGAGAAAAATCGATCTCACAGACGCAGGCAGCGTCTCTTTCTCAAAATCGCCGGAAACTGCAAACGAAGTAAGTAATTTATTGCGGCAGTGAGTGATTAGGAAGAACCCTAACAATAACAATGGGGAAGAAACAGCACAGCAAAGATAGAATGTTCATCACCAAAACCGAATGGGCAACGGAATGGGGTGGCGCTAAATCCAAACAAACTCGCACCCCTTTCAAACGTCTTCCTTTCTATTGCTGCGCGTATGTTTTCTCAATCCTAATCATTTCACTCTTTGTCATAGGTTTGGCTTCCTCTTTTCACTCAAAGTTTTTTTTTTTCGTTGGATTCAGGCTTACGTTTACGCCGTTTGAGTATCCGGTTTGCACAGCTGATGGCAGTGTTTTCGATGTTATGTGTGTATTTCTGTGCTCCATTAATCACAATTGTATGTTTTTTGTTACCAATAGTTTGTATTTGATAGTTTGGTTTTGCAATTTGGCTTCAGGAATATAACTCCCTATATTATTAAGTATGGTAAAAATCCTGTCACTGGAGCTCCTCTCAAGCAGCAGGATCTCATTCCACTAACTTTCCACAAGAATTCAGAAGGTTGTCACTTTTTTGCATTAAACTTGTATTCGATTATGTTTTGATTTTATTTTTACTTCTTTTAAGTTTGTCGTTTCATTAGGATGTTTTATTGACTGTTGTGGGTTAATCTTTGAATTGATATTTTAGTCGATATGGTTCACTTCTAATTTTTGGTATTGGACTCTACTACCATGTGTAGGCTCCTCTAATTTAAATACTTGCTATCCCACAAATCATAATATGATAAGTCGACATTGAATGATCATTGTGATTGGCCGTTCCCTTGATTGTACTATTGGAGAGCTGGCTGACTTTGAAAATGATGATGGCATTTTTATGTCCTAATCATTTTGTTATTGCTAAAACCTGAAAATTTGTTGTGTTTAATGTAATATTGGCCAAATTGGTTCAGCCGACACTCAACAGTGGCAGTCCTATTTTGTTGGTGGATGAAGGAACAAATTTGGCTGCATTGAAAACACTGTTGCATTTCTCAAATGGGTTACCCAAAACATTATCTTAGGTCAAACATTGGTACTTGGTGGAATAGCTATAAGTTAATTGCATTGTTAATTAGCCTCTCATGAGTTGCAGATAAAGATGATGCTTGACAAACTGGCTGCTTTGCATTTAGGCTAAGATGCCACTCTTGTTTGTAAACATTGTAAATAAACTAATTGTGTGATAATGTGAATTCACATGGGATTCATCTGCACAAATTGTTTCACTTTGTGGAATAGATGTAAATATATAATTCAATAACATTGTCATGGATTGGAAGAGCTCAGGGACCTTATTCTGATTTACACAGAGAAATTTCTCATATTTTTTCATGTTTCTTTCAAGTGTGAATCAATATCTAGGCAATCTTGCCCCTACCCTCCCTTCGCTTCCAATTTCTCCAGAATAATTGTCATTACTTCTGTACAGTTATTGTAACATTGATCATAAAACAGGGAATTTAATACATCGAAGAGTGTAGTAAATGTTGCATTAGTTTGAGTTTGCTTCCCTTTTTCTCTTGAAAATAGTGTTTACATTCCTAACAAGTGTGCACACAAAAAGAAAACAATGAAATAAGATTGAGCTCACTTTTCTGTTACTAACTTTGATTGTAAGATGATACATAGGTTTGGGACCCTTTTGTTCTTCCTAGCTTGAACTTCTTGGATGGAGATATCTCAATATTTTAATTGGTGTAGTCTCAGATGGAAATGATATGTATGCACCCTGTTCCATTATGATGGCATTATTGGTAATATGGCTCCATTCACTAGCCTAGTTATTCTTGAATTGATTGTGACACTGAAGTTTCCACTTTCCATAGGTTAAATGATTGAAATAAATATTTGAGAGAATTGTGTGTTGTGATATGAAGGCGAAATATGGAATTTTTTAAAGCACTATAAAAATGCAGTCTGTAACCAAATATGGGATTTATCTCATCTCACTCTTTTTAAACCAAATCTATAATCATTATTGATTGAAGTAGTCCTCCCCTTGGGGATTCTAGGACTGTTCAACCTGACAAAAATTCAGAAATCTTAATACAACAGACTTCTTTTGAAGAACTTGATATTTTGTCTGGAAAATAAAGATCTTTAGTTCCTTACAAACTAACAGCAAACATTTGACTCAAAAACTACTGGATGTTGAAGTGTTGATGGAATGCCAATATCTCTACTATCTTTGGAAGGACCAAACTAAACTTTTTCCACTATTTTTTATTTTGCTTGAATATGTATTTTACATTTATATCATTTTGTAAATGAAGAATTTTGCTAATTAGACTGACCAAGATTTTGAGGCTGGTCAACTTGGGCCAAGTGCACTTATTTATATTCTGAACATATATTGATATTCTTCCTGTGGAGCTGTGTCATTTTTCGTGGCAATGTTTTTTCATGTCAGTGTTACACACGGTTTGTTTCTGTCCTTTGGGGAATGGATGGGGATGGGGTCAGCATTTATGGTTTTCATGATTGTGTCTGTTATATCATCTTTCTGCTGGCCGTTTTGTTTGACTAACCTTCATTTGTCATTCTGCAGGAGAATATCATTGTCCAGTGCTAAACAAAGTTTTCACTGAATTTACACATATTGTGGCAGTGAAGACCACAGGAAATGTGTTCTGCTATGAGGTCTGTTTTTTCAGGAGTTAATAACGGCAATTTATTTGTGTAGACTGGAGTATTATATTTACGTAAGTTATATGAAATAGGCCGTTAAAGAGTTAAACATTAAGACGAAAAACTGGAAGGAACTCCTCACTGATGAGCCATTCACTAAGGATGACCTTATAACAATTCAGGTAAGTTGGATTTGAATGAGAACATTTTCTCTATTTCTTTATCTTTCATTGGCTTATCATCAAATGTTGGTGTTTGTGTACCCTTTGCAGAATCCTAATGCGCTTGACAGCAAGGTTCTTCTGGATTTTGATCATGTTAAAAATAGTTTTAAAGTTGATGATGAAGGTATGCTATACAGCCTGCAGCTCCTTCATCTTTTGCCAACCATAAATCTCTCATTGGTCTTGATGTTGCAGCTTTTGTTGTTGTTATTAGTATTAGCTATGACACATTCAGTTTTTCCCTCTCAGAACTGCAGAAAATGAGTTCAGATCCAACCTATAACATAAATATGTCCGGTGATATCAAGCAAATGCTTCAAGAGCTTGGAACTGAGAAAGGAAAGGAAACTGCACTGCATGGTGGAGGTGGTGGCAAGGCACAGAAAGAAAGGGCTGCTGCACTTGCTGCCATCTTAGCTGCTAGGTCACAGGTTAAAGAAGATTCCAAATCAAATTCAAATGAAGAGGCCAAAGCTCTTCAGATATTTAGTATTGTGGATGCTGCATCTGCTTCAGTACATGGCAGAAGTGCAGCTGCTGCTAAAGCCTCATCAGGTGATAAAACTGCAGCTAGAATAGCTATGCATATGGCTGGTGACAGAGCGCCAGTGAATGCAAAGATGGTGAGTTTCCTAGAAGTAAACCATTTTTCACCAATGCAAACCTTACATCTCTAACAAAAGAGATGACAGTGATCCCTATTCTATGTATTATCAACTTTTAATGAAGTTTCACGTGTCTTCACCCAAAAGCTTAAGCTATTAGGCAAAGACACATGAAAGATTTTATATTACATTTCTTATGGAAGAGGGGGAAGTAATCAATATTCTATGTATTATCAACTTACTAATGAAATTGCCTATTTCAGGTAAAAAGTCGTTTCACAACTGGTGCTGCTTCCCGGTCTTTCACTTCAACATCATATGATCCAGTTACAAAAAATGAATTTGAATATGTGAAAGTTGAGAAGAATCCAAAAAAGAAGGGATATGTACAACTGCATACAACACACGGTGATTTAAACATTGAGCTACATTGTGATATAACACCCAGGACATGTGAGAACTTCATCACCCTTTGTGAACGTGGTTATTATAATGGAGTTGCTTTTCATAGAAACATCAGGTATAATGACAAAACTTTACATTTTTCTCCCTGGAGTAAATCAACACTCATTTATGAAGTCTTATAGTCCATTTTATGCAGGAATTTTATGATACAGGGTGGTGATCCTACTGGTACTGGTCGAGGAGGTGAATCAATATGGGGAAAGCCTTTCAAGGATGAACTTAACTCTAAATTAATTCACTCTGGAAGGGGTGTAGTCAGCATGGCAAACAGTGGCCCACACACTAATGGTTCCCAATTTTTCATCTTATACAAGTCTGCAACTCATTTAAACTTCAAACACACAGTTTTTGGAGTAGTTGTCGGTGGCTTGACTACACTGGCAGCAATGGAAAAGGTTCCTGTTGATGATAATGACCGACCTCTGGTGAGTCATGTTTTCTTTTCACTGTTGATGCAATAGATTGTCTCCCTTTTTTCGGTTTTGTTATTCTCAAATGCATTGAATTTCCACTTGTGCAATTACAAACATATTATCACAAAATATGGATCTGCTTTAGAAAAAGTAGATTCTTCTGCTGTTGTACATATTTTGTTATCGTTTGCATAAATATATTCTTTACCTTTTGCATCTGTCTAGCTAGTTTGAACTTTGGGTTTCGTGCATTAAATTTTCACTGTGGGCACTACTACTACACATCATTCTATAACACTTGAGATTATGATAATTTGCACTTTCATTTGTACACATTGTTGTTTAGACTAACTCGAGTACAGTATAGTACTTTTTGGTGTCTGTGTGCCTCAAGCTTGTTGGTTAATGATGGCAAGGTTTCACTGGTTTGAAGAGTTGATATAATAATTAACAATGCTTGCTGATGTCTTCTAAATGATCCATTAACCAGTATCAAGCAAGCCATACTGACCACTTTGTACAATGAATAATGTTTTATATATTTTGTTTATCTTTGCAGGAGGAGATCAAGATAACCAGTGTCACAGTTTTTGTCAATCCTTACTTAGAACCAGATGAAGAAGAAGAGCAGGCTAATGCCAAAGATAAGAATGCAGCGGATGAAGATAATGTTTGTTCCAACTATTTGAGATGTCTCTTGCTGATTATTTTCTCACTTTTGTAAGGTTTTTGTTATCTAATCCTGTGGACTTTTTTGGGCTTATATTTCAGGAAAAGGTTGGCTCATGGTATACCAATCCTGGCGCTGGAACATCTGAATCTGGAGGTACGGGGGTTGGTAGTGGTGTAGGCAAGTACTTGAAAGCTAGGAATACACAAGCTACATCTGCTACTGTTGACACCAGTACAGCCGTTGTAGGAAAGAAAAGAAAAGTGGGAGTTGTCAGCGGTGAATTTAAAGATTTTTCTGCATGGTAACACTTCCAATTTCGTACAATTTGTAAAAAAAATGTAACTTTTCTTGTAGCAATTATCATTGCATTGGGAAAATTGACAGAATAGTGAGAAAAAAATTTTTGCACGCTATTCAGAATTTGTACAATACAGTTCATTGGGTGAGAATAGAATCATTTTGTCTCGAGTGTGCATTCCCTCTCTCCCACAGGTTGCCCTCATGTTCCATTGCTGCATTATCAGAAGTTCTTAATTTGCTTATGGATTTGATAGGTGGATGGGCTTTCCAGATAGCATTAGAAATTAAATTATGATATTCATGCACTTGGTGTATATATTGGTTAACTAGAGGAGTAATAAAAGAAGAGAAAAGAGTGGAACATGTGATAGAAAATGAAATATGACAGAAATGAAAAAATATGGTGGAAAATATGTTGAAATGCTGAATTTTGTACGGGTATCATAAAATTCTAAGAAATTTTACAACTCTATTCCACTGCAGAGATTTGAGTTTTCCCGTGTGTACATCTTTTAACCGCCCTGTTCCTCACTTTCTGGGGACGATATCAATTATCAATCCGATCGACTTTTGATTGGAGGGAATTTGTTTTATTCCTTCTCAGTAATCAGTTGTCTGGCGTGAATATCAAATTCTGCCAACGTTGTCATTCCCAAGGGCACCCTTGCTAGTTTATCATCGACTTTTGTCATTGACTCATAGTTACATTTGGCATTGTATACAGGGGTTGTACAACTCAGTACAGAACATCAGACTACATCTAAAATGTTAAATGATGGAAAGTGTGGGGTGAGGAGATTAAGTTCCATGTTGGATTCAGTCGAGATTTTCACTATACATCACACGTTAATATTTTGTGGCTCTAACGTGAAAAACAAATGTGTATTTTTCTTAAATTAAAAGTGAATTGAGTTTATAAAATGTTTGTAATTAAATCCAGTGAATAAATTTTTACTTTCTCACTTCACACACACACTTTAAAGCAATGGTAGGCTGGTCTTATTGGGTTTTTCTAAAATATTACAACTAACTTATTTTGCTATATATGGTATAACTCACTCATTAACTTTGCTATATATGATGATGATACGTATCATGTGATCTTACTACTGATATCTTAGACGAAGTTTTATGTAATCATCAAAATATCACTACAGAGATATATAATTTATTTTTTATTGTTATTTTGCTAATAAAAAAAAATTTAAGCATTAAAGTGCCTTCATAGATACTTTTGGATCTTAAGTTTAACAAAGTGATACTAATTTAGTTAACAACCGCTGTTATTGAAGGACATTGGGGAGGGGGGGAGGGGGGGGGTGCAAACTGTCATTTAGAAGTTGAACTACTATTAATGCCTTCTAATAAATTTCTTTCCATGTGTTAATCATTTAAGGATTTAGGAATATTGTGGAATGCTGTATTTCTGAGACAACTTTCTTTTCAACCTTACGTGTATAGATTCAACATCCTTTTTGGAATAGCAACACTTAAATCAATTTAAATATAATATTAAAATTGAATTAAATTAAACTGATATTTTACGGTTTGATTTAGATTATTTAAATTTATACTTTTATATGTTTTATTTATTTAAACCAAAGAGTAGATAAAAAAAGAATTTGTTGAAAAAAAGAGACTTTAAATTAAAAAAAATGTAGTTTTGCTGATGAAAAATAATTAATTAAAAGAAGAGTTTATAGTTTATAGAAATGGTGCGTTATATATCTGCACAGTATAATAATAAAATTATAAAAGAAATTTGTATAAAATATATAAATATTTTATAGATGAAATTCAATTTGGTTGAATTTTAATTATAAGAATAAAAAATTAAAACAAATTATGATACAAAAAATAAATTTTTTAATTAATTATTTTTCAATTATTTTATATTAGTTTAACAATTTAAATGCATTTTAGTTTATTTTTGAACGCCTATAAATTAGTCATGCACAAATTACATCAACAATTTTCATAATAGGTAGTTTGCCCTATCCATAAATATTAGATATTGTGAAAAAATTTCGTAGTTATAATTTTATTTTTGAATTGCTGGTCCAATATTTTGTATGGCTGATGTAAAAGATATTGATCTAATGCAACTTTATAGATATTGTATGGAATACTCTATAATGTTAAATTGAACACTAACTTATGCGTGTGTGTATTCTTCTACTTTAACTCGTCATATAATATTCTTATATTACAAATTTTATTTGAGTAATTATTATTATTTTATTCCTTTCTTGAATTTATTTATTTATTATCTTTATGTCTTTTTATATATATTTTTAAAGAGTAGTTAGAATGCATTAAGTTTTTTGTATAAATTAAAAAATGCATGCTGTATTGCCTATATTAATTTTAAAGAAAAAAATATAGCAGTAAAAATATCTGAAACTTCTATTTTTACTTATTAATATTTCTTAATTTTACTTTTGTAAGTTTTGATAAAAAAAAATATTTTGACATTAATTTAATTTTTATGTGTTTTATCAACAATATCATTTAATTACATTTATATAATAACATTAGTAAAGGAATTTTGAACATCATAATTATAATTCCAAATCCCTATTGAATGTCCATTTTTATGCATCAATTGGATAGTCAAGACATTTTAGTTGTTTATGGTTATTCTAAGAAATATTGTATAACTTTTTTTATATTTTCTTTATTTATTATGAATAACAGCATCTGTTTTGATAAAACGGTATGTGGCTATGGCTTTATCCCTTTCTAGACCTTGTACCAAAACCAAATTTGAATAGTGATGAGGTATATACTTAATATTCTACAATAAATTAGAAAAAGTGTAAAAAGTATTGTGCGCCTACGTCTATATATATATTCATATAAAAGAGAAATATTTTATTACTAGTATTCCTCTTATTAAAAATAACATTCATATTTTAACTACAGATTTATTAAACAAAATGTTCTTTGTCTTGCTAAAAATAAAGGGCTGTTTTTAGAAATATATATGTAAAACGTAGAAGAAAAATTTATTCATGCATTTAATAAATAACTTAAAATTGTTAATTTGTTTTAATATTATTCTTTACTTTTTATACCGAAGAATTCACATTTATTCACAATAGTTTGAGTATTTATATGAAAACATATTAACATATAAATCATATGAATAAACATACAAATCACATATATATGAAAATTTTATATAAAATTATAATGATATCTAAATAATAGTTGTGAATATTTATATGATGTGAGAATGAAAAGTCTGTAAGCGTCTGTCTCTTGACAAAAATACTTTGGTCCTAATTTGGCTGTTTTCGGTACTGTTCATGTGTTGTTGCATTATTACTGACTGAGGAATGATGAAGATGTTTTTCCTTTTCAAATTTACAATGCAGCAATGACAGAGGTAGAAATTTGTGGTTTCTATTCGTATTTTAGGAGTTTTCTTTTTGGTATAAGTACTATGTTAACACTTGTTTTGAAATTTTAATAAATGTATTTAAAAACAGAAATAGAGATGCCCATTTTTTAATAGTTGACGGTTGAATAATTAATATATGCTTTCTAAAGTTCCGTGGTGCCCATTTTTTTCAATATTAAGATGTGTATTTATGAAATGGAAGATGGGTCCAAAATTATGTCCATGGCCAATGAAATAAATGGAAACGAATTATAAAAAATTTTGGACAATGCCCGTGTGTTGCACGGGTTCCTTGAACGGTAATTGTCACATTTCATAATTTTTTTTTATAAATTGAGATTTGACAATTGTGGTAAAGAGTGTGCCGCATGTGTTAGGCTCATGCAAAAAGAGGGCAACATCAACACACCATAAAGTTCATCAGAAAACAACTGCTACTTAAAGAGTAAAATAAAATCAATTTTGTTCTTGAGAAATTATTGGAACAACATGGTCCAATAATTTATTTTCCTTTATAAATAGTAGTTTCTGGTTTGTTTTTTTGACTCATTTATTCTATTTTATGAAATTTATTTTTCCTTTAATTATAAATGAAAGCAGTAAAATATTATTTATGAAAATGACGTACACTAATAAATGTGTAACATTTTTTTTATCTGTGCTACAGTCCAAACGAAAATTATATAGTAATATAATTGGAGGCAGTGACATACCAACTATATCCTTTCTTACATGTGTAATAGCTTTTAATATAAACAAAATGGATATGGGGCTCACTTCAAGGAAGGAAAAAGAACAGAAGAAAAGCCACCAATATACACGTACATGTCTTTGTTTTATTTGCTCTATTTTTTTTAGTTTGTTGGGAGGATGTTGAACATCTAATTGTTGTAGTTAAATTCAATATCTAGTTTTGGTGATGGAAGCAAATTGAGCTTAACTTGTAATTTTAAATTTTAATTTTAATAAATGTAGTTGTGTTAAATAAATATTCTATCTATAGAAATTCTATTAAAAATAGTCGCTCTTCATTCTCTTATTTGAGGATGAAAGCAAAAGATGGATCACTTTCAAGTTTCACCCCCTCCCCAAAACCACTCCACCACCTCAATCAGGGGAAACAAGAAAGAAAAAAAGGGAAAAGCTCATGAAACCCCCTTTCCCATTTGTATCCATGGATTTCAGTATGAGGGTCTCATCCTGTCTGGGATTAATGAAATAGATGGGGGGAAAACCTACAACTTTGAAAGCACACAATAGAACAGGGGAATCTAAGAGCTCTAAAGTGATTTTTTCCCCCAAATGATTGATAAAGAAAAATAAACTAAAGAAGCCTGCTCCTTTCCAAACAAGATCGACTCCGCTCAATTTATTGATTTAATTTTAATCTAACAGGGATTAGGGGGTTGTAGAGTGATTTAGACGAAGGAAAGTTAGGAAGAGTTTTGGTTGTGATTAGTGCGTGCTTATAAGGAATAAAACAGGAGGGGAGATAAAGTAAGAAGGCATGCCCTAGGAGTTTGAGAAGGTGTGCATTTTGGTATTATGACATAATGATGTGTTGGATTATGTAAATAGTATGGAAAAGGAAAAAGTTGGTGGGAGTTTTGGCAGGGTTTGGAGAGGGATTAGGAGGCAAGCAACGTGAGTGGGTTGTGTTGATGAGAGATGATAGTGGGTTTGATCAAAGATCATCACGCCGGCAGCTTTACTCTCTCTCTATCCATTTGGCAATTTGGCACGCCTGCTCCCACTCATCAAGTACTCTCTCTCAAACAATGAAAAGGATCTCTTCTTGCTACCTTTTGCTCACACTTTGTTATTTTTTACCTTTTGTCAGACACAATTCTATTCTAAGCATGAGCTAGGCCACAACCCCTACCAAGTCTTTCATACTTCTCAGTCAATCCCCTCTCTCCATAGCCATACATTTTCTTTTTAATATTTTGAATAAAGAAGGCACACCCCCAATAAAAGAATAACCTAGAAAAGAAACCCAACCCCACTTCGCTTCCCCACACATCGATTGCACAAAAAGGAGTGTATAGCACAATTTAATCGAACCACTACACTTCTCCATTAAAATGAAAAATTAACAAATATATATACATTAATTTTGTAGGAAGGTAACTACACTAGACTCCAATAAATTGATCCATTCTACCAGAGAGCCCAATTGCCACCGTTAAAAACACGTTACGTCCATTTGCTAGGCTTTGCTTTGCTTGGGGTGGGACGCGACCATACCATATAGCCTCCATGATAGTCAAAGTATATTGACGTGGGTTTAACCTTAAATGGATACGTTGTTTAGGGTAGTGAGTTTTCAACACCAACCCGATCAATCCCTCAACTCCACCACCAGTAGCAGCTCTCGATCCTCAAGACAAAACTATCACTACCCACAAGAAGACGAAGAATGCTTCAACTTTTTCATGGATGAAGAAGACTTATCCTCGTCTTCTTCCAAACACTACTATCCTTATCAACCCCACCACCCTTCCACCACCACTACCACACCCACTACAACAACAACAACAACTAACACCCCCACACCCACCCCCACCACCACTGACTTCAACTTCAACTTCGAATTCTCCGGCAAGTGGGCCCACGACATCCTCCTAGAAACCGCGCGAGCCATTGCCAACAAGAACACCACTCGCATCCAACAACTCATGTGGATGCTAAACGAGCTTGGTTCCCCTTATGGTGACACCGATGAGAAACTCGCTTCCTACTTCCTCCAAGCCTTCTTCAGCCGCATCACCGAAGCTGGGGACCGAACCTACAGAACCTTGAACTCCACTTCGGAGAAAACATGCTCCTTCGAATCAACGAGAAAGACGATGTTGAAGTTTCAAGAGGTGAGTCCCTGGACAACCTTCGGTCACGTGGCTTCCAATGGTGCCATCTTGGAAGCCTTGGAAGGCGAGCCAAAGTTACACATAGTTGACATCAGCAACACCTATTGCACCCAATGGCCCACTCTCTTCGAAGCCTTGGCCACTCGAAACGACGACACTCCACACCTCCGTTTAACCTCCGTCGTCACCACCCAACCCGGCGGCTCCCTCGCCGCCGTACAGAAAATCATGAAGGAAATCGGCACTAGAATGGAGAAATTCGCGAGGCTCATGGTCGTGCCCTTTAAATTCAACGTCGTTCATCATGTTGGTCAACTCTCTGACTTGGATTTCAACGAGTTAAACATCCAAGAAGACGAGGCTTTGGCTATTAACTGTGTCAACGCCTTGCATTCGATCACGGCAGTTGGAAACCACCGTGATGTGTTGATATCCTCGTTGAGAAGGTTGCAACCGAGGATCGTGACGGTGGTGGAAGAGGAAGCTGATTTGAATGTGGGTTTGGAGGGGTTTGAGTTCGTGAAAGGCTTCCAAGAATGCTTGAGGTGGTTTAGGGTTTATTTTGAAGCGTTGGATGAAAGTTTTCCGAGGACGAGCAGCGAGCGTTTGATGCTTGAGAGAGCGGCGGGGAGAGCGGTGGTTGACTTAGTGGCGTGTGCGCCGGTGGAATCAGTGGAGCGGAGGGAGACGGCGGCGCGGTGGTCGCGGCGTATGCATGGTGGAGGGTTCAATACGGTGGCGTTTAGTGAGGAGGTTTGTGATGATGTGAGGGCGTTGTTGAGGAGATATAATAAGGAGGGTTGGTCAATGACACAGTGCCCCGACGCCGGAATATTCTTGTCGTGGAAGGACCAGCCGGTGGTGTGGGCCAGTGCATGGAGGCCCTTGACGTAGTGTAGAGGAGAATGACTTGACGTGAGTCGAGTGAGTGACTCGCACGTGTTCTCTGTTCTTTTAGCACGTGCCCCCTTGGTTCCACTTTTTTTTTACAGTAATTAATGGCTTTTTTCTCTTCTTGTGTCGAGTTCGTAAGTAAGACAATTAATGGGATTAATTGGAGGTTATGAGGGTGGTAGGAGGAACGATCGGGTTTGCCTGTATTAATTATTGGAAAAGGAATCATGAAGTAAATTGATTTGAATTATTAAGTTTTTTTTTCTTTAGTTCGTTTTTATTTTAGTTTATGAAGTATATAGTACATATAGGTTATGGTTTTCGATTTATATGTGTATGAATTAATTGAAATGACTTTGATTTCAATTGTTCAGTGTTATGAATGGGGATAAATCAATGATATTTATGCAATAAAAAAAATTAAAATTTGTTTTAGTTGTATATATATAAAAAAAATACATTTGAATGGGTTATCCTAGCTTTATTGAGTTATTAATTTTTTTTAACAAATTTTTTAAAATGCTATAATCACTCCATCTGCTAATATTTTCTCTCATTCATTAATACTGAGGATAGAATTGAAAAAAGAATACATTTAGCGAGTGATCATAATATAATGCTTTTTCGTTTATCTCATAAAATCTTGGGACCATTCTGGCTAAAATAATCATTGTGCGACCTTTTCAATAACTCAGAAAAAATAATAATGAATTGCAATGATTGTGAAATTCTATATTCTCCTAAGTATATGTTATTTTATTTAGGTTTTGAAAACAGTTTTTTAATTTATTAGGCTACAATAACTAATTGTCACAATCCAAATTTGTAGGTTCTAGCATCTTGATTATTGACTATATTCATATGTAGGTGGTAGACTGGAACATGACCGTTGATATATACATGTGTATATTATCATAAAGTTTTTGGTTCTGGTCCAGATTTGACTATGCGCTTAACTAAGCATCAGGACAAAACATAATTAAGAAGGGCAATGCTCTGATAATCTTGTATATTTCACAATATATTTAAGATAAAAAAAGTAGTTAGCATTACGGGCCCTACCAAAACAATTTAATCCGTAGTCACAAATAGGGCCACAAGAAGTAGGGTTTGGTATTTTGGTGGCGTATGGAGATGATATCAGCTTTAAGGATATTAGGAGTTTAAATAATAATATTGGGAGCATAATCAATAAGTAAACTGCATCAAAAGAGGTCGTTATCTAGTTTATGGGCAATAGAATCTTAGGACGGCCAACAAGTTGGGTTATTGCTTGTGGAATATCATTAAAAGGTGTATAGTCATTAGTGGGTTATAGTGGCCAGCACGCTGTGTTTGAAATGGTCTTCTTCTTTTTTATTTTCTCCAATCTTCTCTCTCTTTCTTGAGCCTAAACTATATCATCTTTGTATATGACACATGTTTTCGCTTTACCCTCTGTATGGCCCCCACAAACCCCTGAGCTCTTTCATGGGGGGTAAGATAAGGGGGGCTCATAAGAGGCTCCTTTTTCCCATGAAAGCCAATAAATTGGTAAGTACATAAACAATGAAAAGGAAATAATATGAATAGTGGGTTCATCTTTTTAGGGTTGCATATCTTGAACTTCTGATGAGACTTGCCCCCTCCACGTTAACATATCCACTCTCCACTCTTTTGCATCTTTTCCCCCTCTGATTTAAAAACATTTATAGCTGCTTTCTTTTGGTGTTTTTTTAAAGGGAGTTTGATGCTGGCCCATACCTTCTTCTGCAGGTTTAAGCTTTAGTATCCTTTTCTATAGCAATGACAACGACAAGCTGATGTCTTTATGTTTTTATGGGACCAAGTCCATGTAGAAAGTTAACTCCAGTGTATTAATTTCAAACCCATAGTACATCAGGGATCTTGGTCTCTCTGTCTGAATTAATCAGTTTTTAGAAAAGGAAAAGGAAAAAAATTCTTTCAGACAATAATGGAAGAAATATATTTTTCTGATTAAATAATAGGAAAAGAAAACAAAGAAAGAATAAGAAAATGAGGTCCAAACTTTCAAGTTGAAAACTTGCAATTAAAATTAAACAGATGAATGTAT
Organism: Abrus precatorius; assembly: GCF_003935025.1. NCBI lineage: Eukaryota > Viridiplantae > Streptophyta > Magnoliopsida > Fabales > Fabaceae > Abrus > Abrus precatorius. The sequence continues at coordinate 15,287,360 of NW_020874406.1, read as the reverse complement.
GGTACAGTCTCCTAATATCTTTCTTATTTTTCAGTCAACTTTGGCATGCTCTGGTGGCTTTAGGCAATTTGTGAGCCCACACCATATTTGAGTGAATATGTCAGGGCACGCGACTCGGATCACACCACATGGGCTACGAAATTGGGCCCAACATGCCTTTTTTATTGCACGTATTATTAGTAACATGCCACATGATAGCCACAAGCCCAGGGCTTGTACCCGTTAAAGAAAAACCAAAGAATCTACCAAAAAAATAAAATAAAATAAAATAAAAACAAAAAATCAACATAAAGCAATAAAGTACACGTATGAAAGAATCATTTACATAATAACTAATTACACGATACCGTGGCAGAACTGATCAACAATGCTGGAATTTTAACAAAATTTCAATCAAGTGGATAATCTTCACCGATATACATATGTTCCCTCAAATCAATCTCAACTTACCCTACATTAAAATGACGTGCCAAGTGCACTGCTTATTATTGAGACTTTTGTGTTTCTATGATATCCAATTCCTCAAGCAGTGAGCTTTTCCAATAAGTGTTTGACATGCAACAAGGTAAGATATATACCGTATACTGAATCATTGTATATAAGAATGTACAAAGAGAACCTATATATACCCGTTCCAACCCTGAGGTAGTCTCCATCTTTTGTGCCAATAGATAGACACTCTAGACCACAAAGGGAATTCAAAATTGTACTCTAGAGGCTGATCAACAGGTCCTGCCACTATCAAAGGCAACCATACATATCGTGAGTCCCTTAAATCAGCTGGATTCCACCTATCTGCCATGAAAATATATGAACCTGGGAACCCAGGTAGAGGAAGCACAAAAGTACTCTGAGCAAAGAAAGTTGTAAGCCGAAACATTTTGTTTCCTCCAATGCATGGATTTCCAATTGTTTCCCAAGGCCCCAAGATTGACTCGGCCGCATGAACCAATGCCTCATTTGGGGCCCATCCTGTGCAGCCTGATGTGATCATGTAGTATGTGTGCTGATGCTTGAATAAAGCTGGTGCTTCTCTGTGCTGTCCCACAAGAATCCTTCTCATGACCGATGTCACATTGAGATAATCGTCGGTGAGGGATCCAATGTGCAGTTCACTATTGTCTTCAGAGGAGTATATTAGATATGCCGCCCCATCGTCGTCTTTGAAAACTGTCATGTCCCTGCTTTCATATCCATGGGGTCTTTGGCTACCAAGATAATCAAATGGCCCATCAGGGTTATCACTGACTGCTACGCCAACGGCTGCTTTGGTATAGTTGGCATCATCAATGTGCATCCACATCACATACTTTCCAGTCTTCTCATTGTAAATTACTTTTGGCCTTTCAAGCACATTAGATGTGTGCAGATCATGGGTTTCATTTGTTTCCTCTGCTGCCAATACAACTCCCTCATGTTTCCAGGTCCACAAATCCTTGGAAGAATAGCAACCAACTCCAATAATGTCCACCTGGTGGAAAAGAGAGAATGACTTAAGAGTTTGAAGACAAGGTTATGCATCTAAGTAATATGCAAAGTTGGTTGAAAAATAAAAATTAAAAAATAAATTCCTTTGGTAGCTACTGGAAGATGAGATTATGACAAGAAGATAGACTCAAGATGGTACAAAACCACTACTCTAACCACAAGTTTACCTTTCATAAGGTTGTGGGAGAAAAAGGAAAAGCACAGATAAAAACAGAACACCCATTGGTGCTAAGGATATCATTCATCTCAGTATCTACATGGGAATAAAAAAGATTCTACACGCACACTCATTAGTGATACAATCTTGTTCATGCTGATAGAAAGCCGAACAATGAAGATAAGGTTGCCTCAAGTTATTTGGATACACATACAAAATCTTTTCCTCAACCACTCCACTTGCGATGTGAGCTTGCTAGTTAACCAGATGTGTGTTCCTGACTCTTGACATCAATTAAAGTCTTATAGACTGGATAGAATAAGGGAACACCGTGTGAAGGTAAAAAGCCACAATCATTTCCTTTATTTGTTTCTGGATATAGGAACCACATAAATTTCTCTAACTCGTAATAACTTGAAGAAATATGACAATTTAGGTGAAACATTTTTCTAGGATTACCAAATTGCAGAAAAGCTTAGGTCTCTTGGAAATGAAAACTTCTTGCTCATTAACAAGAACTTACATTCAGTGGATTTCTGCAATTTCTGAACCTTGGAAGGGTGAAGAAGGCAATGATATCGTTTTCTAGGAAAGGTACAACCAATAATTCTATATTCACACTTTATTCTGTAGAATGCATCGTAAGGAATCCAAATCAGTTAGCTTTATATTAGGTAATATGGCCTTTTTCTAAAATTTTTAAATATATCTGCATTTAATAAATTGAAAAACACTTGCATTTTTTAGTATCTCCATCTGTCAAAATGGAAAGTCAATTATATATCCCTTTTTCATAGATTAACAAGAATATGGAAATTTCATCCCAATTTTATCATATTAAGAATAAAATGAAACCTTTGAAACATATATCATTTCTCTGTCAAAGACATCAGTTCTTCATGATGATATTAAGAATGTTAAGAACCTAAAGATGCAGAAATTGCTTAATAGGTACAAAGCACACAGTATCTTAAACAATAATTTAACACATTAAATGGATCTCTAAATAAGCTACCTGAGGCAAAGAAGGATCAATGCAGATATGAGAACCAAGCATGCATTCTTATGAACCAGGTAGTCTTCTAACTGTTTTTCTTTTTCAAAATAAGTAAAAGATGCAACCAAGTAAATGTTGCATTTATATAAAAAGATGCTAGCCATTTCAACAACCATTAAATGTTTATAGTAGTGAAAAATTAGCTACAGAAAACCCTATAGCCATAAGGACAAGGGCAATTATTAACTTACAAAAAATACAAGAGTTCTCTCGAATAAAATGAATTACCCGAGCAGGTCCTTTTTTGTGAACATGGTACGTGGGCCCATCTTTATATTCACCATACCAATAGTATGTTCTTGAGTTTTTATCATACAGAATGCCTCCTCCATGAGCTTGAATAGGATTTCCATCAGTATCCAACCAAATTCTCCCAGGGTAGTAATAGTAACTTTCATTCACAGCAGCCTGCATCGGATCCATAGCTCTTTTATGACCAGGAAAAAACACATGTCTCAGTTGGGAGTTTTCATCCAAGAATTCATCAATCAGTGTGGTTGTCCGTTTAGGTCTGCGTTTTGCTGCTCGGGGGGACCTCTTTCCCTTTGGCGGGGGAATTTGAATGTTCTCCTCTTCCACTTCTTGAAGTTCATGGAAATGGGGATGATGACTAACACGCAATTGAGACTCTCCACCATCTTTGTCACTGTGACTAATATAGGTATATAAATGAAGCAAAAATAGGCATCCAAACAAGCTCAATACCACGACAGACGTTGAACATCTGCTCCCTGCATTGCAAGGTAAAGTGGTTGGTTTCCTGTATTTGTTCCTCATCCTCATTTTCTCTTCCTTTTTATCTTCAAGATAATGCTGCAATTATCAAAATGCAACCTATGGAAACCTGATAACGTGACCAAATAGAAGTCACAAAATTCTAGCCTACAGGGTAGAGAATTTGATAAATTATTGTGACAAAAATCAGTTTAAAGAAGCAACTGCGAATTATGTCACCGAACCATCGCCTAATTGTGCCTATCCCCTTCTCAGTTTCCCGAATCTTACACACTGTAATCACAAAATTAAAGTGAAACCATTTTCAATGCCCAATTGGCTATAATAAATCACCCTCTCTTCCAGGTTTGTTAGAAGTAATTCAAACTTGAAAGCGCTATCTTTAATCTACTTCGTATCTAAATATTTATAACCACCATCAATGATTCATATTAAATCTTCAGAATTGAACCCCCATGTGTCAGATCCACTAAACAAAGTTCAAACCTATATACAAACAAAACCTGAAGGTGGATAAGGATGAATTCATATGCAGACTCTACGAAGAATAATAACCTAACAGCTGCATACTGCATAATAAAAGCGAAGTGTGATAAGAGTGAAGTGTCTCAATCTCTCACCTGGTACCACCCGAACTATGGAATGAACAGAACTCCCCGACATGCGGTTTTTCAAGGTCACAAACACGCTGCCACAACGCAACCACGGAACTAAGCTGAGTCCAAATACGAGGTCAGAGAGAGAAAGAGAGAGAGAGAGAAATGAAAAAAACGATGTTGGGTAAGGGTAGTTAACTTGATATGCAGTTTGGATCTGAGTCTGAGGTTGATGACATTGATTTGCAACCAAAGCTGTTTTTACTGTAGTTTTTGGTAGCGACCCCAGGGAGTGTTCTAGAACTTCTCTTTTACCATAAATGTTTGCATTCAGCGTTCAATCCTTTAACTTGTTTGTTCTGTTTGCTCTGCCCTTTTCACACTTTTCTTTCTTTTTCTTGTTTAGTTACTTGTCTCAGATACGGAACCACTACTATCCTATGGTCTGTTCACAACGCTAGATTTTTACTGTTGCATGCCCAATAAGATCTCTACAGTTAGCCACATCTCAGCATTTAAATACACTTTATTTAATTATCAAACTATGATAATGATTGATCATCTTACACGACTTTTTTTAACTTTTCCCTCCTATAAGTGACCATTTTCTTTCCCTCTTAAGTGGCTAGATTTATTATTCTTAGTCCATCGATAAAATCAGATAAAAAACAGGTTCGGGGTTGAAAAAAATGGTGGCCTTGGAATGTGAAAATAGCACTAAAAAATTGATAACTATTAGTTTGTTGTTGCAAAAATTTAAAAAAAAAAGTTTATCATTCTGTTATGAGCTTGCTTAGATTTAGAACAAAGTAAAGTCTCGCGAAGCTATACGAAACTAGATTTAAAAAATAAAATAAGCAGGTGAATGAAGCGACCTACTAAAGGATTTTCTTTATTGGAGGTGACAGTAAATTAAATCATAGTGATTATGATATTTGGGAATTTATACACAAATGGCTCACGAAGTGTTATAATGTGTTCTAGGTGACTCCTAGTTCATTACCATAAAATCGTTGTACATATACTATTTTAATATTGTCTCATTATGGTAATAAAAAAACGTAAGTTTGTCTCATAATGACTTTAGTATATTGATTGGAAGTTGGAACAGAGCAGCAAAGATGCGCATTCCATATACAATTGTATTGGTCATTTGACTTGTTAATTATTCTGTGATACCATTAAGGAGTTTGTTATTAATCATTTAAATTGTAAAGCCTGCTGATTAGTTTTTCTTATTCTTTTTCATTTACTATGCTTGACTCAATATTTGTGGATAATTTTTTATAGTTTATTTTTCAATAAGACAAAAGGCTATAACATGGAAAGGAAATTTCCTTTCGGATAAAATATAGATTTGTTTGGCAAAAGATTCTTATGAGTTAGCTGATAATTGAAATATTGATTTCTTAGTTAATACTTAATTTAAATTAATTTATTGATTTGTAAAAATTTGATAATAATATCTATTAAAGTAATTGAAGATTATAAAATAAAATAATAATATCTTTATATTTTTATATAAAATTGATTTTTTTTGCAAGAAATATTTTTAAATGATTATAATTTAAAGTATTTTCGTTAATTTATTGCTTATTTTATCTCATGCTTTTTCTTCTTTCTTATATTTCTCACTTAATTGTATGAAATGTTGTAAAAGTATTAGGTAGGGAAAAAAATCTCCCATATTTGTTATATGGGGTTACTGTGTAGTGTAATACTTTTAAAATCCACAAGAATTAAACTCTCCAAATTTTGTGGAAAAAAACATATTTTCCTACGTGTATAATTATTTGTATCTAGCTATAGAATCGAAGTACAACAGGGAATTAAAGTATTAAGGGAAGATCGTATAAAAAAATGTACTATAGGAAGCTGAAAAAACCATATCAATGTCTTGCATTATCTGTCATGATTGATTTGTTCTTATACAAAATTATTACAATTGAATTCTTACAACTGCCGTTTCTTATTTGGTGATGTGTTTCTTTTATTCATGGTGTCATGAGAGCTAAAATGTCCAAAAAGTAAATAAAAATCCGATAATATTAGAGAATAACTACCAAGTGGTGAATCAAAGCTAACTCATGGCTGCCTCCATCTCTCTCCCATTCATGATTCCATCAACTAATGGCCAGCAAATTAAAGTATAACTTCATAATTCTACCATTTATTAACAGGATTACACTACTACGTATACAACTTTTAGCAACATTTAATTGGTTACATTTAATAAAATGTTGTTCATAATTTTAATAAAATTGATTTGGAAACATTCATTGATATAAATTTTATTTTTTATTAATTTTTTTAAGTTTTCAATGGTTTATATTTAGTAACCTAAATTTTTCAGTAATTTTTCACGTTTTTCTTAAATAATTATTTATAATAAAATTTATCACTTTTAAATGTTTAAAAACCACCATAAGGAACCTCAGTCTACTCAAGTAAATTCCTTTAAAAGAACAAAATATATTGATTATCAATTTTTTATAATACTTAAATATAAAATTTTTCGTTAACAAAAGTCGATACCTCTACTGTAAATATTGAACATAACTGCATAAGAGTTTGGTAAAAACAAGGTATAATGTTTATTTAATAAAACTAGTAATATAACGCAAATATTAATCTTTTTTTATAAAACGAAGTAAATAGCAATACAGGAGACAATATGCGTTGTTAACTTCAAATGAGTGAAATAAGAATCATTTTCAAAACTTTAAACCAATTGCACACATTATAACTCATACAATCATTAAGCTGCAAATGCAATATTCACACTTAAAACAAATTATTTTCGTTTCTTTACATTATTCTCCAATTTTTGTCTTACGACCTGCATGGAGTGCTATCTTCTATTAGGCTGAAATTTGGAAAAACTAATAACACACAGAAAAGGAAAAGAACTATACCCCCCACTCCAAATTACTTACTATACGTACCTTTGATTTTCTAACTTTTAAATTGGAAAATAAATAAATTTCCTATCTAGATGTGGAAGTCCTAAAACGTGTAAAAAAGGGTTTTCGCCAGCATTGAGAAGCCTCTGCCACCAAGACAAATACCAAGACTACCATAATGATGGAGAGAGACAACATAGATGACCATAACAATCTAGTTGAAACTCTTATTGGCCTACATTGATGCAACACAATTTCAGCAACTTTGTTCTTCACAATGGTGCATTTTGAGAGTTTTTGCAAGTCTGGATATATGTCCAACAAATCCTGGATGGATCTACTATAGGCATGAGCCATGTTGTATGAGGCCAACGGAACAAATCTCCCCTCTTTTCTGCATGCTTCTGCTGTGCCCTCTTGGTGACATGTGAACCTTGAAAGAATCTACCACCCAAATGCGTTTTATGAATCATATGAATTAACTTTTATGGTATGGATTGTTGCAAAATAATTGAATACAGTCTTTGCTTTGATTCAGTGAAGACTTACTTTTGATAAATCGCCGATCCGAATGGCATCCTGAGGGCAACTCTTTGGAATGTAGCTGAAGTTTGGTGCTCCGGAAAAAGGGTCACAAACTTTTATGACTCCAATTGATTCTTCATTTACTTCACTTACTCCTAGGAGCCGATAAATCACTGACATATTAGAATTCAACTGAGACATAAAGAAACCATTATATTAGATTCAGAACATAATATAGATGGAATAATGAATTAAATTGACATAGATAAACCATTCGTGTGGATATCCTTTCAAAATCAAAGTGACTAAATGTTAGTCAAATTTTGTACCTCAACTATGAAATTGTGAATGGTGGAGCCAATTTCAGCTATTAATTTTCCAGAGAATGATTCATTAATGCACGGCAACATCGAACCCAGACTACTGTTCTGGGGGTTTTCTACAAAGTCTTCAAAAGCGGTGCATGCATCATCTGCAAATCTGCATGCAGCGTTCACAGAACGTTGTGACACGGTTCTATGACTTAAATCACATTTATAGCTCAAGCATGAACAGTTCGTTTACTCACGTGTGAAGGAAAAAATCAAAACCAGTCAAGAACCAGCACAGGCTTGTTAAGATCCAAAAGCAAAAAATAATGCTGAAACAAATGCAAATCAACGTAGTCATAATAAAATGTAGAATCGAACTACTAACTCTACAATTAAGAATAACTTTGGAAATTATACACTATCTTACATTATAAATCCAGGGCGCCAATGCAGCAGCGTCAAAACTAAGCCAAAGCAGCAAAGTGAGCAAACCATCAATTAAACCGAATTAATCTCAACCAAATATTTCAGAAAATCAGTTTTGCGCTCAGGAATCGATAAATAAAAATTAGAATGAAAATACATTAGTAACATTAAATGTTATACTTTCTGATAAAAGATGTTCACTTTTTATTTCTTAATCATTTTCTATAGTGCAATGATTAACAAAATCATAAGAAAATTAGGCAAATATAACCAATATTATTAATATCGTATTCTTTTGGATTAGTGCTTACCTAGTGCTGCAACCAGTGTGACTAAATTGACGGTTAGAACAACCAAATGTGCTATATACCTATGACACATTTGAGAGGGGTGAAATCAGGAAATGAAATTGAAGTAGGAAGTAAGAAATTACTATAAAAATTAGCATAAACTTGAAGTTGTATAAAGGGAAAACAAGCTAATACATACGAAGTATGAGTGGCCTTGTCGAACGATTGTCCACTTCTGTCAATAAAACGGCGAATGACACGCGAGTTGCTTCTGAGGTCTTGAGTGGTCGAATTCAAACTCGCACATATCTGTGGATTATAGGGAAGCAAAAGGAACTGCATTTGGTTCGTTGTTTTTAGGACTCTACCTATGGTCCCAAGAGCATCTTCTCCTATACCCACCACTGATTCTTTCAGTTTTTCTGTCCTCCGCATGGTCTTTTGGCTCGTGGCAAGGACAAAACAGGAAGCCACTCTGTCACACCACCCCAATTGACATAATTTAATGTTTTATCCAATAAAGTTAAATGGTGTGTTGGAAATTGGAGACTTACATGGCGAGAGAGGTAAATAAGAGAAGTAAGAAGAAAATGTGGATATAGTAATGGTCCAAAAATGGTAATGTAGCAGAGCCACCGCATAGAAACTTCACTATCATGAAAATGGCCAAGGTCACTCCACATAGCAACCAAACTCCGCCAAATGCATATCCGTGGACTCCTGTAAATGCCGCAGACTGAAAAGGATCAGAAAGCAATACGCAAAATCAATCTCAATTCTCAATATTCTATGCCCCACAAAATTGTGATTTTCCTAAGTCATCAAATCCTTTTCATTTATATCAGCCTAAAATTATATTAAGGTATATAATTATGGATGAAATCATAATAAGCTCTCAATGAAAGAAAGCTTTTAAGCAATTGTTCCGTCCACAGACAGTTATTTGGTTACAAACTTACATTATGTCACTATAGTCATTTGGAAATAAACTTACCTAACTAGCTAACAAATTTGTCTAACTGAAGAACCTATTGATGATGTATACATTATTTGTGTCCATAATAGACATATCACGTTGCATATATGATGATCATACACGTGATCTGTTTTAAAGAAAAATAAATATAGCAAAATTTAAGATAGAGAGAAGGGGAAGTTTGTTTGAAGTTGAAAAGGACTCACAGCCACGTAGTGCTTGTTTCGAACATCGAAATCTCCATTGTAGTCTTTGAAATGTCGCAAAGGATCAGGTCTCTTGAAGCTTCTTCCACGAACAGGGGACCCTGAAGCTGACCATTGATGTTGAAAAACGGGAATGGAAATGAAGAGCAAGAACAAAGGAAGAAACAAGAAGCGAGTGGTTGAGTTGAGCATGGCAGAGTGGTTTTCTAAATTTTTTAGCAAAGGGAAAAAGACAACATTTGGCGTCTCAAAATTGCGACAACTTTTTTGAGTGAGCAAGTGTGACTTACTGGGTAAGGTAAGAATAGCTTGTGGCATGGTTTTGTGGAATTTTTTGTTATGGGGAAGAAAGGACAAATGGTAATGTTAGAGATGTAGGTAACGAATCAGAAGCCGAAATAGTTGCTTCGTCTAATGCAAGGAATTGACCACTTTTAAGTGTTTACTACATCCATGCTCTATCCCAGTACCTATATATCTCTTTTATTTTTATGTTTAAGCTTCGCTTTTTTTATTTCCCACCTTTTCCTACCCCTATTTTCGGTCCTCTTTTTTTACCTTGGGCTTTTAAAGTTCCAACTTCGAACTATATATATCAAAGAATGAACATGGGAAAATGCCCTTTGTATATATACTTTTTTTAGAAGTGGCATCAGCCATCACCATCACTTTTTTTTTCCTTCCCCTCTTAAGCGTGAATCATAATTACAGTTATTTTGGTGCACTTTTAAAAATTAAATTTTTCTATAATTTTATTATTATAATTTAAGATATACCAAATTATTCTTGACCTAATAATATGAATTATTTGTGTTATGCCTGAATTATTGCCCAAAAAAGCAAAAAACGAGTGTTCATGCTTTGAATAAGGGTCCTTCAAGCCAATAGACCCACAACCCTATAGCTATAGATGAGCCTATTCTTCTTTACTGCAATAGTCAGGCCCAACAGTTGTTCCTTACTTGGGCTTCTTTGGGCTTAGCTCTGTTCAATGAAGTACTTCAGACCCAAAAAAGAAAAACCATGTTCATCGATGCACCGGATCTTGAGCTTAACCAACCGTATAGCCCATCTTTCACCTTGACTATAACACCGACAATTGGAGGGCCAAATTTAAAAATAAGTGAATTCAGGATCAATGTTTAGCTAAATCGTCTGGATGTACTTCATGTCTTCGCAATTGTTTCTCTTTAATTCGTGTCTGCAAATTTTGTAAAGGAAGAACGTAATCAACGCAATTTTAACTAATTTTTATTAGTGTAAAAATTATAATATATATATATATATATAGTTTAAAAAAAGATAAAATACAGTTACAATCACTCATTTTAGAAAATGAATAATTGAAGTTGTAATAAAGTGAATTCTCATACACAATAAATTATAAAATTATTAAATTCTCAATCGTTAATGATAATAATCACACGTTATCTTTTAAAATATAATTCGTCGCTTCAAATAAATTAAATCGTAAAAATAATAGTCAAATTTTGCATTATTAGTATTTTTCCTTTACAAGGAGTAACTTACTTAATGTTATCGATGGTCGGACCAGTAGAAAAAAAACAAAGCTCTATTCATAATTTGGAAATAATCCCATCGTAACTTCAACTGTTCAGCTTCATTCTTTAGATTTCTAGTTGCGTGCAAAAGTTGAACCTTCATTTTCCTCAAAAGAAACTTTATTTTAATCACAACATAATGACAAATCTTTACGTTACCTATCTTTGAAACTTGGCAGTTCTCAGTCATTCTGCCATTCCACAAGGGAAGAACACGAGGCAAAGACGTTAACAGGTCATACATATATTATTTTGCATTGCTGAAGTTTAATAATCACGAAAACAATGAATAAAGACTTTTATATAAAAAGTTGTAAACTAGTGAGCATTTTATCATAGTACAAAAATTATTAAATTAATTTTAAATTTATAATTTTTTAAAATTTAATAATTCAATAATATATATCTCATTATATTAAATCATATTAATGTAAAGACAAAATTAAATTTAAGAAATAAGTTACAAAAAATAAAAAAAAAATAAAAATAGATACACCCAAAGTAGGAAAATATATATATACAACATAACAAGAAAGAGAGTGATTTTTTTTAAAAAATATCATTGATTAAAATTAAAAGCTTGTAAAAATGTGTGAGAATTATATTTTCAAAAAGGATAACGAGAAAACAATATCTGAGTGAATAACAAAGAGGATAAAGACAGAAAACACCTCACTCTCGAAATGAAAATACAAAATATTAAAATTAAAATATTAAACAGCTCACACTTGGCATGCTTAATTGCTTACAGGCTGCCTTTGATTGGTTATGATAACTTAAGATATTCATAATTTTTTTGTCGGAGGTGTCTTCAGTCACTTGCACTCTCTAGAAAGCCACGCTCTTCCACACAACTACAGGGTTGTAGATTACAGTGGTTCGTGTTACCCACGCGTTATTGTGGAGAGTGGGTGAATAGCTCCACCCATTCCCAATCCTCTTCGGTATGGTCCAGCGATAGCCGTTCGTGGCAATCCACCACAGGTGGGTCTAAATAAAGATCATATGCGAGCTATAATCTCATGCAACGCAGCCTTTTGTCATCATTATGGGACCCGCCGTAGTCAACGGTTTTGATAGAATGGAATGTCCAAAACCGTTCGATCTCAACACAATCCTAAATATATATATATATAAAAGAAAAAGATGTTTTTGTGTAATTGATATATGAGTGGGGTAAACAGTGGGGAGGGAGAGAAGAGAGGTATGTGTGAGAGAGAAAGGTGAATTGGATCTCTTTCTCTCTGTGGGGAATCGTATCGCAGATCTGAATTTTTTTGTTGGGTGCATAATTTGTTATCAGAATTGAGAAGAAGATATAGCAATGGGATTGTGGGAAGCTTTTCTGAATTGGCTACGCAGGTAAGCTTATCGCTTTCTTCTCTTCGTTTTTTTTTTTGGGTTTCGACATTGATCGCACCTTTGAAGTTTGAAGGATAATTTCTTTCATTCATCGCCTTTTTATTTTTAATTTTAAAATAGCTTCTGGTATTTGTGTGCTATTATCAGTTCTTTTTTTCTTTTTAATTTGAGTTCTAGGAGTGGTTTGAAATTTCTCTTTTCTATGTAATGCTGTGAGGGATTTTTTATTTTTTTTTATTGTTTAGAAAGAGGATTTGTTTGTATTATAAAGTTCTCGTGCATTGATTTCCAATATTTTTGAAGGTGTTCAATGCAATTTTTTTCAATTTTGTGAGTAATGGCTTCATGATTTGTAAATCCTTCCAGTTTTGGTATGATTCATGAATCATTTTTATTCGAACGACTTCTTTTCACTTGTAAAATTTTCGCACTCCAATTTTTGGATAAGTTAGTATAGATTTTGTTGGCAATTTTGTCCAACGCTGTCAAAATTGTTTTCGTGTGAAACAGCTTTATTCTCCTGTGAATGGCATTTGGTTGCACTATGCCTGCTTTCTGGTTGATAACATAAAATTTTTAGTTTTAGGTTGCTCTTTCAAGTTGAATTGTGTATATAATATGTTTATGTTTATGACACTTTTCTTCAAGACACGCGAGCTTACTGTTTAGTAAATTTGGTTGCAGCCTTTTCTTTAAGCAGGAGATGGAGTTATCTCTGATAGGACTTCAGAATGCTGGAAAGACTTCCCTTGTAAATGTAGTAGCTGTAAGTACAATAATCATGTTGACTTTCTCGTAGCAACTTAATTGATCAATTTATACTTTGTGGTTGCTGACAATGTTTTTCTTTTATGCTGTTTGTAGACTGGTGGGTATAGCGAGGACATGATTCCTACTGTAAGTTCACTTTACCAGACGCTTATAATTATTGCTTTCTTCTCTATTTATTCAATTTTACGGACTTCTCTATCTATCAAGCTCGATAATATTCTGATCAATTTATTGTTTTCTGATTCCAGGTGGGATTCAATATGAGAAAAGTAACAAAAGGAAATGTTACAATAAAGTTGTGGGATCTTGGAGGGCAACCTAGGTTCCGCAGCATGTGGGAACGTTACTGTCGTGCGGTATCTGCTATTGTGTATGTAACAGCCTTCATATCATCTTCTGACTTTGAAGTTACTTCTCTTCCTCCCTGTGTGCATTTGCATGGATTCATGTGTTTCTAATAGATGCATTCTGATGAGACTCTTAGGCCTAAAATTTCAAAGGTTGAAGAAGTGTTACCGGGTCAGCAGGTTAAATGCATGGGAAAGGAGTTAAAAGTATATACTAGGAGAGAGACATGGGAGACACATGGCGAAGGGGGGAAGTTAGTTACACCGATGCTGGAGGCCTTTGATGGGGTTTGGAAATGGGGAATTCAGTCATAAGGAGAGAGAGGGAGAGAGGAGAATGGGAGACGGGAAGAAAAACTCATGAGTAATTCAGCCTTGGGCTTGGGCAAGAAAACTGTGGTTCCTTGATTTCTATTTTCTTTTCTTCAGTATAAATGATACTCTCTTTGTTTCTTTTGATTGTTGTCTTTATGACATTCGTACATATATACACAAATTTATGTCATAATTGTATATATGTCCCCTAATGTAAAATGACTTGTGTTGCTAAGCAACTTATGCGTGTACAATGTTGTCCACGTGTTTGAGTCTTGTCTAGTGATCAATTTGAGGTCTATCCAAAGCACTAATTTTGTTCTTAACTTCTTATCAATCAGATTGCATAATTGTTTATTTGTCTATATAGTAGTTCCATTACCCCCCAGATAATGTCCTCTTTGAGTTTAACTGATAGTTGCGTAATTATATTTCTTCCACGAACCCACACATAGTTTATATTTTATTTATTATAAAAAAAATTCTTGTCTATCCCTGAAGAAGCGTAGAAATTGCCTGTACAAGTTGATTTCATCAGTGCCTTCTACAAGCAATCTGTCTCGGGCAATGAGTTGTGATTCATATTGCGCATCATGATTAAAACAATTTTTATGACAAGGAAGTGAGTAAATTATAGCTTCTTGAAACTTTACGCAGACTTGATTATTCTTCAGTGGATGAGTTCTGCGGATCACAGGTTAAAAAGTTAAAACTTTCATCTTTTATGCTTTGGTGCTGCCTAGTTCTGAAAAGATTTGGTTATAATTCAAAACAATTTTCGCTGTTTCTGTTGAAATTGTGATACTGCTGAGTATTCTCTGACTCTTAGATCTAGTGCACTTTTTAAATTGGATCATGTGCCCAAATTTGTCCGTATTAAAGCCTTTTCTCATATTATATTTACACATTGTGCTGGTAGTCATTAGTTGAATTTATGAAACTTAGCAAGTTCTGTAATCTGATATTTTCTGCAGTTATGTTGTTGATGCTGCTGATCCAGATAACCTTAGCATATCAAGAAGCGAACTTCACGATTTACTGAACAAACCATCTTTGAGTGGTATCCCTTTGTTGGTGTTGGGGAATAAGATTGACAAGCCAGGGGCTCTGTCTAAACAAGCGTTGACTGACCAAATGTAAGACAAGTATCACTTTTATTCTGGTTGTCTTGGAGCAATAACATGTAACCCTAAAAAATTACATAATTAAGTTGTTTAAGAATTACATTTTCACCTTCAATTTTCTATCTTTGGCTTTCGTTTTACTTCAGTGCTGAAAAGTGTATTCTGGCGTGCAGGGATCTGAAGGCAATTACCGACAGAGAAGTTTGCTGCTTCATGATCTCGTGCAAAAACTCGACCAACATTGACTCTGTTATTGATTGGCTTGTAAAACATTCCAAATCAAAGAGCTGAGAACCAATTTCTACTTTGAACTCTGATGTAATTTATCGGTGACACATTTCTGGATTTACTAGAGGCATTTGCATGTCTAACTTGGTTGCTGATTGATTTATTCTTGCCATTTGTCAGATGCTTTGTGATGTAATATCATTCTTGTTCGATAGGGAATCAAACGGGACGACATACATGTCAACATGCCAAGGGTTACTTTATTAGTAAACCATATTGTGTATCATCCGTGTAGCTATATGATTAAAATTCACAGAATTGCATTTGCAAGAGGAATTCATTTTGTAAAATAGATTTGATACTAATTTCTTTCAAACGATCGATCTGTGCGTGGCGTTATGATAATTCCATCAGTCTCTCACAAATGCGGCTGCCTTCAATGTACTGCATTTTGTTAATTTTTTTATAAGAATGCTAACAAATGTATTTAGATATTGATTAAAGATTAAAAACAACTAAATGAGAAAATGTTATAAATTCATATTCATCATGATTTTTAATACATTTTGAGAGAGTTTTTAAAAAAACTTAATTAATTCTTTTAAGGACAGTTAACATTTTTTTTTTAATTTCTGGACGGTAGGAAGTTGGAGGATTTTCATATTTGCATTTCAAGATCCCAAATGATTTTAGGGAAGAAAATCATGTTTAAATACTGAATACATATTTTACATTTATTTAGATTGTAAATTTTTAACTTTCAAAATTTTCTTGATGTTGACTAAATTTCATTTTGAATGCTGGCTGAAAAGAAAGAGCAAATTAGTAATTTGCTTTCGTACCTCGCTTTAATCGTGAGAAAAGACTAGATTGGTTAATGGTTATGGAAACTTCAAGGATTACCTTGTTATTGAATTGGGAGGTTCAATTTTAAGGATTAAGTTGTTACTTGGTTGAAGAATAGAAATTTCATTTTCTTCATAAATTGGATATTGACTCGTAATGTAATTACAAAGTGCTTAAATTGGAAGTGGTATATAACTGAGTTTTTGATATGAATTAAGAAATTATTTTATGTGCCTAGAGATAAATCAATAGAAATATACAAATGTTTAGTGGCATGGCTTACTTAGATCATTACAAGAACATAGCCATAAAATTCGTACGCTGTTATTTTTCTCCTAACTTATAAATTTGAAGAGCTTGCAATTTTTATTGACGTGAAAAAGATACCCCGATTTCTTGTTTCCTTATATCATCGTTCTAATTTGTTTCACAACGGTTGTAATCTGACAGAAATAATCTTAAAAACAAATAACTCATGTTCGCAAATGTCAGAGACATTATTCAGTTGGTATATTCCTGATTGAAGATTTAGCAGTGCTTATCGTGAGTACATCACTCAATCCTAAACTAGCGCAGGGTTGTAAACTATGTTAATAATTCACCAACATCTGAAGGATATATAAGATGCGATAACTCGTATCCTACCATGACGCCTGCGATCTCAATTTCTAACTATTCAAATATACTATTTTCCTTTTGAGATTACTTTAACTTCCCTTGAACCCATCGCACGTATGGCTCAAATTTGTATATCTTTCAAATTAAAGTGTAAATATCATTTCGCCAAACACGATTGACAACTAATGTGCCCATCCCCAAACGCTTGACCAGCCCCCTCCACCAATGCAGTCCAAGAAACCAGCACTTTAAAGAATACCATATTTAGAAGTTTAGTGTTTCCTTACCACAAAAAAAAAAAAAAAACGATTATAATTACAACATAGTCCGAGTAATGTAACAATAACTTAAAACAAGGATCTGCGTAAAAATAAATAATACGCTCTTACTGATCACTACAAATAGCAGATGCCTATCACACGTTCCATTACAACACTGATCACTACTTCCACTCTTCCACTAATTCTTTGTACCCTCGCCTCATTGTCTGTCTTTAAAAACAAGGTAAAAATAATAAATAATACGCTCTTAATGACTCCTGACAAAATGTTTCATGGATCAATCCCGCATATTCCGAATTTACAAGCCTAAATTATATACAGTAATTAAATACATGCAGGATGTCTATTAGCAGAATAAAGATCTCAAACCAATATACTGCTCATGTCAGCCACGCAGAAGCTGACACTATCTGCACAAATTTGCAAAGATAATACAGTTAATTAAAAGAACTGGCAGAAACCAATATTCTGGACCAACAAGAGTAATGCAGTACTAATTAAAGCTTAGAGAAAATCTTTCACCCACATTAATTAACAAAACTGGAGTCTTTTCACAAGAGACAGGGTTTTGGATGGCAGATATTATAGGGAGGAAGATAGGAGGGTGATTAGAAAGTAAGTGACTAGAGAAAAGAATTTTAAGAGATTGTCAAAAGTTTATGAGATCTCGTGAGGAACAACTGGCTAGACATCTACAAAAGTTTAAGATGGAATTTATAAGCATCACAGTTGTAAGCATTAATCAAATTTTCTCGGTAAAGAAGCTTACCAAATATGAAGTGTTTTGCATTTTAGGGCCTTCATTGCTGCTTTTGCAAACACTCGTGCAGCCTCTGCTTCAGCTTCTGCAGCCTCTGCCTCCCTAGCTGCTGCCTCAGCCTCGGCAATGGCAGCTTCTGCCTCTGCAACTGCTTTTGCAGCTGCTGCTGATACCTCTTGAGCTGTTACACCCTTCATTTTTGATAGTTCTGCATCAATTTCAGATTTTGAAAGGATGTTGACATCAGTCTTCTCTGCTTTTGGAGAGTCTTTGGGCTTCCCTTCCAGGAGTAACAAGGAAGAGCATCTTCTTTTCTCAGATATTGTTAAATTTGTTGCAATCCTGTACTTATGCTTTACCTGTCATTACTCGTTAGATATGTCATACTCAGGATCATTGACCAAATACTGAGTTCAATTGCATACCCATTATTATCTTACAGAAGATGGGTTTATTAGGTGGGGAAATTTATCAATTCAAAATTTCAAATAGACTTTTCACTCAGGCGAAAGACCATGCCCAGACGTGTAGCTCAATTGTTGCAAGAGAAATATATTTCTATTTACATCTGTACATACATACAACCAATTAATTTCTAGTCACAAACCATTTTTCGGTAATAAATTTTAGTAAATAACATCAAACATGTTAGCAAAGTATCTATGTCATACATGATCCAAAAATTATCCAGATTGACCATGCTTCATTACAAAGGTTTGCACATAAAGATGCTGCTGCTTGAACAACCAATTTCCAAAAAGCCAAATGTGATGTGCATTGTTAAGGGATTAACTAACTGTAAAATTACCTTAATTAATTTTCCACTCGCTACCATATGCTTCAGTTTTGTTGACAGTAACTTTCTGAGGGTTGGCGGAGACCAGTATTGATCCTAATGGTGTGAAAATTTTCAAAATTACTTTTGTCGCAATGGTGCAGAAAAGAACATCAAGAAAAATTAAATTGCTATCATTTTGATATTTTCTGCATTCAATAATGCTGTAAGCTTAGTAGGATATTTAAAATGACAAGCAATGCATAGAATATTATGATTGGTTGAATTATGCTAGGCCTTTGTGTACCACGGGAGGCCAAAAAGTTAAAAGCCTGTTGTCAGGTGAGAGCTCCTGTTTAGGCTTGCGAAAAATGAAATATTTAACTGAAAAAAGGGCAGGAAATTTTGGTACCCAGCAAAAGGAATCATACATGTTACATGTCATAGCTAGTTGAATTTGCAGGTATTAATAAACAGTGTATAACTCTATGGACATAGGATAGAAATATTTCAAAACAGGTTAAAACATTTTTATTGTTGTAAACTTGATCAAAAAGCAGACTGGTAAATCCACATACTTTGTTCCATATAGGTAATACATCAATCAATACAAATTGTATATATGGAAAGATAACTTCTTTGATAATAGAGGAATAAATGAAAACAATTTACAGTTTAATTCTAAATGTACATCAAGTCATGGAAACTAACAGGAAAAGAAGAGGCCCAAAGAAAGCAGAAATCAAGTATTCTATGTAGCATTGAAGTTTGTCCTACCAAAATTTTGATCATCATTTGTTTCTTGAGATGTGCAAATTTTATGACCATAAGTAAAGTAATTGAAGTATAAATACCTCTATATATGCAGCAATGGCTGCCCTGTCAGAACCCTTTGGCTCCTTCAACTTGATAATGGACTCTAATATAAGATTATCCAACCTGCCATTATTAAAAAGCATACAGCTTTCGTCATTAAAAAACATGGTTTGTCACATAATTAACAACAGCTTCAACAGTTTAGCAAAATCACTACAAACTTGACAGGATGTTGTCATCCAAAGTACAACATAAGATAAATATTTATCAATTATTTGTAACTGCAATTGGAACTCTACATAAGAAACTGAATCATATTTTAGCGTATCTTTGCAATGCTTAGAAATAAAATTCAATAAGTGAAATTTTGTTTAATTATTTATTCATTCATTCAATAAATCGGATAACTAGTGCATTAGCTTTATCCAATCTTAGAACTAATTACTTGCAAGGGAAATAATATCTAAAATCATACAATGTTTCTTTATTTGCTTTTCAAAAACAATACTAAACCAACTGAGCAGAGTAGACCTTTTATTTTTTCAAGAGTAAATAGCAGAAATATTTAACTGGAACCTTGATATCTGTTCCTTTGTATTAGGAGATGTTCCACCAGAAACTGCTAGAGGCTTGGAATCTGCAAGTTCTTTGTCACGTTGAACTACAGTACTCAAGGCTGTGTGGTTATTGTCAACTTTGGGGGTTGGTAGGTTCCTTTTAAGGGCAAGCTTTGCCTTCTGCCTAGATCCCCATATTGCTGTCACATTTATGTTCCTCCATTTGTCCTGTTTATGGTTTAAAGTATATATAAATAATCAAATACAGAAACATCTCAGTATGCCTTAAATTTGGCAATTTTCTCAAAGCGAGGAACTCTACATGTATTCCTTATAATGTAATAAATAGATAGTCATTTGACACGAGTAGTGGCAGTTAACGTCTCAAACCTGACATAATAAAACATCCTTTGTCACACCGCTAGGCCCATGAAAAGACTTACCTTGAGATCTACATTTGAACGCATGCGCAAAATGGAACTGAATTCTGGGTCTGTAAGTATGGTTCGCCATTTTCCAGCCCCATGTTTGACTACTCCAGCTTTCAGTGCTGCTTCTTCTTCTGCAGTCCATTTCTGCTTAGGAGCACCCATTAAAAGAAGTCCACAAACTTTTTATGACAGTATAATCTTTGCTTTCGTTCTAGAGGAAAGCTTGGAAGTTCAGTGCAGCCTTCTTCTGCATGTCCGGCCACGAACAAGAAAAATCAGACTTTTATCAACCTACAAACATCAGAATGAGAAAATAAAATAAAATAAAAACAAGGTAAATTCTAATCAGTGCTCTAGGGCATTGGTTAAAGAATTAAAAGAAGAAATTTTTTATTAAATGCATACTGACTATGCCTTTCAATGTGACTCTCAATGTGATTTCCCATAAAATTTTTCTATTTTTGATTTATCAACCAATTCCCCAAGGGCACTGGTTAGCACTCTAAAATAATAAGACAAGTTTAAACGCATTTTATTCTTGAATCATTCAATGATTAAAGAAAAAGAAGAATCTCATCCCAAAATCTCGATCATCAAACATTGAGCTCATTTCCCAAATTAACTTCAATCTCATCAACTAGACATGCAAATTTTGAAAAGATAGCAACTCTGGAACGCCCAGCACGCACTATTTCATGTTATTTATATGGCAAAACTGTGTTATAATATAAGTTACAACATTGTGAGAAGGATCTAGACAAGGAGAAAAAGGATGCATTGTACTATTCTGGCAATGCCAATGCAATTAGGTCAGGCCTTGAAAAGAGCAACGTAGAAGTGCAAATAAGTGCACACAGAAAGAGTTACACAACCAAATACTACCTAATTCAGTTACCTCTACATGTAAATTGAGTTTGAGAATCAACAATAACTCGTAACATCAACAACAGTACGGAATAATCTACAAGGCTTATTGCATCGCCTCAAATAAAAAACCCAAGTGATGCTATTGTCTCGGTTTCAAAAATTCATCAAGCACATAAAATTTATATCAATTAAACAAAAACAATGACACCGAAATGAAATTATTTTTAAACTCGTACCGGTTACAATTAACAAAATTCGAGCTAAAAATGAAAACGCATAAAATAATCACCGATGCATAAACTATAATCATGCACACTAACCTGGGAATATAGATAGCATAAAATTTACTTTAATTGGAAGAAAAAGGGATAAAAATCATAAATGAATCGCGGACTAAGGTGTAACGCATCGGAGAATCGCAGGGCATAGGTGTGAATTGCGAAAAGTTGGAGTATTTAGACGCAGATAAATCGAATTGATACCATAGATTCTGCGAGGAACTGGAGAATAACGAGAAAAATGTCTTCTTCTTTATTTGTATTATTGTTTTTATTTTATTTTACCTTCTTCCTGAAATACTTGCAATTCAATATTTTTTGAATTTGCAAAAGGGTCCTCTCATTTTCTCGAAATGCCGTGTGTTCCCGTTCCTTGCCCATTTTTTTCTTCTCTTTTGGACTGGATCTGGATCCACCAAACCCAATAAAAGACCAACCAACGAGGTGGGTCTTCTCAAATTGGTACTCGGATGATTAGGTGTAATTATAATCGTTAATTTTAAAACTAAGATTGCGACTATTTATATTATATATGTCATGAAAGTAGAAAAGTTATTTAACTTAATAATTTTTTATAAATATATTTGTAAATGTAAAATAATATTAACATTATATATATATATATATATATATATATATATATAATTTTAGATAAATTTTAAAGACATGTACTTTTATAATTAATATTTATTTATATAAAATTTATTTATATTTTTAAAAAGATACTATACGTAAACAATGTTAGATAAAAGGTTCATTTTAAATTTATACAAATTTGATTTATTTAACATTAACTTATTATTGAACGGTTAAATTATTAAAATTTAATATTTATAAAAAATTACTAAACAAAACAAATTTAATAAGAGTTTCTCTAAAAAATTTAATCTCCACCTAATTATGAAATCATTAAAATATTAATTATATATTTTTTAACTGAATTGGCAACAAAATTTCAAATTGACATTTTAAAATTTCAGTAAAATTTATTGTTTCAAATTTTCCTCAAATAAATAAATGTATTGAATTTTTAATACTATGATAATCGATTTTTCAAAAAATACAATAAATAAGAATTTACTCTGTTTGAAAATTACTCTATTAATCAAGATAAACAGATGTAATTTTTAATTCAATACTTATTTTATAAAATAAATATGAAGATTATTAAGGGACTTTAACAAAACTTGAAAATTAAATACTAAAAATAAATTAATAGAAAACTTAATGCTACACACAGACGACCTGACAGATATACTAATTCCAGTTCCCATATTGTTACGAAATTATTATCTACATTCTACATAAGTGCCTAAAATCTTGCATCCAATCACCTTCCCCTGTGCTAGATGGAAAACGAAAATAGGCTAATTTGAAGCAACTTTTCCAAGAACAGTAATTCCACTTTTATTTGGTAGAAGCTTCTTCATATAATACTTAGAATTGCGGGACAGATTGATCATTTTCCTTTTCCTTTCAGGAACATAATCAATTGAACATTCTGAAAATCCACGCCTTACAAACCTGGCAAAAAAGCAGGCAAGGAATCCTTAAGTTTAGAAATGCAGCCATGAAAATAATTGAGCATTAAAATGAAGGCCACAATCCGTATACATCACAAGTAATGCTTTCAGGAATTTCGTGCAGATCAACGCATCAACTTTGCAATCCGCAGCACTCAAAATCTTAAATGCATGTTGACAGCAGGAAGGGATTTTTACACTTGAAGAAAACTAGCCGAATTATAGAAAAGAAAGAAAAAAAGATACAGAGACATCCTAAACATTAAATTACCAAAATGACGTAACAAACCATAAGCTGTATCCAAGAATCATTGCACGTGCAGTACAAGCCACAAAAAGTGAAAAATAACAATGATGGCAGACAAGGGTTGCCTGACATGCATTAGGGGAATTACTTACCAATCTGCTGCCCGTGTTGTAAGCAGGAAAATCATATCCAATCCAAGAGATGATGCTTTCTTCTCCATATAATCTGCAAATATTTCATCATATAATTAATTAAATATTGTGAAAACATGTTTGGCAAGCAGCGTTACAGAGCAACAAGATCCAACGATTTACAATCATACAGCTGCTCAATAACCATCAAAATCTGAAGCCTACACCATATCTTCTTGACACAAACATGTTTAAACTTTCGAACACTTCTAAGTTAAAAATACTGTTCTGATTAAGAGCTGAATAGATATAGTTATTAGTGATTACTATTAATAATACATTTGTTCTGGTGTTTTTAGGCCAAAAAGTAAAAAAATAATAATAATGACTAAAGTCTACAGCCTTAACCATAATTTACGCATATATAATATGGTATTTACATTTCTACTAAGGTTTGAAGTGGTTTTAGCAAAATGAGTATGCATAAACAACGAAAAATACCCACGACATTCCAATACATTCCAAAAATTATTGGTCACAATATCCATCAAGCACACAAATTGTCAACCACAGCAGCAATAGCATACCAAGCAATTTGTCTCCCTGTCCTTGGCCACGACAATCAGGAGATACTGCAATGCAAGCAACCTCTCCACACTTTTCCTCAAAGTAAGGGAAAAGGGCAGCGCAAGCAATTATTTGACCTTCTCTTTCCACAACAACGAAAGAATCCAATGATTGTAGCAGCTATAAACAGATAATGGTTAAAATATGAGAGATATCTAGTTAAATTATCAACCATGTAAGCTACAGTATCTAGAACACACGTGAAAAGATATAGCTATGCAAACCTCTTCATGATTCCGCTTAACCAATATGCCAGATGCCTGCAAAGGCTGAATAATTTGTTTGATTCCAGAAATATCTTTTGCCTCTGCCATGCGAGTCCCTTCGTAAAGGTCACTGAAAAAATTTCATTAAAATAAGACTTGTTAGTTGCTAAGAAAAAAAAGGATAAAAACAAACTATTGACCACAATGCCATGAACAATATGATGCATATAGTATATTGATAGGCGGGTAGGAAGTCCATTTGGTATTAATTGAATTTTGTTGAGGTATTGCATGTCTACTGAGAAATATTTAACAAGTTCCACTTAACTATAATATACACGTGCTCTTTATCACTAATATAGACAATTATTTCAATTAATCCTTCAACTATTATTATTTTTCAGTTGTTTTAAATTGTAACGCAACGCTATATAAAAAGGGGAATGGATGGAGTTAAGATCCAACCCATATATTTCCAGCCTTATGCAATCTGAATCACAACAAACTGCCCTGTAATCATCAACTAACAAGAAGGAGTTACAAATAATGCTGAATCTCATTTATGTCACCCTTATGGTGACACAAGCAGGAATTCCACCGGGATACAACCTAAACTATGGTTAAAATAGTCGGACAGAAAAGTCAAGGATGCAATTTATGTCATAGCACCATAACTTACTACCTATTTATCTTACTAACTACGGAATAGTAACCGAATACCAACCCTTGAATAAAATATTCACAATCATAAAAACTTAATCCAGAGACAGTCAGGAAAGGTTGCTTACCTAGCCACCATTGTTCCCATGCCATCTCTTTTAAACAATTCCAACAGCAGAACTCCACTAATAGTGCCATCCAACAAGTGAACTCTTTGAACACCACCCTGACAAATGGTAGATGGTATTATTTTCCACATAATCGAAAAGCATGCATCAACTAAAATTTCAAGCATAGTCACTATGTCAAGCTCTCAACCAGGAACTTCTCAAAGAAAGTTGAATGTCACTCCAGACCACCCATTTTACAGTAGCAAAATGTAAATCAAGTAAAAATTCTAAGATCCTTCCCAATATAGTGCAGTAGTAGACAAATGCACAGCATATGTATATTCTTGATCTGGTCATGATTTGAAAAATGCTTTTGTTCTCACAAGCTCACATACCAATATAGACGTAACTAAGCACAACCAGAGTGCACTTGATATTAAAAATAAAGGTGAATCACAGACTCACTCTGCAAACGAAAGCTGCAGCAGCCAATTCTGACAGGTAGCCATTCATTCGACTTAGTCGCTCTTGGCCTCCAATAGCAAAGCCTTGCTCCCCAGACTCTAAGCCATTTCCATTCTCAAAACCAATACCATTATGGAAGGTTGCATTATTCCATTCTGTAAAACATCCAATAGGTGGAGATTTGATTGTCCCATTAAAATTGTAATGCTCAAAAGAGTTGAAACCTTCTTCATCGACAGCTTTCACATAGTTAGCAGCTGTTTCACTTTGCTCAGCCCGTTTACGAATTAACATATCTGCTTCGTGAAGAGGCAAGAAACGAATTAGGCGTCCATTCTCATCAAGTATTGGACCATCTATAAGGCATATTAGCTTGTCCGCTCCTATAGCCAAGGCACAAGCTGTTGCAACTTCATAGGTGCTGGAGAAAAAATGAAAGCCATCAATATCCAGGTTTCAGGCATTTGTCAAACTCATCATTCGGGTGAAAGGGCACCATATTCAAATCAAGCAACTCTCATTGGTCTTTTCGTACAACCTAATGAAGTAGGTGAAGCATACATTATACATGGTTTCTGCTGTCTAGTTCTTCTCTTTATTATTATTATTATTATTATTATTATTATTGGATGATTAGATCATATCCAAGTAGTGCACAGTAACATATAACCGGGGAAAAAATTAGCGCATTGGCACAGGTGGAATTCTGCTTCACATTCTCGGAAATATTAGTACCACTAATTTCTCAGTATTTGCTCCTTAACATTTTAGAAGAAAAAGCCTTAACAATTAGCTATTTTACCAACTAATGAATTACATGATAAACCTTTTGTTAAACTCTTCATACTCTTTACCCAAGCAACCAACTTTTTCGCTTTTCCTTCTATCATAATCCCCGTGAGGCTGTTTTTTCAGATCTATTAACAAGTCTACCTTGAAAAATTAAATATTTTCAGGAGAAATTCAGATAGTTAACATAACATATGGATAGTCCAAAATTACAAAATTGTTAGGTCAACAGCATATATGTAAAGCATGTAATCAGTTACTCTAAGTTGTAGAAAGTAATTATCAGAATTAAGCTCCAAAGCATACTTGCAATTTAATACTTCTCCAGAGCTGGAGTAGCCCAAGTTGGTTAAAACAACTACACAACCACCATCAAGCCTCTCACGCATGCGAGATGCGTCTACTTTTTTAACTTCCCCAGTTGACCCAAAATCAATTCCATTGACCACCCCTCTTCTCTGCCAAAAAATAGAAATAACAAGATGCTCTAACACAGTGATAAAAACAGAAAGTGATGCAGAATGTCACAAGACCATTTTCACTGTACAGAGAATGAATCACCAATTTCTAACCTTGGCTGCAAGAAAGTTACCGCTGGCAACACTGACACCAACTTCATGCCAACGACTACTGTCACCGTGTCGACGAATGTTGCATATGGAAGGTCCAGGAGAAAGTTTTGCTTCTATCATCAATCTTATTCCTCCAGCTGCTTCCATTGCAGCTGCTAGAGATTCATCATCAGTTATCCTGTAGCTACCAACATACTTAGGCTGGTTCCCTGCAAACATAGTAACAAAGTCAATGACTGTGGCACCAATGTCTATCTAACAATTTTCCTTCTATTTTCTATTTTTGGAGAAAGGAAGACATGGGTTTTGCAAGTAACATAACTAATATGGTAAAAATAAATGAATTTCATTTTCACTAGTGGAAGAAAGTTAAGGAAGCGATTATTTAGAGTTTAGAATAACCTCGCTCATTCAAAAGCTTGTCTATTTGCACATGGGTCCCTGGAACAAGAACAAACCGAATTCCCAGGTGATGGAGGAAAGCTATATCCTGCGCGAAGAAACATATTATAATACATAGCATGGCTTTGTGAATTCCCAGGTAATAAACAATAATGTTTTAAACAAGTTTTGTGAATACGAAACACATATGTTAGAGTTCAAAGACATGCCTTGAGAATGGGATCCAAGAAAGGACTAGAGACAATTTCACCGGAAACAATAACAACAAAGGTGCTGCCACGATAGGCCCACAAATAAGGCCACGCCTCGCGAAACGAACGCACGAATTGCTTATCCTCCATGGAACTGTTGTAGCTCTCTTCTTCCACGCTCCCATAACCATTCACTCCCTCACTCAGCACATTGGGCTTCCTTGCCGTTCCACTTTTTCCGTTACCGAAATGGGCCGCCAAAGGCGACGCTTCTGAGCCATAACGGGATTTAAGTTGGAGGAATGGTTTTGGTGGGTAGAAAAAGAAGTGGTGAGAGGAAGAGGGTAGTTGGTGGAAATAAGAGAAGTTGGGGGTATTGGGAAGGTATGTGCGTAAGGAAAAGGAAGGTGCCATTGAAGAAATCAAAAGGAAGGGGTTGGCGGTGGCCGTGAAATGTATGTCTAGACACACAAAACTTGAGCCGCCGCACCCCAAAATTATTGCCTGCTTCACGCCAACACGTGCAAAATTTTGGTTATTCCTCTAAATTTTTTTCTTTTCTTAACTTCATTAATCAATCCATTGGTGACTACTTCATACTATGTACACTTTTAATTTTTATTTTAGATGAAAATAAAAAAGAAAGGCAAAATCAATTCGCAAGTGTTGTTCTAATTTAGTTGGTTTAAAGTTTAAAAAGTTAAATCTGCCAATTTTTTTTAGTAAAAAAGTACATGTTTTAATATAAATAAATATATAATTTAGATTAATTTATGTATGTATTTTAATCGTATTTGATCCAGTCATGATAAGAATGATTAAATAAAAAATGATTGAAATGCAATAAACTTATTTGAATAAAAGTAACATATATACGGTGTCCAATATTTATAAATTTATTTACCTTTAAAAAGTATAAAATAAATTTAAATATTTTAAATAGATAGTAAAAATATTTTTTCTAAAATAAAAATAATTTAAAATATACAATAAACTTTGGAAAAAAAACTGTGAACAATCTACATCAATTAAGAAACGTTGATAAATTGATCCACTCTAAAAAAATTCAAATTTAACATATACGTTCTGAAAAATAAGCTTGAATATGAAGGAAAATTGAAAAAGTATATAGTTGGGATTTTAAAAGGGATAATATTAAAAATGAGTTTTTGAGATAATCAATTTAGTAGTTGTCAAAGAAAATATGCTTTTCAATCATAAAATGACGTATTCTTAATAACAAAACTTCAACTTTTTTAACAAAATACATAATTAATACAGAAATAACGTTTCTCACATTCTATTTTTATTGCATCATCTTCTGTAATGCTTAAAATAATCCACAAAATGTGAATTTGTATTTTTAAATATATGTTTTTTTTTCTTCTAATAACATATGTTCTTTTTTACCCCTAGATAGACTGAAAAAATTATAAATTTACCGAAACATCTTTGCTAACCGGAAGTGTCCAAAATTATACATGGAGAGTGTCCAAAGTTTTGGGTGAAAACTTTTGTGGTGTAACATGACCGGTGCAAAATCATTTCTCCAATATTTATCATTTCTTGAATATTTATATTAGATAATTTCAATCCTACCTTATTAAACTAGAAGGATATTTTATATTCTTTTACATATGAAATAATTATCAGTTTATATTAAATATATAATAAATAATAAAAATTATTAATTAATTAAAAATATATAATTTTTATTTAAATTTCAAAATATCAGATAAATCATGATTATTAATTTAAAATAATATTAAATATTCTCTCAAATTTACAAATATCACAACAAATAACAAGTAATTATACATTATCTCATCCACTTACATAAAATCAATGTTGATAAAACATTTTGTTTAATACCACAACGGAAGATTGGAGAATAAGGAAAAAATAATTATTTTATTTTAAAAAATAAGTAAAATATAAAAATAACATTTTGTATTACATTAATTTTTTTCTTTAAACACTAATGATGTTTATCATTTAAATTATTTTTAATATTATTAATTAAAAAATAATTATGTTCTTTGAAAGTTTAAAATTTGACATGGTATATAATTCTTTTACTTCTCTATTATATTTTTATTCTCGTATACTAGTATATTAAGAATGTTCTCCAATAAAAAAAATAGTGAAATATGTCCTACTTTAAATATAAAGAAATTTTTATTCAATGATTAAATTAATTAATAAATACATTTTAAATATTAAATATCAATTATTTCCCTAGCTCTGCTTAGGGTTTGATACCCAACTTACGTTTGTTCTCTGTAAAAGGTATCGTTTATTTAAAATAAAATAAAAAAAGAAATACAGCTAATATATATTAGTTTAATTATTCATTCAAATATAACAAAAATTCCCAGTCATGAAACATATGAGACTAGATTTTGGTTTATTTATTTTATAAAAATAATATTATTTTTAAATAATTTCTCTATCTAAAACTTCTTTTGTACTTTATAAATACGAAACTGTTTATTTAATTTCTAAAAAATTTCACAAACTAGAGAAATAAGAATTTTTTTTAAAGATCTCATATACTTACGAGATTTTAACGCATGTCAATATTTCAAATTATTTGTCCACATAGTATGCGAAACTTATTTTAAAAAAATATAAATTCAAGATAATTTTGTTTATGTAAAATACAAATTTTATTTTAAAAGAAAATAAAAATTAACCGTGGTTGTGCTTAGTCTTTTATGAAATAATCTTTAGTGTGGGTTGTTTTAGGTCCGAAAAGATGTGAAGGTTGAGTTGGAACTTGGAAGCCCGTTCTAGTGGCAGTTGACAAGACAAGACCCCTTTTATCCTTGCTAGGCTAAGAAACTATTTTGATTCACGTTTCCTTTGAAAACCTTCTTCTCCTTCAAGATTAAAAGATTCTCCAATTTTTTAATGTTAATCCTTGATGTGTCTAATGTTTAAATAAATATTTCTATTCTTTTTTCTTTCTAACTATGAGCTCATAATTCTATCTTTGACGTGAGCCAAACTAGGGATGGTCATATATTTATTTTCTTTACTTTTATGTTTTGGCGTGTATAGAGATCGATTCAAGATTTTTTTAATGTAAAAATAAAAATATATTGTATATGAAGATTAACGTAAAAAATTGTGTAAAATATTAAATAATATTAGACATCATTAAAAAAAAAACAACTTTTATGGTAGACCCATTCACAATTTTTCCCATAAAAATCGAATTAAAAAAAAAGTTTCACATAAGTTCTACAAAAACCAAAAACTTTTTATGTTGTCTTACTTCTATTCGTCAACCTCCTTATTTTTTTATTTATTTTTTATTCGATTCTTTTATATATATCTAAGACAAAGAAATTATAAAACATAATATTTTAATATTAATTACATTCAATATTATAATTTTTAAAAACAATATTATTATTAATATTATAGTTGCATTAAAATAATCATATTTTATTTGCTGCTATAGTATATACTAGGCACGGTCTTTGTTAGTTATCGTAACGACACGTAACTTGAACTCACGAAACCAAGCTAGACACGTCATCCAGCCTCTCTCAAAATTAAAATTTCGATGTTTGTCCCCATAGCAAAATAAAGCCGGGGAAACCAATAGCTGATCCATTTCAGTTTCCGTAAAACTATATTTTATTTTAAAAAATCTGAAGTAATTGATTTTTATTTAAATATTACAAAATATCATTTTAGAAAACAATGAAGTTTAATTTTCTTAAAACAGTCAAAAACAGGTTTTTAAATCAAATATGAAGTCTGCATTTGGGGTTAGCGAAATTTGGTGTTGTGAAATAATCATCGTAATAAAAAAGAATTATGAATGTGAACATTTAGTAGGTTAGTCACTAAAATAAAAAAATAATTTGAATCAAATGAAAATGATTTGATGACCGTGAAGAAGATGGTGTGAGAGGTGGTACCTTAAGAATGGGATCCAAGTAAGGACTAGAAATGATTTCTGCAGATAAGAGGAGAAGAAAAACTCTGCCCCTATGCACAGAAATATAAGGCTGAGATTCCCTCAGAACCTTCACAAATTCTTGGTCTTCCTCCGACACACCAAACTCATCACAGTCGCAACCTCTCACCAAAAACAGAGACCTATTTTTGGTGTTTTGCGACTCCAAAGCACAAGAAGAAGTGAGGCTTTGAATAGGCACTCTGAATGTAGCATTGAAGTTGTGTTGAGAAGTGGGGCCACGAGAAAGGCAACTTTCTCCGTGCCTGCGCATGGATAGCGGTGGCTTTGAAGTACTTGCAGCCATTCCCTTTTTGTTTTTGGATCTGACGAAACAAGAGAGGGGATTTCCTATTTAGTACTCATCTACATTTTCAGTTGAGTGAGAGAGTATATTTTATACTTCAAAAAAAATCGAGAACCAACCTCAATTACGCGGCGGAACGGTGGCGTTCCATGCACAATAATATAAGGATTAAATAATCATAATAAACAATACCATGAGACACTGATTAATAAAACAGAAGTAAATAATATTTTTTATAGTAAAAATATTAAAAACATTTTTTAATTTAATTATCTTCAATGGAAAATGTTTAGTTTACCTTTAAATAAGCAACTATAGGTTAAATAAAAATTTAGTAAAAAAACCATGTTTGTGAAATAGATTTAAACATAATATTATTAGTTGTGAAGCATATTTAAAGGGGAGTTTTACTTCTCTTGGTGCAAGCACGGGCAACGTTTAAAGTTGAGTCTCCCGTGTACCTTACGTGTTTTGGGACCCCCAATCATTCAGCTGTTCCTTTAACAATAACCGTTGTTGGAAAAAATACAAATATCCATGACATGATGAACTGGTGGAAGTAACATTGGTCAAAGGAATTGTGTGTGCTTGTGCTTGGTAATGTTAACAGAACCCCTCTCCACTTTTGATTTATTCTAGATTTTGCAGAATCTATTTTGATAACGTTTAAATTCATCCTCAAATTTTGAGGACCACCTGACATGTTCTCCAAAGACAAGGATTGTGGAAACGCTGCTCCTTCAAAAGGTTTCTTCAAATAACTGCAACACATGGAAGCCCTGAAATAAGAGTAATTATGTGCATAAGCTTTTATTAAAAGTTGAATTAAAATATAAACTATAAAAACTAACTGTTAAACATTGAATTAAAGAAAAAGGTAAACAAGTATAAATAAAAGATAAAGGACTAA
Organism: Abrus precatorius; assembly: GCF_003935025.1. Taxonomy (NCBI): domain Eukaryota; kingdom Viridiplantae; phylum Streptophyta; class Magnoliopsida; order Fabales; family Fabaceae; genus Abrus; species Abrus precatorius. Next base: position 15,254,639 of record NW_020874406.1, on the reverse strand, counting down.
CAAATAAAATGAATGTACAAATTCAGGATATAGTTATCTTTATTTGAAGCACTGAATAATAAAAGCCTCGAAGAGAAGCCTTGTTCATTTGGTCTGTGTCTGTTTTCTCATGCACCATTGCTGAGCTTTTTTGTTTTCTTGTGGCTGTTTTCTCAACACTGCATGTCTGGCCTTTCGGTTTCTATTACTACTAGGGATCATTTTAAGGACAATTTCTTTAAGAAACTCTCGAGTTATTAAATTTTATTTTATATAATTTTTATATCTTTTTGTAACATCATGATATTTTTATTATTTAAAAAAATTAATTAATGTATTTCAACTTATTAATTCTAAATTTTTTCTTAATCATATTTTACAACATAATAATTTAATTAAAAATTTTCCTTGTAATTGTAAAGTGTGAATTAAAAATTTGCAATTTTTTATTCACTTATAAATCTCGTCATTAAAGTTATTTTTTACTATTTTTATTTATATTTTATTAAACTTAAAAAGGTGACTAATTTTTATATAAAGAAATTATTAAAATATAATATTTAAAAAATATATAAAAATATGAGCATTCTTTAAACACTTGGACAAGATTTGATAAAAGAATTATTATTTTAAAATATTTTCGTTAACAAATTTTGACTTTTTAAAAATTTATCATTAGTAAATTTGACTTTTTAATTATTTTTTAAAAAAATTGTTATTAATAAATTTTGAAAAAAAAAATTTATATTGAATCCTTCTATTTTTATTCAAAATTGGTTATTAGTCATTTTTTAATTTTATATTTTTGTAATTCTTTTAAAATATTTTTTTTAGCGTATATTATTACAATTACTTTGACAACCGGAGAAAATGCAAAGGAATTAAACAAAAATATCAGCAGGAAAGCCAGGGTCCACTTTCCTAAAGCCAGTGGGGGTCACTAAAGTTGTGATAGTGTTGTCTCGTGACCTCAAACACTGGGACAGATATAAAATAAATAAAATTGTGAAGAAATTTTTTAAAACACATTTTAATGTTTTTTTGTGAAAATAATAATTTTAAAGATTTATAAATTGATAAAAAAATATTTTTAAAAATAAAATAAACCAAACACTAAATATATTGTAGTTACAGTTATAATTACAACTGAACTCATTACATTGCTCGGATAATATTATAAAATGATATACATGTGATAATATAAAATATGTAGTATACTTATAAAATATATAAAAAATAAATTTTTTAATATTAATGATTCATGTCCTAATAACAAAGTGATTAATTCATTTGAGTTTGGATTTTGGATTGTATTGAAATTTTAGAGTTTAGAGTTTAGAATTTATTTTTGAATTTTGAATTTATTTATTTATGTGGAAGTTTTGACAGTTAATTTAACTACAATTAATTTATTATTAATTTAATAATTTTTTAATCAGTATAATATTGTACAAAATAAGAAAGTATATAATAAATTTTTATTTTAAAATATAAAAATTAATACAATTTAATACATGAACAGTATTAAATACTACAATTTTTAATAAAAATTAATTATATATAATTTATTATTTACATTATTGCACAAGTTAAAAAAATCATTAATGAAAAATTTTGATATCCCAATTTTAACATAGCCTGCCAATGGAGAATAAGATGCCACTGTCCTTCCTTCCGGAAGATACAAACATCAAATAACTACAAAAGTTTAAGTATACTCTGGTGCCATGAGGAGATAGATGACAAAGACCGCTTCATCTTATCCTAAAACATGTCGGAGACAAATATGCCTCTATGATATACGATGGATATTTTAGCTACATTTTAATCTAGATTCTATTCTTGAACTACATGTTTGGAATTAACAGGTAATACAACTGTAAGTTTAATAAATTCTGATTTATTGAACCATAAACTTGCAATTTCCAAAATACAAGTTGGACAAAGATGCATCAAACTAACACAAGATGATCCAGCGTTGCAGAAGACTATATGAAGATTTTTTTAGTAAGACCTTAATCCCAAAGAGATAGAAAGAGAAATGTTATTTTATTATAAATCTAATTTATGGAGTTTTCTTATTAAAAAAAAGTCACTTTATTAATTCGAGCATTTATACCTTAGTGGGATTTTCTTTTTCAACTTTCAGTGTGCGGTTTTGGTGGCATTATTTATTTTACAGTTAAAAAGTTAATTATCTCTTTTCAATAAACGACAAGTTTCATTCGTATATTCAATTATTTCAAATGAATTTTACTTAACTTTAAACTAAATAAACACCTAAAATCTTAAACTTGACACAAATCTGAGTTTTATATTCTATTATATAAAATGCAGGAAATAATGCACAAAAGCAAAACCACCAACATCATGATTACAAACTGAAATGTACTGTCAATATATATATATGTGAAAACTGGATTGAAGGATTGGCAATTCGATCAAACAAAGTGTAGAAGATACCAAAAGGAAGAGAGAGGGGGGGGGGGGGAAGCAAAATGAAACTCAACCAAAACTACACGGCTAAGAAGTTAAGATGTACTAAGACATAGAACCGAAGTTTTAACTTAAAAACGTAGAGATTACATTTTAACCATTTCAAAATTAAGACATCAGTTATACAAAACGTCTAGAGGCTGCATGGACCGATGTAACGCGTTGGATGGTCGGATACAAATTAAAACATTTTCCCGACCCTCCCCAGTGGACAGGAACTGAGAAACCACCGACACAGGGAATGAATATCTACACCGTGGAAAACATGTCACAAAAATTTTACACTTTAAGTTTCTCTAATCTACATTGCCCTCCTGTTTCTACCATCTGTCAAGGAAAAGCAACTATCAGAACAACAGGAAAGGAACCCTGTAGGACATTCTCACCTATTTCAATTAAGCTGTCATGAATTTGTGAAGAACAATAAGACGGCTCAAGACCACAACAGCCACCGTCGGTGCCGGCTGTCGGTTCTTGAGTTGGGTGTTACAGTTATCCTATCCGCATTGGTGGACAGCCATTTACTGAAATCGGGCGATGCAACGAGTTCTTCCAAGGCCTTTTCAGTGGACTCCTTTGTGAATGTATCCCATTCTGCAGCTGAATATTTTTTTCTCTCTGGTGTGTTGTGTATGATGGATGGGTATAGCTCCTCCTTCAGTGTTTTAGGCGGTGTCCCAGTGAAACCTGAAGATGTACACGTTAAGCACCACTGATGCTTTCCTTTTCTCCCCCAATCAATCAGGAGAAAGGAAAAAAATAATTGAAAGATGACATTTCCATCAGTAAAAGTACGAATATGCAAGATGGAGAAAACCTGGTGGAGATTTGCAATGAGTCAAGGTGAAGCCTTTCAGTTGAGGCTGATTAAATGTAAAATCCTCTTCACTTTGCATCATGTACATATGTTCATCATCTGAATCAACGAAAGGCAATGAATCAGGAACCAGAGATTTCCTCCTGTTTTTCTTGGGTGATTTAAACAAACTCCTGCAAAATCCTTTCACAATAAATACCATACCAAAAATCGAAGGACATATTGGACAAATAGTTATACGAGGAAAATTCTCATGAACACAAAATGCTGTTTAGTTTGATAGCTTATGGATTTAAAATAAAGTAATAATAAATCCCCAAAACAATATACAAAATATATTTTATATTAGTAGAATTTGCAACATGCTACCGAAGGTTGATTAAAAACACAACACAATTTTGAAAAATACAAAAAGGCTCCCTACCCCCCTCTCTCCTTGTGGAAAAGGAAAACTACTGTCCAATTTAATTAAGACTTTGAAAAGAAAATCTTCATTATTGAAAATTACAAAGCAAGGTCCAAAATTCAAGGAAGCGACTAACCTACGCATTCGTCGAAGGAGTCTCAATCTATGCATCCTCTTCAACAAGGAGACTAGTGATCCACATAATAATGCCAATGTTCCTAACAGAGGATCCATTGAACTCTGGAAATAACATTTGATCAAACTTGCAATCCATCGAACTCAAGATTAAACACACTAAAATTTGTATTTATTACAGGACACAGTCTGGTTTATAGGCCAGAATTGCAGTACAAAACATAAATGACAGGGTTTCCCCCTAATAACAAGGAGTCTCCTCCTTCTGCATTCAGCAAATAGCAAAACTACCCAAAAAATAACCACCCCCAAACCCTATACATATAAAGAATCTTGTACTAGCTATCACACCATTCTATAACTGCCTAAAGACAAATAATAAGTCAAAATAATAATTCAGATCCAATACTACCCAAATAATAATAATTGTAAGTACACAAACACTAATAACTCAGGTCTCCTGACTTTCAGTTTGTTTCTTATCCCTTCATACATAAATTTTACAAGGTCTATCTCTGTCAATAATCATGTGCTTATCTGAAGCATCAACATAACAAAAATGGGATGGTGGAGATAAATAAAGAAAGAAAAAGAAAAAATTAAAACCTGAAGAATCATAATAGAAGCCAAAATCCTTAAGGCCCATGCAACAAATTGGGCAGTGCTTGTGTCCACTGATCCATCTTCAGTCAGGACAAGCTTGTGGACCACCCAAAACCCCAACCAGGCTCCAGCTATTGCAACAAAAGTCAGCAGAAATATTGCCAACTGCAGTTGACAATGCAAAAGTGTTCAAAGACTACATGAGTTGGCTTTGCATTCTTTTATGGCTAGTAATTAAAATTTACAGACATAATAAGTGAGCCCAGCCAACCATAATTCAGAAAACATTAACAAGGAAAAAATTTTAATCAGCATTATGGATGTCTAAGCAAATTAACAGAAACCATAGAGGTGACTTACATACAGGATTATACATGTCTTCATCAATTCCTAGCTCTGTAAGTACTGAACGAACTAAGCCAGGAATGTAACGGAGGAGAAAAGTCCCAAAACCAACCTGATTTAAAATAATGGTTGAAATTTTCTGATCCACATGCATTATAAATTGGTATTTCAAGGTGGAAAAAAATGCTTTGAGGTTACACTTACAGCAGATGAATACAAAAATATAGCAAGGGAACTCTTGCGACCAGTTGGAAGAAGTTTCATTCCCTGTCAATTATATTAAACAAATTCCATGTTAAGGTCAACATAAAATCTTCCATAGCAATCTTATATCAAAACTAGTTTACAAATGAGACATCAAACTATTAATTAGAGAGAGGACTGGAGTTTTAACCTCAACATCCAGCAACCACTTAGGAAGATATAAACCTTATTAGTTATTCTAGACTTTCATTATAGTTGATACTCAAAAAAATATTCTGATAGACCCTCCGTAAGACAGGTTTACATTAGAAGAAATAAAAGCTGTGACAGGGAATAATTACCGATTGGCAGTTAGTTAGGTGGGACAGTTAAGCCTATAAAATAAAATGTAACGGGAGAATAAAGCAGGAAAAGGATTTAAGAAAAAGTCTGAAATTGGAGTGCACTGGATCTCTCGAAAACCCAGAATTCGATACCATATTGTATCTTCCTTTCTAAGTTCAATTTCAGTTTCTTATTGGAACTGAGTTGAAATCTTAGGTTTTATCAATAAAGAATCACTCTTTTCTGTAAAGTGAGGGTACGCGTCTCTATCATATTCCTTTCAATCTACTGAGGTAACCAGGTTGATTAAAATTAAATTATAAAAGGCAAAAAAAAAAGTGTTAGGTTGATTAATATTAATTAAAATAACGCAAATACAATGAGTTAGGCAACATAATTTCAAATATGAACAATGTCTAGGTTGACGAGACCACTAAAACCATAAAGATTAACAAACAAAAACAAAGGTCTGCATCAGATAAGATAATCCATAAACATGGAACAAGAAAATTTTTCTAGAGCAGAAAAATCAAAGGCATAGTTGATCAACAATTGAAAAGATTAATCATGAACAGCATATGACATCAGATATAAAACTTTCCAATTTTCAAAAATTGAGGAACAGAAATAAGTTACCTGATAAAGAATGATCAATATCACTAGAATTATTCCAATTGCCATTGTGCTGCTATAATAAAATGCTAATGATTTGCTTATAAAGGATGCCAAGCTCAGCAGAATAATGCCTAATGCTAATAATACAATACGAAACACAAAAAATTCTGCAAAGGAGGAGGGGGAAAACTATTATTAGTACCAGATGTCACTGTTCTTACCACAGATCAATAAAACTTCAAGAAACTGTAACTCATCAATGACAAATACAATATTTGGATTAGCTTATTTTGAGAAAATAATTCCTTTGTTTTTTTGGCGGTAAGAGATTTTGTCCAAAACAAAAAAACAATTATTTCCCAAAAAAATAAGTCGAAACAAACATGCAGATAAGAGCACTAACCTTCTTCAATGGAAACCTCAAAATTTTCCAGTGTGGAACCAGCAGTCCTTATGTCTAAGAGCTTGCGGTCAAAAGGAGACATTGATCGAGCCCAAGAACCCTTGGCAACTTTCTCCCACTGACCAAGTGGGCACATCCCCACTGGAAGAGACACATTCCTGAATAATACACAGAAATGTCTTAAATCAGTTACACTGACTATTCTTCAAATTCTAGTTTGATACATGAATATCAGTATAGTGAAGCAATAGTCCTTGCATAAGCAAATTTAGACTTGAGGTATAAAGTCATTTTCCTCTGTTGAATGAATGATAGTTTATCATGTGCACTCATCAATACAATAACTACGTCCCAATAAATACCCATTAAATACACAATAAGATGCAAGACGTTCAACAGAACACACAAATATACTATCGATGATGCAGGCACTAGTGCAAATACTCACCTATGGAAACAAACCTCAATGCTTGGGAGGCGAACATTTGAATTTGTAGGCAACACCTTCACTTTCAAGGAGTGGGAAAATTTCCCCAGGTTTCTAAACCTTGGCAGTCCACGTATATGAACTCTTTCGACAACCACAGTAGCACCGGGCTTAGAACCAGGAGGATTTCCCACAGGCAAGCCACGCGAGAGCTGCAGTGTGGTATTTTGAAGAAGAACTGCAAAAAGAAATAAGGAGGGAAAAAAGTGAAATTTCAACATGCATATGTATAACACCAGATTTAGTTACGTAATAGCAACCTAAAAGACCAACAACATACAAACCACAATCTCATCAACCATAACTTTGAACAAGCCATGTGAACAGAATATTGATATTGAGAGGAATGCTAAAAGAATTTTAATGTCATCAAATAGAACTTAGTGTGAATCAATGAAAATACGTGAGGACTAAACATAAGATGAATTTAGGGTATCTTTCTTTCCACCATTTCGTTTCCCATCAGTTATGGAGATGCTATCCTTAACTATCCTACCAATACGCCTCGACAACCAAACTATCTCGAAAGAGGAAGTGAAAATGTAACCAAACCATCTATAGGAAGAAAAGACACAGCCAAACCCTATATTTGAATACAAAAAAATATTTTAAAAAAAAAGGATAAAGGGCGAAGAATGCATACATAAGGACCGTTCATCGGCAAATACCAGAATTGAAGAAGCCCAAAGAAACAACAGGCGAAGAATCCAAGCAGATTGCGGAGTGTGAGTGCCCGCCATGGCCATACCCGGGTTTGGAACTCAGACTAAAGACGAATAACAGGCGCGAGTTCAAAATCTGCAAAAAGTTAAGGGTTGTTTTGCAATTTTATTGGGCCTGAGCTAACTCACTTTCTTTATGCCCCACGTTTTGAAACAAACACAGGCCCGGACCCAAATTCACCGTAGATAGAGAAGAAAGGCCTCCAGAAACTGATACATAATAACACAGTACTTGTAAATTTGAGAAAATATTTTATATTTTTTAAAAATTAACGAATAATTTTTTTAATATTTTAAAGATTTAAGGATATTTATATATTTTTTAAATAAACTACTGACTTCTACTATTTATATCATCTTAATCACAAGACATCGTAAAAAAAAATAATATAAAATAAATGACTTAAACAAATCCTAACATTTAAATTTTCAAAATCAACTTAACAACTAATCACACGTTAATTTTTATATTTGAATTAAGCTCGGATAATAATTTTAGGGTTTTGGATATAATAAGTAGCTCCTGGACATATGTTTTCCATAATCTTGAGTTCACAACATCTTCCGCTATGGCTTTTTTTATTTTTAGCGACACAAAAACCTTATTTCATTTTCTTTGGCTATTTAGTGTAACAAAAAAGGAATATAAAAGAAATCAGGATTGATTGAGTAAAAAGCTCAATAACATTGATGCCAATAACAAAAGTCCAATCTGGCCTTTCATTACAATCTCTATTCCGGATTTTTCGTCCTTCAAAATAAAAAGGTTATTATTTAAAGTTCACTATATTAGCAGTATCTTTATGATTTTTAAAACGTTAATGCAAACACTATATCTATTCATGCATCACTATCAAACTACTGAACCATGAGAATATAACTTAATTAAAATATTGAAAATATTTTTTTTTACACTTACATTTAATAATGAACTATTGTATTAAAAAATTATTAACATTTATAATAATTTTAAAAATATATTTACGGTTTTAATTAGTTGATAATAAAAATATCAAAATTATACTCATAAATGTATATTGCAAAAAAAAAAAAAACGGAAATCAGGTCACTTTCCTTAGCCGGAGGTTGTATCCTCTTATTTAAGCAACAAATTGCATCAGGCATGTGTTGATAAAGCTAATAATAAAAAATCTGGACAATGTTTACGACAGATATCCCCAAGTTTTTGATGGAAAGGCAAGAATGCATCAAAAGCAGGGGATAAAGTGATTGCATCATTGACCCATGATTCAATCAAAACTAAGCTAACCAATGTACAAAACAAATTGTAAAAGGTGCATACATAGTGGAGCTAGCACTACTGGAAAAAATGTCGGGTTTGAGTGGAGGATCTTTGCTTTTATAATTTATCCTATACTCTGCATTGTCTGCTCTGTTCTATAGTGTGGAGCAAAGGGGACACCATAATTTTGATCCTGTGCCATATCATCAAATGACCAAAATTTTTGCCTTGTTTTGTTCTTAAGTATTTCAAGGGTTAGATAATATAATTTTCCCCCGTTTATCTCCCATATTTTGTGAAGAAAGAAATCAAATTAAGAAAAATAAAAGATTCTTGTCCATTTTAAAATTGATCTAATTTATGCTTAAAGTAATTGGTTGTATTAATATTAACCTTTAAGATTGCCATTGAGTATCTACAATAATTTTAATTAAAAAATATAAATGTATACAAAATATTTTATAAACAAATATTACTTTTAAATGTTTGACTAAGAAATGATGTACGTACATTGATATTGTCTTGCGAATCTTGTTTTGTATTCTATAAGGAAAATGCAGTGCATAACTTTCATGCTAAATTTTATCATCGTTCACCAGAATGGAACAAATGAAAGAGATTGTACATAATCTCTCGAGTTCGACGATACTGATCCGTCAAGTGGCCCCTTACTGCTTTATTGGTATTACTTATAAAACCTTTATTCACTTTCAATTATACTTTATGGTATCAATATGACTTGTGTTTGGTCTTTTTGTTTAGATAATTAATGCAAAATGGGTGTTAAAGTACAAGTAATTAATTGTTGTTTTTCACAAAATAGAACGTTAAAAATTCTTAGCATATAGATTTCTGTTATTTAGTTATAACTGTAAGTCAGTTAGTTGTTAAAAAAATAGTTTGTGATTGTATATAACAACAACTTCTATATTCATTTATCACTTTTCTTGATTAAGAAAAATATTATTTTTCATCATCTTCTTCATTTCCTCTTGTGTTTATTCTGCGAGCTTACTTTCTTTTACAGTGTCACTCATGGCTCTTTACTATTTCTTTTCAAGTTTTTGCTAGTTTTCTTTTTGATTTGTTTTCTTCTTCTCTCCAAACATGAGTTCAGGATAAGATCAATCCTTAAATGTTCATAACCCCTATTATCTACATCCCAGTAAAAATCCTGCAACACCTCTTGTTTCACCAGTTCTTGATCCCATGAACTACAATTCATAGAGTAAATCCATGCTCACTGCTTTGAGCGCGAAAAACAAAATTGAATTTGTTGGTAGATCACTTCAAATACCAGCATCTGATCATGTTCTACACTCAGCATGGAAAAGATATAATAATATGGTTGTGTCATGGCTGGTGCATTCTGTATCACCTTCAATTCGACAAAGCATATTGTGGATGGATAATGCTCTTGATATTTGGAAGAACTTGAAATCACGCTAGTCACAAGGAGATTTGCTGCTAATTTCAGGATTACAACAAGATATGACTTCTATTAAATAGGGTGATACTTCTATTACCTATTATTTCACAAAATTGCGTATGATTTGGGATGAATTAGAAAGTTACAAACCTGATCCTGTGTGTACATGTGTTCATAAATGTTCCTGTGATGCTCTTACTAGTATAATGGAAAGAAAAAAAGCAAGATCATGTTATGCAATTTTTAAGAGGATTGAATGAACAATATACTACTGTGAGGTCCAATATCTTAATGATGGATCCTTTGTCACCCATTACTAAGGTGTTTTCGTATGCAATTCAACAAAAACGTCAATTTCTTAACTCTAATTTGATTGGAAATATGAGTTTAATCAATGTTGCTAACACAATTTCTGAATCTAATATTTCTTGTAGTTACTACAGGAGAACTAACCACACGATGGATAATTGTTTTAAAAAAAATGGATACCCTCCTAATCTCTCAATTAATAGGGGAGAAAGAGGAGGTCGCAACTCTTATGGAAGAGGTAATACTGTAGGAAGAATTATTAAAGCATGTACTCACTGTGGAATAAATAGTCACACTATTGAAGAATGTTACAAGAAATATGGTTATCCACCTGGTCATAGATTGTATAAATCAGTGAATAGTACTATTACAGATGAAAACAATACAAAAAACAATGACAAACAAATGCAGGATTGTATTGTAAAAGATATGAAGCTCACAACTCAACAATATGAGGCCTTGATGAATTTGCTTCAACAACAGACAAATCATGGAGTTTCAACTTCAAACAACATTTCTCACATAAACCAACTTGGTACAGTCTTACCATCTAATGATCATAGCATTATAGGTAATGATTTACCTTTGATTTGCACCATCAACAAGCATGATCAGGCCACATGGATCCTTGATTCAGGTGCAACTGATCATGTGACTTCTTCATTACAACTTTACACCACTTATAAGCAGATTCATCCCATTGTTGTTCAGTTACCCAATGGCCAGAAAACTGTGGCAAATTATTTCGGAACAGTCCAACTCACTAATTCCCTTACACTCACTAATGTCCTATATTTGCCAAATTTCACTTTTAACTTGATTTCTATCTCCAAACTTGTTTCTTCACTTAATTGTAAATTGACTTTCTTTGCTGATAAATGTTTGATTCAGGAAATAGCCAGCCAGAAGATGATTGGTATAGTTGATGCAAAAGACGGACTATACAAATTAAAGAAATAGTCAAGTAAAGTTTTGGGTGTCAGTTCTATTCTATGATTGCTACCTCTAATTCTACCTTTCCTGTAAAAAAATGATCATAGATTTATGGCACTATAGATTAGGTCACCCCTCTCATGAAATGTTGCATCTCATGAAACAACATTATCCCATTTTGTTTTCTGATTCAAACTTTGTATGTGATACATGCCATAAGGCTAAGCAAAGAAAATTGACATTTCCTTTTAGTACCTCTCGTACTTTTACTGTTCTGTGTTTATTGCATGTAGATATTTGGTGGCCTTGTTCAGTTACATCTCTACATGGACATAAATATTTTTTAACCATTATAGATGACTATTCAAGATTTGTATGGGTTTTTCCTATGATTTCTAAAGCTAAGACACAAACTCAATTACAAAAATTTGTTCTTTTTGTTGAAAGGCAATTTGAAACCAAAGTTAAAACTATAAGATCTGATAACGGAACAGAATTTATTATGACCCAATTTTATGTTGCAACTGGTCTAGTGCACCAAATTTCTTGTGTTGAAACACCTCAGCAGAACGGAATTGTAGAGAGGAAACACGAACATTTGTTGAATGTAACTCGAGCTCCTCTATTTCAATCCCATTTACCACCTATTTTCTAGTCATATGCTCTTCTCCATGTTACGAATCTCGTCAATTATTTGCCTACACCTTTTCTTGATAATTTTTCTCCATATCAGAAATTATACTCTATCCCTTACGACATTACTTTGCTTCGTGTCTTTGTTACACAAGTACTCTTACAGTTAATAGAAAGAAACTTGATCCAAGAGTTTTACCGTGTGTTTTTCTCAGCTTCAAACCCCACAAAAAGGGTTATGTAACCTTTAACCTTAAAACTCGAGCTATTGAAATATCCAGAAATGTCATTTTTTACGAAGAATGTTTCCCTTATCTTGATGCTATTTCTGTCACAGATAATTCTCCTTCTCTTTCACACTCTCCTATTATAATTCATACTGATGATTCATATCCTCCTCTTTCTGAGACATAATTTTTCTAAGTCACATTCAATTGTTCCCTCTTCATCTTCTTCTCTTGAGTGTATTCTCAATGATACACAAACTAATGCATCCACTAATACTTCATCCTTCAATGAACAACAACCTCAGCTTCGCAGATCTGATCGACCAAGGAATAGACCAGGAAAGTACAATAACTTTCAAACAAAATTTGCATCAACTGTCACCTCTCATCATTCAGGTATTCGATATCCTTTATCCTTAACTTTATCATATAATAGATTGTCTCCTTCATACCACAGTTTTATTATGTCTATCTCTTCACAAACTAAACCAACATCTTTCACTGAGGCTTCCAAACATGAACATTGGATTCAAGCAATGAATGAAGAAATTAGTGCTTTAGAGAGAAACAACACATGGTTTCTTACAGACTTACCTCCTAATAAGACTGTTATAGGTTGTAGGTGGGTCTATAAAATCAAACACCATGCTGATGGAAGTATTGAAAGATATAAGGCACGACTAATTGCTAAAGGTTATACTCAAATTAAGGGACAAGACTATTTGGACACATTTTCTCCAGTTGCGAAGATTACTACAATTAGACTACTTTTAGCTCTTGCTACTGTAAACAATTGGCATCTCAAACAACTTGATGTTAACAATGCTTTTCTACATGGTGATCTTAATGAAGAAGTTTATATGATACTTCCTCTAGGAATGAAATCATCTAAATCTAGCCAAGTGTGCAAACTTCAAAGATCTCTCTATGGCTTAAAACAAGCTAGTATGCAGTGGTATGCTCGATTATCTACTTTTCTCATGTCACATGGCTATAAGCAATCTATTTCTGATTATTCATTGTTCACCAAACATAAAGAAAAGTCTTTTACTGTTGTACTAGTATATGTTGATGACATTGTTTTGTCTGGAAATGACATTTCTAAAATATCTCATATCACCAAAATGTTGGATATTATTTTTCGTATAAAGGACCTTGGAGATTTAAAATTCTTTCTTGGTTTTGAAATTGCTCAAAGCCAATCTGGTATTAATATATGTCAAAGAAAATACACTTTGGATATTCTTAATGATGTTGGCATGCTAGGATCCAAACTGACTTCTACACCAATTGATTATTGTACACGACTACATCAAACATCTGGTCTTCCATTATCTGATACAGAATCTTCTTCTTTTCGAAGACTCATTGGGCGATTAATCTATCTCACTAACACTCGACCAGACATTACTTTTGCAGTACAACATCTTAGTCAATTTGTGTCTCATCCCACATCTGCACATCAACAAGCAGCTTCTAGGATTTTGCGCTACCTTAAAACTGCTACAGGCCAAGGACTTCATTTCTCATCAAACAACATACTTCAACTAAAAGCTTTTAGTGATTCGGATTGGGCTGGATGTATTGACACTTGCAAATCAATTACTGGTTATTCAGTTTATCTTGGTTCCTCTCTAATTTCATGGAAATAAAAAAAAACAGGCAACTGTGTCTCGTAGTTCTTCTGAAGCAGAATATCGTGCTCTTGCTAGGACCACATGTGAATTACAATGGCTTACTTTCTTACTCCAAGATTTTCATGTTGATTTTTGACAACCTGCTTTGTTGTTTTGTGACAATTGTTCTGCTCTTCACATAGCCGTCAATCCTGTCTTCCACGAAAGAACCAAACATGTCGATATTGATTGTCACATTGTTAGAGAACGGTTACTCTCTGGGCTAATCAAGTTACTACCTATTTCATCTGCAAACCAATTAGCTGATATCTACACCAAAGTTCTTTCTCTCGGCGCTTTTCATTTTCTTCACTCCAAGCTAGGAATGAATGATATTCATTCCTTAGCTTGGGGGGGATCTTAACATATAGATTTCAGTTATTTAATTATAACTGTAAGTCAGTTAGTTGTTAAAAAAATAGTTTGTGATTGTATATAACAACAACTTGTATATTTATTTATCATTTTTCTCGATTAAAAAAAATACAATTTTTTGTTATCTTCTTCATTTCTTCTTGTGTCTATTCTGCAAGCTTACTTTCTTTTACAGTATTATTCATGGCTCTTTATGATTTCTTGAAATATCTTAGATCAACTTTCTGACGTGTACTCAATCACAACATCACCCTGTGTATGAGTTTTGTTTCATCGAGATCAACAAAAGAAACAATGAAACGTTTCAATTTCCTGAAGTACACTAGATTTAAATCTCAACCACTCGAGAAAATTACAATACCAAACTACGTGAGTATTTAAATATTAATAAATTGAATCCTAAATTTACACATATAATGAACTTTGTAAGGTACCATTAGTGCAATTCAAAATGAACATTGTTATATCTTTTTAATATTTTTTTATTATTTCATATAATAAGTATTAAATAAAAAATCACACATTTATTATTTAAAGAACATTTAAATCATTTTTGTTTAATTTAAATTTCTACAAAAATAAAAAATAGAAGAAATTAGATTGTTCATTCTAAACCATTGTAAAAATTAGTGTTAAGATTAGGTGCAATTTATCAAGGATATTGGCAGTTCGATTTTAATTAAATATTGGACAAAATAATTTATTGGATCAGCATATTACTTTATAATATTAAACTTATTTCTATGTCATTTAAATATCTTGCTTATAGGAAGTTGAAAACAAGTAAGTTAATGGCTAATTATAAGGTCATAATATATACGTGTCCTTCCAAAGAGTGGTTCGTTTAACACAAATCCCCTGAGAAATAGACTATTGATTAAGTACAGGACAATACGAATGTATTGGAAAAAGTGAAACAAAGGAAGGTTAACTCTTCTTGTATTCACTGGAGTGAGGGGGCCATGCATGAGCTAAGAGTGCGTTCAAGTTCCAACTTCTGCAATGCTCTGTAAAGCTGGCCTCCATTGCCCACCACCAAAATGCCTTCCGCTGCCTTTGTTATTTTTGCTGCTGCCGCCATAGCTTCCCACCCTTTTAACCTCCTGATCGACCTGACACACACACAAAGAAAGACATAAATAAATAACATAAACATATATAGGCTTCGTAGCTCACCAAATATGTACTACTTTTTAAAATTTGGTAGTGATCTAATGAACTAGGAACGTGAAGAATCTTGGAAATTTCGAAAGTAACTGATCAAGGAGTATATCACTAATTATTCGGAAAGTGAAGCATGCATTGTTGGACGTACTTTTCTACCTAACTACTTGATAGGCATAGCCTAATTAAAGTAGATGCTATGTTTTGATGTGGGTCACATGTAGGGTCATGAAATTAAGGCAAAATATCTATTTAACTAGCATGCACATACTATATACTATTAGTACAGAAAGGTTTTATTACAATTTACATATCTTTCGGCATTATTAAATAACATAATATGATTATATTATTAGAGGGAAAAAAAGACAAAATTTTCAAACAATAACTCAGTATAATCAATTCTAAGACTTAATGATTAGATTTAATAAAAATCCAAATCCGTTTTATTATCACACGACAATTAGTTCGGGATAGAGTTCAACTATTACTTTGTTAATTACATACGATCCGATCGGAAGGAGCCCTGTGCAGGCACCACAAACTTGCAATTAAAACAACCATTACATGCACTCACAGTTTTCGTGTCCGGAAAAAAAAAAAAAAAACACACACCTAATGTTAATTCAGAGATGTGTATGAACCAATGCATTCAATCTCTTCAACATTCAAACCATTATAATTTTGTGAAGAAATTAACCAAACACGGGGACCAAAATGAAAAATAAATCACTTTACATCAGCATCGAGATTTGTATTGGCATAAACAATGATATGATCCTTCCAACATACGCAGAACGTAACATTTTCTAAAAATTATCCACACAATATGTCCCAAGAATAAAGAAGTGACGTTAAAGATGTTTTCATCGCGCACCTGTAATGTGTGTCTCTGTTTTCTCATTTCAATATTCCTTCTAAGTACAATCTAAGGATCCAATTAGATTTTTACCAATCTTCATAAATGCAAAACAAGTAGACTCAATCGTATATGTTAACCACTTTAATAAATTAGTAGCACATCCAAAAACGCAATCTGAAGCATAGCTAGCTAGCCATCGTTAAAATGGTATATTTATTTACCTTAACAGTACTAGGATTGGGATGTCTGGAATCTAGGTGCTTCATCTGAACCCCAAGACCACCTCTCTCCTTGAGCAATTTCCCGAGTTTAGCACATTTCTTGGAAGCGAACTCCTTCAATACGTCTAAGCCCCTCAAAGTACACGATCAATTATTTAGCACATATTTATTTGAGTGTGAAAACACATATACTAAAGCATACACATTACACATATAATATGTAACATGAATTAGAAGAAGGTACCTTCAAAGCTGATCAAGCGGTAAACTTGGCCAATGAGCAAAGTGTCGTGGGGTCGGAGAAGCTTAAATTGCTTCAATGGGGTGCCATTCTGGGATTTGAGAGTGGGTGAAGTAATGACAAGAGCAACGTAATGACCAGGGTTGGAGTTCATGACTTGGTGAGCACTAACCGACCAGTAAATCCTCTGGATCTTATTTCCCGGGTGTTGAATCACAACCGTTGCTGCCTCCGCTGCTTGACAATTCCCCATGCTACGGATCTGTCAGTTGGAGCGTAACAGCGATAGCTATGGATTGGAGCGGTTCATTAAGTTTTAAGAACACGTAGTTCAGAGGAAAGTGTCTTTTATTGAAGAGTGGAATGGCATAAAGGACATTGAAAGGTGGAGCTGACACGGAATCAGGGGCTCTGTTTCTGGGTTTTAAATGAATCTGACGCCCTTCCACGTTCACTGACGCACGCCAAGAATCAAGCCCTGCCTCGTGGATATTGGATATTCCAACACCAACCTATTATCCACAAATACCCACAATTGTTTAATTTACTCGTTGTAATAATATATGAGAAAAATGCTGGGTTTGTATATTGTAATATATAAATGAATTAGTGTGTGATTAGGCAAAATTGTTCATGCGGAAATAGCAATATTTTTTAAATATTTTGAAGAGTTATTTAATTATAAAAAGTAATTAGAAAATAATTATTAAAATATGCAAAAGTGAGATAGAAATAAAATAAAATTGAGGAAATGGGTAACCGGGAAGGAGAGAAGAAAATGGTGGTACAGGTGTTTGATGACGAAAGGTGATCTAAATACTAAATAGTATGCGTATGATGATCAGAATAGTGGTATTATAGTCTGAGTCAGGAATCAGGGGAGAAATGGGATGAATGTGACGAGAGCTTAGGGAGTGATGATTGAAGGGTACATTTGTTTCCTCAGTGTAAATGCCTTCACTCTTCACCCTTCAGGGTGGAATGGTAGGTCTGCAAAACTCGCCAGCTGGGACTTTGCACTCCGCCAGGGAAGAATAATGTTTGTTTACTTGTTAGGATCAAATATATGCAGTAAAGTAAATGATAATTCTATAGACGAGTAAAAATATACGTGCTAAAATAATAGAAATTAAATAAATTCGAGGTCGCGTGTATAAGCATCACTGAGTAATACAATTCCCATATATAATGTATATTAAGATTATCTTGTCAACTTAGGTCCTGTGTTGTAACCTCATTTTGTGACTGCGATTGAGGTCGTGACATGGCGATTGATCCAAGTCACGAAAACTTCTTTGATTTGGTAACTCGGCCAATTACTGTTAACTATTTCATAGACAACGTTTCGTCAACATTAAAATAAGACAATTATAAAGGTTTTCCTTTTAATTTTAAAATATACTTTTAACTGTATGTATATAAGATAAATAAATATTATATATAAACAGATTTGGTTTTTTTTTCACTTAAAAATTATTTATTTTACGTATTATTAAATTTGATATTCCGTTCCGTTAATTTGACTAAAAATTTTTTATTATAAGTGTTGACATTTTATTACATGTATGTCGTATCATTACCACATGATTGAATAAGGAATAAGGAGATAAATCTACAAGAATACTAACCCCCCCCCCCCCAAAAAAAAAAAGCAAAATAAAAAATAATTCAAATAACAAAACGAAAATCGACAAACAAATCTGTTTGTGTAATTGTTTTTCAAATATTAATAATTGACAGATCAAAGCAGAAAAAGTATAAATCAATAATAAATTTGTTTAATAAATCGGAAAGAAAAAAGAGAGTCAAGGAATGAAATAAAGATACAAGAGAGAAGAGAAATAATAAGGTTTTACACTTTAAAAAAATTAAATGGTTATGGAAAAACAATTGATACAGATATTAATGGATAAAATTATAAAAAATCAAACCAATAGTTGAAACACAAAATAAATAATTAATATTATTATATTGCTAATGAATGTATTCTAAAGCTCCGGTAAAATGTTTCTTGGCCTTAAGCATTATATGATTTGCAGATTTTGGTTTGGGTGGTGGAAAACAGAAATTGGTTTCCATCATCCCTTGTCGGAGGCTCTTTGAGTTAGATTTTCGTGTTAAAAAAGAACTCAGCGAGCATATTTTTCTTGCTGGCCAGACGTGTAATGTAATGTAAGTTAAAACGTCACTCCACAAATTAATCACAAATCATCACAAATTACTTGAGTCAAATTACCCATCAGTTGGATTTGCACGACAATTCCACAAACATTATTTTGGTCCTTCTGTAATTATAGTCTTCAACCATTTTCATTTGTCATCATTCTCTTAATTTTTCATTCCTTTCTACAAATGCAGATGCTCATCATGAGATGCGCTAAGTCGATATCAACTTGGGAGTCTGGATCGTGGGAATAAAATTGGCGTAAAAGCGAAACTCTGGGCAACTTGTTTGGAACAGTGTTTTCAGAATATTTATTGATCTTTTAAATTTTGTAGGTTATTAAAAAAATACCAATAGTCTAGATCAAGAGACTATAATAAAAAAAAACCCGAGAAGAATTATTTGAATAATTATAAATCACAATGTAAATCAAAAGGTTATGAGCTAAATATTAGATTTCATCCCTTTCAAAATACATTTTTTAATAAACAGTTAGTACTTTTTCTTGCTTGTCTAGTTTTCAAAAACGATAAATGTTTTCGCATTTTCCGTCCTTGGCATTTGGTAACATGTACAAAAGTACATAAAAAAATTCATTTTTCATTAAAAAATTAAATTTATTTCTTATATTTTTATATAAATAAAATAAAATCATAAATTCTTTTTCCCTTTCCTCACCAACTATCCAAATCCAAATATGTACAAAGAACTAAGTGATGTATATATATTAAGTTATCAATTTTTATAAGCGTTCTCGGCTTCTTCTTTTTTGAGGTTATTCAGTATAAAATTTGAACAAATAGTTTAAACTCCAGCCAAACAACGTGTAAGATTAAGGATTGGAATTTTTCAAGTATTCAATTAAAAAATTAAAATTTAATATTTTTTCATTTTCTACTCACAACTAAACAAAAATAAAGTAAAAGATATAAAAGATTGTTCGTACAAAATTGAAAGTTATGGAATATTTTATAAAGTCGATTTTAACCATTAGAAAAAAAAAGGATGATTATCTGTAATTATATTTCGCTAATAAAAGTACACGTTATTCAAATATTAGTAATTTGTGAATAGAATTTCGTTCTGGAGAAGAGGGTGCCTATTGTGTATGGAATAGGTGATCAGCGAGAATGTTGTATTTATGAGCAAACAAATATTCTTTCGGATAATCCTGTAATTCAGAATTATGTCAAAAAATAAATCAACAAGTAAAAACAAAAAACTTCTTAGCTTCTCAATTTTAAGTTTTGTTTTGTAAGCATATTTTAGATATAATTATCCAGCAAAGATGGCATGAAATATTGTTTTATTATAATAATAAACCAAAAACATTTTTATACTTTCGTACGGTGTCCTTAGAATTGAAGAAACATGCAATCCTGTGTTAAATTTAATTCTATATTTAAAGGATTAAAAAATATTTACTTGTTAATTCTTAAAAATATTTGTAAATATTATTGTTAAATTATACTTTAATCTAAATTATCAAGGGATGTTTTTGAATATTAAAAAATATTTTTAAATTATTGTAGTTAATAACTGCTTTGGTGTCTCGGTAGAGATAGAGAAACTCGCTATATTAAAAACTGAGAAGTCCATTAATCTCGAAAATGAAATATCCATGAGGAGCGCTTAGTTCGATCATACCTTCTTGCATTAAGAAAAATATTAAAGAAATTTTTTTACTTATTGATCCATATGCAGGAATATCATATGCCACTTCCGATGTCCAAACACCGGAGGAAACACCCTATAACATTTGCTACATATAAATAAATAATTACTACATATTGATTGTGATTATGATTATACTATAAAATAAACAAATGGATTGGGCTTTTGTGTGATGGAATGGGTTTTCCGTTCTGATTTTAAACCAAACAAACTAGCATCCCATCTTTGAGGATCAGTTTTTATTTTAATTAGTTGGGGTCGGAGGAAAAGAGAGAAAGATGAAATAGGGGAGCTTCTGATTGAAAAAATAAAGACGATTTGTTGCGCTCTTCCTTCTTATCCAGAAGAGACAAACATAAACAATAAAAGACCAGCAAAGAAGATGAAATCCAAGTATTTTGATTGGACAAGTAGTCAGTATTCATTCATTAGTTAAACCAAAAAAGTACATGGAAAACTAGTGATGATGAGGTTTATTATTATTATAATTATTATTTTACAAGTAAGATACTAATAAAAATGAGTAATTAATAACTTTTCGGTTTCTTTCAGTTATCAATAAATGTTTTGGCTTAAGAAATTTAAAAAATATATTTAAATCTCCTGAAGAGAAGCATGTGAAAAAAATATTTAATAAGAACATCATTTTAAATTATTCGTTAAAAGAGTTAAAGAACACTGATTAATATTTATTATATTTTAAAGCAAACTAAAATAATTAAGAAAATGTTAATAACAGTTGTTAAGAATTATTTTAAAGTATTAATAAGTAGTGAGATTTTATTAAAAAAAAGTATTTATTACATTAAAAAATTGTCATTTTTATATGCTTAAAAGTCATTGTAAGTGTCAATGTTGACAAAACTTAATAGTTAAAAGACATATAATATGAGATGAAGTGAGTTAAAAAAAAAAATCTCTCTATTATTTTTTATCTGTTTTTGCAAGAATTTACATTTGTATTTATTTGTTCTATTAGATGTTCATAATAAACAAGAGAGAAACAACGATAAAAACACAGTGAAAAGTTAATAGTAATTTTAGTGCATGAATAGGAATATTAATTGTATTTTTTAATACTATAATATATTTTAAAATGAATGATTTACAAAACAAAATACTAGTCAGTGATTAAAACAATATATTTATGTAATTTTTTTGAATAAAAACATTGTTTATTAAATTATTAACTAAATACCTTGTAACACTAATTAAGAAGATCATTAAAAAAATTAAAGGAACTATGACTTTGTTTAATCGTTACATGATTACATCAGATTAAGACTTCATGTGGCGGCATTCATGTCTTATTAAAATCACATCATAAATGGCCTGTAAATCTAGTTCTTCGAACAACTCCTTTTATTTTTCTTTCTTTCTTTTTTTCTTTTTTTTAAGCTAACAACTCCTTTTCTTACGTCACGCAAAGGCTAAATAAAAGAGACCTGTATTGGAGTATCCTACCTCCCTTTTATAGTATTATGAGATTAGACACTGAATGAGTTTATGTTTTCTCCATTTTTTATAAAATAACTAATTTTTTGTAAAAGTAAAATAATATTTATATTTATTAATTTAATATTACATTTTCAGCTTACTCATTACATGGAAAAAATTATATTTTAAGTCTTACATAAATTAAATTCATTTATTTGTTAAATGAAAAAAATTATTCGAATTAAGGACTAAAATACAATACATTTTCACACAATAAAGTGTAAATTCATTTCATATAAAACATAAAGATTAAGTCTCATACTGTTATAATGTGGTAAATGATAAAGACCACTTATTCAATGTTTTTATATAGTAAATAAAACATTTTTTAATATAAAAAAACATTGTTGAGTGTGGAAATCAAGATTTTAATTTAACCTTAAAAAAAACAATGTTGCACACCTGACCGGGATAACGTTATTAACTTATTATTATAATCTTTGTGGAAAGATCTATGCTTGAAAATTGGACTGAGACACCTTATGTGTGGTGAAGTAGTAACAAGTGGACACTTTCCTTTTCATTTATTTCTTATGAGCTAAGAAGGGGATCGAATCAATTCCGAGATGCAGACGACACCTCACGCCCGCCTTATGCTTAAAGGAAACATAAAACTAAAAGATCGGTCATATGAATTCCGTTGGCCAACAATAATTTTTACAAATCTCATATTAATTGTTTAGAAATAAAAAAAATATTTATGAAAAAAAAATATAAAAATAATAAAATTTAAAGTTTTGAAAAAATAAGTATTAAAAACCATAAAAAATAAAAGGAATAAAATATGTCCATAGAAAATTAGAGTGGAATAATAGATTTCATCGAAATTGAGTGAATGAATAAGATGTTTGTTGTGTTTATTTATCGAATTCGTTTTGAGCAAAAACGTTGGTGAAGAATCTACCGAGTCAGTCCATAATTAATGGTGAATCAGTTTGAACCAATTATTCAAGCAAAATATCTCTTTAGCTAAAGAAGGATTTACGCCAAGCTACACAAGCCTAGATATAAAATGCATGAGCAGAAAAATATGAAATAACACATATCCCTCTTTTACTTTGATACATATTAAAAATTTGAATGTTTTATCCACCGCCATCTTGAAACTGAGTGTTGGCAAGTTTCATATTTTTTTTACTAACGTGGATCTAGAAAGTTTTAAGCATCAATCTATATGTTTATTTTATCACGTTACTTTTGTTAATTTTATATTATATTTTATAACCAAACTACCCAATCTTCGACAAAATATTTAGTCAATTTACTAACCTTCCACTTTTATCAATATTAATAATGAATCTCAATGTCCATGCCTTTCCGTTTGATTTCTTACTCATTATAGGCCGAAACAGAATTTATTTTTATCTGTAATAAAACGTGGTTTTAGAACATTAATACATTATAGAAACAAGTTTGCTTTTACCAAAATAAAAATGAGAAAGATTAAACAGAAAAATTAGACCAATAGAAACTAGTAACAATGATAGAAGTTGGAAAATATTTATTTAAAATAATAATAATAATATTATTATTATAGTTAATGAGATTTGTTTAAAAGTAATTATTTTTGTCCCGGAAAGGATGGTGCAACGCAGTTGGGAGAGGAAATGGTGCGTGTAAACGGACAAATAAAACAAAGAATGGTTCGTAGGTGGCATCTCAGCATATCGTCGAAGAATCTTCCTCGTCGGGTGTTAACGTCGACATTACTTGCGTCTTTAATCAACTGCGTATTAAATTTGTCATCATCCCCTTAGAATTCTCCGCAGCCATTTTGTCCTCCTTTCTTCAATTCCAGGTACCCTTCCCTTCCAAAACCTACCCAATCACCCCATACACTTTTTTTTTTCCTTTTTAATTTGTATTTCTATAGATAAACGTTGGTATCATCGTCTTCTTTAATTAATTGAATTTCTCGGTGGTGGAGTTGACAGAGGATGAACGGTGGAGATTCGAATTCGATGGAGAACGAACGAGCGTGTTCTGGAAAGCAAGGGAAAGGGAAAAGGCTGTGGAAGAAGGTCAAGTACCAGCTGGTGGAATACCACTCCTTGCCTGGTTATTTGAGAGACAACGAGTATATTCTTGGTCACTATCGATCTGAATGGCCCATGAAGCAGGTGCTGTTGAGCATTTTCACGATTCACAACGAGACCCTCAACGTTTGGACGTAAGCATTCTTATATCTCATTCCATGTTTTATTCACTGCTTCACTCTATACCGTTCCAACTTTTGTTGTCTTTCGTTTTAGGATTTCAGGTTTCTAACTCAATTCTAAGCATTTCTGATTTCTTTTGTATGCGCTGTTTGTAATTTTTATGTTGGCTAGATACATGTACCTGAAATCATTGTTACTCTAGTATTTTGGGTCTTTATATATTTTTTCCTTTATTGTTTCAAATATTAGAAGACCACGCCCTTGTGTATTTGTGAATTGTGATCAATGAAGAAAGGAACTATGACTGTATGAGTGTATAGGTTGTTACATTTTGATTGTTCTATTAGTGAATTATCTCTCAATTGTTGGAGTTAAATATACGTGTATTTTGTAAGTGTATATTTCAAAGAAACATGCTTTTTATTTAGTTTCTATTTTTCATTCTCAATCTTAAAATGAAACAATGCTATTTCTCTTTTAGGCATTTGATCGGGTTCTTCATATTTCTGGCATTGACCATATACACTGCCATGAAAGTTCCGAAGGTTGTAGATCTTAATTCGCTTCAACATTTTCCTGACATGCTCAAGAAGCCTGACCTGCACAGATTACAATCAGAACTTTTGACGTGCCTCCCTTCCATGCTTGATTTGCACAAACTCAGGGAGGAAATCTCAAGCTGGCATATTAAGGAACTTCTGTATAATTGTTTGCCTGAAAGATTCTCCAGTAGCAATCATACTAATGTTTGTGTTCTGGTAATTGCTTTACAATTACAACTGACTACTTGTTTCATTCCTTTGTGGTTGGGGGAGGGGTAGTGAGATGTTTTACTAGCTTTATATATATCAGTATGGTTTATCTTTATTTTTTTCTTACTTGCAGATAAATTCTCTTTTAAAGGTCTCCACAATACTGATTAATAACCAATGTGCCAGAGTACAAATTTTAACGATATGGTTAAGGAAATTTTAAAAAATAAAAATCCGAAATTCTAGATTTAGATTTGTCCGAGGAAAAATAGTGAATGATGGATTAAAGATGTTAACTTGTCAATAACTTCCAGCTGTGATCATTCTTTCAGAATTAAATATGTCATGTGTTTCTCTATAGAGAAGTTTTGCTGCACCTTTTGTTTTGTTTTTTCCCCATCTATTTATATTGATAATTGACTAGGTTATGGGAGCCAATGCCACTTTGCTTATTTTTTTAGTTGATTATGTGCAGCATAGTGTAAAAGAGGACCTGGCGAACATAATAGCACCACTTATGATTAGACCAATTACAAGGTGGCCATTTTTTGCTTTTTTGGGGGGTGCCATGTTTTGCTTGCTTGCTAGCAGCATTTGCCATCTCCTCTCTTGTCACTCTGAGCGCATAGCATACATCATGCTCAGGCTTGACTACGCTGGAATTGCAGCTCTGATATCTACCTCTTTCTATCCTCCAGTGTATTACTCTTTCATGTGTTATCCATTTTTCTGCAACCTTTACTTGGGATTTATCACAGTATTGGGTATTGCCACCATTTTGGTTTCTCTCCTTCCAGTATTCCAAAATCCAGAATTCCGCACCATCCGCGCATCTCTCTTCTTTGGAATGGGTTTGTCTGGTGCTGGACCAATTCTGCACAAGCTTTATTTATTCTGGGGCGAACCTGAGGTGTTTCACACAACCGGTTATGAGATTTTGATGGGTGCTCTATATGGAATTGGAGCACTGGTTTATGCCACTAGGATTCCGGAACGATGGATGCCTGGGAAATTTGACATTGCGGGACACAGTCACCAATTGTTTCATATATTGGTGGTGGCTGGGGCATACGCTCATTACCGAGCAGGATTAGTTTATCTCAGGTGGCGTGACCTTCGAGGTTGTTGATTTCATTAGCTACTATCGGATCAGTGGTTGAATACATGGCTGTTGTATAACTGGTAAGTATGTGCTGATATACTTCTCTAACTGATTTGAATTTGTGATTCCAGTAGATGATGTTCATGCAACCATAGGAGGCATTATGTACACACTTAGAATCGCCAGCAAGTTAGCAATAAAAAATTCATTGCCTATTGTGACATAATAATACAAGCAACTCTTTATATTTGTGTGGGCGCACATGCATTTTGTTGTGCAAGTTGAAGTAAACGCTGAAATTATTTTTCGATTGTATGGGTCAGAATTTTTTAACTTAGATTTAAAAAAATCTTTGTTAGCTCTTAACTTTGTAATATGCCATTAGTTTTAATTCCTTTTGGTGTAAAATGAATGTAAAAAAATAAAATAAATATTGCCGCCGTTTGTGAAAGGAATAAACAAAAGTTATAAAAAATTATTTACCAAATTCAAATTTCCAATCAAGACGCTCTATCTCCATGCTCGTCCTCGTCTGGCATTTACTTATGGACTCTTATTGGGCCGATGTCATGATGGCCCACCATGAAGCTGAATAGATCACGTGGCTGGATGCGTTGTTCACGGACCTTGTGGCTGCATTTATGGTCCCGTTGAACTTGTGCAAGGACCACAACCTCATGGTCCACGAGTGGCCCAATATTGTGTACGGTTAGAAAGACAATCAACCATAATCTCCACCATGATCTTGACTGTAAAAATACTACACAATAAATCATATCATTATTTTTTTCATAATGCAATGGCTAGATATAATTCACATGGCTCATATGATGACGAGAGATTAAATTCCTCAGCTAATTTGTTTTCTTTTGGAGGGAATTTTGTTTTTACACACACACGCACAAAAAGAGATTAAACTACCGTTTATGTATAGTAAACACTTTTCCTTCATCAACTAGAAGTGATAACTTCTCGTTTCCTTTATCCTAATTTCTACTTTTCTCATTAGTTGAGAGAACATCTACGGTGTGTTTGTTTAGAAAACGGCGTTATTAATTTAAACAAGGGCTTTATATTTTCATTTGAGCATTTTGGTAAGGATTGAATTGATCAAACAATAAGCAGTACTTATTTTGTCCTTTACCAGTTTATCTTAGCTTTCTTGAATTTTGTTATGGCCTTGAAAGCGCATAAAAAGGGCTTTAAGGGGGCCTTTAATTAGTGCATGATTGAAGGCAATACATATACACACGAATCATTTCGTCGGCCTATAGACTGTTACACGTCAAAAAAATTGGCTCCGAGCGACCACATAGGTTCTTTTCATTAAAAGGAAAGGGGAAAGAAAAAGAAGTTGAAATGTACCAAACGGTGTCCCTCAAGTTCAAGGCAACCGCATCATCGTTCACTACTGTTGGACCTTACTGAAAAGCGACAAGAATAAAATGTTTATTCATGCACTTTAAGACGAAGGCGGTGGATTCATTAATATATATGCGCCTTTCGTTATGTTTGATCGTTTCTCTATGTATTATGCAAGCAATTAGTCATTTCTTAACTATAAATGAATTTCTCTTCGCTTAGTTTTTCCTTGACCCTAGTCTGCCACTTTTTGCACCATTTTTGGGCATTGATTCTATCCTTTTATATAAATAATATTATTGTTGACTTTTAAAAGTTAGGTCTTAGCAGAAATGCCGGGGCATCTAAATTTGGGATTTTTTGATTTGGTGTCATAGAGAAAGTTAAATTGAAAATATCACTACTTACGGCCATGTCAGTTTGTGAGTGTGAAGTGTGAACTATTTCAACTGTAACCGACCCACATTAACCCGCAATGGCCGTAACATAAACATAACCGCAACTTCAATTGAAAGTCCCGGAATCACAAAACAAACTTGTTACTCTTTAACAATTTACTACGCTCGACATTTTGGAGTAGATGGCTGAGTATTTATATAAATAAAACCTTATATAGGCTAATTGACTCTGCAACCACATGTGACGCTTTGAGCGTCATGAATATCTTCAAAAGTATAGACCCATTAACTTACATATTGATTAGAAATACTTGGACCCCATAAATGTTAAGTTGTTCCTATATTTTGAATCACATTTATCATTTGTAAGTAAATATTTACGTGTAAAAAATTATATATTAGTTTAAATCATGTTTTTATTATTAATTTGACTCACGTTTATAAGTGAGTTTTTATTTTTAAAAAAATTTATAAATAAATCTGTATACGTATATTTATTTTTTATTTAATTTCTATTTAACTAAAAGACTTTATTATTAAAATTTTGTTTGATTTTTCTTGTCTTTTATCATCGGACATGAAATTTTACATTAGCTTATTACATATTTACTCCTTTTTCGTACAGTAAACTTCGTTTGAAGAAAGCACTTTATAATCAAACACAGCACAACTGTAAAAAAATATTATTCTTGAGATATGACGAAGGGAAGAAACCTCAAGAAATACTTGGACGACAGAAATGTTAAATTGTTCCTACTCAGAATTGTGAAATAATTAAAAAAAATTAACAGCTAATTAACCTGCGTGGTAAAAACAATACAAAAAATGGACCAAAACAATGTCGTATGCAGTGCAGTAAAGCATTTATAGTTGAACAGGTAGATACCCAATGAACATGCAAACAAAGGCTTAGATTTGCTCATCACATAACTTGAGTGTATATGAAACATTTCCGCACCGTTTTACTGCTCTGTTTTCTATTTTTATCACGTTGTGTACAACACCTGAGATATATTTTATGTTGAATGTATTCAAAAGGGAAGGGGCGAAAGTTGCGCAAATTATCGAGTATCTTGTTTAGTTTTGCTTCAACCGAGGCGACACAGGCTGGTTTATGGAATCAACTTTATGAAAAAGTTAATATATTATCTAAACTATTTCTCTATTGGCTTCTTATTTTTAATTGCTTCATTACTTTATAGATAATATTGTATTAGAAAACGTTCAGAGTACTAGGTCACTTACGTACTTTTATCTAGTTACTTTTTCTCTTGCAAGTTTTCTTAGGGAATAGATTTACTGTGCGTTAACAAAATAGAGAGATTCTGGGAGTGGGACAGTGAAAGTGGAAACGGACTTGAAGGGGTTTGGCGGGGCCACATGTCGGTCATGTTCCACGTGTCCATAATACCATGAAAGGTACGTGAATTGCAGTAAATGTAGCTACTTCTCTAATTACTTTCGAAGGGGGGTGGAAAGCTAAAATAAACAATTTTTAATTAAAGTAAAGAGTTGTTTTATTAGCATTAACGATTATTTGTGTAAAATATTGAAATAAAATTCAAATATAAATTGCATAATTTGCATTTACTCATCCTACATGAGTCGGTGTCACTATGATCAGTATGCTCTCAACCTCTCCCTGTGCCAAACTGACTATTTGGTAGACTAACTATTTCAAGTTAACAGCTTCAATCACGACATGGATCGATGTAATTAGACAACGTGTTAATCAAATTGGTGCTGTACGTGATTTCAAAGCTGCCCCTTCACATGGGCATATCTTCTTCTACATGCATCGCTATCGTCCATTGAATGAAAGAGAGTCATCCACAAGGAATGACAATAGTTAGAAAGTCAATTTTCTGGATATTTTTATTAATAAAAATAAGACACATTATGGGAATCAATGTTTAAATAATAAACGTTTTTCTTTTTTAATTAATTAAACTCCATTATTTATTTATTTATTTATATTACTCCATGAAACCCCCCAACCCCAAAAGCCAAAGCCGCAACCAAGTATTTTCTTTGTGTTCCCCGAGTTGGGCCATGCCGTAGATGGCGCTGGCTCTCTTTTAATAAAAACGACAATGCGGATCAAGATAGGCTCCCAAGTTTCCAATGCTAGAATCCAGGCCGTTTAGGAGGTGGAAGTGTTACTTTTTCTCCCTTCACAACCTCTGCTAATTTGATTCTAGCGAGCATGCCGAAAATTCTGCGGAACCCGACGAGTGACACTTAGCATCCCCAACGAGAGCGAATTAAGTCACAACCGTAACACCGTTTCCTCAAAATGGTAACATCTGAACTCTCTACTCACCACAACTCTCCCATGGCTAAGTCCTCTTCAAGAAACAAAAACTCCTCTCTGTGCCTCTCCGATGGATGCCTCTTCCTTGCAGGGGCATTCTCCGCTCTTCTTCTCGTTTGGGGTTTCTCCTCCTTCACCACCCCCATCCCCAACGACACCCCCAATTTCGACACCCTCTCTCTCAACGTTCCCCCAAACGACGCCGCTTTGTACCTCTCTCCCGATTTCCGGTTCGACCCTCCCCAAGTCACCTTCTACGACGACCCCGAAATGGGGTACACCATGGACGACAAGGTCCGCAACTGGGACGAGAAGCGCGAGGAATGGCTGAAACACCACCCTTCGTTCGCCGCAGGAGCAACAGAACGGGTGCTGATGGTGACGGGATCGCAGCCGTCGCCGTGCCGGAACCCCATCGGCGACCACCTTCTCCTTAGATTCTTCAAGAACAAAGTGGACTACTGTCGGCTCCACGGGTACGATATCTTTTACAACAACGCCCTCTTGCAGCCCAAGATGTTCGCGTATTGGGCCAAGTATCCAGTGGTTAGGGCCGCCATGATGGCCCACCCGGAGGCCGAGTGGATCTGGTGGGTGGACTCGGACGCGTTGTTCACCGACATGGAGTTCAAGCTCCCCCTGGAGCGTTACAAGGATCACAACCTGGTGGTTCACGGTTGGGCCCACCTCATACACGAGAAGCGAAGCTGGACGGGCCTCAACGCCGGCGTGTTCTTAATCCGAAACTGTCAGTGGTCGTTGGACTTCATGGATGTGTGGGCCAGCATGGGCCCACAGACCCCAAACTACGAGAAATGGGGGGAAAGGCTACGGTCAACTTTCAAGGACAAGTTCTTCCCGGAGTCAGACGATCAGACGGGCCTGGCTTATCTGATCGCAATGGAGAAGGAGAAATGGGCGGACAGGATTTATTTGGAGAGCGAGTACTACTTCGAAGGGTATTGGGAGGAGATCGTTGGAACATTCGAGAACATTAGCGAGAGGTACAATGAGGTTGAGAGAGCGGTGCGTGGGTTAAGGAGGCGTCACGCGGAGAAGGTGAGTGAGAGTTATGGGGAAAGGAGGGAAGAGTATGTGAAAGATGCTGGGTTTGGTAAAGGTAGTTGGCGAAGACCCTTTGTCACGCACTTCACTGGCTGTCAACCCTGCAGTGGCAAATATAATGCCATGTACTCTGCCGACGATTGTTGGAACGGCATGCGTAGGGCTCTCAATTTCGCCGACAATCAGGTTCTTCGCAAATATGGTTTCCTGCACCCGGATCTACACCATGACTCTGTCTCGCCTCTACCTTTTGATTATCCCCATGACCAAGGTAATCTACATTAAACTAATTCTATTTTAATGCATCCCAATTATTGTTCACCAATCTCCACTCAGATTCTCTCTGTGATTAGGATAATATACTACTATTATTTTAGTTTATACTGATGCATCTTTTCTGGCGTCTTCCCTTTTGCTTTAGCAAAGGCTTTTGGTATAATAATTAATAATATAGTATCGTCAGGGGAATTTAATAATTAATTGTGCATTAACGGAGGGATAATTTCATTCTTCTCGAATCCCCACAAGCATAATGTTGATGGATGCTTTGTCTCTTATTCTTCGGTAAATTTGTCCCCTTGACTTGCCTGTTGACAAAAGAATTCTTCTTTTTGATCTTTCTGCGTGAGCATGCCCTGAAAATTTCGATGATTTTTATAATAAGAAGAGATTAAAATAACATGAATAATAATATGATAAAATAAATAAAAATATATAGGAAAAAATCTAAATGAGAGTAACATTTCTCATTTGTGGTCAAAACTAACCCTTCCTGCGATGCAATATCCTTTCAAACAACCGGTAATAAAAGCATGCAGTGAGGTTTTCTTGTCATTTTATATCATGCGTAGTTTTAATTTATTCTCTTATTTTTAAATGAAAATTAACTTATTCTTAGAAAAAAAAACAAATTTAAATTATTTTTCCTTATCTTTCAATTAAAGAAAATATTTGAATTATATTTTTTAAAATATTAACTACAATTATTTTCTTGTTTGACATTTTTTTATTAAATATTGAAATGAATATTAAAAAAAATCTTGGAACGATACTAGTATTTTCAATTTAGTCCAATTATTTTCGTTATTATTGTAAAGAAAAATTATTATTGAGATTATATTTTGGGCAATGTTGTCTTAGCACTATTTGGAATCACTAAACCAGAGCTTTACATTAAAAAAGTGCTTTAACGGGTTGTTAAGCTATATGCAGTAAGGAGGTATAGCTATGGTGCAAGTGTTCACTGTAACCATGTTTGTAAAACAGTAACGGAAATGTCAGTAAAAACTAATAGCAGCCGGTCAGCAAATGAAAGAAATGTGGTTTGTGCTCACTCGGAAGATTTCCTTATTATATGCTTTCAGGCAATTGAATGAAATGATCCCTTATATTATTACAATACATGGGTAGGGTACGGAGTTATAGTTGTCCATTGTCGCTCAACTACCATGATCTTCAAATTATTAGAATCCACGAGAGTGGATCTACCAAAGCATGTTGTTTTATTATTATTTTTTGCAGTATTGGTTTTGACAATCATGGGATTGGCTCAAGGAGCGTTTACCATATGGCTGGCTAAATTGTTACTAGTCGTTGTTACTGATAATTTGCTCAAGTTCGCGCATGCAGAATGATATGTTTTATTTAGTTCGTTAACATCATTTTTTAAGGTTAGTTTTAAACGTAAAAAAAACACTATATTTATTTATACAGATAATATTTATTATAGATTTATGTTTTTTATGTGCTCAATACTTTTTAAAATATATTTTACTGTTAATTATTTAAAATTAATTCTAAAAATTGAGGTTAACATTTGTTTTTTTCATTTGCTGATGTTGTGGCATCTTTTATTACTGATACTAATATTATCATTAGGCTTTATAGTTTGTGAAGCATTTTGAAGTGTGCAGGATATTCGTTTTGTTTTTTGTTAATCCTTCTTTGTTGTTTGTTAGGGAAACATTTTCTTGTGGATCTCATAAATGTCTTATTTTGGACCTGCAGTGTGAAGGACCCGCTGAGTTTGGAAAACGTTACCGCGGCCCATTATTTAAGATGGATAGATGAAGCACGTGCATGAGGCCAAAACTTTCGTCGACCTGTATTATCATCTGGGGTTGTGGCGCACACATTATGATACTATACCATATCAATACTTACTGTCACAGATCCACCAATGAGACTTACCTCGCGCAGTTCGGCCATTCCAGTTACATCTACACTTTGTTTTTTTCCTTTTTCCTGCTTGGCTGGATATGTTAGATGTATAGCAGTGTTTAGATTTATGGCATTATATCAAATATTTGGTGTAGCAAAGATATAAAATTGTGGACATGTGACGTGCATTCCCATATTAGTATTACTTAGCCGAGAGGTATTATACTGACCCACATCTCCAACAGGTGATTTTTTTTTCTTTTTAACAAAGGAAATATGTATAATTAACACGCTGGATGAGGTCGTACAATACTAATTGAAGCAAAACCTTAGTATGAATATTACATTGGTTTGCTCGGTTAACTAACAAAAATTTAAGGTACAAGCGCTTCGCCAAGGGATATGTCATATGTGCCATATTGAATGAGGGAGAGAAGGAATCAAGTGAGAAGAATCACAGGCGTTGAGGACACGGAGATGAAAATTGAAGAACATGATTTGACAATTATGTCTGGGTTCAAACCAAAGTTTGCTTTGCATAAGCACATGTTTAGTCGTCTGGGAGATTCTATTAGATTAATTGGATTTTTCGCTCCTATATTTCAGCTTATGTATAATTTTAGTTTTCTTAATTGTCATTCATTGTTCATGTTTAGTTTTTAAATATTTTGAATTTTTAAAATTAAAATTTTCGTCCCAAAATCGGTTTGTTTACTAATGGAGATTCAATGAAGTTATAGTGACATTGGTGTATAAAGATGAAAAAAAAAACAGAAAAAAAACATATAAATAATTTAGACAAAAAGTGTATGGAATCTACATTTTTTAAGTAATTTGTGTTTTTTACATTTAATTATTATTATTTTTTTAGTTTTTCTTTGTCGTGATATACCAATCAATTTATTTTATCATACTTTGTAGGATTCAGTGACATGATAAAAGAAAGATAAGGTACTAGCACTTCCCCCAGGGATATTTGACGGAGTTGCAGATTATTGGACGCGGAGTGCTTCATGGTCTTGGAATTCACATTATATTCACATTCATGTAAAATTTTAATAAGAAATTTTTTAAAAGTATTTACAAGATCCAAAAAAGTTATTTAAGCCTCTATTTATCAACGCATATTTAAAAAAATTAACAGTGCAAAAAATACTATTTATTATTATACCAAAATTCATTTTTGACATAACAATGTTCTAAACATGAATTATTTCAATACACAATTTTATTTTAACTAAAATTATGTTTGTTAAGTCTAATCAAATTACTAGCTTACTAACATAGGAGGTCAAGAAATAGGATGTTATCAAGAACAGCGATTCTAGATAAAAGAAAGCATGAAAAGCCATTCCGATATAAATTGAACTGAAACTATGAAAAACACACAATCCCAGATAAAAGAATAAGATTAATAGTATTCACGATCTCAACTTGCAGCAAGACCCAAATTTAAGGAAGTAAAAATTCTAGAGTTAATATAATTATTGCTTAGTACAGCCATCGAAAAGAAAATACTAAAAAAAAGAATTACTACACAGTAGCCAATATTGCAATACCTTACTTTGCAATTGTTGTGATCTGAGTCTTTTTATAGACGTTGATTGGTATTGTCCGAAGTAGAGGCATTTGGCTTTTGTTTGGCCATCCTTTTAGCCATTCTCCGCTGCTTCACTTTCATTGATTTAACACCTAAAGCAAGTTAACCTCACCATTAATTAGTTCTACGCCGACATGGCAACAACATAACAAGAAAACATGTTGGTAAGTTCCAGAACCTTCCTCAGAAGCATTTGATCGAACAGCTGGAGCATCCTCTGCCACTTGATGGGTCAGAGGCAACAGCGGCCCAATTAGTTTTCCACGACGAATGGCTTCTTCCTTCAGCTTCTTCTTACGAATTCTCTTTCGTTGAGCCCTGCTTCCCTTCTTCGCCTCACAGTCATCTTCTTCGTTGCTGTTCGACGAGGCATTATCGTAGTCATCCACAATCGTACCTAAAATATTAACATCAGAACCACATCCTTCCATCAAAGCTTCCACAGGTTCCGACTCTTGTTCATGCTGCACGATCATCGTCATTAAGTGATTAACTAATCAAATTGAAAGATAGTATAAAGCAGGAAATCCAGAGAAAATATTTACTTGTGGAGGAGAAGGATAGAGCATGCTAACGATGGCTTCATTGAACCTCCGTTTTCTCTCATCTGGCTTCATCGAACCTAACGTTAAAAAAATGAACACACACGTTACTGTTACTGAGGCGCGGGTTAACTTGAGAGGGAACCAAAATGAACACGGATATATTATAACTGGGCTTTCGGGGTCCAGAATGAAAAGAAGTTAAGAAGCAAGAGGTCGGCCCAATAAGAGAAGCTCAACTAAACAATCCACAGCCACATGAGGACACACAGCTGTTCTGGCTGTTTCTGGGCCTTTCATTGGGCTCTCTTGACTTTTTCTCCTCCTTTGTTGTAACATGGACCAAAAAAGAAACCACGGCTAGTCTGTCCTCTTCACATAGCTCAAGTGATGGAGCTTCAAATGCAGGTTTGGTCCTGTAATCTGTATAACACCACAGCTTCCCTTCCCTTTCCCTTGAAAAACAAAAAATAAAACCTCCTTTTATATTTGCATTAAACAAAATATAGTTTGAATTTGCTTTTATGGGGGTGGAAGCGCACAAAATAGTTTGTAAAATTTTTGGTCAAATAAATAGTTTAATTATATTACTCATTCAAGGCCCATATTTTTGGGCCCATTTTGGTACTGTCCAACATTGTTTGGATATTGATTCCGAGGTCCAGTTTCTAATCCTTCAAATAAATTTGGGCTCATTAGTAATAAGCTTACCCTTGCCTTTTTAGTGATATGTGTTCTCTCGCTTTATCCTTTACGGATGGCAGATTAACACAGAGCTAAAATGCTTCTCTCAACTATATTTGTTTCATTTACGCATCTGTCTGTTAAATCTTAAATTATTGCAATAGTTATTTTTTAAAGACGCTAAAAAATACTTTCTAATAAATTAATTTAAATGAACCCCCATAGTTTTGGAGTACGATATTCGTCTCTAACATAGAATGAGACAGAGTAACATAATAAGTTAATTAAAAAAAAATACTTAAGATTTGTTTTATTTTTTAAGCAGTTTTTTATTTTTTAAAAATAAAAAAATAGAAAAACTTGTTTGTTAATATAAATTTAAAAAAAATTTAAAAAAATTATTTTCAGTTTTTAAAATTAAAAAGCAGAATTACTTTTAAAGTGCTTTTATTTTTATTTTTCATTTATTTTTCTAAAACTAATAAAAATTTAATTAAAAATAATTTAAAAACTAAAATACCAAACAAATTTTATTTTTATATTTTTCTTAAAAAATAATTTTATAAAATTTTTAAAATATAGTTTTTCAAAAACTAAAAATCAAAACTAAATCAATCAACCCTTATTCCTCCTTAAATCTTCTAAGTTCACAAAACGAAAAACAACAAATCTTATAAGTTGATTTGCACCCATGTATCAAGATGGGGCCCGAATATTCATATCACTCAAAACTTTATATAATTTTTTAATTGATAATTCACAATGAATAGCTGTATTAATCGTTGATTATATTAGGAATCGATGTAGACATAACCGCTGGACTTTCTGTGAGCTGTGATAGTAATGTCGGTACAACTCATTCCCGTATCTTATTAGTCTCATTATTGTTGTTTTTATTATGTAATTTTTTTAGGTGCATTAAGGGCATTAATTATAATAAAAAACTAAACTTTTTTAATATAAAAGTTACTAATATATATAATTTTTATATACATAATTAATATTCAAATTTCAATCAATACAGTAAAAATAACTAATTATTTATCGATCATATCATTCTTTAATTTTTATTTAAAACATGAGAGATGTATATAGTTGAGGCTTGGGACAACAAGGACTTCATAATATAACCCACTGGATAATGCATTTATTTAATAAATATGATACATCTTTTAATAAATAATTTAATTATATATTTATTTAATAACAACTATTACTTATATTTGAAATTATATTATAAATTATTATTTATATTTTCTAAATCATAGTTATTACTATTAAGAATAGTATAATTATATCTTCACACATATAATTACATTTCTTAGTACTTAAATTTAAATTTACAAGTGAAATTAAAAATATTTAATTCACGTAATGATTTAAATGTTTGATTGAATAAATTTATGTGATAACTACTCTAAATAAATTTAAAATATTTATTCTTCTTAATAAAATTATTTTTTATAATTTTTATTTTAACTTTAAATCTAAATAAAATGATTTAATAAGGCAGGAAGTTAACGTTAATTTTTTGAAAAAAATAAAATTCCAGAAAATATTTGTGAAAAAATAGATTTATCAATAAAAAGAAAAATAAAGAGATTTTTAAAGTAAGAGAGAATAGTGTAAAAATATAAAATAAACAAAAATAACACATATATTATTAAAAAATTGTATAACAATAAAAGTAATAAAAATATATAATAAACATTGCTTGGTTCAATTTTATTTGATTTAAATAATAGAAAAAAATGAACTAAACTACAATAAAATATACGATGTATTTAAATTTTTAAATCAATTTAGCAATTTAAAAATGTTTTGATATGATTTTAAACACCCTTGACTCCATGGATGGTTTAAAGAATAAGAGATGATTGTCCACATGGAACGGGTGAGTGATTTTAATCTCCAAAGCGGGAATGTTGATATTGAACAAATGACTAAGTGGATCATGTGACACACTGTATTATAAAAATAGTGTTGTGTTAGATCATGTGACTCCCACAGTGTCTGAAAGTTGAATCCCCGATAATAGATTTGGTCTATTTCTATGACCATTGATTTAAAAATTGAAACTGCACTCCCATCACCAAGCTTTCCTCACCTCTAGATCGAAGACCACTCAAAAATAATAATAACATAATTAAAAAATCCCTGTCCTTCCAAGTCCCAACTCCAGCTATAGTAAAGAATTGAGTCCAACCTGGGCACCATCTACACCCATATTCAATTTCAATTAAGAAAACATCCAATCCGCTACAGAATATTAATACTCCACTTTTACCCATCAAACCAAACCCACCCAGTTTTTTATTCTAATAACTACCCACCCTCTTAACACAAGAAAGGTTTTTGAAGTTCAAAATGAGGGGTTCCTGAAAAAACTGATAAGTGGTCTAGAAGCATTAGGATTAGGATGATAAGAAAAACAGAAATAGGAGAATATAATATTGAATGTGTAAAATGTACAAGGTTAGCCATAAAAAAGAGTGACATAGGGTGGGATGGAGACAGAGTAGGCAGAGTCACGTGTCAGTTTCCAATTGGGTGGGACGGAAGGTAAAGGGGAGAGAGAGAGTGTGTGGGACTGAACTGCACTGGGCATTCGCATTGGCAAAGGCAGTCAAAGCAAAGACCGGATAAGCAAACCGATGCGTACAGTCAAAGCAAAGACTGTCACAGTCCAATGCTTTGCTGGCATTTTACCCATAAAATATAAAAAGCAACCCTTTTCGTTTTCCTCTCTCTCCCATTTTTTATTTGTAAATCCATGTTTGGGCTTTTTTGGAGACCAACGCTTGTCGTTTTTCTATTCTTTTTAAATATAAAATTCTGCTAGTTTTCCTCCTTTCTTTTTTCTCAAGAAAAAGCATCTAAGATATTCCATTTGCTAAAACGAGATGTGCCGTTCAACACCACAACTATAACCTCCTTTTTATTTTATTCATCATGTTTGCCGTATAAATTATTAGAAGTGTCTACAATTTATTGCCTTCTTTGTAATAGTTATTTTTTCAAATAATCATAAAAGTAAGTAATTATTATTTTTTTAAACAAGTAAAACTATAAAGTATTTAGGTTTTACTTTGGACCCATCGTGGGCCGCACCGGTTATTCATTTGTGCCCGTGGGGTTTTCCCTGGACTTTTGTGAAACTTCTGCTTTATTGCTTCGTGCAACCTAAACTATTTCTTTATTTACGTCCTTTAAAGACCAATGTACCCTTTATGCCTTTACCCTGCCATGTCCATAAAGAAAGTCATTATTACTGTTATTATACTCACTAATTATAATTATGTTACACTTTGCCTTTGTTCATTTTTGCTGTTGAAAGACCCGAATAAAGTGTTTCCTCAAGATTTTATTTTTCCTCTCCAACTACCTTTTCTAAACTAAACCAAACTATTCATACATGCTATAAAAGTTTTTACCTATGTATATGATAAATATGATGGAATCATTTATGAATATATTTCATCTATTGGATCAACAATTATCATTTATAGTTTGCACTTATTTACATCTACTACCTTAGCATAACATAAACTTCTTGCTGCACAGCAATTAAAGTAAAAATAAAAAATATTTGTGAAGAGCTTGAAATCATTAATGACAACTCTAAAAATATTTAAAAAATTAAGAAGAAAAAAAAGTAACTTCGAAAAATTTATCTCCTGGAACGACGAACTCGTGTAAGCCAAAAATGATAGGAAAAAATAGTTAATCTTTAGAATATAATTTAAACATTAAATAATAAAAATCGATTAAAATTTATTTGCATTTAATAAAAAATAAATATTTAAAATTAACCCAAAGGCTAATGTTTATAAAATACAAAAATATAAATTATCCATTAGGCCATGAGGGGGATACTAGCGTAATTTGGGTTATGGTACAGCATATGACAGAGACCTTCGTAAATCGTATATATAATAATAATAATTATTGTTATTATAAAGTAGTAATTGATTAGTAAACAAAGAAAAGGGTGAGTTCATGGCGACACATTAGATGACTGCACGTGTGGTGCGAGGGTCGAGAGTGTTTTACTAACCGGCTACAACCCGCACTTTACCGGTAACCTGTTATTGTAAACAAAAAAAAAAAAAAGCAAAAGATTAACCCAATAATTAATAAAATAAAGTATTGAATTATTTAATATTTTAGGTTGGTTGATGAAGTGGCCGAAAAGAAGAGGTGAAGGAGCGTTTGGCAGAGCGAGGAACGGTTTTTGTGTGCTTCTCCCCACTGTGGTGGTACGGTCCTCTTTGGTTCACCATCTCATGTAGCCCCTTTTAAGTTCTAAGCTTTGCCTATTTCTGTGATCTGGGTCTCAATTATTTCTCTCCAACTGACCCATCTTCTTTCAACTGTTTGTCAGGTTTTTCTACTGCCATTGATTTTACTC
Organism: Abrus precatorius; assembly: GCF_003935025.1. Lineage (NCBI taxonomy): Eukaryota > Viridiplantae > Streptophyta > Magnoliopsida > Fabales > Fabaceae > Abrus > Abrus precatorius. The sequence goes on along the minus strand of NW_020874406.1, from coordinate 15,213,906 downwards.
ATTTCAACTAGTCCTAGTCGTAGTTGGAGTGGTCCGCACTGTTTGGTCTTTCATTGCTCTAGATTCTTTTTCCTTTTTTTTTTAATATATTTTGGGTTTCTTTCGGGTCTTTATTGTTTTGCTAAAGCCTCCTTGATTTAACCCCCTTTTGAAGCTTGAGCACGAAGTGATTATATGTTCATGATGTGAGATGTGATGGTCATTATTTTTTTTGACCACAGAAAGAGATCAGATAAAGCGAATTTGCACAGTAGAGCAAGTTTCGCTCTCTTTACCCTTGAAGAGTGCTTGTCACTGCAGTGATTTTAGGTTGGGATTTGGGTTTTCCTTCGCTCTCTCTTTCTCTGCCTTGCATTTTGCCAAGTTTTTTTTTTTTTCCTGAAAGAGGGGTTTCAAAAATGCCCATGTTTCAGCCTTCTAGAAGGGACATAGTTGCTGGGTTCGAGGGGGGTGGCGACGGCCAGATTCTAGATCTGGACACCGCCGTCAAAGACGGTGTTTTGGGTGGCGTCGAGGGTGGCGTTGTGGGAAGTGGGGTGGGTGAGAAGTTGGATCTGGGGAAGATGATTGAGGAGCTTGAGTTATGCGAAGTGCCCAGTGTGTTCATTTGCCCAATCTCTTTGGAACCAATGCAAGACCCTGTCACCCTTTGCACTGGCCAAACCTACGAGAGGTCCAACATTCTCAAATGGTTCAACCTGGGCCACCTGACTTGCCCCACAACGATGCAAGAGCTTTGGGACGATTCCGTCACTCCAAACACCACCCTTTACCGGCTCATATACACGTGGTTCTCTCAGAAGTACCTACTCATGAAGAAGAGATCAGAAGATGTTCAGGGAAGAGCTTCGGAACTTCTTGAGACACTGAAGAAGGTGAAGGGTCAAGCTCGAGTTCAGGCCCTCAAGGAGCTTCACCAAGTGGTGGCTTCTCACTCCACTGCTCGCAAGACAGTGATTGATGAAGGTGGTGTCTCTGTCATGTCTTCTTTACTTGGCCCTTTTACTTCCCATGCTGTTGGCTCTGAAGTTATTGGTATTCTTGTGAGTTTGACCCTTGATTCGGATTCCAAAAAGAATCTTTTGCAGCCTGCTAAAATTTCTTTGATGGTGGATATCTTGAATGAGGGTTCAATTGAGACCAAAATCAATTGCACGCGGTTGATCGAATCGTTGATTGAGGAGAAGGATTTTCGGTCGGAGGTTATCTCCAGCCATAGCCTTTTGGTTGGGTTGATGAGGCTGGTCAAGGATAAGAGACACAGCAATGGAATCTGTCCGGGGTTAAGCCTTCTCAGAACAATTTGTTTGCATAAAGAAGTGAGGAATTTGTTAGTGAGCATTGGTGCTGTTTCTCAATTGGTTGAATTGTTGTCTGGTATGGAGCCTGATTGTTTGGAATTAGCCCTTTGTGTTTTAGATGCATTAGCATCTATACCCGAAGGCAGAGTGGCTTTAAAGGACTGTTGTAACACCATACCCATCATGGTGAAACTGTTGATGAGGATCTCAGAGAACTGCACCCAGTATGCTTTGTCTATCCTATGGTCCGTGTGCAAGCTTGCACCCGAGGAGTGCTCGTCCATTGCTGTCGATGCCGGGCTTGCTGCAAAACTCCTCCTTGTAATTCAAAGTGGTTGCAATCCTATATTGAAACAACAGTCTGCTGAGCTATTGAAGCTGTGTAGTTTAAATTATTCAGATACCATCTTCATTTCCAAGTGCAAGCTTACCAGAACCATCCAATGACCATGGACTTCAACCTGGTGGTGTCAACAAATTGTAAATTTGTGGGGCAAGAATAGTAAGGTTAGCCGCTTCTCAGACCGCCCATCTCTAATAAACCCCAAAACGTGACATGGAGTTGAGGTGCAAGTCTCTCCTGTATATATTTAGTATTTTGATTCCAACAATTGATTTGAACGAAGAATCATAATGTGGACATCGATACACCCTTGCTTAAGTGCCTTTCACTTCTGCGGGTTACTTGTCCAATGTTTTTACAATAAGCCCCATTAAGATGATACTGAATTTTTTTTATACTGCTTTGGGGTTGGTTATATATGGATGTAGAAGTCTTGCTGTTGTTGGATAAAGATACTTCTTAGGAGAGTGATTACACAGCGAAGATGGAGCTTGCAATTTCAATTGTAATTGTGGAGGAGTTGCTTTGCTCCATGCCTTACTTTTATTGTATCTTCTTCCTCTTTGGACCTTTTAGAGGCCTCCAATTTTCCATTAAAAATACTGGGAATTTTGCTTTTGATCTCAAATGTGTAGAGAGACTGGAGAGCTTGTGACGGTCAATTTTTATGTGTACAATGGAAACAACCATTTCATTTTTCATTTTGATTCTGGACTTCAACTTTTCCAAATTGTGATATTGATCTTTTTAATTCTTTTATATTCGTTATTAGATTCTTAAGTGCTCCATTGGTGCTACCGCGATATGACCTATCAGGGAAGGGAACAGGGTGTAAATAGTGTAGTAGAGAGAAGGCAGGTGTACTCCTCACCAGATGCTCTCATGTTTTACTGTATTTATGGATGACTAGACGTCCGGGTGAGTGCACACTTTTGCTTAACCTTTTGTGGTAGGAATTGAGGACAAGACCCAATATTACCACTCACTGAATCACTGCCTGATTGAAAACGAAAGAAAAGAAAGCTTAGAGCTTTCATTGAAATAGGAACGTTGAATTGCAGTTTGGCTCTAGGAAAACCTACAAATCAGAGAATAGCCTTGTCTAAGTTAACTGTCCACGCAAATAGTGTTACTATGCACGAAAAAGGCCACACCCAATTTTTCAAAAACAATAAGATATGAAATGTGGTTGGCTGTTATATTAACGTGACTATTACTTCAGATACCATGTGCATAGTAAATGTGCAATTTGGTTAAAATTTGTTTAGCGCCTAAAAATTTACTAATATACAAATTGGAAAGCGACTTTTTTACTAACTACAGCTTTACTTAAGCTGTGATCATGCCAAAGTTTTTTATTCTTTCAATTATCAAAATGTGAGTAAACTTATGAATACGATCTTGCAAGAGAAAAATATATATTTTTTTTCATAACTTATCATTAATTTATATATATACATATTTTAAAAATTACTCTTATTTAATTTTTAAAAATTTTGAAGAGATAATTTATTTTAATTTAAAAGATAAATTTTATTTATTTTTTATATATCTTTACAATGACGTGTCCGTAAATTATCCAACCAGAAATAAATAAATAAAATGATCAAAATAGGTAAAGTTTTCTTCCTAATTTTGTATCAAATTCAATTAACATCTAATCAGATTGTATATAACATCAAAGTAGGCGACTATTCGTTACATATTTTGGTGCCCGAATGGTTCAGGAAAAGCCATGTAGAAAATGGCTTTCGTATCCAGCAGGAGATAAGCAGAGTAGAATCTCCTTTGAGTTTTGGGTCGTGCAACCTCTTTTTCATACTTGATATGGGTCTTTCAACTGTTTATAAAGTTATTGATTGAACTATTAACAGAACAAAAGTTGTCAATTAAATGCAATCCACAGCAAGAAAGCAAGTGGGGATCTCCCTCATGACGTTGCTTGCCCTCAAAACCAAGCCTTAGAGGAAGCAGAGGCAGGTTATGGAAGAGCTCCTCCTTGAAGAGAAATCCCCCTTGAAGGTTGAACTCATCTTCATCCACATGATACGTTCTGCATCGTCTAACCGAACGTAACTATCAATCTCAATAATAGTCAATTACTCCATCAAGTTTCATTGCTACTCATCAAAACTTTGTTATCAGTGTACACATTTTCAGAGGTACCTCTCACTTTGTTTTTGTTGAATAACAGAGGCACCTCTTACTTTTAACATATAACAGATGGCTTCCTCACACCGTTTTCTTAAAATTAAAATTTGAAAGTGAGTAATATATTCTGAAATTTTATTTCAAAAAATATAAAAATTGGTGATATGGTAAAAAAAATATGAAAGTGAATTTTTTAAAAAAAAATTATCTAAATATTGAGAATATCAAAGAAATTGAAATGAGTAGATCCCCCCCCCCCAAACTTTATCTAATGATGATCAACCTGTAAAAAGTCGTGATTTAAATGCAAATTTGTAAGTTTGTTATTAACGAATATGATTAGTGACTGAATTATTTAAGGATGCATTTTTTAAATATTCTTAATTTTTGAAGGAAATATAAGTTTTTTAAAATTATATTACTTTACCTAATAGGAGTACAGAGGTAATAATAAAGCTTAAAATAATAAATATTTTTCAATTGTTAAAACAAAGATCATTTGAACAAGCTAAACTTAAAAGAGAGTAAAATTTAAGAAAAACAAGGGGTGTATGTAGCTTCCAGCGAGAAAGACAGAAAATACTAGTGAGCTGGACTCGCCCCCAGGAATGGCTTAAGAAATGGTCCAAAGTCAAAACCATGCTGCCTGCGGGAATGGGACACGTGAAAAGAATTGGTGTAATTGCACACGTGATAAAGTGATCATGGAGTAAGAAGTGATGAATAACCTGAATACTGAGCACAAAAACATTGACTCTTCATTCCCCATTTTAAGATTAATCATATTAAAGACTAAAGATGTTGAATAAGTAGTTCCCTGGAACTGGAAGTCCATCTTTCTAATCCACTTCACACTAATTAAGGTGTCGAAGTCCCATGTAAGATGTTTATTTTCCTCATATCATGATTATCTACAGTTATTAACATCACATCCATTAACTAATTTTTTTGGCGTGATACTTATTTAGAAGATTAAAATAAGTAATTATTTAAATCATAATATATATAGAAATATAGATAGATAGATTTTGTCCTCAAAGATTTTATTTTATTTTATCACAAACTTTAATATTTATCAAATACACACATATTTTACCTGCACTGCAAAAAGGATCAAATGTTAACATTATATTTTTGTATAGTTTTTTATTTAATAAAAATTAAATCATTAATATAGATATTACAGATCTACACTAACAATATAACGTGTTACATTAATTTTTTATATTATAATAATATATCAATATTTTATGTCAACAAATTGTTTATTATAATCTATTATATTAATAGTTTAAATTTCGGTAAGTATATGCTAAAAAAATGATATTAACATATTTAATAATTTTCATTTGTTCTGTAAATAATATTTTTTTGAATCAATAATTCTATAACAGTTTTTAATAACTATAACGTAGGGCAATAGGAAAATAACGACAAATATTTTTACTTAAGTGGTATATGTTTAGTTTTTTAAAAGCAATGTCTTAAGTTTAGACTTATTGAATGAAACAGAAAGTTCAATGAGAGAGTTTATCCTACCATCCTTAAATATTTTCAATTCAAACAAGATTATTTCTTATAAAGTATGCATATAATTTAGAAGAAAAAAAAAGGTGACAAGTCCAAATTTAAACAACAACAGTAATATGTAACTCACAAACATCTCACAATAAATTGTCAAATGATTTGAAGTTTACTAAAACGATCCAACTTTATGAATTGCACCAACCATTGTTGGGTGTAAATGACCTTTAAACGGAATGAAATGACAATAAAAGTTTGATGTGCAGGCATAAACATAATCGGATAATCCAATCGAAATACAGATTATGTTTGCGACAGGCAAAGCACAGCTAGCAGAGGAGGTGAACGGGTTTCCCTTACCTAGCCTATTGCCTAACACAGAGCAAGTCAAAGTCAGCAGCCGGAGGCCAAACCAGCCCAAGTCGAAGATGGAATTTTCATCACTGTCCTGTTGTCATGCTTTTCATGACTTAAGTGAAACCTGCGCAAGTTTCTGAGTTTTGAGGCGGGTTCAGAGTTCAGACTCAATACCCACTATCTAATTGTACGTTTATGTATGCTTTACGTACACATCTACTTCTTCAAATGCAATTAAGGGTGATCACGGGTCTACCTCACACTTGTGAACCTCATCTGATTCAAACTCTGAATACACGCACATATTAATTCTAATAAAATTATGACTAATATAAAATATATTTCATTTAAATGAATAGCCTCCTTTCGAGAAGATTTAAGTCCATTCAGTTTTTTAATTAATAACAAAAGAAAGGTCTCAATTTTCAGAGTATATTTATTTTCTATTTTAAAAACAGTTTTTTATTTTTAAAATTATAATATAATTTTAAAAAACAAAAAAACTATTTTTTGCAGAATTAATTTTCACGACTTCTCCTGGAACAAGATCAAGATTTACTTTTCTCCTCGTGACACCCATCAAAGGACAAAATTCACATCGTCAACTTGAGTTTTCCCTTTATCTTCCTATTAGATAATTACCAATGACTCTAAGCCCAAACGCAAATATTTGCAAATAAATTGATGCCTATATTCAATTATTCGACCTTGACCTTTTATTGACAATGGTCCATCCTTCTACTGAAAGCTAACACCCTAACAGAAGATACAGTTATAATGGGAACGACAACATCATTTAGACACTGTCAATATGCAGATGGATTGATCACTTTTGAAAATGCTAACTAGGCACGTGTTGGCGCCAACAGTGGCATGACGATGACTATAGCGGTATTCAATTCGGTGAGGGTAAAAAAACTAAATGACAACGGTTGTTGAGAAGCAGAAAATCAAAGCTTTGTGCTTAAAATGAAGGAATGTCTATAAAAACAAGACGATAATCCTAAGGTCTTCATTGTTTTTTATACAAAAAATAAAAGAAGAGGAATAAAGAGTTTATCAATAGTAGGCGTTACATGTGCAAGCTGAACGACTAGAGAGCGACAGTGAATATCGAAGAAGAAAAAAGAAAAAGTAATTTTTAAAGTATACATGAAATAATAATAATTATTATTTTCATATATATAGATAATAGAATTATTAGTTTATTTAAAAAAATATAAATAAATTTTAATTTATAAAATATTAAAAAAATTATACACATTAAATTAAAAAAATATAAAAACGTCTTTTTAAATTTATATATATACTATAATAAGTACTAGTTCTTATAAAATTGAATTGAGCTAAATGTTTCTAAGGTAAGAACATTGGATTCTTTTAAATCTAATGTTTTTGTCCTAAAATTTTGATGCAAAATATTAAAACTATATTTTTGTAAAAACAACGGTTGAAATAAATTAGCAAACTCACATACACACATATTACATAAACTTGATGGTTTGAATTAAGGTTGGCTTAAGGACATTTGAGGCACAGGGTAAAGATTTTATTAAGGTTATTTTACTAATGTATGAAATATAACTTTTTAAAAATTTTAATTTTTAATTTTTTGTAATATTAAATCAACTATTAAAATTTCATCAATAAGTTTAGAAATTAAAAATTTTAATTGACTACATAGTTAGAGAAAAAAAAGTCAATGTCACAAGGTACAACCTAATTTAAAAATAATATGTTGGATATATTTTTTAAAATTAATAAAATTTTAGTAAAATTATTCTTATTTTACCATCATTTTTTATTAAATTAGACTTATGTCTTAAACCCACTCTAGTTTGACTTAACCCGAATATGATTGATTTCTTCATGTTAGGTTAGTTTAAAACTTTAACAAATAAGAGTAAATTCAACTGAGATTTAGTTAATTAATTTGAACATTTCTCTCATGAAATCCAAACCAAGCGTGATACCCCGAGGTGCAACTGCATGCTAAGTCTGATTTTGAACTAGGTCCTCATTCACACATAACCAGGGGATACGGACGCAACTAATCTTCAAAAGAAGAACTCAATAACTAGTTGCTAGTGTCCGTGAAACACCTTAAATTCTTTGCGGGATAAGACGTGTGTATATCAAATTCCGTAACTCGCTCAGTGCCTGATACCTTGCATGCGGAGGGAAGAGAATGTGATTACTGTGTACAACACTGTTGTGATTTGTGAATTTGAATTACTACCATACACTTTTTTTTTGCTTTTTACTGCTCGGTTACCATGGGATTGACATGTTCTTTTTTTTTTTCCATGAATTATCTGATTTTCAATTAAGTATTTAAATTCACTTTAAATGATTACGAATTTATATTTTATTTTAATGTTGTTAATTATATTTTTATGTAAAATTTACATGTAAATTTTTTTAAAATATTTTTTAAATGCATACTAAAATAAAATAAAAAAACCATATTGCTTGATATTTTTTTTAATTAAAGTTATAAGTGTCAGACTTATTTATCTATATATAAATTTTAAATAATATTTTTTTTAAGAATTCTAACTTATACAAGATAAGATACTATTCGGTCTTACCTGATCAAACTATTATCTACTCTAAAGAATCAAAATTACGATTGACTCAACAAGTATATTATAATATTTTTTATAAAAAAATAAAAAAAAAAATAAAAAAATTAACTTTTAAATATTAAATAATATTTATTATTCGACACTTTGACTTTAAACATGCTGATACAAATCTTCTTTCCCCAACAGGAACATAACCCATTTGTCTATTGTAACCGTTAACTTGCGTTCGTACTATGCCAATATGAACAAGGTAGCAGCAGCAAACATGGAATTTGATTCACATAGGGGTGGGTCATCCTCTACGACGAAGATAATTTCGTTTCAACTCACTGGTGGTTTGATTTCTTGCATGCTTTCACACTTACACTCGATCATCTCTCATTTATTTACCCTCACTTTGGTGCATAACAAATAATATATATAAAAGAAAATTTTCATCTTTGCGTTTAATAAATCTCGAGAAAAAAAATTCAAATAGGTTTTCTTTAAATAGTATTATAAATATTTTAAAAGTTATTTTCATTATTTTTCTAATCATTTTATTTTCTCACACATACATTAATAAAAAATTCTAAGGCAAATTAAAAACAACTAACTAATTTCAATTAAAATTTATAGAGTTTATTAAATAAGAGGGCAGGAAAAATACCGAAAAAAAAGTCCCGCAGGCTCTGTGCTATGTTATCCACTGTTTATTTTATCAACATGAAAGAAATGGGCGAGGAAAGGCATTTCCCAAAAAGTTGATAAAAGCGACGCCGTTTATTGGGTCAAGTTATGGAATTTGGTCAAATAAGGATATCTTGAACTCTATTAATAAATGGGCAATGCACTTGATGCAATCATGAATCATGCAAGTAGCAAGTTCGTCCCAGCGTAAGACCGTCTATCGAGAGAGGCGGCTATATTGTCCAAAATCTCCAATTAATCTCTCACCAATGACTTAATCTTCTTAACACACTCTCCCATCGTCTCTGCACCAAGCGGAAGTAATCGCTAGCTTCTTATATATTTTACACCACTTTAATTTTTAAATTGTTTTCCTAAAGCCCAGTGATGAATATATTATTAGATCTGCCATTGAAAAGCATTACGCATTCAAAATATTTTTTATATGGTTTAATGTATGTATTATAAGTTATTAATAATTGTTAATAAAGTATTATCTTCACTAACGTGAATGACAGATACTCGATGGCGATTGTTACGCTTATTGACTCACCTTATTAATTAACCTTTTGTTCATGTAAAGTTAAATCTTGCTTGATAGCCAATTTTTTTCTTAATCTAAATTTAAAAGCCGAGTAAAAGACAATATTTGTGCCTTGTTGTGATGTTGAGTATTTTGGAAAATACACTTCTTCATCTCCATTTTTAATTCAAAAGTGCAAGAATAATTACTTGAAAAACATGCATTAATATTTATAATTTCACTCCTTATGACCGGAGCTATTTAATGGGTAATCTACGAATTTATATCCACTTATTATACATATATAAAAAAACTTGATTCAGATTATAATTAAAGTCAAAAGACATAAACATATATAACAAATTGAGAAAAAGTTAACATCATATTTAAAAATAAAATTTAAATATTTAAAAGAACTTTTTTAAAAAAAAAATTATTATATCTATTACAATTTCGCCTTTTATTCTTGAAAGTGCAACTAGAGGACTCAAATCTCCGTATGTAATGACTTAGTTCAATTAAATAAACAAATTGTATATATTAGGCACTGAATTTGTTTCAAGTAGTTAATGCGTAAAACTTTGTACACAAATTTAAAAAAGTCATCAAATATCCTCAGTTTTAAAAATATATAACATTAAATTAAATTGTATTTCACACACATGCACATATAAATTTTCAAACAAAATAGTTGTATCAAACTCTTCGCGACTTTGGGAGGATCAGAGGAACGTCATATAAGGTACCCTCACCATTATTTTTTAATAACAAAAACAACATGATTCATAACATAAGGTCCAATAAAGACAAACTTGGAGGGAATATTTTGACCACACGGATTGGTTCCCATATGTCACTACTTACATTATACATTCCGCCGACGGTGAAGACAAAAACCACGTCTGAATCCCAAGCTGCCCCATCCTTAAGTCGTTGGCTTTTATTGACAATCAATGCAAGCAACGCACGCACCTTACCTTCATCGCCACCCTCAATTCGCCCACAAGTCACGACAATCTATAAATAGTTGAAAAGAACTCACACATTAATAGCGTACTTTCTCCAACTCTTAGCCACCTTGTTATCTAACTTCAAATTATCATCACCATAAAACCAATCAAGCAAGCTAAACCAACTTGCGTTGTGATCTGAATTAGCAGGACCATGGAAGCTTATTCCAGCTCTTACCCTACGTCAAATTCTTCATACTTATCACAAAACCCTGGCGAAACCAAGGGTATAAAAAATGCTTACCCTTTGCAATCCCATTCCTTGCTCCATTCCGTGCGGAAGTCACAGTCAAAACCGTGGAAGAGGGCGCCAGTGGCACCACCGCTACCAACACCGATCAAAGTATACAAGGTGGACGCTATAAACTTCCGAGACCTAGTTCAGCACCTTACGGCTGCACCAGAGTTCAAGCCTCAGCTTCATCATCAACTTCTTCAAAGTGTTGCATCAACTGCTACCTCAACAATGTCCACTAACTGGTACGAGGGAGCACAATCTGAAGCATTGGGAATGGAATCTCAGGAAACTACTGGTGGATTGCTGGAATTGAATTTATCCTCAACCTCTTCTTATAACTGGTGTTCAGTCCCTCGTATGAATCAAGAAACGATGACCAACTGGGAACCTGGCCGGGTTCTCGAGTTCTAATATAACGTTTTTCTTAATTGTCATTATCTCCCTTTGTTAAATAAGTTCAATTACTTGATTCGGGGTAAATAGCGTTTGTCCACAGTTTGTGCGTTTGGACATTGGAGCGTGCACCAGGGATATGGCTCAGGGCTGCTAGCTACACCTTTCTTATTTTAACAAGTACTCTTGGGATATGGATAAAAAATATTAAAATAAAGATTATTAATATTAAATAAATGGTATAAATATTTAACGAATGCATTACAGATTACACGTGCCACTTATAGTACCACTAATTTAGAATACCATAAAGTGTCTCTTTTATACTGAGATTGTATTTTTTGGATGTGTATATATAAAAGATAAAAGAGACATAAAAATAATAATGTATGATCTCATATAAGATATCAAATTTTTGGTGGTTCAAATATAATAAAAATATATTAAATAATAATTGTTTCGAAATATATACGATTTGAAAAACTTCCCTATCAGAACTCGTATTTTGCTGTCGTACCACCATTTTACTTTGCTTATTAGATACATTTGGTATCACTCTAACGAACCTACAAGGATTAAATTAACGTGAAGTGCTACAGTATTGGTACATGTGAGTTTGAAATAATAAGAGGTATCTGTAAAAGGTATAACAATACTTTAGTTAGTGAATATTTGACAGAACAATAATTGAAGATAAATCTTGTTCTTCATGCAATAAGATTGTGCAATTTGTGAGTGCAGATGAGTAATCGAGTACATGAACGAATTCTCATAAGGTAATTCAACTTAACTGGAAAGGATTCTGGCTCGAGTTAAAAGGTATGACTCTTGACTGTGATCCCATGTGAAAATTCGTAGGACATTAAGTGTGTAGATTTTAACTGAGTTGGATCTCAAAATAAATTTCTAGCCCATATTTAATTACGGAACCATTAATAAACTTTGGGTCTTTTGGTGCTAACCTAGAACAAGATACTGGCCCATATTTATTATTTGGTTTACAACAATAATCAATTTCTAACATAATAACATGGTTTTTTTGTAAATTTTATTAAATTAAATTAATATTTAAAAATGTACATTTTAATTATATTTAATATATTAAAATAAATTTTATTAAAATTAAAGAGTAGTCAGATAAAGAATGTAAATAAATTTTAAAAAATTACAAACTAATTTAAGCCTTATTTATTTATTATCATGTGAGTTATAGTTTTTGAGTTAAATAATAATTTTGACTCTCAAACCTAACTCTCTCTCTCTCTCTTTTTAAATTTTTATTCACATTTTAAAAAAAAACCCTACATTTTAATCTCATGAAATATATATTCCATTATATAGCAAAGTTATAATAACATTAAAATATGCTTCTGTTTTTTCTTTATTTTTTACTTTATGTCCAATAACTCGTCATCAAGGACCTTATTCATTGTCCATGGTCGCTGATTCGTATTCAGGCTTGACTAAGAACATCCGGATTTGAACTCACTTTGTATAGCTTTTTCTCTGGTTGATCTTTTTCACCACTGAATCACTATAGTTTCTTTTTTTAGTTTTACACAATAATTTTCGAAGTGAGCTGAGTTTTTTTTTTTTTTGAATTACTATAGTTTTTTCTTTCTTAGTTTTATTTTTAATTTAGAAAAAATATTTTTTTTAACAAAATTATGAAAAGAAGGGAGCTGAGATTGTGGGAGAGTAAGGGTAGATGGAGAGAACAGGAGCGGGAAGAGGAAGCAGGTTGGGTGGAGAGAGCAAGATGGAGAGGGGGTGAAGGAGGGAGTTGAGAGGGAAAGAAGAACGACTCAACCGTTCAGTTCATGTAAACTAGAGCATACTTGTATCTGTAACTTTTTCATAGATGACATTTAAGTAATTTTTTCTTTAAATCATAAAAAAATTGTCCAAGTAAAACAAACGCTATTTTAGTATTTCAAATATACTTCTAGATAGACATCCACCATCTTGGATTTAGGTCATTTAAGTAATTTTTAGAGGAATTTTAACAAGAAAAAATAGTACAAAAGATTAATAATTTTTTATAAATTAAAAATAATTTATATTTCTCTAATTTTTTGAGAACTCTTTCATTTAATTTCTGTACAATGTGAAGAGATAAATTATTTTAATTTATAAAAAAATTTATTCATTATTAATTCTAATTGTTTAATAAAAATTTATCTAAAATTTCACTAAAAAAATACAAGGCCTTAACATACTTTGTCATTTACAGCGGATACACTTTCATGGCGCAACGAAATCCTCATCCGCCTATTTTCTTAAATTGGTGATTTCACGAGTGTGCATCAACGGTGAATTCATCAAGAAATACACAAATTTTCAACTTCACAATCTCTTAGCTCAAAGCTTGGGGGCTTCTATTGATCCTAATCTTGTAAATATTTACCACTCTAATGAAGTGCGTTACTGTTATACATATTGAATAAGGAGTTATTGAGGACAATGAGAACCTTTTTAATGGCTTTTATATATACACACATTAATGGAATAACCTGCATCTATATGACCTACCCGAGGCTTTCTAAGTGATAAGTGAGCCGTCCCAAAATTCCCACCAAAATACATAAACACACGTGTATACAATAAAGAAGTTCTTATTATCATAATTATTTAGTACTGCTTTTACAATTAGCTTGATTGCATTTTTTTTTTTTTTGCCTTATTATGATTAATTTACAATTTTTCAAGCATTCAACATTTTTAAAATTATACACACGTCTTATTTTTTAAAAAACTATTATAATTAATTCCTTAAAAAACATTTTTTTTAATATATGTAGTCTAAACATTTTTTATTTATATAAAATCATCAAATTGTTATATTTTTTTAGATACACCATTTTAATAAGTTTTGAATATAAAATAAATTAAATGATTTAGTAAATTTAATTTACAGAGATTTTAAAAAAGAAAAGACAAGAACTAAGAGTTTTAGATAATAATTTAAGGGACTATAATAGCATATTGATGGTAGAGGGACAGAAAATACTACAATTAAACTATTCCTATTATAGTGTTGTGTACCGTAAAACGGCGTCGCAGGGAAAGGTCTTATCTGGTTAAGAACTCCTCTTCACTTAACGGTGAAGTGATGATCGAAATCTGGTAAGTGGTTGAAATCAACGATGTCATGGTTTGCAAGGACAATCGCAAACTCACTCAGACTCGACGACGACGACGATGATTCTCACAATGGCGGTGACCTAAAATCCCCTCCGAACAAATCCGAATCAGAAGCCGTTCAACCCGATTCGGCATCTGAATCTGCATCCACTCCCAGTCCCACCGCACGTGGCGTCAAAGAAGATTTCTCTGAGCTCACCAAATCCCTTTCACGCCAACTATGGGGCGTTGCTTCTTTCCTCGCCCCTCCCCCCGATCCTCATCCCCAAAATAACGTCACCGATCCTAACCCTCCCGACGAAGACGTTATTGCTGGAATCCGAAATGATTTCGCGGAAATTAGCGGCAAATTCAAGAGCGGGATCTCCAAGCTTTCTGGCAATAAAACGGTATTCGAATTCACGAAGATCGCATCGAGTTTCCTTCAAATTGGATCCCAAGAGGAATATGATCTCGACGGCGTGGTCGGTGTGACCGAGGAGGTGGTGGCCTTTGCCAGAAGCATAGCGATGCATCCGGAGACTTGGCTGGATTTTCCTCTCCCCGACGAGGCCGATTCTGATGGTATAACGATTTTCTCATTGTTATCGATTTTGCGTGGCAATTTCTATTTATCGATATTTCGTGGTGATTAATTTATTACTTTGAAGGAAAATGTATATATTTGAATAAAATTTGTTGCCATTTTCCTTAACTGGCTTCTTAAGATACTTTTCTGTTTGTTCTATGTGATATCATATGATTCTTTGTGATATTCTCTATCTGAATTTTTTTTTTTCTCTTTAGAATTTGATTTGTCCGATGCACAACAAGAACACGCTCTAGCTGTTGAACATCTGGCTCCAAGCTTAGCTGCTCTTAGAATGGAACTTTGCCCTGGATATATGAGCGATGGTTGCTTTTGGAAGATTTATTTTGTACTCGTGCACCCTAGACTAAGCAAAAGTGATGCTGATATTTTATCAACCCCACAAGTGAGTTAAATTTTAATTGGAATTGTTTTCTTTCTTTGATGCATTTATGTGGTTTTTGTCAGCCTAGTTGGTGCTCATGCCTCATAGGTAACAGAAATTGTGTTGTTTGTATTTTTCGATCGTTTTAACTTTAATCATGTTTAACTAACGATTGAAGCAGTTAGCAGAGACAATTAAGGGTTTTCATTATTCATAGATTAAAGTTGGCATCTGAATATTAATTTGATCTTTGGAATTGGAAATTATAACAGTACAGAATCATGTGTAACTCATCTTATATGATCAAATCTTATTGTCAAAGCCCCTTGTAAAGTTGTAAGTTATATCCAATCCTTCTGTATCACGGCAGAAATGTGCCCACCATGCTTCAAAATAAGCATGCTGACTACTCGTTGCTTTTTGTATTATTTGTTATGGTGCTTTCCTCGATTACCGGTAATTCATGTTATGTATACAGATAGTGGAAGCCAGGGCAATGCTAACTCAGGCTTTAGACAAAAGAAGTAAGGAAAAGAAAGAACCTGACTTGTCAGCAGGAGGAAATATTCCCACAAAAGAGGAGGAACAACATCTCTTCATGCCAAGCAGTGCTCAACTTGAATCAGCACCTCTTCAGACAGCTTCAGTTGAAGAATCCCCATCTATGGTTGTGTCTGATGTTGAGATGGAGAATCATTCCGCTCAAGGTGCTGTTACACAGAGTATTGACAAATCCGTGGTTAATGAAGCACCTGTAAATCCAACTGCCGAACAATCATCATCTGGTTCAACCTATAGATTTTTGAATGAAACATATGAAGATGATGCTGATGATTGGTTGAAAGAGGATAGTTCTGAAATGGTTGGTCCCAGTGGAACTTCTATTCAAACTGGTAATGAAGAGGATGTTTCATTCAGTGATCTTGAGGAGGATGACAGCGATGTTCATGCTAGTTATCAAAAAACTAGATCAGGTTCCGATTCTTCAACAAAAGACTCACGAGATTGGGTTCAGTTAGGTAGAAGTTCACCTAACTCTGATAAGGATATAAACTCTGTTGAAAGCAGACATGCTGGCTCTGAGCATTCAAGTGCTCGTAATTCTGTGACCAAGGATTCCAATGATTGGCTTAACGTTGATGACATTGATGTTATGTGATAATGCCATGGAATATGTCATAGAGGTAAGTTTTTTTTTATTTGATTCACTTATATTTTGTGAATATTTGCATATAGCCTGTGTACTCTACGATTAACTTCTGAAGACCATGTTTGTGTAAATAAAGCCAGTCTCCGATGGGCATTGTGCTATGTTTGGCTATCACTGCACCGAACTTGAAGTAATACTTCTGTTTGATTAGCAAATTCCAAATTTTTTTGGGTTACCAATACTTTGAACTCACCTAACTTTTTTATAAACGATCGTGAATGAAGTCTCCCAAGAAATTATCAGTAGCCTGATGTGGCCAGGATGAATAATTATTTAATAGATGAAAAGAACAACTACACTCTGCTAGCACATATGTTATATAGTGACTGAAATATGTAAGATTAAAATTTCAATTTTAATGATAAGCAGATATTACCACTGGCAAACTTTCTAAGCATGTGATGCATAATCTTACTACGGCTATTTGGTTCTGAGGTCCCTTGATGTTTCTCTTGAAGAACCACTAAGCGCTGAAGAACTTACTAATTCCCTAGATGTTTCTCTGAAGTAGTTTCAACTCACCACCCTTTGGGCTGCGGCGTAAGTTAGATTTTTAAGTTCTCAGTTAAAAACCTCCTAATGAAATAGATATCAAGGGGCGCCGGTCCTGCACTTGCAATATTCAGGCTCTCTACAGTGTACCCTTCAAGTTTAAAATAGTAATTATCGAGATATAATGTTTATTTTAATTTTATCTCAGTAGGATCAAAACAGTAATTATCAAGATAAAATGTTAATTTTAATTGGAGAATAGCGTCTCTAGTGTCATATCTTTTGTTTTGTCTCTTGTTTTTTTGTCTCCTGTTAACATTTCTTACAATTGTCTTGTAGTCTTCTTTTTTCTGCTAATCTATCGCACGGAATACGAATTTTTTCCTGTAACCACGTCTGAAGTGTGTGTAAGGAGAATGGGAGGATAGCCAGATGGCCCCATTACGTTTTCTAGAACTATTAAAACAAAAGCAAGGAGCTTTTATGCTTTAAATCCTTCAGTAGGTACGTGACTTCGTACCTTGGTGTTAAAAAACTAGACTAGTTGTTTTGGTAGGTTGTTAGCATTCATTGTACCGGAGACATGAAGGATCATGGTTTATAAAAATAGAAGGGAAGGGTTGTTTTTGTTGGCTTATTCCTCCCTATTTTAAAATGTGGCTAGGCCATCCAGATGTTAGAATACTATAAATTAGAAGTTTTTAATTATTAGATCAAACCAAAATCTATTTCCAATAGCACTTGATGATGTGCGCAAATTGGTCTGTAAAACTCATTTCTCTTCGTGTAGTATTGCCTGGGATTTTCGTGTGAGAAAAATATGTACAATGACCATCCAATTCCAAGTTAGAACACTCTTTTACCTTTTGCCAAGAAGGAAAAGAAATTAGGAGCGGAAAAAACTAATAAAAAATTCTTATCTACACAGCTATTTAGGAGACATTCCTTGAAGTAGAAGTACGAGTTTGAAGTTTCTCAGGATTTAATGGGGCCAAAACTTCCAGAAAGGCGTTCTAAGTGAGACCATAGCATGCTTCCTAGAGAAAATCTTGGCTTAGTCTCTATAATACTCTCGGTTTTACGTATAACCGACGATGATGACGATTGAGGTACCCTATGCGGGGACTTGTGATCAGTAACTACGGTTCCACCGGACTCTTGTCGCACCAATTCGGCTATATTTGGATTTACTTCTTCACCTGAAGAATCTGTAACAAAAAATGATCCTACTGCTTTCTCCCCGTCTGTTCCAATCTCAACCCTTGAAATAGACAGGCCATTTTCCCGGAAGACCCGGGTCACATTCGACAGTAGCCCTATTCTGTTTTCAGTGCGAATATCTACTCTTAATCCCTGCACCAGTGCATATATATTAAACAGGCAATATAGCATAATAATGGCTTAAAAAAGAAAACCTTTAAGCTGGATCTTATAGGACATACATGTGAGACTCTGCGCTCAATAGCAGCGATTAAGCATAAGGTGAGCTTTTGCCTCTCGTTGTGGTTGTCAAGAAGTGAACTACCCATGCTGCTGTGCTTCATAAAATACTCCTATAACACGTAGATCAATAAGAATAATAACATCTCCACAGGAAATTAGTTTGGTAGATGGAGATTATTGGAAGATATGAAGTACCTGATCGGCCATGGATCTCTTGGAACTAATGGCGGCATGAAAAACCACATATTGCATGTCCGTTAGCACGCACACCGTATCGAACAACAGCTTGGGACGATCCCTGCTCCTGACGTTGACGACCAAGTACCCTTTGTCCTCGCATCTACCAACAGAAACGTGGGTCCCATCACAACCTTTCTTGTGTTCCCCGCTACTATCCCCATGACAAGCACGGCAACTCTCGTAATCCTTGTCCGCGTACATCAGCTGGTGGAGCCGCCGTTCCGTGTGGGTGCGCCCGGAGGCCAAGTTTGTAAGCCTCACGCTCTTCCCCTCTCCGGACCCGCCATGGGCCGCAACTACATTCTCCAGCTGCTCCTCCATGTGGGCCAAACGTTTTGGGTCACTGATGGGCCCCAGTTTGGACGCGTCTTCAACGTTGATAATGCAGGCCACCCTGTCATTGTGGGTCCAGGCCGTTGCAGAGGTAACTCTGCAGCCCAAGTCCACCAGCACTGCTGATAGCTCTGACAGTAGGCCCGGTCGGTCCATCATACTCATCTCCAGGGCTGTGTTCTTCGTTGGCATGTTCGGTTGCGAGTGGGGTCCCCCGCTACTATGCAGTTCTATATTCCTTGAAATCTCGCCTTTACTTCTAGTGGCGCACAGTGCCTGCAACGTTAATATTTTAGTTTCATATAATTGAAATTATACGTTTGATAAGATGATGGGACGGAGAAGTAATTATATTTATACGGAATTTTCTTTATATAGTTCAGGTAATAAAAACGTGAATTATTTTTTTTCTTATTTCTTTATCAAGTAAGTTGGAAGTGTGATGTCAATATTTTTATATGCAAATAGTATTTTCTAGAATGAGACACAATGACCTGCTGAATGTGGAGCATGATAGTTTCGTCTGTGAGCTTCTTGCCAGCTTCATCAGTCACGTGGAACACTGCATTTTGTAATAAAGAAAAAGACCCACACCACATGGATCAGAAACCAACCATTAAGTTTGCAGATCATAGTGGGGCTTGGGGTTACATGACTCATGCTTAGCTCATACAAGATGAAAAGTAAGTTACTTAACAAAATTTTGCACAATTTTTATTTCGGTGGATTGGGGAAAATTGTAGAAAACAGAAGAATAAAGGAGACTCACTGACCGTCCATAAACCATCCACCATCAGAGGAAATGTATGATTTCGAAATGATGAGATCAAAATCCGTCAACGCTTGGACCATCTCCAATAATATCCCATGCTTATTTGCACTATCAACCTGCTGGTCCGCAACGCACAATTTATAAAATTTAATGTTGAATTGTTAAAAGAAAATGAAAAAAAAGTCTTTTACTTCTCATACGCATGCATTTACAAGTTGTTTAAGATATCTTTAGCCAAAGTGCTAAACCGTTAGATTGGCTAGCAACAATTAATTAGTAGTTTTTGCAAATTCTTGCATGCAGGTTTTGCCTCTAATTTCTAAGTTAGTGACTCCTTTTTTGGTAGATGAAACCAGTGACTCTTTTTACAAACTGATTACGTAATTTCCATATAAAATACAAACCCAAATTTGGTGTTCTTTAAGGAGGGGAACTCCTTTTTCGATGCTTACAAGATGACAACGAAACAGAAGATAGGAAATGGATTTTGTTATGCGGCAAGTAGGGACAGAACTAGGTAGAATTCTTCGACCCTTTATCATTCATGTCCTAACTAGTAATGGTTAAAAAAGCATGTGCAATTAGGTAACGTAACAGCATAACTTGCATTGGATTTTGATTCCAAGTGTTAGATTGAAAGCTCAATCTATGTGCATCCTGTATTATATAATGATTAGTTATTATACTTAAGCTCCAAGTGGGAATCTCCATAGTGGATATTTGTCTGATTAATGTGTATCATGTTCTTCCCATCTTCCTGCTGTATACTCAACGATTTATGAATCTCACACGGCACTAATAGCACTAGTGAAAGCCACAAATGAGTAACGGGGGACACTCGGCATGCGCATATTGAAGCACAATTAAAAAACAACAAACACTACGAATATGGTCCAACTCATATGACAGATTAATGATTTAACAACATATATAATAGCAACTTGAGTATAGAGAACTGTATCTAACCTTCACTACGGTGCAGTCTCCGCAAGAATCATTATCGATACACACCCTGCCAGTAGAGAATTGAATACGTTGAATTGATTAAGCCAAAACAATAATGATGTCTAATTAAACAAGAATCAAAAGAAGGGAAAAACTTAATAGAAAGATGGCGCAATAGTACCTGGGAGGATATATTCTTTCTATGAGTGATTCAATCTCGCGATCAATGTGAGGCTGGTAAAATATCTCCATTCTTTGTTTATGAACAAATCCAGTTCGATGGCTGTTGAGCGACAACCCTTGAATCAGCGCTGCTGTCTATAGAATAAAGATTCACATCACAGGGGGTATAGTTTAGAAGCTTTGAAAGTGAATGGTGAAAGAAATCGCGCATAATAAATAAAAAGGGAAACACGCCGATGTGGAGCGCTGTCTATCTCTTTTCCTAAGCGGAAAAACAGAAATCCAAAAAGGTTGAAAATCATTAATCAGTCAAATTTTAGACCTTGGTCCTCCCAGAAATTTCTTCGCAAGTTAGTTATCATAATGAATGGTTTGTCAAAAAAGACAGGGAAGTAGTATGGGAAGGCACAAGGTCAAATTGTCGATAAGCATCACCTGTTGTAGCTGTAGGATTGGCAGCAGCAGGTGTAAAATGCATGGAGCGGAGGTTTCCGTGTGAGAAAGAGTTGGAGAGAGAGAAGGATCAAAAAGGGGACAAATCTTGATTTCTATATTTGGCAGCGTGATCTGTGTTCTCTTAGTAATACAAGTGTTTTTAATATGCACACACAGTGTAAGCTATGCTAAACCCTGCCAATATTGGAAACCCCAAATGCAATTCTCACCCGTTTGGTATGTTGGGAGCTTGTGCTGTGTTTTTGTTCGTGGCATTTGGGGATACGCTGTAATAACAATTGCTATGGCTCGGGAATTAACACTATGCAATTGTACTTGCACACGTCAGCAAAGATCAACGGACAGTAAAATAGAAACGTGTAATAACCCTGAAACAGGTCAAGTAGGAGTGAGAGCTCCCCTTATGATTGCCACGTGCCTATTCTTTTATAGGTGGCACTCCGCCTATTATGGGTAACTTGCACATGCAGTCAAATAACTCACGTTGCGGTGCCATCATCTCGCTCCTCTAAACGCTGTCAAAGCCGTGTTTCTAGCTACGCTTAAACTCAGTTTCCATGTTTTTAATCTGCCACTTATTTTTTTAACACACAAAATTAGTATGTTAAGACTTTTTTTATTTTGTTTTATCAATTTTTACTTTTTAAAAACTCAGGTGGCCAGCCTAAGCCAACCTCGATCCTTCTACTGTTCTACGTATAATATTGGGCTTACCAAAAACATTAGTCCATAACGAGACAGGCCCATCGGAGAGATATCTCCAAAAAAAATAAAACCGAATTTTTTAGTGGTGGTTGTGGCGTGATGGCTGAATTGATGATGATGGTTGGGGCTGTTGCTTCCACCAAAAAGAAACCAATTGCACCGTTTCAACTACAGCGAGAACCCTTAATTTTTGACCTCATAACCTTCTCTCAGGTTCATCTCTCTTCTCTCTATCTTATCACATTGATTTCTGTTCGTGCACGACGTTGAATTTAATTTTGTTGGTAAGAAAAGGTATAATTGCATTCAATTGGGTTAATGGAAGTGCAGTTAGTTGAAAGGGGTTTTGATTATGTTCGTAAAAGGAAGAAGTGGGTCTTCATTTTGTGCGCGGCTGGGTTGGGTGGTTACGGTGTTTACAGGGTTTATCATGCGCCTTCCATAGCTCGAAAGAGAAAGAGGGTTTCTAAGCTTCTGGGCGCAATGGTTTCTGTAGCAGAGGCCGTATCCGAATCCGCGGACACCATTGGAATCGTTTCCAGAGACATGAAGGAATTTTTGCAGTCCGATTCCGATCAAGTCCCCAATAGCTTGAAGCAAATCTCCAAAATAGTTTGCTCTGAACAATTGGCAGAGTCTTTGGTTAGCGTCACGCGTGCTGTGACTGTGGGAGTGTTGCGTGGTTATCAGTCTATGGACCGAACCGATGGTGATCAATCCGGTGCCGGTTCAACCCTCGTGGACCGGGTGCTGGACAAAATGTTAACACCAGCTGGGTCAGGTTTTGCTTCTGTAGTTCTTGGAAGCTTTGCTAGGAATTTGGTTCTTGCCTCCTATTCTGATTCACACACCCATTTTGGTGGAGAATCGAATTCGAGCAATGCCACTGGTGATGGTAGACGTGATGGTTCCAATTCGGATCAGGTTGGGAGATGGGTGGATGTGGTTTGTGGTGATAGGTGTGGGGAACTAATTGGGAATTGTGTGCAATTGTTTGTGAGCACTGCGGTTGCTGTTTATCTTGACAAGACCATGCATATCAACACCTATGATGATTTCTTTGCTGGCTTAACTAACCCGAAACATGAGACTAGAGTGAGAGATATGTTGGTTTCTGCTTGTAATGGTGCTGTGGAGACTCTTGTCAAGACATCTCACCATGTGTTAACAAGTTCGAATACCACTGTTGGTTCGAGTCCAGCTTCTTATTTGGCTATTGAGGAAGCTCCGAGAAATGAGGACTTGGGTGTTGGGACATCATCAATTGAATCGAAAGTGGATGTTTGTGATGAAGAAAATGAGAGTGGCTGGGTCAGCAAGGTATCATCCACACTGGCAATTCCCAGCAATAGGAGGCTTGTTCTTGATGTGACTGGCAGGGTGACATTTGAGACTGTTAGATCGTTCATGGAGTTCCTTTTGCAGACATTTTGTGCTTCTGTCACAAGATGTGCTCATATTGTTCATGAGGCAGTGATTGAGATTTTGAGATATGTAGCAGCGAAATCCTCTGTTATTGTGACAATATGTCTCTCGTTGTGCCTGCACATTATGGGTGGAGGTTGGGCTTTGGTGCCTGCTTAAGTAGTTGTGACTAGTTTCACTCACCAAATGGATGTGATTGGGTTATTTGATGTGGAAAATTTTTCTGGAGCTGCTGCTTCTTGGCCTAGCAGCTGCATCATATTATCTTTATATCATATATCAATTAATTTTGTAAATGATATTGAAACCTTACTGTATTAAAGAATGTACAGTTACCATAGACATAATCCTTCTGAAGTCATATTTTCTCTTTAATTTTAGCACTCATGGGGTTACCTCAATACGAACTACCGCATATAAAGCCCGGTATTCATTAACCAACAGTACTATTTGTTTGGGGTGTTATCATTCATGATTTGGCCCATTATTGAATTGGAATCGTTCTGTAAATACATGATTCTGTTTATGTTGTTGATTTGATCTTTTCTATTGACCAGGTGTACATGTGCAGATCGTCCTCATTTTAATTCTTTTTCTTTTTTACCTTTGGATATAACCACTCTGCTTCATGACAAAACTAAATGAGATGGTGAACTGCAGCTTCTGACTGAGATTTCCTTTTGCCTTGTTGACTCAGTGTGGCTAGAATTCCCCTTGCTTGGATATGTAAAACAGCAATTGCTGGTGGGTGAAGGCAACGCTGCTGGAATTGCACTTCACCTGTGTTTTGGTCTTCTATTAAGCGGCTGAACTTCACCTATTAAATTCTCTACACGTCCTTCGTTTCCCATTACTCTTTTTAAGCATCAATGAAAGTGGAATGTTAGATATCTGACTAGCTCTGGCAGAGGGAATTGTACGTATGCACGTGCTTGATATGTAGCTAGCTAGTTTCATCTTAATATGCGTTTAAATTAGCTAAAACTACACTTTTCTTAACAAGCCATGGAACACTCAGGAGCTGAATGACATAGTAACTAGTTATATGAAGTAAGCCATGTTAGTTATCATCTAAGTTGTTTCATTTTATAAAGAGGACGTGGAGTTCCAAATCAACTTATTAATTAATTGTATTTGTATGAATTGGGTGAACATAGTTTATTGGAGATTTTTCTCTCGAAGAATGGTGATTATGTACGACGGGTGCTTTCATTTGGTTAGATCCATCTTTAAAACCATGATGGACAGAAAATTTAAGGATGACTATGCTGGTGAAATCAGGATATTCATACTCAATTCCTTGCATGCAAGTGCAAATATAAGTTTGACAAGAACGCGTAATAAACAATATCTCCTATCACTTTTAGTCTATCAGATGCGTGAAGCCCAACTCTTCTATTAAGACAATTTGGATCAATTTATCTGTAAACAAGCTGTCATTGGACCAAACACAGAAGTTGTACGCCACGAGAAGGCCTTTTGCTCCGATTATGATGGGAAGTTCGCCCGTGCTCACTAATTAACTCAAATAACAGCTCCAACTATCGAGGGAAATTTGGATGCAGGAGAGGAACACTGGGATTACTTCAGTGGACCCAAGAGGCAGAAGTTTATGCAGCCGGTTTTCACGTGGGCTGAATGGCTGGTTGGGATGAGCAAATACTTGGTTGCATAGTATTCATGATATATGCATATGCCATTTGATTATACTTGAATAACTAAATTAAAAGAAAAATGCAGGATATGTTTAACTAATCATGTAATTTTTAACTATCTTTAACCTTGACTATTTTATACGATTATATGAGATTTATATTTTTAACATTCTTCAAATGAAATTGTTCTCACTAACTGTATACATATTCATTAAAATGAATCTTCATATTTCTATATCACTAAAAGAATTGTACAAGAATGATTTCCTCTTACAATTTAAAACGCATGATCTCTTTTCTTTTGACTTCAACATCTGTAAATAGCAACAAGAATTTAGATGCAGCCATGTATAATGAAATTTAAAAAAGTAGTGACATTTCATTAAAAAAATAAATTGTATATATCATAACAAAAATACATATAATAAATATTTTTCAATAAATTTTATTATGTCATATACTTAAAATCAATTTTAAGCACTAAACTAGTGTTGGGATAAAAATTGACAACCTTCGTTAAAAAATTTATTGGTGACGCATTACTTTATTTATTGTTCACGGAATGGATTCTTTCCTACACCTAGATTTTTTTATGCCACTAGGAGAAGACAACTTCGGCAGCATAATTATTGAGGAATTATGGCAAATTAATGCTGGAATTAGTACTAACATCAAAAGGCATGTGCTTCGTATAGCAGCTTATTTCTTCGAGGATTCTC
The DNA here is from genome assembly GCF_003935025.1 of Abrus precatorius. NCBI lineage: Eukaryota > Viridiplantae > Streptophyta > Magnoliopsida > Fabales > Fabaceae > Abrus > Abrus precatorius. The sequence goes on along the minus strand of NW_020874406.1, from coordinate 15,188,134 downwards.
TAGCTTTGCAAGTCAAATAGGAAGTTTTAAAAAACATCTGAAGTTATAGCATGAGGCTCAACCGTCAACTAATTTGATCTCTCTCTCCAACCGAAGTAGTCACACAAGTTATTGATTACATTGAATATTGGAAGCAGAGGAGAGTAATAGCTTGCATTAAATTCAAAGTTATGGTTACCTCTACAAGTCAATACTCAAGTAATACTTTCTTTCTTTGGATTCATTTGTCTGTCATATAGGATTATCATAATAAATCTGCAGTTACGAGACTCCATGGATCCATGGTAATTTATACAAACATTATTGTTTTTCTTTTTCAAAAAGAAGTGAGTTGAGCCCAAGTTTATGAACCAAAAGGAGAAATGGTTACAAGAACAGACGAAGTTAAAGCTATATATTTAGGACTCCAGTGTGGCTGTGCGAATCTCAAATATATCCCCTTTTCTTGTTAGAGATAGATGCTTCATGGACTTCCAAATATCCAAATAAAGGAAGAGAAGAGTGATTCTACATATGATGATACAAATATGCTACATGTAGGCAACAAGAAAAAAGGAAAAATCATAGGCCATGGCCAAATAAAGAAGCTACTACCACCTAACATACAATACTAAACAACTGATCAAAAGGTACGTTCAAGGGTTATGCTTCTGCGTATAAATATAATCTATGTGTGCGGCAAGTGTCCTCCTCATCAAGCATTCCTCTTCTCTAATGCCTTCACAGCTTTCATCAACTGCCTCAGCATCCTACAAGTATAAAAAATACATGGATCAGACTTATATTCAAACATCCACTGAGAATAATAAAAACTAAGGTAAAAGCTAACACCTACATCAATAAAATACAACCAACCTGATGCTGAGTTACTATCAAAGATTCCTTGTGAAAAGCTGGTTCAGGACTTGCGGAGTGAGTGAGTATGCAGCAGAGGAACATAGCCAGGAAGAACATGGCTGTGATCTTGCTCATATTTGCTTTATGTAGGAGAAGGCAAAAAAGCAAAGTAAAAGAGATAAACAGAATGAAAGAGAGTCTGTGTTGAATTGTGGCAGGGATTGATGCTAAGACTTTATAGAGATAAGGTGCCAAATGGAAGTGTGAACCTTGGAAGGTGAAGAGAGAATTTATTTAATGCATAATCGAATTCTAAGACCAAGAAAGAATCCAAAAAAGTTTTCTACTTTTTTCTTTTAATAAACGGTCATGTCAATAGTGGGGAAATTTTAAGCAGAACCAAAAGGTAATGAATCGAAAAACAAATCAGCAAGAAAGGAAGGGTTCAAAATTCGAAATTCCTCACTTAATAATTAATAGCTGGAAATTTTGTTATTTATAGAATGACTTGCTTCTCTCTGTTTTTAGATATCGAGAGAGACACAGAAAACGTGTCCTACTTGGTAGAAAAGTGTAATGAGGAATAAGGCAACAACATGCCGTGTTTAGCACTTGCAGTGGTGAAATAACTTGGTATTGACATGTTGCATTTTTCTGCATGACTTGCTTCGTTTTGCATGTTCTCGTGAACAGGGTACTCCCCTTAATCAACAGTCTTATCTTTTATGAGATAAGATATTGATGAGGGTAAAAGGATAAATCTTGCCCATTTACATGAGTATCCGGTAAAAACTACATGTTACTAGTCATTTTCGTTTACAAGAATCTTGCCCTTTTGTCAACAATTGCTAGAAAAATATAAAATCAATTTTGTTCCTCGCTTTATTTCCAACTGGAGTGCTATTCAACAATTGGACAATAAATGAGCATCCTATTATATTAATTAATTTTCGACCCTTTTAAGATTATGTAACAATTCTGTCAATAATACTTAATTATAATAGCTATACCTTCAATTCGTAGAAGTAGTTAAAAAAAATATCTGAACCGTGAGGAAGCATCAAATTATTGCAGACTAACATTTTTTAACACCTAAATTTTATTAAAAACTACAAAAACAGGTTTAGCCTTTTTCACTTTTAAATTAATAGTTTTTCTTCTATTTTTATAGTTTTTAATAAATATTAGTTATTGCTAGCAATTTGTATTGTTGCGACATACCATGAACTTACGGATGAACTATAGCTCGTGTAGTAGTTGCAGGATTTTGCAAATTAAGCTTTAGTAGTTGCAGCATCCACGGCCAAACTAAGGTGAAGTATATTTCCAATTCTGTTGGTTATGGATTGCATCTACATTTTAGAATACCCTGGAAAACTTAACCTTCTTCCGACTTGTTTTTGGTACTCAATTAACTCTCGGAGCTCGGAGATTATTTTTTTGTTAGGTCATGCTGACATGAATTTTGCATTTTAAGAGATCACAAACTATATGGTCCCACGTCTTTTGGGTGTGGGATTTCGAATATCAACTTAAACCTTATCAGAATATGTTCTCAAACTGTGTGAATAAAGTTTTACTGTATTATATACTCACTGTCTTCTTTGTATCGCAAGGCATTTCATTGTGACATAACTCGTATACACACATTAGTTAGTGTCAACGGAACCGCTGTGCTAGTATATATATGCGTTGGCTTTCAAATACAATATAAGCATTTATCGATAATAGGTTACAAATCATATTTTATTTTTTTCTGACATTTTTTTGCATGTATTTAGATTTAATATTACGATATCTTTCGTTACAAAAATAAAAAGTATTACTGTATTTTTTTTATGACCACCACTTTTCCACGTACAAATATATAGTGAGCAGACTAACTCTATTGATGAGTCAGCCATATACAGCGATCAAGCCTTTGATTTCTAATTGCTAAGTTCATATAAGATAGACGTGTATAAACATGACTTACATGAGTCTTGACAAACTTGCCAGGATTGTTGAGAGCGGAATACGATCCCTATTGGCTGCAAAAAGACATACCATAAATGATCACCAAAGGACAATTAATGTATGTCTATATCATAAGTGCTGTCTTTCCGTATCTATTCAAGGTGAGCTTAAGCCCCTTTTTTCCTTCCTTAAACTAGATTTGTTGGTCGAAAATGATTATATATATACTGGAGCGCATTAGTAATAAAACTATGTAGCTAGGAAAGCTAACACGGAAGTACGTGACAAAGGGATAATAATACATTTTTTTAGAATGATAGCACATAAGAGAATACATGGCATCTACGAGTGTTTGCTATATAACCTATTACAAAATTATGTCACGGAATACGTATATATATAAAGATAAACAAAAAGGAATGGAATAGTCTACTTCAACACGTAGGATATAAATCTGGAAATTCACATTCAGTCAGCGTATATTCTTGAATGCTCTGTGAAAGGTTACAGCTTTCGGCAAAGATTAATTAAAGATGCAATCTAGAAATCAGACTCTCTGGTCAAACATTAGCACCTCTCTGGCGCAAGATTTATTTATATAACCGAAGGTGGGCTGTAATTAAGGAATTCAAATATCATATTCTTGTCACTTGTGTTATTTCTTTCTTTCCATTTCTTCCTTTTTCTTTTCTTTTCTTTTCTTTCTTTCTTTCTTGAAAGAGAGTGGGTGAGATACCTATTCAATATTCATATAAGCTCGCGCTCGTGACGAATCGCCTCTAACACTATTCCAATTTACTGATCACATGTCCAACTAACAGCAAAAAGAAAAAGAAAAGAAATTTGAGGGATGTAGCCAACAATAAAATCATTTGAAAAAACACAGAATTTTAATGTCTGTGGTTAGGTGTACTTGTTCTTGGATGTGAAAGGGAGCAAAGAATCATTAATTAACCTTGTTTCTTAATGTTGACCACACAATGGAATGAAAGTAATTATAGTAGATGTCTGAAAGAGAGAGATTTAGGGAAACCACTAATGTTCCGAAAGAATCTAGTTTTTTTGTCAATACGCAAGAATGTTGTTAAATTGCATGCAAACATGTCAAAATGTATCATTTAAGCTGTGTTGCGTGGATATTTCAATCATTATATATATAATTTTTTTGAATATAGTATAAACTTGTTTGATTAATTTTACTAAATACTATTTCAATAAAACTGCTTAAAAACTTTCACATAATACAGTAGTTTTTAATTAAATATATTTTTTAATCTTGACTAATTCTTTTTATCTTTTAGCTAACTCTCCCAGAAAAGTACGGAATTATGCTTTTTGCTAATTTGTTCATAATTTAATTCAATTTGGAAAAGGAATTTTGTTACATTTATAGCTTTACATTTGTTATTGTAATTAAGCTTTTATCAGGTTATCTTGGGACCGATGGAAAACAAAGTAATGAAAAATATTAATTAAAATAATTTGAATCATTTAAAATAAAATAAACAACATAATCGACATATAGATAGATAAGTAGGCAGAGAGTAATGCTTCTCATTCTATTTCAATTACTTTGTTTCCCGAGGGCTATAAAATGAAATGAGATAAACTTAACTTTTCAATCACTGTACTATTAATTTAAAATTTATTCTATTATATTTGTAATATTTGATTTCACCCTTATTTAACATTTATTTTTATATTTATAAAAAAATAAATTATTATTTTTTCTTCTACATTATGATTTTTTTAAAAGCTCATCTTTGTTTACTTTTAAATTTTTATGCTTCGCTACTAAACTACTAACAATCTCAAATTAATTATTTTTTAAAAATTATTTGTTTCATTTCTATTTAAACTAATTATTATTACACATTTATTTTAATGAATTATACATTTATCTTCTGATTAAAATATTTTAAAATATACTCTGTCGAAAACGTGAATTAATTTATTGAAGTTGAACTACCTTAATCTATTCATTTTCAGTACGTTAATTAACTTTAGAAACAATGAGACAAAATATTTAAGTCATTCCATTAAAATGTTTAAATAATGAATGATACGATATTTTTATAGCATGTGATTTTATTGTACTACAAAAATGTCTATATTCAAAAAAAATATTATTCGTTAGGCTTGTCTTGTTGGTGTATTCTAGATTTAAAGAAAATTAAATTGTTGATATAAATATTGTAAATATATCTTAACAATATAATGCATAGGAAATTAATAGTTATCTGCGGTACTACAGTGTATAATGTATCATATTACTAGCTATTATATATTTTTTATCTTTATCGTTTAACTCTTCTCCTCTACCGAGGCAAGCACCGTACACGACGAACACTTCTTGCGCTCCTCATCTTTTCAGCTGGAGTCATGGTCAAACCTTCCCGGTCAAAAATTAAATAGTCATTCTAAAGTTATTAAGCATGGGAGCCAGCACAGTACTAAGCTTAATTAAGTATCAAATAACAATACACAAAAACATGAATTACAATCTCACAGAACTATATATAATTCAATTTTAAAGATTAAATAAGATCACATAAAAATTATAAAAATATATATTTAACTGGACATTTTTTTATAAATGGTTGTGGCGAAGTGTTAATTATTCTAGTTCATTATGGGTGCAGGTGTTGGAATTTAGATATAGAAGATTAGCTTCATTTATTCAGCGTTCATCAGTTCATAACAGATATTCTTTGTGGTGGCGTGATTTGCTAAAGGTTATTCATTAAGGAAATTCATGGCTGGATGGAAAGTTTGATAAGAGTGTGGGTGCAGGTTTACACACACTTTTTTTGGAGAGATAAGTGGGTAGGCGGGGTGCGATTGTGTGAAGCATTTCTACGATTGTTTGTGGTGGCGATGAATGCTGAATCATATGTATTGGAGAATAGTTTTCATGATGGCACTTGGTAGGTTTAGGATGTTAGTTGGCGAAGAAGACTCTTTCAACATGAGATCTCAAGCTTTAATCTTTTGTTGAAGCTTGTGGAAGGAGTTCCTATTAAGTTACTACAAGAAGATAAATAGGTATGGAGGACAGATTCTTCAGATTGTTATTCAGTGCAATCTGTGTATTCATGGCTATTTGAACTTTTTGATGCTTTTAATAGTGTAGATCAGTGTACGGCAAATGTCTTACAAAGGTTATGGAGAGGGAAGGTCCCTCTTAAATGTCTGGTATTTTCTTAGCAATTGTTGTTGAATACACTTCCTTGTAAAGGTTTGCTGAGATCTTTTAGGTCCAGACGTCACCTTAACGGTTATGCTATGATGTCCTTAAGCCTATATGCAATAGATAGGCTTCTGCAACCACGATATATTTGTTTATTAAAACATAATTTCAGTTCTTTCTAAAAAAGATGGAATAGTTAATTCCACAAAAAAAGTATTTCTTTTTCTTTCACGAGATACGTGCAGCTAGAAATTCATATTTATTTGTTACTGAATCGACCAATTCCCTTTTATTTGGGAGTATTCAATACATCCATAATTCTGAGTTTCATATTACTCATTTCAAGAGACATGTCAGATTTAGGGCATCCCAATTTAATTGAATTGATCGTAGAGTTCAAATTCATGATATAACTTGTTGCTTTTGTCATGGTTTGGAGGAACTTCCAACTCATTTATTTTTAACGTGCATCTCAAATCTGGTACTTTACTGCGAGTTAGATTGAATTCTCACTGGCTTTGCCTTCAGATTTATTTAGTGTTGGCTGTAGTAAAAGAGAAGATATATGCTTATTAATTGTTTGGGTAAATACAATGTGGTCTTTGTAGTTACATAGAAATAGAATTGTGTTTTTTAACGGTGTTTTAGATAAGAGGGAGGTCCTAAATTCTATTATTATGAGGTTCTGGAAATGGCTATAACTTGTTAGTAAGGGAGAAGCTATTATGTTAGCTGATTGGTATTTGAACCCACGAAATTGCATCTGTTTTAGCTTTATATAAGTATATATTTGTTTTTTATTTTTTTGAGTAAAATTTTTTTTTCTGTGTATATGGGTTTTGAGTTCCCCTTAAACTCTCTCTAATAATATTTGTTTTGTCTATAAAAAAAACACTGGCTACAACGTGTGTAAAATAGCAACGAACTCACCAAAGCACAAGTACTAGAATTTATAAAATGCACACAAACTTCATGGGCAAGATATGGTTTTACTTGGAAAAAAAGATTTTCCTAATGTCTGTACAGTCTGGATTACATCCTAGTTAGTTTAACCTCCCCTTAAAAATTTGATAACAAATTACCAATCAGGTTATGTTTTTTTTATTGATTTTATATCATTAATCAATATATTCCATTATATATTGCCATTGAAGTAACATGCAATACCTAGATGTTTATATTAACTTGTTTTCTAAAATTAATCATTTTTAAAATACAGGTGATAATGAATCTCCGGGACAAAGTCTTCTAACTCTGGAGCTATCTACAAATTGTTTTTTCTTGTTTGCTTAGCGTAAGAATGATAATCACAAAACAACAAGGTCACCCCCATGTTCTGCGTGATTTTTATCTGTGGGCTCCAGAGAAGAAATAGACAAAGCATAAATTCGGAGAAAATGTGTAACATTTCTGACTTCTTTGCAATTCACAGATGAAATGAAAACAAATTAACAAGTTCATCCTCTTTGCAGTTCAATTAATTATGTAATTTAATTTCAGTATTGTGCAGACTCGAACGTCCCTATTCCATTCATGTGGCTGTGTATGTGCATGCGAGTGTCTCCTTAAACACCTCTATATATACATATATTCGATCTCTCATGGTCGGTGAAAACACAGATCTAGCCTTGATTTTAGTATTAATTTCAAGAACAATATGACTAAATGGGACGTGGGGTTCCATCAGTTGGACCCCCAAAAGAAAAACTGTAATGATGCACAATAGTCATGCTCAAGCAGCTCACCAAAAATGAGGGAATATTTAAGGTCGAACAAATAAAACTTATAACAATAAAATTAATAATTACTTCATCTTATTATTTTATTTTAATTAATAATATAATTTTAAATAATATATCTATAAATATTTAAATTATGTAAAGTTTAATATATTATTATAAAAATAATATAAAATAATTTAACTGTTAAATTTAAAAACTTGTATTCTATAAAAAAAAATTATTATGTAGTGTAAGTGTTTAAAATTATCATGTAATGTTAACTAATATTAATTTATATATAATTTTTTTAAAATTTAATGATTAGGTTTTAGATCTGGTTAGAATAACCTTTATTGATTGTTGATAAAAATACCAAAAATGTGAAAAAAATCATAAATAAAAAAAATTAAGTGATTGATAAACCAAATAAGTTCAAAATGATATTTAATTTATTATTTCAAATTATTTTTTATGTTCTTATTTAAAATTAGCTACATGTTATTACAATTATAATTGACGCAATCACCTCATCACATGTGTATTGGTTTTACGAAAAACAAACAAACTGTGCATTAGTCCTTGTTAGCATAATTCTTAAGAAAGACTTGGGTCAAAACGTAACTCGTTTCCATTCCAAATGATAACGATATGACCTAGATGACTTTTTATTTATTTATTTCTAAAATACTATTTATTTAAATATTCGTATGATTCATTTCTAAAATAAAAGGTACTTCAGTAGCAAAATAAATAAATAAATAAAAGGTACTTCACCATCAATTACTTTTAATAAAAATTTGAATAGAGAACCCGATTGCCACTGTGTACATAGTTTTGGGATTTAAATGCTATTTAATTTGAAGTGATGTGCGTACAAATTTACACTTATTAAAAGTCAATTGAGTGTTTTACATTTTACTCAAACTTTTAATAAATCAAATAAAAATGTGTTGAATGTTAACTTAAGTCCGATACCATAAAACCTAAGTTGCTAACTCTAACTAAGATTAGGTCCTGCCCGTATGATAAGTTGACGACAGTGATGTAGAATAAGGGAGCCATAGTACTGTAATGCTATATCTTCTTTTATTTTTTATTTCTACTAATTCTCCTAATATTAATTAAGTAAATATTAAATAAAAATATAAATGATTTAATATTTCAAAAATATAAAATATATTTATTTTTATTTGACAAATAAGAGAATTTGTAGAAAAATTTAAAATTATTCTAGTTTGATCCCCCCTTTGTACCTGACGTAGTGCTCAACGTTATGATTTTCGACACCGGTTGCTGTAAAAAATGAGTTGCCTATGTTTTCACTCTTCACTATTGAGATGAGTTTGTTTTGCGACTGAATATCGTTTTATTTGCAATACCGATACATAGAAACGCCTTTGGTTTTTCTCAGGGTTCGGGGTGCAAAAACTGGTAGGCCCAATTTGTAGCCCACCTAGCAGCACTTACCAAACAAACAATACGCGAAGCCCAAAATTATATCCAAAAATTAGCAGGTAGGCCCACAAGGGAGCTCAAATAACCCTGTTAAAATATAGGGCTTTGACATTAAAATTTAAAGTCCAAATATAATCGAACTTTTTTAGTTTGGCCCATTCAAGCCTATATCAGAAATGGATTTAGTGCAGGTTAGCCCGGTCAAGTTTGGGTTACTCGTCAATTTATATTATTTTTATTTCTAATTTCATAAATATTAAAACTAAGGTCATTAAAAAATAACAAATAAGATGTCACAATAAACTTTTGAAAGGCTAAAAGAGAAAAAAGACACTCAATGTGACTCGACACGCCCTTTCCTTTCTAATTTGCTAGTTGCTCCTCTTATTGGTCCACCCACACTCTTTTATGCACACTTTTGCAGAACCCAACGCTCGACACTGCCACTTCTGTGAGTAGTTTGCTTCTCTCCATCAACTCTAAAGTCTGAACGAACGAACTAGTGAGTGTTTTCCAACAACACAGGCAACACCATTGGCCACAGATTTGTGTTCTGCACCACTACCCCCCACAGATTTGCTATGCAACGGCACCGGCAACACCTTTGGCCACAATTCTGCATTATATAAAAAAATATATTAACATAGTTAATATTCAATTTTAAATTATGATAACAAAGATAATGGTGATGAAAGAGAAATCATTTCAATTAAAGATGTAAAAACTTTCGTTAAGGAGGTTCAAATTCACGTAATTGAGATTGAGTTAAAGACCTTTGAGACTAAAAGAACAGGTGAAGATTACTTTATGACTTTAGCACATTAATCAATTATAATTTATATTAGCGTTGTTTTGATGATTAATGGTTAGACTTTGAGATATTTTTATGTTTTAAATTTGTTACATAGATAATATTTTTAAATGACATTTATGTTGTTTACATTTTATGATTTACACTTTATATATTAAAACATAGTTAATTTTAAAAGAATTAGAAAAAGGGTTGGTATATAAGCCGGTAATTCGCGTGAAGAGCCTGAGCTTATACTTCAAGGATTTAAATCCTTTTCTCTTGTGGCATTAATTGGACATTCATTATTTTTATTTAAAATAGAAAAAATGAAAAAAAAATTACACAAAATTAACTTAAGCTAATATTTGTAGCTTAAGTAAATTTTGTGTCTTATTTTTAAATTTTTTATTTATTTATTTCTTATACTTAACACTCTCTCTTCAACTTTTATATTTAATTATTTTTCTTCTTTCTTCTCTCTACTCCATACTCAACTCATCTCTTCCTCTTCTCAATCTTACCTCACCCTACCCTTATATTCACCTCTCCCTCTTTTTTCTATATCTAACTTCTCCACCTTTCTCTCTTTCTACCACCACACTTATATTAACATAACTGAGTTATTATTGGACAACACTTATGATAATTATGAGACACAAAATTGTTGCAAAGAGAATTCCATTAGTTATGGCACAACTGAAGGAGAGACTTTGGAGAATTAGAGGAGTTATGGCTGTCACAAATTAATTCAACAAATTAACCTTTCTTATCTCAACAAAATATGGAAACAAATAGGAATTTGTCATTCTGTACTCTTTTATAGTCTTTGCACTCCCTACTATATATTTCCTTTACTTTCATTGTATTTGCAGTGTTCAAGTTTCAATAAAACTATATTATTCATCACTCTATATTTTCTTCTTGGTATCAAAGCTAGTGTGAATACTACCACATAACCTACAATCATGACTTCCTTATCCCTCAATGTTATCAACTTTATCACTCTAAAACTAAGTCCTACAAATTATGCACTGTGGCGTGAACAAGCCTTAGCCCTTGCAGAAAGCCAAGACCTGGATGACCATCTTACAAATGAAAATTCAGCCGTCACTCAATACATCACCAACACCACAAACTCAGAGTAATTTGTTCCAAAATTAACTGACAAATTTTTCGTATGACGGAAATCTAACCGTCTTCTTTGAGGTTGGATAATCGGCACCCTCTCTGAAGAAGCACTTGGGCTGGTTGTTGGCATCGATACTACCTATGGCATTTGGTCTGCATTCAAAGATTCATATATAGAAGATTCACAAGAACGTGAATTCATAATTCGTTAACAAATCACGTACCTCCGCAAGAAAGAATACTAGACTATCAGTGAACATATTCGCATTTTCAAAGGTCTATGTGACACCTTGCTGCAATTGGGAAATCTGTCCCAAACAAAGAAAAGGTATTATATCTCCTAACAAGCCTTGGCCCTGAATATGAAACCTTCACAACAACCATGCTAAAACCCCTAAGGCCATTGATAAGTGCCAATTAGTAGTAATTTTTAGTATATAATTTGGCACTTATTTGATTCCTTTCTAATTAGTCTATGCTTAAATTCTTTTTTAATTCAATGTATTTATATCCCATGCCAATTGAAGTTAAGCCACTTAAATTTAATAATTATTTGTCTTAAATTTGTGACTATATGAAGGTATTTGATCCTTTATTATTGTGCTAAATATTTAGGAGAAAGACTTGGTGAAATGAAAATGGAAAAATGGAGAAGCAAAGTCCTTATAACCAGGAAATCTCGCCTGAATGAACTCTAGGTCGCTCGAGCGAGGGCGTCGAGCTACAGGACCTACATTATGCTGCATTCTTGCTCAAGCGATGGAGGAGAGATCTTTCCTGAGCGACATTAATTGGAATTGAAAGGCGCCTCTATGTAGTTCTTGCTTGAGCAAAAATAACCTCGCTTAAGCAAAAATTCATTAAATGCCCTAAATTAAAAGAGTCTAGGCATGAGAAAAAAGGGGGAGAGATATTTTGGAGGTGTTGTAGAGAGCCAAGGAGCAAGAGGGGAAGCGTGGAAGAGCGATTACACCATTGAAGAACTAATTTCTATCCTCTTTCCAAGTATTTTCTTCTTGTTTAGTACATTATGAGTAGCTAGAACTTCATAGGGGATTCGATGTAATCTTAACTTTATGTATTTTAGTTCATTAATACAATTGTTCATTTTTCATGCGTTGGGTATGTTTATCTTGATATTAATGCTTGCTTCTACCCTACAGGGAATGATTCATGATTCGGGCATCCGAGATAAGTTGGGAATCTACCTTGGAATCCAGTTGGGGTAAATACACGCAATAGGTTGCAACTCTAGGAATAGGTTTTAATCTGTTGTATGCTATATAACTCTTGCTAGTAATGCTGAATTATTTATTGTTTAGGTAAAGAATTATCATTCAATAAATATATCTTAGAATCTCGGGTGAGAGGAATCTAACGAGTGAATATAATAGGGAGTGCATCGTAAGACCGTGGTAATTGTGCAAAATATATTATGACTAAGATGCGAAATTAGTGATAGATAAAATTCAATTCCTGCTTTTCATTATCGTAGTAAATTTATATTTTATCATCTTGCTAAATTTTCATGAATCCAATTAATCAAAAGCACATGAATGGTAGTTGTAAATTTGTGAATACTTAGAATTATTACTTTTAGTTGGGATAACTAAAATTACTTGTGTATCACCACTCCCTGTGAATACGACAATCTTTTATATTACATCGAAAACTTGGTACCCTTACCAAATCTCTTAACAAGTTTCTAGCGCCGTTGTTGGAGACTGTGCTAGATACTTAATAATTTTTGTTTTATCCTTATTAAAAATTTATTCAGTTACTTTTTGTATAGATATTGTTTGTTGACTTGATTATTCCTGTGTTAATTTTCTTGTGAATTGTTTGTTCCTGTATGCGAGGTCATAACTCAGTTGAACCCTTTATTTTTTATTAAAAATAGAGAGATCAATTAGTAAAAGGAGATATGTCACCAGGAAGAGAAGGCAACAAGAAGAAGATAAACAAGGAGAAAAGAAGAGGAACCTTCTCGACCTCAACTTGAATCTCAATTTGATCAACCACCTTCCGACCAATCAAAGATGGGAGAGCAAGGAGCAAATCTGCCAAGGAGAACCCTTGGTGACTATGTGGTCCAGCAAGGACCAAGCCAATTTTTTAGTATAGTGGTGCCCACCACTGCGTTAATGGAAACGAAGCCATCATTCCTTAGTCTTTTGGGTGCCAATCCATTTTTAGGACTTAAACATGAAGATCTACACACTCACCTTTCTACATTTTATGAGTTGTGTGGCACAATGGGTATCCCTCAAAGAAGTGAAGAAGCTGCATACTTGAGACTTTTCTCTTTTTCTTTGGTGGAAAAAGCAAAGGCATGGCTGCAATTACACCCAAATATGGGTCAGCAGATATTTGGCATCAACTTTTAGGACATCCTCAAACCTTAGCTTTGCAATTACTAAAGAATAAAAGGTTAATTGATGTAGTTGGAACTTTGAGGTCTAAACATCTATGTGATAGTTGTCAATTGAGAAAACTTAGTAAATTGTCTTTTTGTTCTTCTGAGCATTCTAGCTCTGTTATATTTGAAAAAATATATTGTGACTTATGGGGATCTACTCCCATTTTGTTTATTTCTAAATTCAAATATTATGCGTGTTTAGTTGATGACTTCTCCAAGTATACATGGATTATCTCTTTACAACACAAATTTGATTTTGTTAATGCTTACTTATCCTTTGAGCAATATGTTAAAAAGTAATTTAATAAGGAAATCAAGGTTTTTCATTTTGATGGAGGCAGTGAATTCATCAACTCCAAACTTTCAACTCATTTTCATTTAATAGGTACTATTCATTAAGTGTCATCCCATATACCCCAGAACAAATAGGCATGGTCAAAAGATGACATAGAATAATACGGGAACTAGGTATGACTATGCTTTTTCATAGTGGTGCCCCTTTATTTTTATGGGTCGAAGCTTTTACTATAGTCATACATCTTATTAATAAGCTTCCGTCCTCTTCTCTTGATTTTGAAACTCCTTACTTTGTCTTACATAGAACACATTCAAATTATTCTTTACTATGAGTCTTTGGCTTTAAATGCTTCTCTTACACTTGGGACACACGACGTCACAAATTTGATCCAAAAACTATTCTATGTGTCTTTGTTCGATATAGTGATACATACAAAGGATATAAATGTTTTCATCCTTTTAGTAAGAAATTTTTTATCTCATGACATGTTGTCTTTGATGAGTTATTTTTTCCATATACGACCAATCACCACAATACAATTCCCTCTTCTCCACCACATGTAATTAGTATATTTGACTCTCGACTATCCCATACTAATTTTAATTCTTGTGCAAATTTGACAACAACAACTTCCACTTCACCACTATGCTCAAGTCCGTTACCAACTTTAGTGCCCTCTTTTGCCTTTCTGGCCCCTACTACACCCCTCGACTAACTAGAACAATCCTCTCAAATTGAAGTTGAGTAACCTGAACACTCCTCACACCACTTACTGATTCAAGATGAGCCTGAGCCGAGCTTGAGCTTGTGACTCCTATATCAACTCAGCAAACTGAGCCTATTTCTTCTACCTCGACTTAATTACCACATGATATACCTGTACATTCAATGATTACGCACTCACAATACGGAATTGTAAAGCCTAATCCTAAGTACGTTTTGATTACCATGCCTTGTGCCAATATTCCACATAACTCGCATAATATTAATTCAGCATTAGCTCATCCCAAATGGAAAGTCACCATGAGCGAAGATTCTGAAGCACTTCATAAGAATCAAACTTGGGAACTCATTTTCTCAGAATTGAGATACTCATGACAACCAATGACCTTCATCTCTCCTATACACACTATGCTACTACTATCCTTGAACGAGTTAACATGGTTGACTGTAAGCCAATGAACACACTACTTGAAGCCAAGACCAAGATCAGGTCAAATGACACTCTCCTTGATGATCCAAGTTATTTTCGTGGGATTGTTGGAGCCTTACAATATCTCTTTATCACTCGTCCTGATCTTTCATATAGTGTTAACTATGTGTCCCAATTCATGCATTCTCATACAAATATGCATTTAAAAATGGTTCAACGTATCTTAAGATATGTGAAAAGAACTATCGATGTAGGACTTCACTTGACTTCTAACACTACACTTGATTTTTTTGCCTTTTTTATGCAGATTGGGCAGGTTTTCCTACAACTTGACGCTCTACCACTGGTTATTGCACATTGCTTGGAGAAAACCCTATCTCATGTTGCGTAAAGAAACAACACACAATCTCTCGCTCTAGCACAAAAGTTGAATATAAAGCCATGACAAATATTATAGCTGAATTCACATGGTTGACATTCATCCTACAAGACCTCCACATTTTCCTTGTCTCCCATCTAATACTCTATTGTGACAATATTAGTGCTCTTCACATGACCATCGATTGAGTTTTTCATGTTAGCAGCAAACACATTGAACTGGATTATCATTTTGTTCAGGAACGAGTTTCTCTTGGCCTCCTTGTCACTCACTACATTCCCACCAATGATCAAGTTGCTGACTTCTTCACTAAATCGGTATCAAAGGCTATTCTCATGCATCTCCAGACCAAACTCTGCATTTAACCTTGGCCTCGTTTGAGAGAGGGTATTAACAAAACCGAGTTATCGTTGGACAACACTTATGATAATTATGAGACACATAATTGTTGCAAAGATAACTCCATTAGTTATGGCACAACTGAAGGAGAGACGTTGGAGAATTAAAGGAAATGTGGTTGTCACAAATCAATTCAACAAATTAACTTTTCTTATCTCAACAAAATATGGAAACAAACCTATGTTTAGGGATTTGTCAATCTGTACTCTTTTATAGCTGTTGCATTCCTTGCTATATATTTCCTTTACTTCCATTGTATTTACAATGTTCAAGTTTCAATAAAACTATATTATTCATCATTCTCTATATTTTCTTGTCCTTATACCACTCCTCTCCCTTTTTTCACCTATTCCTAGTTCTTTCTTCCCCCACACCTAATCTCATTTTTTTCATGTGCACAAAATTCCTTTAAACTAACAAAATTTGCATATTTACGTAAACAAAAAAAAGTTTACTTAAATTAATTTTACATAAAAAAAATTTGTCATTTTTTTATTTTTATTTAAGTGTGTTCATTTTTGTTTAAACAAAAATAAAATTAGATGTCCAGTTTTTACCACAATGAGAGAGAATTTGGATCCATACTTTAAAGGCTTAAATAATTTATTTATTTATTTAAATCCAACTTGCATAAATCTAATGCCTTCATACACTTAGCTGAGTTGGTAATTTGAATTGATAACTTCAGTTTTGGAGCATTTTTACCTATGACACTAAATCATAATAATTTATCATGTTTGAATGAATCATTTCAAAATTAAAACTGGTCTTAAAAAGTAAATTTTATCACATTTTTAAAAAAAAAAGTGTTAAAAATTATAAATTAAATTTCAATAAAAATTTTTAAAAATTAAAATTAATTTTATAAATTTAATTGCAAGCACATCTTTCCATCATAAACTCCTAATTTCTTCTTAAAACCAATTCAAGATGTAAATTACTTTTAAAGAATGTGATTTATTGTATAAAGTCTCTTCTAACTCAGGATAGGATAGATTGATAATAATGATTGATTTTCACTTAAATTTGATTCGTAGTAGCACTAAAGCAAGGGTTAGAAGAGAAAGGAGCTCACATCTTTCCGTAAAAAATAATTTTCTATCTATTACATTTGTCTTTTATTTGCATGTGAGTTAAAGTATCTCTACTATTTTATAAAATTCAATCTCAATTATATACATATATAAAAAAAAGAAATTTATACACATATATATTAAATATAAGAATTAATTTCAAAAAAATAGAAACACCATTATTTTTTATTTTTAAAAAATGTAGAAATTACTTCATAAATATCTCAAAATTATAATGTAAAGTTTATAAAAACCATCTCATTCATTTGTTATAATAGTAGGCAAAGAATAATAGAATATCTATACCCCTATAACGACCTATTAAATTATTGTAGAACGATCATGACACATTCCTTTAACTTGAAAAGGGTACACTGCTACCACTATTATACTAACAAGAATTTGATAGTTTTACGTATCTCTAAAGGACTTAAGAATAATGATGCATTAGTTTAGGATATTATATATATATACTTTAAAGGGGATTATATTTGAATTTTGATATTATAAAAAAATATTTTAATCTTAACATTTTAAAAATAATTGATTTTTGATCTGGCTATTAAAAAGTTGACATATGACATAAAAATTGACGCACGACAAAACTAACTATTAAAAAAAGATATAAAAACTAAAATTAAAAAATAATTGTATAAAAATAAAAAATCAAAATATAGTGTATTTTAAGATAGCAACAATATTTTTTAAGCTAGAATATATTTTTTAATGTTATTTGCCTTTATAATGCACGACGATATTTCTCAATTACTTGTACATTTTGAAAATAAATAATATAATTAAATATCTTCAATTTTTTTTACTTTAACATGTTTTTATTTCTTAAATATTAACAATAATTATCTTTATATTTTATAAATTAAAATTAACTTTTTCGAGTTCAATTGTTAATGACTTATACTGTCATTTATATATATATATATATATATATATATATATATATATATTATTTTACTTATTCATTAGAACTAACCATTAATATTTATTTTATAATTTTATTTTTAAAACTTTCCTACAACTAAAAATATCAATATATTTATGAGATAAGTTGTTGCCGAGGCTTTGTATGACGCCTTTGGATCATCGTCACATTCTTTTAAACATTTTTTTGGTTAATTTAAAAATTTCATTCCAACACATATTATTATTATTATTGTTGTTGTTATTTGGTTTCATCTTCAAATGGAAAAACAGATCTTATATTATGGAAACACATGTATGTACTTCTGACTTTATAATGTTGTTAGATTTAGTTTATATGTTTTACAATATTTTTTTTCTTTTATTTTTTCATTTAAATGGTTTTATAGTTTGATTTAATTTATATGTGAAAAAATTTTATATTTATATTTGAGATATTATTTTGATATTGGTCATAAATAAATAAAAATCTATCATTAATATTATTTAACCGACAGAAATTAATATGTAATTTTTTTTTTATTTGAGGATCAAAATACAGCATCTTTTATTTTAAGGACTAAGTGAATGAGTACTAAATTTTTAGTTCCTCTAATTCTTTTTATCTGTAATATAGAACAATAACATACCGTAAAGACCATAAATAATATCCTTGTGTACTTTTTTTAAAAAATAATACAAAATTTATCATTAATTATTTATGATAAATGTGTAAGTAATTTAAAAATTAGATAAAAAAGAATAATAATTAATATTATGTTAAACTTCTCAATAAATAAATAAACAAAAATAAACGTTTCTTTCGAAAGGTAACTTTTTTTTTTCTCGAAGAAAAGACTTAAAGGCAGCGTACAAGGTTGGCTTCATCAAATTGGTTTCCATTGAATTAGAGTGTATACTTTTTGCCATGTTATCTTGTTACTCTCTTGAAACCGACAGCAAATGCAAAATGAAAGAGATGAAATTGGAATTTACGTGGCAATACGTGGTTGAAGAGACAGAGTCGCGGCGGAGACACACTTTCAAGTGGAGAATCTGAATCTCAAAACAAGAATGCATTGTTTGACTCTAAAGTTGAAGCAAGAAAACTAAGAAAGGAAAGCTCGCGGAGAAGACAACTCATCCCCTATAGTATCTACTTATCTCATCCAATAGAGGAATAGAGAGATATATCGATCGAGAGAGACCCCCAATAACTATGACACACACTAATTCATATTGAAAGCTACAATACCGTTAAAGTGTTCAACTGACATAAGATCCAGCATATCATGCATGTATGCTGGCTAATTGGCAAAAGTATTCCCCACATTAAGTCTTGCAAAAGGTCATCACCAATTCAATTTTTCTCACTAATGTGCGCAGATCCCTTCAATGACACGATTCATTGATTTGGTCCGCTTGCTTCATACGAATTTTCTAGATCATGAGAAATTGCTAGCTCTTCTCAAAACAAGAATGCATTATTCATTGTCTGTTTCTTTTTGTACTATAATTGGTGTAGTTAAATCTTTTGATAACAGTAACTACTCACTTTGCCGCTAAATTCTCTCAAGCTACAACTAATTATACCATATCAAAGAATATTTCAAATGTGCTTTAAAATCTTATTAATAAATTAGAAGAAGTTGTACCCTTATATTTATCTGAAATCTTCGATTGAACAAGTTTTTTTCTATTTATATTAAAGTTTAAGTTTAATAATATATTTCTTCACAATAAATTAATGTATCAATGAAAACAACCTAACTATCAAACTTGACTTCTATTTAAATTCTTACGCATAATATTCCTTGTCAATAATGCTTCAGTAAATGTGTTATCGTTATTAATGCATTATCTAAAGACTAACCAGATATAATTATAAAATTTTTTTGTTCATTCTTTAGTCATATCATTACACTTTGCACTGTTTAATTAAGGACATTTGCTCTAATTTGATTTTTGTTTTTAGTTAGATGGTAGATGAAGGTTATGCATCTTCAAGAATTCCTGATACCAGTAAAAAAGTGGTGGCAAAACTTTTTTCAATACTCTCGCAAAGGAAATCCTGGTTAATTAGGGGAAAGATGCAGAATATGCAGTTTGCAAGAAAATTTTGGTTTTAAATGGCAAAATACAAGAGTTTCCATGCAAGCACATATTTCATACACCGTTTCTTAAGCCATGGTTGGTATTGCTCTTTTGCAGTTGTTGTCAAGAGGTTTGATTCAGAAATAATATAGAAAAAACAAAATGAAACATTGTACGTACTTAAGGAAAAAAGTAAAATTGGAGTACATGTTGTAGGAAAATACTAAAAAAATATTAATAGAGTTGATAGTTTAAAAAAAATAATTTATTTGAAATATTTTTAAAAATTATAAGACTAAAATGAATTAAAATAAAATAGAAGAACGAAATTGAATTCAACTCTTAAATTGAAAGACAAAATATTACTTTTTTCTAATTTATCTAATTTATTCTATAAATAAGCTTTTAAAATTATTTAATGAATAAAAAAATTTAAAAATAAATTTAAATTTTTAAATTTAAGTTATAAAAAAATTCAACTATCATATAATTTATTTGAAGTTAATTATTGATATTTTTTTAATTTTTATCTTTAAATTTTTAAACAATTGACACTCATACAAAATAACATTAATCCTTCACTTTTAATTATTTAATATATTTTAACTAATTATATAATTAATTTTATCAAATATTTTTATTTTATTAAATAATTATAAATTATTAACTTTCAATTAATTTATCAGCTATAAAGTAATTTAATTAAATAAACTTTAAACTTTCACAGATTTCTTATCCATCCATGCGAATGTGATGAACTTGCACGATCTAGGTGATTTTAAAAACAATTATGATTTATAAGCATAACAATCCAATAGTGTTAACATTCATTTAATGCTTTTTGTTTTTATTCTATCTTTATCTCCCTTTTTATATTATACCACTTGTATTCTTTTTTCTTTTTTCTCTTCTTATTTCTCCGTTAGTGGATATACTTAAAAGAGGTGTCCAAATAACATCTTCCTTTCAAGAACGTGCTTCATCCCCTTGGTTGAAAATATTGGAAGGGGGGCTACCAACCCAAAAGCAAAAGAGGTAACTAAAGCATCCCCCATGCAAATCTCTTTTTAGCTATAGGTCTTATCATTGTTGATTTTTTACTTTTTTTCCTGCATCAAAATATCGTGTTGGTCCTTCACTACTTTTTTTTCTCTTTAATGAATACCTTCCTTCCTTCTGGACTTTATATCTCCTTCCTGTTCACATGGTTTGCTTATCTCTTTTTACCACAATTTCTAGCAATCATTGTAACCCCCCCCCCCCCCCCAATAATAATAATAAGTCACAATGTCTATGCCTTATGAAATTTGTTTCTTGTTTAATTGTGCTACAGACGCCACTACATTATTCAGACGGTCACTTTGTTTAAGTAGTTATCAGTAATCGATAACCAACGTTTTTAATTGAGTAATGTTTTTACACATTTTTTAGAGTTCTTGTTTTTAAAGTTTTTCTATCACATTATTTATCTTATTCTATGCTAATTAAATAATGTTGTGGGGATCGATCGCAATAAGTAAAAACATGCCCATATATATTTGACGTTGGAACTCTACTGCACCATTCCCCACTTCACCAAAACGGTTGCCCATGGTCTATGGCCCATGTGCTTGGGCATTTTGTTTAATGGATGTTGCAGCTTTTATAATTGTCGTTTACAAATAATGTCTAGGAATATTCCTCACTTTATTAAATAGTATTTAAAATCTGCAAATCAAAATTACGTATGCGAAATGCCTAACTTTTTAACATACCAGGTTCTTTTTATCTTAGTATTAGTAGCTAGAGCAACCATGCAGAGATGCTTACAGGTTATTTGTCACTGTGCAGAATCTCAACTACCAGTTTGTTCCCATTCCTGGTTAGATCCATATAAATAGTTTCTTTACAGAAGTTTCTATAAATAGTAACAAGTTTAAACTCGCTAGATCATAAAATAAAACATTTACGAAAAACAAATTAATTAAGATAACAACGGTAAATCAGTACTGCATGAATAGTTAATTTTACACATGTAATTCAATAGTATGAATAATATTTTATTAGAAAAACAAAATACCGAGTAAGTGCGCCGTACTAAAAATTGAATAATTTGCTTTTGTTTTGGCTTAGATATGTTTCGCACATTTTTTAAAGCTTTTTTTATTTAATCTTTCTATTTTCTTTATTTTGCTCTTTAATTATTCTAAAAATTTAATATTTTGTGTGATTATTAAATGATAGTGTGGCTAATTAAAGGTCTAATATGTGTTCACTTTTTTTGTGGGATTACACCGATGAAAAAAACTAAAACTAAAAACTCACAAGAATGTAAAAAAAATTAAACACAATAAAAAATTAAAAGAACAAAAAAGAGTAAAAGTACAAAAATTAAAAATGTATTTAAGCCAATTATTTTTGAGCTTGTATTTCTTTGACTTTTAGAAGCAACGTTTAATCTTTAAAAAAATATTTATTTCATCTACTCCCATTCACATAAAGCTCCTGATGTCTCGACTAGCATATCGATAATTGCCTTAATAAAAAACTTGGTTTACGAGTTAAAAAATGGAGTCGTTTCCCTCACCTAGTCTATGGTTATATGAGGGTAGCGTATGAATAACGGGTTTAATTGTAATCAAGGTCACAACCAATTTAGGTAGGAATCATATAGTGGTCTATCAATTTGAGTTGTCAATAATCGTGCCTTAGAACTAGGGGATTGACAGGTCAATGAAATAAAAAGCTAGAATCGTGCTCTAGTGTAGTAGTGTAGTTAAGTAAGCCAATGTTGAGCCATCCACGACGAGCTCAAGCCCTGTTGTTACTGTTGAATTCGTAGAAAAGCAATATAAATCTGATTACATTTTAAATTTTTATTTTTATTTTAAAATTTCGATTTACTTTAAAATTTATTTTAGTTAAAATTTATTTTAAATTCAATATTTTACATTAAAATAATTTAAATCTAATTTTTGAAGCAAAATTTTATAATTTTATTTTTAAAGTAAAACTAATTTGTTATACTGTACTATTGCATTAAATTAGTATCTTTTCTTAAAATTAAAGTAATATTTATTAATTATATTATACCTTATAGATTTTTTATAAAATTATTATTATTATTTTTAATAAATAAAGTTAATGATAAAAGTTTAAATCAAAACCTATATTAATGATATTAAATAATAATAAAATATTAATTTTATATTTTAAAAAATACAAAAATTGAATATAATAAAAAATAATAAATTTACAAATGTTTATTATATTTTTAATATGATAATTAAATTAAAAAATATTATTTTTAAATATTTAATCTTAATTATAAAAATTAAAATTAATAAAAAAGTATTAGTCATAAAATATAATCATTAAATTCTTTTGTCAATAATATGATAGAAGTCTTAATAAGTCAGGACATAAAATGAAATATTTTTATGCACAATTTAAATTTAATGAATAAAAGAAAATTTAATTTTAAAAAATGAATTTAAAACACTAATTCGGTTGAAAGAACTCTGGACCAAAAACTAATTTAATGTGCATTCAAATTTTTAAAATGAGTTTAAAATTAGAAATTAGTTATAGATTGAATTTTTCGCTTAACAGCCATTAAGTTTGATGTTCTGAGCATGGTTCAGAGTTCAGAAAAATGGATCAAACTCGGGTCATATCGGAACTGGGTAAATGGCTTTATGTCTATTGAAAAATATTAAATCAATTAATAAGAAAGGGAAAGAAAGAAAAAATAACAAAAAAAAAAAAGGTTTTCAACATAAAACAACGAAATAAAATAATTGGTGTTATTCTTTTCCAACTTTCTTCCCCGTCTCCTGTGATGATTCTAGTAACCTACAGATTCCCCTAGCTCAGACTTTGGCTTAATCTCTCGACAATTGCCTGTCTCGTATACGTCCCTTCATTTCCATATAAGCACATTTAATACGTGCTTAAGGTAACATACGTGGGTATATATCTTGCAACTGAAAAAATATCAGGCATGCTGTGCTGTTTAGTAAAACATTATCCACATCCTCTGTCCTGGCTAAAGTATAATGAACTTTGTCAACCATTTTATCAATTCATATATTAATTTCAGAAATGCGGTTAGTGATTTTGTTTTCTTCAACATAGTGGCAGATGGATAAAATAGACCTAATAAAAATAGTTAATTAGTTTAATGATAACATGATACTTCTCATTAATCATACGCGTAGAGTAGTAGTGTACTATTTTTACCAACAGTGGTGTGTGGCATGATGGCCGATAACCAAATCCAGCCACTTGCGTTTAAATAAAACTCGAAGAATTCAATATAGAATTTTAAAACGGATTAATTGGACGTCACTTATCCTTAGTGCTACCCGGAGCTTTCACCATTATGTCATGAATCACTGAACAACCAGCTCTTTGCAGGGGTGCACACAAGCCTATGGCACTGTGGCAGTGAGCTATGTATAACACCTGCTACCTCCGCCTTGGCTAAGGAAAGTGGATCAACGTCAGCAATCTTCCCAATCATTGGACACTCTTACACTCACCTAATCAGGGAATTCGACACGTGTCAAGCGTGGCCCCAGCTGAAAATTTACCTTCATGACTAAGCTTAAAATCCAATCTTTTTCAGGGACCCACTCGCTGATGTCACCATAAAAAAGTGAATATGACCCTTAATTAACCCCACCACCATTAGTGCCGAATGACTCAAAAGCCAAGCCATGTACGAGTATAGTTTACCCCAACAGAAGTTTCACCAAAATGCCCCTCCCAAATGCGGTTAATTGCACAGGAGTACCCCTGCAAAACCCGTCAATAAATATGACGCCCCTAAGCTGCGTTTCTTCCCTTTCTCCCTCCTTTCTTCCACCCGTCTCTAGTTATCAGCAACCATGCTCTCTGCTCTTTCATCTTCCGACCCTTTGCTTTTAAACCCATTCTCGGCGTTGGACGGTGGTTTCACGCCGTGGGACTGCCCTGACTTTTTTACATTCGAACCCACCAGCCCCAACCCCGTTACTTCTAGTTCAGGTTCGGACGACCCAAACCAAACCCATGCCGAAGAAAAACCAGCCTCAGAGGAGTCGAACCGCGTTGCATCGGTTATGGAGGAGCGAAAACGCAGGCGAATGATATCGAACCGGGAATCGGCACGAAGGTCGCGCATGCGTAAGCAGAGGCACCTAGAGAACTTACGGAACCAGGTGAACCTTTTTAGGATTGAAAACCGGGATCTGAACAACGGGTTGCAGTTCCTCCTTCACTGCTGTAACCGCGTACGAACCGAAAACGATTGGCTCCGGAACGAGCGAACCATGCTCCGCCAAAAATTGTCCGAAATAAATCAAATGTTGGTTTTCCAACAATTGCAACCCTTCTCCTCTGCATGGCCATGCAATATTATCACACCGGAATAAACTTTTGATCACCATTAACCACGTAAACTAATCACAATGCGGCCTCCGTTAAATATAGTAAAGAAATAAAATAACTTATCTGTGTAAATTATTAAGAGTAGTAGTTAAAGGTGATGTAGGGTGGGGGTACCGGTGCTTTTTTGGGGAAAACGGTAACGGTTTTGGAAAATATATCCTTGTTATTTTTTTCAAAACCAGAAGGGTTAATATCGATTATAGTTATTATTATGTAAAGTATAACCTAGTGTTTCGCTTATTCTAGTTTGAATGTTTCCGTTCTTCGGTTGTTTCTTTCTTGCTCAAATATTGATTCCCTTCCTCAAACTACAATTTCGTTATTCGTCGTGCAGCCACGCAACGCAAGTTCAAGTTTGTGCTGCAGAGTCCTCCAAATATTGTTTCTGCGAATCAAAATGACAGCTAACACAAGAATAAAGAGAGAGAGAGAGAGAGAGAGAGAATCCCTGACATAGTATTGACTTGGAGTCCAATGTCGTAAAAATACGCACACTTACATCAAAACAACGAATGATGATCTTGTGTTCCCTACACGGACGAGAACTTCTAATAAAATATATGTAATTTCAATTGTTTACGAGCAACACTTTTTTTTATAGCATAATGCATTTGTAGATGTTGTTATTAGTTGGCATGCAATCAGTAGAAGCCAAAATTACTTGTCTAGCGTTCGAGCAAATGGTCAATTTAATTGAACGTTTCCTTAATGTCCAAATGCGCTCTCTCCTGTTAACCTTTCTATTAAAGCAAACGTGTATAAAAATGGGTTTAATATTATGATTGAAACAATGGTTTTTTTTAATATATATAAAATTTAATTGAAAGTGAAGATTAGAATCCAAATATTTTTAAATTACGGAAATAAGTCTATACTATTCATGGACAACAAATACGTCACCGCCTTTAATCAAGCAAAAAGTTAAAACTTCATCACTCTTTATCTTTAATAGAAGGTGATTGGTTTTGGATTAAGAGCAATTAAGATAGAGACAACTAATAATATAAAGTGATACATGGCTTTAAGCTCATTTTTTTAAAAAAACAATTTGAAACAAAGGGGGTCATAGACTAATAATATTTTTTTTTTTATAATCAGAGACGTAATTAATCCAATCACTAATCAATAAACAAAGAGCATCCGTACACCTAATTAGATTATCTATCGAGAAATTGCATTATATATTATTAATTATACTTATAATCATATTTTATTTCTCTTCCACTACTTTAGATTCAAACAACACCTGCATTCAGTATGAGTGCAAAATGAATATTCTGAGGTATATTTTGTTGGAGTGAGTGTCTGGACGTCCTCAATGAAATTTATTTAGACACAACTGCTGCAATTAGATATTTGCTTTAACCGTAGAATCGTTCTATTTATTAAAAAAATAACTATAATATAAATTAAAGTATAAGAAATAAAAAATAAATATTTAAATATATTAATTATTAAATATTTTTATATCCTTATTTATTGTCAAATTTATATCAATTAGATACCCACTTATTACTTATATAAGTGGATAAATATGTTCATTTAATATATGAGTTCATTTATTATTATAAATATTTTTTAAATATACTATAAACTTATGACATATAATTAATTTTTATTAGTCTTGATAAATAATTTATTTATTTAGTATAAAAAGATCAGAAAGAGTCAATTTTAAGAAAAATTACAAGACAAAAAAAATGGGCTGAAACTACATTCTAAATATATATATTTATATATGTTTTCTTTTAAAAGAAAATCTACATAAGTAATTAACTCAAGCACTTTGCCACTGCCATAATTTTATGCTTTAAAATAATAATTGATCTACATTTAAAAGAATAATTTACTTAATCAATATAAAAATAATAACGATGATACAAGACCAAAAATTTGGTGAGGCTAAACAGGATATAAATATTGAACGATACTTTATAAGCCACAAAATTATTACGGTTGATTATAACCTTCTGAATATTGTGGTGATCCCTTCGTTGGGTTCCGCTCTCTGATGAAAAATCCATCTTTATTAATTATTTTGAAAAATACAATATAAAAAATAGGTTTTTTTTATTAATTACTTTGTTAAATATAACGTCTACCCAATTCCAATACTAATATTTATTAAAAAAAAAACTAATAAAAATTATAGCTCATGATCCCACTGACTGGATTGCAGATGCTTAAAATTTATGGTAATAAAATTATTCTTATATTAACATATAATACGTTTAGAGGGTGAAATATGTTTAAGATACAACGGTATAAATTTTACTTTAAGGTTTTACATACTCTATAAGCATGATTATATTAAGTCGTAAAATATGATGCGAATAAGTCCACTAAATATTTATTCGAATTTTTCGATATATATTGGCATAAGCAAAAATTCGATATATATATATACATATATTCATACTTTTACTCCAGTTTTTTTTTCTTCTTTTTGTTGTCACTGAGCCCGTTATTTAGAAATATATAATCGACAATAATTAAAGCCAACCTCTACATCATTTACCATTAAAATGAACCCACAGATTTCTTATTTCAACGATCAATTTTAAATGTAAACCCCGATTATGGAAACATCTTCCTTCAATTTGATTTGGTTAAGTCACGATCAGTTGGAGTTAGGTATGGGTTACCCTGATTTCAAATCGTCAATTCATCATTCTCCCAATAAATAATCCAAGCATGCGAGGGTCTTAATCTTTGTCTTTGCTTGGTTACGTGCTCTCCTTCTTCACTTCCAAATTACATGGTGCCCTAGCTGGAAACTTGTCTTTCAACAAAGCAAATGAGAAAAGTAACCTAGAACTTTAACAAAGAGAGATTATATGAGTAGTATACTTTAATTTTTGAAATCTTAAAAACCTTTCGTAAGGATCAATTTATAAAAAGTATTTTCTATGGTTATTTTTCCCTTTAAAAATTTAAAGTGAATGTTATTTTACAAAATCAATAATTAACAAGGAATATTTTCAATTTTAAGAATTAAGGGGTATGATTCATATACAATTTCATAGACTAACTTAAATGTTTAATATTCTAACAAATCTTTGATGATGCCAATATTAATTATTTTAACAAGGATTTTAAATATAATGTACATTTGATGGAGATACGAAAGCTTTTATTTAAGAAATATAATACAAAAAACCTTCTTCTTTAGCAAATGGAATTAATATTTCTTTACCTTGAGACGCCGTTTATGTCCTCTCTCTTTTTCTTTTTTTTTGTTACATGTTTATATAATTTCATACAAGTAGAGACCGAGGAAAACATTTTCTTTAGTACTAGATCTCATAAATTAAAATTTAATTCATCTATTACACAATATTTAAAAATAGTATTATTTTATAATGTAATAAAGTAATATTAAATTTTTTTATAGTTTTTTGTTTTCTTGATAAAACCAAATTAAAAAGTATTTTATTTTCGTTAAATGAGTTAAAACAGGAAAAATGATAACTCTTCTCTCTCTTTTTTTTAATTATATTTCTTTTTTTCAACGATACTAAACAGACCTGAAAGCCACTTATATTTTATTGTGTATCTTTAAGTTTATCCGATTAAAAATAGATTTGGTTTTATTGAAGTTTTTAAAAAAGTCATTTAAGTTTATTTATTTTTATTCTGTTAATTTTTTTTTACTTAAAACCCTTATTTTATAAAATATTTTAAAAAATTAATCAATTTTTATTGAAAAATTACCTAGTCAAAATATTTAAAAAAATCTCAAAATCTTTCTTCTTTAATCTGTAATTTCACATCTTATAAAATTCTTCAAATTTTATTAAGGTTTCACTAATTTTCTTATTTCTAAACTTTTAAAATTATTCCACAATCTAATTTCATAATAAATTTCCAAAATTTTAATAAAAAATAAAAAATACAACTTTTAATTAAAAATCAAACAAAAATAATCAAGTCCATACAGTAAAATATATATATATTTTAAGTCT
The DNA here is from genome assembly GCF_003935025.1 of Abrus precatorius. Taxonomy (NCBI): domain Eukaryota; kingdom Viridiplantae; phylum Streptophyta; class Magnoliopsida; order Fabales; family Fabaceae; genus Abrus; species Abrus precatorius. Next base: position 15,158,944 of record NW_020874406.1, on the reverse strand, counting down.
AAACCGCATGTATCTTTTACTATAAACAATTTTTTTTAGTCATATAAAATTACAGATAAAGTTCTTTACGAGTATTTAAAAAGGACTTATTTAAATTAAAAGCAAATTAAAATCATACATAACTTAAATTTAAAACAATACAATTAAACCAAAATACTTTTAACCAAGAAACTCTGTTGAAAAGTCAGTAATTTACCTTGTTTTTTTGGCTTAAAACTACTCTGAAAGTTAGTACTTCACTTTGTCATTACGTAGGACTAGCATTGAGCACAGTAACGGTGTTTATTAATAAACACTAATATATCGCTTTCTCCATCGATCGTGGCATGAAGTGTCTGTGGGATCACGAAGCGTATATTGAATTATTGAGGGACACCAACTTCCAGTATTATATTAGGGCTATAAATCAGTTTGGCAAAAATAAAATAACCATGAAGTAGCACAGAATCTATATAAAAGCTTTTCTTTTCTTTTTTTTCGAACTGGCTTATATTTTATTTCTATATAAAAGCTTTCGTTGAGCGTGACTAAAAGGGTCACAACACGCCGGTGCTATGCTTTATTAAAACATAAAGAACTTAGTAATGAATGAAGAATAAACATTAAATAACTAATATATTTAACAAGCATTCCATACATAGATATATACGATATGGTTATGACACACTATATTAATATGTCAAGGCAGCAAATTCTAAAATTTTATAAAATATGATGAAGTTGCAAGATACATACGCATAAGATAAATAATACTAACATAAATATATAAATCTTATATCAAAATAAAAAAACATTATTATTTTTTCAAATAAAAAATTATTTTATTTTGTGGTGTCTCTTTTTTATTGGTATAATAAAAATTTAAGAAATTAAACATATAATATAAAATTATTCCACAATATAAGAGAATTTGATGCAATATCTATTAAATGAAGATACATAATTTAGCAAAAAAACAAATGAAGATATGTTATTTATTTTTTATACCAATCACTCAACTAATAATAAGTGAATTTTTTAATAGTTAAACATAATTAAAGTGAGTTTTGTCTTTTATAATATATATATATATATATATATATATATATATGTTTAAATATGTTTTGACTACCTCCAAATAAGGCTAAATTCAAAAAACTACCTCAGAAATTTTTTTTTTCATTTTAATGCCTAACTAATTTTTTTTTTCAAATTTATATCTGACGTTAAACTCCGTCAATTAAATAGTGACGTGGCTAACAGTTTGTCATGTCACCGTCAATCTCTCTCATCCACCTTACTCTAAATCACCACATCAGATTCCACATCATCATTTTTGAATTTACAAAAAGAAAAAACTAAAAAAATGGAATAACCTCTTCTTCTAACCACCACCGCGGTTACCCTCATTGACTCATAGTCTATGGACAACTGTAGCGGCAGCAGTGCCGCCGCGACCACTTACTCTGAAAACCCTGCCCCCCACAACGGCCTCACAGTTCTCCCCCAGACTCCAACCCTTCACCCCCACCACTTCTACAAAATTAATTTTTCAGTGTTCATAGAGTAAACCCACTTTTGATTTTAATTTTTGGATAAAACTGAAGATGTCATTCTCAAAATTAAGGTATGCCCTCTCCCTCACCCTTATCAAGTTTTTCCCTTTTCCTCGTTATTCTGCGAAGCTTCACACACAGAGAGAAATTGCACAAAATAGAGGAACTAAAAATGGGTCCAGTAAATGTCATCCACCCACAATCTGCAACCATTGCAATTCGAACTCCCCATTTGGATTAAAACAACAAAAACAATCAGATTTCAAAAAAGGTGCAAACTTTACTAGTCCAAAAAAAGCTGATTTCAAAAAAGGTGCAAACTTTACTAGTTCAGAGGAAGCTGAAGCACTGTGGAGTATAAAGCATGATGCTTGAACCCAGAATGCAGGAACAAAAGACACAACCCAAATCCACTAACTATAGAAGCTATTATTATAATCTAACCAAACAAAAAGTTAAAATTGAGAGTGGTGTTATTGTTTTCAAGGGTTTGCACCATATTCAATAACGAGAGTTAATTCTTAGAGGCCACTATAGTACTCGATTTGTGTTAAAATTCCACTGCTGCATTGCTGTTGTTACCATTGTTTTATTTGGGTTCATGTATTTAAAATAAGTACATAAAAGAATTTGTTGTTGTCGATGTCCAAGAATTTGCTGCAAGAAAACTTGTCATTGAAACTTGTGGGTGTTTCAGTAATGGATGGTGAAAGAGTGTTTCAGTAATGGACGGTGAAATAATGAAGTTTTATTTTTTATCTTCACACCCAAAAGGCGAAACGATGAACTGTTGTTGTTGATTATTGTCATTTGAAAAGGTGAAGAAGATTATGTTACCGGCAAGATTCTGATGTGGTGATTTAACTGTGAGGTAGATGAGAGAGATCAATGGTGACGTGGAAAATTGTTAGTCATGTCACTATTTAACTGACGGAGGTTAAAGTCAAGTATAAAATTGAAAAAAAAAAAGTTAGGCATTAAAATGAAAAAAAAATTCTAAGGTAGTTTTTTGAATTTATCCCTATTTGGAAGTAGTCAAAACATATTTAAACCATATATATATATATATATATATATATATATATATATATATATATATATGTTTAGGAATTAAATCTTAGCCAATACACTTAACCGAACCATATATCAATTAATGACTAAACGGACTTATATTAATTGATACAATAATCATTTATGCATGTCAATATTTCATAGTTCTCTCCCTATATAGTGATGATATAATTTTGGTTTAATCAAATTAAATTATTAGTATAGATATTCTAGATTTACATCATACAATAATTAAATCAATAGTAGCAATCTTAACATCTAATTTCATCTTCATCGATATCATTATTTAAGATTATTTTAAAATAGTAAATTTTTATTTAAAATAAATTATTTATTATCTTTAGTATTTTTATATAATAAATATTTTTAATTGTTTAAAATTAATCTTAAGAGCTGGTAATGATATTTTTCTAAAAAGAAAAATTATTAAGAAAGAGAAAAAACAATGATGAAAGTTCTGGCGTCTGAATACATAATGCGCTCTGCCGTTGCAAATAGTACCTTAATCACTACGATTTGTCTTATTAATCTCGTATTCTCCCCTTTCCTCAAATTGAGGAACTTGCTTTAGTGATCCTGAGCGAGATACTATATGTCCTCAAACATGGTTAATAAGAGATTTGAAAGTAACGGCAACCAGCAAAGAACATGATTAGTTCGCTTCTTTATATAAAGCCCTCCGATAATCTAATCCAATTAACTTGTTAACTTTTATCCATGATTGATGAAGGCAAACCTACCCACTGTTGTCTCAATATTTTTTGCATAGCTTTTACCGTTCAATAGCTGTTGAAGCTAAAGCTATAGGTGGCCAAAACTGAAGATTGCCTATATAAAATTACATATAAATAGTCGAGGTTCAATTATTCAATGCACCTCCGAGTGCTTAAAAGCCATGTTTCATTCTACTTTTTCAGTTTTTAACTTCAACTATAATACTAAAAAATCATTAATAAAAAAATAGTCAAATAAATGATTTTATTTATAATGCAGAATATTTAATTAATTTTCTTTTTTTTGTAACAATCTTAAAAATTATAAAAAGGGAATTTCATCCCGTGAATGATGGGAATATTAAACGAACCAGAGAGCATGGACCTCCTTTGATTTTAAATATTAATAAGAAGAAGACGATTGTCATTAGTAATTGAAAGAGTGTGTGTTAATATTTATTTTAAAAAATATTCTTTATCTATGACCGTTTGATAAGAAGTATTGAGTATGCCCTATTAAGTATTGAATTATTATTTTTTTATATAATAAATGTTCCGTTTTTTAATTACTATTTTTTTATATTGGACTTCTTAAGATATAATCTATAAAAATAATATTAAAGAAAATAGAATAAACTGTTATGACTTCAAGCCTTGAATTTGAAATCGATAATTGCCAGAAGAGGAAAAGGGAATAAAAATGGTCTAAGATTATCTTATATCTTTAATTGAATAATTGACATCCAGTTCAAATTCACATGGGAAGCCTCTTTTAAATTACGAATCAAAATAAAAATTATAATGTGTTTGAATTAAGTTCATTTCACTCAAAGCATCTTATAATTTAGCACATATTACATATATTGGAAGGATTGAATTTTTCTTAAAAATAAAATAAAACAACGCATGCCTTAAAAATATACTTAAATTTCGAATCAATATAAAGAATAATGGTTTTTTAAAACTAACATCGCACATGTTAATAATTTTTTATTAAAATTTATAAAATTAATGTAATTCAATATTTTAATGTTATTAAATATTAAATTTTTAACAAAAATATTTATTAATTTTTCACTACGTGCAATATAACGCATATTATAAAAAAATAAAATATTAAAGGCACATAAAAAGGCAAGGGTCACGGGTGAGGTGCGATTATAAATATGGCTAGTCAAGAACATGGGCTATTTACCAAAAATTAAAGAGAACATGGGCTGAATAATATGTTCAGAAAACCAAAAGGTATGGGCCGTAAGAGCCCAACACTCGTGAGCCAGACAAATCATTTGGAATTAGGGTTTTTAATTATCCTGTACGGTAATTCATCTCTTGCGCGACGGTCACTCTGTATCTTGCCGCAGTGTCTGTCTTATTTCTTGCAAATCTTTGATCAATTCTTCGTTTCTGTTGCGCACATCTATTTATCTGTTTGCAATTTGAACTTCGGTTCTTCGAATGAAGATCTTATTTTATGCTTCTTCTTTTTTTTCATAGACCGGCTATGATGACCCAGAACATTTCTCGATTCTGATAAGGACCAAAGCAAATGTATTGCTCTTTGATGACAGTGTTTGTGCGTGTCTGAGCCTTCCCTTTCCTTTGTAGCTTATATATATTTGTTAGAACTCACAGTAGTTCTCAGACAAATGATACCTGTTGCATTTTTATCTGTATTTTTCTTTTTTAAGTTGCGTATTTCTTTGATATAGATTCAACCAGCTAATACTTATTCTGATTTCTTATCAGCAATCAGTTGACTCATGCCAGTTTAGGAGTAACATTAAATCTGAAATGGTTGATTTCGGCGACAGGTTGGCATCAGTTGACTCATATTTTGCAAAGGATTTAGACCTAGTGTCTTGCTCGCATGATTTGCTGTCATTCCTTTGTTAAGTATATCTTGGTTCAATGGTTTGAATAAATCAATTTCATTGAAAGTTAGTAACCATTTGCAATTCAAACTAACTAGGAGATATCAGAATCAATGTCCTTTTACCTTGACCATGCATAGAATTCGGATCTCCATACTATAACGTATCTGAAGATGTTTCTTTGTTAATTACCTTTGTCTAGTGTTGCTATGGTCATGTTCTTGTCTTCATGATTGATTCTTGTTGACTCTTTTTGTCTGGCTATGTTTTACAACGGATTGTCTTTATGCGGATATCCTGACTGCAAGGTAACGTGGATAGCAAATTAAATATAACCCAACTTGGCCTCACCTTCAAGTAAAAGCATATATTAATCAATTTGTATTTCTTATTGGCATATAATGTTTTGTACCTATGCTATGGTTTACGCCTTATGTTCTTCAACACAACCTGTGTAAGCCTAACCATTGACTTTGCAAAGTATAGTGTCGATATATTCCAGTGTTTGTACATTACAATCTTACAATTGATATTACAGACAAAGATGTTTCGATATTTGATGCTCTGCAGAAAACTGCCGAGAGCTAAACGATTGAAGCCACTCTAGATGGTAGTGTTGCAACATGTTTGATATATTAATCTGACATTATAACATTTAATACAACTTGGCATTTTTTAGCGATCTTTAGCTTCTTATAGTGTCAAAGCAATGGATGGTACAGTTTTTACAAGACATGCAGCGCGGAATGTTAGGCTCTATGTCACCAAAGCAAATTCTTTAGGTCAGAAGATTGGTTTCTTTGCGTTACAGTTGGGTTCTTCCCTGTGGATGAGAGATCTTTTCTTCTTCTCCACCCGTTACGGCCTAAACAAAAGAAGGGTAGCATTTGTATCAATTTCTTTCCAAACCAGCTTCTTTTACATTTCCGATGATAAATATTCATTTATGAAGTTAGAAGGGCAAACGTTTACAAAATATGAGTAATAGCCAAAATTAGTCTCAATGAAAAGAATAAACACACCATAAGAGAGCACAAAAGATATGGAAGATTAAGATGTATCAATCTTCTCTATTGAAAATAGGATGTGCTAATTCTATTCCAAATAACGCTTCTTCCCTGCAATAGGTCCTTTTTTTTTTCCTGACGCTTCAATAACTTTGCACGATAAATTTAAAGGTCTTAATGTTCTACAAGGTCAAAGCATACCGATGTCATACATCTCCTTTGAAGTTAAGAGTATCTTGATTTTGCCATGGTCAGAAACTTTGACTTCCTACTTTTCGTCTCACACTTCATTAAGCCCAATTTAGGAGTGTCTATAGGAAGGTAGGAACAACTCAAGGGGAATACATTCAATTCTATCATAATTTTGCATTATGTATATGATCTGTGCCAAATTTATTAAAAAGCAGAATTAATAGAAGCGTGAAAAAAAATTGAAGATGATTACCGGTGAAAGATTGGAGAAGACTGCCACTGAAAGATATTAAAGACCGAAGTTCCACTAGAAGGAATAGAGCGACAAAAAGAGGGATTGAAATACCACAAAAGATAAGAAAACAACACAGAAGAGAAGTAAGGGTGCTCTTGCATCCTTGGTTGAGAGTCTGCTTCCACTTACTACTAATAAGTCCCTAATATTAGTTCCATTGTTTAGAAAAGGGTACAGGCATTGAACCGTTTAGTTGTTTTTAATCAAAGAGATGGAGATAATACGAATTTGATTATAATGACAGTTTTAAGCTAAATTGACATTACAATTATATTGTTTAATTAGCAATAGCAAATATCACTAATTCTACAAATAAAAGAGAAATATCTTTAATGTTCATTTTTCAGAAAATGACAGCAAATAGATTATTAATAAGGGAATTAGCAATCAATTGAATCAAAGCCAAGAATGCTAAAAAAAGTAAATCAAGATACGCTTCCCCATCGCCCCCACATAATAAAGGATGGTGAAACGTTAAGAAAGCAAAGTTTGCTCAGGCAGTAGATGAGCTACTTTACTAGTCATGCCACATAATTTTGAGGAAAACTTTTAATCGGTCACTAATATATGGTGAGTGGATATACTCATCATTACCACAACAAAAAAGAGGGTCTCTTTGTCTTTCTTAACACTCCTCCTAGTCTTGTTCTGCGTCTTTCTTTCACTGCCAAACTTCCTTGCCAATCTTTTTTTTCCAAACCAAATCATGTGCTCTAGAATTTCTGTCTCCATGAACTTCGTCACGCAAATTTGCATGCAAACTAATGATGATACTGATCAAAGGGAATCTAAATTTTAAACTTTCTTATGGGAAGTCCCTGATAAAGTGCACACTCTATATGAGATTGAAATAAATAGTGGGTGAGTTGCTTATCAAGTGGGGTCACAAAGAAATACGACCTGGTTTACCTTATACATTGTTGGGAAAGGAAGAAGGTATTGTTTAAACCTGATGCCTTTCTTAATTGTTTTAGTACAATTATGTTACATGCATGCACGCCAAGTTCTTACCTCAGTTATAGTCTGTCATTAACATGTTTTGTTAACATACCAATAATTGATTACCAATTATGTGGTGAGTGATTACTAGTTCGTTAGCTAAAACAATACATGTTAACAAAAAATTATCTATCATTAACCAGTGTGAAATTGGTATAAGCGTTTAGTTGGGAATTCAAGAATCATTTTCGGGTGGAATACAATTTTACAACATTACACATGCAGATAGATATCTGGAAATAGACCAATATATTGGTACAAATTAAAATGATTTTTCTCTTGTTAGTTTCCCAAATTGTAATCGTGATAAACTAGCTGCATAGATTACTTCTAAGGCCAAAAGGAAAAGGAAAAAAAGAAGAAGCTTTAATAGAACTAGAACTTCGCATACGTTCTTTCCTGTTTTTTGCCGCTGTTTTGATTCATATGGTGTTCTCGTACATGTGGACCTCGAAGGATAATGTAGTTTAGCTGCTCCAGTACTTTACTGTCTGTTGTGGTATTAAACAATTAGCTAGATGTCTTGTAAAGCTTTGATTGTAATATAGTAATTATAAAAGTTAATGTATGTACCACATAAAAAGTATGCTTGATAAGGGACTTTCACTTAATCATTCCTAGAATATCTGTACTTAAAGGTTTGCCATACATAGGCTTCTGCAGTGTTCTTCTAACATTCTCTCTCTTCAAAGTGATAAGATGCCTCTTAATAGCCGCCGGATCAGGGCTTTCTAGAGCAATTGACTCACCAAAATGCTTAGGTAATAACATATGAATATAGTTTTGACGTTAATGGTACTTTAAGTGTTTTTTTATTGGATTTGGACCACACCACAGGGAGTGCACATTTCCCTCTTTCTTATTGATTAAATTCATCCATCCTGTGTTTCATTGGGATACCAATGAGGGACCCATGTTGGGATGTCCAATGAATATGAGAAGTGCTTTATATATGTTTAAAATATGAATCATGAAAAACCAAAACTGAAGGTGAAAAGGAATAAACGAGTCAATAAAATTGAAAGGAACGCTTGTGCAGGAATAATTAAGCTTGAGATTACCCACTTGGTAGTTTCCCCGTTGAGGTTTGGTGACTTCATCCCCTCTTTTTGTCTTAATGCGAGTATTGATTACAATCATGTCCTCCCAAAAGCACATAAAAAGGATCTTGAACTGTGTATTGCACGTCAATAGTTTGTACTCAATTGTTAAGCTCTATCTATTCTTCTTATAGATGCATGATCCATGGCATGGACAATCATGGCTACCCAAGTCACATAATCACGTTGGGTCAGATTTGATCTTCTCAGATATCTAACCCATTATATTTGTAGAACATCACTCATCCAGTTTTCACCATTATTACATGCATGAACGTCCCTGGAACCTACTTTAGAATGATCTTTTGAGTTCTTGAATGCAACAATGAGTAGCGTCACCAGAACTATCACGGCAAGACATAAACTTGTATTAATTTTCTAATCCCCTGATAATAGAAGTTCAATGAATAGTTAATCAAATTGGAATTTAACCAAATTATACACATTTAGAGTACTTAATAAGTTTTATTCATTTGAAGAGAGAGTGGAAGAAAATAAGTTGAAAGATAACAGAGGAAAGAAAAAGAAGAAAGAACAGAGTTAATACAATCTCCAAATAAAGATAAATATTATATAAGTTTTCTTTTTTATTTTTCTTAAAAATTAACTTTTAAATCAAGCTTTAAAAACTTATAGAAAAAATATTTAGTATTTACTTTTGCAGTAACTATGTTAAATATTGTCCGTTTTTAAAATTAGAAAAAGATATATTCATTTTTTAAAAAAAAAATCCACATTATAAGCTAGTTGAGCTCACTCGAGAGAACTAACGTTCAAGAAATATGGCTTCCACGTAAAAATGAACACGTTATTTTTACATTAATAAAACTAGTTAATAATGATTGAGGAAAAATATATTAAATATTGCAGTATTAATTGAATTCTAGAATTTATAAATATTGAATAATTGAAAGGTTAAAAAAGTGTAAAACAGTTAAGTAAAAGTAAACTCGTAATAGAGTGTTTAAACAGTAATTAATTAAAAAGTACAACTAGTGTGAATAATATCATAAACGAAAAGAAAAGAGAAAAAGGAAAGGGAAGGAGGGAGCGTAGAATAAAGCAAAAGGGAATGTCTTTCTCCAACACGGATCCCAATGGAAGGCGGGAAGTATGCGTAGCATTGCTTGCTGGAACACATTCTTTTTGTTTAGTTTAAAGGAACTTGCTTTGTTCCTTTTACAAATATATCCGCTGGACACTCCCATTTATACACACACCAGAACACTGCAACTTGCTCCATTTATTTACATAGATTTGACCTATTCACTTCTTCAACCAACAAAAAAAATACGTATATATGCAACAAGACAAATACTGGTTCTAAGTGGAGGAATGGTTGTTAGAGTGTAGATATGGTATGATTACTTGTTAGTCTATATGTTTCCCAATCATTGAGTTGTCTTGCCTTAAATTTGACTACAATTTCTGTTATAATTAGTGAAGTTAAGCAGTGATCATACCTAGTCTTCAAGATGAAGCCCATAGAAAATAGTGATGCCATTAACATTAACAGTCAAAATAATATGTTGGGTTTCTCCCTCTCTCCGCAAATGAATATAGGTGTTCCTTCACACCTTCATCAGACACAGCCTTTAATTGCTGCAGCTGAAACAGTTCCACCGAGCTTTTACCACCATACTATTCTTCATAACTACGGCCTTTACTATGGACTTGAAGGTGAACATGTTGGAATGTGTTCATCCTTGCTGCCTATCATGCCCCTTAAATCCAATGGCTCGCTCTATGGAATAGAAGCTTTGAGTAGATCACAAGCACAAGGTGAACTCCGACTCAAACCTTTGCTATATTCTTGTGTTTTGGTGAGTATTTTGTGTGTGACTTTACTGATTATTCAACTTCTTGAATACTTCTTTTTTTATCAATATTATGTGAACCAATGACAACTACTTCAGCAATGCATCTGAGCTTAGATGGTGTGTTTTACAACCAACTCTCATGCCATGGACCAAACAATCTGAATAACCAAATTCACGTACAAGAGAATATCAGCCAGCAGCAATACTCATATTTCCCCGCCATGAGAAACCATAATGTGATTTTAGAAGGGTCCAAGCAACGGCTCTCAAATATAGCTGAGGATGAAATTCCTGGTCTGAATAGCTGGGTCTCAAGGGACTTTCCTATTAGCCATGCACAGGAATCAAACATGACTGTTCCTTTGAAGGATAGTGGAGGCGAATCTGGATCCATTGGATCAATGACATATGGGGATTTACATTCATTGAGTTTGTCCGTGAGTCCTAGCCCACAATCAAGCTGTGTTACTAGTTCACCTACTCTCATTGATTCTGTTGCCATAAATACAAAGAAAAGGGGATCTGAAATGGTGGACCAGGATCAGAAGCGAATGGTTCATAGGAAATCCATAGATACCTTTGGACAAAGAACTTCTCAATATAGAGGTGTAACAAGGTTTGTTTTTCTCCTTTTTTCTAAACCTTACAACTACTACTGTCACATTATAAGTGTTCTTGAATAATGAGGCTATAATGATGTTCACTGATTTTGCTTAATAGGTTTCTACGTCTTCTGTTGTGCTCTTTGCTTAAGATTCTTATCGGGCTTCATGCACATCATCAGCATATCTTTAACCGTTTATCTCCTTTCCTGTTTTTTTTTTTTCCTTGAATTTCTAAAGAATGTTTGTTCATCAGACATAGGTGGACTGGTAGATATGAAGCTCATCTATGGGACAACAGCTGCAAGAAAGAGGGCCAAGGCAGGAAAGGAAGGCAAGGTAAGAAAGAGACTTATCTTCTCTTCACTTTAACTTTTTTTTCTTTTTGTGTGTATATTTTTGGTTAAACAAATCTGTTGAACTCATTTTGTTCTCCGTGGAAAAGCTCTTGATTTAGTGCTGATATCCCTTCTTTTTATCTTTGATTCGGGGATGATTCCACTCAAATGTACGATGAATCTCAGTTTATCTAGGTAAGGTTTTCCAACGCCAGGGTTATTATTATTAATATTTCATTTTATTTTCTACTTTGGTCTTGCTCGAATTCCTTTAGATCGTTCCATATTTTGGATTTATGGTGATACCAAAAGAGGAAAATAAATCCTTACACTAGTGATTCCAAAATTTTTATCATAGGGGGTTATGATATGGAAGAAAAGGCTGCAAGAGCTTATGATATGGCCGCACTCAAGTATTGGGGGCCCTCCACTCATACAAATTTCCCAGTAATGATGAACTTTTTTCTCATTTCTCTTCTGAGTTTCGATTCAATTTAAAGGGTTATTTCGGTAACAGAAACTGATGCATTTATGATGTTATAACAGTTGGAAAATTATCAAAACCAACTTGAGGAAATGATGAACATGACCAGACAAGAATATGTTGCTCATTTACGAAGGTAATAATATATTTGCTTCTGTATCATCTTGAAGTCAACAACTATGTTACTTGCTCACAATAACAAGATTAATTCGACATTGCCCAACCAGGAAAAGCAGCGGATTCTCAAGGGGGGCCTCCATATACAGAGGAGTGACAAGGTTTCATAGGCTAGCATTTACATGCTATTGCACTTTAATTTAATTGGATTTAAACACACAAAACAAATTCCTTTCCTCTAAACTTCGGTCGTTCTGATTAACTTGGTAGCAGACACCATCAACATGGAAGGTGGCAAGCTAGAATTGGGAGAGTGGCTGGAAACAAAGATCTATATCTCGGAACATTCAGTGAGTTCTATCAGATTCTGGATCTGTTTATTCATTTTTAAAATTATATTATTTATTCTTGCTTTACTGGTCACCACAGTTTTTATTCATGTACCAGGCAGAGACGGCGATTGTGCTTTATGACTTTAAAAAGCTAATCTTTGATTTGAACTCTTCTTTTCAGTCACATAACAATAAGGCTGATCATGAACCACTTTAATATTGTAGAGCACTGTTAGTCCCGAAGGCAGCTTTTATCAAAGCTGTTTGGTCAGAAGGATAAACCATCATACCTTCAATTAATCTTTTTAATTGTAAAATTCCAATATCATGATTTCGGTCAAAAAGAAAAAACTGATCCAGTATTTCTACTGAAAGCTAATTCTTACCCTTACTGAAATAAAATTTTAGGTACCCAAGAGGAAGCAGCTGAAGCCTACGACATTGCTGCTATAAAATTCCGAGGAGTTAATGCTGTTACTAACTTTGATATAACAAGATATGATGTGGATAAGATTATGGCAAGCAGTAACCTTCTTAGCAGTGAACAAGCTAAACGGAACAAAGAGATGAATGGTGGAACTAGGGACGAGGCTAAGGATAAAAAAAAAGCTTCTGCATGTAAAGACACTCAAGAAGCCATTCCAATGCAGAATCCACCAAGAATTGAGAGTTGTAGAACTCAGTCCTTCTCAATGGCTTTGAATAACATATTTCATCAAGAAGTAGAGGAATCGAGTAACATGGGAACACAATTGTCAAATCCTTCTTCGCTTGTGACAAGCTTGAGTAGCTCAAGAGAAGAGAGCCCAGATAAGACAAGCTTGCCAATGCTCTTTGGAATGCCTGCAACAATGTCCAAATTATTGACTAACGTGGATTCTTGGGATGCATCTTCCCATCTCAGGCCTGCGCTTTCTTTGCCTCAGATGCCAGTGTTTACTACTTGGACCGATGCATGATCTTTCATTCTTTCCTCTCTCTATCAAAATGGCATAAGCTTGTTTTGCATGCATGTTTACGAGAACTGGGTTGGTGAGCTAAGTTTCTAGCTAGTAAAATTGGGAGCTTGTGCGCAAGTTTAAACTTTTAACAGTTACAATAAACATTGTACTCGTACAATGATGCAAAGCTCCGAATTTTTTACATCCTCATACTGTCTCCAAGTTAGTAAAATCTCAAAAATTTTGGTTTACAGTTTTGGTATCCAAAAATTACTTTAAATCCTAATTAATTCTAATAAACTTAAATGATTTACTAGAAGTAAACGAAGGTTTCTTTATATTTTCTTTACTTCATACATAAAATATATTTAGATGAACCAAATTTTTTATTACTTTAACTAAAGGACAGATGAAAGGTCTAAAATGATTATATTAAAGGTTCTTAATTAAAGAAAAGAAGAAAAAATCATAGCACCATTGATAGAAACAGACAAGAACACCATAAAAGGGTTATGATTAAGAGGATAAGATTATCTTATGCAATATGGGGGAGACGCTATTTATCGTTAGTTTCAACTTTCAACTTTGTTGGTCGACGTAAGTACAGAAACCAGCTCAGTATGTATCTCAATCATGTTGGGGGGGGGGGAAGATCTCAGTTTATCATGTGGAATTTTATCCCAAGTACTGTGTGCATTTCTTATGACTTCAACAGTAATTATTAAATATTAATTTGAAGCATTTAATTAAAAAATTCAGTTGGGCGGGAGGAAAAAAATAAAATAACAAAAATAATATTTATAGTTACATAATATTTTTATTCTTTTTCATCTTTTTTTATTATCACTGTTTATTTTAAAAAATGCTATTGTTCTTTTTTTTTAACTTCTTACGCTTCAAAAATAAACTATACGAGTAACTATTATTCATAGAATAATTTAACGAATTATATTGAATTTTTCTGAAAGACTGTTCTTAAACACTACTTAACAAAACTCTTATTCTATTGTTTGTGCGTAGCACAATCCATCTCATCATGTCACTGCTATTGGTTTTTCACGTCCTTTGTCATCATTACTTATTCGTTTATTCTTATTGAACTTTGTCTAAAGGCAGCGGATATTCCTTACCCAATTCTATCAAAGGGGCGTTGGTGCAAAAATATATTCCCTTAATGACTTTATGTGATCTGATTAATGACTTAATGACCTGTATCGAGTTACAATTTGTCATTTGCTTTAAGGAAAGTCCTTTGTTGGAAACACCTTTTCAGATTTTTCTTTTATTTATATTGGCACTTTGTAATCCCAATGATGGTGCTCGATCATAAAAGCAATCCGGTCTCTGTCCAACGAGGCTTAGCTATCGTCAAGTGATCAAACGCACTCAACATGGCATGGTTACGTTCACACGTGGGCTATTTAATCTGTATTCTTGATTTCCGGGTCCCTTGCTTATGTTCTAAATTGAAACATGGCAGAATGGCAAGAGGGAAGATATTAAGAACTTTATATATATATATATATCCCAAGACCGCTATGCTCTTTGAAGTTCGGAAATTGACCTTGATAGTATATACTAACAGATATGTAAGAAGTAAACCACAAGCAGCATGTAAAACGAGTTAGGGACTGTTTTATTTTCACGTTGAAAATTGGGTTGCACATATCCCAATATCATTGAGACCACGGTTGGAGGGATAATTTTTACTTTTAAAGAAAAGGAACTGCGAAATCTAATGCTAACTAATTTTAGGTGTCCAATCTAAAGCATGCAGAAGAGTGTTACAATCTTGTATTAATTAAGTATCTGTCCAAAGCACCCCTTATAATGACTTTGATAATATTCTTATCTTGAGTGAGTTTTTTTAGATTAAATTTTACTTAGTATGTTTTCAATATTAATATAATTTCAAATATTTGGTTATATTAATTTAGTTTGCGTCATTAGAATGATTAATATTGGGTTTAGCATCCTAACTCAAAGCTCCTGATATGGGTGCATGCATGCATGTAATCCATTGTGGTAGATGTGACTGATATACTATATTCAAATTGAAAATAAATTAAACATTTGTTCAATTGTTTGTTGTGCGCGTTTGTGTATATATATTAGTGATGATAAAGAGTTATATTTCTCCAGAAACAAAATCTTTTTGCAGATATTTTGTTCTTAGTTAATTCAGTAAATTTGTACTCTAATAAAAAAAACAAATTAAGGTAGCAATATGACAAAAACTAGGCATATGTAAACAAAGTTAGCGTATAATTTCTTCCGCGGCAGTCCAACTTTGTGGTTTAATATTGTTATGGAAGATTTGGTTCTATATTTAAGTGTCCATGACAATATTTGGCTCCTTCTAAGATGCTGGGAATTGCATGTTGGCGGTTTTTGTACTAGATCCCTACCAAAGTAAATCTAGCTAAAAAGAGCATCATCAGTCACTCTTATGCATGTTTTGTAATGAGCAGCAAGAAATATCAATCCATTATAATTTTTGTCGTGAAATTCCTTTAGAAATTTTGTCAAATACAAATTACTCTCTTGGCTGGCCTTTGATTCTTGTTCCTTTATGGTTTGTAATGCACATTTTGCATAACGTTTAGAGTGAAAGGAAGAAAATTAAGGTATATATGGGTATTTACATTGCTAATTATTATTTGGTCTATTTGGCTTTAAAGACAGTGGACAACAAATGGGCATAATGTTAGAATCTGTCAAAATTTGGTCCTGGTCATGGTTGTCTTTGAAGCTGAGAAATCTCAGAATATGCTTAATCTATTTATTACTTAAGCCTCTGTAATATAAGTATGAATATATAGCCCTTGTACTATTTAGGGTCGTGGATCTTTAGCTGACATGAGATCTTAATAGATTAATCTATAATAGAATGGGTTATTTCTGTTAAAGAAATTTTATTAAAGGTAAACAAACTTAGGGTCCTTAGATACACATTTTTCACTTATTGCATAGGTCAATCGACTCATAAATTCTGTATGCTTACTGCATTGTTTAATTAAGTTTGTTAACCATATTGATTCAATTCTGCTGGAGTCTTGAACATGAAAAGAGCAACTTCAATAATTGTGTAATTGCCACCAAATATAATCGTTATTGGAATCCGACCACTAGAAACACGGAAGAAGTAAAATTAAGATAAGGTAACAATAATCATATATATCAACGTTGTAACCATTTTTGTTTCCCCATTGTCGAATTGAACCAGTTGACTTAATTAGAAGAGTCTTGCACGATATAACCCAAGCCATATATCCTCTCAGGGAACATATTTTAAACTAAATTAGTTAGTATTCTGAAGAGTCGACCAGTCTGGACGAAATTAGCCCTACCTCTTGTGCCAATGGTTTTAATACCAAGACCTTCACATACGCAAGGTTAAAATTGTAATTACCAATCAAATTCATAATAAAAAGCACAATTGTTCCTTATTGGTTGATTGGATGCGGCAAGAATAAAGCAAGGAACAAGGAAGTCGTGATACATAGTTAAAACAAAATGAACACACTCGCTTGACTTGATAGTTGAAAATCAGAAAATAAATATTAATTATATTATTAAATCTATTATAAATTATCAAAATTAAAATATAAATATTATAATTTTATTAAAAAGTCATAAAAATATTCAATAAATTTTAATATATTAACTATCCATGTTATATAATTTTATAACTAAAATTTTTGCACTCTCACTTCTATATAAAGAAATATCTTAATAAAAACGTACCCTCCTCTCTCTTTCTTTCTTTCTCTCTCTCTTTATATATATATATAAAAACTCACGACACATTTAATTTATTTATTTTTTTAAATCATACGCCCACATGTTTTATCACACTTATACTATCGACGACGTATGATTATATAGTTGAAATTAACTTCTTCTTTTTTTTTAAGAATAGCATGAAATAACATTTCCATGATAACACAAGAAAAAAGAATAAATAATATTAAAGAATTTCTAGTGTTCTTCGAAAATGTATAAAAATGAATCTGAACCTCTAGTCCAATTCTACCGGTCCTCACCACAGAAGAAACATTCGGTTGTCCATGAATAAAGTGCAATGCTGACTTGTAGATTTAATAAGGAGTATTTTTCGTAGCCATCCTTTCAGTATAGACATTCTCCCGTGCTGTATGGCTTTAATGCAGGGAAAAAAGGGATTAGAATCTGTGTCTCCACTTCATCTACAAATCAACATCTAATTCAGGCCAAAAAGAAAAGAGTGTGTCGAACATTCTGCGGCCCAACTCTTTATTCAGGAATCAAAGAGACTCTCTTCATTTTCAAACCCTTACACCAAAAACAAAAAATATTAAGATCAGAAGTTAAATTAAAAATTTTAATTTACATATTTAACAATATTATTATGTGTCTTTGAATATATATTAAGACATATTAATTAATTAATAAATAATTTATGCCATTTAAACATGTGAAAATTAATATGAGATGTAACTTGTATACAATTATATCCATTTCTCTCGTTTGTTTTTATGTGCACGTGCATCTTAAAAATATTTTATAAAACAAAAAAAAGACAATAAAAGATATCCTACTGTAGATATAAAAAATATAATTTTATTAGTTAATAACTTTATTATGTCGTACAATAATAAAGTAAAATGATTACTCCGATATTTTTTTTATAATCAAAACAAATACTACAGAAAAAATATGCCCCACGAAATAATCCGGAAGCAAAGCTGAATCAACAAAAATATTTAACAAATAAAAATGTCTTGAAAAGAAATAGAAATTAAATCATAAAGAAAATAATAGTAAGATCGAAAAACCCTTAAAATATTTTGTTTAATTAATTATTTTTTCTTTTCTTAGTCTTATCTATACATGATTTATCCTCCTTAATTAATAAATATTAATGTGTTTTATAAATTTTAACAATATATATTAAAATTTTTTACGATTATATCTAATCTTTTAAAATAAAAAAATACCTTTTACAATATAACTAAGTTTTTACATCACATAATTTTTTTAAAAATCTTATATTTTTAAAAAACATTTTTAAAAACTTAAATAAACGACTACTAAGTTAAAGTAAACACTGTTAAAAACTTGCTTAATTAAGAAATTATTGGCTTTAACTATATTAAGGTGAACTTGTGAATAAATTTTTCTAAAATAAATAATTTTTTTAATTTAAAATAATTTATCTTTTTAATTTTAAAGAAATAAAATAAGAATAAATTTTAAAATTAAAAAAATATTTTTATTTTAATTTATAAAAAAATTATTTATTTTTTATATTAATTTTTTCTCTTAAGACTTATTTACGAATTTACGCAAAAGATTCTTTATAACTCTTAATACATCATTTAAAGACATTAATGATTATAAATATATTAAGAAACATATTTGTCACAATCATTTATAAGTTGCATTGAGATTAAAATATTACCCAACAAATTTAAAAGTATGTGAATTATATTTAAATAGTATACGATAGAGTATTAAATGAACTATCTTAATTTAGTTATCTTTGATGTATTTTATTTTTTACAGCAATTTTATAATAATTCATATCGTTAACTATGATAAAATATACATACAAAGTTAAAAATATTGTCTAAAATCAAAATACTACCAATAATAATAAAACATATTTTTAACATATTTTATATATTCAAATTATTTTTTCAAAGTTAAACAAACTCAAACAATAGACAAATAATTAACATCGACTAAACAAACTCAAACAATAGACAAATAATTAACATCGACTAATTTATGCAGTTTATCAAGAAGTTTACCGTGAAGTGTGAGAAAATGTTTTAAATGGCACACCATGATTCGTTTATGTGCCTTTTGGCTTAAAAATGACTATTAGACGTGAAATTAACGTGTATCTTAAAAAAAATCATTAAAAAGTTTTCATAGTAAATATTTAAAAAAAATTATTCACTATAAGTGTAGTTTGGAAATAGAAATTTTGAAAGGGAAGAGAGGGGAAGACATAAATTTATATTTTAAATAAATATATTTAAAGTTAATATTTAAAAAAAAAACTCTTTTCAAATATATCTAAATTAAAATTTGACTTAAAAAAGATAAAGATAAATGTTATAATACATTATTTAAATTATACTAATTGTCATTCTTATTTGGACAAATTAATGAGAATGCGAAACATTATTCACGCGCTATGTCTATAACCCCCCATAAATTATGAAAGTAATTAGTAAATTTCTATATATTAAACATACTTTAACTAATATTGTTCCATTTTTAGCTGTATTTTGATCTTTTAACTTTTATTCAAAAACAATGTTGCGTGTGTGTTTGTTGATAGAATTTTTTAAAATGTCTTGTAAAAAGGTTTATAGAAAAGAAATTTAAAAGAAAAATCCAATATGCAGACTACACGTGTATGTTTGTTCTTTTGGAGAAATAAAGAAAAATGAATATGATGCTCATGTACCTACCAAACAAGAATAGAGAATTAAGATTTGATGGATACACTGTTTCTTGTTAGTTAAACATAGGTCACATCGAGCACTCTCACAGACAAACTTGAAAATATCTTATTGTCTCGCATTATCGCATAAACCAAAACCAATATGACTATCCATCAAATTCAAAGCCAAGAATAATATTAACCTTGTTCTATTGTTGTGGGACCATATTGGGCTACGGGAGGTGGAAGATCCATGACAATACAAGGCCATAATTTTCGGCATTCAACTTAAGGCCCGTATTTCTCACCACACGAGTTTCGTGGGCCCCTTCAGCATCCATGAAACAACTAAGTTTTACAGTTCTAAGCATGGCTGCTGTCCCCAACAGTACATTGTTGTGTCTACACGTTACACTCATGTTGGGCCCTTTGTTAACCCCTCGCCGAGGCAAATATGGGCCCAAGGCAACGGGACCACCTCAATAATTAAAAGCCCAACTCCATTTTAAGGCTTATAACCCAAACAAAAGAAGAATATTTAGTCCTAAATATTTTCATTCCCATGAGTTTTTTTATATGGATATTATTCAATTAAATTTTTAATAACATTAAAAATACATTGTATGAATATTTTTAAATATATCTTCAATTTCATAAAATGTATAAATATTTAAAATCTTAATCAAATTAAATTTAAATTTAAAATAAATAAGTAGTGTTTGAAAGGAATAAAAATAGCCAATAAAATTAAATACTAATTGAAAAAAGTTCACATAATATAATTAATTTTTTTAAAAAAAATTATCATTTAGAATAATTCTAAGAGAATATTTTCAATTTAAAATAAAATTTAAATTTAATATATAAAGACAAATTATTATTGTTATTATAAAATATTATTAATTTAAGTATTAGTTTGAATTGCATTTCCACGGGAGAACCAAACAAATCCTCCAGCTGACAGACGATTCGAAAGTAAAAATGGTTGGTAAAGTAGCGCAACAAATTGACATTTGGACGACTTTTGAATTTTTTTTTTCGTACATTCTTTTATATATATATATATATATATATATATATTATTTTAAAAAAAATTATGTCTTATTTTAAGATAAGAAAAGCTTTCATAAAATATTCATATTTATGTCATCTCAAAAGAGACAAATGAAAATTTAAAATTATTATTTGAAGTGCAAAATTTTATCTTGCTCACAGTTCTTTTAAATAATATATTTTATTTAAACTTAAAATATTTAGTATTATTAATATCAAATATCGTTTTCAATAAAAAAATTGGTTATATATCATTAAAATATTGAATGCAGTTAAGAAAAAAATATATATTGAACGCAGTTAAAATATCATTCTTTTTAAATCAATGTTTTTGAAAATCAAGCTGATAGTCGAATTGATAAAAAAAAATTAGTCAAACTGATGATAATTAAATTTATTTTTAATATTGATATAGTGTAATCAATAAAAATTTAAAATAATCGTATTATATACTTTTAAAAAAATAAATATTTAATAATATCAATATATCTTGTATGTGGACTTTTTTTGAAAAAAATTAGAATGAAAATTAAAATTAAAAATAAAATAAATCAACTTATTCTCCCAAAACTGTCAATTCAAACTGTTCTCCCAGAAAATTCTATACGTATCAGGTATTTTCTGCTTTCGATCGATTTATGACCAGGTTGTCGATTTTTGACTGATATTTTGCCTTCTCAATTTCTTGGATTGTTCAAACCAGTTATCAAAAGGTTAATGGTCCAATTATTCGAATTAACCATAACTACAAATATTATGAACACCATGAGTACTGAAATTAAAATTTAATAAAAAAAATTTTAAAAAAAGTGTTAAAAAGTAATTGACATTTCTCTCGTATTACTACATAATACATCTTAAAATCAATGCAACGATTCAAACAGTGACGCCCTAAACTACAAAGGGAAAGAAAATTATTACTCATGGAAGATGGAACGAACAAATTTGGTGATTAAAAAATTGTTGTCCTTGACTTTTTGACTATACGAAAAATAAGGAAGGTGCGGCTAATGCTATCTATTTTGATTTTGAGTTTGATTAGGACTTGTTTTCTTTCACTTTTGATCATATCCTTAATTAATATCATTCATACTGATTTTAATTTGGACCAATTCCCAATCCGCAATCTCTCATGGATTGGAGGGTGCAAAACAAACAAAATCCTTCATCCCCACTCTTCAAAGGTGCAGTGTACACGCTTCCTTTAGGTTTTACCAATAGCCACTTTCCAATGGATACTTTACATATAATTAACAAAACGTTTCCGCAAGTAGAGTTTGATTTTCAAAGAGGTACCCTATATTGTGATTAAAGAAATATTGTTACACACGTTTTGCTGTTTTGTAAATTAGAAAAGGTCTATAGTACAACTAAATAAAGCCCAAAAGCTCTATACGATTAGATTTTGTTAATATCGATATGATTCTTCGTTTTCTTATCAGTTTATATATTCACAAAGAGTCTCTATTGAAGATCTGTATCAAATTTATACCTTGTCATAGTTAATACGTAATGTGAAATCAATCAATTTAATTAATGAATCCCTTTATATCTTATTTATGATCATATACATTAAATTTTATATAATTTGAAATTTTGTATGTTTATTATTTTAAATTTTACTTTTTTATATTAAAAAGATATACTATACATTAAAATTAAATAATGTGATTTTATTTTATATAAAATTATTTTATTTAAATTAATGATTAAATTAATTAATTTGTATTCTATAGAAAATTGTTAATTAATATAAATGTTTAAATTTGATATTTGGTGTTAACAGAATTTCACTTATAAATATGGATCTGCCTAATAAGTCTACAAACCTAAAAATAAACGAATAATAAAGTTATATATATAAACATTAAATCCAAATCATACAACCATATATAATACTTAAAAAAGTTATGTGTACTTTTTTAATATTGAGAGTTTAAATAAAATATAACAAGATATTGTTTTTTATTTAAGTAATATATATATATATACATATTTTTTTATGTATTCACAAATTTAAATTCGGGTATAATTTATAAACCATAAAAAATTGTATGTATTATATATATACACACGCGTGCGCACTCTTTAAAAAACAAAATCTGAAGGAAATTTTGGATGCATTCACAAATTTTGATTGACCAACAGGGTTTAAGTTGCGGTGTTAAGATGGTGCTGGTTTTCTGTCTAGACGACATCCACAATCAATATGCCATCATCTCTATTCTCTAGAGGACCATCATGTATTCATTTGAGTGCCGGGATCAGTTGCACGCCCCGTGCTCGTTATTTTCCATCCACGGATTCTTTAAATTTATGTACAAATTAAAATCAAATCAAATCAATTTATTAGCATGAACATAAGTTGTCAATATTTTAAATATGTACAATTTTTGTTTTTTAAAAAAAGGTATTCTTAGAGTTTTAAATTTAAAAGATTGACATAAAAAAATCGAAGATTTGGAAGAAAAAAAATTATACCAAATGTATTAAATAACTGTTAAAATTTGTAGGAAACATTCTTACTTTCAATGTAAGAAAAACAAAAAAACCCTCTATTTTATAATATTCCAGTAGATAATTGTAATTTCATTTGGGTATTTTTTTATTCACCTTTGCTTTTTTTAATTACCTTTTCGTTTTCATTTGCTGCATTTATGGGGAAAAAAAGGGGGGTTAGGCGCAATCCCACGCTATTATTTCCCCTTTTTTCATCCTATGAACAAGTGAAAGAGTGGACAATGCCAGATATAGTTTTGATTAGTTAGTTCAATGCATTGATTGATCGCCAGCAGGCCTAATGATAAATAACATGCAAATGATTCGGTAGCATATACGGATATTACCAGTACCGGATGAGGAATAATAGATGTTAAATATAACTAACATTTAAATATTTTTTAAAAGAATTTTTTAGTGTAAATTATTTTAACTGCCAACCAAATAAAAATAAATAGTAAGTACTGCTTTTAAAATAATAATTAAAAAAGACAAATATTATTGTTGATATATTAATTTCTAATTAGTTAATAATATATTTTTATGCTATCAATATGTTTTAATTAAATTATGTTTAAAAATAAGTCCTGACTAATTAGCATTAGGTCAATGATAAAATTAAAACACAATTAAAATACTCAGGTAAGGATTAATGAATGGATGAACATCATCCAAGTAGTAAATAATTAAATTTTCCTTGATAACACTATGTGCTATCCTAAGTTTAAGACTTTTATAATTATTTTTATATTATTTTTCTAATTGATCGATTATTAACAAAAAAAATAATTATTCAAACAGTATAAATATTTTACATGAAAAAGTGCATTGGTAAAAGAATAATTGATTTTACTTTAGATTTTTACTTAGGAAAATAAATGAAAAAATTGCATTAGTAAAAGAACAATTAATTTTATTTTAAATCTATACTTAGACAAATAAAAAATATTTTTTTTATTGTAAACATATAATTAAGAATAAAAGTAGTGTTTTACAGGAATAAAAAAGTATAGCCAACTTGTTAGTGGCATTAAATTTATCAATAATTTAATATCTTTTTTTTTTCTAAAATTATACTTAAAACTATTGAAATATATTGGTATTAGCTTACTCTACTTCTATTTAATTGTGTTTTGTTTATCTCTACTCAAGATATTTTTAAAAAAATATTTATCAATACAACAAACAATTTATGAGATGTCTGATTGAAAAGGTTACGATAAATTATTCGAAAGAGTTTTATAATTGGAACAAAAAATAATATTTAAGTGTTAAAAAAAAGGTTTACTAAAACATATAATGTATGTTATAAATATTATAAGGTTGAAATGTTTGTCACTAAAAAAGCTTTAAAAGTTATTAGATTTATTAAGCTTTCTCATGTTTATGGAGAAGTGAATTCTCATACTAATTTTCATGCCATACCAAACTAGGTTTAGATTTTTATTTTTTTTTATCTCTTTTATCAGTTTTTTTACCACTCTTCTTTCTTTTTTTTCATTTTTGAGTTTGATGTTTTGTAATTCTATTTTTTTAGGCCTATTGTATAGGTTTGTATTTGTTGGGTTTTAAGCTTCCATCTTTAGAAAGAGAAAAAAAACATTTTCACTAGAAAAAGATATATGTGATAAGTTTAAGTTAAACAAATTTATAATTTTTACAATCATAAACAACTATTGCTATTGAAATTGTCAAATTTTTGGTTTAGAAATTAATTAAAATTGATTTATTTAATTAAAAAATTAACCAAACTTTTCATTTATATTTACATAACAAAGTAAAAATGAACACTCTCGAAAACAAAGACATTTTGTAATATATATTAAGTTAATTTAACTTACATATTTTTTAAAAACTTTGTTATTTTCTTCCTAATTTATATTTTAATTATATTCTCAAGTAAAAGAACGCCTCAATACTTGAAAAAAATCATCGTTAATTAAAATTTAAAATGATTTTCATTGCTGCAATCACTGTTTTGACGCAAAACCTACAGACTACTGGTGAAGCAGAGCCTCAGCTAGTGTTATTCGTCGTCACGGATTCAAACTTTTGGGATAAAAAAAAGAATTCAATATCAATTATAAAATTCTAAAATGATAGCTTTTGTTTATTTGGAAAATAAACAGATGGCTATTTAGTAATAACTTTTAGACGATAAAGAAAGCACTAAGTGGGGTATTATTTTATTATTATTAATAAGGAAAAGGAGAGAAAGGAAAGCAGAGTACTTGTTTTTCTTGGAGGTGTAAATGATAACTGGTCACAGATGTAGAAGAAGCGCAGTTAGTAGCGTAGAAATTAGAATGGTGTGGAAATAGAAAAGGTAGTAAAAAGTCAAAAATGTCCTTGGCGTATGGTCGCTGTCTTAGCCTCATATTTGCAGGTCATCGCTCCCCACAAACTCCAATTCTAAATGGCCCACTCAAACTCTCTCTCTGCTTCCATCAACGGCTTCACCGTCCGCATGCGCGCTCTCGTGTCTACACTCTCTTCCCCCACAACCCGAGCCACATCCATATCCCCAACCAAACCCGAAAATCCAAAGTTTAATAATATTATTAAAATAATATTGAATTCGTTGATTAACAATTGAATATAAAACCAAACAAAGTAACCAACTAGCTAGCTAGGTAAGCCAGCCAACAAAACAAAAGATTGAAGAGTGAAGACCATTTTTTCAAAGAGTCTCCCTTCCCTTCTTAGTTCATTCTCTCTCACTCACTTTGGCTTAACATAACACAACAACATAGTCCGACATCTCTCGCTTTCTCGACTTTTCCGTGTTGTTTTCGGGACACCTTCACCCATAGAGAACCGTTAAATAGATCCTTTTCCCCAGTTTTCAAGTTAGTTACTTGGCTTTGGATGAATCCCAATCCCAATCCCAATCACCTTCCTTCCATCTTCCCCATCCAACATCACAACCTCCTTGCGTATTAAAGAAACTAAACGATCATCGGAATTGGAACCGCGAGGTTGTTTAGCAATAGATGGATGTTGGGACCGTGCTGCTACTGTGGTGGGTTATAACAACAAGCGCTTTGATTGCTGTCACTTTATCAGATCCAAGCGACGAGGCATGCCTGACGCACCTCAGCAAGTCGTTAGAAGACCCAAACAAGCTGCTACGTAACTGGAAGGAAGAGAGCTTTGCAAAACCCTGCAACGATTCCATCTCCAACCTCCAGGGCGCCATCTGCAACAATGGCCGCATCTACAAGCTCTCTCTCAACAACCTCTCGCTACGTGGCACCATATCCCCCTTCCTCGCAAACTGTACCAACCTCCAAGCCCTCGACCTCTCCTCCAACTTCCTCACCGGTCCAATACCCCCTGACCTGCAGTCGCTCGTCAACCTCGCCGTGTTGAACCTCTCATCCAATCGCCTTCAAGGAGAGATTCCTCCACAGCTCACATTGTGTGCTTATCTCAACATCATCGACCTTCACCAGAATTTGCTTACTGGCCCTATCCCTCAGCAATTGGGCCTTCTTGTTCGCCTCTCTGCCTTTGACGTGTCCAATAACCACCTTTCCGGCCCGATCCCGGCTTCCTTGTCCAACCGGAGCGGTAACTTACCTCGGTTCAACGCCAGCTCCTTCGAGGGGAATAAGGATCTTTATGGGTACCCTTTGCCTCCGCTGAGGAGTAAAGGTTTGTCAGTTTTGGCCATTGTAGGGATTGGATTGGGAAGTGGACTGGCCAGTTTGGTGCTCAGTTTTACAGGGGTTTGTATTTGGTTGAAAATTACAGAGAGGAAGATGGCGCTTGAAGAAGGCAAAATCAGTCACCTTATGCCTGATTATTGATGCTTAATCATAAACTTCAATTCAATATTCCAAATCCAAGGTATCTTTGATTGAACTTGATCGCTGATGGTTCGGCTGAAAAAAAAAAATAGTACCCGTACCAGGTACCTTTTTTTTTTTTTTTTGATAAAAGTGAGGTGTGGGCTACCCCTGTTTTCTTCGTACTTATGGGTCGTTCAGATCATTGTCTTTTATCGATCACGGGGGATATATTTTATATTATATTTTTATTTTTTCATAACTATTATTAACTGTTTTGATTTTTCTCCTCCACCCCATTCTTATTGGCTCTATTATTATTATTATTATTGAACACGGTTAGCAGCGTATAAATCAAAATTCAAAAACAATTTCATCAGTGGTGCAGATGTTGTGCAGCTTTAATTTACTTCTTCTAGTGATACCTGGAATGGCAACGCAATTTCCTTGATTTTCGTTATTCTACCATCATTCGGAGGGTTGGCTTTGGTTGGCACTTCGCGGGATGTAGGGTAGGTTAGTGGGTGCGGTACTGCTCCATGAAGCGCAGCACCGTTCAACTGCAAACTTGTCTGGCACAGTATGCTAAAATAGTCTTACTAATTAGTGCGTACTGGATATTGAAATAATCTATAAATATTAAAATTTATTAAAAAATACAATAAGACAATATTAATAGTGTTTTTTAATTTTAATTCATTGATATTTACCTAACGTATATAAATATAAACACAAACAGCTGTGCCATTTTTTTTCTTTTTAATTTTTTTATATGCAGAAAAGTGCCGCGTTTTTCTCACATTATCGGGGTGAAGTGCTTTGCTGAGTTGAGGCGGTGGGGGACACCAACGGCAGTACACAGCCACACGGATTGGGACTTGTCTTTGACATAATAACTTGGTTGTTCTACTGTAACTCGCTTGTTAGTCCAATGTCAAGTAGTCAACCTCATTTGGTCGCGTTTTAGAATATGGCTATCTATCCCTTCGTTAGCTTTGGAATAGGATTATTTTTTTAAGATGGTTCAGCATCATTATCATTGTTTAGAACGAAACAAATTATTTTTTATTTTTAACGGTACTTTTGTGCATCATGATGTTGGACAAAGTGTGAACATAAATTAAAATTTACAGCCATAAAGTGATGAGGGGTTAACGTGAATTTAGTGCTTCCCATAATTATGGCTAGTGGGTGTGGGTTCCTTATTTATTTGATCTCCTATTCTTCTTCCTTTTTCTTGCTCAGTATTTCCTATTCTTCTTCCGGCCTGGTTTCTTTTACCCTACAAGCTAAGTGGGCCTAGGCTCGTGGCTCGAGTTTCGGTTCGTAAAGTGACTGTTCTGTGGAATCATCTCATATGCTTCCCGTTGTAAGAAATGGACACTTCATTCTTGTTTTTTTTAACGACTGCATTGAATTATATAAGGTTTCTCTGACTTATTTCATGAGTTGAATAATTTTATTCTGTATGAATTAATAAAATTGTGTATAAAAAATTAAATAAGTATTAATATAATGTCTTGATTTTATTAATTTACTTAAGATGCAGTGATATTTAGCAACTTAGACATTGACTAATCTGCGTGTCACCCGACTCATGTAGGGTAAGATGTTCAAAGAGTAACAACATAATTTTTTGTGAAATTTAAATACAATTTGTCAAAACTCAACTTCATACATGTTAAAAAGAAAAAAGATTATGTAGATTTTACCTGTTAAAAGATTGTAGTACTAGTTCAAAAGTTAACCTCCTGTTCGAAACTGATTTTGCTTCTACTGCTTATCGTGGATGGACTAATAATATTGTCTGGCCAAAAGGGCAGCAATGTATGTTTATTTGACTTGCTAGTTGTCAAAGTGAATTCATCTGGACATTGATTTTCTCACCCTCTAAATTTAGATTTTTTTTAGCAAGCGTGATACATCAAACAGTTGCTTTACTTAGTAGAAAGTTATGATCATTTTGACAGTTTTATATTTGACAGTTTTATATTTGACCTTATTAAACTAATTGAATGCGAATGTCAATGCGATATTGGCAATAAAAGACCCAATTTTGAAGCACAGCATGGCTGTCGTGGAAAGGGAACGAGACAGGATTAAGTTGCTTCTGATAAATAATAATAATAATAAAATTAATTAAAAGATATTTGTTGCACTTTTATAATTTTAATACAATGGATGTGTTACTTTTTCAATAAAAACATTTTATTTTGGATACTTAAAAGTCAATCCTAAAAGCTGAATTAACAAAGCAAAAACAAAAAGAGCATAACAAACAAATGTTGTTAACTCCATAAAATTATACAAATATTGGATTGACATTTCTATCTTTTTTTTAATATCAATTGCTGGACTTGTCTATTAATTTCAGAGCTCTTTTAAAGAAATAAAGATGTACAAAGTGAGTACCTGTTAACTTTATACAACATAATCAATTTTAAATTAAAAAAATAAAATTCTACATTATCACGTCTCTCACGTGAGCTAAATCTCAAATTTTAGTGATGATACCATTGAGCTCTAGAATAGATATTCAACCTACACCGAAAGTAAGATGGTCAAGTGTGCTTTTAGTCTTTTGGGTGAATCAAATGTGCTTTCATTCCATTCATTAATGGGTTCTCCAAGATTGGTATGAATGTCATCATGGAATTGGGCCCCGAGCCCCACCCATGTTGTTTGGTTTTATGCTCTCATAAAGTTGCAGAGGATATTTTGTGTGTATCGTCTTGTTTCTCCTAGCTAATGGAATTTCATGATTGTCGCTGTGCTCACTCATGCCCCTCGCCTGCTTCTATTTGCTACGATCACAAGGAAAGTGCATTTGCTTTTAATTATCTGTTGCTTTCGACAGTTTCTTAACTTTTGGCAGAGTGGCTTAGGCTGAAACGCGGGAATACAAAATATGAATCACTCTCCTTATTTTTATGTACTCAGCGAATTCATGCACTTAACCAAGAGTCTTCTACAATTTTAAATTTTAAATTGAGAAAGTCAAAAAAGAGATTAGCAGAAAATAAAATAAAATTTATTTTCCTTTATTTTCTATAAATAAACACTGTGACTAAAAAGATTAATTAGTTTTATATTCAGTTTACATTTTACATTCGTGGGATTATTTATGTTCAAGGAATAAGTTTTTTTTTTTTTATTATCATTATGCAGACTGCTACGATGTATATGACATTCTCAAGAAAATTATACTGCGATACAAATTATTAAGTTATAACTACAGTGAATTTTTACAGCAAGCATTGGGTAAGAGTTATGAGAAATATTGTGAAGGCCCAATCTGCATCATCGTTTGAAAATTTTCTCTGGTTATTCGTTTTTTTTTTAAATTATCTGGTCAATCATAACACAAAAGTTAGATATAATTTTAATATCATTTTCCAACTAAAAATAAAATTATACTTTAATGATGTAGATAATAAATCATTATTAAAATAAAAATTTAATTTGATTAAAATGTAGTATTAAAATTTCCAAGAAATTACTTATAAATCTTATCCTTTAATGTATCAAGCACTCGAGAATGCGTGGACACTCATTTACGTCAGTTGATTTTAGACACTGTTTTTGACATACGCGCGCGTCATAGAATTGTTATTTTTATAAAGAGCCAAAGGCTATACAATAGGGAACTAAGCCCAAGGAGCTAAACAGCAGATAACCACAAATAAGCATACAAATAGGATCGCAGGACCAAACCTAAAGCAAAGGTGTATCAGAACCATAAAGATTTTCTTTTCGATCGCCCCATTCTTTAAAATTCCAATGCAAATGAAATCCCTTTTCTAGTTTATATCAAATGCAAGAGTTTCTGGGCTTAAGCTGGGCCAAAAATGGGCTATTAGTGTATTTAAAAGAATAGAAATTGACTAGTGTGATCGTTGGTATGGGCTGCAGACCTAAAAAGGTTATTGTAGCCCTTCCATTTTAGGTTTTTGCATCTGGACTCTTGCCCATTCAACTATTGACAGAAGTTGACTAAAATTAATGAACTACATGGCTAGTTTTAAGGGACTCACGTACTAACGTGATCTTTTTGTTCCCATTAACATGTTTTTAATATTTTCTTTATTATTATATAAATTTTATGTGGAAGTCGATGAATCATGTGAATCCCTTAAAATATAAGAAAATTAAAATTTGATAGAAATGATTTTATCACTCATAATCTTACTTAACTCAAGTTATATTAATTGCATACCTACTGTTATACCTCAATATTGAACTCCTAGATAACAAAAACAGTACGCTATAAATACTGACAACAATGCGTAACGTACTTCGTGAGTATCTGCATCCAAACCTACTTTTTTTAAAAAAAAGACTTGGATGTAAACCTGTTTTTACGTAGATATATTCTTCAATATGAGTATTTGTATATAATGAATACATATATATCTATATATAACAGGAGTCGGATTTATTGTTTGCATTTTATTTAAGTGAAACATTTTTTTCTTCATTTTTTTATAAACCAGAAAAATAATAATATGATTTTAACCTTAATATATAGAAGTTATAAAAAAATAATAATATATGCACACTCAAACATGTTGCTCTATAGTTAAGACCTGGTTTAGTATTCACAAAAGAAAATGACTTAGTCGCTGCTTAATTATTTTTAACAGGTTAATATACTATATTAAACAAACAAATAAACAAAGATGAAATAATAAAATATCCACATTATCACTTGTTTTTTTTTATCAT
This sequence comes from Abrus precatorius, assembly GCF_003935025.1. Lineage (NCBI taxonomy): Eukaryota > Viridiplantae > Streptophyta > Magnoliopsida > Fabales > Fabaceae > Abrus > Abrus precatorius. The sequence continues at coordinate 15,127,017 of NW_020874406.1, read as the reverse complement.
TATCTCTCTCTGAATAATTAAATTAAAAACTAAAAAAATATGAAACACAAATGCATTTTCTTGAAAAGTTTAACAATCTATACGCGGAGAAATATTTATAACTAGATATAATTAAACAGGATGATAAACATTTTTTAGTTTAATCATTTAAAATGAAAATATTTTGTTAGTTGTGAATAAATAAATTATTTATTTTAATATGGTGTCAAAATTTAAAATTGAAGAATTAGACTAAAACTTATTAGGATTATAAAAATATTAAATTTTAATTGATCTAATTTTTTTATTTAAGAACTTAATTTTGTTTTTTTAACTAATCAACATAATTTACGATCCAAGAAAAATAACATTAGCTATAAGGCCTAAGAATGCTAAATCCCGTAACATCTTGCCTGATGTGAGAAAATAAAAAGGATGAACTTTATTTAAAGTTTTACAATCAAAAGGTCTTTTGCGAGTCATGTAAGCTAATGTATCAGTATAATTATTAGTTTCACCAAAGACATTAGTAAAATAGAGATAACTCAGCTCCGGTCATTATAAGCACATACAAATTTTTTGCCAAGTGTAAAAGAGTTTTCGTAAGTCCAAAATTTCTGAACTATTATTCCAAAAATTAAATTCCAATTATTAAGGTTACTAGTTGTATTATAAACTAGATTGAACCTAAACCAATTACTAAAACTAGAACTAAAAAATCTACACCATTAAGCTTGAAAAATTAAATGATCCAAGGCTTTAGATTCATACAAACAACCTTTTAACACATGCACGGTATATTTAAGTGTAACATATTGAGACACAAGTCTTAAACATATACATTATGAAATATTTTTCTATTTATTAATAATTTACTATGAGCAATTTTTCATAAAAAACAATTTAATTTTGGATGATTATGTCACTTTCAACCTAATTTAATAGGAAACTCATTATTTGTTGTTAAAGACCACGTTAAAACATCACTCAGTCTTAAGATTAAGTGAAGTAATAATAGTTATATAAATAAAAAAACATGAGGATGAGAGGAGGGAAAAAAGATTAAAAAAGGATAAATCTATAAGGACAAACAACATAGATGCTAAAATTCTCAATTATAGGAACCCAACTTTTTATCATATTTTTGTAGACATCATATTCCTAATTTTCCATTCCAAAACATTTGAGTTATGTCTTTTTAAATATTAGGTTTTTTTTTACCCAACTATTGAAGACTTACCGATCTATAACCTATATTTTGCTTTAAGAGTTTAATACTATGAATACTTAATTTTATCTGAATTTTTCACACACATACACACACACACACACATATATATATATATATATATATATATATAATTTTCTTTAAATTTAAATTTTAAATAAAAAGGTAAAGATAGTCAAATTTTTATTTTTATATTTATATTTATATATATTATCTAGTATTCTATTATTTCTCCTTTATATTATCAGACTACCTTTATAATTCAAATAATTTTATTTTATTTATTATTTTCTGCTAATCAAAATTAATTTTTATTCATGAATATTCTTTAACTAAAATATTTTTTTAACATAAAATATACATTCAAAGTTAACTTATTATTTACTTATTTATTTATTTTACTATTATTATTAGTATTTTACAAGCTTAATCTGACTTTTTAAGTCATTATATATGACAATGCTTCAAAAAATTCTTAATTTTACTAAAAGATGCAGAACAAGAAAATTACCTACTAAAGAGCAATAACCCTTCAAAATTACAAACTAAAGATTTGTATAATACAATGTATTGAGAATGATCTTCTAAGAATTTGACATATCAAGATATATGGTAGCAGTAAGACATGTATGGCTTATGAACTGTAGATAATTGCAAAATTTGGACAGGTCAGTGCTATATATCTGGATACACCCGTAAATCACTTGCTCCTGTAGCTAAAGATATCTAATCGAGGATAAATTTACAATAAATGAGAATTACATGTTGGTGCAAATGAAAAGGGATTCGGAGAAGAGATAAAAAATAACAAAGGAGGTGAGGGAAGGGAGCCCTTAAAAGGAGGAGGAAAGTGGTGGAACAAAAAGAATTGAAGGTTATAGAACGAGAGGAGAGAACAAAAATTGAAAGTTGTAGAACAGGAGGAGAAAACAGAAATTAAATGTTGTAGATTTTGAAAACAAAATGGAAAGTTGTAGAACCAAAGGAGAGAACAGAAATTGAAAGTTACAAATTTTGGAGAGAGAAAAACAAAATTGAAAGTTGCATAGCAAAAGGAGAAAATAGTGTTTGCACATCAAGTTCTTTAAGTTTTATTTTCTTATTTCCTTGTTACTGTGTTTGTACATTAGTAAGTTTTATTTTCTTACTCTGATATGTATATATATTTTTTTGTCTTATTCCACTTTTCCTTTTTTTCATTTTGGTTAATTTATGAATACAGTAGCGTTAGTCACCTAACCCATAATATGGTAACAGTTTAATACCAATGTGTTATACTTAGTTACTTGTTAAAAATAACAATGAAAAATGAATTATATAAATGGTTCCTTATTATATACTCTTGAAAAATCTTATCCCTTCTAATTAGCAGTAACAATAATAAATTAGTATTAGTAATTCTTAGTAATCTTCATGTTGTTGATGTTATTTATTTATCTAATTTATTTGTGTATTGTTATTTTATTTTTATATAAAGTAAATATGATTTTCTTTAGACAAATAATTATTATAATAAAATATGATAAACAAATAAAATTTATAGATTGATTCACAACGCAAGCAGGTAGTTTCTCTATGTCATCTGTTGTAACTTGTTAAGACTAGTGTACCTACCATACTTGAAGTTTTATGTAATAAAATTTTTAAATATTTAATTTTAATTAATTAATGATTATTTTATTAATAAATTAAAATATATTATATTTAATATTATCATCTTAATTATGAAACTTTTAATCAATTTATTAAATTAAAATTACTTGATTAACACAACGATCTATAACACTATTGTAAAGCTAATGTGTACTTACGTTATCATTAGTTTTAGGTGATATAAATTTTTTAAATTGAAGGTATTTTATTTTTAAATTAATAAAATACTTCACCCTTTAAAATATATTCTTTCAAATATTTTTATTAATCAAGTCTGAGAATTATTTTTATCAATACAATAATTTACAATTCATCTCATGTTAATTGGACAACTATTTCATTAATTAATCTAAATGTCTTTTCTTAAACGTCCCCCTCTTCATGCAATAAATAATTAAGCAAGTAATTTATTGATTAAATAAAGTGCAACAATTTGTAATACTAATATGTAGCAACTCTACCTTTGTGTATTATAAATTGTCGAGACATATGTATATCTAAGTTATCTTTTGTCGTAAGCACTATTAATATATTTAAAAGTGAAATCTTTTATAAAATTAATAAATTATATATTTATTTTATTAAATTTTCATGACTAAAAATCTTCCTCCCTTAAATTATTAAATAATAAAATTTATTCTAAAAGTAAAATAATATTCATTTTCACTTAATTATATAATTTATTAATCGATTAAAAAATATTTTTTTTATTTATCCTGATTATTAATCAAAATATATTGTATCTTTATATTCAATTAATTAACTTAAATATAAACCATTTAATTAATGCAGTAATTTGTAATATCATTTTTTAACATCTCTATCTTTATATATTTTGAATTGTTGAAACTTTCATATACCAATGTTATTTTGGGTTTCATACAAACATGTTAAACTTTTCTTAATTAAATATTCATATTTACCAATCCATTTAAATATATTTTTAGTATGTTAAATACTCCTTTTTTTATTAGATACAATTAATTTCATACCTAAGAAAAAATATAAATCATGTTTCCAACTTTAATAAATTAAATAACCAAACACTCAATTATTTAAGTACAATTTTTCATTTTATTATATAATACTTTGCGATATAGATGTGCAACTTACATTACTTTCGATCGAAGAATAAGTCATGAGATATTTATGTATAACTTACGCTATCTTAAATTTCTTCAAATATTAATTTTTTTGAATTAAATTATGTATATTAAAAATAATTTTTCATAAATTAAAATATTTGTCTTAATTACTGTACTTTTACAACGATTTACAATATAGATATGTAATCTTCCTTCATTTTTAGTATTGTTCGTCATAGGATAACATGTATAGCTGCGCTATCTTGTCTTCTCAAAGATCTAAACAATTTTTATTTTATTTTTAAAAAAAATATGGTTAATTTTGAAACAAATTCTTTTAAAATTTTATGAATTTCTAATTAATAAAATAATTATATTATTTTTCTATAGAACTACATGAGTAAAATCATATCCGTCGAGTCAAAATAGTTTTTAAAAATATTTTTTCTTTTCTAAGATATAATTTAATATCTAAATAAATAAATTTTCTTTCTTTGAAATAAAAATAACAACATTTATTTTTTAAGGGTTAAATAAATACTTTTTAAAATTGTAATAAATTTGTACAATTAATTTAAGTTAATCGTTATTTAAATGAAGGTTGTAAGGTGCTAATACCTTCCCTATACGTAAATTACTCTCGAACTCATTCTTTATTTCAAAGATAAAACATTAAGTTTTTTCAACTTTTTTTTTTATAAATCTTTGTAGCAACTCTAATGAGTTTCTAAAAAACGTTTTTTACCATACCGTTGTGACCGCCCAATTACAATTGATATCATAATTCATTTAGAGAGATAGTAAATCTCTAATATAATTTTATTATACAGGTAAGGTTAAAATTATGAATATTCTTAAAACTTAATCAATTTTCTTTTTATAAGTAAGGTTGAGATCATGAATATTCTAAAACTTAGTCAATTTTTTTTCTTGGAATGACAAATTTATTTTAGCTAATTAAGTGATATTTTCTATTTTACATATTATCTTATTGCCTATATATTTTATTAATTTTTTCACAAATGATCAAATGAGTTGTAAAAAATAAACATATATGCTTGTCAAACTTGATTGAGTAAGAACAATTCTACTAACTATAAATAAAGACTTTACTTTCCATAAAATATTTTTTTTAATTTTATTCATTAGGTTAACATAAGTATTTTTATTAGGCTCCATTGAAAACATAAAAATGCTCAAATAAAAATCAAATTTTATTAATTGACTAATATCTAAAACATTGTTTATCTTATTAGCTATATTGAAATCAATATTTAAAATCTTAATTTTAAGCATTACATTAAATACTGGATTAATTTTGTTTGTACGGATTACTCATGACAATAAATTTATCCTCATTAAACTTTAAGTTTTAATATAATTACATTCCTTAAAATGTTATTAACACTCAAATTAAAAAATAAGAATAAATTTGAGTAATGATTTTGAAAGAAATAAATAATTTTAAATAAATGTTAAAATTAAATATTTAATATAAGAGAATTGTAGAGCTTAATAAAAGATAAAAAAAAGTTTTAAAGTTTTAAATTTTAAAAAATTAAATTTATAATATAAAAACAAATATAGTTGAGAAAATATAAGAGTAAGAAGTGGCTTATGTGGCGTAAGCCGTATCCTGTTTTGTTTTTTAGTCATTTGTAAGGCGTATCTGGTTGGTGTAATGGTGTGTTGGTATTGTACAAGTCCTTGGGCCCAAGAGTTGTATGCTCAAATTAAATTTCACCCAGAAACTTCAATCAATACTACAGAAACGAAGGCCAGACAGTAGGTTGGGCCCATTAATTTAGCTCGTTGAAACCCAATGGTTCTTCATTTTATTGCCCCCACGTGGCTACAACTTGTCATTATAGATATGTGTAATGGAGTCCCTCCCACCCAAAAAAATTGTAATGGAGAAATTCTTACTTGCTACATGTGTAACATCGATCTCGTATCTCGTAGTTTTATCCAGTTGTTTCTGGACCCCAAAAGAAGAAAATCCAGTTGTTTGGAACCATGATCTTAAAAACTAACGAGTAACTATTGACTTCTGATGGCAGTCCTTATCCTGATAGTTACTACTCATGCTATTATGCCTTAGGATATTGTAACCAAAAGAAAAACTAAGTTGTCCCAATTATATGATAAATTATTTTTTTTCTCTTTAACACACGTCTTTGTTTAACAGCTATATGTTCCAGTGAGAAAATACTTCAATCATCAACTTTCCTTTTCTCGTTTTCGCAAATAATCATTTCCCCAAAATATTGTTTGATTTTATAACAGAAAAAGAAATCCTGCAGATAATATAGATAATGAGATTATAATTCACGTGGACTTTCAATTTAGAAAATTTACTAGTGAGTGTACAGATTCAACAACTACCTATTTTAATAAGAGGTTGAAAGAAGAAAAGAAGTCATAGAACATGAGTGGGAGATAATTATGATGAAGTGAAGCAAAACAAAATGCAGGAGATCTAGATGATGATCAAGTTGAAAGTGGGCCTAGGAAGCGTACATGCGTTCGCTTTCAAATTGGGGCTTCTCTTGTTGATTTGGACAGGTGATGCAAATAATTTTCCGGAAGAGGTTGGTTTGTAAGTGAAACCCGTTGATGCATAGGCCACACTGGCTTCGTTCTTCTGTCTTGATAGTTACTCATCTGACCCACATGACTATAATAAGACAATATAGCAATTGGATCAAAGGAACTATGTCGGACTAGGTCCCTCTCCATGCTCCTCCTCACTCTTCTTAAATATTAGCTTCTGACTTTTTTGGGTGAGGTATTAGCTTCTGACTTTCATGTACCAACTTGATTTTTATTATTATTATTCAACAAAATTATCTGTGACTGTTTTTTATTTTCCAAAATAAAAAATCACCATTGTAAATTAAAGCTCTTTGCCTCAATTATTTCAGTTAGTTTAAAGTAATTTTTAATGTATAATTGTTTTATGCATCAAAACTAAACGCTTTTATTTATGATTTGTTATTAAGACTGATGTGGTTTAACTGTCAATTTTATGGATTATCTTATGGATTGGTGTATGGAAATTATATTGGAGCAAGCCTCGAGAAACTTCACTGAAATGTCTACCTAGTTGATAGTAATGGCTATCATAACGCGCTTTCAAGTGGACGGAGAAAATTTTTCCTAATGAAAATGTTTTACATTTTTTTTAATCAATAAAATGCCATATATAATAAATATAAAAAATATCTATACAGAATAATAATGTATTGTACATGAAACGTATTAAACTAGCTTTGAATTTTTAAAACGATATTGTTTGTAAATTCTACATATATCCAATTTATTACACTAATTAACCTTATATAAAGAAAACACTTTACTTTGGATAAAAACAATAAAGGTTAAGCTTAAAATTTCACGCATTTATAATTAATTATACTGTCAAAATAGCTAGATTTAGTTAAAAAAGAAAAACTCAAACAAAATTTTAGCTTCATGTGCGTTGATAAGGATATACAAGCTTTTCTTACAAAATTCGACTAAAAATATATATATGAAGTTGAACTTATTACTAACCCCCCCCCCCCCCCCCCCCCACAAACTGTATAAGGAATGAGAATTGATAGTCTACATTCTATATATAGAAAGAAAATTGGTGTACATATTGCTTTTAAAAAAAATGGCTGGCACTTGAAAATAGAGTTATCATACACGAACTATTCCTTGTTCTATTGATCATTTATATTTCTTTTTTTAAAAGGAAAACACTTAATTTTATAATCATAAAACTTTTTGTCTTTTACGAATGATCGATGTGAAGCAAATCATGTAAAAGCAAATAATGTAATCTTGTATTTGAGATGTGTAACTTTTCTTTACTTAGGTCCCACGATTCTAATAATTCTTGCTTGCATAAGATGCTACATCATCCGTGCATTATTGCTGCTGCTTTTGTATATAACATTCACTTTCCAGAATTACAAGGAAAAATGTTCATGTTCCAAATAGAAATCGTGGACAATTAATGGACTATATTAATCTATGATTAAGATAATGCAAACTTAAGTCACTGCACAATTAGTACCACTTAATTATACCAATTAAACAATATGCACAAAATTAATGACATATACTGGTTCTAGTAATAAATACAACTAATTCACAAAAAGAAATACAGTTAATTTTATTAATGATGTTAAATTTATTAATAATTTGAATATATTTTTAAAATTCTTGTTAGTTAATATCTCTAAAAAATAAATAACTAATATAAATAATATTTTTAACCAAAATTTTTAGTAAAAATAAATTAGAAATAACAGTGAATATGCATTTAATGACATTTTAAATATATTTTTGAATGAGTATCTTAAGGGCACTTATCATCTTTTTTTTTTTTTTTACTAAAATATCACCTTTAAAATTATTAAAATTCAATGTTCTATTCTATTTCATCCAATCAATTACCTTGTCTTCGTTAAGAGTAATTTTATAAAAAATTAATTAATACAAGAAATAATTTGTTAAGAGTCTTAAAAGGATCATGGAAAACTGGGAAAAGGTCTTATATTTAGGATAAAAGTAACTAAGTAAGTAGTTTAATTAATATTCATCCTGAGAAAGAAAGATCGTTAAAAAAACCAATGGCAATAAATCGGAAAAAAAAAACGTTATTGCACTTATAACGAACCATGCACCGTATGGCTTAGAGATGATAATTTTTTTATCAATTAAAATAATGGGGAATAGTAGTGCAACATTCAAATACTAATTAATGAAGATAATGACCATTCAATTTCACTATACCCTACAATTACATGTCTGGTTTCAAACCCCAAATTAAATACAAGCCACGCTCGTAAAATATATATTCATAAAAAAATAAATAGCACGCTTAAGTTTAATGATTATAGGAGATTTTGTCAAAGGTTCGAGGCTCCTAGAAAATATTTGAAAAAAGGAATAATGGCAATCCCTCATCCAACACAAGTCAATGTAAAAATGTATATTGCTATGGCAGAAGTAGTAGAAGTTATACATTGGAACACTTCCTCTATTTCCTTAATCTGTCGTTTTGGAGAGAAAAAAAAATTTAAGATAATATTAAGTATATTTTTTTCAATTGTATATTATTTTATACCAATTAAAAAGAGAAAAAAAGAATAAAAATAAAAATAATTATATTTTGTAAACTCCTGTATGTGCTGTAATCTTAAGCAACAAATAAAAATCAGAGGGGGCATATAAATTATAATTAGGGTTCATGCTCAATCGAAATATCGCCATCGGGAGGACGATTGATGAAGATAATTGTAATGCAACTTGGCAGCAACTGTTGCATCGGTCTCATTTCTTTAATTTCCATGCAAAGGATAACAACAATGGCGAGGGGCCGCTTTTCTTGCATGCGGCTGAAGGTCCTTTTCTTCCCGAATTTTTGTGGATCCAATTTCCTTATTTATATTCTCAACCATTTCTCGTTATTATTGTCATTTTCATTTCACTATTTGCATTTTTTACTAACAATTTATTATCATTACAGTATCTTTAAATATTTTTTATTAGATGAAAATAAGGTTGTATTACATTTTGTTTAATTTTATTATTTATTACAAATAATTAACAATAATTAAATTATTTTTTAAATGATTTAAAAATTAGAGAGAGAAAGAATTTAATCATATTATTATAAATTAAAAAATTCTTACGCTCAATAACTTATATCTAGCTAACGGTCAGTGAATATATATATATATATATATACATACTAAGTCAGTCCATAAACACAGGAAAAAACTGAAAATAATACCACAAGATATAAAGTTTACAAATAAAATGGTAATGATTAGTTTGGGACAAAAATTAGTAAAATACTTTAAAATGACTTATTCGAAAGTGTTTTATTCAATTTGTGCGACTCTATATTTCATTAATATTTTTTATGTCAACATTTATTTAATTTTTTTAAAGAGATCTCAAATAACTAAAGTAAAGAAATTTAAAAAACTAGTAAAAATGTTTATTTGCCTTAAAAAAAATACTTTTATCAAAACACAAGTAGTATATCTTTATATCTGAAATCTGATTTTTAATTTTTAAATAATTATTAGTTATTTTAAATAAAAATATTTGTAAAAAATATTTTCTTCTTTATATTATATCACGCGACTTTTGTAATGAGTATTTAAAATAGGAATGACAATGGGTAGAGTACTATAGTACCCATCTCTATACCCGTGTTTTTAAAAAATACCAGTACCCAGCAGCATACCCGCGTGGGTATGAATATTAATCCCTGTACCATCTTGTACCCATTACTCGCACTTGTTTGAAAAAAAAATATTCAAAAAAAAAATATTTATATAATTTCACATAAGTAGCATAATAATATAAAAATTTAATATGTAGTTGTCGAATAAGGTACAAATATAGATAAAAAATAAATATTCAAATATCACAAGTGCTAAATGTCTTAATACAATAATTTTCTTAACTAAAATTCTTAGAAAAAATAAGAGAAACTAAGCACACAAGTCATTTGTCGGCGATGACCTTATCTTGTGTGAAATTCGATCGATCGACAAAGTCAGAGTGATAACAAAATAGATCTGTACAATGAGTAAGCCTTCGTGTGGGATCACTTAGTGACCTCTTGTGGCGGCATTGACAACTAACTCTAATGAATAAAATTTTATAGTTGTTATGTTTTAATGAAACAGAGAGTAAAGTTAGGGCAGATAAGTTCAAGTATTAACAATGAAAAGTGGATACATAAAATATTTTTTTAAACTTTTAAATTTAAATTATAAAAAAATAATAAATTTAATTAAAATAATATATATATATATATATATATATATATTAATACTAGTATTTTTAATTCATGTACTATACAAAAGTATTTTGTCAAAAATATGAATTTTTGAAAAATTATTTTAATGAATTAAATATTTATTATATAAATTTAAAAGAAAGAATTTGAATAAAAGATAAATGGTCACAATAAAATTTTATAATAAAAAAATATATGTGTATATAAAAAAAATTATACTTTTTTATCTAAAGAAAAAAATTAACAAATAAGAATTAACAATAATTTTTTATATTTTATATCTTTTTAAAAACTTCTTTGAACGTAAATAAATAGTAAGAATAATATTATTTAGATTCAATAGAGTATAGTTGTGTTTGTAATGCACATGTTGCATAAGAAAATATTATTTTAAATTAAAATATAAAAAATAAAATTTAAATATTATCAATAAATAATAAATTTACAATAATAGTAGGTGATTGTAAAATTTATAAAATATTTACTACTTTGTATTTAATATAAATGAATAAACTCATAAATTCATAAATTCATCTCTCAAATAATAGTGATCATGTAAATTGGTCTCTTATTTAAATAGTTTTGTTAATGTTTCATATAGTAAATAATTATAAATTGAAGTCTCTATTATTAATAGACACTTAAAAAATGTTAAACGACATGTGTTTTACTACCGTGAACTCTAAAAATATTGTTTTCAACCTAAACAAAAACACAAACTAACTTTTACCTTAATGGCTATGGTTGACTAATATAAGAATAGATCCTAGATCTTTTCTGAATTTTCTTGAACATAGCCAAGACTTGAATCATTGTCGGATGTCTCTAAGGTTGATCATCCAAATAGGAAAACACAACCTTTAGATGCTAAAAAGCTCAATTTCTAAATTGAGATCTTCCTTTATAAGCTTAAGGTAAAAAAAACATAACTTATTTTCATAAAAGCATATTGTTTAATCCATCCAACAAGATTATTATCACAAAAATCATATTAATTAGTAGGTATCTTCTCCATTAACAACTTCAATAAAACCACATTATAATTATAAACATTATTTTTGGTGGAGCATTTAAAGCTTTGATAGTACTCAGGAGGCACACACCATAGGATGCCTGTAGTGTGCTCACACTCAAATAAGTATTCATAGCACTCATAAGCCTAACGATTCCAAAATTAAACACTTTAGCTTCCAGGTTCTCATCAAACAACACATTGCTTGATTTCATCTCTTTGAGAATGATGTGCAGGATATAATTATGGTGAAAAAATTGTTAATCCCTTGATTATTCCAATGGCAATTTTCCTCCTCATTGCCTGTCTCAACTTGATCCAGCATTCTTTTGGTTGTGCAAAACATCCTCAAAGCTTTCGTATTTTATTTACTCATAAACTAAGACTCTTTCCTCCTCCAACATTGCAAAAGCACATAACTTGATATTAAATCCAAAACAGTCATGAAATTTGGGGAAAAATTTTAATTTAGACAAAAGTTGGTTTGTATCTTAGGATTATGTTGAAGATGACATTATTTAGATTGCACATCACTTAACATGAAAACTCAATAAAAATTAATATTTTTCAAGCATTAAATACATGACAATTTACTATTTGAGAGATTAATGAGACTATACCAATTAAAACAATCACTATTATTTGAGAGTTAAATTTATGAGCTTATTCTGATATAAATTATATTATGAGTTAAATTTAAAGATAAAAAATAACGTAGAGATTAACATAAAAAAATAAAATTTTATAAGTTAAATTGCTTGAGTTGTACAATTTAGAACACTAGTACGTTTATTCCTCTAATTATAGTTATCCATTTAATCATTATCTTGTAACATGGCTGATTTAAAATAAAATTTAAGGAACTTTAATTTTTAAAAAATTATTTTAATAATGACAATAATTACAAGTATTGTCAATATATATTTTATAAGCATTCTGCATTTAAAACGAATCGATCTTTTGATAATAGTTCAATATGTATAATAAGTCCTTAAGTCTCCTTCGTTCTTAGAAAAACAAAATATTGATATATACTAACTAAAACAAACAATAGTTATCAACAAGATAATGAAGAGTTTGAGTTAGACTTTTGGTGTTGTTTTTCGTACTATCTTATTGTTAAATTTGTTATCCTCGTGGACGTATTTAAACTTATATATAATGGTACTTTGATTAACTTTATTATTTGATGTTAAATGTTATTAGACATGTAACATTTAAATATTATTGTTGATTTTGAATATTAAAAATTTGCATGTATGTTAGTTAAATTTATTTTGATGTTGTTGGATTTTCATTATTTTGATACAGGAAAGTATAATAATTTAATTTTATGTTATTACATTAAAAAAATTAAATTAGCAAAAAATTCTTAGTTAGAGAGAAAATTAGATTCTCTTTTAAATTAGAAACTAAAAAAAATATCTTTAATTAGAGAGAGTAAATTTAATCTCTAAACTAAGTTGTTAATACCAATAATTTTTTTTTTCACTTTTAATTTCAAATTATTTTTCCGATTTGGAGAGAGACTTTAGATATTTTGTGACAAAAGTGATTTTTTTTAAAAATATTTAGTGATGCCTAAATTAACAATAAAATTTATTTCCTTACAAAATTTATCTTTAAATATTTTAACAATAGAATTTTTAATATTTAGATAGAGATTGCTTCCCTCTCTATTTTATTTAATAGTCAGTAGCTAAGTAAAATAGAGAAAAAAAACTTGAAAAAATGATACAAGAAAGAGTCATATTAGAATTCCACTTGCAGCTAATATTTAATTCAAAGTTCAAACTTATTAGTCGTCTTCCTTGAACGGGGAGCTGTATTGACGCCTTCAGTGTGAAATAACATTTATATCATCGAGTTGATTTTCGACCAAGTCCAATACGTTGTGACTTCTATTCGAGTCAGATTTTAGAGAGACACTCTTTAGATCTTGAGCGTATGTTTTCATGCTTTGTTATTCAAAATTATATTATACAAGTCTTGGGGTCATTTGCTTTAAAATTTTGTGGCTTGATATATTTATTTAAGTCAGTGTAGGTGATTTTCATTGACCTCAGCGTGCTAATTAATGGATTAGATATATACTGATCCATTTTTTTTTTCACTGTAAGAAGTGAGTCAGATAAAGGAGCATTGAGAATGGGTAGGGTCACAGGGGACCTACAACAATGAATAAAGGGAGCAAATGTGGACCACGGCATTGTCTCCTCGTAAGAGAGTGAAGAATGGACTAACGTGAGCATCATGTTAGTTGTCATGGTAGACTAGCTAACTCTCTAATGGTCCCGGTGACTATTGTCTATGTATGTTCCGGAGGGTGTTATGGGGAGCATTTAAACGAGGGTTTCACATGCCCTAATAACCCTTCCTTTACTACAAACCACGTGGCCTTTTCTATCTTTCGCCCCTCTTCTTTAAACGCATCTTCATTAATTTAACTAACCCATTGCTAAATTTAAATCACACGAGAGTAGAGATAGAGATTTCTCGCTTTAATTTGGTTTAAACAAGCTTCCGATCAGTGACACATTCAATTTTATGGAGATGAAATGAAAACAAATCATTAGATTGTCTACTGTGTGACTACGCCCACTAAAGACTATCGTTTTAAACTGTGTTCAGTAGTTATTAATATAGCTGTTTATTTTATTTTTTACCTTTAAGATAAGGCTCGCAATAACTCTTACGAGGAAAAAGGAAGAAATGATGACAAAATAAAACAAGATCAAATATAATTTAATTATAAAATACTGATAATACATATCTTTTATTATTGAGAATTGTTTACTTTTGTCATAACTACTTTAAAAGTCATTTTAGGATATTTTTTAAATGGTCGAAAGAGTGAAAAAAATTACACTAGTAATATATTAAAATTTAAAATATATTATAAGAAATCAGATATACTATTTTATAATTTTTTAGACTTAATTAACTAAACTATTTCAAAGAGACAAATTGTGGTTTAATTTGTGTGTCTTTACAATCACATTGTGGCTACAATTGTAGTTGCAAGAATTATATTCGTCCATTTTTTTCAGTTATATCGCAACTATAAGAAAATATTTGACAATTAGTATTTCAGATGATTTTTTTACTAATTTATATTTTATTAGACCTAAATAGAGATATGTGGTAAATAAACTTATCTCATTAATCTATAACATTTTAAAAAATCATTTAAAGCAATCTTTAAACGTATGATTTGTATTTGTTTATTTATTTATTAATTAATTAATTATTATTACTACTACTTTAATAAAATTTCTCATTATACCATTTATGTTAATTATTACATCTTTTTTATTATTTATTTTAAGTTTTAATACAATACTTGTTCATAAAAAAGAATTTAAAGTTAACTATAAAGAACCTAAAAAATCATATCGATTTTTTCTATACAATAAGAAAATATATAGAAAATTTCATATAAACATGCCTCTTTTTTCCTCTCATTGTAGTTTATTATCCATTTTAAGGCCTAATCTTATAAATCAATTTTAATTCAATAAACAAATTTAATAACTTTCTATTAAAAAATAACTTTTAATTTTCAGCTAATATATAATTTTTTAAAATCAAATATTGTCTAATTTAAAACATCACATAGCTTTTGTGATTTGCTACCGAATGAACAAGGAAGAAAGTACATGCCTTGGCATTTTTACCAATAATGATTTGGGGTGTTTCAATATTGCCAGTTACAAAACTGGAAAGCTTTTGTTTCATGTCTTAAGCTTTGTGCTCCCATAACAGTGCTTTTGTGAGTTGTGTTTGCTAGAGCTAAAATGCCATCAATTGCATCAATCAGATCGTTCTACCCCGGTGAGAGACCGTATTTGTTGTTGTTTGCTCGGAAAGAATTAGATGGGGTACCCTCTTTCCATGGCTTGTCCATGAATTTGGACAACGTTATTAATTCGCATTATATTACTTTGATTGCTATAGTGTGAAATTAAGGGGCGAGGACTTGAACCCCTTTGTCTTTACTCTTTAGCATCCTATTCGTCTTGGCTTAGGTCGCTTTCAAATTTGTTTCCTTGCATTTATTTAATGGGGCTACACTTTTTTTTTTAAAAATAAAAAGAAGAAAAAAGCTTGAATGACAGAGCAGGTTAATTTAAAACAGTCACTATGGATTTTTGTTTTTCTTTTATTATTATAAGTTAAGGATTTGTTTTATTTAGATCACATGTATTTTTACAATGCGATGAAGCTATCAAATTTTTTATCCATAACATTTAAATCCAAAATTACTTAAGAAAAAGTAAATAAACTCTCATTAATATATTAACTAATTAATATAAAGTACACGCTCTTTAGACAAAAATGATCTTCTGAAAACGTTTATAAGGATATCTTACTTAAAATCCAAAATAGTTTCAAGTTTTACTTTTTCATATGGCAGACTTTCATTGTTAGGTTACAAGTGTAATAATATCAATCTTCATTAAAACTTGTATGCATTACAACGACATAAAACTAAGCAAGTAAGTCAATTCTCATTGACAAAAGAATTATATAAACAAGTTTAATATATATATAGTATTCCACATTCCACAAAATTAGTCGGAGATGGAACTCATTTCCAAAATGTCAATTTTAATTATCCATTCTCGTATAGTTGACTGTATAAATGAATGCAAAGAACTCCTGTCCTGCTATCACTACAGTCGACTTATTTAATATATATATTAACTTTAATTACGTTTGCTATTATTTTCGGATCAACATAACTGGCTAAAGAATTCTCTCTGATCCGAAAAATTTTTCTTTTCAATTTGGAAAGTAAATTAGTGTGTACATAGTTTAATGAATGTTAAATTAATATCACATATTCGCATTCATTATTTCATTGATTTGGTAAAAATGATGTTTAACTACTTTTAAGTTAAATTGCTTTTGCCTTAAATTAACATTATAAATTATAACTTTTTAGTTGAGTTAATTAAAAAATAAATAAATAGAAATTACGCCACTTTAAGATTGTAATCATCATCATTATATGTATTATTAATAAGTTTTGCAACACCTTTAATCCTAATCCCAATTTGATGCATAATGATGCGACAAACATGGTGTAGCTAGGTTGATATACTTGATATAATATCTTTAGGCCTATCTTGCTGTTTTTTTTTTGTAATTAATATGAATTCAGATATCTAAGTAGGTTTAATTTATATTGCAACGTACGGATTATTATCATTTAAACTTTTCAATCGAAATCCTTGATCATGATACCCTACCCCGCAACACAAAAAATTATAAAACTATATAACAATATGAGTGTATTTACAGTCTCCGCCACTTTTAGCTGCTAGGTAGGGTTACTTCAGAGTGGTTTCATTTAACGAGCCACCTCAAACTCGAAACTCCAGAAAGTTATATGCATCGAATAGCTGTCTTTCGCCTTTCTCACAACAATGTTGAACACAAGGGGGGAAGAAAACTTTTTAAAATATAAAATAACGGAAAAAGGGGGGAAAATGAAAGAAAACGGGGCTATGCAAATCAATGAGCGGGGTAACAATCCAGTTAGCTGTGTTTTCTTTGCGTCAAACATTTTTACAACAACAAGAACATAAAAAAAAGGTTTAGTATCTGTCACTTAAGCGCTTTACTGCTTTTAAAATGGATCAACGTTTTCACTAAACTCTATCAAAATATTTAACAAGAGCTAAAAGGCATCCAGTGATTTTTCACTTTGTGACTTTCTCTCACTTTTCCTATCAATGTGATAAGGTCTATGGAATTGAATATTCAGAAATCAAGTAGCTAGAAACCAAGGGCGGATGACAGGTTACAATTTACATGTGATTAGCAATTATTGGTTGTTTTACTTTACTTTTAGCCTACGCACCAACTTCCTAAAATTTATAAACTTAATAATCCTTTAATAAATAAACCATGCCTCTTGTAGTGAAGAATTATGGAGGTTATTTATTAGAAAAATTTATGGAGGACAAACACCAGTCTTCAATTCGCATACGATAGATGCATCGATAAAATTATGACTGTCACCTATTTTCATGGCCTCGCGGTTAGCAACCAGTGCCACCTGATTGAAAACTTCGTTGGACGTTTCCCTCATGTAAGTGGTTGGTAATTCTTTTTTTCTTTTTTGGTTTCTCAAAATTAATTGTATGAATGGAATTCATTTCGAAATATTAAATATTTTCGACTTTTCTTTAAATAAAATTGCTTTTTCGTGTTGGGATATAAAATTTGAAAACATGCATGCGTGTATGTATATTGTGCATGCGCGCACACTTACTTTATTATAATAAAAAATAAAAATTTTAAACTTATTCTAAATTTTATTTCTAATAGATTTTTTTAAAACTATTTTTTCCTGAACATCAAATTTTTAAGTCAATTATTCTAAAATCTAAACCAAAAGACACAAAGAATCTTTCTTATATTGTTAAATTCACGCACAAAGCAAATTACTATTGTCATTTTTGTTATACCCGTTGATATGAAAGGAATAACTTGTTTTTAAGACAATGATGAATATGAACGGAATAACTCTAGGAGGAAAATAATATTAATTGCAGGAGCAATACACCGAGCAACAGCTTATAAATCCAAGCTTAAGTTTGACCAATCAATTTGATAATTTTCGTCAACGAATTTGTTAATATTAATCTTAAAATTAATTTTAAGCAGCGAAAGTAAAATACTTTTTAAATACAATTATTTCTTGTATATTTCTAATATAATAAATATTTTTGTGAAGAAAAACTTTTCGCTAATTTGTAGTAACTTAATATGAACTTTAAAAAACTGTTCTTTTAATTATATGCTTACGCAATGCAATCTGTAGCTGCAAGAGTATAATCAAATATTAAAACAAACTAGCTAAGAAAAAAAACAAAGAATGGAGAAACAGAGAGCTGATTTGGGGATGTTTAAACATGATCGAAGAAAATGGCCGACAAAAATTGGATGGAGGTTAGCTAACCGGGAGCATTAGGGTCCATGCTGTGGGCATAGCCTATAATCTAAATTAAGCCTTCATGGACCTTGTGGGTCCCAACTGACCCATTTTCCATGATATTTGCTGTCGGTATGGTGTTCTTCTCTCAAGTTACGTGACTTTTGTTTCTTTGAGTTTTTTTTACTTAACTACCCTTGCATTCTAACCAACCTATTAATTCATAATCCCTAGAATACAATCTTCACTTATCCCATCCCATTTTTCCTGTTGAAATTATATAATTTTTTGTCTTTTTATTATATCACTCTTCGCATACATTAATTCTTAAAAATATTTTTCTCCCTCGCAAAAGATATATACATCCACAAAGAAGAAAATAATAGGTGTAAAAAATATATAATTGAATTCATACAAAAAAATTACAAACAGAGAAGAAAATAACCCATGATGTCTTATGCGTTAGATAGATAAACTTGAAATCCCACGCGAGGGGCTAGCCCGTGGATGACACTTTCCAAATTGATGATAATATTTTAGTATCTGACCAATATTGAGTGATGCGCGGGAGCGTGGTCTTCGCGTGATTATGATGGGGCGGTGGACAAACTTGGTATAATTAACACATTCATTCAGAGGATTGCCTTCTCTCTCTTCCCATTAGCAGAGAGAAGACTAATTTGGTCAAAGTGTCGTATTCAGCATCACGTGGCCCTCTGTGCCAATAGGATTTTGCATATATAAATACCAAGCTAGTGTACTGATTCCCCCACCAATCCATCTTAAACATTTCAGTACAAAAGCATAACGAGAGTTTTATAAAACCCTCATTTTTCGCTCTCCCCAGTTCCTCCCAGAAGTTCGAGCTTTCAATTAATTTCTGTAGTTCTATAAAGATAACCTGAGAAACCTCTTCATACATTTCCCACCCTTACCCACCAAGAAAATGAAGCTCCT
Source organism: Abrus precatorius (assembly GCF_003935025.1). Classification (NCBI taxonomy): domain Eukaryota; kingdom Viridiplantae; phylum Streptophyta; class Magnoliopsida; order Fabales; family Fabaceae; genus Abrus; species Abrus precatorius. The sequence continues at coordinate 15,107,346 of NW_020874406.1, read as the reverse complement.
GTCTACAAAAGCCACATGTAACTCTCACGGCCAAGATTCTTCATACTTCCTAGGATGGCTGGAGTATGACAAGAACCCTTACGATGAGGTTCTGAATCCCAAAGGAATTATTCAGATGGGTCTTGCAGAGAATCAGGTTAGAAATTAATCCTCGTTGCAACAGTATTATTTCAGTGCTTAATTACTCCTTTTCTATTATGAAAAAAGACAAAACTACGAAAAAGAAACAAAGAAACATAAATCACTGTACGTTTTTTAGTAACATTAATCTAGCTAGGACATGCCATCATATCAAGCTTTATTAACGTCCTAATAATTAAGGTGGTGGGCTAATAATATTTTGTCCTTTTTGCAGCTCTCTTTCGATCTCCTAGAGTCTTGGCTCGCTAAAAACCCAGACGTACCGGGATTCAAAAGCGATGGCAAATCCATTTTCCGCGAGCTCGCTCTCTTCCAAGACTACCATGGCCTTCCTTCTTTCAAGAAGGCATTGGTAGACTTCATGGCAGAGATTAGAGGAAACAAGGTGACTTTTGATCCCAACCACATTGTTCTAACTGCTGGAGCCACTTCTGCAAATGAGACTCTCATGTTTTGCCTCGCTGAACAAGGAGAAGCCTTCCTCCTTCCCACTCCTTATTACCCAGGGTGCGTATTTTTCCTTGCAAACTTGTGTAACATTCTGCATCCTCCTTTTCCACGAATATAACTAATGGAATCACATCATGAACAAGATATGATGTCATGTTTAAATATTGTGTGTATCTCTCTCCTAATAATAAACATTAAATAGGTGTAACCTATTTATTATCCATCAGGAGTGTGATAGATACATTATTTGAACTTGAACATGTCATGTTAAAATTTGACGTGAGAGAATACATTCTCCTAGTACCCACACCCACATGGTAATTCTTTTATGTTCCCCATACATTTTCCTGATGTTGCTTGAACTTGTGCAGATTCGATAGAGATCTCAAGTGGCGAACTGGGGTGGAGATCGTTCCAATACAATGCACAAGCTCCAATAACTTCCAAATCACTGAATCTGCTTTGCAACAAGCTTATGAAGACGCAAAGAAGCGTAACCTCAGAGTCAAAGGCGTGTTGGTGACAAACCCATCAAACCCACTAGGCACTACAATGTCCCGGAGCGAATTGAACTTGCTCATTGACTTTATCAAAGACAAAGACATGCATTTGATAAGCGATGAGATATACTCCGGGACCGTTTATTGCTCCCCAGGCTTCGTCAGCATCATGGAAATCCTAAAGGAAAGAAATGACCATAAGGATTATGATTATGATTCTCCAGTTTGGGAAAGAGTTCACGTTGTCTATAGTCTCTCCAAAGACTTGGGTTTACCAGGTTTCCGTGTTGGTGCCATCTATTCTGAAAACGACGTCGTTGTGGCGGCAGCAACAAAAATGTCAAGCTTCGGTTTGGTTTCCTCACAAACCCAGTACCTCCTCTCAGCCATGCTCGGCGACAAGAAGTTCACCAAAAACTACATCTCCGAGAACCAAAAGAGGCTGAAACGACGACAGAGAATGCTCGTTTCGGGCTTACAGAAAGCAGGTATTAGCTGCCTTAAGACCAACAATGCGGGCTTGTTTTGCTGGGTTGACATGAGGCACCTTCTCCATTCCAACACATTTGAAGCTGAGATGGACTTGTGGAAGAAGATACTGTACGAGGTTCGATTAAACATATCACCCGGGTCGTCTTGCCATTGCACTGAACCTGGCTGGTTTCGTGTATGTTTTGCTAACATGTCGGAAGATACTCTAAACCTAGCCATGAATCGATTGAAGGCCTTCGTTGCAGACTCCAATGACAACGGGTTTAGTAAGAGAAGAGCTCAGTCTTCAGGAACTTCAAGAAGAAAGTCACTCTCCAATTGGGTTTTCCGGCTATCATCTCGTGATCGTCGTGAACAAGAAGAACGATAGCCTGGTCATGATGTGAAGTCTGAGCGCATGCACAATTAACTTTATTTTTTTTTTCCTCCCCGAATATTTTTGGTGGAGTTAAAACGACATCTTTGTTGTTATTATTATTGTTATTATTTTTTGAATGGGGAAATTGTAGAGAGAGAAAGAAAAGCACTCTGTCCATTCGGATGTGAAGTGTGGACTTTAGTCAGCTAGCCTCGTTTGTATAAGTTCCATCTCAATCATCAATTACCTTATTGCGCAAGAAAAATCTTCTTAGTGTTTGAAATATATGAATATAGTTATCAATTACTGTTTTCATGATTGTTGTTCAAAAGAGACCTACATATATTTGCAATTTGCACATAAATCATATACCCGGTAGCTTATGGCTTAGTTCTAGATACTAATTATAATCAATTAATTATGGCATATGCATGTGTGAACACGCACATTGCTTACGAGAACTTACGCGTACGAAAATAATGGCATCGGCGAGATAAGCGGCCACACACCGTGGGTTGGGCTACCGACGCCTGCGCCGGTATTACACAGACCGACCTTCTTACGAAAATTTCACTGACCTAACAGTTTTCATCTTTTCAAGGCGTATGAGAAGGAGAACACGGAGAGTAATGAGTGAGTCAATGGCCAGAAAGTCAATAGGGCTTTTCATATAACTATTAAATGGAAAATAGTAATTTTATTTTAACATTTTTCACTGGAACAGTTGTATATCTTCGTGCATTTTATACTCTCAATTTTTCTTAAATTTTTAATAAAAAATTAAATAATTTTTATATTTTAAAGATAAATACATGTGTACTTTATAAAATAGTAGAATCATTATTAAGAGAGTTTACAAGAAAATACAATAAAGCTCTTTATATAATGCATTGAAGAAAATATTTATTGTTATTCTTATGTATTTATTGTTATTTTTATTTAAATAATCTTATTATTAATTTAAATAACAAATAAAAAGTATTTTAAATAAAAATATTTAAATTAAAATAATAATATACATGTTAGAGTGACGATAAACTCATTTACATCTCGTAATAAATAGAATGATAAAAAAATTGAAACAAAATATAAATAAAATAAATAGCATGATAGAGAGATAAGTATAAAGGTATGTAATGAAAATTTTACGTAAGAATATAATTACACCATAAAAATGTTTTTAATTCTCTCTTTTGAAAAAAAAAAGAAAAAAAAAAAATTAAGATCAGCAACGATATAAGGGAAAAAAAAAAGTGGAACATACAACGATATAAGAAAATAATCATGCGAGGTTCAGCTTTGGTTATGTGGCGCGTACAAAATAAAAACTGCTTGCGTTGAAATTTAAGCAAGGAATTTGGAAACCCTTTTTAAAATCCTCACCAACTACGCACGCAAGCGCAAAAAACGTGCAAAAGCTAGAGGTTTTTTCAACCAAAAAAAAAAAAAAAACAAAGAAAGTTGAAAACACTTGGCTTTGTTGAACTTTCTGGGAGTAATCCTCACTGCTCAAAAAGTGATTTTGTCTCAAAACGATTACGAGGTGGCTCTCTCTCCGTGGATGATACGAACTTTCTTTAAGCAACTTCTAGCTTTGAGTCACTTTTCAAGAAATTAACGGACGCAAAAAGCAGTATGAATTGATAATGGTTGGATGAGTAAAACTCGGGTAAAACACTATCACTTTTTTTGTAATTTCAATTCACAACAAAAATTATCACATTAGCCACCATTTTTTTTTCTTGCGCCGTATAATTTACTTTAATCCAATTAAATAAATATCCGTTTGATTATATGTATCATATTTTATTTCTCAATTTATTTTTATTTAGTGATTAAGTAATGATAATGAAAAAATAAATGAAAAAGAAAAGCAATAATAATAATAATAATAATAGTGATGGTAACGATGATAAATGTGTTATTTATGATAGTAGTTATACTAACGGTAATGAATAGTATTAGCATTGATGGTGCAAAACATACTTTATTTTAAAATTTAAATATAAATTTTAAAAATTAAAAACCTGCAACTATTCAAAATATGCCTTAATATATAGTGTCCAACTTTTTAATGTAACCGCAGTTACTTTTGGAAGTAATCATACTTACCACATTATAATTTTTTTATATATATAATTAAGGCGAGTAGTTCTTTAATAAAAACATTAAATTGAACTTTGCTTACAAAAAATTTAAAAGTATCATGTTTTAAGGTAAGAAAAGTGATAAGACTCAAAGAACATTTAAGAAAAACCATTAAGGTTAGTCTAAGGCCATGTTTGTAATTTTTAAAAATATTTTAAAATTAAATTATGATTTACAGGTTTTATAAAAATTGATGTTTATAAAAAAAATTTGGAAAATATTCTAGAATTTAAAATTACATTTTAATGAATTACATCATAAAAATATTTTAAAAAAATTTTAAATCAGTATTTGCTTGTAGTTGAACTAGTGTTAAATAATGGTCACGTAAAGAAAAATAAGATCATTCATTGTTCATCAAGGAGTATGTCTTACTTAAAGGAGTGAAAATCAATTAAATTCGCTAAAGCTGACAAATGGCAATTTTACTGTGTTGATCAACTCAGATTGCTTCGTACTTTCTTAAATTCGTTTTAGGTATTATTTTGGTACACGTATTGTTTTTTATATAAAAATAAAAAGAGGTCATGCACATTTTTAATTGAAGAAATTTAGTAATATACTAATATATACAATTTTTTTAGATACCAAATACTTATCCCTTTTATGCTTAATTAAGTTGGAGACATTGTGATGTTATAAAGTATAATAATTAATTGCAGAAAATCAATTAAGAATTATTCAGTAAAAAATTCACACAGCTTAATTTTATTTTTCTTAATTTACGCATTGTGAAATCTAGGCATGTGCTATAGAAACTATATTATCTGTTTTTTCTCACACAGTCCCCTTCACATTGAACAATCAATATTTTCGTTACAACTAACTAACATTTCATGAAGTTTGTTCCGCGCATGTTTGTTAATATACGCACATAACTATGAAAACATTATACATGTCATCGACACGGTATTTTGTTGAGATATTTTAAAATGCACCCTGGATTCAATATATATCTCGAACAATGAAAATTAAAAGCTTATTGCAGGTAAAAAAAATACGACATATTTTCTATTTCATTATTAGTTTTTACGCCCAATCACAAACGAATTTTAATTATGCTAAAAAGACATCAACAGATTTTTGGTTTCACTGTACATACGCACACCTAAGAGTGCAAGAACACACACACTCACACTTTACACATTTTCTTATCTTTTAATCGATATAAATTAATTTTTTACAATTTTTAAATTTTTAAAATAATTTTTAATGTATATTTAAAAAATAAAAAATTATACTGTTTAATCTCATATAATTTCTAGTACAAATTTATTATATAAAAACTTTCATTTTATCCCCTTTTAAAAATATTTATAATAAACGTTTTCTTAACTGTCCCCATAATTTAATTGTAAAAAAAAAAATCCCAATAATTTATGCATGCGAGATGTATTGTTTAATTGACTCAATTAATTTTGAGTTTTTGCCAAAATTATACTCACAATGCAATTTATATCGTCATTTAATTATAATATATGAATAAGAATTATTAATTTGTATATATAATATATGAATACAAATTATTGAATCAGAATAATTTTGAAGCATTATTAAATGAAAATGTTTTAAGGGAATAAGTTTGTATTAAAATTAAAATTTTTTAAAAATAATTTAAATCATTTTTTACTTCTATTTTTTTTTCTTTCTTTATTTTGTATCTCAAGATTTTTGCTTAAGAAAATTTAACTGAAAAGTAAATTTAGAGTTTAAAATGTTATAGAATTGCCATATAGTTTTATCTTTGAATTTTGAAAAATATTAACATTAACTATGTTAATTTTACATAATACTACAAAAGGGATATTTTTTTTAATCTTAAAGAGAATATTCATTGCATACACTTTCAATAAGTTATTATCTATCTATCTATCTATCTATCTATCTATCTATATATATATATATATATATATATATATATATATATTTGTGGCAGTACCCTTTACTGTTTTTTAATATTAATTCGTGATTATTTTGATGGAGAACAAATTAAAATTTTGTATTTAAAATAATACCATTTGTTTACATTAAAAATAAAATATATTTTGTAGTTTTTACTTTAAATCATGAAATTTATCTAAATTATATCTGTATTTTTTCAAAAATGCATAGTAGGAGTAAATATTTACAATACTAAAAAAAATCAAATTATTCTATTTAAATTATAGATGAAATTAATTGTACTAATATCTAAATTTCAATTGTATATATTTACTCCTTATAGAATTAAAAAACTTTCATTAGAGTGAGATTGAAACTATAAATTTAAATGTCAGGAGTACTAAGAAAATTCATCACATACTAATGGAGATTGTAGGAAAGTCTTAATTAATATATAAATTACAGGGATAAATATTTTATTTAAAAAAAGATAAATGTTTTTATTGTATAAGAATGAAATTTTACACTGAATTGATAAATTTCATTTATAAATATTTGTATTATGTAATAATGAAAACCTTATACGAGAATACATTATTATCTAAATCACATATGAAAACAAATTGAATCATGGGGATAAAAAGTTTACATAAAATGGTAAATTCTATACTACCTTATCAATCAAAGAGATTTTGGTATCTCCTTGAATTAAATTAATAAAATTTAAATACATGTTTATTATTATCTATGTAATTATAATACAAAAAAAATCTCAAGCGAAATAAAAAGAGAAATAAGACCACTTAAATAAAATTTCTGTTAAATTAGGTACAATTTTAGAAATATTATGATAATTGCTTTAAAAAATATTAAAATATGATATTAGGTAACTATAATAATTGAAATATTAATATAATTAATGATTGAGTAGTTAAATTATTGTTATTCAAATATTAAAGTAAGATATTAGAGTGTAGATTATAAACATACTCCTAATTTGAGAGAAAAAATTAAATAATATTTTTAAATTTTCATTTTAGTCTTTTATTAAATTTTATTCATGTTTAATTCTTATATTCAACAAAAGTAATATGTTTTTGTCCCTTGTCTGGGATTAAAAGCACATTACTTTTGCATGTTATAGGTACAAACAAATAAAATTTAAACAAACTTTTAAATTAAATTTGACTGTTTTAAAGAAATTTAAAATATATTTAATCCATACAAATAATAGCTTATGAAATAAAATTATAGAAATAATTCATAATATAGTCTATTAAATTTATATTTTATTTTAAATTCATTCTATTTTTTAGTTCAATTGAGTGTTTCTAACTTTTATTTTTTGTTCATAACAATACTATTAAATTTATCCAAAATATCACTAAAAATTATGTTTTAAAATTGAGCCATATCGACTCATTAATTTTTTGTGTGTAGGCAATAAAATAATAAATTATAGGTATGTTAATAATGAGTTAAGGCCTTAATAAATTCTATCATTTTTAAAATATTGATATTTCATAATTGAAGTTAATTTGATCTTAAAGAATGATTCGATTTGATATTTTATTTTAGTCAATAAAATCACACAAAATTTTTATTTCTTGGTTGCTACTTAATGTTTAGAACAATTTCTTAATCAATTTCAATAATTAGTAAAAGAAAAAAAAATTGTGCGTTCAAAATGAGAATGTGATAAAACGATAACTAATATTCACACTTCAATATATCATTATAATCAATAAAGCTATTCAAAATTTTTATATGATGGCCACAGTACAGTGTTTAAAAGAAAATCTTCAACCAATTTAACAATCTTTTCTTTCTTTCTTTTATTAAAGGCTAACTAAACATGATATTATTATAACAAAAAGATTAACTTGAGAGAAAAATAAAAATAATGAACTAAATAAAAAAAATAATTTAAAGGCTGAATTTGAAATAGAAAAAAAAGTTAGAAACTGTCGAATAATGTAACCCAAACATGAACTTATGTATTTGAGAATCATGTAACTCAATAATATTGAATATCCTAAAATATCCTTCACCGTTTTGTAAAAGTATGCTGCTGTGAATCAAATAATTGAGAAACAGAAGTATATTTAAGATTTTATCCGATAATATTTATAGTAAAAATTTGGTGCAGGATGTGACAGTTTTGATTACGTGGTATGGGTGACATGTGGGTTTCACATGATGCAGCACATGCTAGGGAACATAGAATACCTGCACTAGGGTTTCATCTGATAGCAGTTAATAAGCATTTTGAATAGTTTCTGAGGGAAGGAACAATGTAGCGACTTGGAAGTCAAGCCCTTCCCTTTGTTGATGGGGACAAGAAGGGTCAATTGAACATGGCTCCTCGCTACCCATAATTATGCCATTCCACCCATAACCCATACAAGAAATTTTAGTACCCTAATTTTGGGTCCCTTTGGTCTGCTAGATAGACCTTTGCGACGTCAATGAATGATTGATCAATTACAGAATTGTCTTTATTTTCGCCTCCATGAAAATGTATGCAAATTTGTCTCTTGTATTTGTTTAATGCGATGCGATTGCGAGGCACCCTATCCATTACCTTAATCATCAAATTAATTACCTTGTCATAGGTGTCGGGAATATAATTCTGTTTTTACTATTTCCATGTTGGCGTCCCTTCAAAATAAAATTATATTCTTAAAATGTTTTATAAAGGTTTTTTATTTTATTATACTATTTAATAATATATACTGAAACAAATATTAATCTGCCACATGTATTCTTTATATTCTATATTAAAGATAATGACGTTCAAATTGACTAAAATTACTGTATATGACAAATTTCTTTATTCAAATATTTAATACAATAGTAACTCCTGTTAATTAATATCTGTATTAAATGATAGATGTTAATATGTGATTGGGTAAACAGATTAAATAAAGTATTTTTATGATAAAATAACTTATAATCGTATGTTATTAAAAAAGAATGTTTCTATAAAATATAAAAATATTCAATAATATTTTCATTATATTTTAAAATATCTTAAGTAGCAACAAAAATATATCTTAAATTTATGTAGAATATCCAATAATGAAATATTTTTTAGAATATTTTAAATATCTTAGAAATTATCTTTTAAAATTATCTATATAATTAAAATTATAACAAGTATAAATAAGGATTAATTCTTTAAAATTTATAAACAGCAGCATCATATAGTAACATATCATAAAACATTAGAGAATATTATTCGTACTATTCTTTTCCTTCTACACCAAAAAAATTCTCAACTTCAATATAATATCGGATTAGAGATTACTAGCATCCTTTATAACCACTTCTCTACCATGGAATTTCATAAAATCATGTGTTCTACTTCATTTCCACGTATATCTTTTTTCTTTCCAAGTACTTGTCCATGGTGGCATACTCATACCATTATTTTTCCAACTTTAGATATATGATAACTGTGCTAGGACCGTCCTTTTCCACGACCTTTTTCCTAACCAAAAATATGTTTAACCAACCCAATTTCCAAATTTTGTCATTGTGTCCTCTTTTCTGCCGTCAAAAAAGCATCTCCACCCACTCTTGTCATCTTTACATGCTAATTGGTTCTTAGAAGTACTCATACAGAAAACAAGAAATAAAAAATAGTTACCTTAATTTGATATTTTTTTATGCTACATGTAATTTTTTTTAAAATATTTCAGTTCAAGTAGAGTAGAATTATTATACATGATAATTTTTTAAATATTTAATATAGCTATATTTATTAAGATTCAAATTAAAAATTACAAAATTTACATTTATGTACTCGTAAAATATTTTTTATTTGTATTTAAAAATTATCATTGTATGTTAAAAAAGAGTTTATAATTTTATTTATACAAAAATTATAAAATAAAAGGAGTTCAAGTATTATACTGTCAAACTATTTGTTTTTTTATTCCTTTCATCTTTGTTTTAGAACCTTTTTCTAAGTAATTCACCTCGACCCACCATAGATTTTGGTGCCAATTGCGAAAAAGGAGAGATGTCCATATTATTTATTCTTGAAAGCACTCGTACAGGAAAGAAGGACATGTAAACGAAGTTTGACACATAGTTACTACATTTACAAACTGAAAAAATAAATTTATTATTTTATAACTTTTGTATGAAAAAAATTGAAAATGTTTTCGTATAATTTGTACATAAATAAAATTTACAAACTCTCAATATATATCTAAACACAAGTCTTAAATATATTTAAAAAATACATGCAAATATAATAAAAAAACTTATTAAACATTTATATTTTAAAAAATATTTATAATTTTTTTCTATACTTTTATGTCTACAAATATATTTAATTATTAAATAAAAATATGAAACTTTTTATATATTTTTAATTTAATAATTACTTTATAAAATATTGTATATACTCTTAAAAATAAGATTTTTATGTACTTTACAAGAAATATAATTAATTTCATTAATAATATTAAATTTATTAATATAATTTTTAAAATTACAGTTAAAATTATTAACTTACTATCTTGCTCTCTTTTTACCTATTTAATTACTTTATCTCTGTTAAAGATATTTTGTAAAAAATATTAATCCAATGAATTTTAAAAAAATTATATCAAAATGACCATGACAAACTGTAAAAAAATTATATTTAAATATAAATTATTATTAAAAAATATAAATTTTTAAAATAAAAGTCTCTGGATCTTTTTACCTTTAAATTATTTATTGTAAACCTTGAATAAATAATTTACAGTTTAACGCTACAAATTACTCAATGAGTAACTCTACTTTATACTTTTTAATATGTTTTTTTATTATCTAAGATTTATTGTAGAATTATAAAATTTTTAATTTTATAATTTAATTTCTATTTTTATAATTTTAAAAAAATTAATTAATAAATAAAAATTATAAAAAAATATTAAATAATATATTTTTAACCCATTTGTTCTCCGGTATGTGTGCCTAACAACACCATGCAATGATGCTGCTCACCGGCCAACAACTTTTGTTGCGCATCCTTTCTTTCACCGTCTCTTCAAAAAACTCATTTCTTTTCAGAGTTTTGTTCTTCTAATTATGGTCTTATTTTTTCAATTTTGTTTTTTGAACAAACTCACAGTTTTGTTTATATGTAAAAGTTATATAAAAGTAAATATATTTTAAAAATTTATCTAAAATAAATAAAAAATTAATTCAAACTAAATAATTAAATATTAATTTAATTTAGTTTATTTAATATTGTATTTAATCAAATTAATTTAAATTATATATATATATATTATTTGGAGTTTTCTAACCTATGCAACCTTGCACAGGATAAACCCCAATAAATGTACTACTTAACCCACATATGTTAGACACTATTTAACTAAACCTTTGTCATCCTCTATTTGCAGGTAATAATCTAGAGTTTCAGCACAAGAGTAGGTATCACGATAGAAATAGAGTACAACAAAAAATCAAAGTCAATCTGGCAGTAGGATAAGGCATCTGCAACATGATTGGAGCAACCAGGTCAATAATGTATTTCAAAATTGAAACCTTGTAACTTTATTGCCCACTTCTGTTGTTTTAGTGTTTCAAATGCTTGAGTCATCAAGTTCTTTAGGTTTTGTTGATCCGTAAAGATATGAAAATAACGATCAATGAGATACTAACACTACTTTTTTACTGCCTCTATAATAACATATATTTTATGAATAGTCAAGGGCCCATTTTCTTGCTAAAGAAGGTGATGGAGTGGCCTTCTTGAGATAACACATCACCCACTATAGTAGCCGAGGCATCAATTTCAGCTAGGAACAATTTAGAGAAATTAGGCAAAACAAATACAAACAGAGTAATCATCTTTTTTTTTTTTAAATTTTGAAAAAGCCAATAAGGTTTCTTTTATCCATATAAATTCGGATGACTGTAATAAGTTAGTAAGTGAAGTAGCGAGTATAGCATAGTGGCGAACAAATTGCCAGTAAAAACTTGTGAGGCCTTAAAAGTTGCAGAGTTGGGTGATCGTGGTTGAGGCCAATCATTAATTGCTTAAACCTTATTATTAGGATATGTCATGACCCTTTTTGTAAAGAACTGAGAACATTGTTTGTACATTACATTAAGATAAATAAATAATAGAGAATATAAGTATGAAATTCTCTTCTCAATTAAAATAAAACAAAGTTTCTTACAACAAATATCCAACAGAACAACATAATATTACATTTAATTCATAATATTCAAAATACCTAAAATTATACTAAATAGTTCCCTCTACATGAGGTCTCAAAATATAAGGAAAAAAGGACTTTGATGCAATATTACTCGACCTCAGCTTCTAACATTTCTTTATTGGCCCCTCAGCTTGTGAAGTAGATGCAACACCTGCTACATCTGCTCACGTACCACCGTACGATCATCGCAGTACATACGCACACAACGACATAGAAAGAAATGCAAGGGTGAGCTTACAAAAATAAAATAAAATCATATATATAGAGCAAAATATTTCTCACAGCAATAGCCCCATGCATTTTCAGCCCATCTAATACACAACATGAAAACGGTTTCCAACTGGTTTCACAGCCTAAGTAATCCAGAAGGAACCGAGCCGGTCCGGGAGCGATCCATTCCGGTATCTGGATCCAGACAGCACAGCACAGCAGCTCAGCATGAACTTACCATTACATGTCTACCCACCTAAACATGTAACTCGGCTCTATAATGATGCAAAATATATATCTCAGCATGATGCACACCGCCAAAGTTATTTTAACAGCTCAACTAAAGTAAGTTTATAATAGATCAGCCAAAATCTCAGCATTTTAAATCAATTAATAGCAGTTACAGCTTAGAAAATAGCTTTTATTCAAAAGATCTAACAAAATCATATCAAAACATCTTGAAATAGCATATTAAACCGTTCAAAATGTAGTTCATAGGTTAAAGTAAACTCCCCTTACCTCAGAAAGATGATTAACACTAGATCTACCGAATATTACTTATTTTAATGCAAGATTCACCGAAGATTCAGCTTTAGAACGAAGTTTCTCCTAAGAACACCATGAACTTCTATGAGAAAGAGAAGGAGAAGAGAAACAAACGGTAAATCTAGCTTCAAACTTAAAGAAACTTACTTCAAATCCTTCAGAATAGACGTAGAATCTCAGATCTGGCGAGAAATTTAAGTTTAGGAAGGTTTAGTATGAGAGAAATGGTGGTATTTGGCCTTAGAACCTTTGAGAACCTTGGATAGGGGTGAAGAAATGAAAATTTCGTGTGAAACCCCCTTTTTATAGAAATTTTTTGAAATTTACTGTTCATCGCCGGACTGTTCATGTCAGAAACACTGTTCAGGGCACTATTCATGCCGAAAAATACTGTGCACGCGCACTGTACGCGTATTTGACGTCAACAGTCACTGTACATACTTGGTTTGCACTGTTCATAGGCAGTTTTACTGTTCATCTGACACTGTTCATACGGTACTGTTCACTTTTTTTTTAAAAAAAATATTTCAAACTCCATCTAAATATATTCCAATACCAAATAATCCTTTAATTAACATATAGCAAGTATAAAATATTATAGATTACTCAATAATAAATCACAGGCCTGACAGGATCTAGGGCAACACCTTGAGCAGAGATAATATGACCTAGGTAGCTAACCGATGAAGTAGAAGAAATACACTTGGATAATTTAGCAACAAATTGGTTAGAACAAAGGAGGTCTAAAACGGTGCATAAATGATCTAAGTGCTCAAAAAGATTATTGCTAAAAATTAATATATCAGAGAAAAAAATGAGAATAAATCGCCTTATATAGGGTCTTAACAAATCATTCATGGCTGATTAAAATATAGTAGGCCCATTAGTTAAGCCAAATGACATAACTAAAAACTCGTAGTGACCATTGAATGTACTAAGGCAGTCTTATGAGCATCCTCAGGGGTTACTTTGTTTTTGGTGATATCTGGAACTTAGATTGACTTCATAAAAAATTGTGGCAAAACCCAATTCATCTAATAATTCATTAATGGTCTTTGATAGTAACTGCATTTAAGGCTTAGTAGTCTACACAAAATCTCCAAATATCGTCTTTCTTTTTTACTAGCAAAACAGGGAAAGAGAATAAGCTATGAATATGTATAATGATCCTCACTTGCAACATATCACGAATGATGCTTGCCATTGCTTCTTTTTGAAAGTATAGATATTAGTAAGGGTGAATATTTACAGGTGATGTGTTTGGAATTAGGGAAATATGGTGATCATGGAGTTTAGGTAAGGAAGGCCTTTGGGAGGGATAAAAACAAAAAAGTAAGATAAGAGAAGATTTTGGATGTCTAAAGGAAGGTTAGGTAAGGGTGAAGAAGCATCAAGTAAGGGACTAGGGTCCAAGTTTAGAATATGGGATAGAATCTAGCACAACAAATGTGAGGAGATAGAGGAAAGCTATAAAGTTGGTATAGAAGAGGATAAAATTGATGGTAAGAGGTTGTGAAGGGAAGAGACTTGGTTAGGCTAGTGAGGGTAGTAAATTGGTTAAGATGTGTAAATGAGATACTAGGGACAACAAAATCAGCAGTAAAGGGACCCAAGGATCTTAGCTAATCAATGCCTAGAACCATATCATCACCTACTATTAGTAATAAATAAAATGGAATGACAAACTGATGGCCTTGTAGAGATAGGAAAACATCCTCACATTTTCCTTTACAAAAAATACGGTCTCTATTGCCCACCATAACCGAAAATGGAGAAGTAGGTATCCTTGGTTGAAGGATGTTGTGAGAACTACCAAAATCTATAACGACTAATACAGGGAGTCCTTGACTGTACTCTTTAAAATGCACGGTTTGTGGAGCAGGTAGCCCAATAAAAGCTTGTGGAGAGAGTTGAAAATGAATACAATCAGAATTAAGTAATAATTCAAAATTCACTGTCTCCTTAATTTGGTTGGGAAGGGTGATCCTTCTCCTAATCTACCATGACTAATAGAAATTTCTTTTGGCACGACGATGGCCTTCTATGAACTTCTCATCACAGTTAAAATATAGGCCTTGTGTGCGTCTCTATTGCAATTGGGCTTGTGTGAGATGTTCAATGGGCAGGGGCATGGGAAAGTGGAGTGGGTAGGGAGGGAGTTGAAGTTTCGTGCTGGTTTTGGGAGGAAGTACTAGAAAAATGATTAAATTTGGGATTATAATATATTTATTTTTGGCTTCCACTAATTTAGTAAGGCCAATTGCATGAGTAATTAAGTAGGGCTGTAAAATCACAATTTCACGTCAAATTTCTAGATTTAAACTCGAAACAAAGTAATTTAGGATCATATCTGGGGTTAACCCATAGACTCGATTACAAAGATGTTTAAAAGTCATTAGATAATTAATAACAAAACCAGATTTCTTCAATTTAAATAATTTTGCCTAATGGTTTTCATAAGTAGAAGGACCAAAACAAACTTCTAAGGCCTAAGTAAAAGAAAACCAGTCTTAAAGCTGATGATATTAATACATCAATTGAAACTAGCTTAATGCATCCCCTTACATGTAAAAAGCAATTAAAGGTAAACCTTGTTAAAATAGAATTTAGTAAAATTGAAAACACTTATATGCTTGAAATAACCAATCTAATGAATTTGTATCATAAAAAATACTAAGCTATAATTTTGGTAGTTTATAAATATTTTGGTTGTTTAGAGTGTGATGAATTTAATAGGAAGGGTGTAACAAAGGAAGATGAATAGTAAGTAGTGGTACAGGAATGGGTGGAAAACAAATGACAAAGTTATATTGAAGAAATGTAGGGTTTGAGTGTTTAGAAGATTTGGGAAAAATGGGGGATTAAGTGGGTTAAGGGCGTGAAAATGAGGCATGAGGTTGATGGAATAAGTGAGAGTGGATGATGGTGGCATTAGATAAGGGAACAAAGAGAATAGTTAAGGAGACGAAAAAGTTAAGTGGTGGGTTTGTAGGTACGTTGGAATTGGAGGTATAGTGAATAATAAAAGGAGAATTTACCTCTAAAGGAGATGGAGTATGAAACATACAGTTCATGATGTTGACCATGATGATGGTGAGGGAATCATGTCTTGAATTCATGGTACTTTGATAGTTGTCCAACCTTATAGCATTGTGTAAAAAATGAGCTTTTGGAGCGCTAACTTAGACAGCGGTTAGTAGAAACTGTTTTGTAACAATATATTTAGAAATTGGTTAGCGTTGAATCGCTCTCAGATCTATATTTCTAAGAGTGGTTCTCTATTAACCGCTCTCTAAAGTTAGACATTGAAGAGTGATTGATAAATAACCGTTTTCTAAAGTCACTTTGGAGAGCGGTTAAGAAAGAATCGCTCTTTAAAGTCTTTAACTTTTATAAATGAAACACTCTCAATTTATGAATCTCTTTGTCTTACTAATAAAGTTAGTCTCTTTTACCTCTTTAAGTTCTTTTTATCTTTTCTGCATTAATAAAGTTGGTATCTTTGGTCTCTTTTATGTTTGTAAGTTCTCTTCATCTTCTCTACTCTCATCATCTTATCTGTACTAACAAATTAGTCTTTTTCACATCTGTAGGTACATTTTTCATAGTTTTTCCACTCTCTCTTTTTTTTTTCTCTTTATTAATGGTGAACCATCAATTCTTTTTTTTTTTCTCTCTATTAACAATGAATCATCCTACTAATTTATTCTTTTTTTTGTGTACTTGTGTTTGGTTGATACAACATATAAACTCAATTTCAAATTTATAGTTTACAATCATACTTTGGAGAATAGTTATATGAACTGCTCTCCAAGTGATATCCACTTTATGAGAACGGTTTCACATGGAACCACTCTCTAATTTTAACATTCGAGAGCAGTTGTTTAACCACTCTTTTAAATGCAACATATTGAATAGCGTGAAATTTTAGAGAAATTGTAAACATTTTCTAATTTAAAACAAAGTCGTTCTCATATCTCATTTCTAGTGTAACGTAGCTAGACGTTGTAGCTGCTTTATAATGATAGTAACAATTGGAGTTGGAGTAGGAGAGCTAGTAGAGGAGTGGGAGGGTTGGTGTTCTCGATGAAAGCACCAAATGATATAGTTCTTTTTATCTTGCAGTAGAATTGAGGCTAGTGTTACCTTCTAAGAAGAACTAAAAGAGAGTAGCAGTTCTACAAAAAAATACTCTAATATTTACGAATAGTTTCTTGTTGTTCTTTCATCATAAAGAAACATATATCAATAGTCTCAACTTTAGGACCTAAAGGATGACATTCCTTTTAATTAAAATAAAAAACTTTTAAAATTAAAAAAAAACCTCAAACAATAGGACTTCTATGTGTGCGTTTGGGCCTCGTAATAGTTAGTCAAATTTTTAAAAGATATTTTGTGTGTGTTAACAATATTTCATCTCTAATATACTAGCAAATATGTCGGCGACGTGAAGCTTGTTTGCGTTATTGTTATAAAACTGAGAAGGGAAACTTAGAAGAGTATGAAAAATTCTTCTGGATAATTACAAACATGAAAAACAGCCAGTAAATAGTGGGAAATGAAGGGATTGCATGGGGTGTATTGTCAAGTGGCTTGAAGATATAACCGCATACCATGAAGCAAAAGCTGGCATTGCACTTTTATGGTGTTAAGCGTACTTCACATGACACTCTTAAACCATGTACATATAAATTCATATGTTATTAAGATCTTGAGCCAATTTGTTGACTGTGAAGGCAATATCAGGACGCGTCATGGACAAATATTGCAGGTTGCCAATAGTGCTGTGATAAAACTTATTGTCAACAGGAGTGGAAGCATCACCCTTAGTGAGAGAAGTGCTGGTTGACATGGGGGTGAGGACAGGTTTGGCCTCATGCATTTTTGTTCTTTCCAAAAGATCTGAAATATATTTGTGTTGGCTCAAAAATAGACTTGTGGGAGTAGGTATCACCTCAACACCAAGAAAATAATATAGGTCCCCCAAGTTCTTAATGGAAAAAGATTTAGCAAGGGCTGTAATACAGTCAGCAATGATACGAGAGGAGTTGCCGATGATTAATATATCATCCACATAGATAAGAGTGTAGAGAACCAGTCCTTTGTGATTGTGAATAAAAAGAGAGGGATCAGATTTGGAGTTAACAAACTCATAATCACAGAGAAACTTACGCAATGTGTGGAACCATGCTCGTGGTGCTTGCTTGAGCCCATAGATGGACTTTCTCAGACGACATATGTGATGAGGCATTTCTGGATGAACGAAACCTGGAGGTTGTTGCATGTAGACCTTCTCCTTTAGGACGCCATGCAAAAAGGCATTATTGATGTCTAGTTGTCGAATTGGCCAGTCATACTGCAATGCCAAAGATAGAACTAATCAGATGGTTGCTGGTTTAACTACAGGACTGAATGTTTCATTATAGTCCATCCCTGGACGTTGGTAAAAGCCTTTGGCAACGAGTCTAACCTTGTATCTATCAATATCCCCATTGAGTTTTCGATTAATCCTATAAACCCACTTACAACCGATGATGTTTGCACCTTAAGAGTGTGGAACCAGCTCCCATGTGCCTTGCTGGACTAGAGCATCAAACTCTGCACTCATGGCAGCACGTCATTCACTAGATTTAAGAGATTGAGTCACACATGTTGGTTCCATAATGGAGGGCATATGATGTTTTGTGGTAAGAACATACTTAGCATTAGGCTTATGAATATTATTCATGGCCTGTGTGACTGGCCGAGAAGGAAGAGGCAATGGGGGAGGTGCTGATGTAGCATTATCCGTAGATGTTGGTAGTGGAGATCCTTGAAAGACCTTGTGAATGGGGCTAGAGGAAGTACGAGATATGAGAGGGCTAGGTGGAGCAGTGGAGAATAGAGGGGGTGTGGATAATAAGGAATCTGAATTGGGGGAAGGGATTAGAGGCAGGTTTTGTGGAGCTAGTTGTTGAAGTATAAGAGGATGATGAGATAGAGATGGGGAGTTGTGATGATGAGAAGAATTGGAATTGGAAACAGAAGTAGTTGAAGATGAGGTGAAGGATGGTGAGTCATAAGAGAAATGTGGATTAGACTTAAAGGAGAAAATTAACTCTTGAAACACTACATGTCATGAGATGTACATTTTGTTAGTGGGTGGATGATAACACTGATACGCATAATATTGAGAGGAGTACCCGAGGAGGACACAAGGCATTCTTCAAGTGGATAATTTGTGTTGAGAATATGGTCTGAGCCAAGGATAACATAAGCAACCAAACACCCGAAGATTGTGATAATTTGGTTTGCAACCAAAAAGAATTTCATATTGTGATTTGTGTTTAAGTTGGATAGTGGGCATGCGATTGATAAGATAGACTGCCATTTGGAAAGCAAAGCACCAGAATTTGTTAGGAATATTGGAATGAGACATAAGAGTCAGGCCAGTTTCCACAATATGGCGATGTTTTCATTCTGCTATGCCAATATGTTCAGGAGTATATGGTGGACTAATAAAATGAGAAATGCCATTGGAGTTGAAGAATGGCTTGAGTTTCAAAAATTCAGTGCCACCATCCGTATAGATAGATTTTATTTTAAATGAAAACATAGTCTTAACTTTGGCACTAAACAGTGGGAATATAACAGCAACCTCAGTCTTATTTTTTAATGGATAAATCCAAGAATAACTAGTGAAATGATCAACAAAAATAAGATAATAGCGATACCCATTAATAGAGGTAACAGGGGAAGGTCCCCAAACATCAGAAAATATAATTTCTAAATAATCACTTGTCGTTATAGAAGACATAGAGAAAGGAAGTTTGTGACTTTTATTGGTATGACAAGAAACATAATGAAGATTTTTTGTAGCAAAACTGGCAGAGATGCCGCAAGTAGACAAGATTTGAGTGAGGACACTTGAGGAGGGATGACCAAGATAAGCATGCCATAGTGAGGAGGGAGAGCACATGGATGACAAAGCGGTAGGGGATGATGAGGAACGTGGACGAAGAGTATAGAGATCACCACTACTTAGACCGCACATCAGCAGCACCCCCATTGCTAGATCCTTCACACAGAAAAAGGAAGGGTGAAACTCAAGATATGCATTATTTGATTTGCAAAATTTGGAGATAGAAATTAAATTATGTTTGGCATGGGGGACATAGAGGACATCATTAAGAGTAAAGGCAGCAGTGGAAGTGGATAGTGCAGTGGAACCAACATGCGAAATTTTTAAACCTGTACCATCACCAATTTGAACTTCATCGGGGCCATCATATGTGGAATGAAGATGCAAGTTATTAAGGTCAGTGGTTACATGATGACTAGCACCAGTATCAAAAACCTAGCTAGGTGCTGAGGAAGAAGATGCAGCGGCATAATTGATTGTGGGAACATTGCTAAGTTGAAGTATCTGGGGGCAAAATTTTGCGATGTGACCAGGGAAGGAGCAGAACTGGCATCTTGGCGGAGGTCTGTTACCACGGCAAGGGAAACCACGTGTCTTTCGTGGGAAAGCACCAGGTGGGCCACGAGAAGAAGAGGATGAGAAGGGACAGCCACTCCACGAGTTGGTGTTGGAAGGAGACCATCAGTCCTAGAGTTGCGCTGAATGAAGTTGGCAGTTGGGACCTGCACATTAGACTAAACAGTTTCACGATGGAGGTATTCATCATGAGCAAGGAGTTGGCTGTGAAGCTCCTCAAAGGTAAAAGGGTGTTCCCAAGTGCGAATTGAAGCTGCAATGTCACGGTATTCATTACCAAGACCATTGAGGACATAGAGGGCTATGTCATCGTCAGAGAGAGGTTTATCAAGCACAACAAGTTCATCAGCAAGGCTTTTCATTGAGAAAATATAATCAGAGATGGATTTGTCACCCTTAGTGCAGCGTTGGAGTTGATTTTTGATCGACATAATGTGGGATCGAGATGTGTTGGCAAACTGTGTTTCGATGGCAACCCATAAGGAATGAGCAGTGTCATAGGAGGCAAAGGAGAGGCTATCACTTTCGGTCATGGCAGCAAGGAGGAGATTTATGATGAGTTGATCAACAGTGAATCACAAGGTGTAGTCAGGGTTGGGAATAGAGGATCCACCTTGAGCAATGGTGGAGAATTGAGGGGGAGTAGTTTCATCAATATGACCCAAGACTTGGATACCAAAGAGAAGAGTGGTTACTTGACGTTTCCACGCACGAAAATTGGTGCGAGATAATTTGAAAGTGATGGAAGCATTGAGAAGAAGGGCGGATTTGGAAGGGGCAGGGGACACAGTGGGAACAGCAACCATGAATTGAAGGAAAAAGGTTTGAGAGCGGTAAAGCTACAGGCAAGCTGATACCATGTAAAGAATATATTAAATTTATTATCTTATGAATAACAATTGTATAGCAATATATAGGCACTGTTGGGTTGCACAGGCGCTGACCCATTATGGCTAAATAACAGATTATATATCAATTAAAGTTAATGCACAATAAATAGAAAGATACAACAGATCACATAACAAATTACAACAATGTCAACCTTTGATTCAAGGAGATAAATATGATATTTGCTTCAATCAATCAGCTGGTCTTACAATAATGCTCTCATAATTTAGGTATTTGTTAGTTTGTAAGAGTCGTTAGGTAATCAATGAATCTTTGAAAAAATAAAGAAGCTTTCAAATTTGTCTCCAAATCTAATATTCGAGTTAATTTTTTAATATACAAAATTCATTTCAAACCATTATTTTTACAAATTAAAATAACATCCAGGAAGAGCTTTTTGTTTTGGTCCATAGATCCAAGAAGAACTAAGTCATTGAGTTTTACAAAATTAACAATTAGCTTGCATATAACAGAGTTTTCTATGCATGGATGAGAAGAAAATTTCCGGGGTGGGAGAGCCATCTCAAAATTTTCCATGTTTCTCTAAAATTAAATTTAAAAACAAAACTGTTCTTTTCTTCCCTCTATTTTCCTTTTCTTTGGTTTCTTCTAAACCAAACACCATGTTAATATTTTTTCTTTGAGAAAAGAACGTTGGCGAGGCAAAAATGTGTAGCTTAATTTTTATTAACTAGTATAAGTTGAAGCATCGGGACTCAAGTTAGTTAGACATTTTATACAAGATTTGGTCAATCCCTTTTTATATAATCTAAGATTCTAACTATTGTACTAATGGAAGAATGAGTCTTACAAATAAAATGGGTAAAGGACTATAAGAGAGGTTTTTTTTTTATGCTAATAAACACTTTCATCCGTAATCGTTTTTTTTTTTTTTCAAATGAATGCTGTTTATAATTATTTTCAGTGCGGAATGGGTATGGTATAGGTTTCGCATGGTCCAGGTCCAAACAACAAGCAGTGGAGCTAGAATCGAACCTACTCTTAAACTTGGATGGGTTTACTAAATCTGAATCAAGCCTGCATCTAGGCTTTAAACTTGTCTCTATTAGTGTAGCTTTTGTGTAACAAAAATAATTTATGACAAAAAGAAGAAAAGAAAATATTATAATTCTTGGGTCAGAGCAACGGTCAAAATCGACAAAAAGAAAATTTCAATCTTGTTCTTGGTAGAAACAAATGTCAAATAGTACAGTGAAACAGGCACATTCGTGTAAAATAGATTCAGTTTTTAAATACAATAAATACAAAAATGCTAACTTTAATGATGAAATGAATATTAGAATAAAGAAGTGTATATAGGGTCATGGTAGTGAGTGTCAATTTTGATGAATAAATAATGGTCTGATTTGTGAAGTAATGGTACTGTCTGTTGCCTAAAAAGGCGAAATGCTTGCAAGGTTTGTCGTGTCCTGGGCAGACTTGAAGGCTTCAATCAAGGCTTCTTTTGTGTTTATTTAATCTTTTATTATCGTCATGGCATTGAAAGAATGTGCCATCTAAATTTAAAAATATATCTTAATTTCAATCATACGAAGAAAAAAACTCATCCTTTGTTGGTATGCTCTTAATCTGTTTCCCAAATGGTTGCTCTCGTCAAGGGATTATGCTCTTAGTTCCAAGCCACTTTATGAAACTTTTTATTAAACTATTGTATTGAGTAAGTGGATGATGCTTGGCGTGGAAATCATTATTGTTCAGTCCACACTGCTTTTTCTCTCTTGTTAATGCCACTGCCTACCCATTACCCAATCTGTTTTCCATCTCTGAATTAGGGGTTCTTACCTTCATTATTCTGTCAAGACATATTTTATATATAAACTTTACAGTAACATTTTCTCTATTTTTTTAATGAAACTTTACAGAAATCAAATCTAAATTATTTTTGTCCACATTACTCAATCCCGCCATTAGATTCGTCATGCTTAATTTGTCAACCAAGGTTTAATAATTGTAATTTTGTTCTTCATTTTTATCTGAAGTTACACATATAACAAAATATACAAAAGTATAATTAAACGATTTATTTACATAATATGTTAAACCTAGCTCTGCCTGCAATTGGACGGATAAAACAAATTGATTTCATTTGTATTCCTTAATGGAAATTAAATACTGTACATGAGATAGCCTTCTCAATTCTTAATTCATTTGTCTCGTTGCTGTTTGTTAGGAATGTTTACAATATGAATTTGTTTAAGGGCTGATACAGTGACGCCACTGTCGCCACAAAAATATATGTATACTCTTTGTACTTTTACTTCCTCTTTTTTTTCAATACTTTTACACTTACTTTATTTATTTATTAATATTATTATTGTTTTATAAAATCAATATGAATAACTAGTATTTTACAAATTTATCTTTAATAATTAATGTTTGTTTAATATAAGAAAACAAATAAGTAAGATATTAGTCTATAAATAATGAAAATGTACATTGTTTAATTGCGAGATATATGGCAAAATCGTGTCATTAATTTTAAAATATTCATTGATATATCTATGTGCGAAATGAATCAATGAACATTTTTTTTCTTGATAAGCAGTTGCATTAATATAAAATTTCTGCAAATTTGTTTCGGACTTGATTAGAAAATGTGCATACTTACATTTTGTTAAATTGACTATTATATTTTTGTGATTCTAAATATTTAAACCTACATATTAATTAAATCAATCTTGTATATTTTAAATATTTTTAATTAATTAATTTTAATATTTTATCTAATTTTAAAAATATTCATGCAATATATGTAATCATTGTTAATTGTGATATACGTTTAAACTTTTGGTTGAAGAAGTGTCAGATTTTGAAGTGATAGATGCATGCAATTTCATTTATTTGTTTATTTGCAACGATGGGTTAGCCAATCCCTAAATATATACGAAAACAAATAACTAAAAACATAAATAATTCAAAAGCAGGTTACTATGTTTTGGAGGAAGGGAAAAAAAAGCAGGTTGACATGAATGTCGGTGCATTAAATTGATAAACAGTAGTTTATAGTATTTAATATGAACAATTCCATATTTTTAGCAAAAATAAATAAAATCTTTTAACAATGGTTTAAAAGTTGGGTCAGCTGCACTTGAAGTTTCTAATGTTGACAAATCAACTATCAATATCAAATCACTTCTAAGATTATGCGAGAAAAGTGAAAACAATAATTAAACGATAAAAAAAATCCTCGAGAAGCTTTTCATACCAAACGAGTTGAGGAGGAAAGTCAAGATTAAATATTGGTAATTTGATTAAAGTTGCAAGTTGCAACAACTCCTTCTGAGCTGTGAAACAATCATTCAAATTTTGAGTTGGCCTGCTTTGACCTATCGGTAGCGCTTGCAGTAAGCGCTCGGTCTGATCAAGTACTTAATAAAAATTCTAATATTTAAAATTATTAATATATAAATTCCATCATATCATATATTTTTAATAAAAATGTTTTTTAAATACTTAAATTTATCTTAATAAATTAATAAATTAATATTTAATTTATGATATGGATAAAGTTAAGCAAATGATTTTAAGTTGAAAAACATAAAATATTGTATTAAAATTTTCATATTGGATAATATATATTAAATACTTAGTATTTTTAAAGATTCATAGAATAATTAATTAAGGCAAAAACTAATTAATAGAGTATATAATTGGTGATATCGAAGATGCTACGGGGATAGGTTTTTGTTATAATAAAATTATAATCAATGTACAAAATTATTACAATGCATATAACTCCAAAAGATGTATTAACTCCAAACGAACCCGAGTTCACCCAAAGCCGCTAGATATATTATTAATTAATTGTTTCAAGTGATGATCCAAAATATTTGTCATTTTCTAATAGTTGCTTAGATTTGATTTCTTTAAAATAAACCCTCACTTTATAAAAAAGAAAAGCATATATTTGAATGATCATTTGTAAAATTATATTTGAAGGAACTTAATTTTATAAAACTAATTTTACTTAAAAATAAGTTTAAGTTAATTTGTATTGTCTAAACATGTATTGAAATATATTATTGATTTTATCATTAATAATTATGATGTCCTTTATTTTCTATAAATGAACAAAATAATCTCGCACGAAACCAAACTAAATTCAAGTTAGTCGAAACAGTAAAAATTGTGTTAAAATAACTTAACTAAGTTTTATGATCATGTCATGAGAATGAAAAAAAGTAGGGATTCGAAAATTTCTTCTTCTCTATTTCATGCAAATATGTCAAATGTAAACAACTCCATTGATAGATTAAATACCAAATTCCCAATTTGAGATATGCCATGTCTATTAAGAGTTTATTTATTTTTATTCTTTCCCCCCTTTTCTTTCTTCACAATACATTTATTGGTACTTAATATATTTCTTTCTTTTCAAATTTTATTGCATATTGAAATTTGTATGATAACTATGATGGCACACGATCATCTCTAAGGTTCATTTTTTTTATTATTAAAAAAATTGATATGCAAAAGCTTCATTAAATACAGAAAATTGGGTATTGTAATCCATAAACTAGTATAATGCAAACAAAAATCCTACATCACTATCAATTATTTTACCCATTTCGACGGATTAACACACCAATCTAAAAATGAAATATTGACCTTTTGAGCTTCACCAACAAACAAATTTTAGGATCTTACCTAAATAAAATCCAACGAACAAATTAGATCGCACAGTTTGTTTCTGAAAATCCCATTTCAAGATGCCCAGGAGTTCAAATCAAGCCATGTTAAATCACTAATTAACAAAGGTATTTCTAGTTAAGGAATGACTTTACTGAGTTCAAATCAGCAATAAACATTATACCAAATCTAGACTAAAAAATGCATTAGCAAAACAAATACAAGCATAATACTATTTCATAAATACTGAAATTGCATATATGATAACGTGCTGTTTAAGCATGATTCTTTGAGGCTTTGTTTGGAAGAGAGAGTAAAAATGGATTTGGGAGATAAGAAAAAGAATTAAAGATTTTTTTTAGAAAATATAACTTAAAAAACACAATTTATGAGAATTTATGAAATTATTTTCTTACATTTATAAACTTTCAAACAATTGTTACTAACAAAACAATTTCACTATTTTCTTTCCTTTTCTCTCTTAAATTTAATTTTCAAATAAAATTTAAGTTATTTTTTCACGTTTTATACTTGCACTTTCTTTTTTGGAAGTTTAAGTCAAAACCTACAACTTCTCTCTATTATTACTTGTAAAACTGATAAAATTATTTTGTAATTAGCTAGTCATTTTTATGGAAAAATTTATAATTTTAGTCCTTTTGGTAATTTGTTTAAAGAATCTAGTTTCTTAATGTAAATAAATGTTGCATGTAAAAAAGGGGGAGTAGAAAAATGACACTGTTCCAGCAAAGGAAGGGCAAGAATAATTTTCAATGAGATATATGTGATGATTAGAACCCTTTTTCAGTTTCAATGTACAAATAGCAAGAAAAGGGACACTTCGTACGTGTGCCTAATTTAAATCACAAGCAAGGTTGTGTTGTTATTGTCAGCTCGATTCTATAAGAGGCATCCAAGTTGAGGGACAACGAGACTAAATGCTCTATAGTTTCTAGTTGGACTCACATGAGATGTACGCCAACCAAATAGCGGACATGGAGAAAACTATAAAAGAATGCAGCCAGATATTGATGCCTTTGGTGCTAAAGCTAAGCAAGTCACTGCCAAAATGTTGAGCACCTTTCAAACTTCCACAGCCTTTTGCTCGGACTTTCAAAAGAACATAGCGAAAGATATAATTCAATCATATAATTCCGGGAAAAACTGATTTTGGGCCCTGATTTTTCAAGTACTTGTCATAAATGTCATTATAATTAAACTATTGAGTAGGATAAACATATGTAACATATCCAACCAACCTGCACTCGATCCAGGTGCTCTAGAGACCAAACACATTTAGGAAATCAAGGATCTAAAACTATTACTAAGATTCCTCATTCTGTAACATCCATATATACAAGGCTAAGTATATATAGCAAAGAAATCAAAAACAAAAGATTTGTGCTCAATATATATCGACAATCAAACATATGAAAGGAGTTCGAAACAGTTTGAATGAAACAAGAAACCACTAAACCCACAAATATGTGAGGGAGAGAGAACTAATTAGGGTTTTGGCCAATACCAAATCTTTTTTAAGGTACAAATTTACACCGTCCCGTATATAGAGTTGTTATTGCATTTGCATTCCAAAGTATTTACACTCCTCGAATGCAACATCTTGAGGAATTCCTTGTCGGCAACCTTCATAGTCAGAAACCAAAGGAGAGTAAACCAAAGAGCTCATGTCTCCCCAACTAGTGCTTTCTGTTGAAGTCGTATTCGTGCTACCACCATTGCTCATGTCCATGGATTCCATTCCATAATTAAAACCCTCCATTGCTCGATCCATTTGTTGAGGGTTCACATAGACCAGCTCACTCAACTCATTTGTGAAATTTTCAAACCCTTGAAAAATATTTGATGGCTCATAAGTGCCACTCCCACTATTGCTTGCATTACTCCCAACAGCCACATGATTTACCATGTTCATTGTAGTTGGATAAACAGGGTCTTGTGAGGGAATGTCAAAAGCGTTGGTGTATGGATGTTGATGATGAATATCTTGGGAAAATTTAACTCCCCCTAGTTTGTTAACCAGCATGCTCCTGAGGGATGTTTGACTGTTGAGATCATAGTCTTGGATTGAAGCATTAGCCACTGGCATGGGCACGGAAGAATACTCTGTCGGCCAATATGGAGCTTGATTGATAACTGCAGAAGCCACTGTCAAATTCTGGGTTTCTCTTTTCATCTCTTGCTTCTGCAGGTTGCTGACTCGGCGAGCTTGAGCCTGTTGCTCCTTCCTTTGCTTGCCAAGGAGCTTCTTCTTCAGCCTTGTGTTCCAATAGTTCTTTATATCATTATCTGTGCGACCTGGTAATTGTGCTGCTATAATTGACCACCTGCATGTATATATATATATTCAAAGGAATTCTAAGTCATCAATTATTGAAGTCCAGAGTTATATCATAGAGGCCACTTAATTTCAACGATGAACTCAATTTGATTAGCAGATCAACAACGATTTATTTACCTGCTTCCTATACTGACATAGAGGCTGCAGATGATGTTGTCTTCTTCTTCTGAGAAACCCCCATGTTTAATGTTCGGGCGAAGATAATTCAGCCATCTAAGACGGCAACTTTTTCCACATCTCTTAAGGCCTACACCACACACATGCAAAGCAAATGAGTAACACTTTGAAGTAATAGAATTTTGGGTTCTGAACTGAATAATTAAGATAGGGAAGTTAAAAATCCTAGGCAAATATTTGTATTAATTAATTTAATATGTAAGGAAGTTTGATTTGGAATATATATTGATCTGTGTTGATTAATGAATCCATGGAGCGTACCTATCTTCTGGGGCAGGGCTATCCAATTGCCACCAGTACCATGCTGCTCGATATAAGACTTGAGTTTGGCATCTTCTTCAGGTGACCATGGACCTTTCTTGACGTTGGCTTTGTCACAGCAAGGAGCCCTTCCCATGTCTGTTATGCTTCTCAGTGTGTCAGTTGGTCTGAGTTTCAAGTAAAGCCAATCTTTATTATGAGTTGATGATAATGATAATAATGGTGTTTATATATAAAGGGGAGGGGAGGGGAGGGGGAGAGAGAGAAATAGCCTTGAAGAAGGGAGGGGGAACTTTGGAAGGTTTCAAAAAGGTGAAGGAAAGAAAAAGATATTGCTTCATGCCTAAAATAATAGATGAATTGGAAATTCTAGGGAAGTAGACCAATGTTTATCTTATTGTCTTTAGTCTATAATTTATTTAATATGAGATAAACTTTATTTGTATAACTTTATTTTTAAGATTAAGAGATAGAAAAGAAAAAAATTATAAAAATATGTAATATAAATATATTTTTTTCCTGTATCCCTTCACCTGTCCTCCTTGGCAATCTCTCTCTTATATTATTTTTATGAAATAACGGGGATATGAATTATTGTTGTGGATGGGTAGATGGTGATCATAAACCTTATGCATGGAGAAAGTAGTGGGACCAGAGGTGGAAGGTTAAAGTAATCAAACCTCATTTCGTTGAATGGTTCTTTGATTACATAATGCCTAGATGAGTGACTCTTCGATTACGCATGAGAAAAAACCAGGACGTGTCATGTGCCTGTCCAATGGAACCTCGCTCGCCAAAAAGCAGAAACAGTTCAACAACCGAGCTATTCTTGATGAAATTATTGGGACGATGAGGCTTCTATAATATGGAACTTTTTATAACTTTTAACAGAGTTATTTTTAATAAAATAGTCAAGTATTCTGGTTATTTAAATCATTGGTAATGCTTATACATCAAAAAATAATACACTATCTTCACGTTTCTCTATATTACTTTTAAAGTAAAGAAAATGCGTTGAATTTGTATTTTTCTTATTTTTCAAAAAATAATTAAGAAATTATTATATAGAAATAACATTGTGCTAACTTGCTTGGTTACTTATCGGTATACAATGTAAGTAATATACCACGAGGTTTTGGACAAATACTCCCAATGATTAAAGGAGAACTTCATGTAAATTAGGGTTAATTAATTTGGACGCCTTCTACTTGTCTCACACACCTATATATTAGAAAGTATTTTTTTTAAATCATAAATATCTTTTATAAGAGACAGTATTACTTAAAATAAAATAAAATAAAATTATAAGTGGTAAATTTTTTAAATATTTAAAATAATTGTATACTTAAATTTCAAACTCTTATTTAATCATTTGATTAAAATAAAGTGGCCTTGTACCAATTGATCTAGGTAATGGTAATTGATGGTGCGAAAAAAGAAGTGTAACAGGAAAACTTCCTAAAAGTTTAGTTTAAACACACTTAGTTACGAAATTTTAATGAGGTCTTATACGCTAAGGTTGGATAACTAATAAATAATAAAGTATAAATGTTTTAAAATTTAAATGATATTCAATAATTTTATGGAATTAAAAATTAAAAAAAAATAAAGAGAAAGTGGAAATCGCGAAGAAATGACAGAAGCAAGAAAAGGCTGTGAAATTGCATTAACATTATGATGATAGATATTGCTGGGAAATTAATTAATATATTATGCAGCCGTGCATGATTTTCCATATGGTAGGTAATCAGCTATTAATTAGTTATTACTACGTGGTTTGGATTTTGGCAGCACTCTCCAATCCAAAACATAGTGTGGGATTTGGCTTATGAAAGGGAGAATAGATCCAAGTGAGAAAATAATAATTGTTGAAGATTTGAATTACTTTTAAATATAATTAGTAACTACTGCTTTTCTTTCAATTTTTTAAAATATAAATAACCTTTTCTTTTTCATTTGCTCTTCTTTTCACTTTTTGAAATTTTTTCTTCTCATTTTCAATCAATCTAATTATACAAAGAGAAAAAGGTCATGTGTAATTCATTAAAAATATTTAAAAAATAGATAAAAAGAAAAACTATTTAAATGATAAATTTATTTGTTTATTAATTTGTTTTTTCAATAAACATCAGTTTTATTTTCATTTAAATAATATATATGTGTGTGTGTGTAAGTAAAGAAAGATTATCTTAACAAAATAATAAAACATGCCACTAAGATGTTATTTTTTGCAGTCATTATCTATAAAAGAGGACATGGCAACATTACAGAATTACTTTCCTAACATGACAGTCAACAAGTAGGATTCCCACTATCACATCTATTACGTCACGAATTACACCAGTGGGGCGTATATAATTTCCTCCTAATTGTTTACATTAACGAGTATTTTTTTTATATGAATATTAACCAGTATTATATAGGTTATAGGAAATTTTTTAATTTAATTAATTTTTCAAGTTATAAGATATTAAAAAATATTTATTCATTGAAAATAATAAAAAATAATCACATTTTTTTAAAATATAAAAAAATTTACTTTTTAAATAAATATAATATGATAAAGAGAGAACGATAACTTTTATATTGCCAAGCATAAATTAACATGAAATCGCAGTAGTTTATAAAATATTAACCTTTTATATTGCAATAACTTATATAGGTCAGAATAATCGTTTCGAACCATGGAAAATAGCTAATAATTGCGCCAAGTTCCTACTATTTTATTTATTCTTTGAAGTTATAATAAAATTTTACTGTCAGGAGTCTGAGTACAAGATCGCCAGATCTTATATAGGTCATTCATTATAATTTGTCTCTTACCTTAGCATAAGCTCTTGATGACTCTGGACAACTCTACATGAAGTTGTGTGATTTTAGAGTTTTGTTCACTTGGATGGTCACATCATTACAACTCTAAACTCGTTTTGATCTATCTTACTCAATTGAAAATGTTAATGAATGTTTTAAAATATTAATTAAATACATAAAAACACTTTAAATTTATCATATTAAAATATATAAAATTCCATCTTTACTGCATCTTATTAGGTTGCTATTAATGTGTTAATAGGCTTCACAAAAATACAAAATGATAGAGCTTGCCCCATTCTGTGAGGAATTTTTGTTTAAATATAAAAACCTAATCGTGCCAACAGAAAGAAATAATGGAAATTTTATGTATTAATAATAATTAAAAAAAAAAAAAAAGCAGAAAGATTGTTTCGATTGAGAGGACCACAGAGAAGGCATGCAGAGACTATATGCTGGATTTGGCTGGGTACAGTTTACACGTTATCTTTCCAAGTCTCTTAACTTTTAGAGGATAACTATTAGTAACTCCTTCAATTCTTAAATAGATGTTGTTTTAAAGTGTTATATAAATATAAAAAAAATCTTAACTTAAAAAAAGGACTGAATTAGCATTTTTTTAGTACATCTATTCATATTTTATCTTTCAAAAAGGATTAATCATTGGGTATTAATTTCAAAAAGGGAAAGTTAAAAAATAGATATTTATTTTTAGGCATTGTCAAATGACAAATAATTTTAAAAGTAAACTCATAACATGGAAAAGGAAGAAAGTCAAACAAAGCATTTATAAACGAAAAGCGGTTGAATTTTCATGGTATTTGTTACGACCTCTCATGTGCTTAGAAAGTAAACAAAGGTTGTGGAAGAAACAAAAGTACACAACTTTTCAACCAGGGAAGGAAACAGTCTTTGTGGTATGCCACCGTCTATTCTCAGTTCTCACTCTTTTTCCGAAAATGAATTAACCATGGTTAACTATCCTTTTCAACAAGGAGAAAAAATAGAAAGAAAAAGTTGAGGGTTTTCTTTCCATGTTCTGTGTGCGTAATCGTAGAGACCTAGTTTCATGTTTCAGTGAACCTTTTTGACAGGGTCCTATCCCTTTTGAACCAAGACAGATCAAGGGATCTTCCTTGACTAGGTTCTTTCGTGCTTTCGAATAGCAATAACCAAGGAATAATATATTAGCGTTAACAATTTGAGTTGTTCTGAAAAAATTTAAGGTTGAAAGTGTTGTCCAATAATTATAAAGTGTACAAGTGAATAGTGTGTAAAGAATCTACGTGAAACCAATGTGACTTGAAATTAGAATGGTAAACACCTTCCCTCGTGCATATATTGTATAACATGATGAGTAAAATCAGATGTTGCCTTTTTTTTTTCATGAATCATATATATCTTAATAAATACAGAAATATGTGATATACAGTGACATATAATGGCTAAGATTACAATTATATGGACACTCAATCTCTGTGAGTCATTAATTATGTCATTTCCTTGTATTGTATATGATGTTTAGCCAGTTAATTTTCAACTTAACCTAGGCCACATTTGTCTTTAACTGAGTTTCTAGAACATCTGCTATATGCATATTGGTGAAGGCTTGGTGGAGGTTGTTTGTGTGACCAGATCTTGAAAGAGAATTAGTGTAAAACGTTGGTAGACTAAAACACTCTTAATTTTAACAATTCAACCATCACAGTAGCTCAAACACTTAGTCAACAATAAGACCAAGTGTGAAGCTGAAAAATCCAAATGTATGGAAGGACCTAGTTTTGAGGGTAAGTAAGAGTGAGACCCAGTGAAGATTAGTGACGACCCGAGAAGGTTCTATCAAGAACGAACATTTCTAATGAATTGTATACTTCTAAAGCTTTGAAGTTTTAGGTTTAAATGAAATAGTACACATGGTAATATTGTTAAGTGTTCCTCTGTTTTCAAGTAAATATTGTTGACCCAAAAAAAAAGTAACTTGAGGACATTGGTTTCCTTTTATGAAATGTCACGGATGAGCAATAATAGAAGAGATTTACTGTGTGCATTAGTTTGTATAATTTTTTTGTTCAATAAATAAAGAAATAGGAAGAAAAGAAATTGTGAATATGATAAAGAAAGATAAGGACAAAAAACAATAATATAAAAAACATTATATGACTAATATGTTTTTTTTTTTATCATTTGGGTTGGAGTTATGTAAGCATGACAACAGCTGATTGCAGCAATCCGAGAGGTAACTGTTGGGAAGGGCCATTGCTTCAATTGACTGCTAAAATCCATTTTAAGAAGAAAGGCAGTGATGAATCTCTTGTGTCCTATAAAGATCCATTTCTTTTCCACTAGAAAAAGGTTGTTACGAGTCAGCTACGCGGTTTCTTCTTCTGGATGCATGCTTTTGTGAAGTTAGAAATTTTTAAAATGAAAATGGAGGAGCAGAGGTCAAAAAGACAAGGGCATATGAGACAAAGCTTCGGATATCAGATTTACACATGAAAAAGATTGTTTTGTGAGTCAATGAAAATTCTATCCACATTGTTAGTGTCATAGTCTGCAGGTTGAGACGTCTCTTTAGGATATATAGATGGTAAACTGATGCTCGATTGAACCAAAAAATATTAGTGGTTGATTAACGATTTTGTTTCCCTACGAAATTAAGAAGCATAAAGTAAGGAGTTAGATCAAATATTTCATTTTTATGTCTTTGAACAACGTTTTGAGTATTGCAAATACTCTATAATAATGCTAATTGGATTAGCTCCCTTAATTTACTGATGACATTTTAAGTATGAATTTAAAAACGTTATGCAAATATATCTTACATAAATCTTGTTCTATCTACATCTCCGCCTTAATATTGTTGTTCCATTAATTATTATTTTTTATCGATCATGGCTATTTTCATTAACTCTTTTAATTATTTTTACTACGTTCTATTTTAATGTGAATGATTGTCGTTATTTTTAGATGTTTTTCATCAATAAAACATTGCAAAATAATGTTTCAAGGGGACTGCCCGGCCAAATTCATGAAGCTTCTTTTCTTTTGTTCTCTTGGGCCGTAGTCTTTTAATGTTTATATATATATATATATAAACATGACAAGATAATAAGAAAAAACTAAAGAGAAAAATTGTGCCAAAAAATAAATAAGAAGGAAATGGAAGAAATGAAAATTTATATTTCACTTTATTTAGGGGATTAATTAAGAACGAAACAAGAATTTTCAGAACCTTTAATTTCTCAAATAATTTTGCAATTTATTAAAAAAAAAAACCAAAATACTTAATTTGTTCTGTTAATACTGTCATATGTGTATTAACAAATTAATGTTCAATTGACAAATAAAAAAATGTAAAACTTCACTTGAAATTTTAAAATAACCAGAATATAATTTTTTTCATGTATCGCTTAATTGTCAAGAATAAGTTCCATTTCTATATAAAAAAGAAAGTGCATGATAACCTATAAATCCACAGCCACAAGAATAAATAATATAAACCAGCCATAAAATATTCTAAGTCCCCTTATTTCTGATTTATGTGCAAAAATAGCTTGATCACGTCTTTAAGGTATTGTTTGAAAATAAAGGTTTCAAAAGAGAGAAGAGAGAAGAGGAAAGGATATTTTTTTAATTTTAAATAAACATATTTAAAATTATTTTTTTAAATATAAATATAAATTATATATTAATTTATATTTAATATATTCCTCATAAATAATATACAATTTTTTTAATTTAAAATTAGTGCGTTCCTCAAAAACTCTCCCCCTGTACCCTAAAACTACTGTAAAGTAAGTAGCCTAGCACAAGATAGGGATGGCACCGCACAAGGGTTCCCGTCCTTGCCCTTGATTATTGATCCTTGTTACAGGATTTCCAGAATTCTTCTACTCATTTATTTGTAGCTTTTTGCTCAAAGGTGAGCAATTACTCCATAATTATCATTGGTGACTTCCCCAAGTGGAAAGAAAATGAGGCAGTGTTAGCATTGAGCTTCCCATGTTTGACATGTAACTTATACCTTTGGTTTAGTATAAAAGAACTAGGGAGGGGTGAATCACAGGCAGCATCGACATAGCTTCTTACAACATAGACACGACAACCAAATGCTAGCTACCATAACAACATGGCCTTCAGCAAAACAATTAAAAAGGACTCACTTTTTTAACCATTAAAAGCAGACTACGAATTGCAATTTGGACGATCGGTTTTGAACTATATACATTTTAAGTCCAAATAAGCCAAACCATCAGTCTAGCACTATAGCACCAAAATCAAAAGCCAGAAAGCACATAAACAAAAGGGGTTAACGGAACAAAAAAAGAAAAAAAAAATAGTGAGCATGGTTGATGACCACCAGCTCACCATTGAATTGCACCCCCGGAGGGAGATAAACTCAGGAGATCTGCGATGATGATGCGATGCAAGACCGTCTGTCTCACCATTTCCACCAGTTACTTATGATCACAACGTTCTGCAGTTCTTCCAGTGAAGCGTCCACTCCCTGCCTCACCATCAATATATCAGTACGTCACCCTTTGCTGGTAAGAGCTAACCTGCCATGATCCCTAAATCAACCTCTCATCTGCTCCTTAGATTGTGTAAATTCATCATAAGACTTCCACGTTGTAATGGTGTAGTACTTTGCTGTTTGTTATAATTCGAGTAAAATTTGAAAATTTTTTGGTCGAGTGAAATTTGAAAATAAGAGGACAAACCGGTCATGTCAGAACTCTACAATGCATGGTTTATTTTGTTAATACCTTATGATTCGAATGTATGATGGTCGGATTCTAGCACGAAATATACCGGTACCAATGCCTAACTGTTAAAATAGCGTTACCTTACGTTGGGCTTGTAACGAAGGGGAATTGAACCTTTTCTTAGTGTAAGATCCATTTCAGAGATTAGCTTCCTAACAAGGATTTGAATTAACCAGGAGACCTTTGGGTAATTCCATCTGGGTAACCAAGCTTTTGCAACCTAGTAAAAAGTGAAAATGCTTGCACATCAACCCTGTGTTTAGTATCCCAACTATTCTGCCTAGGACACGTATGCCATGGCCCTTTTTCTATCTCCTTCCACCCAAAAAAAAATTGTTTAAAACGAAAAAGGGTACACAATCACTGGCTCAATGCATCTAGAATTCTATTTTTCAACAAATCCACTGACAACGACTTCTACCGCTGGGAAGAAAAAAAACAAATGTAGAAATGTTTTTAATGTGCTTGCGTTAGTCATTCACTAGCAGCTACACACACAAGAGTACTATCTACAGCAGCTCATCATATATGAAAAAAAGAAAATTCAAAAACAGCTTCTAGAGCTTGGAGATTCTAAGAAATTCCAGCAAATGATGCACTGCAAGCTTTTCTTTGTGTGCTTATCTCAGCTCAACAGTCCAATTCATTTCATCATCCGTAAGACCCATCTGTAATCTGGTAAGGACAGTATAAAGTTGCTGTGAAACCACTCCAATACCGTCTCCATATGATACCCTGCAGAAATTTCAGATAAAAATTGTCAACCATTGATTCAAAATGGCTCTGCCAATGATTAGCATCTGAAGAGTTTCAGGAAAAATTCAGTTGGAACGTACCTCTTGCTAAGGTAAGTAATGCTGCCAACAGGTGATACAACCACAGCTGTTCCCGTGCAGAAGACCTCATCAGCATCAAGCAATTCATCCACAGACACTAATCGCTCCTCTACCTGCACATACAAGATGAACCAGGGAAAATGAAAAATAAATTTCTGTACTTTAGTCCAAGTTAAGCTTAAAGAAGATATTATACTACAAGTTTCCAGTTTTAAATACTTGAAATCGATTATACAAAATGATGAAAAAATTAATAAAGATGTTAGTCACAAAATACAAATTGGATGGTTAAAATAGAAAAAGGTATTAAGTGTTATTTGTGACTGTAAAACACCTATCAAGCTGAAAGAAAAGTTTTACCATACTGTAATAAGACCAGCTATCCTATATGATAGTGAATACTGGGCTTTAAAGAAAAAATATGAAAAAAAAAACAAAGAGTAGCATAAATGATAATGCTAAAGTGGATGGGTGGACACACAAAAAAAGACATAATACAAAATAATAGTATATGGAAGAATATTGGAATAGCACCTATAGTAAAAAAAATAACTGAAAAACGTCTTAAGGTGGTTTGGTCGTATGAAGATAAGACCTTTAGAGGTGCCATTGAAGAGAGTGAATTGCATGACTTTTAGTCTGATAAATAAGGGTCAAGGGAGACTCAGAAGAACTTTAGACAATGTTATCAAAAGAGACCTTTTAATTAACCAGATTTCTGAAAATTTAATTTTTGACCGAGTTCAAGAGTGTTGTATGATCCATATAGCCGACCTTATCTAGTCAGATATGGCTTGGTTGTTGCTAGTCTAATGCCAATAAAACCAAGAAGCAAAGAGTATAATAGTCTAAATACAAAAATGTAAACCGCTATCCTACTAAGCCCTTTTTGGGATATATTGAGCAACACTTGGCAAGAATCAATAATTAAGAAACAAAGAAATAGAGAATTATAGATAAGTCTCACAAGACATTGAGGTGGTCAATACCTAAATAAAGGACATTCTAGAATCACTCTAGAAATGTTAAGACTTAGGAAGCTTGACAAGGTACTTTATATGACAATTATTCATCTTATACATGATATTTGCAAAGATTTAAATTATTAATAGAGATCAAGCCAATCAAATTAATATTCTCATCAGGGAATTGAGCAGAAAAAGGGCAAGAACACATGAAGATTAAGATTCATCATTATAATTTTTTTAGGGCAAGTATACCTCATTGCCTCATTGGAATCTTCCTAAGGTGTGCAAATATTGTATCAAGGACTAGAGCAAAACTCAGACAAGTTTTAATTAACAAGTGGGTCTGGATTTGCCAACCACACTTGCCATTACTGTCTAAAATAAAGCTCATACCGATGATTACATTTTTACAAATTTAATTTCGAAAGCATAGCATGGTATAAAACATCACAATTATAAGATATCAAACAGATAATATTCATCTCCTTAATGAAAAATCTAATACCTGGAACCCTTGGCTTCGAGCAACATCAATTATACTTTTGCGAGTAATACCAGGTAGGATAGTCCCTTTAATATCTGGAGTTGAAATAATGTTACCCTGAAAGAAAATGGGAATGATAGAAGCACAATGTAGTGAGTTCTAATATAATAAATAGTGTTTGAAACAAATAAATATAAACTTTAACATGGGGGTAATACACACAATGGCACCAATGAAGTTTTCACCAGAATACAGGCCAAAGAAAATGTGACAAGACAAGATTGAAAGACTTCATTATCATCTGGACAAAAATTATATGAAAATATTTATTCATATTAGTGTAGAAGAGCCAGAGATTATTCACCAGGCTGGTGGTGAGTTATGTATGTAGGATTCTGTGACAATTTACACCAAATAATACTCTTGGCTTTCTAGCAAACATGATTGACGCAAATTGAATTGCAATTCTTGTTTCAGGAAGGCAATAAGCAAAAAGACACGTTGTAGACGAGAGAATTTCAGTTGTGAAAGCTTGCAATTTACAAAGGCACCAACTAGTTGAGGTGAGCAACACAGACCAAGTGGCTACCATTAATGACACTGCTTTAGCAAATATAGCCATAAGTGCACCAAAAATCAGGTGACGGGACTCATTCAAGAAATTGAAAGAAAATTTGCAGATGTACTAAATGCATGATGATTCCGATTGCTACAAGATATGATTTTACTATGTAAGCACATATATAAACACATAAATTGTTTATGTATTCTGACAGAAAAAGAGAAGGTTGCAACTATTAAATAATACTCCCCTGTTCCTTTTTATAAACAAAATGAAATATTTTTTTGATCCTTATTATAAGAAACAAATGATAGATTTAAGATACATTAATTGTTAAATTTCTTTTATATTTTTTTATTAGTATTATTAAATATACAAATTACTAACTACATCATTTAATATTATGAGTATTTTTAAAATAAAATTTATATTTATAGAAAACATAATATACTTAATTACTTTCCTTTGTCATAGTGATTTAGTCTTTTGCTTTTTATAAAAAGGACTGGAGGGAGTAGCATGCATGCAAATGTAACTACTTTGCATATTAACAGACAAAATAAAACATAATCTTGAATTCAAACTGGTTCTTAGTGTATAATACCTTAACCACAAAAATATTGCAGGAAGAAACCTCCTCCAAATATCTTTTGTGCACACAGTCAAGGTATAAAACATCTGAGTAGCCTTTAGCTTTTGCTGCAGACTGTGCCTTCAGAACCTATGAAGAATAATTGCACAAGATCACAGAGAAAGAAAATTAGTAATTTTTTTAGAAAAAGAAGAAAAGTAAAAAAGACAAAGTATGCCAGTGGAAAGAAATGAGAATCAAGAAACCAAACAGATAATGCAAGTCAACACAGCGAAACTGCAGTTATAAAGGTCAATTCTGTCAACAAAACTGTAAGGAAGAAATTAGAAATCTGAAGGCAGCATAAGAAAATCGTAAGTTTGAAATAGATGAAGAATTATATTTAAGGCAAGTAGAGAGCACATGTGCAAACAATGTGAGTGGAACAAACAAGAAAGGAGAAGGGACATAGTCTGGCTTACTGCAGCATAGTTTCCAATGGTCTTCACACCTCCAGTGCCACCAGGAGTTGCACGATGCAAATCATTTTCGACAATCAAATTGATTGGGGCCAAACCTTCCTGTGATGATATTGATACTTCATGAATTTTTTAAGGGTCAAGAGGATATTTAAAATTGCAACAATAAAAGATACAGAGAGAAACAAGTACAGTGTCATGTTGGAAATAATAATAATAATAATAATAATAATTATTATTATTATTATTATTATTATGATACCAGGAGACCAGTAAAAGTTGTAGAAGTCGAAAAGAAAGCATGCAACACAAGACAATTTCATTCAGGCCTTGCTAATAAATCCTATAAAGAAGAAAGAGTTAACAATCTGGACCCCAAGAACACTACTATAAGTTTTCTTCATCTTTTCAAACTGCCAATTCAATCTAGTCAGTTACATCAACATCTAATAAACTTAAATTTCTATTAAGCAAGTCCCTGACTCTAACCTATATTCAAGTAAATTTTTCAAAATCTGACCTATGGGATTTGTATCATAATTTGGAGTTATTTACATCTGAAAGACGATAATGAAAATAAACAGAAGTAAAGATGCTGCATTTCAATCTAACAATACAGATGATACCTTACCTTGAAGTAGTTCCCAACAGGTGAAACATATATTAGAAAGGTGTACTCCGGAGCAGGTGCAAGACCAAGTACAGGTCCACTTCCCATTAGCAATGGTCTAATATACAGGGAACCTTTGCCAGGAGGGGGAACCTGAAACGAACGTTTGCCTAATCAATCTGATGTGCATAACAAATTACAATCTATAAAATGTTATGACAACGACATGGTTCTATATTACCCAACGTTTGTTTGCTAATACAGTATCCTTTACAGCTTCCACAAACTGCTCAACAGTAGGCGACGGCATGCACATTCGCTCCGCCCCTGTCTTCATCCGCAAAGCATTATCTTCCGGACGGAAGAGGAGTATATTCCCATCTTCTTTCCGGTACGCTTTCAAACCCTCAAACAATCCCTACATTTGCGAGCCAGAGAAACACATTCTTCATAAAACAAATACACCAAGAAAATTCAATTCAAACCATCAAGTGTAAAGGATACCAATACTAGTTATTAGATTTCAACTCTAGATCATAAAAGATTGCACTAAAACACAATCTCCTCACACAAATCCAAAATCAAACACATATTAAGGTCAAAAGCAAATATTCCAAGCGATGATATGTGCTAACCTGGCCGTAATTCAAAACTCCAGCGGAGGGACTCAATTCAATGTTCCCAAAACGCTTTAATTCACCTTTGGAGAAGGTTCCACCACGCGGACATTTCATGATATACATATAATCAGTAGGTTGAAGGCCAAATCCAAGATTATCCCATTCTATGTCAGCTAATTCAACCGTTTCACTGCACCATTCCGCGTCATTATTAGAAACAACAACAATATTAAAAAAGAAGAAGAAGAAGGACGAACCTGTAGGCATTGGATAGCGTCGCAGAAGGCCTAAGAGGAGAAGCGGCTTCCAGAACATTCTGCTTAGTTAGAGGAAACTGCTTTTGCAGCTGCAATCGGAAAATCAATTAGGCAAGAAGAAAGTAATGAATTAGCGAAAGAGGAGAGGAAAAGGGGGAAAACCTTGAAAGAGAGAGAAGGTCTGAATAGAGAGAGAGGGGAAGAATGTCGAGAGGGGCAGATCTGGCAACTTAGTCGGATGTTTGCTGTGACGGCGCTGCTCTCCATTTTCTTCGGTCTGCAATAACAAACGGTTCAACGACGGGGAGAGGAGAGTGTACGGTGCACGTGGGTTTCGTGATTCTGAAATCTTAATCAATATCTCCCTCTTTTGTAATAACGCAAATGAATCAACGGATGTTCAATATGTTTGACTTTTATCATTCTGTGGGATCGCAATCGTCTACATCTACAGGATTATAAAACGGTACGTGATTTACTTTCATCCATCCAAAATCATCTTTTAGAATTGAAAAATATTTTGAATTTGAGCGAGAAAGATGATCCGTCCAAATAGATAGCGCATTGCGTGTAGTTTGTGTTGGGGTGCAGGAGATTTCTCCAATATTTCATTTTATAAGGGGAGCTGGCAGTCAAAGCGAGGATCGTCGATTCTTGGTGTCATGTAGTCTGCTAAGTTTTAAACTAGGGCGGCTACCATATATGGTTAATATAATGCTTTGCATCATCTGTGGTTATTTTATTTTTTTTATTATTATTAAATTTCCAAAAAAAAATAACCCTAGATTGATATTTTAGGACACTAAATTGGTAAAGCATCCATTTTTAAAAACGACTATAAAAAAAGGGATTTTATTGAAATAAGAAATAGACAATCCATTGTTTTTAACTTTTTATCGTTTGTAAATTTTGTTTGTTTGATAAAATTTATTAATTACCACCAAAATTATTCATTTTTTAATTACATAATCTGTCCTTACATAATACTAACATGTTTTTAAGATTGAATTAATTTTTTAATTTTTTATTAACAAACAATATACATTATTCTTAATGCTTTAAAACAAATTATTTTATTCAAATTAATTACCATTTTATAATTTTAAATGTTTTTCCTTGTTGTTTTCTAATTTTTAAGAATAATTTGTTTAAAAATAAAAAATGTAACGATCAAATTTTTTTATTTATTAAATAAGTAAATATTTCATAAAAACAAATTCTCTTTTATAATTAATCCATATAATTTTCTTTTTATCAATTTTAGTCTTAATTTTTTTTAAATACTCTATGCTATTAATTAAGAGTTACATAATAACTAGATAAATAATTCTTCATATATTTGTTACGTTAAATAATAGTTTAAGCCATGATAAAGTTTAAATAAGTAATTAATTTCTAAAAATACACATTTTATAAGTAGTCATATTCAATTTTAGCTTTAGTCATGTAAAATTTTAAATTTTTAAAATAAATTCTACTATTATTTTTTAAGTCAGCTTTCTTGATTTAACCAACATTTTACGCCTCATTGTTTTAAAAAAAAAATATTCATTGAGATAGTATTATTTGAGAATAAAATATTAGAAAGAATTTTTAAAATTGTCAAATGAAGTTGTATTATACGGGGAAAGAAGATTTATTATTGTATTTTTTTAAGTTATATTTTATCAACTAATGAAACATAAAAGTTAATTGTTCATTATCTAACTTTAAAGATTAAACCTTTATTTTAATCTTTGAAAAAGTTTGGATCTAACATTTTAGTCCCTGAAAAATT
Source organism: Abrus precatorius (assembly GCF_003935025.1). Lineage (NCBI taxonomy): Eukaryota > Viridiplantae > Streptophyta > Magnoliopsida > Fabales > Fabaceae > Abrus > Abrus precatorius. The sequence continues at coordinate 15,063,834 of NW_020874406.1, read as the reverse complement.
TAAAATATTACACTAGTTACCAATTTCTTTCTCTGTCATTTATTTTAGTCCCTAAATTCAGACTCTGTTAAGAAACTATAACAGAGAATTCTCACGTTAAGTGTCATGTCAAATGTTTAGGTGACAAGAAACAACATCATTTTGAAAATAAACGTGGCAAAACACCTTTAATTATCAAAAAAATGACGTCGTTCTGTAAACATAAATTTGAGTGATATTTTGGATGAGATTATGGCCCATTCACTTAGGGTTCTTCACAAATATAATCTTAGATTTCAAATCATTCTACTTCTTAATGCGGAAGGAGAAACGCTCATTCATATCGTTGTTAGGTATGAACACTACAACATCACAAGGTTACTAATTGAACATGTCAATCCTTTTCTTCCTGACATTGAGCATGGGATAGAAGCAGACAAGAACTATATTAAAGCCAAAAATTGCGATGGAAACACTACATTACATGAAACAGTGAGTAATCATCATATTAAAGTAGTCAACTTTTTGCTACAAATGGATCTCTTTTCTCCTACTCTACTAATAAGTCCCCAATATTAGACTGATGTTGCATTTTGTCAGAACAATTGGTGATTCCTTGTACTTTTGAAGTGATGGCACTGTTAGAGTTTTTTGATAGATTGAATTAGCGTCTCTGAAATTATTGTACTTGAGTGGCAATAACATTTTTCCTCCTTTGCCAGAGTTTAAGAATGACTTGAAATATGTTGTTGTGGTAAACACTTTCTTCAATGGTCGCTCTGAAGTTCCTTTCTCAGAGGGCAACAACTCTTCAACCAAAGTCATGCAAAACGACGTCGTTTTTAACAATTAAAGTGTTTGCTGCGTTCCTTTTTCAAACGACGTCATTTCTTGCCACTTAGACATATGATATAATACTTAACGTGACAAGTCAACTCTTTATTACAATTTTTTAACAGAGTCTGAGTCTAAGGACTAAAATAAATGATGGAGAAGGAAGTTGAGGACTAACATGATATTTTAAATTTTTCAAGAACTAAAATGTTGAACTCAAACTCTCTCAATAACTAAAATAAGGGTTTAGTCAACTTTAAAACATTGAATGTTGGTAAATTCTAAATAATAAAATATTTTAATATTTAATGTAATTATAAAAAAAAATATCTTCTTTAAAGTTTTATAAGATTAAAACAAAAAAAATTAATAGAGAATAATTTTAAAAAGATATATTTTTAAGACTAACTACTCATAAATATTATATATAAAATTAACATTATTATATGACAAATATTTTAGTCATTATTTAACAACTCTTAATTAATGGTAGGAATATTCTTAAAAAAATTAAAAAATTCAAGGCTAACTGGATAAAAAAAAAATTAGGAACTAATTTTAAGAGAGAGTATAAATTTAGGGACGGAGTGTGTAATTCGCTATCTAATAGTGCCATGAAGCTTGTCCATTGTTTCCTTTGCATATTTCTAACTTCATTTGCAACAACACTAGATGTACAAGATATGTCTATAATTTGAGAATTTGATTCTTGAATTCTGTTCCCCTGAAGATCGAGTTTGTCTACCCCAATTGTAGCATTACGCAAATGATCTATTCATTCATGACTTGGGGAACACTACTAGCATCAACCTTATGTACCTCGCTACACGAGAATCTTCAGTATTCTCTAGTATTTGATTCGAAAATATCTTCCTTATCAAAATTTGTTTTTATGTACTCCAACTCTCTTTGAAGGGGATCTAATTGCTGACCTCTCTCTGTTGACCAATGGTTGAGATTGTAGCAAAATAACACTATCTTGAACACAAGTTCAGTGAGTGTGTATGGCAACATCAACTTTTAGTTCCACCCCACGGTCTCCTCATCAACTTTTTCCTGCTCTCTCTCTGAAGCAAACTGTACCGTTTTTAGTTTTGTTTAGTTATTTACGATTTGTTTATAACGTTAGGCAATAGAGACTAATTTCATGTTATATTTATTTTTTGATTATATATTCTATAACTTTGTATTTGAATCGTATATTAACTTCAAGAAGGTTGTATTATTTTCTAAAGAAGAAAGTTGTGAAGATAATAAGCATAGACTTTAAGAAAATCAATGTAATTTTTCTCAATTTTTTATTGTAATTTTGACCGTAACAGTGCTTTTATAGAGTAATGAGTTTTATCATACCATTTTAAATTCTTATGAAATAATATATTAATAAGAATTTAAAATCATAATATTTAATTATCCTTTTTACATTAAAGGTTAATATTTACACAAAAATTATTGTTATAGAAATCAAGAAGCTCAAAAAACATTCATTAATCGTTTCATTCACATCAAAAGTAGAATTTTTTACAGTAAAATTACAAAAAATAAAAATAAAAATACTCAAATAGACCTTATTACAATTTAATTATTGGAATAGAGTTAAATTTTTAGCTATCTAGAATTCAGTTTATAGGGAACCGAATTTTGAGTTAATTTTTTTTAATATTACAAAATAAATATTATTATTTAAATTATATTTATATATTTATATATTTTTATTTTGTTAAAATAAATATTTATAATATGTTATTCTAATAAATATTTATAAATATTTTGTTAGTTATATATAATAAAATAAGTTTTATTATTTGAATTATGTTTATATTTTTATATTATTTAAAAATAAATAAAAATAATATTAATTTTAAATGTTTATTAAAATTTATTTGACATATTTAAGATAATAAATAATATTTTTATTTTTTATTATATTATTTAATATAATTTTATTTTTTGAAAATGATATTAATATTATATTCTAAAATTATATTTTTGGTTATTTAATATTATATTTTAAAAAAATTAAAAATTACAATAATAATTTATTTAATTTGAAATTTGTATAAAATAAAATTATAATAATAACTTATTTAATATTATATATTTATAAAATAAATAAAATATTAAATAATAACCAGTCTATTTATATATTTTAAGATATTAATATTTATTAAAATTTATACATAATTATTTATTTAAAAAATATGTTATTAATATTAATAAATATAATTAAATAATATTATGTAGATATATTATATATAATTATATATTTAATATAAATTACAAATACTAAAAATTTAAAAGTTGCAATGATATTCATAAAATTAAAAATGACATTAACAAAATTTTTAAATAATAACAACAACATAAATCAATGGCAAAAACTAGAAACTTGAGCGATATTTGGATATGTCTTCCTTGTGTGACCAGGGGTATGACAATAAGAACAATTTTTTGTCCGACTTTATTATTTTTTAATGTTCATATATGTTTTTATCCTACTGGACTTGGGTCGACCTTTTTTAAGTTCCTTTTGGTTCTGAATTTGGACACAAAGTTGGGTCTGTGTAAGTTGGCCAATAGTCTTCGTGTTTAAGTTCTCCAAATTAACCTTCGTATATCTTAGAAACTTGTTGTAAGGTATACACATGAAATATGTAGATGTCAAAGTTATTGTGTGTGTAAGCATGAAGCAAGTACATGCAATCATGGGATGTGAACTTTTTGAAACTTGCCACAATCACACCACATTTCATCTAACCGTATTGTAAATCTTCCTACAGGTTGAATTTCTGTCGGTTGTTGCGTTTCTTCGACTAAAAATCTAGTGCTTGTTCTGTCAAAGGTAATGACTCTGAGTATTCGCCTTTGACTGTGCATCTTGAATTGCTTTAGTTGCAATCTCCGAGTACATATGTCCAACATTAATCATTGCATCTACTTCTTTGCTTCTGTCAATGAAGAACTTATTGCAACGGATGTATGTTGTCATGACCATGGAGCAAATTGGTAAGTTTCTGGTTTTCTTTAAGACCGAATTGATTGACTCCGGTAGGTTTGTTGTCATGTGTCCCCAATGTTGTCCGTTGTCTCATGTCAGTGTTCATTTTTCCCTTAGAATGTTGTCCAACCATTGTGCAGCTTCAGAATTATTATCTTTTACTATGTTGTAATAGTAAAAAAATCTCAGTTCAGTCATCCCATATGTCAAAAACAAGATTACAAATTAAATTAATATAACTAGCTAAGAAATTGTATAAAATATTAATGATAATATAGAGTATGTAAAAAATTAAAATTATCCATAATGACGACATCTTTCTTCAGTGCAACATTTTTGAATCGTCGCATGAAGTTTTGTGCAATGTGTCTAATAGAATAGACAAGAACAGAATTGTTTTCAGTCCAATCACTTCCATTTCTGGAGTATGTACTTCTTATGACCTTGTGATGATCCGAAATGAGATGATTGTATAACCCATTGTGGACTTTATGTGGGCTAAGATGGTTACGATGGGTGTGGATGGATCAGTCTCAATAATTTCACAAATAGTTTGAGAAATCATTCATGATCCCAACTTGTTATGATCATGTGAAATGAGTGGAGAAGCACATGTGTGACACCCTTCAAACTTCATTATTTCTTAGTGTTACTCTTTGGTGCGCAATGTAGCGCGACATCTCTAGGCACAATTGTTGTGAACGTATTCCTCGACAAGCCTAGTTGTGCTTGACATTTTCACCTTATAAGTGCAATGATTGACAATGTGAAATCTATTTATAGCGTCTTATACTTGTTCTTTTGTTAGGAAGCAAATAGTGTTACAGGCGGATACACTACCATTTCACAATCAAGAACATGGCCAAACTCAGAGTCATGTTCTTGTATTTGTCTGGGAATGTTTAAAAAATGTGAAGGTGGGTTGTATAATGGTAATGGTTGTGATTTTAGAATATTTGGAAGTGGGAGGGAGTCTTCTTCATTATCCTGCTATTAAGATAGAATTTCATCTTCGTCCTCGTTAAAAGAATCAAATACTTCGATTGGGAGACTCACAACACCATGTTCTTGAATGGGGGTTTCTTCAAGAGGCTAAGAGAGTAGGGTTTGCTGAAATGGTTCGGAGGGTATTTCATTGAGATCCATGAATGGACCAGTTAAAAGTTGTGTGTAGGACTGAAGGTCAGAATTCATATCATATGTTGAAAAGGATGGATTTATGGTTTCGTAAGTCTAGTAAGGTGAAGGTGAAGGTGAAAGTGAAAGTGAAAGTTGAGGTGGCTGGGTTAAATTTGTAGCAAATGTAACATATAATTCTATACCTAATTAAAGTTGATTTGAATCATGGATGTTGAAGAGTGCCTCGACGTCTTCATTATCGTTCAATTCAACACATGTGTAGTTGCTAACTCCTGGGCCAAGTTTAATTGGGTACCGAAAATGTATGATTGTCACCTTTTCATTTGAGTCTCGGTTAAGTTTTGTGTGGATGACTTTCTTGAACCTTTGTAGAGTTACTCCTCTCTTTAGATGTACTAATTTCGCTGATGGTAAGATGAACGTGACTCATTCATTAAAACATTGGTTAATGGCACCATCAGAGTGAATAATGACATAGATTGAAGACATTTTTAGAAGGAGAAGGTTCACAAGAACAAGGAACAAGTTTAGAATGTTGAATGAATAAAATGAAAACGAATATGACTAATTAGATTCTCAATCATTCAATATTTCACCACGTTTTACAAGTGATGGTGAACTTTCCATTCACATAGACCAAGAGATAGTGACTTCTCAGTCACGCAGACCAAGGCTACAATGCAAGGCTCATTATGTTGCACACAAGAATATATGGAATGGTACATTGTCAATTCTATCTATTTTCTATCTGTGTCACCACTACTACAAGATTTACGAAAGAGCGACCAACAACTGAGGACTACCGACACATTTGAAATGGGTACAACTTTTACACCGTCGTACCACAAGACTGCATCAATTTATCTGAACATTACGTTAGAAGCAAACATAATTAACACAAGACATTCGTTTGCAACAACATCGAAAGATTTTTTGACAAACTTATTTGAAGTTGATTTTACAACTCCATCTTCAACACAAATTTACATGCAGTCTCTTTACCAACCGAATTTTGCTAATGAACCTGTTAATTCATCAAATGCATTCTAACAACTAGACCTTCATGATGATCCAAATTCTCCACAAGTTCATCTTGAAATCCCAGAGCAACAACCAGAACGACGAAACCCATCACGTCACAGACGCGCCCTCGTTGTGGAACTGACCACCATTACGAAGATAGTTAATTATTAATGTTGTTATGAATTTGTTATCATCTTTATTAATACATTTTGTCTTCATCAATGTTACCTTAATAATATGAAAAAAGTTAATTTCAAAATTCTTGTCTCAACTATAAATAATTAACTTATAATTTAATATTTTATTTATTTTTTAAAAATAAATTTTTATTCTCAAATAAAATTTATTCAAAATTATAATAGTAAAGTTTTAGGGTTTAAGATATTAAAAATTATAATATTAAATAATGACATTTTTAAAAAAATAATTTAATTAAAATAAAATTTTTATTCAAAATATCATTTTATCATATTAATATTTAAAAATATTAAATCAAAATTACATATTTAAATAAATAAATAAACAAATTTTAAAAAATATATTTAGTATTCTTTAAGTATAAATAATTTAAGCATTAACATTATTATCTAAAATAATATATTTATTATTTAAATATTTTAAATAGTTTTTAAAAATTAACTAAAATAATTTACTTATTATTTAATTATTTTAACTAGTTTTTAAAAATTTAATTATTATTTATTATCTAAAATATGTAAAATAAATTTTAATAAACAGTTAAAATTAATATTATTTTTATTTTTATTTATTTTTAAATAATATAAAAATATAAATATAATTCAAATAATAAAACTTATTTTATTATATATAACTAACAAAATATTTATAAATATTTATTAGAATAACATATTATAAATATTTATTTAAAAAAAACATAATTTAAATAATAATATTTATTTTATTATAAAAAAAACTACTCAAAATTCAGTTTCTTGGAACCGAATTCTGAATAGTAAAAAATTTAGGTTTATTCCAGTAATTAAATTGCAATAAGATCTATTTGAGTATTTTTATTTTTATTTTTTTAATTTCACTATAAAAAAGTCGCAAAAATAAACTTCAACCAGTAATATATTTATTTGTATATGTACACACAGGTGATGAAGAAAAAAACGGATTTCATTAGTTCTTTTTTGTTAATATCCCATTCGTTATTTTTGCTGTCAATCGAATAGAACATTTTAATTAATAAGGCTTAAATTAGCCAAATCTCAAAAGTAACATAGATTCCATCGCGAATTGAAATCCTGATGCAGGGATCCAAACACCGTACAAGGTACTTTGAATTGTAGTATTCATAATATTTACAAATAGATTTGTCTGAGCAAAGAAAGTATAAGTAAACAAAATATCCTAAATAGAGGGAATATTAGGAAAGCTTATCATCTAGGATCTAGTAGGCTTTATTGCAAAGACCATAGATACGCACCCAACTACCATGACAAAATATTCGCAAAGAATCTAACTCTATGCAACGAGAGAGGGCACAAACATGACTCTAGCTACTAGACCATCGGACAAAATGTCATCGGAAGGCTGATTTCTTTTTTAATATTTAAAAAAATTAAATTCTTAAAATAATATTTTTTTAAAATATATTTCTTGTTTAAAATCTTTTTTGTCACATCACTATTTGTTTCATTTATTATATTGACAAAATTTATTTTATTTTATTTTTTAATCAAATTTCGTCTCTAGCAAAAACGATATCACACGATTATACCTCTAAATTTTGTTTATTACATGATGTCAACCCAACTTTCAAAACTTAATTCACAGGAAAGAGAATGAGTATATCTCAAAAATTAATAATTGCTTTCACATTTAATATTATTAGAGTAATTTATTTGTTCAAAAATAAATATTTTTTTATCCATTTTTATATACACACATTCTGCTTTGTTCAACATGCTTTCAAGTTCAAGTAGTTAAAAATTAAATCTAATCATACAAGTTACAAGATGAACAATAATGAAATAATGAATGATATTGGTGGTAGAAAGAGAAAAAAGAAAAGAAAGGAGTCACACTTTTTAATGGAGAAGTAAAAAACTAAAAAATGTTACATTTTCTCTCCTTTATATATAAAATGATAATAATCATACTTATGTATATAAAATATTATTTTCAAAATTTGTTTTTTAAAAAATAAATCAATCCCATCAAAAGGAAGGATCCATCCAAGAGGAGTGACTATTGAGCAATTTTGATAGGTCACATTTGCCACTTAAAATGAAGCTTGGCTAGTTATAGCGTTTGACCTCCAACTTCGAGTCATATCAATATTTAGTTATATCATTTCTTTCTTTTACTCATTGGATTCACATTCCATTTATTTTTTTACATCACAACATATATGTTATATAATTTATAGTGTAGAGTCATTGAAGGAGAGCTATTTTTAAAGGAAGTGAAAAAGATAATAGAAGATTATCGGATTGTCATATTTGGAAAAGACACTTTGATGGTAGTGATAGTAATAGCGTTGTGGCAGTGGCAGAGAGGAGGGTGGTGGTGGAACTCAATGAGGCCAAGATGGAGGTGAAAGGGTAGCTTTGAGTGGGTTATAGAAAATAGATGGGGTGAAGTAGTGTTTCTTATATTTTGTTATGGCAAAGTGACGCTAAATCCTGCATATTTTTGTGACGGTTATGCAAAATTGTCATTACATCCTGCATTTGTTTATGGCGATTACACAAAATTGCCACTAAATTTCATGTTTTGCAGCGATTGCAAAAAACTGCTGCTAAATCCTGCAGTTTTTGCGGCGATTGCAAAAAACTGTCACTAAGTCCCGTATTTTTTGCAGCAATTATTAAAATTGCCGCTAAATGTTATTTTCTACATATTTTATGGTAATTATTATCAACCGCTGCTAATGAATCAACGCTAAATGGCGCATTTTTTGTAGTGTTAGAAGGGTTAGAGACTCATTTATATAACTTGCAACTTGGCAGTAAGGTAAGTACACGTGTTCCCCTCACTAGCTATTCGTAGGAAACCTTTTCTCTAGATGCTATCACAAATTTGTCATATATCTTCTAATATTTTCCTAATTACATGTAGGTAAATCTTCTTCTTGCATGCTTAAGTACACCTAGATATCAAACACCCATAATCATGACTAGTTGACAACTTGAGATTAGGAGTAAGAATATTATTTTAGTAACATGGTAACCTATTTTAACTTATTACTCTCTATATATACTAAGGTCATCTAATAGCATTTTTGCTAGAAGTTACTCAAATTGAATTTTGAAGTAATACTGTCAAAAAGTTTATTTGTGCTAACTCTAACTCATGTAGATAAAAAAAAAAAAAAAAAAAAACTACGTGGATAAGAAAATCCAACAAATTAAAAGTTACATGGGCCAAAATGCTCTATAGACTATGGTTAGGTTTAGAGCCTTATGGGTAAAAAAATTTTATTTATTCTTAAAGAATCTAGATTTAAACAAATTTTATATGGATTGCAGTAACTATTAAAGTATCTATTAAAATTTTTTATTTTATATAATATTTTTTATTATAAATTTGTACACTAATAAAATTGTTTAAAAAAGATAAAGAAAAATAAATTTTTTGTATAATATTAAATATTTATAATGATTGTTATTATTAAATAATATTCATGACAATATAATTATTTATTATTAAATTACTTTATATTTTTTTATTTGTATTTGTATTATTAATAATTATTAAATAATTGTAACAATTTTTTATATAATTTTATAAATAATTTTTTAAAATATAAGTTGAATATTAACTATAAATTTTTTTATATTATAACATTTTTATATTATTAATTTTCTTGATTTATTTTTATAAAATTATTTAGATTTTAGTTATTTTTTTCTTGAGGATCATATTTTATTTATATAAAAATATCTTATATTTAATAAATAAAATTAAAAATAAAAATAATGTGAACAAAATTTATTAAATTAGCTAAATAAAAATTATTATATTAAAATAAATAAATAAATATCGTTATAATGAAAATTATAGACAAAGAATAGTGAATGTAAAAAAATAACATGTGAGTATCATAAAAATTAATGAATGTTTACAAATTTAACTTTTAGCTCATCTTAATTTAATAAAATTTATATTTAAATTAAAATAACTTATATTTCTACAATTTTATCTTAATAGAAAATTTGTGATAAAATTTAATATAAAATTTTAAACTCATTACTATATATATATATATATATATATATATATGTATATAATAATAATAATATTAATAATAATAATAATAATAATAATAATAATAATAAAAATAAAATAATTATAAAATATTTGATTTTATTTACTTTAATAATTTATTATTTTAAACCAACAAAATATACATAAAATTAAATATACTATAGCATTAATGTAATATAAAAAAATATTACTAATACAATATATTAAAATATATATTTATATGTTACAAATAAATTAATAAATTAAATAATAATTTAACTTTTTATTTATACTTTTATTTATTAATTTATATAAATATTTACTAATTATTAAATCTCTAATGTATATTATAATTATAAATTTTTAAGTAAATTTATATCTATTTTTCTATGTAAAATTTATTAAAAGTAATTATTTATGATTCTATATATTTATATTTATATCAAAAGCAACTATTCTATATATAAACTTAAAATATAATAAATTCATATTTATTAAAAATCATTAAAAAATATAAAAACGTACTTGAATTTATTAAATTTACTAAAATAATTATTAAATAATATTTTATAAAATATAATATTTTATTATTTAGTTAAAAATATTTATTATTAATTTTTAATTAAAATTATAAATTATTAATATATTAATATAAATTTAATTAAAAAAATAAATAAATATAAAATTTTAATTTAATTTAATTTTATAATTTTTTTAATATAATTATATTTAATATTATTTTATGATAAAATTTAAATATATTGAATAAATATTTTTTTATTTTAAAATCAATTTTTATATTTAAAATATAAATTTTAATTTATTTAAATAAAATAATTTAATAAATATTATAAAAATGATATATTAATTATTAATTGTTTTTTAAAATAAATTAGTTAACTCACCTATAATTTTGAACTTTATCCACTATTTTCTTTATATTAGTATTTAAAGTCAAAATAAATCTACTAACTATAGGAATTTAAAAAAATAAAATTATATAAGAATTAAGTGGAGTTAAAACTTTAACCGTTTTTACAGTTTATTTTGAAATATGAGCATAGCTTAACCATTGGAGAATTGTTATATCACTTTTTGTACATTCCAAAAGTGACATTTGTGAGAATAAGAGAGCTTACTTTCTACTGTGGACTAACCATATTTCTTGATACGTGGGAGCCGGTTGCTACCCATCTATGATTCAAACATTAATATAATCCCCATTGACTACTGACCATTGTCCATTCCTAATAATCAGGTGCCTACACTTTAATATGCTATTGCATCTGCAGGAACCATTCTTCTTCATTGTAACCTGAAGGCCACTCGTTATTTTAATAGTAATAATGAATTAATGATGATGGTTGTTTTCAACAGGTAGGCCCAAGCATCAACAGAAGTAAAATAGCTGAGCCCAAAAATGATTGTTCCGCAAGGCCCATTCGATTGAAGGAGCCTGTTAGTGCAATATGCCTCAGGGAACAAGTCAGCAATGGGGAAAGTTTGGACTTCTTTTGACCTATAAAACAATTTCATTGTTATTAAACTGACAAATTGTTGACAAAAAATAACTGACAAATTAAAATAAACCCACTATCACAAGAGTGTATATTATAGGAGTACTAAAAATTTATTCTTTAATGTTGACTCAAAAATAATATTGTAGTACATATTTTAAAAATGCTTTACAAGAATAATCTTTTATTTTTTCAAAAATTCTCTCATGAAATAACAAAAATATAAATACTTATTACTTCAAAATAAATAAAACCAAACATACATTTAAATTGTTTGTAAAAAAACATGTTCACCGTGCATTGAAAGATCCATTGAAGACCAATCCAAAAATATTTAATTTGTTAATTTATATAGTCTATAATATATTTGTCTGCAATACATGACATTAGCCTCCAAAATTGTTGTTCATCAGCCCCCACTTAAATCCTTAATGCTTGAGAACGTTAAAAAAACATCAATGAAACGTTGACTCCTCACACTGAGTGACAATTAGAATGTTTATACATAACAAATAGCATTATTTCCTTGGTTTATTCTTATTTTATTTATCTTCTTTCCTAAAACCAGAAGGCCTAGTAAGAGAATGTTCATATATAACTCGTCTATGTTCGAACTACCTAATAAAATGAAAGGTTGTATTGCCAGGGAGAACCGTGTTTTGGATGATAAACCGTTTCTTGTGGTAATTTAACTGCGCCTCCAAAATTGCCTGAGTGGACAAATTGTTGATAGTGTATCAAACCCTCCCAAGGAGCTTGGTGTTTGTGATAATAGTCACCTTTATTTGAGTTACGTTTTCCCCTCTATTTGGATCAAAGATATGAAAGAAGAAAAAATTGTTTGCAACTATGACTTTCCTTTAAACTCCGATAAAAGTTCAAGCTACTCACTGTATTTTGACACGGATCACTATATCTTGCTAGTTTTTGTTCCTCCAAACACAGAATTTAAGTAGATATACCTTTTGTCATAATTTTCGTATAAACTTAGGATCCTCTTGTAAATTAATCTTCATGTTTCACGGGTTGCATATTAAAATCCTCCGTAATACACTATATAACTAGTTAAAATATCATTCTGATGATCTATAAGGTCCAACAAGTGGATCGCAATTGCGTATAATTTCTAGAAACCAGCGAACCCAGTGCATGCACTACCAAGTTAAATAAAATTAAACCTTCTTATTCAGAATCTACATATATCCTCTCTTTCATTTAAGATATACTGATAATAGTAGTCAACCCGTTTTTACATTTGTATTTGCTTCGGAATCAGGACATCGTAGATGTTTATGCTATTTGACATGCGAAATTGTTGGCTCCCCTTAGTATCCAAACATAATTAAAGAAATCGATGATAGCATGCACCGTCATGAGGATTCCAACTACCTTTATTCTATTGGAATTCGAATTTAATGTCATTTTGTACAATTTGCATCCCATTAATGGCACATAATCACCCTTGATCATCCGCAAACATCATATTCAATGTTTCTAATATATGCTCTTCAAATCCTATTTCTCTTATATTACTAACGCTCTTGATTACTATGAACATAACGCCTAATATGAAAAGAAAATAATTAGATGCTCTGGCTATCAATGAGCTGTTAATTCAAATAGTACACATTTAGTATTCTTTTAACAAAGTTTTGAGTTTGAAATATATATAAGATATGATATTCTTATATTGGTCGGTGTAAGTATAAATTTTTTTATACTAATCTAAGTTTTTTATTTAATTTATATTTAACAGATTATAATTTATTAATTTACAGATTATTAGATGTAAATTAAATATAAGAATTTTTAAACTTACACTAATATAAGAAGATACTTTTATATATATATATATATATATATATAATATTATGATGTAAATATTTTTTAAAATATTTGTGATTACAAAAAAAAAACTTTAAGTGTAATTACATAAATCATTCGTGTAAAAATAATTCGGTGATGCAAGTTTGTTTTATAAGAAAAACCAAAGTAGATGCTCTAGTCATAAGTGCATAAATCGTACGTATAAAGATATATTCAATGACGCAATTTTTTCGAAGAAGAAAAAAAATGACACAAAAAGTTTATTTGAATAAATCCCAAAGTTCAAAATTTAAAATTGAAATCAAAACATCAAATTAAATTCCTTCCATACACGTGATTAAGGAATAAGGGCAGTTTAATTTTTTTAAGAAAAAGTATTTTTAATTAAAGATATTTTACCATTTTAATACTTATTATGTAAGTTTTACGAAAGATGAAAGCTTAAAAAATGTTATAATATTTTTTCAAAAGGTGGAAGCAATAATTTCTACAAAAAGGTAAAATTATAAATTACAAAATCATTTTTGAAAACTTAAAACAAATTAGTACTGACTTCCTTGTCATTTATCTAGAGATACAAATCAATTTTTCCTTTTTAAAAAAGAGATTTTTATATGTTTTAGACCACAATTATGCCCTACCTCTATATTTGTATAGATCACGGTCGCTAATTTTTTTTATTTATTTCTTGAGTTCCTTAAAAGATACGCTTGAGATTTTATTCTCATAAACATAATTTTTTCCTATTTTGCCGGTTTTCTACTTTCATCAAAAGGTATATCTTTGAATCACCAACATAAGTCATTTTGGTTTCACCACCCACCAAACAATGACCATCAAACTTTTTACCTTTACACCCCTTCTAAAGAATTTTCTAAACTCTGGCTATTCATTAGATACCCATAAAAGTTCATTAAACTGCTCTGACTCTTATTAGATGGAATCTCAAGAAATAATAGAAACTAAGAGCATTATCAAACCTTTTACCGTGCACTTGGCACACGATGATGTGCCCTCCACAACAAATCTCAAAATATCACCTCTAATAAAATTGAATTATGATGTAAAGAGTTAGTTAACATTTTTCTTAGTTGATAAAGAGATAATTTGATATAATACACATGTCTGTAGCTTTGTAGGTTGTCAGAGTTAGTACAAAATAACTATATAATTACATTTTCTAAGTATAAATAAAATTTCTCTTGCTCTTTGAAGTTCATAGTCTTGGTCGTTGTTGGAACCTCCAAAATACACTTGGTATTATTAAAAATTCTCAAATCATCCAATTACACACTTAAAGCCATACAACTCCAATAATTTTCTACTCTTTACAAACTCTATACCCCATTCCCCTCCAAATTGAGAAAAGCTTGAAGATATTAATTAAGGGGTATGAACATAGCATGGCAACTTTAAGGTGTAAGTGGAGTTTTATGGTATAATTTTTATGAGCTTTGAAATATCGAGCTTGAGAGAACCTCAAAAGAACTGAGATTCCGTTCTATCCGGTAAATGAAGAGTGTGCTTAGCACTGTAACTGCAAAATTTTAGCCATGCTTGTGTTTCTTTTTATTTTTATCTTTTTCTCTCTATAAGGGCTATATTTATTTTTTTTTTATTAAAAAACAAATTATATTCACATACTTACCCCTGCTTTATAATTTTATTTTTATTAGTGGTTAATTTTTTTAACTCCCCCATCACTTTTAAATTTATCTTTGGCCATTTCTATATCAGACTCCACAATTAGCAAGTATAGACAAACCACTGAACAAGTGAATCAATCAATTGAGATTGATTCACTATTTTACCTTAATTAGGAATCTTAATGAAGTCCTTAGACATTTGAGTCATTCAGAGGAACATGCATAAAGTTTAAACATTAAATTTGTCTCTATTTTTTCAATAAAATGTGGAATATGCATTGTTAGCCATAAGTCCAATAATATGGTTAGAATTTGCTCCCCTCCTTTTACTATGAAGGTAGGAGTTTATGATTTATATAGATCATGCGATGTCACTTAAAAATCACGAAATATGACAATTATAATTTAAGATTTTGTTTGAATATTTGGGAAAGAAAAAAAAAAGTCCGAAGAAGAAAAGAGAGGAAAGGAATAGAAAGGAAAAAGAAACTTAAATTTCTTAAGAAATGATGGCGATAAAAATTTAATAATATAAATAATATTATTATCTTTTAAATTTTAAAATTACTATTTTATTTTTTATAAAAAATTTCACTTTAAAAACTAATATATTTTTTAAAAAATTAAAAATCTAATAGTAAAAAATTACTGAGTAAGAGGAAAAAAAAAACTCACAAAGTTTGGAAACTAAAAGAACTAACTTTTGAAAGATTTTAAATTTTTTTTTCTCTTAATTAAATAACTTTTACACAAAGATTAAACTACACTTACTTCTCTCTTCCCCTTATAAACAGAACATTCTAACATAACTTAAACAAATGCGGTTTCAAATATCTGACTCAAGGGCTATTGCCAAATTAAATATGCATCTCATTTTAGAATTTAGGAATGAATTTCAACGATAAAATCTAATAATAATAATAATTATTATTATGATTATTTAAATTTTGTTAACCTCAATTCTTAAAGTTGAAAATAAACGATTAATTTTTTTCATAAAAATTTTTTATGGGTGGAACTTTAAACTCAACCCTATGGTTGAGGTTAATAAATAATAGGGTTGAGTTTAATAAATTCTTATTATTTATGTATATTTGATTTCGTCTTATATGAAAACTTCCGCATTAGCTCCGGATACAAAAGAGACAATTTATACATGGCCGTGTATAATATTATTAACCTCAAATTATGTAAATGAACCGCTGAACTTGACAACTCTAAAGACTACATTTAACGAATAAATATAACCATGAAACCTGAAATTAGGATCGTAATATAAAAAACTTCTGACATGGTCAATTGATCATAATTTTGTTTCTTTGCTGGGTCGTGTGTCGTTGTCAAGGGACTTGCCTACTTTTTCTTCTTGACCAAAAATGTGATCAGCTGTACATATGTACGTAGAGTAGGAAGGAATTTGGATGCATTATGCAACAACTATAGTCAAATTTAAAGCAGAAGAGCCCAGCTATACCCACGCAGTCAAATATTATTAGTCGTCACCAACAAATCATGCTGCGCGCCAACTACTGGAGTGGCTGCATAAATTATATTTTGTTAATCATTCAAAAAATTTATGATCAAACCATGACAAAAAACACACAATGAAATTAAATCAGCAGACTCTAACTACCTGCACGCGTACGTGTAATAGAAATCACTTGAACGTTAGACATCACACGGCATTGGACCGCTGCTGTTGGCGAAATAGAAATCCAGAAAGAGATTATTTTATATTTAAAAAGTTGCTTCCAGGTGGCAAGTCTTTTCTCAGCTTCACACCAGTAATTGAGTAAAGTATAATTTTGTAACTAAAATTTTTATTATGCATTGATTAACAGCTGAAACTATTATTATACTGATCAAGGACCTCAATTTTATTAAATATTTTTATAAACTGTTAAAAAATAAAAATTTATTAAGGTTCTTGCTTTGTAACTTAAATAAAGTTTAGGCTCTTAATTATTAAATGAATTTTAAAATTGTAGTCCTTATTTAGTTGTATCACAGCAAAACTAAACTCCTTTTGATAGACTTTTCTCAAGTCTCCGTCCAAACCGTGTGTTCCCAACTGCCATCATTGGTATGGCGTAGAATTAGGGTCATCACTTCATCATTTATGACGTTATTTTTTTTATTTAGCTCCCTTAAAATAAGAAAATATTATAAAATAAAAGTGAAAATTTATTTATTATTAATTTAAAATTTATTGTATTCGTAAACATATTTTAATTTAAATTCATTATACATAGCTTTTATTTCATATATTTTTTTACTTTAAAGAAATAAAATCATTTATTTTACAATTAAAAATTATTTTTTATACATTTTAATAAAAATATACCTTAAATTAAAAAATTAAACTAATATATATACTAATCATATTTATTAATTAATCAAAATTAATTTTATTCCGCCTTTTAATAGATATTTTATCACTTGAGTGAAGTCATAAAAAATTAAAAATACTACTTGTATGATACTTTTTTATAACTTTTTGTTATGATTTAAAAAATAAAATAAATAATATGATAATTTTTTTAAAAATATCATTATAAAAAATTTATAAAAATATTATAATTCATCTCAAGATAATGTTTAAAACAAAGTCCTGTGTTTTATTGTTTGCAGCTCCCACCTGATTGGCCCCTTCCACATCGACCCACAATATATCAATAAACTTTTATTTCACGCAATTAATACACAAAAGTAATATAGTTCATACGATATAAATAAGTTATTACGCAGTCTTTCACACACGCACCCCCTTCCTAGCTAAAATAAAGCTATTGAACTTCCCATCCACCACAATTTCAGTACAACGTGTAATAGAATTCAGATATATAGAAATTGAATGCCATGGCGCCCATGGGTCTGCTCCGAAATGATGAAGATTTTTTTTGTCTCAAATATATCATCCTCTTCAATCTTCATCCCGAGTTCTGACCCACTTTTGTTGAACAAAGCAAGAAGAAAATGGAGTCATTATTTAATATTGCGGGGGTTACCCATCTATATGTAACCAAATATATACAGTTTGGTTTTTTATAGTGAAGTTTAATAATAGAAATAAACTTGTGTTGTATCAATATTTTATGTTTATGTAGAGCTTAATTAGTTTAAAGTTTTACCCAAATACATAATCTAAATATATATTTAGTGCAAGTATTATATATGCAGTGCATAATATTGCAAGAAATCTAGTATAATATAATATCATTATTTAATTATATATATAAACTTAATAAACAACTTAAATGCATCATTTTATGATCATGATGCATGTGCTTAAAATGTTCATACTCACATCCCCAAACTTTGCTATCTGATCCGAGGACAAGAATCCATTTATGCCCAGAAATATATCTTCTTAATTTGCATATGGGTAAGCGCCTCCTATTAGATGCACCGTTTGCGCCGAATGGGGCCCTGTTGCCTTAACTTTGTGCCACAATATAACCGGCAAAGCATTCCAACTGTTTTTGCCCCTCACCTCACCACCCTATCTAGTATCTACATAACCAAGTCAATCTTTTTAATTTTTGGACTATGTTTACATTATAATATATCCACCTCTCAAAGTGTCCCTCCGTGGGACCACCTTAATTTTCAGTTCTTGAATCGTGACACTCACAGTGCTTCACCATAGTGGAGGTGTGACATGGCTCTCTCTGCTTTCACTACTTTTAAACGCAAGTATGATGGTTAAGTGTGAAACTCCAGCAAGTCTTGGAAAAGAGAGTTGGAGTGGGGCAAGCTAAACATTCTTTATGCTTTATGATAGTCGGTGCGTTTGTTCGATGCTCCCTCCTCACGACTGCAGATATCCAACTAGCTCAACATTATATATAATGTCTACTGCGTTATGTGTATTATTCTGAATATAAATAAAATCTTCTTCATTTTTGGATTTTTTTTCTCAGACAATTCAATTAACCATATTTCGTGCATAGGGCCCATATATATATATAAAGTTCTAGTATTTCTAAAATTAACATTTCCACGGCTTTAATGCTTATCTTTTTCAAGGGGCAGTCTCTATCGCCATTATGTTTAATTAATCCTTACATTAAATTTGTATCATTTCCATTGCGAACATTGCATGATTATTATTTCTTATTAAGATTAATTTTTAATACTATAAAGGTATCATACTACATTTAATAGTTAGGGCTCCGTAAGAAATTTGCAACTTAGGAGCATTCAAAATTTCTCCTTTTTTATGCTGTCCTTTTCTTCGAATATTCTCAGTTCTACTTGCAAAGGCATAATCAGATAGACTTTTATCAACTAGTTTTTCAGATAAGGACCACTTATGCTTGCACTTTTTACTTGAGTAATATTCTATATCCACTTTTTAAGGAGCACGAACACCTTAGTCACGTCCAAAGACAGCTAGCGCTGCTTCGCTTCAGCCTTCAAGCGACTATATCAGGTACTTTATATGCGCACTTAAATACGCATTCATACATGAAATAAATAGGCTCCTATACATACGTACTTGAATCCAAGTATGACTTGTACATGATAGATATTTATATGCGGAACTGTAAAATTATGTTAGAGAAATCTTCTTTTGCGTGTATATAACTCCATCACGGTTCTAAAAATCAACTTGATAACTTAACGAATTAGTCAAGGTTAAATAGTTCCACTGTAATAATTGAATTTGAATTGAAGTCCAACTAATAAAATACAATTTAATTAGGAATATAATTAAAACACATCAACCATATAAAAAAATTATATTATTATTTAATTATAGATCACTACATAATTAATAAAAATCGTTTTTTTGTAGTAATTATTTTTAAAATTATGTTTGAATGATTTTTAATTGAACTTATCTAAATTAATTTTATAAATATATTTTATATGATACAAAAAATTCATCTAATAGTACGTAGATTTTAAAATTAAATTATTCGATGAAAACAATGATGAATGAAGTTAACGTAAATATGAATTATACCAATATAAAGCAATCTCTTTTCTTATAATATATGATATCAAGGCTTCTAATTAAAATGCATTAGTTTAAGGATTGTGGACAAATCTTAATTATGTTTTTTATTACATTCTATTTCATTTAATTTTCAAATACTTACACGGTAGACTATGGGTCTATCCTTTGATTAATTTGATGAGAAAGGAGAAAATAGAGCAGGATAAATTTTTAAATTAAAAATAAAAACCGTACAATATTTTTAAAATTTTCAAATTTAATTTTTTTCCTTCAAAGAGTTTTTATTTTATTTTTTATGAACATTCAAAGTTTTCAAAGGAGGAGATGAAGAGTAGTTTATTAAAAATTAAACCCCAATACTCTTTCTACGAGGCCCTCCCAAATTATAATTTTTTTTACAGGTAACATTTTAAAAAGAGCCATACCACAATAAAATTTAATTAATAAATTTATTCATACCCTTTGTGTTGACAAGTGAATAATCTCAGATAAATTCCGCAACCTTTTTTTACTTGTCTGAATGAAATCTTAATCATATATCAACTAGAAGGACTTTTATTCAACCCCTTGGAAAAAAGGAGTTTTATTAAAAGATGGTGCAATAGTAAATACAAATTAGAGAAAGAGGCGAGAGAGAGATGAGTATGAAATAATTTAGGGGCTATAACGTGTGGCAACTGAGTGGACCCCTGCAGGGGTAGTGCAGACGCTGAGTAAGCCATTGTTTCCTTGAATAGGAGATTTGGTACGCACGCTGAGCTGAGACAAAATATTGAAGAAGGAAAAGAAAAGAAAAGAAAATTAATCTGATAATAAATAAAGAAGAAGATGGAAAAGGGTGGAACAGGGAGAAAGCAACATGGTCGGCTGGCCTTAAAGGCAGGAGGAACAAACAAACATCACGAAAACCTTATCTCAAATTCTCATAACCTCATCCCTCTATCTATCACTCCCAACTTCTACGCTCCATAATCATCTACCTCCCACGGAATCAAATGCCCATCATACCAAATCATTGGTGGACCCTTATGTCTCTTACCCGTACACTCTCCTCGTGCCCCCCATCTTTGCTCGCCACCTGTTTTTTTCTTATCTATATTTCTTCTTCTTCTTTTTCAATAACAAGGGTGGAGATGACATTAGAACCACCATTGCTTTGTTGGGTTTTATGTCACTTTGTTGTGTCGATGTGATGTGGAATCAGATTGCTTAAATTAGTGATTTGATTAGTGCCAACACCACGGATGCATCGGTCATATGAATATTGTGATTAAAGTGAAACTTCATTGGGAGAATAATACCCGATATATACTATGTAATTAATTATTATTATATCCCACCTCATGTTCATGTTCGTGTTCGTGTATCAAACCATTTCCTTTTACCTTACAAATTACAATTTTAATTTCTTTACTGTTTCAAAGTCAAATTCTATCTACTTCGCGCTGGGTCCCAAATCAAAACAAAAGCAACGGTTACTCGTCTACTTTTCCTTTTGGTATTCAGCCACTTGCTGACAAAAGCTCTGCATTAATCCCGTTCTTAAATATTTCGTATATGACACCTGATCATCTTACTTGTTTAATGATTAACATATTGTGATTTGTGGCTTTTATTATATCTTTAATCAATGGAGTTTCTGTTTTAAGCAAACCCATCGAAGATGTTCTAGTGTCGTAGGTTGTGGAGCCTTCTCTGCTATTCTTGTTTTATTTTTCAGAATTATTAAAATATTTACCTGACGTCATAAATACCTACCCATAACGAAATATGTTCATCCTCAAAAATCATCAGCAGCTCTTAAAAGCTTCCAAGATACAGTTTCTAATGCCCTACACTCGCAGAAATTACTATTATTTTCTGTTTGAAAATTGAAAGGTCGTGTTTCTTGCATTTAAAAAAAAAAAATAAGAAAAAGGTTGTTTCCCTCTTCTTTTTGACCTTGTTGTAATCGAAGAGGAGATTGGAATTAGATTCAGGTACCGAAAAGAAAAACAACTTGCATTCTTATTTTCAAAATAATCATTTGCCCCCGGCAACTTTTTATGTACCCATGATGATGCATCCAATTAAAGTTAAAAACAAAGATGCGTGGGTTTATTCCCATCGAACATCCTACTCAATTAATTGATTATTCTTATTTTAATAAAAGTACCAATTATAATTTTAAAATCCAATTCCCATTTAAGCTTGAGTAGCTTAAAGAGGATATTTTCCCTTGGAATTTCTTATACATATATAACATTCAGTGAGAACGAGTTTATTATCATTAAACAATGTTTGGTGTGTGTACATGAAATTTGTTAACATATATTTACTTCTTTTTTAAAATTATTATATTAATAAGTTATAATTATAACTATTTTAAAATAAATTAAAATAATAACTTATTAACCTACTCGAACTAAAGATTAGTTGAGTGTAATGTAAATTTTTTATAAAGTAGATTAAATGAGTATGTATATCTATAAAAAATAATAGATTAAATAATTTAGTGGCGTTTGACAGATTTCATAAAGAGTGTATCTTAGCATATAAAAATAATTTATAATTTTAATAATAGTTTTTAGCTTATTTTAATAAATTTTATCAAAATAAAAATTGAATAATTTATTAACTAAATATTTAATTTAGTCATTCAATTGATGACGTGCGGACAAGTAATTCATGATGTACTCTCAATAAATTTTGGTATTACTTTATAAATTAAATATTAAATAAAAATGTATTATCTTAAAATATAAAAAAAAAAATACTCCGCAGCTTTTTCGTATAGTAACAATAATTATAAAAAAATAATTCTAAATTCTCGTGTTTTATATGCTTACAAATTATACTAAATAAAGAAAGTATTAAATATTTTTTATATTTTTAAAAATAATAAATGTACATATTTTTTATTTAACACTTACTATATATAAAATTAAAAATATTACAAAAAGATATAACAAAACTTTTAAATAAATTTGTAAACGAAAAAGATAAGAAAATTTAAAAGTATTCATCCATCCATATATAAAACCTGGTGGTAACGCCGTGATTTCCTGCCGAGTGCTGACTAATTATTTTGGGTTTGCGATCATTAATTATGGGTGACCTAACTTCTGCTCAGCATCGCCGACAATGCATTATTGGAAGTGCTTATAGTACTAACACAGAAAAGTAGGTCCCAAACACTCCACATCAACTTTCTAGTTAAGCAAAGATCCGGATTCTTGTTGATGAATCATATTCTGGCACCATTATAACTCTTTGAAACTCCATTTCTGTCTTGTACCTACTTTTCTTTTATCTTATTTTCTATTGGAAACAAACAAGTAGTGCACATCCCTTTCTAATCTTCCACATTCATAATAAGCTAGAGAAAAAACGCCCAACTATCCCTCTCATTCCCAATTCATTATAGAGTATGCAAGATTGGCAAGCAAAGTGACATGGTACCCATCTCTAACTAGTTCATCCAGGCATGAAGTGGGAGACAGTTCATGTGGGTCTATTATAGTTACAAAACTTTGTGACACACATATATTATACACCTATTTCCAATCATGCTCTTAATTTTTTGCTTTTGTAATATTTATTTTCGAAATAACCTACGCAGCAATCTTTGCATGAGTGCTAATGCGTATGCATGGACAGTTTATCATTTATCATTAACAATAATAAGTGTCCGTGTGTGTGTATAAGACAGGGAGAGAGATAGGGGCCAGATTAATGTGAAAAATAAATAACGAAAGAGCAACGATGAGAAAATGAATAAACGTCGGGGAGAAAAAAGTTACTGGGACACGAGTAAAGCAGGACTAAAGGGGGCCAATAATTGGTACAATGTAAAGTGAAGCTATCTACATACGCAAGGAAGCATATATATATATATATATTGGTAAAACGGGTATGGTATAGTAATATTAACATATAGTTATATCAGGTACGCCTGTTGGTGGTGAAGCCAACCCGCTTGATGTGTTTTGCTTTGCACTACCGTGAGAACAGTAGGATCCCAGGTATTGGAGAGAGAGAGGATTTTCCAAGTTTGTCTGTTATAATTATAATTATAATTATAATTGACGTAACAGTACTTGGGCTTGAATGGTCAACCTATGTAAGAGATATTACAAGGGACTTTCATTATTTGGTTAGCAATATCAAGATTCGTTTCGCTACTCATTCCTCCCTTTGATTAATAATAATCATAGCCACCCACCCACCCACCCAACGCCCCCACAAAAGGTCTCATTCATTCTCTGCCTCTCTCTCTCTTTCTTTCTCTCTCTCTCTCCTCTTCTTAAGACCCTTCTAATCCCATGAGCCTTTAAACCACACCATCTAATTTCCCATCTCACGCAGATACGTACATAACTCCAGCCTCTAAAACACACACTCTCTCTCTCTCTCTCTGTCTCTCAAATGGGTCTAGATCAGGACGACAATAACTCCGGCCTTCAGCTTGTTCTAGGGTTATCTCTCACTGTTTCATCTCCTCCTTCCACCAAAGCTGATGATCAACTTTGTCTCAAGCCAACGCCAACAAAGCCTTATAATAATTCCTCGAATGAGCCATCTTTAACGTTGAGTCTTTCCGGTGAGAGTAATTACCTGGCCAAACAAGTGACCAGAAACAACAAGGTTTATTGTGAGGACCCTCTTGACTTGTCTAGACAAACTTCACCTCACAGCGTTGTTTCCTCTTTCTCAAGTGGGAGGATGGTTAAAAGGGAGAGGGATTTCAGCTGCGAAGAGGCAGAGGCAGAGGCCGAAGAGAGGCTCTCTTCAAGAGTCAGTGATGAAGACGAAGACGGCTCCAATGCCAGAAAGAAGCTCAGGCTTACCAAAGAACAATCCGCACTGCTAGAGGACAGCTTCAAACAACATAGCACTCTCAATCCTGTAATTATATTTATAATTATTTTCTCTCCTCTACTTATTTAATTAACAAGATTTAATGCATGTTTCATTCACTTTATTTAAAAGAAAACGATTATTTTTTAAAATTTAATTGTTTCTTAACATGCTATTATTCACGAATTTTAACAACTATTTTATTAATATTATTGTCTTGGACTGGATTTACAGAAACAGAAGCAAGCTTTAGCAAGGCAGTTAAATCTACGGCCTAGACAAGTTGAAGTGTGGTTCCAGAATCGGAGAGCCAGGTACGTAATCTTTTGGTTAAAAATCAGCACCTCTAAAATATCAAACCGCACCAGAGAGCCAAGGAAATCAATATGTTCACTGGATAAAAAAATTTATTACGTGTTCACGCATATATATAATCATCAAGCACAAATTAATAATATTCGTTCGTGTGACATAACAAAGTTATAGTTTTAAAAGTTAAACAATATAATTAATTAACACCTACAATCATTCGCTATTCATATTTTCCCATGTCTATTGTCGTCTAATTAGAAAGGCTTTTCCTTAATGAACTTGTAGTTCTGGAGTCTTACGGATTTGACAGATTGAGGTCATAATAACATATGTTGGCGGTATAGGTGAGATTAAGATTTTGGTTTGGCTGTTGCAGAACGAAGCTGAAGCAGACGGAGGTGGACTGCGAGTTCTTAAAAAAGTGCTGTGAAACGTTGACGGACGAGAATAGGAGGCTGAAGAAGGAGCTGCAAGAGCTGAAGGCACTGAAACTATCACAACCGTTGTACATGCCTATGCCTGCGGCTACACTCACCATGTGCCCCTCTTGCGAGAGGCTAGGTGGCGTCAATGATAGCGGTTCTAATAAGAGCCCCTTCTCCATGGCTCCCAAGACTCACTTCTACAATCCCTTCGCCAATCCTTCTGCAGCATGTTGATTATAATTATCGTTAGGTTTTCACTTTTCAGGGCGAAGAGGTAACAGAACAAGAGTATTGTTCCCCACAACCATTGTATTTTTTTGGTTGAGGGATACGTCTAGCTAGGGGAAACCTTGTAATTAGCTAATACTGTTGAAAATAGTAACTGTTGATTAAATTTACTTTTTGCTTTTCCTTCCTCTATTGTATGTTTATATAAATCATTATAGAACGCATCCGTCTACAAAGGAATTAGATTTTCCTTTTTTGTTCATTTATAAATTTTTCATGGTAAGCCTGTATATAGAAAGGTAGATAATGTTAATGTTGTGAACAGCCATTTATTCCCCTTGCATCGAAAAATCAAAAGATACCTGGCCGATTGTGGGGGCTAATCTGATTTTGTTCTCCATTCCATGGCCGCAAGTTAATGTGCATCTCTTTTTCCTGTGTAAGATGTCTTTCTTTTTTGTTTTTGTTTTTGTTTTTTGGATTTGATGTTGAAGATGTCTTTACACTTCTTTCAGTAGTTCTTAATACACCGGTTGAAATTATTATTTTATACGGAGTCAAGTAATTTATAACAAGTTTACTTCTTACATAACTTTTTGGACAAGGTAAAGCACTATGATACATAAGCACAGTGGGATAGGATGTAACTACACCGTATTCTAACTATATAAATTAATAATTTAATAGTTAAAAAGTTGTTTGACTAAAATAATAAAATATAAATATATATATATATATATAAAATAATTTTTTAATTGTTAAATTATTGATTTATACAATTAATATTTAGTATAAGTTTAAAAATTTACATAGTGTGAATAGATTCTATTCATATATATATATATATATATATATATATATATTGTTGTTAACTTAAATTTTAAAAAAAGTAATACTTTTTATTAAAAAAATAAATTTATTATATTTAAATTATTAAAATAAATAATATATTTTTTATTAAAATTGAATTCTTATTAATTTTTAAAAGTACTCAACCTTAAGACAATATATATATCATACGTCGAGTTCCCTTAAAAGAATTGAAAACAATTTTACAACATCTTTCCGGGTGATGAGTTTAATTATACGTAGTACCATTTATTGAATGACAACAGAAAATTAACATTGTTCTACCCCCAGGAGAGAAAATATCAGTAATTACTATCTTTTATTTATAATTCAGTCAAACAGAATTGTCTCAAGTAAAACCTGGTTGGTCATACCGATAGTTGACTACGGCATCGGGTCAAACTTAATTTGTAAATTATAGTGTAAGGCTTATTCTGGAGAAGACTTCAGTAAATCACCGTCTAGCTCAAAAGTTCATCTTATGGCTATACTGGTAAGAAAATCCAGTTAAAGATTGAAAATAAAGAAATAAAAAGACTAGTATCTTAATGGACCGGGGAAAAATACCAGAGTCAATGAAGAAAAACCGGCACAGTAACAAAAGAAAAGTAAAACAATGGACATATTAAACGTACAGATACTTAAAACAACGACAGTTGAATAATATTTATATGAATTAAAACAATTACATTCGTTTATATTTGTGCATATTCATATTATAATTTATTATGTACTCCTATTTTTTTCTTTAATGTTTAAGATTCTGCAAAAGAAAAACTGTTTTTTAAATTAAAAAAAAACAATTTAAATTTTGATTATATTCCGTATGTATTATATTAACGAACACGAGTTAGGAAAAAGAATGAGTAATTTGAAAAAGAAAATATGAATGATGGTGGAAAAGATGAGTGGGGAAGGTGGAAGGTGTGGATAGGGAAGTTAGCTCACGTGTTTGTGTCTGGAAATGAGTTGCTTAAAGAGGGATGGAATGAGAGAGACATGGGAGTAGAAAGAAAGGAATGGATGGTTCACTTTGAAATAAGAGAGTGGATTTATGTGTATACGGTGCCGTCTCGTGAGATGCTTTGCCTTTAAGGGGACTGGTGGGTCACACTCCACGTGATGCCCCAATGGTAACGACACTCTCTCTCAATCTTAACTTCCTTTATTTCTCACTAAATCTTAACCCCTCTTCCTATTTCCCTTCACACGCTATTCTCATTACTCCTCTCCCACTATTCATACTCTGCAATACCTTCCTCGTTTTTTCTCACCAACTGTCCCTATACACATTTTACAAATAGAAAACTTTATTTGAGATAATACGGGTAGGTTTCATTTTAGATAATATATTAGTGTATTGAATTCCACACTTCATTCATAATGCTGTGGTGTGGACCAATAAATATCATGAGAGGGACTTTCCGGGAAAAGAGGACACTTTCCTGGAAACTGCTAATCTGCCTCCTCATCATCACTTTCATCACCATTTTAACCCATCGCCATCACCTTCCTATGAGGCCCCCCTCCAATGCCCTCGTTCAACTCCAACTGCATACATTTTATTCTTTATATTTTCTAGAATGTTGATCGATGACCCATCGGTGTGAAAGCTATGTAAAATTCAAGCTTATTACTTGTCTCATTTAATTTGACGAATCTCTTTGTTCTTGGACATACCTGACCTGACCACCTGTACTAGGTCTTTTATCCCTGGTTTAAACCCCGGCGTGATTAAGGGGTTGAGTAATTTATTTATATATAATTAATGAAAAGGAAAGGAAGTAAAAACGCACCATGCATAGTACATAAAACCAAGTATAGGTATTTTGGAACTTAAAAAGACCTAAAAAGGGGTGTATAGATCATGCGTGATGCGTGGGCGCAGAATCAAAGAAGCCTCTGCCCAAAAAAAAAAAAAAATTGCAAAAAGTCCGTGATGTGTTATTCGAACCCAACTTTTGAAAAGTGGATTTTATGAAGATTTTGTTTGTTTACTACGGGTGCGCACACGTAATGCCTTTGCTTGCCAAGTCCCAAACTTAAGCTGAAGACACATGTCTTCGTTGCATACGTACTTTGTCAACCCTGTAAAAGGAATTCCATTAAACAATATATTATTCAATCGATTAAAACTGCCCATCTATTATTAAATCTAACAGTCAATAGATTTAAAAAGTTTCTTATTATCATTTCATAAAAACAAATACAAAAATAACTATAATTACATTTTTCTATAATTTATATAAGATTTAAATTTATTTTTGTGTAATTCTCTCTTTCACACATAAGAGATATACGAAAGAGCATCTAAATATATTAATAGTAAGAAAAATTAAGGGTACGGCTGTTTCTCATTTTTAAAAGAATTTTTTTTTTCTAAATATAGTATAAAAATTGAAAACTCTTTCTGAAAGAGAAATCAACCGTATCCTAAGTATGTATTTTTTAAAAAATTAATATTATTTTTAAGTAAAATTAAATTTTTATCTCAATAAAATAATATTTTTAATATCATCAGACGTTATTTTGCGTGTACATATCATGATCATCTCTAGTTAGTTTCAATACATTTAATATCTAATTGAAAACATTCAAGTCATCAGCTGAATTAATGCAATGCTTTACAGTGTATAGAACAGATTCTTTAATGTATGCATGAGAATACATGTTAATAAATAAATAAGTAATTTTTTATTAAAATTTATAACATTTGAATTAGTAGTGTATTGAATTGTATGAAATTTTATTATTTTTAATAAAAATTTATCATACATAACTTTTTATTATACATTATAAGACATATATTACAAAAAATTATATATAAAATAGTTTTTAATGTATATTTAACAATACATAAAATATTAGTAAAAAATATTTAAAATAATAATAATATTAATATATTAATTTTATATTTTAATTAAAAAATTCTAGATCAATATATATATATATATAAAGAAGAATTTTCTTACATGAGTGGAAGTTTAAAAACTCTTATATCTAATTTAAACATTTCATTTAACTTACATATAACAGCTAGTAAAATAATAAATTATAACTTGTTAAATATAAATTAAATAAAAAATCTATATATATATATATATATATATATATATTAATTATGTGTTTTCTTGAAAAATTCTAGCAGTGTAGATACACTTGAAGAACAGTATTCATAACGCTCTACGTTCAAATGAATGAAACAATGCATTACCCACCATTTTGCTAAAATTAACAGAAGAACAATTTAAATATTTACTTTAAGAAAAAATAAAACTTAGTTCACATGAAGATCCAAATCCCTCACTCTCTTTTTTTGTTGTTGTTCGATTGTCAGTCACCCTTTTAAGGAACAAAAACATAACATAGCTAAGCGGGTTGTGGATAAATTCAATAATGGGCCAATAGTCCAATTTAGATTTCAAACGATTCCAGATTCTGTACATTCATTGCCAATTTATTGTTATCAGAATAGTTTTTGGTTGACCCCAAAAGATGTTTTTCTTTCTGCAAAATATGTTTACAAATTAGATGTTAGGTAAAACAAAATGAAAAATATAAGGGGAAATAAACTGAAACATGCTGTAATTGAACAAGTAAGAATGCCTTCCAATCCAATCCTTCTCACTCAATGAAAGAGGACCTTTCTCGAAGAAACAACGTTATTTTCTGGATGAACATCCCAGCTTAGGAATAAAAGGTGTGGCACACTTTTGTAAATAATGAAATATAATTAAAAAAAAAAAAAAGCAAAAAGAAGATTACTGTCCCCCCAAAAAAAAAGACATCCTCACAGTGGTTTTGACGCAGAGGTCACGGCAGCACGACTTTCACAACTGCGAAATCGGGTTCCGATCTTTCGGACTCACTGAAGAAGGACATGTCCCAGACGAGGAAAACGAAAAATACATTTTTTAAAAATAAATATTTAAACATATTTTAAATATTGTAATTCTTTTAAAAACAAGAGTCTCATACTTCATTAAATAATATTTTTTTAGGCTTGTATAAGAATTTTTTTTAAAAAATAACACAAATTGTTGATATATTTTATGAAATAATAAAAAAAAAATCGTTAAATCTTCAAAGAAAAAAAATAAAAAAAATAAAAAACATATTTTAACATCCAGTAGAGTCAGAACATTTTAATAAATTAAATTCTATAATATTTTGTAAAAAAAGCCACACATAAATTTTTATTGTGCGTCATTAATCACATATTGAAAATATTATAAATTGTTACATCTTAAAATAATTAATCATATAAAAAAATTTACACCGTTAATATATTAAAATTAAAGCCGTTGGATAGTCAATTCTAATATTCCATCATTTATACATTCGTATATGCATACATAGTTGTGGTCCCTGCAATTTAGAAATAAATTCAATGCACTACCCACCAGTAATGACCATTTAAGCCAGAAAAAACAAAATACAGTACTTACGTGTCCCACTAAAACAATAAAGAATAAATTATTGTAGCCAAGAAAATAGTATAAAGAGTAACAACGTGTTGGGTTTTCAATTGGAGGCCTCAAAACCTACTTCGGCCAAAAATTAATTTTTTGTTTTATTGTCACAACATCAAGCGTGCTATTTTGTCAATTCCCCTCCCTCTTCTTGCTTTCCACCGTGAAAATAGAATTATACTTTCTTCTTTTTCAATTATTTATCATTTAAAGTCATGCATATAATTTTAAAAAGTTTCTGGTTGTATTAATTATTATGACAAAATGTTTTTTTAAATTCAAAATAACTAACATGTAATTATAAATTATAATTAAGCATTTGTTCTGAATTTTTTTTAGAAATTTATTTATGTTTTTGAATTTTCTGAATTTAAACTTTAAAAATATATAAAAATCAGTTGATAATTTAAAATAGAACAAGCTACATATGTTGTGAACCTCTGATTATTAAGCAAACGATATTTTGTTTCTTTGTCATAGCCTCTGTGGCCCAAAACTCTCGAGAAGAGAATAATTGAAGATATAAAGTAGCACGAGAACCAGTACTATTATTGCCTTTCCAATTTGTTAGATGAATATTCAATGATTAAAAAATGAAGTAGAAACAGAAAATTGAATCATCAATTAGTGGCCATAGCTGGATTCATTACCCTGTGCCTTGGAGGCTAGGTCATCAAATTCACACGACACCCCATATGCCATGTCCATATTTTTGTGGAGTGGTGAAACCATTCTTCTTATTTGTTTTTTGTATTTTATTTTAATTCAATTTAAGAGAAGACAGCCCAAACAATCACACGAGGGTGGCCCAAAACTCCTAATTTGGACAGATCCTATAATCAATAATGAAAGGACCACTCATTATCTCTATTTTCAAATTTCATTTCTTTGGTACTCTTGATTCGAGTTTGTTGTATTCGGCAAATATTCATGGTTGGGCCCATTAGATTATTCCAATGGATATTGGAACCCCACATGCCCTGCTACATCAATCTGTCTTGTCTTTTTTCTTTTTATATATTCAATTTTTATTTAGGACTTAAAAAAGTAGAAATCAGTAAAATAAATTATGGTCCAATGGGAAGCTATTGATAAACCTCGGAAAATCACACACACGTCGAAAACAAAATCTAGTCAATTTCTTCTCCAAATGACGGTGATGCAAGGTTTCTGTCCCTTGTCAAAATTATGATAACCAATAAGCCCAATTTGAAGGACCACGACCACGACCACGACCACGACTAAGACTAGGCCCCTTATCTTTGGTCCCACTCAAGCGTTGTTTACCCTTAATTTGGGCCTGTTTGGTGATCGCTCAATGGGTTCATTTCTGAATATTTTTTGAGCATTGAGGCTCTGCTCTACTTCTAGAATACGCGAGGAATCTCTAACATGATCTGACAAAATAATTAGTATTATTATGATGTAATTTCTGGAGAGATAAAAATCCCTGAATAACATGTGTCCATTGCATAAACATTGAAAAACAGAAACTAAAGAAGGAAAAAATAAAATAAAATCGCTAGATTTCATGCATTGAATAAGCAATGATTAATGTTCAATTATTTAGGAGTTGCACTGGTAACAAAAAAACAGTTTTCCCGGGACCTATTCAACAAATGCTGTTAGGACATTACTTTGTTTTGGGAGGTATTGTTTGTATGTTACTTACTATTAAACAAATAGAAAAACCAAGTGGTTACAAAAGCAGGTGCGAGTGATCATATTATAAGACATCATAGTGTCCTCCCTTGAAAAAGAAGAAGAAAACAAATAGAAAGTATCAAAATTGTTGTGATGCTGGACAAGCTCTCTCTGGCGAACTTCCAAGATGCCCATCACTAGCATTATTGATATAAGATATTGGGCATTGGCATTTGGGGCTTCGTTCACTCGAGTACCATTTGACTGTTATCACGAAGTGGGTACATTTCCTACTCTTTTTCCCATTCTTTTTCATAACTCATAGCAAACACAATTCAAATACCATCTTATCCTTTGTTAACTTCCTTCTTCTCACTTCAACCACGGCTCTCCTCTAGCATACAAATAGTTTCTTGTGATGATGCTATGCATGTTCACTGCCCTTCCCAATTAGTCTCCCCTTTACAGTTTCTTTTCTTTCCATTGCTATAATCAGTTGTTGGGTTGGATCTGTTAAGGGGCACAAGTACTTGTAGCTGCATAATTCTGAGCAAGTGTGGTTCAAATTGTGTTATGCAAACAAGCGGTGACATGGGTGCTCTTTGTGTGCTGCTGGTTCTACTGATATTCTGCAATTCAGGGTTTCTTGTTATAGCTGGTGGTTTGTTCAATTTGACAAAGTCTACGAGCCCACGTAACAATTTCTCTAGCAATAGCAAAGGAGAGTTTGAAGAGAAGAGAGGCGTGCCATCAGGAGCTAATCCTCTGCATAATCGGTAGAGAGAGGAAATGGTATGTGGGACCACAGGGAAAGAGGTGATCAGAGATTATTAGTTTTAGGAGCTCTAAAGGGTTAAAGGAATCTGTTATTCCTTTTGTTCTTGTTTGGATGTTATTGTTATCTAAAACATGGAAAAGGGATCCAGTATATAAGAATTGCCTAAAATATGAATTCTTTTTTTGTGGTGATATCTGACATGTTTGTGCATGAGCTGTCTCTCGGTTTAGTAACAGCTAATCAATGTCTTGCATTGCATGCCTATCATAAATTGCTTTTTTAACTCGCTCTTATATCTCTTTTCGATGTACAACAACTGAGAATTTCGTTTCATCAACCGTGTCAATGATTCAGTTATCAATGTACACATAGCCCCACTCTGTCTCATCATTTCATCTTGGCTCCCAAATGCATCAAGCTCTGCTAGCAACTTTAGTTCTTTTTTAAATTCACTCTGTAGCGCAACCAGATATCAACAACATACAATTAACAAACAATAGGAGATAATAAATAAACAACTCGAAAAATGTTAATGCTAGTTCGGTAATTGTGGGTGCAATGAACATTGGTAAATAAACAATGGGGAGAATTAGGATTATTTTTCACCTTTTTGGAGACCCAATTGTTAGACCTAAGGAAGAACAGGAAATGCAGATGCGGTGAGTGAACACCTATGTATAGTCACAACGTCCTAATTCTAATAAAGATTAGGGAAGATATCATATGAGGCATAATTCTCCTAAAAATTAAGTCCATGTTTAGTAAACAATCTTTTTGGGGAAAATTTGTTGCTTTTAAAATTTTTTCAGTAATTTTTTAAGCAAAATAATAATGTAATTGAAATTTATATTAAGTATTTTGTAACCTCAATATGTTATTTTTTATTTTTAAAAAAAGGCATAAGAAGATTGGCGCCGGCTGAAACTAAAAAAGATGGAAGGTAAAATAATTATCGTAAAAGAATGGAGTTACATCTCTGGTTAAGAAGAAAATAAGTTTACATTTAGCAAATATTGTAATTTTTTCCCTAGCTTTCTTAAATCTATTGTTGAAGGGATTGTTGTTGGACCTGATTAAGGGAGAGTTAGAAACTTAAAAAATCAAAAGAAAAACAATGAAAAATTTAACTCAAATGCTATCACAAGTTTAAAATAAATTAGAATAGGAAAATGGTAAATAAATTTAAGGACTTTACCATGTTTTTTAACCAATACAAGACCTTATATTGCTTTTTTTTAAAATTATTTTAATTAAGAATCTCAAATAATTTTCATTTACTCGAATCAACCTACAAGGTACACCTCTACGTTAAAAGAACTAATCCAATCATAATGTTAATATTCTAAGACAATAAAAAACCCAGCAAGAGGAGGGAGCCATTCCCTCCCTAATAGCAAAATTTGCACATTCGTTTTTTTATGGCGGATGACTTAGAAAATCACCATTAAACATGCAAAAGAGAGCAGTTATCAGTTCTGATGTGTAATAAAAAAGTTGAAATTATCTTTTGCGAGGAATGAGAGAATGTTAATACATGAATATATAAATATTTTTGAAAGGAAAGACGAATCTCTTTTGAGTTTGAGACTTGAGAGAATGCCATGCCGGTTCTCGTGAACGGTGAAAAAGAGAATCTTGGTCTCTGTAGTTAGTTGCGTTTGTTCTGTAGCAGAAAGGATGCTTCTGTGCCTGCCCTTTTCGGCTTGGGGTCGTTTACATGTTCTCTTGTCTTGTCTCTTTTTCTTGTTCTGCTGGTAATGCGAACATTTTCCTCAGCTTAGCTCTGTCACTGTTCTCCCCTCCCCAACATCACATGAATATCTTTTATTCATTTTCTGCTTTATTTAATAAAAATACATCTT
The DNA here is from genome assembly GCF_003935025.1 of Abrus precatorius. NCBI lineage: Eukaryota > Viridiplantae > Streptophyta > Magnoliopsida > Fabales > Fabaceae > Abrus > Abrus precatorius. The sequence goes on along the minus strand of NW_020874406.1, from coordinate 15,028,280 downwards.
TATCAAATTTGGAAGATAATGTAAGGCACTAAATTCCGCTATCACGTTATAGTCGTGAAGGGTGATACTGTTTTGCTGATTTATTTTCTTGTATGTACGATTCTTTAGTGAAATATGTTAACTTGAATCTTAGGATAAACAATTAATAAATAATATTTTTTATTAAAAAAGAAAGTATTTATCATCTTAAAGATAAAAATTGTAATAAATGCTATATATTTTTAATGCTTAAAGTCAGGTTAACATAAGTGTGCTCTAATAAACAGATTAAAAAAAAATCTGGCAGCTACAGTTTGAATTTTTTTAAAAATTAATAGGTTGAAAGTAACAATTTTCTTCTGTATTTAAATTAAAGCTGGTATTTCTTTCCTATCACCAAAAAAAAAAAAAAGAGTAATATTTTGTATGAAAAGATTTTGCAGATTAATGGTTAACATTTGAGACAAAATATATATAAAAAAAATTGGAAGTTTATTCTTTAAGAAAGAACATAGATATCAAAGAAAAGGAAAGAAATAAATAAATATTAATTGTAAAATTAATTTTGTGAGAACACTTTGTATTAGTTTAGTTGTTGGCTTTACTTTTTATTTGTTTCCTTATAAGGCAGATATTTAAGTATCTATCTCCTTTACGAAAGAGTTAGTTGTTGTATTGTTTTAATTTTTTTTAAGATATAAGTTTTAGTTGTTTTATTTTAAAAAATATTTTTTAATTTTTTTTTTTTTAAGAATGTGATTTCTTTGTGTGAATTCATCAAGATGGTATGATGGGCTTTCTACTTCTTTCTTTTTCTGTTGTTCTTTACTTTTCTTTTTGCAATTATGTCTTTGCCATTTTATTTTGATTACAACATAAATCCTTTAAACCATTTTTACTTGCATCCAAATGAGAACTCAACTTTTGTCTTGGTCTCACTGCTCTTAAGTGGCAAGAATTATCACATTTGAGCTTCAAACACTTTACTTAAATACAAAAAAATAAGCTCAATTTTATCAATGGATATTGCAGAGGTTTCTTGTTTTGTCCATGAAAAAGATGTAATAACATGGTTCTTTCTTGGATAAGACATTAAGTGGAAGAATCAATCCTTAAATCTATTCTTTGGATACAACTTGCTTCAAATGCGTGGAAAGATTTGAAAGATTGTTTTGTGCCTAAGGATATATTTTGAATTTCTGATATTTAAGAATAAACTTATGAATTATAATAAAGAGATTCAAATGTTACTAAGTATTTTACCAAACTTAGGAGAGTTTATGGGAGGACTTAGAGAATCAGAGACTTATTCCACATTGTAAGTATTTTATACCTTATTTTTGTGGAGCTATTTAATCTATAATCACTCATAGGGAGCAAGACTATGTTATACGCTTCCTTAAAAGGTTAAATGAGTAATTTTCTCAATGCACAATATCACTTGAGTGTTTTCAATGGTTATTCAATAAGAAAGATAATTTAATGTAGACCTTTTGGCAAAGAACAACAATAATGCTAGAAAAAAATCAAGGAAAAGGTAAGAACAATAGAAGGAAAAATAACAAGTTTTGCACAAATTATAAGAAAACTAATCATAATGTGAAATATGCTACTTTAAGCATGGTTTTCTATAGGGCTATCAATCTAAAACTCTAAGAACTGTCAATTTTGCTAGCACATTTCTTTTGGATTGCACTTTGGAGGAATCAAGTCTAAAAGAGAATACAAACTCTAAAGTTAAAATTAGCCAAAAGCAATATCAAAGACTTTTGAGTTGTTAGAGCAGTCAAAGCAAACTAAGCATCATGTTACAAATTTGCTCTCTACAAGACTCCAATTTTGAATGGTATTTCTTCATCCTCAGGTAAATGTAATAAACAATGATTCTTGGATACAAGTGCCAGTAACCACACAACCTTTTAATTAGGTAGTTTCTTATTTTACAAAACTATTCCTAACATTATTATTACTTTGCCTAATAGAAGTTAAGTATTAACTGACAACGCCTCAGCAAGTGTACTGAATCGTATAAGTAATATAATGAAAGTAAAGTATCGTTCCTGATGAGAATCAAGAAAGGCCCATTGAAGACAAAGACTTGAAGGCATTAGAAGAGCTTCAAGGACCAATGACAAGGGCAAGGGCAAAAAGAATAAATGGAGACTTAGAAAAAATTGTTGTTGTCTTATTTGAAAGAGAGCTCAATTTATAGTTGGAAAAGCTCAAGATAATCAATTACATATACTTAGAGGTTTTGAACTCTAACGAGTTTTATTAGGATTTAATTATTATGTTTAGTTTATTTATTTTAATATTAGTTATTACTTATTTTGAGTTATTATTTAGGATAAAATCTTGTTATTTTATTTAGTTTATTTGAATTTAGGTTTGTTGGTACAAGAAGCCCATTAGGGTTTGCGTTAGTATTAGTTTACAAGCATTAGACATATATAAGCTCTTGTAAACACACTTTTAATTAATTTTGAATACAATTTGAGATTGAATACTCTTGTGAGAGCGTGTGACTCTAAGTTTTTAAGTGAGCCAATTTTCTTTGATTTTATCAAGAGGTTAAGACTCTTGTGGCGATCGTTCCTTGACTTATCAATCTTGCGATTGTGACGCCATTTTCCATCTCTATTCTATTTTCACTTTTTTTTATTAATTTTCTTCTTATTTCAATTCCTATTTGTGCCCTAATAATTTTGTTTTTATTGTGTGAAATTCAATTCAAGATCGTTTAATTCGACAACACAATTTGTGGTTATCATCAATTGGTATCAGAGCCTGGGCCGGAGCCGGTGGACCTTATTGGCGTATCTGTGGCGGCTTATGTGCCTTATCAGTGCGTCCGTGGCGGACTCTCTCGAAGAGGGAGGGGATGATGAGTCCCACATTGGTTGGGGAGAGTGACTTATCAGTCTTTAAATAGTTGTGGAGTCCTTCCTTCTAGCATGAGGCTTTTTCCTAGTGTGTCATATCTGGGAGAAACAAAATTGTGAGGGGTTAACCCCCAAAGCAGACAATATCATGTTAACCGGTGGACTGGATGTATTTCATCAATTGGTATCAAGAGCTTTGGTTAGAATTGGATTGAAAAGTACTGTTCATCGCACGTTGCTCATTGAAAAAAAAATATACTACAAAAAAAAATTGCAACATACAAAAGTGTGTTTTTGATATATTTCTTCCAATCTTTCACTTATTTTGCTTGATTCCATACAAAAAAAAAAAATAGTAGTTGTTTAATGTTACATAATCTTCTTTAAATTATCCAATTTTGTCTTATTTGCAATCTATTTTTGAGTGTGCTTATTTCTTATTTAGTCTTTTTTTTTCTATTGTCTTGTTAGCTTTCTTAGTTTTGTTTAGAGTTTTCTTTTGTTGGCTTCACTTGATTCTCATTGATTGATCGTCTCTTGGTTTTGGTTAATTGTGTGGATTGGAGGTTGACTTTCTTAAGAACTCTTGAGAACACTTGAGGGAAAAAAGGCAAGAGAGAAATCCTTACACAAAAGCCAATTTAGAGTGAAACACGAGTGAATATCTACTGAGTGAAAACACTTAGCGAGTGGAGAGAACCTTTTCTTTTTGCATTAACTTTTATTGTTTTGTAGAATGTCTCAAAAAGGAGGATCAAGTAGAGAGAGCACTCCTGCCTCACAAATTGAAAGACTTGGTCAAAGATTTGAAAGCATGTTTGAGAGGCAAAATGAAGCAATAAGGAATGTTCAAGAGGCATTGGCAAATAATGCAAAAAGGTGGTCACGTGATCGTTCCCCACATGCCCATGGAAACTCTAGTAGTTCTTCAAGAGAAAAAAGAAAAAATAGGAGAGATGATGAAGAAAGGAGGTATGATAGGTGGAGAGATAATAGAGAGAGGAGGAATCAAAGAAAGAGAAGAGAAGATGTAAGAATAAGATAAAATGAGAAAATTGGTGGAGTTAAAATAAAGATTCCTAGTTTTCATGGAAGGAATGATGTTGAAGCATACTTAGAGTGGGAATTGAAGATAGAGCAAATATTCTCATGCCATGATTATAGTGAAGAAAAGAAAGTAAAGGTGGCCTCCCTAGAATTTCATGACTATGCTTTGGTGTGGTTAGATTAAATTCAAAGGGACCGAAGGAGATATGATGAGGAGCCTATAGATACATGGATTGAAATGAAGAACCTAATGCGTAGGAGATTTGTTCCTACATACTACAATAGAGAGCTTCATACAAAGCTTCAAGGTTTGAGGCAAAGTGGTAAAAGTGTTGATTACTATTATAAAGAAATGGAAGTTGTCATGATACGAGCTAACGTATTTGAAGAAAAAGAAGCAACAATGGCTTATTTCTTAAATGGGTTGAACCATGACATCCGTGACATAGTGGAACTTCATCCCTATGTAGAACTTGAATATTTGGTTCACCAAGCTATTAAAGTAGAAGCATAACTAAAGAGAAATGGTACTTTAAGGAAGAATATCTCCTCCTATAACTCAAAAGGATGGAAGGAAGGAGTGAAGAAGGAGGGAACATTAACTAAGGACATGACTGTCCAAAGTGGTAAACCTTCACCTAAAACTTCTTGTAATCCTACTAATGCTTCTGTTTCTTCTATTTCTCAACATAGGGAAATTAAATGCTTCAAGTGCCTTGGAAAGGGTCATATTGTATCACAATGTCCGAACAAGAAAACCATGATTTTGAGAGAGAATGGTGAGATCTCAAGTGCTAGTTCATCTCAATCATCACACGCTTCAAGTGAAGAGGATAGTGAGTTTGAAGCTTTATGCCACGAGGGAGATTTGCTTATGGTAAGGTGTCTCTTGGGTAGTTTAGCTAAGGAGGATGATACCACACAAAGAGAAAATATTTTTCATTCAAGATGTTTGGTACTTGGAAAGGTTTGTTCTCTTATTGTTGATGGTGGTAGTTGTACTAATGTGACTAGTATTCGACTTATTGAGAAATTGAACCTTACTACTACTCCTCACCCCAAGCCTTATAAGCTACAATAGTTGAGTGATGAAGGGGAGTTGGGTTGTTAATAAGCAAGTTTTAATTACTTTTTCTATTGGCAAGTATAAAGATGAAGTCTTGTGTGATGTAGTGCCTATGAAAGCAAGTCATATACTCTTAGGAAGACCTTGGCAGTTTGACAAGAAAGCTATTCATGATGGTCATTCCAACAAGTTCACATTTATACATAAAGGGTGCACAATCACTCTAGTGCCCATGACTCCTAGTCAAGTGTGTGAGAATCAAATAGTCATGAGGTTGAGAAAAGAGCAAGAGAGAAAAAATGAAAAGAAAAAGAGTGAGCTTGAGGGGAAACTTAAAAAGAAAGGAGAACAAGTGAGGACACTTCCAAATGAAAAATATGAGAGTGAAAAAAAAAGTGAAGAAAAAAATCAACATGAAATGAGAGAAAATTTATTTGTAAAAAAAAAGAAGTGAGAAAAGCGTTATTGGCCTCTCGGCCTATGTATCTACTTTTATGTAAAGAAAGTCCTCATAGTGATTATATTAATTATTTTGCTAATAATACTTTGCCTAGTGGTGTTTCTTCTCTTTTGCAGGAATTTGAAGATGTCTTCCCTAAAAAAGTGTCTCACGGCCTACCTCCAATTAGAGGGATAGAACATCAAATTGACTTGATTCCAGGGGCAACCTTACCCAATCGACCTGCATACAGAAGCAATCCTCAAGAAATTCAAGAGATTAAAAAACAAGTAGAAGGATTGTTAGAGAAAGGATGGGTGAAGGAAAGCCTGAGCCCTTGTGTTGTATTAGTCATTTTGGTACCCAAGAAAGATAGAAGCTGGAGGATGTGTATTGATTGTCGTGCCATTAATAATATTACTGTAAAGTATAGACACCCCATACCCCGTTTGGATGATTTACTTGATGAATTGTTTGGTGCTTGTTATTTTTCTAAGATTGATCTTAAGAGTGGATATCATCAAATAAGAATAAGGGAAGGGGATGAATGGAAAACAACTTTTAAGACTAAATATGACTTGTATGAATGGTTGGTTATGCCATTTGGGTTGACTAATGCACCTAGCACCTTTATGCGCTTAATGAATCATGTGCTTAGGAACTTCTTAGGAAAATTTGTTGTTGTTTACTTTGATGATATCTTAATTTACAACAAATCTTTTGATGAACATATGTTGCATTTGAGGTGTGTGTTGGAGGTTTTAAGACATTAACAATTGTATGCAAACATTGAAAAATGCACATTTTGCAAAGATCATGTAATTTTTCTTGGCTTTGTTGTTAATTCTAAATGTGTGCATGTGGATGAAGAAAAGGTTAAAGCCATTAAAGATTGGCCAACCCCTAGGACTGTGAGTGAAGTGAGGAGCTTTCATGGGTTAGCAAGCTTTTATAGGCGCTTTGTGAGAAATTTTAGTACCATTGCCGCACCCGTAAATGAAGTTGTTAAGAAAAATGTGGGTTTTAAATGGGAAAGGGAGCAACAGGAAGCCTTTAATACTTTGAAAAATAAGCTTATGCATGCACCGATACTTGCACTCCCTAATTTTGCTAAATCTTTTGAATTGGAGTGTGATGCATCTAATGTTAGGATAGGGCTGTTTTGACGCAAGAGGGACATCCCATTGCTTACTTTAGTAAAAAGCTTAATAGAGCATGCTTGAAGTATCCTACTTATGATAAAGAACTCTATGCTTTGATTAGGGCACTCCAAACATGGCAACATTATCTTTTATCTAAAGAATTTGTGATCCATAGTGACCATGAATCATTGAAATATCTTAAGGGTCAAGGGAAATTAAATAAAAGGCATGCTAAGTAGGTAGAGTTCCTAAAACAATTTCCTTATATTATTAAGCATAAGGTAAAATGAATGTAGTGGCTGATGCATTATCTAGGCGTTATGTGTTGCTTTCTATGCTTGATACAAAATTGCTTGGATTTGAACATGTAAAGGAACTATATGTGCATGATGCTGACTTTGCTAAATTATATGCATCTTGTGAAAAGGGAGCTCATGATGGGTTTTACAAGCATGATGGATATTTGTTTAAGGGGAATAAATTGTGTGTGCCTAAATGCTCAATTCGTGACTAGCTTGTGAGAGAAGCCCATGAGGGTGGTTTGATGAGACACTTTGGTGTACCTAAAACTTTAATGATATTGCAAGAACACTTCTTTTGGCCTAAAATGAAACATTATGTTTATAAATTTTGTGAAAGGTGTGTTGTGTGAAAGAGGGCTAAATCCAAGGTAAATCCTCATGGCCTTTATACTCCATTACCTGTTCTAGATTACCCTTGGATTGATGTTTCTATGGACTTCATTGTAGTTTTGCCAAGGACAAAGAATGGCAAGGACTCCATATTTGTGGTTGTGGACCGATTTTCAAAGATGACTCATTTTATTCCATGTAGGAAAGTAGATGATGCCACACATATTGCGGACCTATACTTCAAAGATGTTGTAAGGTTGCATGGTTTGCCAAGGAGCATTGTTTCAGATAGAGATTCGAAGTTTCTAAGTCACTTCTGGAGAACCTTGTGGCAAAAACTTGGAACCAAACTTTTATTCTCTATCACATGTCACCCACAAACAGATGGACAAACAGAGGTGGTAAATCGTACATTAACTACTTTCCTCAAGACTATGGTAAAAAAAAATCTCAAATCATGAGATGAATGCTTGTCTTATATTGAATTTGCATATAATAGGACATTTCATTCAACTACCCTGCATTCACCCTTTGAGGTTGTTTATGGATTTAATCCGCTCACTCCGCTTGATTTGTTGCTACTTCCTAATGTTACGTCTTTAGTACATAAGGATGGCAATGTCAAGGCTGAATTTGTTAAAAAGTTGCATGAAAAGGTGAAGGCTCAAATTGAAAAGAAAGTGGAACAACAAGCAAAATATGCCAACAAGGGAAGGAAGAGAGTGGTATTTGAACCCGGAGATTGGGTTTGGGTATACATGTGTAAGAAGAGGTTTCCTATACAAAGAAAGTCAAAGCTTCAGCCAAGAGGGGATGGACCATTCTAAGTCTTAGAGAAGATTAGGGATAATGCATACAAAGTGGACTTACCAGGTGAATATGGTGTTAATGCTACTTTTAATGTATCTGATTTATCTCTCTTTGATGTAGATAATAAATAGTCAAATTTGAGGGCAAATTCTCTTGAAGAAGGAGGGATTAATGAGAATCAAGGAAGACCCATTGAAGACAAAGACTTGAAGGCATTAGAAGAGCTTCAAGGACCAATGACAAGGGTAAGGGCAAAAAGAATAAATGGAGACTTAGAAAAGATTGTTGTTGTCTTATTTGAAAGGGAGCTCAATTTAGAGTTAGAAAAGCTCAAGATAATCAATTACATATGCTTAGAGGATTTGAACTCTAAGGAGTTTTATTAGAATTTAATTATTATGTTTAGTTTATTTATTTTAATATTAGTCATTACTTATTTTGAGTTATTATTTAGGATAAAATCTTGTTATTTTATTTAGTTTATTTGAATTTAGGTTTGTTGGTACAAGAAGCCCATTAGGGTTTGCGTTAGTATTAGTTTATAAGCATTAGGCATATATAAGCTCTTGTAAACACACTTTTAATTAGTTTTGAATACAATTTGAGATTGAATACTCTTGTGAGAGCGTGTGACTCTAGGTTCTTAAGTGAGCCAATTTTCTTTGATCTTATTAAGAGGCCAAGACTCTTGTGGTGATCGTTTCTTGGCGTATCAATCTTGCGATTGTGACGTCATTTTCCATCTCTATTCTATTTTCACTTTTTTTATTAATTTTCTTCTTATTTCAATTCCTATTTGTACCTTAATAATTTTATTTTTATTGTGTGAAATCCAATTCAAGATCGTTTAATTCGGCGACACGGTTTGTGGTTGTCATCAGTTCCCACAGAGATTGATACAAACACGTATTGATTCACTAAATTAAACTAATTGAATGCAGTTAGGATTGAAGGGGACTCTAAAATATAAATTAATTTAATTCACTTTGCAAGTAAATAACAACAAAATATGAAATAAAATGAGAAAATTCAATGACAAGATAGTTAGGATTAGACTTCACCCATTGTTCATGTAATAAATTAAACTCTTTTACTAGTTCAAGCTCTTCTTAAGATGTTAAGAAAAATTTCCACTAAATTAATTCATATCCAAGTTCGTGGTATACAAATTCTCTTAAACTCATACACAAAGATTAATTCCTTAATTCCAATGTATGAGTATAAAAGGTTTTAGAGTACAAGGGAACCAAAAGATCACACACCCAATAATTTCTATTCCTAGAAAATTAAATGATGAGGCAAGTAAATCAAGAAGCACAAACACTCATTCCATTTTCTAATGTCAAGAAGGTTCATAAAAACAAAGCATGATTAGCTAGTTCATACCAAGCATTAAAAATGGATTTACAAGTTAACATCAAAAGAAGCTTAAACTAGAGTCAAGAATCTAATTACATCACAATCCCAAAGGGATCCATCAACCCAAACTACAAAATGTTTAACAATCCATCATAGAAATAAAAAACACAACAAAAGAAGGAAAAGTCCCCTTAGCCATATTCTTGAGAAGAAAATGAGTATATGAATCTTCTCCAATCTTTCTCTCCAAAGACTATAGGTCCAGTCTTCTTGCCCTCAAAGAGTTGCTCCTTGGCTCTCTCTCGTAAAAAACCCTACCTTCCCTTACAATGTGTCTCCAATCTCTTTTATATTCTACAATATGTATTATTGTGCACGTCAGTAAGTTTGTGCCTTGACGCACAAACGTCTGCACTTTAGCGCTGAAAGTCCTGCAACTTCATTAGCTAATTGTGATAAGTGCCTTAGTGCATACAAACTTGCGCCTTGGCACAAGATGACCCGAGAGTATATTGTCACACTTGGGTGGCGCCTTGGCACACATAGGTCTGTGCCTTGGCATTGAATAACCTGCAATCAATATCCAAACTTCAACAATTTTCACCCAAAACAGTAGTAAGGTAAGAAAAAAGTAAAAACTATAATTCTAATAAATTTAGAAGAAAAAATGAAATTTAAGAAGTTAAAGAAGAAGAAAAAAATATTAAAATTAACTAAAAAACTATATACTACTAGACTCTTAACATTAACTAATATTTTTGGTACTGTTTCTCTGACAGGAACTTTAATTGTACATGATGTTTTGTTCATTCCAAAATTTTATATGAATTTGGTTTATGTCACTAAGCTCTTAGAGTAGTTTCAGTGTCACTTAGTTCTTTGTGATACTTCTTATTTCATTTTGCAAAACAATTATAAGAGGATGATTAGTTCAGCTAGGAAACAACAAGGCATCTTTGTCTTAGACTTGCCTTTGGAAAAAATCAAGAATTCCTCAACCAATGTTCATCATGCTAAGACTGATTTTAACAAAGATGTTTTCTTTGGCACCTTAAGATAGGACACATTTCTAATTTTGTTTATAAACTAATCTATGTGAAATTTTCATTGCAATAATGAATTCCCTTGTGATGTTTGCCATATGTCAAAATAGAGAAAGTTGTCATTTTCTAATAGTAATTATGTTTCAAGTTTTGCATGTTGACATTTGAAGTCCATACTCTATACCTTCATATTTTGGTTATAAATATTTTTTTACCTTAGTTAATGATTATTGATAAGTCCATATTTTAGAATATTTTTATTACTTATTTTTATATTTTTGACATTTATTTGATAAAGATTTTATATCGACTTATTCATTAATTATGTAAAATATCTTAAATCATCAGTAAATTAAGGAAATATTTTGATTACAATTAAAAAAAATTAAATGGAAAGTCAGTTCACGCACAACAACAGCAAGAAGCACAACCTTGTTTAACAATTCTGAATGTTCAACTAAAGTGTGTAAATTGCACAAATCTCTCTATGAGTTAAGGAAAACAAGCAGAAAATAAAACAAGCAGAGAATGACATGCAACCTTGATCAAAGCTTACATATCACTTCAATATTAGCAATCTCATGGAGATAAAGCCTTGTTTGTTAAAAGCATAAGATCATCTTTCACAACATTATTAGTTTATGTTGATAATGAGGTGAAATAACGTGGCAGAAATCAAAAGGGTGAAATAGCACCTTGATCAAGCTTTCAGGATTAGGGACTTAAGCTCTCTGAGATAATTTTTTTCTAGGCTTATAGGTAGCAAGATTAAAAAAAAAAAAGTATTCATCTAAACCAAAGGAAGTATACACTCCAACTTCTTATAGACAATGGCAAATTGACTACTGAACCTATTAAAACTCCCTTTAATCCTTTAACAAAAGTTCAATCCAATAAAGGAAAACCCCTAACTGATATAGCATCCTATAGAAGACTAGTTGGAATATTACTTTATCTCACTGTAACAAGGCCATATATATCCTATGTTGTTCAACAACTTTCTCAGTTCGTAACTGCAATTTGTGTGCTCAAGTATCTCAAAAGGTATCCATCTCAAGACAATTTTCTTTGCATCATCAGAATTAAAACCCTCAACCTTTGCAGATTCTGATTGGGCATGCTGTACATAAACTAGGAAATTCATAACTAGTTTTTGCATTTGTTTTGAAAATCCCTTATCTCTCGAAATTAAAGAAATAAGCCATTGTATCTAAATCATCAACTGAAGTAGAATATAGAGCCCTGCAAGCTTAACTTGTGAGATGTAATGGATAAACTACTTGTTTCAAGACCTTAAAGTACAAATTCAGAAACCAACAATTGTATATTGTGACAATACTTCAGCCATTCATTTAGTTCACAATCTAGTTTTTCATGAAAGAACCGAAAATATAAAAATTGGCTGCCACGTAATAAGAGAGAAAATCAAGGCTGGTTTAATCCACCTCCTACCTATATCCTCGCAAGCTCAATTAGCATATGCTTTCACAAAACCCTAGCACTCAACATCCTTTGAAGACTTTATCGGCGAGTTGGGGTTACAAGACTTGCACCTACCAAGTTTAGGGAGGGTGTTAGTTTAGTTGTTAGCTTTGCTTTTTGTTTGTTTCCTTTTAAGGCGGGTAGTTAGTATCTAACTACTGTATGAATGGATCTTATGAATTTTGCACGTGAAAGTTTTAGTGAAAACTAAAATTTCACCCTAAATTGATTGATCAATAGCGAAATGCACAAGATTTCATGAAGATTTGTTCGTACTCAAATAGTTGTGCTGAGGCCTGGGGGTGTGAGAAATGATAACACAAATAATAAAGATTTGATTAAAACTAATGCATCAGTTTAATTTGGAATTAAAATGAGCCCGCGTGACTCTACACACAAATTAGATTATTCCAAAATCAACATTCTCCATTCTTTTTCTTCCGCAACAGGGATGACTCAAGAATTCGTTTCAACCATTTGGGTCGTTATTAAAAAAAGGGAATATGCAACCAATGAAACTCGTAGTTAATTTTTTTTTAATGAAGCCAGTAAAACTTTTGAGGTGCTTGTCATATTTTGGTCTAGAAGTTGGAGCAAGAGCAACTGCTCCAGGGTGTTGAATTTATCTATGTATTGCATATAAGGGTTGAAATATCTCGTGAGAGTTTGAGAAATTAGAGTAATATTAGCAAATTCTGCCAAGATGAAGTTCAAGACTTTCTGTTTTATCATGATTTCAGACATGAGAAGGAGAAACTTGTCACGGCGGATGAAGTTGTTATGGTGAGACTAGAAAGGTCAGAGGTTAGAGTAATAGAATCAATCTATATTGTTAATAACTTTAATTCATAAAACATTCAAACAGTATCAATACTTATATATTTAACAACTATCATTATTCATCTCTATTTCTCTTTTGTTATCACATCATAATATTGATTACTTTTCTCTATTATTTATATATCTCTTTAGACGTAGACTCTTCAAACATTTTTCATTGTAAAATACAAGATACGACTACCCACAATAAATATATAATGAATTTGACCTTTCCTAGGACTTTACTGTGGCGAGAGTTTTATAGCATCATGTTGCCCTTTTTATGATTTCAAATGTTGGGTAGCCTTGACATATATTCACAAAACAAAAAGAAGAATACAGTGCACGTAGCACGGGTGGTGGGGGGATTGATGCCTTGTGTCCTAGATTGGTTATTTGTTATTCTATACGAGATTAAGGGTAGACAAAACATGTGGTACAGCCGTTCCCAATGTATCTAAGATTTTCTTAGAGTATCAATTTCTCGTAATTGTATTTGAAACATGTTACCCATTTGTGGAAGTACATCGTTATGATAATATAAAGTATTCATGTTTGTCTTGATAGCTGACACTGTTGCTAAAGGGCATGTTGTATTGATAATAAAAAATAATCAAATTCAATTGAGGCAAATATAGTTGGAGAAGTATATATCAAACATGCTAACTTTTATGAGAAGTATCACGCTGGTCTGCCATGAGAAATCCGGCATGGATAATATTTACCAATCGGATATGTAATAGCGAAAATAGTTGTTAGAAAAATATTTGTTCGTGATGTTTGACAGCATGTTAATGTTATAGACCAACCAGCAACCACTCATTGTCCTTGCTTATAGCGAAACACAGGAAGTCTTAATAGTACAAAAAATGAGATTTGCTATCCCAAGAATACACCCCTCATCAATAATATGCAAGCTAGATAAACACATCGCCCTTCTCCTCTCCCCAAAAGTGTAAATTTCAGTTTATCCACGTGGTATGATGACATAGTTATTTATCTTTCTCTTAATTTTTTACATTTTATTTTGCAAGTGGTTATACCGCTAACAAGTAACAACTTATTACATGTATTTCACATGGGGAAAACTAGAATCAATTCAAGAAAAGTAAATATACATAATACACAGATTCTGGGTTACGATCGGCATGTAATTGAATTATTGAAACTGATATGAGTTTTGGGTTTTAAATTAAATGCCGGCGAGGCACTCCGGAGGGGTGACTGGGTAGCGAGACTTATCTTTACAGTAATCATAGATGATGTGGTTGAGACGAACCCACCTGTACCTTCGGGCTTGAATGGCATTAAGAGCTTGGTAATCAGCCCCCTCCCACCAATTACTTGGGTTAGAGGCACAGTTAGCAGGACCTGGCACTGGACATCCTTCAATGTCGAAGTTCTTGTAATAAGAATAGAAAGGTGCCTTACTCCAATCAATTTTCTCCAACCCACCTCTTGTTGCCCAATCATCAGCTTCCCACAACGTTGAATACACTCCCATTGGTTGCATCGTTGGGTACGGGATTCCCTTTCCTTCATTGTTCTTGTACACTCGAATTGGAACCTCATCAACGTAGAAGCTGCATGCATAATTGCCAATTCTTAAATGGTGCTCAATTACTTAATTTTATTAGAAGTAGTAGTAGTAGCTCGGTAATTGTATATATATCTTACACAATATGGTGATGATTCCATAAAATAGTGTATGTGTGAAAGTCCGCAGCAGGGTCAAACCAAAGGTTGACTCTCTGCTCTCTATCACCCTTTCCGTGAGCATAGATGTTTGTCTGAACTGTGTAAGGCTGACCACTGCGGTTTCCCAAGAACTCGAAATCCAGCTCATCCCGTACAGTGTCTGTGTCAGAGTTCATCTACCATAATCCACAAACCAACTGTTAAATAAATGCCAATTCGTTTTTGTTCAGCCCCTTTTTTCTTCAAACATAACCAACGTTAATGTACAAGTTTATGATATAAATTTATTCTTAAATTTTATTAAAATAAGAAAAATAATAATAATAATTTACAAATTTGTGAACATGTTTTAAAACATAAACTTTAAACTTACATAAAATGCAGTGACAGTCCCAGCAGAGTCACCGGGTATGAGCTTGATCTTCATGCTAACGCGGCCAAACATGTACTTACTTTTAGAAGCAAAACCACAGCCTGTAAAAGAGCAGAGTGTGTTTCTTCTCTCTTTGGCATAGAAGCATCCATAATAAAGAGAAGAGTTTGACAAGTTATCCCTTACCGGAGTTTTGGTCTAGAATGAGTTGGATGGCATTGCCTTCATCAATTTGCCTTATATGAGAGTCAGACCACGTTATTCGAAAGTCTTGCACAAAAGTGGCGGGTCGTCCCCAAACACACAAAGCAGATACGAGAAGCCATAATAATAACAGAATAAAGACACCAACGTTTCCAAAAGTGTTAAAGATGGCCATGGACATGTTTGGACACAAAATTATTGGTTAATGCAGAATGGAAGTGGGAGGGAAGAAAGTCTTTTTTATATAGGAGGTTTGGGAATGGACGAACACTGCACTGTAGCATTGAAATGGAAAACGTCACAACAGCTTACCTTTCTATCCAGCTTATGGCGAACAGTCACAAGGGCCTACACTATTCATGCTTTGCACATCTTTTATCCTCTGCCTCCTAATGATTTTTCTGAGCGTGTGCATTGTATGTAACCCTACGAAAATGAACAATATTAAATGATTTATGCTACCCATACTCAACTATTTATTTTCTTTCTTATGACATCTCGGAATATCTTCTGGTTATTTCTACATAACATGATTTAATGGTACATGAAAAAAAAGATAAAATAAAATGGAATAAAATTGTTATTTAAATATGAGTTTTAATAACAGTAAGTTAATAATAGTAAAAAATTATTTAAAAAATATATTTATTGTACTTTAATAATTTTAATACAATAATTATATATATTTTTTATAAAAAAATTATTTATAACTACTTAAAATCAGTCTAAAGTATTGAAGTTAGCAAAATCCTTTAAATATATTTTATTTTTGAAAACTTGAATTATATTATTTTATTTTATTTCATTCTACTTTATCTGATTCTTTCGTTCCAAATATATAGCCTCCGAATAAGGATTTTTGTCCTTGTTTAAATTCTTACAAGCAAAGAAAAAAGGGAATAATTTAAAGAAAAAAAGAAAACAAATTTAAATAGCAATAAATGTATATGTAATGATTTGAGATTTTAAATATAGCATATTTTAAAAACTTTTGTTTATTGAAAACAAAACTCTTGATGAAAGAAAATTAGTATTTTCTTTTAATAAACTAAATTGAAAACAAATAATCCTCACTCTATGAGAAGCAAAATGTATATATTTTTTCTGTTTAAAATTGATTAATGTTTAAAGTTGTTTTACAAAGATTAATGAAAATAACAAATATCTTGATTCGTAGAATAATCATACTAAAATAACCTTATTATTTATTTGTGTATCTATCAAAAAATCATTCACACAAACTCAAAAATCATTTTATTTATTAGTTCACAGAAAAAATTAAATAAAAATAATTTTATTAAAATCTTAAAATGTTACTTAATATAATTATTTTACTAAAACGATACTTGAATTACAATAAAGAGAGTATTAATAAGCTAAAACAGTAACTGATGAAATAAAATTAGGTGGGTTGTGTGGCACGTTGTTCCTCAATTTTCCTCCTCTTCTGTAAGGATATATGTTTGTTATTTAACTTTAGATTTAGTATGTTTGAGAGAAAATTTGAAGAGTTTGCGCATGGGTTTTTTTTCCCTTGATTTGTATAATTAAAATAATATAATTAAACTTAAAATGTTCAGTGTAACTACTAATTATCCGTGTGAAAAATTATCAACTAAAAATTTATAATTTTAATATATTATCAATTAATTAGATAATATTTTAGGATTACTTTTATATTAGTTATTAGTAATTTTTTTCCAGAAATTGGACCAGTATTTTAAATTATAAAAAAATATTCATCAAAAACATTTTTAATAATAAATTTATTATAGTGAATAAGAATAAATTAAAGAAATAAGACATGTAAAATGAAATAAAAACATTGAAATAAATTATTAAAATCAAAACATGTTGTTTTATTAATTTGATATGTGAAAATTCAAAATTAAAATTGGGATTAAGTAAGATTATAAAAATTTTATAATTTATTTTATTTGAAAATAATAGATATCTTTGGTGTAGTGTAACAACATTTAAAATGAGTAAATTTAATATTATAAATAAAAGTAAAATTAAATCCTTAGCATAAAAAAGGTTATATGATAAAACAAAAAATATAATTTTTAAAAGTGCAATCGTTTAATAATAACAACTTAAATTTATAATAGAAAAATTAATTTAATTTTTTTATTGATAGAATATCAAAAAAAATTAATTAAATTTAAAAACAAAAACAACTCCACAGTTACTTCACAGTATCCAGCTGGTAGGGCTCTCCCAAATTCCAATTCTTTTTACTGTCTAATCCACCATTAATCTAAGTATTAATTTTGCGACTTGAGAAATAGGTACCTATGAATTCTTTTGGGTGCAAGATTTGGTACGAAATTAATTGGACATTAGTAATGCTTGTTTGATTTAAGGTTAATCGCCTGTGTCAAATAGTTGAGCCATGTTCATCCTTCAGTAAAACTTAAGTGCAATAATAAATATTTTTAGCGATATTTTCTACTCTTTTATTATCATTTCAGATTTTTTTACAAAGATTAAAAAAAACATATATTTAAACAGTACAACAATTTTATTAAATTATTTTTATTGTGTAAATAAAAAATGAATCACACAAAGTTAACAATTTTATATTCATTATTTATTAATGATAGGATTGGAATTTTAAAAAAAATTTAACACCTCATTAAAATTTTTTAATGATATTTAATAGGAAGAAAATACTTTTTTATTGAAAATAAATTATTTTAAATATAGAAAATTTACTGTATTTTTTGTTCATTTGTTTTTCTTTTCTCTAATTTTTTTCTAATCATTGTATAGAAACGCTGCACGGAGAGCTAGCACGTGTGCAATCATTTTGCGGCGGTGTGTAGGCAATGATGAACAAGTAGTAGTACTATTCCTCTGATATGGGTAGGTTTTGCAGGGCCACAACAACGTAGAAAGGACATAATACTAGGCCACGGTCTACAAGCCTAAAAAGTTTGTCTTGTCCCAAATAAGTTATGAGTCGACATAGACCGTTTTTTCTTAGCCGTTATTATTACTATTATCTATAATAAGTTTGAATTAAAATATATTTAAAGTATTTCTTAAATAATTAAAATTGACTTCTTTTTTATTCTAAGATATCAACTCGACATATAATTTTATATCCCTAAAAAATGTCGTACATTAACCGTTTGATATTAAAATAACTTTTACTGATATGATATAATTTGTATTTTAAAAAAATATGTTATACAAATATTTAATAAACTAATACCAATATGAACATTTAATATACCGATATTAGACATATCAATTTTGCATGCTAATAATTTTGTTTATATTTATCACGCTATTAACATGGATCCGCAATGTTTATAATATAGTATTAACATAGACTTAGTGTTTATATTCATAATTTAACTTCCAGTAAATAAAATTATATTAATAAAGTAATATCGCTGCCTTTTCTTTCTGTCATTTAATAAATAATATTTTCTCGTGTATATTAATAAAAAGAAATAACAAAATTAAATATTTTTTAATTTAATATGAATAACTTAGGTAAGATATATTTGTGTAAGAATTTCTCTATTTGAAAAACAATTTTTGAAATCTACCGCAGCAATTTATAATATATTTTGGTTAACAATTTAAAGAAGCATTATTTAAAATAATATTAATATATAAAAAATTGTCTTAAATTTGATAATATAAACTTCAAATAAGTTAAAATAAACTTATTAATGACAATGTTTACTAATAAATTTCATATAAATTCTTTTAAATATTATATTTTTTTTCATCGAATTTAATCTGGATCTGACTCGGATTATATACTAGGTGAGCTTATCACTAAACATTTTTTACATACATAAAGATTTGAATCTAAAATCACGCTTAAACAATACTAAACTACTTGCTATTCGAATTCAAAACTTTTCAAACATTATTTTATCTAAATAAAACATGACTGTGAAAATAAATATTTCATATATTAATTAATTTTCTTTAGATTTCTAAAATTACTTTTACTTTTATTTATATTTAATACATCTTTAACTTCTTCTTTTTTATCAACTTATTGAAAACATTTATAGAAAAAAATTACTTCACAAAAACATACTGTAACAAAACCCTCACTCATAGGTTAGTAGTTTTTTATTTATTGTTTTTTTATATGTTTTTCATTAGTTTCTATATTTTTTTATGGTAGGTGAAAATTTTTTAAGAGGGAACCATGTCTTGTTTTAAGGAAGAAAAAAAATTTGACGCAAAGAGTATTTATAAGGAGATGAGTGGGGGATTTGAATCTTAACGAGCGTTATTAAATTATTAAATAAGCAAATCTAATTGAATATTATTAAGATAACTGTTACAAATCCTATTGAACAGTTTAAAATCTACAATTAATAAAAAATTTAACTGAAAAATGATAATTAACACTTAATATTTATTAACAATTATCTTTAAAAAATTGTAACAAAGAAGGAGCCAGGTTAATATTTAATGTTTTTCATGATTATTAAATGAATTTAATAAAGTTAGTTTATTTATCATCTTTTAGTTTAATGTAAAATAACCTATAAAAATTAGATTATCATTTATCATCTTTTTGTTTAATGTAAAATAAAATATAAAAATTAGATTATCCAGATTAATATAAATTACTTTTAATTAGATCAAATTAAATTTAAATAGATCTAATTCAAAGTAGTAAGTCGAATATAGTATCATTATATTTGATGTTTTTCTGTCTAAAAGTAACTAAATCATACTGGGAATATTCGTAAATATAAAAAGTAATATCTAAAAATACGCATTATATTTTATTGGATATATATTGTTTTAAATTCATGCATGCATAACTTTATTTTTTATTTATATTTTAGCATAACACTCCTATATGATTTAAGGGTGTTTATTGGGTCCACGTGCTGTGAACAGGTTGGGGACTGCGAAACCGAACGATGACTTCGCCCAATAATGTGGACCTTAATGAATTGTCGGTAGTGTGTGGGTAACAGTTTCGTTTTCAACCATGCTTTTATCAGCATTATAAAAAGAGAATAGCAATTAGTCAAATTTCTCCTTTCATAAAACTTCAGTTAATGTTTAAAATAATCACTAAATTTAAACCCAACGTGAGAATAAATCAAAATAAAAACATATGTAAAAAATCATCATTATCAAATAACGATAAAATTATTTATTCTCTCTGGTCTCAAATTAAAAAAATATATAACTAAATTTTAACTTATTTTATGAAATTATCTTTAAAATATTTTATTTAATTTAAATTTTATTTTTAATATTTTTTTTTTATTTTCAAGGCATAAACTACTAACTTAATATGATTTAGAAAATGAAAAGAAAGATATCTTTCAAACTAGTTTTCAAAAAAAATATTTTTTATTAAGATGCTATATGATTTATTCAATAAGAATAGAACTAAAAACATCACCAAATTAGCAAAAAAAATTTTTTTAGAAATATGTAATAATTTTTTTATCAATAATGATTATTATATTTTCTTAAATAAAAATAAAAAAATAGAAAATTATGAAAATATATTGAATGGATTGAAACACTATTTTTGTCTATTAATCAATATCGTATACAAAATTCAAAAACTTTAAATTGATTTAAAAAATTTAGGTATTAGTAATTAATAGGAGAAAAAGTTAAATATAAAATAATTGATGCATGAAACAAAATACTTCACATTAAGAAAGATAATAAATAGATTTAAAAAGTTATTACTCTAATTAGAAGTAAATACTTAAATTCATATAAAAATGAATTATTACAATACTAAGAGGTATAAATCAAATATTTTCTAAAAAAATTTCAAGGGGATTAAATCAGCTAGATTTTTCAAGTTTCAAGTTTGATTTAAAATAGATTAGCTAATTCAAATTAATAAAGTAAAGGCTTGAATCAAATAATAAATCTATTAAATATTTTATTAGATATTTTTATGTTTCAAATCAACTAACAATTTGATGGACCTAAAGCTAGGTCAATCAAAAAAATTGAAGGAGCCCGCATGGCTAAAAGACTTCACAAAAAATAACTTTATAAAACAATTATGTTTTGTTAATCTTTTCCTAAAAAAATAATAATAATCTTTTAGGGGTGTAGACCTAAAAATATTCTTTAGTTTGGCTATTAATTGTAGTATTTATTGAGATCATGGAATGAACTTTTTTTTTTTTTTCCAGTTTCTTTATTATGCCTAACATATAGCTTAGCTTTAAGTTTTTCCTGCCCTTCTCCGGTACGTAATACTTTTAACCCTAACACAATTTGTCTTAATTTATGATCAAATTTGAAACAAAACTTCCCAATATGTGTTTTTATAGTATTTTTTTTTTCAATTTAATTTCCTATGCTGAATTTTACAATTTACAAAATTAAAAGCTGCTATAAATATGATATGAAGATATATGACGTCTCTTGAAATGTTGGCTCAACCCCATCCGTGACACCTTTAAATTTAAATTTATAACAAAATTTAGGTTAAACTTGTTATAGAACATTAAAAAATTAACATAATTTAATTAACTTGACTTACATTCATAAGCATATTTAAATATTTTTATTATAATAATATGTGTATACATTATTGTCTTGTATATTATCAAAGTATATTTTTAAATTTTTAAAGTTCATGTATATAATATTTCACAACTTACTATAATAATTTATAATTTTCTTTTACAAGGAAAATAATAATGACGGAAACTTAAAAAAAATAGAAAAAATAAATTATGTAAAAATTTAAAGTATTTGAGCAATTTTTTAATTTTAACTTGAATTTTTTAAAATTAATAACTAAGAATAAATCTCTTATAATAAAAATATTTTATCTTATTACTATTTTTTCTTTTAATTTTTTTATATCACTAATAGTCAAATTTGTATTATCTGTGTTAAAACTAGAGATCATTCTTAATTATTTAGATTGCATATTGTCTTAAAGTTATTTATCGTTAAATTTGTATTATTTACTTAAAAATTATAGTCTTTTCTTTAATTTTTCATATTTTATAACATTACTTTACTAATATGATATACGTTCATAAATAAATTTAGATATTTATCTTTTGTATTTAAGAAAAATATATTAAAATAACATTAATTGAAATTTAAGAGATAAAAAAAAAATTAAATCCAGGTATACATTCAAAGCATCTTTAGAAAAAAAACTTATATCTCTTTAGAGCTCAAATTGATTAAATTTATATGATCATGGACAAAGTAATTCGTAGATCCCTACTAGAATTTCATAATAAGAAATAGACTATGTTTTTTTTTAAGGAAAAAACACTTTGAAGACTAGCGGCATGAATATATTTTTTGACTAAAATTAAAGAACTTTAGGTTCTCACACTTTGATAAGATATAGACTTATAAAAAAATATTTAAGTCCTAAAATCTTGTAAGAGAAACTACTTTTTGAGGAGATTTGGAGGATTACGAAGAGAGTCTTATCCTTCACAAAAAAAAAAACTATATTTAGAGTAGTTTTAAAGGGTCATGAGAAAGCTCATTCTTAGTTAAAAAAAGATAATTTTTCGAAGTGTTTTTTAGAATTTTCAAATCTCATACTAGAAATAACCAAAAAATTGTTAAAATAGGAATTGACAAGAGAAGTTATTCTAAGTCCATGGGATAAGAATGAGCTCACATATTCCTTTTAGAACTAGTCAAAGAATAAGAACTGACAGGAAAAATATTTTAAGTTCACAAGACTAAATGAGTCCACAAATTTACCTCAGAACCGGTCAAAAATAAAATGACAGAGAAATTATTTTAAGTTCATGAGAGTTTTTGGCAGGTTTCCTCAAAATTATAATTCTAAGGCTAAGATATAAAATGGAGTCCAAGAGGGGAGGAAACATGACGAAAAACTACAAGGTCCGAAGCCACTATCAGCAGTTAACACTAGTTGAAGGTCATAGATCGTGAGGACGAAGAAACGATCGTGTGCAACATGCAGTCATGGAGAAGGTATGACCATGAAGGCGATAGTGGTTGAGAAGAAGCACGCACAAAAGGCGATTACCGAGAAGTGCCCGCAAAAAAAAGAAGCGATTGTAATTCATCTGTCTATAAATACCAGAAAGTTTCATATTTTGGGAGACGACTTTTTGCACCTAAACACTGCACCTGAAACTTTCTACAAGTTGAAATTCTACACCGAATCAGACACCAGCTATCAAAAGGCACAATTATTGTTGTTTATTGCTAAAGTTGTATGTTTATTTTTTTTTCTACAATTTGTTTCTAATTTGTGTTCATTTTATGTTTTGTTCCTGTAATTACATATTTTATTTAGCACATTTTGATAATTATGTTCAATTTGATATTATTTCTATTTCATCGTTGCACTATTCCTACTCAAGTTTATGCTTTACGATATAAATATGAATTGTTACATTAAAAATACACTTAAAAAAATTTTTAAAAAAAATCTAAAATTCAACTTTAATTTTACTCTTAAATTTATTTATTTACAATCGATAATTTTTACTTTAAACAATATGTCAAAGCGCCAAGATAACAAGGATTAGTTCAATGGACAAGATTTACTAGCTAAACAAAGAGGTTTTAGTTTGATTCGTGGGCTAACATGATACAAAACCTTCCTTAACTTTTGGCCACTTCCAAAAAACTATCACGGAAGAGGAAATAAGATTAAATTGAACCAACTTTCCACTACAATTACTATATTCAACCAATTGAAATTCATGCATTTTGCGGTGGCTAAATAGAAAAATACAATTTGGACAGTCTACACTCTACACCCATTAACCCTTGCACGACATAGTTTGTCAGACAATGACGTACCAAGCAAGAAACTGAAAACATGGCTTAGTAGGGGAAAAGTGAAGAAAACTGTATGAGTATATGTTTGTTAGTCATTATTAATTCCGGCTGTTCGCAGATAATTAAATTTCCTTCATGTATATATTTGATGAAAAAAAAAAAAACAGAGAAACGTGAAGGTTGTCTTTAGCAAAAAAAAAAAAAAAAAAAAAAGTAGTTTTAAAAAATAATATTTTAATTTTATAAAAAATGGTGTAAGTAATTCCTAAAATTTTCAAATTGATGCAAATTGAAAAGAAATGTCTAATTAAAATAGGGTAAGTCGCAAATGCTGTATGGGGCTCACTATTTTTTTTAATTAATTTTTAATAATATCAATGTCACATATACCACACAGACAGTTTTCGTCCAAACTTTTTTTTTTTTTTTTTGTGTTTGTAATTGGAATGATTTACTATTCTCAAAGTGTGATAATTGATTTTAAAAGAAATGAAATGTAATTATATTTCTACTTTAAAATAATTATAATTTAGTATTTAAATATAATAAAAATTTTAATTCGTTTTAAAATATATTTTCTAAGTACACATTTTTTATCTCATGTTTTAAATTAATTGTTTTAATATTAGTTCTGTCAAAATTTATAACAAGCGAATCTCTTGGACCTCTGGATGACACATTACACCCAAGTCAATTATGGGCCTGAATTTTAAAGCTAAGAATACAGTTCCTCTCTTTCTGAGACAATATATGGTCTTCGTTTGATTTATGTGTATCTCTGTAGTTACTGTAATCAGCAGGACTTCACTTACCAACAAATCGTTTTTTTGTCCATTCTAGTATACTTCCACAACCACAAATAATACATCAGATTTTTCGAAATGCTTCACTTTTGAGGAAAATATTCAGTCAATAATAACCCAATGAAAAGCAATTCATGCTAATCATATTTATAATTATAATACACGTAAAATCAGAAGCTTTGACCGGTTATTAACTTCTTCAATCATTGTTAAGTAACTATCTTAAACTTCTTAGAATCCTAGTCCTCTAAAAAGGTTCGAAAATTCACAGATATATTTAAAAAGTCTAAAAATTTGCAGTCACAGTAAAAATATATGAATTGAATAAATTAGACATAATTTATTATAAAATAATCATTCATAAGAAAGAAGTTGATCCAGTCTTAACCTTTTTTCGTGCCTGTAAATTTTACCTATAGTGTGGTCATTAGTTGGAGTGCGGCACTTGGAAGTTGAAGTTGTTGCAGAAGAGAAGAGTACAATAGATTAGCAAAATTACACAGAGAAGATGAGTTGAGGAGCTGGTGCTGTGTCAAAATCAGGCAGATAGAATAGCATGAATATGATTCAGTGTAGAATTTCTGTAGACATGAAACGCAACGTTCACTTTCAGTACAGAACCACTGCCACTCTGCATTGATGGAATTTCAAACGGATTTGGAGTCCTTCCTTTCCTTTTCTCTCCGTTCACCCACCCAACACACAGACCCCACTTCAAATTAATTCATTCGTGTCCCTCCGTAAGTTTACTTTTTGTTTAAACTTGAGTAAAAAAATAAAAAATAAATATTTTTTATTTAAAAGAAAATTTGATTTTTACAATAAATTATTTTTTCCTCGCCTCTCATTTTCTTTCTCTTCAACTAAATAGAGTGGTACATCAAAAAATAATTAAAAGGCCTAAATTAGTCTAAAAATACATTCTTTAACATACTTTTTTAATACACTCTTAATTATTAATTAAATTTTATTAAAAATTATAAAAATTATATAGATTTCACTTCTAATTTAATATTTATTTGTCACACATTTATAATCTTAAAAAAATTATCATTAAAAATATGTTAAAAATAATGTATCAGAGTACATTACTAACTTTCCCGAATTAGTTATAGCAACATGAGCTACAGTATTTAAGAAAGCTTTCAACAATACATAAAAAATAATTAACATATAAACTAGGCACTAGCGGCTTAATGTGCTTACATTAATTGCTGTTTAGAAGTGAGTGGACATAGAAGCTTTTAGTTAATACGTTATGCACAAACAACACATGAGCAGAATAACAAAGCATAGTTGCTTGCTTGCTCTTAATTTGATGTGCATAGCATAGGGTAACCGGTTCTTGTTCGGATGCGACAAGCTCGAACAGATTAATGTTACATCCAAAGGACGACTACATTTCTGTATTGTACCTATTACCTGTCTCTGTATTTTGCAGCGACTAAGGTCAATAACAGGACCGGCTAATTAAGATAATTAAAAGTTGAACGTACAGTTGATTGGAGAAGTCATACAACCACTCCATGTGAAAGAGTCTCCCAAGTTCCATGGGTGCTCGTGATGATTACTTAGCTAAATCATGGATTTATGTGTCAAAAGTAGGATTCATAGATATTTATAAAAACTTCACGAACCAATTCTATCCCATATATGGAGGATACTGCGGTGCTTCAATTTAACTTTTGTTGGTTAGGGGGTCATAGATCGACAAGCTCAAACCACACTAACAAACTCGTTTATGATTTATCGTATAAAATTTCTACCAATATTGTGTGATTTCCAGCTTTCATTTTCATTTTGTTGATCTTGTTTTTTATGTTGAATTTAACTCTTAGACAGGTAAGACACATGATAAAATGTCTGCTAGAGTCTACCCCTAGAAAAGGTGTCTGCTCGATATTTCAGTTTCATGCATTCTACTTTTGGTGCTATCGATCGAATTCTTTTAATGGGATTCATTGAACTTCAACTTTTCTGTTGAGGGGTTTCTATTCCAAATCACATGTTATAGTTTGTTGGTGGAATCATGTTATGGAACAATTACGATTTACGTACATAATAACTCCTCAGTTACATGATAATTTGCACGCATGTTTTTATATTAACGAAGAATTCATTTTTTCTTCAAATTATATATTTTGAGCAGAGTGTAACTCTATATTTCATGTTGGTCGTTGTCATAGATCATAAATGAACGTGTTATAGGTTTAAAATCTCATGTCCGTTGCCCTGGTTTCTCCAATACTCAGAGTGCTTCGCATAGAATTTATGGATAGGGTCAAAAATGAATTTGACTTCCACACTGTAATCCAATTGTTCCAAAAATAAGGACAATTTTTAGTGCTCTGATTGGCTATATTGAATCGCTACAAAAATAGTGTATTTTTAACTTGTATGATTTTTTTTTGTCCTGAGTAATTTGTTTTTTTTACAATTCTTTTCTTTTTAATTTGTTATGAAAATTGAAAAATTATTAAACATATTCAAGATTTTCATATATCACGGCACAAAACTATTTCATTTTTGCATGGATTCTACGTTCCCTGCTATAATGAAAAAAAAGGGTAAATGGTTTTTTATGACAAATTTATTTAAATAATGCTATTTATAAAACAAATTCTGGAAATGAAGTTTTCTTAAAATATATTCCCTATCTCAGATAATTTTTAGCCAAGTCACCCCTATTGCATTTGCATGGTCGATAGCAATTTTTTAATAATTTTTTAGTAGTCTATTTTTTTGACCGTCCGATACAGCTTTATATGCTGACATGTGGTGGCGTATTGCCCAAACAAGGGCTATAGAGAAGAAACGATTTGGATAATGACACGTGTCACCTTCTGAAAGAGTATCAGTTGGTCAAGGATAATAACATTATTGGTGGTCAAACATCGGCTTAGCTGTCGAATGGCAGAGTGCGTGACATCTGGAGGCATGACACGTGACAATAACTTCTGGTCATTAAATTGGCTCTTTTGTCCGATTTCAAAAGCTATATATATATATATATATATATATATATATACAATTTTGCAATTGTTGTTGAAATTCTTTTAGCTGGAAGGAAGAAAACTGCACAATGAGGTTAAATTATAGTTTTGCGTTTTAAAATTATTTTTTATGAATTTTATTTATATGTAGTTTATTTATAAAAAAAATTATTATTTTTTATGTTAGTTATTTATATGAAATTGACTTTTTTTAATTAGTTGTTAAAATAAAACTGCATTAATATGATGGAAATTTGTTTAAATAATAAAAATAAAATATAAATAATCTGTTAAAGTCATTAAAATTTAGTAGATATAATTTAAAAATTACAAATTCATGGAAACAAATTAAAAAATGATGTAAAAGAATTTAATAAACATAATAAATTATGAAAATAATATGTTAACAATATAGAAAATAAAATGTTTAAGTAAACTATATAAATACGATATAAGGTATTAATGTGTTATAAAAATTTATCAACATTTTGTATTTGTCTTTTAAATAAATTAATATAGTGTTAAAAAAATAAACTGTTACAGTTACGTTAAATTTTAATGCATACGACATTCAAACAGTTTAATAATGCATGTACAAATCTATTTTATAATTTATCTTGATAATTAACTTTAAACATAAACTTTGTTGCGTTAAATTTGTTAACAAAAAGAAAATAGATTGATGCAGTATTGTAAATAAAAATAGTTTATTATAAATTTAATATGATGTTAAAAAATTGTAGTTATTAAAAATCATTGTTAATTACGTAAAATAAGAAATTAATATAGTTAAAAAATAAATTAGTTTTATATAAAATAGGAGAATGTTGTATATGTGAAAAAAATAATGTCAAATTTGTTAAAATAAAATTTTTAAATTTTACTGATTTAATTTGTTGATGCAGTATGACTGATTTTGTGATAATAGTATATTATAATGGTCGAATATTCTCGAGTAACGAGGGTGTTACTTTTGAAAGAAATAATAAAATAATTAAAATTGAACGTTAAATAAGTTTTGGAATATTAAAAGAAAAGATTCATAAAAAATTGCAATTGTCTACTAATCAAGTTATATATAGATTGATTTCACGATTTTTAGTAGATCTAATTGGTAGACAGTATACAAATATAGATATATGTGATGAAGAGAATATCGATTGTATGTTAAGTGCTTTTTTATAATAAAATCAGAGGAGTGTAATTGAAGTATATGCAGGTATTGCATCTGGTGAAAGTTCTTATATTCGGGCAGAAGGTATGAAATTAAATATCATGTTTTTACGTGACAATATCTATGATAATGATGAGTCTGAATTAGGATCATATATGATAATGTTTTTCGTTTGATAAAAATTGATATTTAACGTGTTATAAGTATGTTTATATGATAGCAAATTTTATGATTATGTAGAAAGTGAATATCAGGATGAAGATGTTGATGACGACAAAAATGAATGAAAATTGTTAACAAATAGTTCATTAGATACTAATGTGGATGGTGATCTTAATTGATATTAAATAGTCATGAAAATGCATCACATGAACGTATTGTCACGACCTTTTTTTTTTAATTTGCATTTCAATACCGGCATTTTCATAAAACACAATAATTTACATAAATATGTCTATACATATACAAAGATTTTTCTGCGAGGAGCTAAAAATACATATTTTTAAATAATAATAATTACATTTACATCATCGAAAACTGTAACTAAATAGTCTAAAGCCTCTAAACAGACATAGACTAATAAAATAAAATTTACAATTTTCACAAAACTCTAGACTTCATATTTTTCTTAGTTGGACCTTCCACCGTGAGACGTAGCTACAAAACCTGTCACATCTGCTCACGTACTACAGTACGATCATTGCTAGACACACCCATCACACACATAAAATAGCAAGGGTGAGCTTACATAATAACAAATATAATTATAGAAAAATAAATGAATCTAATTATCCATGTAGTTCATCATTTAACAATTCCTCAACGTTTACTCAACAATACCACTTCTTTCTATTAACTTTTTGAGTGCCAACAAATTACGACAATGAAAATAACAATATTAATAAACCATCACAATAATCAAAACAACAACAACTCAGTTCCATCTAATATCACAACACTAGTGATTCCAGAAGGAACCTACTACTCGGCACCTTTGCCTACCACTCAGCATATGGCCTACCACTCAGTACATCTATCCACCACTTTTTCATACAATTTTATCACCATCACATAATCAACATTAAAACGTATTATCCATAACATTTGTCAATCGATCTCAACATGATATACAACATCTTCTTGATAGTTTTTTCAACCTTATAAATATTATACCACCGAATAATATAGTAGAAAACTCCATCACAAACACATCTGGTTCATCCCACTCATCAACAATAATCAAACATCTCAATTATATTTACCTTGAGTTTTATTTTATGGTTTTGCTCATACATCAACCTATCTTTGGTCCAAAGACATTTTATACATATATATATTTACACCTTTTGATATTAGCTGACTAAATCAAGCCAATTAGAGTAAGCTCCCCTTACCTAGAGTAAATTTTCTTCAAATCAACTCCTAGTAAGTCTCGAAGGGATAGATCAAGCGTTTGGGTATGGAATACGGTTCAAACATCTCAGATCTACTCAAAACGACAAGGTATAAGTCATTTAAGAAAGAAAGAGAAGAAACAAAGTAAAGATTGAAAATTGAGCTTCAAGAACTCACTTAGATCTCAATGAGATAGAAGATCTCGCTTTGATCAGAGAGAAATTTGGCTTAAGGAAAGTTTACTCTAAGAGTAATAGGAGAGAGAACAGAGAGAAAAATGAGAGAGAAAAGATGTCTGATAAAAAAATGAAGTTTTTGGACGCTGAGTCTCCTTAAATACCCCTCCAGCCCGTGCACTCTCGCTTAAGCGAGTTCTACTCTTGCTTGGGCGAGTCAACCCTTGTTTAGGCGAGAAAACCAGAAAGTGAAATCTCTTAAATTTATGATATTCTCACTTAAGCGAGCAACACTTTGCTTGAGCAAGCTATATCTCGCATAGGCAAACAACATTCTTACTTAGAGGAGATTGCGTCCAAAGAGCTACATATTACTCCTACGACACTTTGCTTGAGCGAGCACCTCTCACTTGAGCGAGATTCCTTCTCGCCTGGGCGAGGTTACAGCTGAGACAACCCTATCTACTCTCACTTGAGCAAGATACCCTACTCCTAGATTCTAAATTTCTCTCCTGAGAGAAATAATACTAACCCTTAACCATCTTTTCTAAATTATTCTACATACAGCATACTTAATAATCATTCTTCGGTTCACACTGCACTTTGCATTCAACAATATCATCACACAGCACAATAATCACACTGCTTCTAATTTAGCAATCATACAACCTTTATATATACATTTCGACATATGAAAATTCATACACTTAGGTATACGCAACACAATTCAAAGGAAATAGTAACATATAATTATACCAATATGACAATTCTCCCTTGAAAATAAATTTTTGTCCTAAAAAATTTCACTTATCATGAAAAAGATGAGGGTACTACTTTCTTATTCCATCCCCCAACTCCCACGTCGCATTACCAATAACAGGATTCCAAACGACCTTCACAAGTCGAATTGATTTGCCTTAGTTCTTTAATTCTACTATCTTCAACATGTGCAGCTGAAAGTGTAATCAACAAGTCATCTCATATCTGCACTGTATCTGGTTCTATCACGTGAGTTAGATCCGGAATGTACTTCCGACACATGAAAGACATTATGTAATTCTGCTAGCTGAGGTGGTAATGCTAACTCATATGCTATTGGTCCTCTACGACATAATATCTGATACGGTCCAATAAACTTTGGTGTTAATTTTTTTGCTTTCAAAGCTCGTCCTACACTCGTAGTTCTTAATACTTTCAAGAACACATGGTCACCCACCTCAAACTCCAAAGGTCTTCGACGCTGATCTGCATATGATTTTTGACGACTCTGAGTTGCTTTTAATCTTTTGTGTACCAGCTCAACTTGCTCCTTAGTTTTTTGAAGCATTTTTTGCCCAACCATTAAATGTACTCCGTCTTGAAACCAACAAACTAGAGTTTGACATCTTCTACCGTATAAAGCTTCGAAAGGCGCCATGCCAATGCTTGAATGATAGCTATTATTATAGGTAAATTCTACCAGAGGAAGCATATTCTCCTAATTGCCCCTCTGATCAAGAACACAAGCTCATAGCAAGTCCTCTAAAGTTTGGATGGTCCGCTCCAATTGGCCATCACTCTGGGGTGATATGCTGAACTCAACCTCAGCTGGGTACTCAAAGCTTCTTGAAAACTCTGCCAGAATTGAGAAGTAAAGTAAGGGTCCCTATCACAGATTATGCTAGAAGGCACTTCATGCAGCTTAACCATTTCTCTAATATACAACTTAGCAAGTTTTTCCATAGTATAAGTCATATTAACTGGCAAGAAATGAGCACACTTAGTCAATCGATCAACTACAACCCAAATAGCATCATGATTCCTAACAGTTTTCAGTAAATGGGACACAAAGTCCATGGTCACAGAGTCCCATTTCCATTCAAGAATCTCCATTGTTTGTAATTCTCCAGGTGGACAACGGCGTTCTACTTTTGTATTTTGACAAGTCAAATAAGTCTTGACCAATCTGGCTATCTCACCTCTCATGCTCGGTCACTCCAGGATGAAGATTTAAGCTGCCTTTATGTTCTTCTTCTAAAATTTTTCTTCTCAACTCAGCGCTTCTAGGAATACAGACTCAATTACGATACCAAAAAATACTATCAACACCTTGATTGAAACCAACTCTGCTATTTGTGCTTAAAAGAAATACAATTTGACATAATCTAGGATCCTACAACTGTTTATCCTTAATTTCTTGTAGAAATTCATTGGTCACTATAATTTTGCCACATCTGATCTTTCTAGGTAAGTTTAGGTTTTGAAATTGCTCCATTAAAAGAGATTCACTAACTCTTAGTGAAAAAACCTGAATTACACTTCTGTTCAAAGTATCTGTTATTACATTAGCCTTGCCTAGATGATATCCTTAAGAGATTCCATCTAGTGCATTTGCCTCATATTCAGTTCTCTTTGATTAAACAAATACTTAAGGCTTTTATGATCACTAAATACATCAAACTGTGCTCCATAAAGATAGTGCCGCCAAATCTTCAGAGCAAAAACTACTATAGTTAACTCAAGATCATGAGTGGGGTAATTCCACTGTGGATTCTTAACTAGCGTGATGCATATGATACTACTCTCTTATCTTGCATCAATACGCATCCCAGACCTCGATGCGATGCATCACAATATACATCAAAAGGTCGATTGGTATCGGGAAGAATTAACACTGAAGAAGATGTCAACCTTTGTTTCAGCTCATTAAAGCTTTGTTCACAGTCCTCTGTCCAAACGAAGGGTTGCTCTCGGTGAGTTAATTGAGTTAAAGGTAAAGCAATCTTTGCAAACCCCTCTATAAACCTTCGGTAGTAACCTGCTAAGCCCACAAAGTTACGAATCTATGTGGCTGTCTTCAGCCTTTTCCATTTTAACACCGACTCCATCTTTGAAGGGTTAACTGCAATCCCTTCAGCTGAGATTACATGACCAAGGAATTTCACTTCCTCAAGCCAAAATTCACACTTGGACAACTTAGCATACAATTATTTCTCTTTCAAATTCCTAAGATAATCCTTAAGTGTTCACCATGCTCTTTCATGAACTGGAATAAATGAGAATATCATTGATGAACACAACCACAAATCGATCTAGAAATGGTCTAAAGATACGATTCATGTAGTCCATAAATATTGCGGGTGCATTAGTAACTCCAAAAGGCATCACCTCATACTCATAATGCCCATACCGAGTACAGAAAGTTGTCTTTGGAATATCCTCATCCTTAACTCGAATTTTATGATATCCAGACTTTAAATCAATCTTGGAGAATATCTTAGCACCTTTCAGTTGATCCATTAAATCATTAATTCGCGGTAACAAGTATTTATTCTTAATAGTCAGCTTATTTAGTTGACGATAATCTACACAAAGTCTAGAACTTCCGTCTTTCTTTTTCACTAAAAGGACTGGTGCTCCCCAAGGTGATACACTCGACCTAATCATCTTTTTCTGCATCAAATCTTCAATATGATTTTTCAACTCCATTAATTCCTTTGGCGCCATCCGGTAAGGTACTATCGACACTAATTCAGCTCCAGAAACTAAATCTATACCAAACTCTATTTCCCTGACTAGAGGTATTCCAAGAACATCATCTAAAAAGATTTCAAAAAAGTCTTGTACAACTGGTATTAGCTGAAGTTTTTGTTCCTGCTCCACATCCATAATAGCTAGGAGAATAAAGCAGGAAGCTCCTTCACCAATAGAGGTTTCCAGTTGGTGTGTAGAAATCATTTTTGCTAATTTTTGTTGTTCGAAAAAAATCAAATATCGCTGTGCACAATCAATTAAGACATGATTGACAGTCAACCAATCTATG
This sequence comes from Abrus precatorius, assembly GCF_003935025.1. Lineage (NCBI taxonomy): Eukaryota > Viridiplantae > Streptophyta > Magnoliopsida > Fabales > Fabaceae > Abrus > Abrus precatorius. The sequence goes on along the minus strand of NW_020874406.1, from coordinate 14,994,184 downwards.
CCTAGAATTACATCCAAACCCGTCATGGGAATACTTATGAGATTTACCTTATAACCCCTTCCCTCAATCATTATAGGACAACCAACACAAACTATCGAAGTCATTACTGAACTCTGAGTGGGTGTCGACACCACCAAGTCATATTTCAAATTATTCACAGGTAATTCTAGTTTCTTCACATATGCGTCCACAATGAAGGAGTACGTGGCTCCAGAATCAAAGAGTATAAAAAGAAAAGTACCTGCCACTTCTCTCGTTTCTTGAACAAGGTTCTTGGCCTAAGCTGCCTCCGTCCCAGAAGTAGTAAAAACTCGTGCCTCTGGGTCTTATCATTTGTGAAGTCCTGACCATTCTAGCGCGTATAACATGTAGAACACTAGTTGAAGATGATGCTGCTTTACCTTAAGTAATAAAACAATCATTAACAATATGTCCTGGTTGTTGACATGCATAACAAACTTGACTTTCAGCCTGCGGACACTGACTTAGAAAATGTGGTCCTCCGCACTTAAAGCATTTAACTGTCAAAGGTGTCGGGAGTCTAAAAACTGGTGCACTCACCCCTCTCGGCTGAAAGGTAAAAGTGATAATTTTCAATGGCCGAGGAGCTGACGTCGCTCCCCCAAAGTGAGAAGCTCGGGGTTGTTGTTGATGATACGATCTATTATAGGGGCCCCTCCTGACACCCTTATTTTCCCCGAAACCACTGGTCTGCCTATTATTTTGAGCTTTTCCCATCCCACCAACATCCTCTTGATTAAGACCTTCTATAATGGTGGCTTGATCCACCAAGTCAGCAAATTCAATGATTCCAAGTGGAATCAAGATCCTTTTAATGTCTATTCTAGTCCATCTAAAAACCTTTGACATCTTCACTCCTCAGAAGTTGAGTGGGAATAAAATCGGTATAAACGCTCAAATTGAATTGTATATTCATACACATATGAGTTCCCTTGCATCAAACTAAGAAATTCTCTCTTTTTTGCAACATAGACGTGAGGTAGAAAGAATTTTCTCAAAAAACTAGTCTTAAATACAGTTCATATAATAGCCTCTCCTCGGGACTCCAGCATATCACGGCTCCCTTCCACCACATTTCTGCATCTCCTATCAGCATATACGCAACATACATAACTTTACTCTCCTCAGCACAGCCCATGGTGAGAAAAATCTTCTCTATTTCTCGAATCCAGAACTCAGTTGCATCTGGTCCATCGACTCCAGTGAATTATGGAGGGTCACTCTTCCTAAACTCAGATAACCCTTGATATTCAGCAGGATGGGCTATTACCTGAGCTGCAGCGACTGCTTGATTCGCAGCTTACTATTGTTGAACAACATGTAAACTTTGTCTTACGGCTACCACTATAGCCTCCATAGCGTGAGCCATCTGGTTCACGTTAGGTGGAGGAGGAATTTTGTGTAGGCATTCTCAGAGGGCCTGCCATCTTAATACAAACAAAACTATTTTAGAACGCTAACAATCAACTCTACCTTAAAATCAATCATTCAGTTATATAATTGATCTACCAATCATAGAATATATATACAAGTTAGCATAATTCAATACATAGTAACATGACTCATATACCATTTTAGTACACAATAGGGTCTGAAATTCACACATATCATGACAATTCAACTTATTCAGCACAATACTAACATCCATTAACCATATAGCTAACATACACAACTAATTCAGTATTTCATCACAATTCAACTCACTAGCACATTATCAGATTACATAACTTTCCTACAACTCACTCAAGCTTCATATGCCAAAATTTCTTACGTTTATACGCTAAAGAATAGAGGTGATCAAGCTTGTTATCTCACATAATCAGCCGATTAGAAAACTTTGACTTATAATTTACAACTAAAACTCCTTATTCAGAATACCAAATCCGAAGCCTAGTAGCCTCACCCCGAAGGTTTGCCTAGACTATTGCTTCGATAACACTAAAATGTCACGACCTACACTTTTTTTTAATTTGCATTTCAATATTTCATTCAACAGAATAACAATGCTCCAAGGCATTTTCATAAAACACAATAATTTACATAAATATGTCTATACATATACAAAGATTGCTCTGTGATAAGCTAAAAAT